>NC_141889.1:1286104-2536104 GCF_030686135.1 Camelina sativa
GTAGCAAGTCTGGGCGTTCGGCTCAGACTAGAACTAGAAGCTCTGCGGGTGAGTCTTAACATATGGTATATAATGCTTTTTAAGTTGTGATAATAATGGCGGGAATTTGTTAATGGTTCTAGAAGAGTCCTTTTCCAGATGGGTGATTGATGTTATAATTTTAGAGTCAGAGGATTGTATGTAGATAACTGAGTTGATATTTTGCCCACATTAATCCTGTTGAGGGTTCATGAACCATGATGCTTATTTGATCATCCATGCTATGAAACGAACTTTTTTTTCAATCATGTTTTTCTTATGTTGCAGACACAAAGGCTGATAAAGATGATACCAAGACCAATTGTAAGCAACAGATTAGTTTTTTCCTCCCTTTTTATTTCAAGGTCCCCCCAACAAATTCCAAGGAAATGGTTTGATATCTGTTAATCGCGGGGGAAAAATTAGATTGCTTTCAACTGAAATTATCGGAGTTAAGCTGGTGTATAGATGATTACATTTTCTGTTGCAGCTGCAAGAGGAAAGAAGCGAAAGAACGAGGCAGGCAATGAGGTTAGGCTTATAGATGTACTAGATTGCATATGTACTTTTCTCTAGATTTTGTGCTAAAATGCCTCATATTGATAAAACCAATAAAAGCTTTTGCATACTTATTAGGTATTTGTTAAGAGTTGTTATGCACATGAAGACATATACAAACAGGGGTAATTTTCAGATCATCTAAAATTGATAAGGTTGGTTCTGTATGATTTTGTATTCTATAGAAGGAAAACGTATCGTCAGAAAAGTTAATGAAGATCCAAATGCCCGCAACACTTAAGAAGCAGCTCACTGACGACTGGGAGTACATTGTGCAGATGGATAAGGTATCATCAATTAGATCTAATATATGCAAATATTTGTGGCACGATTATAAATGTTATTGAAATTGCTATACCTGAGAGTTAAGAGACAGAAGTGTGTATGTTGTAGTCGAAAGCACGTTTAAAACAAAAAGTGACTAGACTTATGTTTGATACCATGTCTTTTAATAATATTATATAGGTTGTGAAACTTCCGCGCTCACCTAATGTTGATGAGATATTGACCAAGTATCTTGAATTCAAAACCAAGAAGGATGGAATGTGAGTCTTCTAGTCGTACGCATAGTTTGATAGATATTAATTAGTAACCTTCAGAAAGCAATGTAGCAAATTCGTGTGTTTTTGTTTTGGTGTAGGAAAACAGATTCAGTCGCTGAAATTTTGAAAGGCATAAGGAGTTATTTCGATAAGGCCTTACCAGTGATGCTCTTATATAAGAAAGAGCGACGACAATACCAAGAAGGAATTGTGGATGATATTTCACCTTCAACTGTGTATGGCGCCGAGCATTTGCTTCGTCTCTTTGGTAATATCTCAGGAAGTTGCATTTCTGACAGTAAAATCCGATGTTCTTCTGAATCTTTAGTTTTGCTTTTAACCAAAAAAAAAAAAATTGCAGTGAAATTGCCGGAGCTTCTTTCATATGTAAGCATGGAAGAAGAAACATGGAGTCGTATGCAACAAACATTATCAGACTTCCTTAAGTAAGCCTAGCTAGTCTTTCCTTTTCACCACCATTTTTGATAGTTCTCTTTTTTCAACGGCGGCGTAATTTAGAATTGCTCCATAAAAACTTTTTAGGTTTGTTCATAAGAATCAGAGTACCTTCTTGCTACCAACAGCATATGATTCTGATAAGTTGGCAGATAGTAAAGGCAAAGGAAAAGACGACTGAGAGCTGCAGAAAGAAAAAATATGTCTGTATGGAGATGTTGTAATTTTATAAATACCTTCATTTTTCTGATGAACACACAATTGTAACATTTTTCTGAGATCTGTTGCCGAATATGAACATCTTTATAGGCCGTTCAAGTGAACAATTTGGTTTGTGTTTTTTTTTAATTTTTAATCCTAGTATAATACTAGTAATATTCAATAATACATGAAATTAAAAAAAAAAAAAAAAAAAGTAAGAGATGAGAGATTATTTATGTGGCTAATATTATCGGAATAATTTATATATTGTTTCGCTTCTTTCTCTGTTATTCTTCTTCCTTCCTTTTCACCAAAGACGACTCTAATACGGAGCCGGCGAGATCAGAATCAAATGATGGCATGAAAAAAGACGCTTGAGCTTAAATTCGTCGACTATGGAACCTGCTTCTTTTACTCGTTCTCCTTCTCTTACTAGATTTCCTTATCGTCGCGGTTTATCTACTCTCCGACTCGCTCGAGTTAACTCGTTCTCAATTCCTCTTCTCCGTCAAAAACCTCTCCCTCTTCGTAACTCTGCCTCCCTTATTCTTCCACCACGGTCGATTCGTCTACGTGCTGTCGAAGACCACCATCACGATCATCATCACGACGACGAGCAAAATCATCACCATCATCATCACCATCAACACGGATGCTGTTCTGTGGAATTGAAAGCGGAGAGCAAACCTCAAAAGGCGTTGTTCGGATTCGCTAAAGCAATCGGATGGGTTCGATTGGCCAATTTCCTCAGGGAGCATCTTCACCTTTGTTGCTCCTCCGCCGTAATGTTCCTAGCTGCCGCCGCGTGTCCTTACCTTGTTCCTAAACCTTACATTAAATCTCTTCAGAACGCATTCATGATTGTTGGTTTCCCTCTTGTTGGAGTAAGGGTTCTTTCTATACCCTCCCTCTCTCTATACTATGAAGCTCGTTGTTAGATCTTTTAGTTTACCTAGACGATTTAAGCGATTTGGTTTAATGGTTTTGTTAGGTTTCAGCATCTCTCGACGCACTTATGGATATAGCAGGAGGAAAAGTGAACATCCATGTCTTGATGGCACTTGCGGCTTTTGCATCTGTGTTTATGGGGAATGCTTTGGAAGGAGGATTGCTTCTAGCCATGTTTAACCTTGCTCACATTGGTCAGAAACTCTGATTTTTTTGGATTAGGGGTTTTTTTCATTGTTAATGTTATCATAACGCCAGAGATTTTGAGCCTTTGTCTTGTTGTTTTTCTTCAGCCGAGGAGTTCTTCACAAGTCGGTCAATGGTGGATGTTAAAGAGTTGAAGGAGAGTAATCCGGATTCTGCACTGTTGATCGAAATGAAAAATGGCAATGTTCCAAATATATCTGATTTGTCCTACAAGAGCGTTCCTGTGCACAGTGTAGAAGTTGGATCCTATATTTTGGTTGGAACTGGTGAGGTCTGTGAAACTTTTCTATTTGCTTTCATTACTTGAAATATTTTAGATATGTGAACTTAATATCATTGCTATAGATATGTTTACTGGTGTTATAATCACGGCTGTTAAGTAATGGAATTTTTTTCTTATGTAGATCGTGCCTGTAGATTGCGAAGTCTATCAAGGTAGTGCTACCATAACAATTGAGCACTTGACTGGGGAAGTTAAGCCGTTGGAGGCAAAAGCTGGAGATAGAGTACCTGGTGGTGCAAGAAATTTGGATGGCAGAATGATTGTGAAGGTATTTTTAATCATATGCTCATTGCTTTGGCTTGCCTCTTATTTAGAATCCTCAAGCTTATCTTATTCCATGAAATTTCTAAATTAGGCTACGAAAGCATGGAATGATTCAACGCTTAACAAGATTGTACAGCTGACCGAGGAAGCACATTCTAATAAACCCAAACTTCAGAGATGGCTAGATGAATTTGGCGAGAATTACAGCAAGGTGGTGGTTGTTTTGTCACTTGCTATAGCCTTCCTAGGTCCATTTTTGTTCAAGTGGCCTTTTCTCAGCACTCCAGGTAGATGTCAGGGTCATGCTCACCCTTTTTAACATAACCAATTACTTGGTGAATCACAGACTGAATCTTCGTTGATGTAACAAACTATCCTTGTTATTTAATAAGATATATCACTTTCATTATACAGCGTGCAGAGGATCTGTTTACAGAGCATTGGGACTTATGGTGGCCGCATCACCATGTGCTCTGGCCGTAGCTCCATTGGCTTACGCCACTGCTATTAGTTCCTGTGCAAGAAAGGTATTGTTCAAGTACTCTATGTGACCACTGTGACCACTGCTTAGTTACTGAAAGTACAATGTGTATCATAGCTTTCTTGCACTGCAGAAATGCAATTTTGAGTGGTTTGTATATGCTCTCTTGTAGCAGATTAAGCTGTTGAAGCCAAAGATTCTTATGTGATCTGACAATAGTTAGGACTGAAATGGTGCCTAATGGTACATAGGCAATAACATCGTCTCATCAGTGTAGACTATTATATTCCTTTTAGTTCAACCGAGTGTTTGATATCATTAGTATTTAGTTCCTTTTTTCCAAATCTGATTGTAAGTGTGTAAACCCTACTGTGTGTTTTACAGGGAATATTGCTGAAAGGTGCACAGGTTCTAGATGCTCTCGCGTCTTGCCATACTGTTGCTTTTGACAAAACAGGGACCTTAACAACTGGCGGCCTTACTTGCAAAGCAATTGAACCCATTTATGGGCATCAAGGAAGAAATAATTCAAGTGTAACAAGTTGCTGTGTTCCAACTTGTGAAAAAGAAGCTCTTGCAGTAGCGGCTGCCATGGAAAAGGGAACCACGCATCCTATTGGAAGGTATTGCTTGTTAGACATCAATTGCTAGTATACAACTTATTTTATCTCAAACTGTAGAACTATTCAAGTTCTACATATGTCCTCCTATCATTCACATTACAAAGTTCTACATCACATTTTTGGATGGTACACTCATTTTGGGTAGCATGTTGATGTTAACATCTAGAGCCTTTTCTTATTTCTATTCGATCACCACGAACAGAAGGGGCATAAAGTAACTTTTAACACTATGAAGCTCTCTCTCTCTCTCTGCTTTTTAGACTGGCTCATTCGTTTAAATGATGCTTGGTCTGGTATAAGTTTGAGATTTATGAGTACGCTATTTCTGGTGTTTCTGACACATTTGATCTTACTGCAGAGCTGTGGTAAACCACAGTGTAGGTAAAGACCTTCCTTCTGTTTTTGTTGAAAGCTTCGAATATTTTCCTGGCAGAGGTCTTACTGCTACTGTAAACGGTGTTAAGGTGCAACACAGTTATTTACTAGTTTTTTAGTATGTGTGACGTGTGTATATTTCTGGCTGTTATTCTCTAAGTATCTGATGTCGTCTCTCATTGCATTTTTGGCTTTGTAATAGTCAGTAGCTGAAGAGAGTAGATTACAGCAAGCATCACTTGGTTCTATAGAGTTCATTACCTCGCTTTTCAAATCTGAAGATGAGTCTAAACAGATCAAGGATGCTGTAAACGCCTCTTTGTATGGAAAAGACTTTGTTCATGCCGCTCTTTCTGTTGATCAAAAGGTATGTTACGACAAAAAGGTTTGGTGGTCCAAAAAACACTTTCCTACATCAGTCATTAATTTTAAAATCTGACCATGTATTTGTCCACATATGACTCTGTATCACTGAAATTTATGAGCCTTGAAACTAAATTTATCCAGGTAACATTGATTCACCTCGAAGATCAGCCTCGTCCAGGGGTGTCAGGAGTTATAGCAGAACTAAAAAGCTGGGCCAGACTCCGAGTAATGATGTTAACTGGGGATCATGATTCAAGTGCTTGGAGAGTTGCAAACACAGTTGGTATTACCGAAGTCTACTGCAACCTAAAGCCAGAGGATAAGCTAAATCACATAAAGAATTTCGCTCGGGAAGCAGGTAATTATTACTCTTGCCATAGTCACCAATCAAAAACATCTATCAATAAGCTGAGAATTTAGAGTTTGATGATTTTTGTTAGGTGGAGGTTTAATTATGGTAGGAGAAGGGATTAATGATGCTCCAGCTCTAGCAGCTGCAACCGTCGGGATTGTTCTTGCTCAACGTGCAAGTGCCACTGCGATTGCTGTTGCCGACATTTTACTTCTTCGGGACAACATCACCGGTGTTCCGTTCTGTGTCGCGAAATCCCGCCAGACAACATCATTGGTAGATAAAAGGAAAAATTCTTTGTTCGTAACCAATATCAGATGTAAGATTGTCAAATTTATCAAGTGTTTATCAAGTTGCAGGTCAAGCAAAACGTAGCTCTTGCGTTAACATCGATATTCTTAGCCGCTCTCCCCTCAGTTTTAGGGTTTGTTCCGTTGTGGTTGACGGTAAGCAAATTAATACCCACTACAAGCTTTGTATTCCATCATTTACCTGAGACCTAACCTGCGGGATTTTGATCATAGGTACTTCTACATGAAGGTGGGACTCTTTTGGTATGCCTAAACTCAGTACGAGGTCTGAACGATCCATCATGGTCGTGGAAACAAGACATATCTCATCTAATCAGCAAGTTAAGCTCACAAGATCCTACCAGTAGCAACAGCAGCAACAGTTTAAGCTCTGCCGAGCCTTCACATTAGGGGTAACTTGTTGTCCTTTAGTCTAATTATGCAGAAGCAAGAAACTGCATTGTATGATCCGCTTATATGAAACATCATCATTCGTATATATATATGTTACGTTTCGACTGGTTTCTTCAGGTGATTTTATGTCACGTGAATAAAATTTACTCCTTTTGGTTTGTGTTTGTCTCCTAGTAACAAACCCATAGAATAAGTTTTACTTTTGTTTTGTAATAAAAAAAACTGGCAATATTGTTGTTTGTTGTTAAAATGATCTTGCTTTGGTTTTAATTGAATCACGAAAGACCCATACAAAAGATTTTTTTGTTTCGCTTTCCTTCTTTCGTCTCTACTACTGGCTGGCTCTCTATACATTGAAAAGCCTGAAACTTTTTTTTTTATTTTCCCGAGAAACAGAGGGAAAAAAACTTCAAACTTGGTTCTTTATCTCTCCACTCACTACTACTACTACTCCATCTTCCCAATCCCGATTTGGTTCACTATAAACTCTCTAAACCCGACACGACGACTGTTTACACTTTGCGGCATACACGAGCCACCACCACCACTAGTTCCTCCGCCGGAACCACCGATGTTCCCTCGCTGTAAATCCGCCATGTAACTCCTAACCTCCGTCCTGATCATATCTTGAACCACCGTCATGAATTCACCACCAAATCCACCAGATATCCCTTTGGGATCTTCTTCTACTTCTACTTCCTCTTCCTTTCTAACGGGGAACAGCTCCGCCGTGTAACCACCGTCCATAACCGTATTCTGGTTTAGTTCCGGTGCCTCGTTGACTCGAACCGTCTCCTCAGTCCATGGGAGAGACAAGCTAAGATAAGTCGGCGGATCTTCACCGGACGATGACGCAGTCACCTCAGATCTAACCGTCGGTTTATTAAACACGTGTTGTTGGCCTTGGCCACTAGATTGCTCGCTGACGTCAGATCCCGATGGACTCTCGGGACTCATGTACAGCCCAGTGGACACACCACCACTCGCCGTACGTTTCAACGGCTGCTCCTCTCCTAAATTACCATCATACCCTCCATTCCCACCAAAATCGCAACTTTGCCCTTCGACGCTGCATTTTCGCTTCAGCGTCGAGTTCCAATGGTTCTTGATCGCGTTGTCGGTTCGTCCATTGAGGAGACGAGAGATGGTAGCCCACTTGTTACCGAACCGAGCGTGAGCTCGAATAATGGTATCGTCTTCTTCCTGAGAGAAAGCACGGTGCTCAACCTCGGGAGAAAGCTGGTTACACCAACGGAGACGACAAGATTTGCCGGAACGTCCAGGGATTGATTTGCTAATCAAAGACCAGTTCATCGGACCATGCTTTTGAACCAGCCTCTGCAACAGATCGTCTTCTTCTGGACTCCATGGACCTTTAATCCTCTCCATATTCTTTCGGGTCGTCGGGTTTGACATCGCCGCCGGATCTTTTTTATCGGACTGTTCTGTTTTTTTTTCTTTTTTTTCTCACGCGTCCTCTTTGTTTATTTTGTTTTTTTTTGGTCCTTAGGAGTTTTTTTTTTTAATGTGTTGGAAGAAAAGGTTTTTAAGAGGATAAGAGCAAGAAGAGAGAGTATTTATACGAGAAGGGACTGGGCAAAAAGGGTAACCGGTTCAACCGGTTAATCTTTCTTATCGCTTTTTTTAAACAGAAACTATATTTTTTTAAGTTATTTTAGTTAAGAAAAACTCTGCACTGTGTAACTATTTCTTAACTGCATAAATGTTCTTGAAACGAATTTTATAATTTGTTTGTTAAGGAACAAAATAAATTAAATTAAAAAAAAAACCGTTTTGACTATAAATAAAAGAGATTTGATCAGTGTTAAACGGATAACTATAGTCGTTACTCATTAACGATTTTGACTAATTCAGTCAAAAAAACTATATATTGTTAGGAGTTATTGATTTAAACGTTGAATAATTTAATTTTTTATATGGCAGTTATCTTATATATCTATATTTACTTGTTTTCCTAAGTCAAATATTCCAAGAAGAAAAAAAAATCCAATTTTTATGTGTATATAGAATAGTCATAAATTGGTCTTACACACCCTACCCTAATACGCAGCGGTCTACAAAGTTTTAAATGAACGTTGTTGCGTTTTATATCATCATAAACAGAAGATATTTTAAACACGTCGGCGATTAGAAAAAGCGTTTAGGGCGATCAGCGTTTATGAATTGTGAGGGGGGGGTTTATTAACATCGAGAGCAGAGGAGAGAGAGAATCTTCCAGGAAAAACGGTTGGGGACTTGGGATACAGCTGTATATTGACACGTGTCAAATTGAGTTTGTGAGATTTGCTTTTTGTTTATATATAATAATAAAATAAGTGAGAGATAGAGTACGCTTGAATGGTACAAAAGGAGCGTTAGTTCCACTCTCGGTTTAACAGGTGGAGCGTTTTTAACCCAATCATTTCATTTTCCTTCTTAAAAGCAAAATCAGTGACACTCACAAAGTAGCTAACTTCTACGTTTAGAAAAAAAAAAAAATCATATTTCCTTTTTTGATATTATTTCTTAACTTTTATGAAGGTTTGCAATTTTCACACGTTTATGAAAAAAAATTATTTTGTAAAACATTGATACACAATTATAGTAGAAAAAGTGAATTCAAAAATGGCATTGTATACGAAATGTTTTTTTTTTTTTGTATATATCAAATTTAAAATTTGGTAAAAGCTTGTAAGTGTTGAATCCAACACCTGCAAATATTGCTTGATACCAAAAAAAAATAAAAATGAAAAATATTGCTTTTAAAATAAAAATAGTAAGTGCAACCAAAAAAAAAAAAAAAAAAAAATACTACAAAGAAGTCAATAAAAAATAGCCGAAAGTTTTTTAGTTTATGGACAGAATAGAAGTCTTTTTGGTATGTATATTTCAATATTTTACACAATGTTTGTTACATGTCATTGTCTATCTCTTTGTGTGTGGGTTAGATATATAAACGATGTTCCAAATATCCAAAATTTTGCTTAAGATGTAAAATGTGTCGGTGAAAATAATGTTAGACGTTGTAGTCGTAGACAGCAAAGCTTCTAGGCTTCTACCTAGCCTACAACATACATCATACATGTAACTAGAAATCACAAGTGAATGTGATAGTTTTACAATGGTGTTAAAGTTTAAAAACCTAAATGTCATGATCCATTTACAGGAAACGAACAAGATAATTTTAAAAACGGGTTGAGCTCATTTAACCAGAAATCCAAAATGGTACGCGTAGTTAGGTAATTGAGCGTGTGGGATGGGATAATAAATACTTTTTCAGGATGTGTGTAGTGTAGTAACTTTTTTTTTTTCACTAACAGAAAAGTGTAATTGGCAGAGAAAGTAAAAAAAAAAACCTAACAAACTGACATACAGATACAACAAAGAAATATCTAAAAAGATTCAAAAATATCTAAAACCAAGTCCTCTTTATGCAAATATCTAATTTGCCTCTATACACATGAGATGAGATTCGTAGATTAATTTTTTTCACGAAGATAAAGAAACGAACATGCAAAATATCTAACTTGCCTTCAAAGTTTTTTTTGTTTTCGTATATAATAATAATAAAAAAAACTCAACCCAATTCGCAAAACCTTTTGATAAAGTCGTGGAGCTAAACAACGATAATTGAAGTAAAATGGTAAAAAAAAGAAGAATGTGTATATAGTAATAATATTTAAAACGAAAAGAAGATAAGGATGAAGTAAATAACAGTTAGGTATGAGGTTTTTTTTTTTTTTTATTTTGGTTCGATTCGGGTGACTTTTTTGACTGAGGAAGCCAGCCTGTTTGCCATTATTCTTATTTCTTTTCTTTTCAATAAATAAAAAAATAGTTATCATATTTTTTTGGATATTTTGCCGATCTCTTAAAAGAAAATAAAAAATAAAAATAAAAAGAGACAGTTTGCATACGTGGCGGAAAACGACAAAGATAGATCGGAAGTGCTGATCGTTACCACTTTAAATAATTTTTTTTGTTTGATTAATAAAAAAGAAGAGAAGACAGGCTGTAAATCTCTGTGCCTCCCTTTAACGGCCACTCCCTCCCACCTGCCGGTCACCCACCCCCTCTCTTTTTTTTTTTTTTTAATTAATTACTTCGCTATTTTAATAATTACTAGTCTGTCTAGTATCATTCTTTTTAAAACTTGTGTTTGAAACTTGGAATAAATAACAAAATTTTACTTACGTTTTGGTACTTTAAATATAAATGTAAATGATGTGTATAGTATTTTAGTAAATAATTAGTCTTTTTGTCTTTTGAATAAATTCGTATAATATCATGTTTTAGTATGTTCAATATATATCACATAGGATTGGAGGGCCGTGTAGTCGTGTTGAGTTGAATAAATCGTAGTCAACTATGTTGGTTTATTTGAGAGCCAAAGAATTGTATTCGAATAAATATATTAATTGCATTCTCATTTTTTTTTTTTAGTAGTTTTCTCCAAAATGGATTATGTAACCAACCAAACGGTTCACAAGTCATTTTTTAACCACTGTTTATGTTGTGGTCAATTTCATATGATATGCATTCGTTACAAATACATATCAACCACCACTGTATAAAAAACAGTCAATATTAAATTAAATACACGCCTATATTAAATATGATCTTTCATGCAGTGTAAAATTAATAAAACAGTTTAATGCTATTTTGCGTTAAATCATTCGAGATGTCAACTAATCGAGATCTCTTATACATTAGTCAATGATTTATGTAAATAACTTTTAACCAATTCCAAATCTATCGCATTGTTTCAGCCAAAAATGACCAAAGTTACGATTGAACCGCAGGGAATAAACAAATCTGCAGTATGAATGTTACAAACTTTAGAATACTAATTAAAACTGGGGAGGATCTGTCAAGGTGTACGGCACCGGTAAACAACTAATCCAGCCGTGTACTGCAGAGCACGAGGCACATGCTCCGATGCCAAGGGAAGTTTCTTGCGACCTTCCTACTCTTCTTGTCACTCTCGTATTTTTTAATTTTAATGATTCAAGCTAGCATTGAGAAAGCGGAAAGAGGAAAGAAAAAGAAAAAAAAAGAAGGATAAGATTCGATCACACAATTAATTGTTTAATTAGTGTTAACTATGTATATAGTATTAGCCGATATAATTCATTGAGTGAACCAAGGGAGACCGATGGACAAAACTGTGTAATGGAGATACGGTACGTAATAAGAGATCTTCCGTTTTAGGTACATCGTACCTGTTACCTAATTTTATTCTCTTACGTATATTAGTTTTACCTCTCTTCCTATCAATCACTTAATTTGCTGAATAATTTTTAGCTCTAACATACTACTAATTCAATCGTAGACAAAAAAAGGTTACAAAATGTAATGGTGACTAGTTTATAACCAAACCAATTCAACTCAAAGTTTCTTAGTGATAAGAAACATACTTTTTGCGTGGGTTTTAGTTGAGATAACTGAAAGCAATTTATTTCGATATTGACAAAGTGTTAACAAATAAAACTGATGGTTGTGGTTCAGGGAAAGAGTTAATTAATTAGTGCGCTAAATAATATATTCAAGCACCGTAGCACGGTATACTGTATTAAAAATTATATAGCTTCAAAGTGTAAAGAAGAGGAGTACATAAAAAAGTGCATATTATATAGGGTATATATCACATGAAAATAAGAATTTGAAGTATAAAAAAAAAAAAAAAACACGAAGCAAATTATTCATATCCAATCAGTATCCATAACGGAAATGTATTTACAACTAGCTAACGTAAAAATGCCAAACAAGGCCAAGGATATAGAAATACTGTTCCATCCACTGAAACGTAGTCTCTACTTTTTCGGGGAAGAAAATGCATGTAACTCATATGGATGGTGTCTTGCCTTGGAATGGAATGGAAATTTTCCCAAAATAGCTTATAATCTTATAGTATAACTTTGTTCTAGGTTCAGCGTATGTTTTGAGTGAGACCAATCATACGAATGTTCAATGCATATTATTATTAGTTCCCTAATTAATATTCGGAAAATCTAGTAATCCAAAAATCAGAGATTTGTTGCAACGATACTGTCTGGAATATCTTGTAATGAAGACCTAACCAATACCGATCCACGAGTTCTTCTTCTTCTTCCAAGAGATGGAATATTATTTAGGTGACCGTTTTATTTCTTTGTTTAAGAAACTAAAGATTCATGAGATTCAATCATTTAAGGAAACGATTCTCTTTGATTTTTTCATCGATTAGTTTTATAAATGTTGTCATCCAAGGAGTGGACACAAATGTTTCGACGTGTACAAGACTTCAAAAGGTACAAGTTCATATTCAAAAGGTATGTAGTGTGTAATTATTGTTTTCTTACCGAGAACAAGAAGAAAAGAAAAAAAAATATTAAATTTAAAAGTTAAATCATTAAATTCAAAAAAAAATTATTTTTTCTTACCCACAAAATATGTAATGTATATGCAAGTTAAAAAAAAGTATATGCAAGTTAAATAACACACCCACAAAATGAATTCAAACCCAAAAAAAACTACTTTGCTACAAAATTATAATTGATCAAAAAAACACACAAATCATTATTACTCCTCTAGTTTCTAATTAGTCTTCAACTTCAAAAAAAAAATAATACAAATTTAGTTTGATTTGACCATTGTATTAGGCATGTAGGAAATTATTGATCGTCGGATGGGAGACAGTTGTTAGTATTTCATCCGTTGGATATTTTTTGCTCCTAGCAAAAATATTTTGGCAACAAATAAATAAAAATTATAGTATCACTTTCAAAGGCAGAAGGCACGTGCGAGAAAAGAATAATCACGTGACGGTGAAGACGCGGTTGAAGCAGACACACGTGCGACTTGTTTCTCACCGCTCCGACAAATACACTGAAGAAATTAAAATAAAATAAAAACTGAGGCGGACAAATTTGACCACATGAAAGTCGTATACTTTGGCGTGGTACGGAAGGGTATAAATGTAAAATTTTGGGGTTATGAAAAATCTTGGAACTGTGAACTTATAAAAAAAAAAAAAAGGAAAGGAAAGAGATCTTGCACTTTGATATGGTTGTTGTGTTTTATTGATACGACGACACACGTGAAAACTTTGATGCCAACCCTTATCTTCTCTTCTTTTCATTTATATTTCCCTTTGTAATGATCCAAACTTGTGAATATTTTTGTATACTCAAAAAAAGAAAAACTTATTCAATGGTTTTAGATGAATCATTGGGATTAATAACGAACATTTTGTTTTGATGGCAAAATTAAAGACGATGCTTTACGGAATAAGTAAAACTGCGTTACAGAAATTTGGAAATTATATATATGTGCCTGTTTTGTTGTATTACTCTCTCTAATCATGGGACTAATTAATATTTACTTATAAATAGATTTGCACTTTGAAGATTGCTCTCATTGTATTAAAAAGTCGTTTTATGCATTTATATGTCTATATATGAACTTTTTTTACTTTGACCACGTACAATACTGAATACCCAAACAAAGGTTTAATTTAAAAAATACAAAGTCAAACACAAGTATGTAATGTTGTGCTTGGGTTTTGGTCAATAAGACGCTGATGCTACTACCGGTAAGTGTGAAGTGTGCTATATATGGCCAAATTATCTTCCTACTTTTTAGGCGAGGGGTCAATAGATAAGTTTTTACCTTTAATAAATTGTGTTGTTGTAGAATATTGACGATGGTAAGTCCTCGCATACTCGATATTTTGGTCTACCATAATTTGATTGTTGTACTCAAAAGGTGTTATCAACCTTATTTGCAGTGTTTGTTTAAAAAATTATATTTACTGACTTTTTTTGTTTGTTATTGTTTTAGCATCATATATTCATATGCATAATGTCGGTGATGAAACATTTTAACGATGATCTTGTATAACAAATTATTCTGATCATAACCTTTTTGAACCTTTTTAAACAACTTCAGTTTTATATTTTCTTTTTTTACCTATACAGATGTGTTTATATAATGCGCAAGAGGAAATACAATATTATTACTAGTAATCCAACAATATGCATTATAAGTATTTTATAACTGCTATTTAAAAACGTTTTAGTCAAAGAAAACAGAAAGAATTAACCCACACCGGCCACTAAATGTTTTGAATTATTTGGTCAGTAAGGCAAAAAGGGCACGTGGAATACATGCCCACATTCTTAGACGCGTGTCGATTATGTGGTTTAGATATTAGACCGTTCACGATCCATCATGATTGATTCATGGCAACAAGGAAGATTCGCTCAAGAAATTAAACAGTGTGATCTAGTTTTTCACTGGTTTTTTAACTTTCGAGATGTATTAAAATAACCATTTGAAATTATTAGTAACAGTCACTTTTTTTCCTCTCTTTTTCTCTTTTTACAACTGTAACGGTAAGGCTTTATGTAACAGAAACCAAAAGGAAAAAAATGTGAATGAGAGTGGCGATATAGCTAATCGTACCCCGCATGAGCCGATAATTATATGTCAAGTGTTAGGTCTAGTTTGGTTTTTGCCCTTTTCAGCTCTTTTTTACTATAAAAAAAAAAAAAAACAAAACAAAACAAAACGAAAGAATGCTTCGGGCCGAAGTAGTTTTTAAAGAATCCTTTATATATTTATTCGACAAAACAAGGTTAGTGATCCATTGCTTTGTGATACAGAGATAGTGGAGTTTCGTTATTATATTAACCACATCATTCAGGGTTCACAAAACGTCAGTTTATAAATATAGTAATATATATATAGTTGCGTTATTTATAAGTATGTCACCAAAATATAAACAAATCGCGTTTCGCTGACTCCAAATCGCATTTACCGATTCTTTTATTTTTCAAACGTATAAGCTAAAACATAATATAGTATGTTGTAACGTACATATATTTTGATGTGTTATACAAATTATGTAATACATATAAACTATGTAATGTAAAACATAAATAAATTTTGCAGGTAATATAGACACATCGCATGGGACTTGGACAAAAATAAATACATGGAATGTAGCTATCAACATAAAAGAAAAGCATCTGATGTAGCTATGAAGTTTTACAACCACTCTGCTAAACAAATTGTCCACTTAAAAAAAATAGTTTATAGATAATTGGGAATAAAGCTGACAATGACTGTGTCGGGTGTCGTCATTCGCAGAAGCTAACATTCATATGAACGAATAATAGTATATTGGTAATAAATTAAGATTCTATTTAGACCCAAGAAAAAGCCCACCGGAAACGATAGCAAGTCTTTGTAGTAGTGCTCGCCGCTCGGAATTAAAAGTAAAATTAATTGCCACAAGAAAAGGAAAGGCCGTATTAGGATTGTAAGCCTTTAAAAGCCCAATATTTTGGGCAATTTTGTTTGGTTATTTTACTTGCCACCACCGTTTGTCCTAACAAGTACATTTTATCCCCCTTTTCTCTTCTAGATTTAGCTCAAGTTGCAAGTTGCAACGACCACATGCTCTTAACAACAATGAGAGAATAGGCCTTTAAGGCCCATACCATATACTTAAGAGGATTGTGATTATAATGACATGAATTTTACTTGTTTTCTGAAAACGGGAATATAATATATAGACCGTAATTTTCAAGTCAACTTGAGGAGTCAACAGCAACTTCTTTGCATATATAGACAACTTTTAATATTTAAAGCTTAATAATAATTAATGATACGAGTTTCGGAGTTTCGGGGATTACGTATGTGTACTACTACATTACAATGACTGATCGATTTTAAGTACAGTACCTACTTTTATCACGGTGCCGTTCCCACTCGAGATATATATTTTGCATAAACAAATATGTGAGGAGGAACATGATCCATGTATTAGGCAAATTGCTATGGTTGGAATTCATACATTTTGCATCTTACTTAAAAGGAGCAATAGAAATCCTTGTTCCAAGGTCAAGACTCAAGAGTCATTTCTTTTTGTTTAATTGATGTTGTAACTCCATACTTGTTTCTACTTCCAAATAGATAGATATTTTGTATTATCATCAAAATCTTTTTTTTTCCTAAGATTTTTATAGTCGTGAAAGATATACAAATGATGATGACATGTATAAGAGTTTTCAATATGCTTTAAGAAAAAATCCGAATGGTTGAGAACGAAATAAAAAAGCCAGATTGTGAAGTATCAAATGGCTGACTAGCATTGATTGAATTTTCTAAAGCGATACCTTACCCTTTAAATTATAAATCATATGATTTGACCCCATTTGTGCCTTCTTTTTCTCCAGTTTCATTTAACCTAATAAAAGCAGAATCAAACCCAATATCCACAAAACATAAGTTCACAACAAAACAAACTTAATTATTATTACTACAACATATTTTTCGATATTTATTATATTTAAATCACAAAATTTACTCAAAAACTGGGTCATCTTTATGTAAGCTAAAAGGAGAAACTGAGATATGGCAGCGTTTGGTACAAAAAAAATGCCATAATAATGCTAAAAATATACTTAAGAGTGACCAAATTGAATTAGAAGCATTAGTGAACTCTGGCAGGGGAGCTACAGTACTGGTACTTGATTGAAAGGTGGAAAATGGGTTGTTAAGTAACTTTAAATTATTGAATTAATTACGATTTTTTTTCTTCTATATATCGTTAAGTTTGTGATTTGTAGATTTGCATGTAGTTTTATAATTCCGGAATGGTTGGACTCATTCCAAAAAGATAAATCTAATTCTAAATTAATGGTCCACCACAAAACTAACAAGGCTGGGTTTATGGCTTTTACTGTTGGACTCATTATAATTAAAGTGTATTTCATCAAACTTTATTGAATCTTTTTCAGCTTGAAATTTTGTATTTTTATAAAGGGAGTGGGTGAAGATCACCTCAAACTTTTACAAAAAGAAACTGTTTAAATATCTATTAAAACACTTAAGAAAGAATGGAAAAAGGGAAATAACAAGAGACTAAAATGATGAGTTATGGTCCTTATGGACCATGTGTGTGCGCTGCGCACTCGTAAATCCAATTATTGATTAACATATATACTTTTTCTTTCAAGCTATACAAGTTTTTTTACCCACTTGGTGGTTTATCCAAACTCAAGACATGTAATTTTCATATAGAAAACGTGAATATATATATATATATATATATATATATGTCTTTAATTTTTTTATGGATTGTTATTCTATTTTTTCCTCCATTTAATCATATAGCTTGAAGACAAATCATTACTTCGTACAAGAAATTGAATGCAGAATCTTCCGGACGATTGAAACCAACTTTATTTGCAGAAACCGTAATGAAATGAATAAAAACAAAATAGATAGCAATAAGCAAAGCACATGAAAGCCATATACAGAGAGGAAATATACTTGTAAAGCATCTACAAAAAAAAAAAAACAAATATGGATCACAGCAAAGACATTAAGAACCATATTCGAAAAACAAAAACTATAGAACATGCCTTATGTTTCTAAGAATTCACAAAGTTCCAATACATTCGATTTTAGATTCCTTCGAGCTAAATTGGCTTGTGTGAACCAAAAACACAAGAATCTGTGCAAAAAAAGTCAATAACTCATGAAAAAAAATTACAACATTAGTTAACTGCAAGTCTCAGTAATTTTATAAAGAATCTACTACTAGTTTCTTCGGTTCAGTAAAGAAAGAGAGAGAGAAAAGTACAAATATTAGTTGTACAAAGTAATAATAAATGAAGAAGACTGTAACAAGAAGTGTGTATTCGTATTGATTATAGAATTTAAGAACTCTGCAATATTTTCTCAGAGAGACAGAGACACAAAGAGAGAGAGAGAGAGAGAGCATTTAGGGAGCAGGAAGTGGAGTGTTTGGTTACGTGAGCTGTTTCTCTCTCTCTCTCTCTCTCCCTCTCTCTCTCTCTATCTATCTTTAACTCTCTTCACACCTCTCTCTCTCTCTCTCTTCTTCATATCTATCTCTTTAACAATATAGTGTGATGAAAATGGAGTTGATTCCAGTTGTTTTCATCTTCTTCTTTTGCTCTGTTTTGACTTCTTCTGCTTTAAACTCTGATGGGTTGGTTTTGTTGAAATTTAAGTCCTCTGTTCTCGTTGATCCTCTGTCTTTATTACAAACATGGAATCACAAACACGAAACTCCATGTTCTTGGAGAGGTGTCTCTTGTAATAACGATTCTAAAGTCTCAACCTTGTCTCTCCCAAATTCTCAGCTTCTTGGTTCGATTCCTTCTGATTTGGGTTCTCTCTTAACACTTCAAAGTCTCGATCTTTCCAACAACTCCTTCAATGGGCCGTTACCTGTTTCTTTCTTCGACGCTAGAGAGCTTCGTTTCCTCGATCTCTCTAGTAACATGATCTCCGGCGAAATCCCTTCCGCAATCGGCGATCTTCACAATCTTCTAACCCTAAATCTCTCTGATAATGCCTTGGCGGGAAAGCTACCTGCTAACTTGGCGTCGTTGAGAAACTTGACGGTGGTTTCTTTGGAGAATAACTACTTCTCCGGCGAGATTCCCGGCGGTTGGAGAGTCGTTGAGTTCTTGGACCTGTCGTCGAATCTTATCAATGGCTCGCTTCCACCGGATTTTGGCGGAGATAGTCTCCGGTTCTTGAATGTCTCGTTTAACCAAATCTCCGGCGAAATCCCACCGAAGATCGGAGCCGATTTCCCCGGAAACGTCACCATCGATTTCTCCTACAACAATTTAACCGGTCCAATCCCGGATTCTCCGGTTTTCTTTAACCAGAAATCAATTTTATTTTCAGGAAACCCGGGTCTATGCGAAGACCCGACCGGAAACCCGTGTCCCATCCCTTCCTCGCCGTCGATTGTCTCCGAGGCTGACGCTCCAACAACATCTACACCAGCAATCGCCGCCATACCGAACACAATCGGTTCAAACCCGGTTAACGATCCAAAATCACAACAAACCGACTCAAATCCCCGAACCGGGTTACGACCCGGAGTTATAATTGGGATTGTAATTGGAGACTTAGCCGGAATCGGAATCCTCGCCGTGATTTTCCTCTACATCTATAGATGCAAGAAGAAGAACAAAACCGTTGATTACAACAGCAACAAACAAAGACAAGAGACAGACACGACAATTACGCTATCAACATTTTCATCTTCTTCTTCGTCTTCTTCACCGGAGGAATCAAGAAGATTCAAGAAATGGTCATGTCTACGGAAAGATCCTGAAACGACACCGTCTGAAGACGAAGAAGAAGAGGACGACGACGAAGAAAGCTGTTACAATGCAAATCAACGGTCAGGTGATAACAAGAAAGGGACGTTAGTGACCGTTGATGGAGAGAAAGAGATGGAGATTGAGACTCTGCTTAAGGCTTCTGCTTATATTCTAGGAGCCACTGGTTCGAGTATAACGTATAAAGCCGTTCTTGAGGATGGAAGGGTTTTCGCGGTTCGTCGGCTCAGTGAGAACGGTTTGAATCAGCGCCGGTTTAAGGATTTCGAGTCGCATATTCGAGCCATTGGGAAATTGGTTCACCCGAATTTGGTCAGACTTTGTGGATTCTACTGGAGTACCGACGAGAAATTGGTGATTTACGATTTTGTCCCTAACGGCAGCCTCGTCAACCCCCGTTACCGTGAGTTTTTAATTTAACGTTTGTCTCTTTAAACCGTTACAAGGATTTAGTTTGCTTAAGTAGGAATGACATTGCTTCTTCTTGCACATGTGTGTGTATTGAGTTTGCTGAGATTGGAGTGTTTAATTTGGCAGGAAAAGGAGGAGGGTCTTCTTCGCCTTATCATTTACCGTGGGAGGCTCGACTCAAGATAGCAAAGGGCATTGCACGTGGGCTGGCTTATCTACACGAGAAGAAGCATGTGCATGGAAACTTGAAGCCTAGTAACATACTTTTAGGCCACGACAGGGAACCCAAAATAGGCGATTTCGGACTGGAAAGGCTTCTCACAGGCGAAACTAGCTACATCCGAGGTGGTGGTTCCGCTCGGATTTTTAGTAGCAAGCGTTACACAACTTCATCGCGAGACTTCTCATCTATAGGACCTACGCCAAGCCCCAGTCCAAGCTCGGTGGGGCCGATGTCGCCTTACTGTGCACCAGAGTCTCTCCGAAGCTTAAAACCGAGTCCAAAATGGGACGTTTACGGCTTTGGAGTGATCCTTCTCGAGCTTCTCACGGGAAAGATCGTGTCCGTTGAAGAGATTGTGCTAGGAAACGGACTGACGGTTGCTGACGGACACCGTGCATTGAGAATGGCTGATGTGGCGTTGCGCGGCGAGTTAGATGGCAAACAGGACTTTCTACTCGATTGTTTCAAGTTAGGCTACAGCTGCGCGTCTCCTGTTCCTTCAAAGAGGCCAACGATGAAAGAATCTTTGGCTGTTCTTGAAAAATTGGCTCCAAACTCCTCTGTTGCTAAGTCTCCATCGTTCCACTACGGACATTAATTAATGTCAGTTTGATACAACTAGTTTAGTCAATTTAATTTTATTGCTAACTTGTTTCTGTGTATAAAAAACTTGTATTTCCTATCTTTCTTTTTTTTTGTTTTTTTTTTTACAAATTCGATTTCCTAGCATTAATAATCTTCTTACCAAAAAAAAGTATATATAAATGATAAAGAAAACTAACAGAAGAAAAGCGGAGTGGTCTAACTATATTATTTAATTAAAAACAAATTTTAATTTTTAAACCTAAATATTTGAAAACCAAAATTTAAAAAATCGAAATAATATTTTGAATTAAAAAGGTGAATTAAAACCTTGAATGCTAAACCTATACAAAAACAAGTTGGATTTATTGAATCTCTAAGATCAAAGATCAAATAGTAATCACACCATTTTGTAACTTCAACATCCAAAGAAACAAAAACAAAAACAAAAAGCAAAAGCTTTGAAAAATCCAAAAAATTAATAAAATAATCAAAATTTTTAAAAACAATTTTTAAAAAATGAATTTAAATTGAATGCTAAATATACAAAACGATGCGAAAACAAATTAGACTTATGGAATCTCTAACGATCAAAAGACTGGATCCAAAACCGAATTAGTAATCATAACATTTTGTAAATTTAGCATCCAAAAAACCAAAACAAAATACAAACAACAAAAGCTTTTTTAAATCCAAAAAAAGGGAAAAAATCAAATTTAAAAAAAACTATATTAGAAAATTAAATTAAAACTTTGAATGCCAAAATTTACAAAATGATGCCAAAACAAGTTGGATTTATGGAATCTCTAACAATCAAAAGACTGGATCCAAAATCTGGTTAGTAATCACACAATTTTGTAAATTTAGCATCAAAAAAGAAAAAAAAAACTTTCATCAAAAAAATATTAAAATAATAATAAGATGAGATAGAGAATAGACCTTATTTTGGGCTGAAAAATCTTTTTGCTTAATGGGCCTGAAGATGAGAATCCAGTCCAAAAGCTATTCTTGCATCTCGATCTCCGATCCATCCGGTTCCTCCTCTGTCGCCTTCTCTTCGAAACGCAAAAGCTTCTTGCATCTCCTCCGATCCATCCGCTTCCTCTCTGTCACCATCTCCGCTCAAGACGTGATGCTTGCGTGTGTGAGATCTCTTGCTAGATTTGGTCTTATACTCTTATTCTTCGTGCTACAGACAAAGCCGAAGCCGAAGCCGAATCACTAGCTTAATTCTTTGAAAAACGAAAGTAGAAGAATAAGAATCAAAGCATCATCATCATCTTCCATCACCGCCTCGTCTCTTGTCTTGTATGCTTGGTGATGAAGATAAACAGGGCAGATCCAACAACCCCAAACGTTGGAGCCAAAAAGATTAGACGCAAAATTACGAAAATTCGAAGACGAAAGAAGAAATCGAAGATGAGAATGGTAAAATCAGAGCAATGAAATCGCATATTTCTCTCTTATTCTAACTTTCTCTCTCTCTCTCTCTCTCTCTCTCTCTCTGCTTCTATGTTTCTCTCTGTGTTGTTATGGTCGAGAGATTGAGGAGGTCCGAGTCTATTTATAATTGTTTGGGACTCAAGTTTTCGTGACGGTTACTTATTAATGACCGACTCAACAAAATTTCCTTTTTTCTTCACTTAATTTAGGTTACGAGAAAGTTGAGACCAAAACCGAACCTGAGAGAACACAGGCTCGGGTAATAATAATAATCAAATTTCCTTATTCCTTTTTTTTTAAAATATATTTTAAACGCGCATCTCTAGTGTGGTTCTGAGAAGAAACTGATTTTTGATTCCAAACAGAAGAAGAAGGTTGAGTAGAAGAAAGAGCAGACACATCAGGATATAATTAGTAAGAAGACGATTGGATAAACTTGGTGGTTTCAGTATCATTGAAGGCTCGCTCATTACAATCACAACCACAGAGTCACAGGCCCACAACAAAGAAACATAGAAGAAGAGACGAAATCCTGAAACGTAAATGCAAACAGAAAACGCTGGGAATTATCAAGTGAACAGTAATGAAAGTGGTGAAGGAAAAACTCTCCAGGTTTTTAGATTCTTATCTCTTCCTTCTTAAGGTTCGATCTCTGATGTAGATTTAGAACAAGGAGAGGTAGCGAGGAAGAAGGCAGGCGTTGATTTTAAGGTCTTCTGGTTAGGAGGAAAAGCTTGCGTTTCTCACGCAAGAAAGAGTCTTCCACTGCTTCACAAGATAAGCAGCAAGCAACCACAGACTCCGACGTCTCCGCCTCCGCCACTACTACCGCACATGTCTCGGGATCCCTGAAGGATTTGATTACTTTTATCTCTGCATTGGTGCTACAGTTTAGGTTTTTGTTTCTTTTGATAATGTCTCTTGTCAGAACAAGAAACAGTGGCAGGACAAGCCCTTCTTTAGTGCTTTTTTTTAATGTTTTTGTCTATTACATCAAACGGTCATCACAAAGAGCCTATGTTAGAAATCGAGGAGTTTTTGTCTCCCAGTTAACTAGGATAGAAAAGTGGCTGTTCTTGAAACGTTAATTCCCCTCACAAACTCTCCTCCGTTGTTAAATCTCCTTGGTGGTTCCATTGCGGTCATTACTAACTCATGTCGGTTTGATACAAACAGTTAGCCAGTTGATCTCGTTGCTAACTTTTTCGGTGTGTATAAAAAAACTTGTAATTAATATCAAGGTATGAAGCTTGCGAAACAAGCATCCGGGTTCGCAACAACTGAAGAGTTCTATCTGAAAGATGCCTTGTTTTATATAAGGAATAGGAATTGCAATTTGATTTGACAGAGATGGAAAGAGTGAAGGTTAATGAATCTATCATGACAATGTGACGAAGTTGTTGTCTGAAACAGAGGTAGCTATGGAGACACAAGAGCTTGAGTTAGATGGCAAACAAGACTCTAACCTTAATTTCTTCATGGGCTTGTGAGTATTTGGTGGGCTGAAAAACCCTTTGTAAGATAAACTGATATGTTTGGGACACAAGTTTTTTTTTTTTGTTACACTTAGGTTAAAGAACGATTTGTGTTTAAGACAAATATATCATTTTATTATATATTTCTCTTAATACATAAATAAACAAGCAATCATTCTTTGATTATAAAGAAATTGATCGACATAAGGATTTATAAAGTTTTATATCCTTATGATGAATCAACTACTTTTTTTTTGTTGTTGAAATACTATACATACAAACAAGAATAATATGAGATTAAATTCAATTATAAGAATCCCAAATGTGAAAATGTTTTTATCGAGCGTCTTGATTCTAAACACTGCTGATGATACTTCCACGAACCGGGTTTGGACTGTACTTAACCGGGTAGGATGCTTCAACCGCGATCCCACACTTACCGGATTTAGAAGCCGCCAAGTTTCTCTCCATCCTAATGTAACCTTCCTCACCCCAACTAGGACCCCAAGAGTTCCTCACAATCCAATAGTCAACGCCGTTCTCTGACCCGTACCCTACCGCCACCACTGCGTGATCAAGATTCGTACCACACTTCCCGGTAAAGATCCCCTGCAAACCGAAACCAAACCGGTTAGATAAAAATCCAAAACCCGGTTTTGTTACTTAAACACACAAAATCAAGGCTCCCGGTTCGCTTACCGATTGGTAATGTTGGAAAATTCTCCCACCGGCTTCGATAGCTACACTCACAGGCTGGTGTGAGATTGCTTTTTTCAAGGCAGTCTCGTCTTTCGTAGGAACATCTTCGTACCCATCAATACTCACAACTCTTGAATTCTTCTGCAAAACACACAAAGAAAACTTCAAAATTTTGTAATTCATCAAGAAAAGAAAAGAAAAAAAAACAGAGTTGCTCTGTTTTAGTGTGTTTACCAAGAAAGAATTGCATTTCCCGCTGGATCCATGGTAAGGGTAATCTTGTTCGGTGTTTAAGCCACCGTTCTTCATAATGAATTGAAAAGCGTAGTCCATTAAACCTCCGTTGCAGCCTTGGTTGTAGGCTTTGTCGCAGTCCACTAGTTCTTGTTCTGACAAAGATATGAGTTCTCCTGTTACGATCTTGTTTATACCTTCTACAGCTGCAGTTGTCGAGAACGCCCAACAACTTCCTGCGTACATTAATACACAATGATATTGATACACAGCTCCATGTATTATATATGTTTAAGTTACTTATAGCACTCTTTTTTATAATCTCCACTTATAAAGGGTTTTTTGGGAATATCAATTAGATTTTAGCTAATTGATATTTATAATATCAATTAGACTATAAAGGAAAAAAAACATAATTAGTAATTACCGCAAGTGCCTTGGTCTTTAATGGGATTAACGGCTCCTTTCTGTCTCCAATCAACCGTCTCTGTAACCTCCTCGCCGTTTACGGCGGCTGAGTATTTCAGGTTAACATTCTTGGCCTTAGCGATGCGGCGGGCTGGCTCCGTTTTAGCTCCCAGGTATAAACTCCGGTACTCGTCGTTAGTGAGATCGGTAAATTTGGTGAGACCAAGCTTGTAAGTAGCGTTCTTGTTGTTCTCGTTGTGAAGATCGATGAATCTTAGGTTGTCTTTGAAAATATTGAATCTTTTGTCTTGGTCGTTGATGATACCGTTGTTGTTGTTAATTTTCCCGTGTTCCGCGGACCATTGTAAGTAGATGGACCTCACTTCTTCATCGGTTCTCCACCAGCTGTCGGATGGAAGTTGGAGATGGTCATTGATGATGGACTCATCACCGGAGGCTAATGAAACGATGACGTATAAGAGAAGTAAAGAGAGGATTTTTGTCGAGGGAGCCATATTATTGTTATGTTGTTTTCTGGATGTAGTTGGGAATGAATGAGAATACTTGAGATGGTTTGTTTTTCTGGAGGGATGAGAAAACTGTGGGACTATTTATAACCAAATTTTTTTGGTATTCAAGTTGGTGTTACGTAATACTTTTCTATTATAATGAATGAGAATAATGGGCATGCAAGATGGTGGACGGTGCGAATGAATTTTTAAATCCAATATTTGAAAGAAATTTTATTTTATTAAAAAAATATCTTCTAGTTTTCCATTAAAGAATTAAGTACTGTATATATTTTTTGAAAATTACGAAAGGCCTAGATATATTATTCTAGTTTTAAAAACTAAATAATATATTTTAAGATTTAATGAATTTCACATATCTACGATATAGTAAAAAATAACCTTATTTTGCTAATTTTTACTTTCGCATTCCATCCTCACATCAAAGCTATATGCTAGAAGAAATTTAGTTTCGCTTCAGTTTTATTAGGAGTCTACAGACAAAGTTAAGTCCTAATTAAGTTAAATTATTGAATGTTAAAGGTAATGTCTGGACTAAACTTTTAAAAGGAACTTTTTTTTTCTTTTGGGGTGAAAACGGTACTTCTTACAAGCCCTGTTTCCTTACATCATCAGTTCGTATATACAGATAAATAATTTACGCAAAACAATGGATTAAAAAATATCGATTATTGTATTAGAGAATGAAGTATATTTCGAAGTAGCTAGATAACTGTGAGATAGCAGGCCGACCAAGAAAAGCAAAGAACTAGGGAACACGATTCCCTTGCGACATGTTTAATTGTATTTCACCGAGAGAATTCAAAACTTCGAAGACCTGTGGGGTCAAAAAATTCGCCTGTAATTCAAATAGTTTACTATTCTCTTCTAAGTTTGTGACGGAATTCACTTGTAGACTGTATAATTCTTTTAGAATTGGTTTGATCAGTATCAGTAATATATTAGTACTACATGGAAATTTTAAGACAGTTCGTTCGTTCTTTTTTACTTTTCCGTAGTTTGTTGTTTATTGAACACGAGAGACTTGCGTATTTATTGAACACATATATTTTATTCCTATATATCGTTATACTAGAAAATGTATAACTATATGAGTTTTCAGTGGCGGACCCGGCCGTAAAACAAAATACGGGGGTCAATTTCCTTAACTATAAACACATATTTCTGTAAAATAACAGTATTACTGATTTTGTAGATATGTGAAATGCATTCAATCTTGATTTAGCACAACAATATTAATTCGTTCTAGTGTAATTTTTCTATTTTAACCAAATTCTCTTTTTCCGTCTTCCAGTCAAAACACCTATGTGCGATTATTTTTTAAATGGTTTACTCTTCATGGTCACGCAATTTTATTTGATCTTTTAACCCGATCAGTATTCACATACAAATATATATTTTTATCTAGTTGTCAGTACTTATTGTTTCCCTCGAGTATGTTGGATTTGGATTCCAGTCAATCCAGCCAAAACAGACTTTCCGCGTCTCGCCCAACTAGCCATTGGCTACTAAACAATACCAAACCCCCCAAATAGAGAGCTTTTCAGTTCCGGACACATGGGAACATGAATAGTTGAATTAATACCGTAAAAACTGGGATATTCGAAACAGGATGATCTCACAATTCGAGATCAATATTTGCGAAATAGCTTCGTGATTGATTTAAGTTGAATAAAGGATCGAGTTCACCGTCCTTGTCTCCGATATCTCTTGGAAATGCTGTCGAATTATCTATCTTTTTATCCTTTTATGCGTATGGTTGTAACCCCCTTGAATTTGGTCTTGTATTGGCAAAAACTCAGATTTGTAAGCTCGTTTTCGAATGATTGAATGAAATGAGACCTTTGCACACAAAAAAAAGAGTTGAATAAAGGATATACAATAGAATATAGTACATGTTAGCAATTCACCAACAAAAAATATGCATGTTAGCATGTGCGTGTATATTACTAGCTATATTTAGATCGAGGAATTAATTAGTAAGTTGTAAACTTCAATCCACAGACATGCAAGCATATATTACATTGGGTTGTGAACATTTTAATTAGGTATAGATGTCTGTGAATTTCTGAATCAACGTTACATCAGTTCCCAAGAAACTGTACGTGGTTTGGTTTATAACAGTTTTCACGTCTGAAATACTTTAAATTCATTTTGGCCGTCCAAATCTGGTCTCTAATTTAATAGTACTACTAGTTGATAGAAAGATATATTTAGAGCTCTATGAAGATTCATCACAGAACAAATAAGAAAGAGAAGGGAATCTTGAATGATGGGTGGATGAGATGTTCCCATTTCACGGCAGCGTCGATGGTCATGAGGCGGCGCCCCATCCTGACCGTTGGAGTTTTCATATGTAATAATATAAGGTAATCTATACTTTTCAAAACAGAAAAAGAGGAGAAAAATTGGGATTGGAGGAAATGGGAGGCGAAGAGGTGTCTTCAAACCAAGTTTCAAACCGAAAGTGGCTTTTGATAAGGTTTAAGAAACAAAAGTGTCTCGCTCGTGTTTCTGACATGTGACAACTAAAGGTGACCGTTTCATTTAAAGAAAAAGGGGTGACCGTTTCTGTTTTACAATTCTGTTCAATTTGTTTGGATATCATTTAGTATGGGAACCCTACACGCTATGCACGAAGCATGGGGACATTTATGGCATGTTTGATTTTTCGCTTAAGAATTTAATCAAAAGCATTCCGGGATCAGCGGTGTTCCTTCGTGCATAACGTCATTTTGGGATTCATCTAAATTCAAAAATAGTTAAGAAGTTTTTTTATATAAAAATAAAGCAAAAACGTCAAGAGTAAACCTAATCCGAAGAAACTGACTTCTACCGATGTGAATTGTAAAATGGTCAAAAGGACACGCACCCATTGCTACGAGCCTAGGACCATATCAATAGTAAAACCAAGAAAAGAAGAAGTGGGGGGAGTGGTTAAAGAAGACATGTGATCGTTCTGACAAAACCGCCTTATCCTCCATTATTTCAGTTATGAATCTGTTTGCAGTCTTTGTCTCGCTTTTAAAATTCTCTGTTTTCTTCTATTCGCTTACTTCAACAAAATTATGATTCTCTTTTGTTTTTTACTTTCTTCCCCTTTTCTTTCTCACGAAGGTATCTTTTCCAGTGTCTTCATCTCAAAGATTTAACTTTCTGAACTTACTAGAAGCGCGTCTATATGTGTGTCAAAAGATTACAAACCCACTTGGATGCGTCATATAATCCATGGTCATATAAATTTTGGATGCACACAAGTAGTCCCATGTATTTAAATTAAAGAAATTCATTTAAAGTTCAACAATTTTAGCCATATTTTTTAATATTGTAAAATAACGTATACGTCAAGTATATGAATATATATATATATATGTGTGTGTATTTTTGACTTTGATTCCTAAGATATGATCTTGCAAGAGTGAAAAGATTTATATCATCAACCGAAGTAAAAATTGAGAAACTACATGCACGAAACGTAAACGAATAGAGAAATATGCTTAGAAACTATACAACACAAAGTTTTGTTTCTACACTTTTTTGTAACCCTCAAGAACATGAAACAAACAATCTTTGTTACTAATGAAGATAAGTTTCAAAAGACCAAAAAAATTAAACGATAATTGAAAAAAACGAATGATCATCATTCCCCGAAAAACCTGTATACCTTTTTTGGGAACTCCATCATCATAATCTAATTTTCCCGGCATTTTTTTTCCCCTCTCGTTAGCTGTAATATATGCGGTATCTGGAGGAGAAGATGATCTCTGATTTTCTCTAAAACTTTTAGCAACAAATGATAATATAGTAGAAAGGGTCTCTTGATCTGTATTCTTTCTCAGTTCCTTTCTTGACGCTTCGAAGAAGATGAAGAAACCTGTGTTGTATCTGTTAGTTTAGGTTCATGTTTATTTCTCTTACTTCTGCGTTTCGGTTTTCGTATTTTGGTGGAATGTTGTTGCTGCTTTGGTATCACCACGGCTGTGTTGCCACCTTGGGACAATGGCATTTGATCTTTCGTTTTGGTTGGTGGCTCAGGAGGAACATCTGGCCATGGAGTGCGTTTGGCTGCGACTGTGATCTCTAGTGGAGGATCAATTATCCATCTGTAGTCAATGAACAAGAAAAAAAGATAAAACAGAATCAAACATCAAGAACATTTCGACAGTATGATACCAAGAAATCTTCTCATAAAACACAATTCTCTGTCCTTTAGTCTCTAGACACATTCAATGTAAGAACTAGAGATTTTCTAAGACCTGGTAAGTAACAGAGTTTAAAGAGGAGTGAAACAAGTCAAGTCATGAGACACTTATTAACTAGGATGAAATCGGACCGACCTATCACGCAAATATGGTTAGTAAAATTAGGTTTTCACAGTTCCAACTACTATATGGTACTAGTCCAAACGTACTAACTAATTTCCTAATTTGAAATTTGAGCACAAGTCCAGCAGATTAGTTACATTCATTGTGACTAAAGACCTGCTTCCTAAATCGATTGATACGAGCCTACTAAAAACTGAGAAATGGGACTAGAAGATTGCAAGATGATTAACAATTATGAATGGGACTATATAGGAGCAAAATGGTCATACCCTGGAGGGAATTTGCTATCAGCGCGTGCTTCAACACGAAGCCACCATAGCAGAACCTGTCTCCCACAGCTTCCAAGAGGCTCAACCATTGAAGGATCCTTCAATAGAGACAAAGGACTCTCTACACCCTCATTCTCATTCAATGAACCAAAGTCCTTAACCCACTCTGGCTTATTCTCAGCTTCCTCCCAAAGCAATCTCGAGTTCAACACAAACCCAGACCACTCTAGTTTTTCAGGTAAAACCGCAGCAACGTCATCAATATAAACCGCACTCTTCCCCGAATATGGCAATGTATTAAAAATATGCCAACCAACCAACTGATCAGTTGAGTTACAAGCAGGACCTTGTACCGGCAACGAAGAGCTATCCTCCTCTGCCTCTTTCTCCATCTCTTTTCTCTTATCCATTGACATAACCATCTCTTCCGCGTTTCCAGAATGCGCCAATATCCCAAGAGAAACAGTACCAAACCACTTCACATTCTGAATCTCATCAAAGAACTCCATACTATGCATATTACTATCATCCGCAAACATGACAATCCCATCAAGCTTCTCTTCCCTCACAACTCTAAACACACCCAAAAAACCAAAAACAAAAAGAACATAGCTTTCAGCTCACACATTCACACACATTATTAGGAGAACAAAACAGATAAAAAAAAAAACAACAAAATTGACAAACCTCAAAGCTTGAAGTCTCATAAAGACTTCTAATTTACTACGATCCTCCCAAGTATTAGGCATTCTCTGGTCAATCCCAACATGAATCGTCCTAAGCCCTGATTTAGCAATGATGGAAGCCGTCTCATTAGTAGCACCACCAGCTTCAACAACGACCCAAACCAGATCATAAGGAACAAGCATCAAAGAATGCATCACACCGGTCAAATGCAAAGCCTGAAAAGTCCTCACATAAGTCGGAGTCACAGCTATAACCATCTTACTACTCTTCATCCCAAAGACGCTCTTTTGCTCCTTCTGAACTCTCTCAATAATCTGATGAGCTTTCATCACCTCAACCGGGTTCGGATGAGGCCAGGGCCGGATCCGGATCCCGTGTCTCCCAACGACAACACGCGAGCTCTTCGTCGTCGTCGTCCCCGAGGCCACCGTCAAGTTGGCTCCGGGCTCTAGACGACGGCCGAGAGTGTGAACATCGAGGTGCTTAACGGGTAAGTCAGGAAACGGAGCAGAGTAGAGATTGGTGGAAGAAGTGGAGAAGAGGAAGAAGAAGACTAATCTGGAGAATCGAAACCCGAGAACGAGACTAATCAAGCAACAAAGACAGTGCAGGATTAGCCAAAACACAGCGATTAAAGACTTCCCGGAGCCATCAACGGAAGAATCAACCGACGTCGGAGATCTGAAGCTGTTACTCCGGCGATTTAAGTAGCTCTGATGTAAAGCAGAGAGCTTCATTCTCCTTCCTTCTCTCTTTCGTTGACCTCTCTCTCTCTCTCTTTCTTATGGCTTTCTTCTTCTTCTTCTTATCTCAAAAAGATCTGAGGGTTACTTGGATTTCACGACCTTGATCAGTTCGATTATCGCTTTCTTCCCTTCTTGCTGTTGTTTGTTGCTCTTCACCATACCCAAAACTCTCTCTCTCTCTCTCTCTCTGATGCTTCGATGCAACGCCATCGAAGGAACCAGGGGAAAGCGACAAGGTGAACACGTGTCTTTTTCTTATTGGGTAAAATTTGATTTAATTACTACTACCCCTTTTAATAATTTTTGAGTGAAATTAGGGTCGTTTTTAATACAGTATGTGTCTAATTGAAGTCCAATTTTGTTTTTGGTAATAATTTATTTTCACATTAAAACATCCCTCAATACTTTTAAATTAAATGTTTGCGTATAATAATAACTAATGTATATATAGTATGGTTTTTAATTAATGGGGATTATGATAAAGTAGGAAGGTAGTACATGAATTTGGGAAAGAATTAACCAAATGATTAATTACGGATATCTTTATTGGGCCATGAGGTAAGGCCCATGATAACGACGTACAGTAAGTCATGGCTGTCATAGAGTACAGTTTGGTCCAGAAGCAAATGATCCGGTTTGGAGGATCTCGGTTTGTAGATAGAGTGTGTGCAATCAATAACTAAACCGGTTTGGTGGGGAGGTTTATAGAGATTGATTTATTATCGGTTCGTTTTCACTTGCACACAAAGCAATTAAACATGACAACTGTGCGCCACCAAATAGTTTGCCTGGGTATTTTAGGCCCATTGGACCTATTACGAACGGCTCTTATTGTTGTCGTATTTTTTTTTTAACTTTTTAGATCCTTTCCTAACGGCAGAAATTCACCAACGGTCATTTGATTTAAGATTTTAAAATTACAACAGTAAAAAAATATAGACGTTAGAAAAAAGTAGCCGTTAATCAAAGTTGCTTATATAATAAGTGAACTCGTAGCAAGTTTCTCTTACATCCCAAAATCACTTCTTCTGTATCATCACTTTACTTACCATGCTTTGTAGTTTTTAGAAAGCAAAGGCTTTTCATCCTTTTTCCTATTTTTAGAAAACAAGAGATAGAGAGAGCAAAGTCTCATCCAAAGTTTCTCGTCGTCAAACTCTGTTCCACTGCTGGTAAGATTTATTATTAAATGTTTTGCTGCTATTCTTTTAGAAGCATTTTCATGTTCTACGTTTGTTTGTTTCCATCATGTTCTCTTCTTCTCTCACGAAAGAATCGTCAGTTTCAGTTTTAAGCATAACTGTAATGTTCCAATTTTGCCTAAATCATCTCTTCTCTTTTTTTTTCTGGCAGGGAAGGAAATTATAACCAGAAGTTGAAGAGGGTTTATCAGGGAGCAAAGGTTCAATATCAAGAACAAGAGAGGTGGATTAATACTCTAGTTATAATCGGTTTGATAATGATCTTCCTATTTTAATCATACTCTTCTCATGTTTTTGGTCGTGTTTTTTTTTTTTTTTTTTTTTGAAAAAGAAAACCATAAAAGTAGAACTAAGTTTCTGGTCGTGTTGCTGCTAATTATCTTCGAATTTTGTTTGATTTGTAGAGTAGTAGATCAGATTTTACTAAGAAGCGAGAGAGAAATACGGGAAAGTCCTTTTGTCAGCTAACGAATGACGGCAACCTTTTGGGCGGCGGAACATTACCACTCTACCAACATGTTGAGCCGGAGGATCTTCCCGTTAATCTCGGCTTAATGTTGATGGTAAGTTATCTTGTATCTTCTTCTTCTTCTGATCGTTGTTTAGCTCGTTCGTTTTTTGCTTTTCTAATTTTTTATATTTGATCGTTTTTTTTTCCAAACTCGCTAGTAATTTGTAGAATTGAATTAGCTCCCCAAAGTATCATATCTATACTTACAAGTAATGAAATATATACTCTGTACCATAGTTTGAATATATATATGGCATATGCGAAAAACTAGATATTGTTTTATAGAAGTAATATATTGATGGTAGTCTTCTTCTGATCGTTGTTTTATAAGCGAATACTCGTACTCTCAACAACAATTGTGTAGCTCGTTAGTTTGTTTAGTTTTCCTGATTTGATATTCTTTCCAAACGCGCTAGTAATTTTGCTATACAATTACGATTTTGGTATTTTTACTTTGCCGCTCTTTGGCTTGCTCGACACTTTATTGAAATTTTCTCAATAAATTGGACACATTTAATATTAGACAGTTAAATTTTTGATTCCATCGACAGAAACCACAACCAAATCATGTCTCTGTTAACCTTGTTTCTCACATATGTTTTACATGTGTATATCATGCTAACACTGCAAAAGGTTCTGAGTTAAAAAAAAAAAAAAATCAATAATTTTTGTAAAAAAAACCTTATATTTTGTAAAAAAAGATCAAATTAAAGTTGTAAAAAATTGGAGTCATACCAAATACACCGAATCATATCATAACTTTGCAGATACACCGAACCTTATCATAAACTACCCCAAATCTTATTATAGTAATGGACATATATATTTTTTAATTGAACTAGATTTTAACTCGCGGTACAATATTTTTATAATAAAAAAACTAAATTGTTTAAATATTGTATTTGTTTAGTTTTTTGTTTAGTGTTTAAGATTGTATAACTGTATTTTGAGTGTTAATTCTAAAATTTGACCACCTGTATACTGCTGACATGACGGAACAACTATTAAGTTTTATTTATACCGTATTTAAAATGGAACAACTAAAATTATGTTACATTTTTACCGTATTGAATTTTTTATTAGTGTTTTTTAGATTTAACCCGTGAAAGAACTATTTTTATATTACTATATTTTTAAATTTTTAGTATTTTTAAATTTAACCCATCAGTTTAATGTTTTTTAGATTTAACTCGTAAAAAATTATATTCATAAAAGTTATTATGCAGTATACCGCAGGATTAATTATATTATAAATACTTCTATTTATTAGATTTAATCCATGAAATAATTATTTTTATATTTTTTATCACCATCTTAATAAATATTAAAGATTTTAATTGTTCATATGAAACTGTAAGTTACTATTGAATATTATAGAGTTTTTAAAAGAAAAATAATATTGTATATATATTTTTAGCATATGTTATTAAGTGTTATAAATTTCTAAATATATAAATTAGTTTAGATAATTATAAACCAAATTGGTATAGACATTTTAGGAATGTAATTGATTTTGTTTTTTGGTGCAAAGAGATTATTAAGCAACATATCAATTTTTAGAGATTAGCTAGCGACCCATTTTATAAGGTTAATTCTATTATAAGAAACGACTTCTTGAAAAGCTATTTCACCTTAGCAACTTTTTTTTTATAGTAAATATTTAAACCATACATAAAGTTTACTTTCGCCGCATAACAAAAAAAGTTGATACGGGGTTTTGTATTATACAGGATGACACTGATAGCAACTAACAACATGAAATATTGAAGTATGACCTAAACGGCTAAACCCCAAACACGAATTACCATGTTAGTTAATTATAGGCAGATTAATAATAAGTGAATTGACATTCAATCACTTGAATTAATAAAGTAGGTTGAAAATAACCAAGTGAACCCTACAAGTTACGCCCAAGTCTCTCGTCAATATGACATAAAAAAAAAAACAAATTTTATAAATCTCATATAAAGAAAATGATTACATGCTTATATATTTATACATAACTATTCACTTAAAACTCATTTTTCATCTTTCAATTTAAAATTAAGTTTATTAGCTGGTTTTTTGTTTGCTTCCGGGATCTCCCCAATGTCACCGACTTGTCCAATGACATCTCCTAAACAAATAACAATAATATTCAGTGAATATCATCATAATGATAGTTGAATCACATAATAAGTAAAAGACTAATAGTAACTGATGGTAGGATGAAAACAAAGAAATATATACTAACATATGAAACAAAGAAAATATAAGAAGTAACGGATCATATAAGAAGTAGCAAATAATAACATATATTATAACATTGGAGTAGTGAATTTTTTTGCGTATTTGTTATGAAAAAGTGAGAAATGGATTCGGTGATATTAGCTGCTGTAAACTGACCGTATTTATAGTGTTTAAACTTTAAAGAGATCGTAGGATTTTTTTGTGTGAATATGTAGAGATAATCTTGGTGATCAAGTATACAATATCTTGAAAATATTACAATTTTGGAAGTAGTTATATAGTACGCCACTAATTATGAGTGTAGGTGTAGTATATTATGTTTCCTTTTCCTATTAAATCTCCATGTGTAGTTAACATATCGATAAGTGGAAGATTTGATGAGGATATTGTAATTATAGTTAAAATATTAAATTATTTGAAGTACTAAAATAATTTAACATTGAAATAGTGAATTTAACATTGGAGTAGTGAATTTAACATTAAATAATAAAAACAGCTAAAATAGAAAGACGGAAGTATGGCTAATATCCTCATCATAAACAACAAATAAACATGAGATTTTTCTGTATGCCTATTTGAGTTGTTAAGAATATTGCAGAATAATATTCAGTATCTAAAGGAGATATATACAGAAATAAATGTATTTTTTGCTTACAAAGTTATATATTTGCTAAAATTTGATTTTCTTTATTTAGGTTATCGTGTTTATGATGTTATCTTCGTCGTAAGTATAATTGAGAATGTAATCTTTTGTTTCTCAAAGTCCCTCGATTTACATTCAACTATCATAATGATGTATTAAAATAAGTTTTGAGCATTTATTCTGGATCTCTTAAATGATGGTGTCATGCTGTGTATGACAATAAACATAAATAAATTTGATCGATTAATTTAGTTTCATTAACTGAATTAAGTAGAAATGTTATTTTAGGAAAATTTGTAGGGTTAATAAAGTAGAAATATTATTTTAAGAAAATGTGTAAAGATTAATATTGCAAAAACACAAATTAAATAAAATAAATTTAAAAAGCATAAACCAAAATGCAGTTGAAAAATGTTAATAACTACACCGAATCCTATCATAACTTTGAGTTAAAACGTGTTTGAGCGCTAGGATGGATGATGATGGATTGATGGATGACGTTCTGTTCCGGGAAATCCTCAAATTGCATTTTTTAAAAATTGTACAAAAAAATACTAAGGCAATGGTAGTGGGGTTTTAAATGATTTTTAGATTATGATTTTTTGTTTTTAGTTGTTTCATAAAAGAAAAATGAAAAGTGTAAAAGAAAACCTAAATATTTTCTAGGTAATTTCTAGGGAATCGATTTTATCCAAAAATCTTGATTGGAGAAAAAATGGGATTTTCAAAAACGTAATACAAAAATGGGTATTACACCATCCATAAGAACATCGAGTTATCATCGGATTTTCCAAATGACCAAAAAAACACACTTCTTAGTGGGCCATGATTTTTAATGGGCCAGAGTTGTCATCGGATTCATTGAGAGAAAATGGGCTTTTCCATTAAAATCCTGAATTGGGTTCGTATTCGGCCGATATATGAATTTTAAAGATTCAGTAGAGTTGGTTGTAAGTTCCTCCTGACGACTACTACCCCAGCCAATTCGTCGGGAAGAGTTTTTGTTTTTGGACATCAGAGAGACTATGCAAAACTGTTTTTTCAGAAGCCTGAACAAAAAACCAAGCTTAAACCTTTTTAAGATCTTAAAATTTTCGAGTCAACCTATTTTTGATCTAGTCCGGTCTTGTAATCCTACTCAATAAAGATAATCTTGTTTTATGTCTCAGGAGGGACATAAAGATAAACTTGTTTAAAAATTCGAGTTAAAGATGATGATAATGAATTTTAAATTATACGATATGCAGGTGTATAAACAAGTCAATAATTTAATTTCAATAATTCAGTTGTCGCATGTAATAAGTTAAGTAGTAAAACGCCGAATACCAGATTTTTGGACAATATAAATGTACTTTACCTACGATCTTTGACAAATGCATCAGCAGCTCCAATAATTGTAAAAAAAAAAAATCAAAACTACACATCCTTTTAGCACTCATGAGTTATATTAATTTTCACATGTGCTCTTTGACCTTTCAGGTGCAGCACCGTAACAGTTTTATGACCTTTTCACCCTTTACATAATTTTATTTGCCTCTTTTCGATTGGCTTTATTAAAGTCAAAACTTTTGCTGTGTTACAATAGTACATACGTTGTTGCTTAGGATTAGTACTCTCATTAGGAGGATTACTAAAATACTAATTTTTAATTTATAAAATGATTAGTATGTAAACTCTTACTTAAGAGAGGAAAAAAAAAACTTAACAGTTGAAAATTATAGGAGAAAAACGAAAACCACTGTGCAAAGATGCTCTCTATAGGAGCATATATATGATCGTATAGACTTTTCATTTTCCACGCTTTGACATAAATTACGACCTTGACGCGTTGTGTAACCCTATAAGAAATCTTATTTCAATAAACTTAACAAGCTCTTTTAACAGCACGTTTTTTTAATGACCTAAACAGTTTTTTATTCATTATGTGCATCAAATAAATCGAGGACACAGTTTTCCATTTTTTTGTCACATGTATATAATGTATAACATGAGTTTAAAAAAAAAAATGAGTATCACTACTTGAATGTAGGTTGAACGTATAATCATGTGTTAACAAAATAGTCGAACCATGGGTTGATATTAACCGATTGTATTGTAAAGCAAACTTTTTCAAGTTGTGTTAACATTGAGTTCGAATATAACACCACGATTGAAGACAACTATTATTTAACAGTAAAAGCAGAACGCTTTCAGGTATTTAAATTTATTTGAGTATAAGAGATATATATAGCTTTCATAAAATGAATACAGTTAAAAAGAAACACACACAAGTGTTCTTCAATAGTTTCTATATATAATGAAATTATCGTGGTTTGATACAAAGAATTGTGAAGATCAATAAGGTACGTAAACTATATATGTCTGTGGTCCTTTATCGATCCAAGGGTTTGCTTCTATTGTGTGTCCTCCCAAAAGATAAAAATTAAAGTTTTGAATTGTGTGGGTAATTGGCACGTTCATGTGCCAACCAGTTCACAGCTAATCCCCACTGCATAATTATTTAAGATATATGATTAATACTATCAAGTATATATTATGGTCTAATAAGTTGTTTAAGGATATCCGATAAAATTGGAAGAAATATTGGTCCAACCGCAAAATATGTGACCATGCCCAGAGATGACACGTATAAAATAAAAATGGTCCAGTTTCGTGGTTTTACAAAGAAAACGATTATGATGTGAGAACAAATGTTGACTATTCGCTAGTATCCAATTTATGAAAACGAAAGAATGATGTTGAGATACTAATCGCAATTTTGATAATTGTGTTGAGTAATTAACGAGTGACATATATAGTTGCTTTTATATATATATATATGATGATTTTATAGACTCTTTTGCATTATTTTTTGTTGGATTATTAAAACTAATTTAATTTGTGTGGTTATTTGTATTATGAAGTGAATTATATATTATTGGTTTACTTTTTACATTATCTAAAATTATCTTAAATCGGGATGCCTTTGAGTTAGAGGCCTTTTTTAAGTCTGAGATATGTTATATGTTGAATATAGAATGATTTTCTTATACTGTAACCTAAATAGTGCAATATTATTTAATTTTGAACGTTTTAGTTTTTCATCTTCGATTATGCTTCGCGTTGTCCGAACCAACTAAAGTTCCGTTTGCAATTTCTTTTTTTTTCTTGGTTAAAAATTAGCAATTATCATAAAATTGTTATACATGCATACAGAAAAAATGGAAACTTTCTGTTAAACAAATGTGTACTCTACCAAGAATGTCTTGCTATAACAAGTTTTGGATACTTTTGGTTATTGGTTATGAAAACTAATGGTAGCAGAAGTAAGATCTTGTGGTGTATATTATGGCTTTATCCATAGAGAAAATTATACGGTTTACGTTGTCATGACTTCGATGTCGGTCGCATCTATAATAGTTTACGTACCATATATGGACCTACGTACGTCTCGTATTGAAAACTTTCCGTTTGAATTGTTTTATTTATTTATTTGGATATTTAGAATAAGAATCCAAGCTTCCCTATGATATACTCACATACTAAAACAACGCTTTGATGACGTGTTGGCTAAACAAATACTATAAATATATCTTGGAAAGTTTGCTTAGAGAAATATATTCTGTTTTCAGAATTATAGAATTTAAAATATATATAAAAAATTCGTTTAAACCAGATCCATACATCTGCATTTGAAATCGATATATCCAATTATGTTAAAGTTACTGTAGACATGTCATTAATACATAAAAATCAAAATACGCCGACAGAAAAAAAGAAATCAAAATTACCGACATAGAAAATTTTGGTATATTTCATGTATTAATTTAACCATCTAATACATAATAGAAATAAACTACGTAGTACGTAGTAGTAGTATTATACTAATGAGTAAACTAACAGGTCAATCGGATGATTCCAATAAAGCAGTCCATCTACATATAATATTTTCGATCAATTTGGTGCTATAATAATTTCAGACGAATAACATAATCTAATCTTAATGTGTGGCTCAAGCATTTAAACTCCAAAGGCACTTTCACTGTTTCCAAATAAATAGATTCCATTTTGGAGAAATTATCACAAAATTAGTCTTTCCACTTTTCCAGTGTTGTGAAGTGTGTAAACATGGACTGCAATTACATTTTTGGTCTTAAGTTCCCTACTTCCCTTATAACAATCACGAAATTTGAAAGGGTAGTAGAGTCAAATAAACAACATCGCTGTTGCGTGGATGGAACGTCTATTTCCAAACGCCATACATTTGTCCACCGACCTAAACCTTTTTTTTTATAATGTTTTTTTTATTTGTTAATCCAATTTTGTCTTTCTATTCTTATAACAAAATTTGGAGAGTTTATTCTGACTAATGTCATTTGTTGTTTGCAATTATTTAGAAAATGTTCATAATTGGAATTCAGATTACGACTTTTTTTTCAGCTGAACTAACAAGCGCTTTAAGGTTGGATCACCTATTCACCACACAAAGTTTGGGAATTTAATTATAAACACAGTTTAGGAAAATTTAGCAAGTCTCAAATCGCAACCAAAAAAGATAGTGATGTACTAAAAAAGAGAATTCGCTACAATATAGGAAGTTATCAATTCTTTGTATTCTTAAAACTGTAGGTAGATCCTACGAAAGGTTTTTTGAACTACATATTCCTACATGTTCTTTAAAGTGCTGATTATAATTACTAAGTCGGATTTGTCCAAAAAAAAATTACTAAGATCTTGAGTATAATAAGACTGAGTATAATTTACTAAGTCGAGAATTTTTTGAGTATAATAACTAAAATCTTGAAATAAATTAATTGACTGACAGAACAAAATACAAGTAATAGTAGTAAAAAAAAAAAAACATAGGAAATAAGGAAAGACAAAGCTCCTCAGTAATCCCACTAACTTGTCCCCAGAACAGAAGGAGACACGCGTGTCATTACCGCCTCTTCCCTATTAATTACTTTAATGCACCAAAAATAAAATAAAATAAATATGTAGGTAAATTAATCGTATTATTGCTTGAACATTTCTGTAATAATTGAAAAAAAAAAACTTAAATTAAATCTCATTTATTATTGTTTCCCAAATTCCACAACGACGACCCACTTCCCTACGTTAATACTCAATACTATTCCTATTCCATGAAATCAATAAATATCCTCTGTTTATTTTGTATTTTCAATTTATTGACTATTTGACAATTTGAACGACGTACAATATATATAGTCAACTCAAACTGAATCGATATTAGAAATTTATAAACAAAAAGCTTTTATACCAAGTTTGACTAGCGACATTTAGAATTCAAATCAACCGTACCGAGTAGAAGTTTTTGAGTTTTATTTACATATAGCTGGGGGATACTAGACATTTTCACACATGTTTAAAGCAATGCAAAATTACGCAGTTGTTAAGCGAGATCAAATAGATCATCATCATAGATTCATATCGTTAAGACAAATGGGGTAATACTAAAATAAATAAATTAAATTGACGTAATCGATGAGGCGTGTTAAATCGTATACCGTATTGTTGGTTAAAAATAAGAGTTTCACACTATATCATTAAGACGCATCTGTCCATATCTAATTTTCTTTATACTTGATCACTAAATATACATATATTAATGGGTGTCAATTCTAGCTATGTAGTACTATATGCCAACGGAAACATATATTAGAGGTCATTACAAAAATAAATTGTAGTTTGAGTTGTATGTAAAATTTTGCATTCAAATCCGTTTTTTGTATAGTACTAGTATTTAGTTTGGGATGTTTACTCCATCGGAAATTAAGTTGATGATAACCGGGCCAATGGAAAGAGCCGACGAGCTTTATTAAAATACAATAATAAGTAAGGTGCATGAGAGTATTTAACACTAAATATTTTAATACCGTCCAAATAATAAAGACAAAATATAATAACTTCGATTTATCTATATGTGTGTGTATATAAATGTCAGGGAAGATGAGATTGTTGTCTCTGTCTTAGTAGAATAAAGTATATATATATATAGAGAGAGAGATAACCTAAAAAAAAAAAAAACAATATATAGTGAGAGAAAGTTATTAAGAGATTAGTGTCGGTGAATTTTTTGAAACTTCTCTTTTGCGGTTTCGTGTTCCTCTCATCTCTTCTTGGCCCACGTGTTCATCAATCTCCCTCTCCGCATGTAATAGCTTCGCCATCAATTTCACACATCTTCTTCTTCTTCTTCTTTCAACTCTAAATCTCTTTAGATCGAGAAAAAGATTAGTTCTTTCGTGGGTTCTTGAAATCTCCGGCGAAAACCCATATGGAGACAGCGACGGAAGTGGCGACGGTTGTTTCTACTCCGGTTGTTACGGTTGCGTCGGCGGCGTCGGCGACGAGGAAGAGAGAGAAGCCGTATAAAGGGATAAGGATGAGGAAGTGGGGGAAGTGGGTGGCGGAGATTAGAGAACCTAATAAACGGTCAAGAATCTGGCTTGGCTCCTACTCTACTCCTGAGGCGGCGGCGCGTGCTTACGACACGGCTGTGTACTATCTCCGTGGTCCTTCCGCTAGGCTTAACTTCCCGGAGCTTTTAGCCGGAGTTACGGTGGCGGGCGGTGGAGGAAACAGTGGTGGGGATATGTCGGCGGCGTATATTAGGAGAAAAGCGGCCGAGGTTGGAGCGCAAGTGGATGCGTTAGAAGCGGCGGGGGGAAATCGTCATCATCATCATCAAAATCAACATCAACGCGGTAATCATGATTACGGAGATAATCATAGTGATTATCGTATTAATGATGATCATATGGAGTGTACTAGTAAGGAAGAGTTTAAGAGGTGTAACAACGAGTCATGGGAACGGGTTGATTTGAACAAACTACCTGACCCGGAGACTTCGGAGGACGATTAGGAAACAAATATATATCGAATCGATTTGATTTCACTAGCTTCCCTACTTTGTTCTCCTTCTTCTTCCTTCACTTTACCCCCCCCCCCCCAAAAAAAAAGTAAAAAAAAGTTGTACAAGGAAGATTAGAGAATGTATGTTTTTACGATGTGCGGCGGTTTGCTAACATGCACCACCTCTCTTGAGTTTGTGATTACTAATTTACTACTACTAGTATACTGATGATATCTTCCCATAAATAGTATTTCAACCACTTCAGTTCTCCTACTCAACAAATCTAAGTGTTCAATGATGTTGTTCCAAGGTGTAAGAAAGAAGTTAAACAGCCATTAGTAGATCATTTAGATACGTCTTCTAGACTTGATTCGGATTGAGTTTCTTTATAGTGTAAAAAAGATAATCCAAAATACTAAAATTCTTGCTTTGATAATTAATGTTCGTTTAATTTGATTCATTTTGATGATTTAAAGTTCGGTTTCAGTAGAGTAAATATTTAGTCGGATGTTATTAGATATGGGAACGCGGCGGTGAGTGAATAGCAGCAGAAACAGGACTACAGGAGACTATTAGAGTCGAGAGATTGGGAACGACAAAGAGTGTCCTACATAACAAATATGGTAAGTGGGTCTTAACTGGTCCGATCGTAACAACTAAAGCTCTCTCCATCTCTATTATCCTAACAACTACTAAAGTCATCTCTTTCTTTCTTCTGTGTTTTTCTAATCTGTTTTTTTTTGTGGGGCAAAGACAGCAAACTCTCACATATCGAATCTGGCTCTCATCTCTAGTCTATGGTCTTGTTTGAAAAGACCAAATGTGTTTTCTTCTCCACTAGAAAGCTTAAAAGTAGAAATTGACCAACAGTTAAAAACTGTTTCTACTTCACACAAATCCGTTTTCCATATTTTTCTTTCTAATCTCAGATCTAAGCTAATCACTGAAAATTCCGATTCAGCAGTGTTTATTTTAAAGGTCAATTGTTTTGGGGTTTCCTTGGCCAGCTAATGATGAGCATGACCTTGCAACTAACTCATTTGTAACTTGTCATTATCAATTATATCTTTCTTAATCGAGTAAATCATGGAAGTTATAGGCCATAACTAAATATCATTCCGTGATCTAGAGCCTCCATTATAAGTAAAGATTCCAACTTCACAGATGCGTTTGTACGGACGATACCAAGAAGGTAAATATTAGATATTTTTGGTTGAACCAATATCAATTAAATACCTTAAAAAGGTTGTTACTTTGGTGGTTAACCAAATGTAGAAAGTGGGAAATATTTTTTTCTAAATAAAATTAAACTTTAAAAGTATAAACTGATGAGAATCAAATACCCAAAAGCATCTGATAACCTAACCCATCAACCAAACAGATAAGCTGATTCTGTAGGAAAATAAAGTAAGTAGTGCACTTACCACTTACCAGAGTTTGCCACTGTTATCAGGATCTTTGATTCTTCTAGAGTTCACTAGGCTTCACTTTGATGTAAACCCTGGTGATATAAGTCATGGCTCTTAATCATACATTGTACAATGTGGAATACTCTGTTTTCTCACTTTTATTTTGTTGGAGAACGTTTCATCATTGCTTTCCTATTTTCTTGTTTGGTTTATATCTTAATCAAGGATTCTTATCACCAGAGCGCTTTATTTGAAGCGCCGCTCTAACAACGTTTCCTCTTGTGATAATACCGACCTTTTTTGAAGGAGATATTAAAGGTTAAGTGATGAGAAAATGTGTCTTTACAAAATTAAGTGTGAGATGTGTAATTGTGAAATTTCTCTTACCAATTTGCCATCAGAATCTACCACAGGGAGCCGGCGATATTTTGTCTCCAGCAATATTCTAGTGGAAAATAGAATAAGAAGCTTATGTTAGTGAAGAATGTAACTATCACACACTGAAAAAAATATGGCACTGAAAAAAAAAAAAGGAAAGACAATAACTTAGCAGCATCTTCGAGGTTGGTTTTTTCCTCAACAACTAGAGGAGCTGGTGTCATTAAATCTCCAACAAGCTTCCCATTGGTTTTGCTGAGTAGCTTTTGCACTGCATTGAAAGTCTGCAAAAGAAAAAATACGAAAACAAGAGAAATATAGAAACAATTCAGATTGAGACGATTTATCATGTCAGAACTGAGTCCATTTAAAGAATTCCGTCTACTCAAAACTCTGAACGTAATATTAAACATAACTCTACCACATGCATATTTCATATAAGGTAGTTCTTTAGTGCAGGATACACTCATAACAATCACAAGATCCTATAACGGGTGACAGCAATTAGCTGAAACATTGTGCATGGTAATTGTGTAAATCAAATCAAGTTCCTCGTAACTTTCATTTCACACTATCTACTGCTGATAATGTGAACCAGGCAAATGATCACAGTGAGAAAGAATATGAATGAGTGTTTTGAAAAGCATTCAGGTCAAAATGTTTAGTAGGAAAAGGAAGGGCCACATACTTTCCAGGTGCTGTCAACCTCAGGGAACATTGCATTTTCTGCTCTTCCACTACCTATTGGCAACAACAACAAAAAACCAGCAATAAGATTTAAGGGGTATGGGAAGAAGCTTTTTGATCATTTCACATTGAGCGTGCTATCTCGCAACGAATGAGACAGAAGGTCATCATAACATAACATAGATATTTCTGGCTTTATGCCACTAAGTGATCAAGTAGCTTTCTTCTTTCTCCACTTCGAAGAGAAATCCCGAATCAAAAGACCTTGAAAGGAAAGGAAACCAAATACATCAAGTGGTGTAGCTGGCCCATTTACCAGATATTGAGTCCAAAGCCAGCAAGTCATAGTCTGAAACAAGCCCAACCTGCAGCAACAAAGAATCCTTCATAAGCATCCAACTCAAGTGTTTAAACCTCCATGAGTAGATTGGATCCAGTTACCTTCCCCAAACATAGGACCTAAATTCAAAAGTGAATACTAACCAATTTCCAGTCGTCGTCTATCACAGGAAATCCTGTAATTCTATTCTCCACAAGGAGTTCCAGAGCTGTAGAGATGGGGAAAAAAAAAAGAGATCATCAGTTTGAAAATAAACGCAGCAGCACGCACATGTTTTAAGCAATCTGATGGACTTTAGAAGATGACAAACATCGACCTTCATCCACAGTGGTCGTAGGTTTCACCACGTGCAAGTCCTCCTCCTTTGTCATGAACTCACCAACAGTGTACACTCCACTTATTGGCTACAGTAACAGTCAAATACATGCTCAGCTTAGAAAGCTCGAACTAATCCTCTAATTACTTGAACAACACTACATAATTCGAGTATCAACCACAAAATGCAGGACATCGAGAACAAGAGTGAATCAACATATCACCGAACAGGTGCTCAAATTCTCCTACCAATTCAAAATTGGTCACTATTGCATTACTCAAGCCACTTTTGCTTACTCAATTTCCACGACTCTTAAAGATCGCATCCCGAATCTCAGATATGCAATTTTCACCAGGTCCGATCTAAGCTAGTAACTAGTATACAATTCAATTCAATCACCTGATTCTATGAAAATTCTCAGAATCTAAGACGCCAGTGATCACATATTCACACATGCAAAACAAAATTCCCCAAAAAAGGAAAGAGCAATTTGGAACTGGAAATCGAAAGTGAGTGAGCTTTACCGAAGATGAGTTCTTCATCAAAGTAGCTCCGGCGGCGGAAGAAGCTGAAGGAATCCTAGATTTGGAAGGGAAGCTGCTTCGAGAGAAGGTGAATTGGTGGCAATGGCATGGCTGAACAGTGAGAAATCTCGGCGGAAGAAGATACGGTGAAAAAGGAGAGGATGATGCACGTAAGCGCGTGACGGAGAGTGGAGCAGCGTGGATGACGGCGTCCATTGGCCGTCGAAGAGAGCTCGCCGGAAGTAGAGAGAAAGTGATGGGGGAAGAAGATAATGCGTCACCGATCTAACCGCTTTGTTTGCATTGGGAAAAGCGAAGAGTGACTGTGACCTTTTTTTTAATTTAACATCATCTTTTTAATTCCAAACCGAACCGGTTTATATTTTAAACCAAATTGGTTTTTTTAGATCCCTTTTCTTTGGTTCTGCTTTAATTGGATCCTAATCCAATCCAGGAAAGCCCAAAGGGCCTGATGACAAAAACAACGAATAATTATGATTTAAGTAACTCATTAGTTCAAATTACACGTGTATTATCATATTTGTCGTGAATCACGTGATCAAGATTCCATATATTAGTGGGTGTTTTTCACCGCCACATAAGAGTCACTAGTTAAAAGTTTAAAGAGATTTTTTTTTTTGCTATAAATTTTGGGGGAATATAATATTTGTTGTGGGTACAGTCTTTTCAAAATTTTCAATAATCATTCATCATAATTTCAAGTACTATGTATGGGATTGAAATATTTATAATCAAATTCTTTGCCATACATAACCAAGTCCGTTCTTAAAATGTTTCTTTTGAATATGTAGCAACAAAATGTCGTTGACAAACTCACGATCCTCACAAACCATATGCCATAATTATTATGAAATCGAAATATGACAATAGATTATAGATATAAACTACTTCATATCACCATCGATCGACCGTTTATAAATTTTGAAAAAAAAAAAAGAGTTTTTCGAGAAAGAATCATCAATAGTTATTTAGTACAAACGAAACTTTGAATCTGATTCAACGATAACTTTTATTAAAGCCTTCCATTGTACTCAAAGGAAATTAATTGCCTTCAGCGACTCTATATAGAAGGATCTAGAAAATGATGTAATTAATATGAAGATATAATTAAATCTTTATTTGTTCTTTTTAAATTTTGTTATCTTTCATTACTTTCAAGTTGTTTGCGTTTCTCATTTTATTTCGTTTTCCCCAAAGTTGTTGTCTCTTTTCGCGACATAAACAAAAACTTAATTAACCAAGTTTAATTATACTCCTATTTTATACTCTCTCTGTATTTATTTAATTGACGTTCTAGGTTATTTTGAGTAGATTAAGAAAACAAGTAAGTTGACTATTTTAACCTTACAAACAACATTAATTTAAAAAGTGATTTTTGAGATTGTCTTAGAGGTGAGGCTATAACTGAGATTCTTTTACAAAACTTACGTTAATAAGTGTGAACGACAAGTATTTTAAAATATGAAAACAAATCTAGAACAACAATTAAATCAATACCGAGGGAGTACTATTCAATTCCTTTTGTTTCCTCTACGTCAAAACTAGCAAAAAACACACATCGATATCATGGATGCAAAGAATAGAGTACGTGGAAAATGTATTTATTCATAGTGGATGCAAGCATCTGCAACACAAAGAATCACAATATGAAAATCCTGCATAGTTATAAGTCTATAAAAGCGTTTATTGTATTTATTAATTAGAACAAGTGTTTCCACGTCCGTTATTGCGTATCATTTTTTATGTAAGATATGTGAAATATGCTATATAAGTGAAATTCAGCAATTAATTGAATTAGAAACGCTGTCGTTTGTAATGTTTTTTTTTCACTTTTTAGTCACTACCCTTAATGAGATATTTTTCAGACTTGTAAAACGGAAGAATCATAATGTATCTCTTACCTAAGCCTCAGTTAGGCCCGACCTATAGTCCATCAGCTAATTAATTAATTTATTTTTGTCTGAAACATCGAAACAAATTTAAAGCAAAACTTAAAGTGAAAAACGGAAATGATTCCCATATTGATGAAAACTTGTAAAGTCGGAATAATTCGTTGGTCCCTCCATTAACTAACGTGAATTATTGCAATTGGGACAGTACTAAATTTTGGGTGTGGTTTTGATATAGTACCAACAATAACAAAAAGAAAAAGGGGGGGGGGGGGGGGGGTTTAAAATCAAAACTTAATTAAAAGAAATAAATGGTGTGAGTGTGTGTCGTCGGTGTCGAAGGATGTTTGGGAACCAAGTGGGGTTAATTTCAAAGATTTACAAAAATGGAAAGTCTTTGGACCGCAAAACGTATGGACATCGTACCTAAGTTCCTGACTCCTTGCCATATTTGTACATTAACGTGTTTCCCTTTGTCCCTTTTTTGTCGTATTCTTTAGATCTTTTTCCTCCTTATCAAATCATTTATAACCCTAAGTTTTAGTTTTGTCCCCAATCTAGTTTGTAAATTTACCTAAACTCTTAGAAGTATATAAACTAGTTACGTAAACAGTTTTTCTTCCTATGTATTAGACACGAAAGCATGGATAAAACCAACACATATCTGAAAATTAATCAGCTACAATGTTTATATATATGTACATGCATAACTGATAAATCACGCTTCAGTATGTGAAAAAAAAAATCATACGAAATAATTCAGTCTTTTAATTTGAGAGGTTGTTTTCCTAATACCATTTCATGATTTGCATAAATGAATCCAATGCTATATAAAGTTATAAACACAATCTATAGACTATAATATAACCACATCGAAGCACAAACTATCTCGTGAAGAAATCGAGGAGTATCCACTATCAGCTTCGCTTCACATGGCCCCCACATTGAGCGAATAATAAAATGCCACGTAAAAGAATTAAAAGTGGATCATACGAAATAGCAAAGGATATTATTTGGAGAAGCCTAACAAGATCTGGACAACCTCACAAATCGAGATTCTATCGATACCGTCCGATGTTTTCCACGTTCGTTAATCTCGGACTTGACTTCGATTCCAAAAAGGAAAATAGAGACATATCTAAAAACTTTAATGACGAGCTTACTTATTTTATGCTTTTTTGTTTGTCGAACTTATTTTATGTCTATATGATACCGATACGACTTGTATCATACGAGCTTAGTTGTATATATTCGTATCTCCTCAATATATTAGTAAGCATATTGTTTGATATCATTCAAACTATGTCAGTGTGGTTATATGATTTATACGATTCATGATATTTTAACCCATATCCAAACAAGATCCACAGTACTGATTCAAATTCGAACTAGTAAGTAGTAAATCAAAAATATATTCACTAGTTAATAGTACATGCAACTGTGGCCATTCCACGTGTCAAAATTGTTTGTTGAAGTAGCTGAAAAATTGTATAGCATTCAATATTAATAGTGTATAAAATCTTATCTTAAAATTGAATTCTTGAATTTATTGTTTACAAAAAGGAAATTGAATTTGTTTGTACTCGTCCACACTATGTGGACACATAGCCAAGTAGATTGAGGTAGATACAGGCATTGATTCTTTTTTATTTATGTTTAGATTAATGTACTGTACTCTCTGCATATATATGATATCACTGTGGCTTGTGGGGATGCATTTTTTTTTTTTGACAGTGAGGGGATGCATTTTTTTTATTTTATATAGAAAACGAATATGAAAAGTCTACATAGATTGCATAAATGATTTATACGGTATCTGTTGTACACTTTACTTATTTACAATTCAATAATAATACCTGTTCCTTTGAGTACATTTTTGTCATATCATATATGTCGTATAACGAGGGAGTATAAAGGTCCGATAAACTCAGCCAAAATTAGGAATTATATTTTTTGTTTTCTTTGGTTTTGTTTTATGTGGACACATATGATGAGTAGTCGTAGAAGTTTTTTCACAACAGACATACGATTAAATGAAAAAAAATCACGGGGGTAAATGGGAATAATAATAATAGCTTTTGTGGGCCTGTTTTATTGGAAAGAGATATAAGACAAGAGTATCTCTCTGTAAAGTGGGCCGTGGGCTTTAATAATTATTGACATACACACATATATATATATATATGTAGTTTATATATAAAGATATAGGATGAGGCCAGATCACAAATATACAAAAATCAAGCTTCTATATATCACAAAAAATGCCAAATAATAATCATAATAATATATAGGGAGAGAGAGATAGTGGGACATAGAGAGAGAAGAGCAGTAGTTTCCACTTGAGGAAAGCAACATGTTCAACGAAAACCATTATTGGAATGTTTGTTATTGCATTATCCCACTCAAAAATATGTACAACGTGTCTTGTAAAAAAAAAAAAAAAAAATTTAGAGCTTATATTTTAGATTTGATTGAAAGTTTCATTGATTTTTACTGTTTATTACATAGTTCGCATCCAATATTTTAATATTTATTTAATTAATCGGAATTTTTAGAATAATACGATAAGAGTTTAATTGATGACACAAGACAGTAAATATATATACATATATAGTAGAACCTCTATAAATTAATAAGGTCGGGACCATGAAATTTTATTAATTAATATTTTTTTAATTTATCGATAAATTAATAATTATTAATTCATAAAGAGAATTTTTTATCAGAAATTCAGAGTTTAGAAGAAATTGCTATTACTATTTTTCAAGGTGATAATGTAGTTGAAAAAGATATGACGGTTCCTTTAGAACCAGTTACATGTAAGGAAGCAATTATCGTGTCAAGAACCCTCTATAATTTTTAGATGCGATTTGAGAACACAACACCAGAAGTTTTTGATGCAGTCAGAAAGATTAGAGATGTTCTCCAACAAGAATGCAAATTCAAGAACAAACAAACAACAATAGATTCATATTTCACTAGATTTTTTTAGATATATATATATATATTTTTTTAGATATATATACTAGTTTATTTATATATATATATATATTTCTTAGATATATATACTAGTTTATTTATATATATATATATTTCTTAGATATATATATATACTAGTTTATTTGATTATTAATATATGATATTTATGGAACCATATTTTTACATGGGATTTTCAAAAAAATTATTAATTTATTATTTTATCGAATAATGTCCAAAATTACACTAGTGCCAACTTGAGACCAGATAAATTTATTAATTTATAGATATTATTAATTTACCGAGTATTAATTTATAGAGGTTCTACCGTATACACTCCATTCATACAAAACACATAACTCGGTGGTGGTAATGTAAAATGTAAAAAAAAATCACAAAAGTGGGGAGTGACGTGGCAACCTCAAAATTTTATTTTGATACTGGTATTATTGTTTTACAATTGTTGTTAGCCTTCTCTTCTTCGTATTGTTGCCCTCTGAACCCAAAATAAACAAAACTGTAATGTTTCCCTTTCCGACACAAAGTCCCTTCTCCCTTCAAACTTCTCTCTTCGTTTTTTTTTTTTTCAAAAATATTTATTTATTTTCCACTAAAAATAAATTCACTTTATTTTGTGCGGAGATTTTTCAAATCTATAATAATAATAATTTCATTATAAAAACAGATTGAGATTATGTAAAGGATGACGAATTTATGTAATATATATATATATATACGAATCTAACAAATCCGATCTTAATTTTATAGAAATAACCAAAATGTGGTAATAATAGTTGGCTCCAGCATTTTTGTTGTAGTCAGAAACGAAACACCGTCTCGGATCGAGAGTCTGCGTAACACGCGCGTTAATAATTTAAACGAGAGAAGAAGTCTCATCGGACACGTAAAAGGAAGAGCGCGTGAGATTAAAAATACGAGGTATGTTAGAGAGAGAGGGAGAGTGGGGTCGACCTCTCTACTCTTTTCATTCATTGGTGGATGAAAGAGGGAAAAAGTGGAGCCCACCGGTTTGTCCGTACTAAATGGATTGATCTTTTCTGGTAACATTTTCCCTTTTCTCTCTTAATTCCTTTTTTCCTCTTTTTGATTTTTGAACTAATACTACGATTATTTGTTTATTTTTTAGTTAAATCACTAATTAGGCACATGTATTTACGTTTTTATCCTTGTGAATTCCTCGTTTTATTTTTTCAAATCAACCCCTACTGATTGATGATGATGATATATGATGATGGGCCACTCGATCCTCTCTATGTACTATGTAGTAATCTTTGTTTTCTTAAAACTAATGTATTTAAGCCCCAATAATAAAATCTCCCCAAAATTGGATCATTTGTAAAACTACTGTATGTGGTTGGTATATAGATTTCAAACTAAACCAAGACGACAATTTAGCCGAACCAATTGTGGTGGTAATCTTAATGAAAGACTTTTTTTTTTTTTTTTTTTTAAGACTGAATGGACCCGACAAATTGAATGCCTAACCTAAAGCAAAGCAATTCATAATTTTTGCACCAAATCGAGACGGTAAGTAGCTTCTTATGCGATTTGGGAACCAATAAAAGATAGGGAATGACAATTTTGTGAAGCAACTTTGTGTGTTTAAACAAGTGAGCTATTTCCACTTTGGTTTCTTTCTCTCCTGCGGGTGTTTTGGTTATTGTTAATCCTGATTAGGTTCTAAACCTTCATCTCACATGTACTCTCATGTGTTTACATGTACGGCTGTATATATTAAACACATCATACCCAAATATAGGTTGTTATTTCATTTTAATATATACTAGGGAATTAATAATCATCAAAATAGTTTCGTAGTAAGCAGTTGTTAAAATCAGCAACTTTACTAAATGTAACAGAGCTTGTAAACATATAAAATGCAGATATATATGGTGGAAGTTTTCACTTTATTAGCAAATTTAGAAAACGAAAGCAATGTAGATCGTTAAACTCTACGATTAATAAACCATATTTTGGAGACTAGTAGACTTTTTGTTTTGTTTTGGTTAATAAATTAGTCCAATAAACCAAGCAAGCAATTAATATAGTCTGATGATCAATGAGTTTTTAAAAACGTTGAACTTATATTATTGTATACTACTGTCTCTTTATGTATAGATCCAAAGCCTTTGGTTGGAACAACTAGCTCATTAAGAAAACATATAGTTTAAGATACAATTGAATTGTGATTTCAAACACATTAAAAGTTTGGGAAAAGTAATAGATATAGAAAACTTGCACCAATCCAGCCTCAACCAATATAAATTACAAACTTGAAATAAGTTATATTCCCATTTAGAAAACTTTATTATTATTATTATTATAACATAACTCTTTATATGGTGAGAACCCTATTACTTGCTTGTCTTAAAGGAATTGCTGTTTATGGAACTCCACTTTAAATAATCTATTAAGTAGTAGTAGTGTAGAAAACTTAAGATCCCATCTTCTACTTTAATTTGCCCGATCATGAAAACACCTATTTATTGTACAGAAACATACATATTTAACATATATAGATGTATGCGTGATCTATTTGTATATGTAACCTTATTACCCTTTTTTATTCACACTGAATGAAAAAAAAAAAAAAGCTTTAAAGTAATATCAAAATTGGCAAATTGTGGGGTTTTTAAGTAATCTATTAGATAAATCATTATCTAGGAAAAAAATGCCTTTTATAGGATTGCTTACCGAACCAAGCCGTGGACTTCACTTTCTTAAAACATGAAATTACATATTAAAGGAATCTTTTGATTAATCAAAGAAACTATATATATTTTTTTAAAAAGAAAATAAAGAAACTCCAATACGAGGAATTGTTTCGAATATAATCTTTTTTCCAAAGAAAGCAAGTGGTTAGATAGAGAGAGAGAGAGAGGGAGAGAATAATATTTATTATTTTATAAAAAATTAAATAAACAGTGAGATAGAAAGAGAGAAAGGGCAGTGGAAGTAAATATAAAGGAAAGGATAAAAATGAAAGCTTTCGTAGAAGCAAACTCTTTTATATATATCTCTCTCTCTTATTACTATCTTTATTTTTCATTTTTTATTTTCTACCAACCAAAAGCTTTTTGCTCTTTGGTTTCTCTTATTTAGCTTCTAACCTTGAGGAGAATCAAACCAGAGGATTGAAGTCTCTGAAAACCTTTCAAAACATCAACCCAAAAAAAAAAAAAAAAATGTGGGATCTAAACGACTCACCACACCAAACACTTAGAGAAGAAGAATCTGAAGAGTTTTGTTATTCTTCACCAAGTAAACGGGTCGGATCTTTCTCTAATTCAAGTTCCTCTGCTGTTGTCATCGAAGATGGATCCGATGATGACGAGCCTAACCGGGTCAGACCCCATAATAACAACCCACTTGTTACTCATCAGTTCTTCCCTGAGATGGATTCTAACGGCGTTGTAGGAGACGGTGGTGGTTCTGGCTTTCCTCGGGCTCACTGGTTTGGTGTTAAGTTTTGTCAGTCGGATCTAGCCACCGGATCGTCTACCGGTAAAGCTACCACCGTGACCGCTGCCGTTGTGGAACCGGCTCAACCGTTGAAAAAGAGCCGGCGTGGACCAAGGTCAAGGAGTTCTCAGTATAGAGGTGTTACGTTTTACCGGCGTACCGGAAGATGGGAATCTCATATTTGGTAATTTTAACTATTAAGTGTTTTTGTATTAATCTCATCATCATCTTTTTTTTTTTTAATTTCACTAATCGATCTTTACTAAGGCGATTTTAATTGTAAAACCGATTTTAATTATAATTTTGTTCCTTATGTTTCTCTGAAATTCAGGGACTGTGGGAAACAGGTTTACTTAGGTAATTTTTTTTTTCCCCAGCTTTTTTTTTTTTTTGATGTTGAAAAATGTCATCGTAATTATTATTTTTATTTAAATTTCTGAATAGGTGGATTTGACACTGCTCATGCAGCTGCTCGGTATGTTTCTCCCTTTGACTCTCTCTTCAATCAAAAAAAAAGAAAAGAAAAGAATAATAATAATAATAATATCGAAGTTTTTTATTTTATTTTGTAGAGCATATGATAGAGCTGCTATTAAGTTCCGTGGAGTAGAAGCTGATATCAACTTCAACATCGAAGATTATGATGATGACTTGAAACAGGTGTAAATTTACGTCCTCTATAAACTATAGATAGATTTATTAATATTTTCGAAAAGATTGTTATTAATATTGAAAATTGAATTTTATATAGATGACCAATTTAACCAAGGAAGAGTTCGTCCACGTACTTCGCCGACAAAGCACGGGCTTCCCTCGAGGAAGTTCTAAGTATAGAGGCGTCACTTTGCATAAGTGTGGTCGTTGGGAAGCTCGAATGGGTCAATTCTTAGGCAAAAAGTAATACCCCCTACCCCCCCCCCCCCCCCCTTTCTCTAATAGTATCATTCAAACACTTCATCATCTTTGTTCTTGTTATATTTAACTTGAGTTTTTGGGTTCTTGAAATCTTCAAAATATTATTTAGGTATGTTTATTTGGGTTTGTTCGACACGGAGGTCGAAGCTGCTAGGTAAATGTTTTTCTGTTTTGATACTACTACAACGCTCATTGTTAAGTCTGTGTAAATGTGTTTTGTTTTTTTTTCTGTACTAAGTGATTTTTTATATTTTATATAATAAACACAGAGCTTACGATAAAGCTGCAATCAAATGTAATGGCAAAGACGCCGTGACCAACTTCGATCCGAGTATTTACGACGAAGAACTCAATGCCGGTACAACCAAATTTCATTTTAATCGAGTAAGTTTGTTTTAACCCAAAACAGAATCCTGTTTAATGATGTTTGAATTTGTTGTGCATAGAGTCATCAGGGAATCCTACTCCACAAGATCATAACCTCGATTTAAGTCTGGGAAACTCGGCTAATTCGAAGCAAAAGAGTCAAGATATGCGGCTCAAGGTAGGGTTTAATCATATATTATTAACACTAGTTTCTAACCTTAATATATATAGTTTTTTTTTTGTTATAAACATGTGTTTTGTTTTGTTTTAAGATGACGCAACAGCAACAAGATCTCCACTCTAATGAAATTCTCGGATTAGGTCAAACCGGAATGCTTAACCATATCCCCAATTCAAATCACCAGGTGAGTTAAAACCCCAAAAGAGTACTAATTTTGAAAAATATAAATTTTTTATTAACATTCATTTTTTTGATAAATTAGTATCCGGGCAGCAGCAACATTGGCAACGGAGGCGGATTCTCACTGTTTCCGGGGGCTGAGAACCACCGGTTTGATGGTCGGGCCTCGACAAACCAAGTGTTGACAAATGCTGCAGCATCATCAGGATTCTCTCCTCATCATCACAATCAGATTTTTAATTCTTCTCCTACTTCTCATCAAAATTGGCTGCAGACAAATGGCTTCCAACCTCCTCTCATGAGACCTTCTTGAATCTTTTTAAATATTTTTAAATTTTCTTTATATATAAGAAACAAAATTCGGAAGAAAATTAACCTTTAAATCTCCATGTGTTCTTCTTGGTATTAAATTAATTATCGGCTTATCTTTTGTCTATTTTTTTTCTTTCCCTTAAACCTCTTCTTGTTAAATTTGCTGAGATGAATATATTTTTCCAGCCATGGGATATATAAAATATTATATCTCTATATTGGAAATTGGATAAGTGTGTGATTTGAGATGTTCTGACTAAAAAGGTTGAGATGAGATTTGTCAATGAGTTGTCTTTTGTTGTTTCTTCTCAATACATTTATTAAGATTTTTTTTTTAAACGTTACTGCTTTATATGTTACCTGCACCTATCTACATATGTGTTCAGTCCTAACTTGTTTTGTTATTCCTCTTTCATATCTATTCAACTAATATTTTCCAACATTTATTTCATTTTTTAAAAAATTCTTGGAAGTTATGTCACCCAATTACTTTTATTCAACACAGCATAGTTAGTTATTCAGATATATATATATATAGTTTTTTTTTCGTTTGTTACACTATAAATAAAAAGTTTGGCATGTGGCATACACACATGGTTTCACTTTTGCTGCATTGGTTTGATAAAGTTGGACTCACCATAAATCGAATCCTAAAATACTTTTTATGTTCACTTTCTAACCATAAAAATCGTATAAATTGAAACACACTGAATATGGTTCAACTCATTTAAATGCCAAATGGAAAGGTTGAACCACACTCGCAAAATTGACTTAAAATTTCAGTTGTTTTACGTATATATTTTTCTAACCTTTTAAAATCAAAATATGTTTTTTTTAACCTCCTTTTCACTACTTTTTGAGTTTTTTGCCATCACAGCTAGCACAAATTATTTAATCACTTTGTAACGTTTTTATGAATTAATGTGGGTCAACCATAAGAAAAATTACGAATTTTCCTAGTTTATACTATTTTCAAAGTTGTAGTATCAGTTCTTTTTTTTTTTTTTTTTTTTTTTTGAACAAAAGTTGTAGTATCAGTCATCATAGAAAGTAAAAAAGAGAAAATGATATTTTTTTTGGTTTTGTCCATTTTGTAGATGATATTTTACCGACAGAACAAACAAAAAAAAACAGTGATATTAATTTTTTTTTTACAGCACATTAATGTTGAGACGAGAGAGAGAAACAGAAGTAGATTGGTACTGATGTTTCCCTAATGGAGTAAGAAATAATACTCACAGTTATTTTACGATCTCAACAAAAAGTTAAAATGAATATCAACCGCAAGATCTCTTCTTCCTTTTTCACACTCTCTGAATATAAATCATAATGCCTACTTGTATAACCTATGAGAACGTTAGTTAAAATAATAGTATATTCCAAGACTAATAAATATTTATGAATTTTGTTTTAAAAAAATATGGGAAATGTAAAATTTTAGGTATATAGAGAGAAAAGAGGCAAATAAAAATTGGGGATTATTAGGGATGAGTGGTCATTTTCAAGTAATGTGTCCTTTGAATCAGTTTCTCTCTCTATCTCTCACACAGAAACCCAAAAGAAGTCAGACATTGTTATAATGGTGAGAGAGACTTATCGGCTTCACTTCCTTTCTCCTCTTTTTAATTCTCTTTCTAATAAAAAGTTATTATCTATTTAATGTTTCTTCTACTCTTATACACTTATTCATGAATCCTTTACTAGATTTTACTTTTGTTCTCTATGTAATCATATTCCTCCTTAAAATCTTGGTTCATCTATTTGGATACATAAATTACCTTTGCGTTTTTTTTACATAAAGTTAACTTTGTCAATACAATTTCCCCGACAATGACATTCTGACTATTTTACCTAATAGATGATACAAAATCAGGAGTTGTATGAATTTTGTAGCAAGTGTCTTTTTTATTGACCGGAAGAACTTGAATGTTTTAGTTGTATGAATTTTGTACAAGTGTCTTTTTTATTGACCCGAAGAACTTGAATATAAAAAAGTCCATTCGAAACACTTTATCGGTAAATATTAATTGAAAAGATCGCTTTGATACTTCTCATCGTATTAATTTCACAAATCAATTTGATATAGAATAAATGTTTTTTGTTCATATAATACAACGTTATAATGTTGCAATTATCTATTCTTAAACGAGTCATAAACGATGCAATTTATTGACACGTCTTCTCGTTCGTTGTCATCAAGTATTTCACAGTATATAATACTACTATGATATAGTATTACCTTATGAGTTATGATATAGTACTATGATATAGTACTATGATATAGCAGTACCTTACGAGTTATGGCATAAACATTAATCAAACGAAACAGATTTTTTTATTTCTTTTAATGAACCTCAACCTACCAATCAAAATCGACAACTTAAATAGTACTATTGTAAGTATGGAGATATAATACCTTAAATTATTCATGAATTTAGTTGGCTCATACATGGACTACCTACTATTTTACCTTTATATAATGATACTGTCTTCCATTGGTTATGTAACAAACTAAAAAGTATAGAATATACAATATTTTGTTGTCAAATACTACTAGAATGAAGCCACAAATCATTCAATGGCGGTTGAGCACCGCGACGCATTTAGTTAATTGTTATTCTGAATTATTTTTCTTTCCAGTGGAAATTTGTAATTCACGTGGATCACGTCGTAACAACAATTTCCTTCAAATGGGTAACCTATCTGATCATCCTTAAATCATTAACTTAAACCAATTTTATTATTTAAAAAAATATATCTGAACTTTTTTATATATAACAGGTAACAAAAACCTTCCAAGTATTTCAAGGGACAAACAAGAAAAAATCTGTCACATGTACAGAGACACACATATACGTATTTTTGTACATGTATTAATTTGAGCATGTCAAGAAAATAAAATTGTCCTAGGGTTTGAAGGCAAGTGGAGATTAGTGTACGAGGAAGCGGTACGAAGGACCAATGAACGCAGACTTCCTGGGGAAATTCGAAAACTTTATAATTAGTTTAGTCAAATAATATTTTTAATCATACGATAAGGAATCAGTCGGTCCATGAGTAGAAACTGTCTGCAGAAATCTTAATAAAAGTTCCTTAAGTACGAAATATAAGGAATATTTAATTTAAGATGAACCTAATTTCGTCACTGAAGTCGTCACTTCAAACATATGATAATGGCATGAGGGCTAGTATTTTAGTTTAATTCATTTCTATAAGTGGCAAGATTTGTAGTACTACGAGGATAATCGTATTACCCAACTTGCTAGTACAAACTTCGTGATTGTTCTTAGTGCTTCAATATTAAACTCGTCAATCCAAAAAACTTTTACGATACCTATTAGAAATATATATATTATTAAATAATTAGTGGATATGCTTTTTTGCTTATGGAGTCTCCTAGAAAAACAATCAACTTGCAACCAATACCTAGAATCTCAAACCGATATTTAATTTTCTTTCTTTTTTTATAATCCTAGCTTACTTTTAAAACCTAAGATCTGGTAATACATTCGATGAAAATTTCAGTATATAATTTCTTATTCAAATATCATAAAACGAATCCTAAAATAATAAAACTCCATGCATGTGGTTGTAAATAAGGTTATGTGCATATCTGATTATAGTTAAAATGTGATATTAAATCTAGGTATGGTCGAATTTGGTTAACCCGGATTCTATGACCAAAAATAAAAATTAAATTTGGATCATGTGATTTAAAACGAGATTGTAAGTACTAAAATAATTATAGTCTAGATTGGCTTCGTATGTTTAAGTGTGATTTAAAGAACTTTTTAAAATAAGTTGTTTTTTTTCCCTTTAGTTTTCCATTTTGATACTAGTTTGTAAATGTGAAAAAACTTGATTTAGCTATCAGTCGTGTATTCTCGAATTTGACCGGAATTAACTCGATTAAAGTTATACTATAGATTGTTATATATATATATATATATATTATTTATATTTTAACCAACGACGTCAAGTTTTTAAAAACACATCGAAAGAATGATGAAATTTTCAACTCTCTTTTTTTTCTTTAATTTATTGACACCCTTTTTTTCGTCGACACACTTTTAGCCTCTTACCTTAAAAAGACAAAATAAAATATATATCCACTATGCCGTGAATTCAAAGGGAAATAATCAAATATATCCACTTGGTACCGAATCAAAATGAAGATATTATGACAAAAAAAAACTAATATTACTCGGAATAAGTCCAGTAATTTTATAACAATAGTTAGAAATGATTCATAGTAGAATATAATGGTGAAACAAAATTAGAGTGGTCCAAAAACGATGACAGGTGTCTCTCATGCTTTGTCGAGAAAGACCCTAAACACAAAAGAAACATTGGACTGTATTATTATTATAATAACGGAGTATTATTTATTCACACCAGCGATGAGCGAACTCATGTTCTGCAGCAACTTTAGTAAACCCAGAAATATTAAATTTGTAAAAAGATCTATACTTTAAGATCTCTTCTTTTGCATCGTATCGACGAAGCATTGTCTATTCTGCAGAGACACGTAGACCATTAGATTCGTCCTCTTATCACGAGAGTAGAAAACTCTCTGAAACAAATAATATTTCTGTTGTTTGTAAAAAGTGTTTTTACCCTCCTGCAAGATTTCAAATAAAATGGTTACTTTTTACAGTCTGCCATTTTTTTTTATGTTTTTTTTGCTTTTCGGCTTTGTTTCCTTTAGTTATGTATAGCCATTCAAGATGTCAGTTTCCATATTTAGAATATTAGTCCGACTCAAAAAAGAAAATGAAAAAGGTGAAATTCAATTCATCATAAGCATATAAGGTGTATACAGTGGAAAAATATGAAAAATATAGTTAATAACTACAAGATGTAAGAACAATGAAACCAAAAAATGTTAAAAAATAAAAATAAATAAAGATACTGGAAATATTGGAAATTTGAAAACAACGAGTTACAAATGGCTTGTCGCTAAACTGATTAAAATATACACAATGATTATGCCGTTTGAATTTGCTCATTCCATCATTTGCTGCTACCTTCTGTTGATTTGGTAATTCTCAAGCAGTAATCTTTTTTTTGCCATTGCAGTAAAAATGATCAACTAAAGGTATTCAATATTCATATATATCGTTTCGTATAGTAATTTTAGTTTTTGAATTATATTTCTTGTAATTTTGTTCTTGAAGAATCTCTCTTTTTTTTTTTTTTGGTGGAAGTGGAGAGAAGAATCAATTAAGCACACACAGCTTCATCATATATTGTTGTCCTTCGCCGACAATCTTCTTACCTTATTGCCTTTGTTTTGTCCCATCGCTTTCAACACAATTTCTATTTATAGTAATCTCCCATCGGATTTGTTTTTTTTTTATGCATTCTTAACCATTCATTTTATAAAAAAAAATAGTTCCCATTAACAAGCCCATTGTTGGCATCAATTTAACTAATCAACTCTAATAAACCACTAATAAGTATTTACTATTATATATTGGTACGTACAAAACACGGATGCTAATATGCTATGTAAGAAAACTAAACCAATTTTTTCAATCAAGTAAACCATAAATCAAACATTTGAATCAAATTGTACATAAAAGAATTAAATTAATCAACAAAAATTAAATCCAACAAAAATCGAAATTATCTTGAACCATACAAATTAAAATTTGCTTTGTACTTTATAAACAAACTCAAGTAAGGGAAAAAAAAAACTGAAACGAAGACCGGATTAGAGTCTCCTAGTGTATACTTAGTAGTGTTTATTTTGGTCTAAACAAAAAAAATGTCTACAAATAATGAAATAACTATTAATATTAGAATTAGTAGTAATGAATATTGATTAGTCAATAAATAAAATGATATTGCTTTCCGAATTCACAAACAAAGTCTTAAAGAGTGAAAGGTGTTTTCACATCCCAAAATGTTATCAAAACACACAATTTCGTGATATTAGAGAGACTAAAGAGTCTCACGAGTTTCCAATTTGGGAAAAGGCATATTATTTTGTGTTTTTGCTTATTTTGACAACTTTATAAATTTCATAAAAGTAGAAAATCTCGTGGTCCATCTAAAAATGTCGTGATAAGCATGGGAACCACCCAAATTAGGGTACAAATTGTGACTCATACCTACTTCTTTCTCCTTATTCAATCCCTTTCATAATTTTCTGTAACTCACTTACGAAAACTTTATAGTTGCGTTTATATGATAAAGAGTTATAGACTATAGTATCGAAATACTAACTACGAAATATCCAAATCAGGAAAGATGATGTGGATCATTTCGTATTTATACAATTGATACCTTATGATTCATACTATATTCATTTTTCCTATATAAAGCAACCCAACTTTGTCAAGAAAAAAAAAGAAAGAAGCAAAGTCATCAACTCTGCAAACAGAAAAATCCATAAGAGTTTTAAAGTTATTTAACACGCATATTTTGTAGTAAATTTGAAGTATATACCTGTACGTGACAGTGTGGTTCGACTTTATTTATGTTTATTAATGAGTAGTATATACTTTGTGGAGAGAATTGATTGCGAATCGTAGATAGAGAGGATTGCATTAGCTAATCTATGGATGATAAGTCAAATCTAGGCTTACCTTATTCCCAAGAAACTACGTCTGCGCTTTTGTGGATTTTTACAGTTTGATTTCATCACGTTACTGAGAGAGAACCATTCAATAAAATGACAGGAGTTATGGTAGACCGTGATAATAAAAGGCTAAGTTGTAAGTCTCAGCTTTTTCGTTTTTGTGATTTAAAATTGTTTACATGAGAAGATTAATCTTACAAATTTTACAGCAATAAGAGAAAATGACTTGCAATGTAAGATATCGTTTAAACAGATGAGCCTAATATCTTTATTAATGGGCCTATTAAATTATGGCCTTATTAATTAAAATAAACATAATAGACCTAAACCATAATAATATTTTGGGTTTACCGTACTCCATTCTTAAAGCCCATTTGCATGATCTGTGTTCTACCTTCAATGTCCATTAGAATTGTAATATGGATGGTGAATCGGTTTCGAAAATGAGACGTTGGATACGAATTGTGTACTTTTTTTTCTTTTCTTTTGGTTGGTCGTATTAAAAACCTTTTTTTTTGTGGGTTAGAAGATATTTTGAAGTTCTCTGCTTTGCTTTTAGAGTTCGTTATTCAACATCATATCTTTTAACAAGATTCTTCTGACAACTATATATAATTCTCTCCAATTTCTCTGTATGTACGCGTCTGAGTAACGTGCCTAGAACTTGCGCGTAGAAGTAGACCAAAGATAGTCAAAGTGATAGGATTGTTGTACTGACTGAGCGACCGAACGAAGAAAGATCTTTAGAGTGCGTATCAACAACCAAAGTACACAATCTCAGCTTTATGTAGACCGTCCGATCCTACTTAACTGTTGTACTAACTCACTAATGAAAACACAACACGTGTGTTTTGATACTCTTTCTTGGGAACGCTCTATAAAGGACGATGTCACACCAGATCCCAGCACCGTATCTACCACCTTCTCAATCTCTTTCTCTCTCGTGAATTACCCACCGTCTGATCAATGCTATATAGTTTTGTGACGTTAAGCTTATTCTTTGTTGCGCATCTCTAGGCTCTCTCTATCCACTTGCTTATCTAACCCTCCGATCTTGTTGGTCTTTTTTTTTGGGTGGAAAGATATGCACTTGAGTTGTAAATTTACTGGTTTGCGATATACTCCAACTGTACGAGGGTCTAGAGAACTAAACCGAATTAAACTATATACAGATATACTAGTACTATATATCAATCGATTTGGCCTGGTAATATTGGTTTCAGTTCATTTTATCAATATTTGATGTTAAGTTATTGACAAACAATGAATAAACGACGCCATGATTGCGTACTATGGGACTCTCTAGTCATAAACCACATTTATTTACCATTACATAATTTGTGTTTTATGAGAATGTTTTTATCAGATCTCTAACAAAAACAGTTTGAAACCTGTTCTTCTTTGTATAAGTCCTTTGAAATTTTATTTATTTTTACTTTTGATTACCAGCCTTTTAAATTAGTAAATGATTGTAGCTTTTATAAATTAGGTTCCAAGTGGGGAGAGTTGTCTCGGGGATCTCATTTGACGTGTGATGTTGAATTTATGATAGAGAACCTAATGATCTCGTGGTCCCTTTAGCAGGGTATATGTAACAGTCCAATATGCAACTTTCATGTCATGTAAACGAGATGAAGAGTGTGTGTTGACCCAAAATCTTTCAAAATGCAGTAGGTGTTAGCATTCGTAGAAGCAAGAAGAGCTTTCATATAGATATATAACACTAAATTGTCCAAATTAGCAAAATAGATATCTTGAACAATAAAAAGACAACCGCTACAGAATTTGTGATTAAAAAAGCTTTGTAGAAAAGAATAGAACGTTTTTTTTTTTTTTTTGCTTTGTGAGTGCATCCTAAAGTCATATATCTCTGCTGTTAAGGACGAACTCTTTAAATATCTCTGCTGAGGTTTCAGAATTATTATGGTACTAATGGTTGGTTTAATATCAGATTGTTTGTTTGTTTAAGTCTTCAAAACTTTGAGTGAACAACTTATAAACAGATTGCGCGAGTTTGGATTGTATTATCCTTATATCTTATGTGTTACTTTGGTACGTTGTGCATATAAAATTATAAATAATTAAATCGTTATATTATATACGAAGAAAAGAGGGCAACGATGATGATAAAAGGTGAAAAGGAAGTTTAGGATCATCTTTGTTTTCTATTTTGTGTTTCTAACTTTCAAATCAGACAAGACAAGGAGGTATGGGTCTTTTAACACACAGAGACTCAACTTGAAAATTCCATCAAACCACCAATTAAAAAAAAAAAAAAAAAAAGAGAAAAGCATTCAACTATCTTGTTAGAATCTAGAAAAATAAAAAATGTTTATATAATCATGCTGAGTTTTGAACAAATTATTAAATATCTCAAGGAGCCCTAAATCTTGTCTTTTTGTCTCTATCATTAAAATTTACTGGAATGGGGGGCTTTTTGTGACCAAAAATTTGAGATTAGGTACTATGGTCAAGACTCTCAAGTTTAGACCTTTTAGAGGGTGTGGAAATAACGTTTTTAGCCCCGTCTTTGTATCTTCTTCTCTTATCTTTCTCCTCACTTTAATCTCTCCTCCTCTCTCGATCTTAACTCTCGTTTTTTTAACAGTCATGGCTTCTCACCATTGTTCTCTATAACCTCCATCTCTGTCACTTTCACACCAATTCTTTGGCCTCCCAAACACAAAACGGCTCCGGCGTCAACACCATCTGGTCCGATTAAATCAACAAATTTTAATATATTTCATTTTGGACGAAGAAATCTAAACCCTAAAGGATACTATCTTGTGAACCCAAGAGTTCTAATTACAAAAATTAATCAAATAAAAAAAAATTTAATTTTAACAATCGGATCCGCAACATAAACCATCAAATCCGCGACGAGATCCAACACCCTGAAGAATCTCTTTGCGTTTTTTAACTTGTAGATTCCAAAGACAATATCCGAGCAGAGAAACTCTGAGAAAGAGATGATTTGGGGATGTTCGATTTAAATCTCAGAGAAAAATAGAGAATTATTAGAACGATGAACATTTCTCATTCAGATGATTCTCTACAGATTGGGATACAAACCTGATTCTTCTGGTTGACACCACTTTGGGACCTGTTACTCTGTTTCTCCTGCGTTATGCTTTCCAGGCTTCTCTTCACTCCCTCTGGCAGGAGCGGAATAGACGCCGTCACGGGGAAGCTCCAACCCCAGCTGCTCAACTAATTAAACACCTCGATAGGCAGATCTGTAACAGGCTGCTCACGCTCCAACCTAAAGGGAACCCCACCTGCTGCATGGCGAAGTGGCTCGACTCTCGTTGATAACACGAGTTGACAATTGTTACTTTTGCTATTTTTTGTAAGAATTTATGTGAGCTAGTCTTCTCTAGTTTGGGGCATAAAAACGCGCTGCACTTGATGTAAACACTACTTTTTTTCGAATAAATTTTACATTTTATTCAAAAAAAAAGAACATTTCTCATTTTTTGTGGTCAAGAGAGAAAAGCGTTGTTTTCATTTGAGTTTTTCTACAGCTGTTAGCAAGGATAGCAACGTAATTACCATATATCAAAAAAACTCTAAAAACGCAAGTCCGGATAAAAAGTCTCAATTCCATAAGAATTCTGAAAATAATGCCTATATATGTAATTGATCCAATGTAAACAAGATTAAATTAGATTTTCACAATTACAAATACCATTATAATCATTTAGAAGTCTCTACCATTACGACACTTATTAAAACATTAAAACAGTTTTTATACGTGTATAATACTATAGTACCAGAAAAACGAACTTATAATAAAACAAGCAGAACAAATTAATGCTGCAGGCTTTTTAGCAATTGTCTCCCATATGCTTTCCTTTGTTTCAGAAATTGTAAAAATACGAGGTTAAGTGAATGTTGTAACTGAAATCAATGATGCAGTTTGTGCATTCATCAAGAGAACAAGTACGATTGATTTTTTTTTTTGTTTTTTTTTTTGATGTTTTCAATGCAAACTAAGGACTATATACAATGGAAATAGATAACTTCATGAACTATATATCAAAATAGAATGCATCTTAGTTTTTTTACGAACCACAGTTAGATATGTGTCTTTAAAAGAAAAAACGAGAATGAGAAAAAAAAAAAAAAAAATCTATCAAGGACTTGGAGACTTTGGTGCGTGCGTTCACTTTGTTAGCCACAAGCCCATAACACATTCATACTTAATTTAATTTAATCACGGTAAACCCATATTTTTTGGGGTTATATTTTGTACTTCATTACTATAAAACACTAGTTTTGGATCCGGATCATGTATACCGCCATACCTATACTAAACGCAAACGTACTAGAGTTGTATGGTTGGAAAAAAAATCGACACCGTAAAGTCGATAAATTTCACTATACGGAAACTGGTATAAAAGTCGGGACGCATGTCAGTGGCATGGGGCTTATATTATACTACTAGTTAATAGAATTAAAATAGCAACTAATGTATTCTTGTTTATCACGCCACGGTTTTTAGCAACAAGTAAATAACTGGAATTACAACTCAAATCAAATTGCTAAAAGTGGAAATAATTTTGTCAAAAACACCCAAGTCGTGTGACTTTCGTTTTCTATAAACTAATGGAATTCTTTAAAAAAAATTTCCCCATCATACTATAAAACTTTCGGATGTATTCATTTTTTTCTCTATAATATATGCTTATGTTATATGTATCTTAACAAATTTCTATTTTAAATAATAGACTATGAGAAAACAGATAAAGGTTGTATTATTTGTTACCCCCAAAAAAAAAAAGAAAAAAAAAACTAACTACGAGTAAAATAGTTTAGTGTGTCTCACGTGCGACGAGGAAAAAGTTTTGGGAGAGGAGAAAAAAAAAAAATTAACTTTGGTTTGAAAAAACCGAAGAGCTGACACAAGCTCATTGCTTTAGCTACAGTAACAGCCACCGTAACATTTATCTATATGACAGACCAATCATTTTAACCTTTGTTTCCTAGCTGGCGCGTGACAGACACTTTCTCTCTCCATGCCCATAAAATCTCAAAAACTCTGTTTTTTTAAAAGCTTTAACTGCTTTTTTTTTTCTTCTGCTGTAATGATATCACAGAGAGAAGAAAGAGAAGAGAAGAGAGTGATGGGAGATAAGAAATTGATTTCGTCTTCTTCTTCTTCCTCGATTTACGATACTCGTAATCATCATCTACCTCCACCGTCTTCTTCTTCCGACGAAATCTCTCTGTTTCTCCGGCATATTTTCGACCGTTCTTCTCCTAATTTACCTTCTTACTATTCTCCGGCGACGACGACTACGACTACGACTTCTTCTATGATCGGTGTTCACGTTGACCCGCATGCAGATAACTCGAGATGTTTCGTTTCTGATGCTGCTGCGCTCATGTCGTCTAAGCGCGTCGGTGATTTCTCTGAGGTTTTAGTCGGTGGAAGCCCAGCCGTTGGATCAGCCTCTACCGCCGCGTGTTTCGGTTTCAATAACAACGCTCAAGGAAACAGCTCTGGGACTAGAGTATCGTCTTCTTCTGTTGGAGCTAGTGGTAATGAGACAGATGAGTATGACTGCGAAAGCGAGGTGCTTTTTGAAAAATTTCTCTCTGTTTCTCTCTGTTTTGCATGTTTTTAAAAGTTCAATCTTTTGTTTTGTTTTCTAACAGAGATTTATTTCTCTGACGGGATCTGTACTTTTTTTTTTTGTTCATTTCCTTTCCCCCTTAAAATGCGCAAACTTGTTTGTTTTTGTGAGAGTGTCTTCATTAATGCACAAAGAGTGTTGAATGAATTAGCAGGAAGGAGGAGAAGCTGTGGTTGATGAAGCTCCTTCCTCCAAGTCAGGAGGTCCTCCTTCGCGTACTTCATCTAAGAGATGCAGAGCTGCTGAAGTTCATAATCTTTCTGAGAAGGTTTTGTTTTTTTGTTTAGCTCTTTTTGTAGAAAGTTTTGATTTTTATTTAAGGCATATTGATTAAGACTCTTTGTTCTGACAGAGGAGGAGAAGTAGAATCAACGAAAAAATGAAAGCTTTACAGAGTCTCATCCCAAATTCAAATAAGGTAAAATAATAGTAACTATATATAGAGAGACACATCCTCTATGATTATGAATATGAATCACTCTTTTTTGTTTCTTTTACTTATTTTTGGGGCTGATTATAATGGTCATTGCAATGTGTTTGTCGGAGAAGACGGATAAGGCTTCAATGCTTGATGAAGCTATAGAGTATCTGAAACAGCTTCAGCTCCAAGTTCAGGTCAGTAAAGAGACTCACTATATACGTATCCTCTGTGGGATTGGGATGGTGATATAAGTCGTTTTTGTTTTATCTTTGTTGCAGATGTTGACAATGAGAAATGGAATAAACTTGCATCCTTTGTGCTTACCTGGAACTACATTACACCCATTGCAACTCTCTCAGATTCGACCCCCAGAAGCGACCAATGATCCTCTGCTTAATCACACCAATCAGTTTGCTTCGACTTCTAATGCACCGGAAATGATCAATACTGTGGCTTCTTCCTACGCGTTAGAACCGTCCATTCGTAGTCACTTTGGACCTTTCCCTCTCCTTACTCCATCTGTGGTGCGTAGTTAAATAACACATTTTCACTCTATAGTTCAAATTCTTGAAAGGTAGTTTGTTAAGTGTAATTTTTTTGTTTGTTGCTTAAGGAGATGAATCGAGAAGGCGGGTTAACTCATCAAAGGTTGAACATTGGTCAGTCCAACACAAACCTAACCGGTAAAGTCTTCTTGAATCTTTAAGCTCAAGTTTTTGACAACAATGTTGTTCCTTGTGTTAAAATGTTGAGGCATTTGTGTATTTGCAGGGGAACAAGCTGTGTTTGATGGACAACAACCTGACCTAAAAGATCGACTTACCTGAACAGAATCTCATCTTTGCTTCTATATGTTCTTGTTTCTTACAACGCAAGAAACAAAGCTACCCCTGCCTGACAATGGATATGCATTTAACGGTCTTTATATATATATATATATCTTTTTTGTAAGGTTCTACAAATTGTTGTTGACACGAACTCTAGAGTGTTAGTCTTTGGATCTAAATAATAGCTATATATATAAAAAAAAAAGGACTGAACTGAACTTTTTAATACAAAGTTGTTAGGTTTATAAATATGTTTTATGGTCGGATATGTAAATTATCTAAAATCATCTTCGCATTGTATTGGAGACTATAAATGTCTAGGCTTTGTTAATTGAAGACTTTTTAAGTCTTTAACTATGGTAATTTTTTTCCTCATTAATTCTCCAAAAAGTCCTTTACTACTTTCACTCTATTTATTTTAAAATATTATTGAAACATAATTTAAGAACATGAAAAAGGTAAAAAAGGAAAATTCTCGGATTCTCTCTTTAAAGGAAAATATCAGAGAAAAAATTCGGTTAGAAGGCGACCGGAGAGAGTTGTTGAAACAAAGTATTGATAGAGCTCGAAAGGGTCGACGACGCAGCAAAAAAAAAAAAAAAAACAGGGTTTCTAATGGAGAAGAAGAAAGAGAACGGCCTTGATGATGGGAGGAAGCAATCGGGTCGGGTCATTAACGGACCCACTAACCCGATGGTCACACCTCTGCTCAATGATCTTTACCAATTCACCATGGCTTATGCTTACTGGAAAGCTGGCAAACAATCTGAGCGATCTGTGTATGCATATAAAAATTCCTTAAAATTTCGAATCTTTTGAATCCAAAAAGTTTCCATCTTTTTCGATTCTCTCTTTTCAGGTTTGATTTGTATTTTCGTAAGAACCCGTTTGGTGGAGAGTACACTATCTTTGCTGGTTTAGAAGAATGCATCAAGTTCCTCGCTAATTTCAATTTGACTGATCAAGAGATCGATTTCGTTCGTGATTCGTTGCCTGGTTGTGAGGTATATATAACAAAACCCAAAAAGTTTCGATTTTTTTTCATCTTTTTTTTTTAAACTGTTTTTGTAATTTGAAAAATCAGGAAGCTTTTTGTGATTATCTCCGAGGACTTGATTGTTCTGACATTGAAGTGTATGCTATTCCGGAAGGATCAGTTGTTTTCCCTAAAGTTCCTTTACTCAGAATCGAAGGTCCTGTTGCTGTGAGTTTTACTTACTACTACGATCCATCTCTACTCTCTTTTAGATTCGAATGATCATGTTTTGATCAGTTTCTGTTTTCTTTATGCTGACTTAGGTTGTGCAATTGTTGGAAACTCCGTTCCTCAATCTCATCAATTATGCATCTTTGGTTGCTACTAATGCAGCAAGACATCGTTTTGTTGCTGGAAAGTCTAAGCTTCTGCTCGAGTTTGGTGCTCGAAGAGCTCAGGTTTCTCACTCTGAACATGTTATCTGTTTTAGATGTTGAGATTTTGTTTGGTGCATCTCTGATATGTATTGTTATAGGGACCCGATGGCGCAATTAGTGCATCTAAATATTGCTACCTTGGAGGTTTTGATGCAACAAGGTATGTCTCTTTACTAGTGATTTTGTTTTGTTATGGAAGCATTGATAGGGAAGAGAGGGTATGATTTATTTCTATTTTCCTTGCTTTGTTTTTACCGCAGCAATGTTGCAGCGGGGAAACTGTTTGGGATACCCCTTCGTGGTACTCATTCTCATGCTTTTGTTAGCTCATTCCTGGTAAGTTTGCTTTAGCAAAATTTGTGAAAAACTCAGCTCCATTATGTAGTTAACATAATTGATACTTTACATTGGTTCTTTTGTAGGGCCTTGATGAAATTGTTGACAAAGTGCAGCGAAGTTCTGATGGGAATAGCACTTGCGAGGATTTTGTTTGTTTGGTCCAATCATGCCTAACAAAGATTCAGGTTTGTTAAGCCAAATCTAATTTTTTTTCTCAGTGTAGTATTGTTCTGTTTTTAATTCATCTCTTCATCATAATCTTTCTTTTGATTGGTGGACGACAGAATTCATCTTCATTACAAGGGATTTTTTCCGAGACAAATCAAAGCGAGCTTGCAGCATTAATTTCATACGCACTGGCATTCCCAAACTCCTTCCTTGCTCTTGTAGACACTTACGATGTGAGTAATAACATTATTTCATCTTATCTGAAGTTAAGGTTTTATGGGTGTTATCGTAGTTTACAAAGAACTAGTGTTTCTAACTGTCTTACACAGGTGATGAAGAGTGGAATTCCAAACTTCTGCGCTGTTGCTCTAGCACTTAACGAATTGGGGTGTGTAATCAGTCTTCCATTAGTTCTCCATTTTTGATTTGCCGTTGCAATTTTTTGAAGATTCATGACTTTGTGCTGTTATGCAGATACAAAGCAGTAGGCATTAGACTGGATTCAGGTGACTTAGCCTATCTTTCTACTGAGGTCAGGAAATTCTTTTGTGCCATAGAGAAAGACCTCAAAGTTCCTGATTTCGGGAAGATGATCATCACTGCTAGTAATGATCTAAACGAAGAGACAGTCGATGCCCTAAATAAACAGGTAAACCTCTGCTTAACCTTGAGAACTTTTTTTACCTTTAGGCCTCACCTTGAAATGTAACAAAATCTTTTTTTTTTTCATCCTGAAAGGGTCATGAAGTAGATGCATTTGGAATTGGAACCAACTTAGTGACTTGCTATGCACAAGCTGCATTAGGTTGTGTTTTCAAACTAGTGGAAATAAACAATCAGCCTCGGATCAAACTTTCTGAAGATGTTACTAAGGTTTGAATTTTGGACTCATTTCCATTAACACTGTTGCTTCAAACTTTATGTGTTCTTTGTATAAACCATTACACCCACTCGCTTTTCTTTTTCTTTGCTCTCTTCAGGTATCGATACCATGTAAAAAGCGTACTTACAGATTATTCGGAAAAGAGGGTTACCCTCTGGTTGATATAATGACTGGAGAGAACGAACCACCTCCAAAGGTAAAAGAAAGACATTTAGCTTTCTTAAAATATTTCAATTTTGCCTTTTAATTTATTTATTTTGGATCCTAAGGTCGGTGAAAGGTTACTTTGCCGTCATCCATTCAATGAATCGAAAAGGGCTTATGTGGTGCCACAACGCGTTGAAGAGCTTCTGAAATGTTATTGGCGTGGAAATGCAGGTTAAAAACAGAGCTCTCAGTTCTTACTGGATACTGACAAATGCTTATGACTCAATTGTGTTTTTCTTTTTTTTTTACTGTCATGAAGATGAAGCTAGGGAAGAGCTAGAGCCATTGAGAGAGCTAAGAAACCGTTGCATCAAACAGCTTGAAAACATGAGACCCGATCATATGAGAAGATTAAACCCTACTCCATATAAGGTATAATAATCCAACTAAACCCCTGAGAAAACCTATTTGTACTTTGTACCAAGAGCATTCTGAGAGAAATCTGACTTTTACTTACACTTGCAGGTTAGTGTCAGCGCCAAGTTGTATGACTTCATCCACTTCCTCTGGCTCAACGAAGCTCCTGTCGGTGAACTGCATTGAGAATTTACTCAAACATCGGTTATCTGGTTCGGTGTGTGTGTGTACAACACCATAGTATCAGCTTTGCCACTGGTCTCACTCTTTTTACAACATCATTATCTCAAAAATTCTACTCACCAATAATGTATTGAATGTTTTGGTCAATTTCGTGGAAATGTATAAAGGGAAATCATATCATTTGTGTCATATCATATCAAAGCAAACTGAGCTCACTGAAGAACTATCACCACAGCAAGAGAGTCGCTGCAGAGATCAGAATGAGAGATGACCATCCAATTGCTGTAGAATCAGCATTACCCGCAGGAAGATTTGTTGAATTCCGTGAAGAAGAAGTTCCTCCAGTGACTAGTGAAGGAGATGACTTTGGAGGGGGTGCATCGCATGTTCCAAAAGGTGCGTTTGACTGTCCATATACACATTTATCATTAGCTCAATATGACCCCAATTCTATTCCATAAACTTAAGACCCCAATTCGAGACCAAAAGGCTCTGCCCTAGAGGAAGAAGAATATGTTACTTGTTAAGTGTGTAACATACCTTGCAATAGACTAAGCTGTCACAACCGCATGTGAGACGACCATTTGCTTCATCTACAGCTTCTGCAGCTCCTCCACTGTCACTCCTCTGCGATCAAACATTCAATAGCACAATGAGATTCTGAAAATTAGACTTCCGGATTCCAAGCAACAAACTTTTAGAAGATCAGCTTTACAAAATGTAGGATTTGTCAAAGTCAAAGGAGCACCTGGTAAAAATCAACGGCTATGAAGTTAGGCCATCTTTTACCCGCTGCTTCATGGCAAGTTCTCATCATTTCGATCAACGGAGAAGAATTATCCGCACATGCTTGCGTTGAATTCGGATTGGTTTCAAAATAGTTCTGAAACACCAAAGACCGAGACTTGGTATCCAATGGAGAAGATTCAGATCGACTCGAGCATGATCCATCCTTCAATCCATCATTACCATCTTACATAACAACACAAAACATCATCTTGTTAAGCTGGTCCTTTAATCTAGGTTCATGTTTGATTAAAGTTCATAAAAAAAAACTCACATTGGGTTTCAACCATATAATTCCACTGGTAAGCAAATCCTTCAGAAGCTTCTTTATCCTTCTTCGAAGTAAAAACCACAAGCCTTTGGTTCTGCTTCACCATATCATCCACTGTAGGCCAGTCTGTACCGTCTTTAGGCATTCTCGAAAGTGGTAACTGGAATTTACTCAATCCAGATGCTTTGAACACCTTACATAGTATCAAAAGATCGATTCTTCGCATTAGATACGACTATCAAAACGGTGGTGTCAAAAGCTATTTGGCAAAAATGTACCTTAGTCAAACCATTTGGAGATTTGACATAATCTTCAAGAATGATGGTAACAATCTCAGATAAGTTTGTTTCAAGAAAATCATTGATCTCTTTGAGCGCATTGATAGCCGGTTGCTGCAAAGGTGTTGATCAGTTTATGTTGACTCACAATCCAAATTCAAATGATTCAATTGCAGACTTACAAAGGCTGTGAAGTTAAAGCAAGCCCCTCCAGTGGAATGACACAGCCATATATCGTTCTGAAAATCATATGTATCAAGCATAATCCCTCTCACACCATTCTACAACAACACAACAGATGTCCAAAGGTCAACTAAAAAGCAAATCATACTGACAGTTCACAGATTGACAAACTAACATGTAAAGAACAAATTATTGAGGAACAGCTCAAAAACAATTTGGATCATTTTTACACGTGGAAAGTAACAAACAAAAAAGTTAATCTTTCACAACCAAAGCCACCAACTAAAAGCTGACGACATTGTCGTTTATTGAAACCTAAGGCAAAAAAGATACTTGCAAATTAAGTCAAATACCAAATTTAGCAAAAGGAAAATTCTATACGAAAATTGTCAATAAAGATGAACGTAGACCTTAAGCTGATTAGTGATGGAGTCTTCTTGATTCTTTGGGGAGAGTAAGATAGAGCCAGTTGCCGAATTTGCCCCCGTGATTGCGTACGAATTGTGTGTTGTTAGCCACGAGTACTTGTTAAACGGCAAACCATTCACCTACCCATCATCAAAACCACATGCAATCCATCATCACTCTCAAGAACAACTATATATATATAAAAAAAAAAAAAAATCAAGAAAATCAAGAAATTGTAAAACACGAACCTTTGAAGTCGGGTTAAGAGGTTGGATCCGGGTACAAGTAGAACCCGTGTTTCCGTTCGCTGGACAACTCTGGCAACCCAATCCGGCGTCGCATTGGCTGGTCGAACTACACGTTTCACCCATCTGTGAGCAAAATCAAAACCTCTCTGTTACTAATTTACTATAAAATATTTCATAAAAATTATAAGAGAAGTGTGTATAAGAAGAACCTCGAGACTGTAAACGAAAGATGAGAAACATAAAGCTATGATCATCAGATTAAAGAAACCCATTTTTTCTTTTTTCTCTTTAATGTTTTGTTAGCGAAAGAAAGAAAGATAGAGAGAAGATGTTTTGTTAAAGGAAAGTTTAAATGCTGATGTTTCTTTTCAAGTGATGGGAGAGAGATAATTTGGTTAAAACGCAGCGTTTTATGGTTGAGACAGTTGGAACTTTGGAATTTTCTTGATTTATAATTTTCAATAATTCAGATTCTGATGTTCGTTAAAAAGCCGTGTGATTTCTCTAATATATTCATTTAAAATTTTGTTTCAAATATTCTATCACCATGTGGAATTATATAATGTGCTTAGAAATCAAACCGAGTCATCTCCTTAATCTTGTTTAAAAGTCGTGTGATTCTCTCGTTTAAAAAAAAATTTCTATCACCATGTTGAATTTATATATGTGCATTAGAAATGTCATGTGTTACCGAGTCATCCTTTGACCTTGACCTTTCTTCTTCATACAGATAACACACGAATAGGAGAATCAGTAAGATGCATAAAAAAGACCGAGTATATTGATTTGATTTGGATAGTACACACGTCGAGGTACACTAGGAATAGTTTAGTGGTACACTATGGTTTTATTTAACATTTCAACACAAAGAAATTAATTACTTTTCAAAACTAATTAGCTAATTCAATAATTGGTTTAATTTATAACTTGGTTCATTCCACATCAAAGCCCAATTATATTATCTGTTAAAGAGGACTCTAGGGCCCAATATCTACATTTTCACTTCCACACCTTTACTCCTCTCTACGACTCTACCTCCCCCCCTTAGCCGAAACCTTCCATTGGACAGCAATATAAAACCATCCATGGCCTTCTCTTAATCCCTATAATTAAATCGAATCTTATAGTACTTAAATATTTATAACAAAACCAGCATTTTAGTCCATATAAGAACTTAAGTCGGTGGCCAAAAGCTACTTCAGTCTTCTAGTATCATTGAATTTGTTCAGATTCTGATAACTTACTTTCTCATATTAAATCTAATAACCGACAAATAATTAAAATCAAAAGCTTTTCTATTTTCTTTTTCGAATTGAGAGAATCTCTGTTACAAAAACATTGATGATGAGTTGTAACTTTGTAACAATAAATATTAGATTAGATTAGAGAGAGTAGTAACATACAATGGCACAACAAAAACTCTCAGTTTCATCCATCCATCCATCCATCCAAGAATATTCTGATTTCAATAGTATAATTTACATTAGTCAACGAGCTAAATTAAATCAGGACCGTCAATAGTAAAACGACCCACCCATGATAATCTCCTACAACACAATGACTTGGTCCTTTCTCCACAACAAAGAAAAAAAAAAACTAACTCCAATTCTCACCTCACGTTGACCCAATCACACGACACCGACCAATCAGGTACCACAATCATCTCACTGACCAAACCACTGATTCTCTCCTCCGGCGACCTTACCAATGAACTAAACCTAACCGATTCGTTAACCGGAGAATGAACCGAATTCCAACCGGGAAAATCAAATGGATTCCTCGGCGAAACCGAAGCTTCGTCTTCTTCGCCACACCTCATCAAACTCAAATAAGACCCACTACTCTCATGACCATCATCAACGGCTAAGAAGGGATGATCCAAAAGCATCTGAGCCGTCCATCTCTCAGCCGCGTCTTTAACAAAACACTTGCTCACGAAATCTTTACCTTCCTCCGACATTTCAACCGGAATCCTCGGAACCTCATCACCTGAACCAATACGTACCATCAAAGACATAACATTATTACTCCTCAACATATCTCCTTCATCCAAACACCACGCCGTTTTACCACTAGACATCTCAACAACAGAGCATCCCAAAGCCCATATATCCGCCGGAGACTCAAACTCGCCGTGGTTCACACATTCCGGTGCCATATACAACGGAGTTCCTCTAATCTCAACACCACCATCATTAACCCCATCACTACTTCTTGTCCGTTTAGCCAAACCGAAATCAGAAATCTTGACATGATCATCACCATCACCAAAAACCAAAACATTCTCAAGCTTTAAATCACAATGAGAGAAACCATTCTTGTGGATATGACACAACCCTTTAACAATCGATCTCGTGAACCTCCTCACTTCAAACTCCGGCAAACCTTCACCGGAGTTTTTGATCCGATCAGCAAGGTTACCACCAGAGGCATACTCAAGAAACAGATTGTAAACCTCTTCACCGTTCTCCACCGTCTTCCCTTCACCAAAACAACGCACGATCTCAGAAGAATCTCCGAGGTAATCAAGAACGTATCTCTCGTTCATCAACGCGGCGGAGCAAACAACTCCGGAGGATTTCACAGCTATTAACGGTGGAAACAACGTCGTTGTAGAGCTTCCAGAGGTAGTTGCTAAACTAACCGTAGAGAAGCTTCCGTGACCAATTGTTTCTCTACGAATCCACTCCATTATTAAATTTTTTGAGCTCAAAGCAAAACCAAAAAATAAAAAAAGAGTCTTATTATGAAACAGTTTCTTTACACTTTCTTCTTCATCTCCAACCCTACTTCTGTTTTTATATATATACTTTTGAGATTGAGATTATTTTTTTTTCCCAAATTTTATATATTTAAGAAAAAAAAGAAGAAGATAATAGTTTGTGTATATATGTAGTTAATGCACGTGATTATATAGAAGTATTTATTTATTTATTTCACCAAATTATATGTGTACAAATAATAATAATAAGCTCTTCTCTTGGCTAGGAGAAGAAATAGCGGTCCATAAAGAAAACGTGGGGGAGAGGTGTGAGGTGTGAAGAAGAGGAGACCCAACCCAAGACTCTCTTTTGCTTCCACTGTATATTAGCTTTTTTTATTTATTTATTTATTTTACATTTATTCAAAAATATAGCACTATAGAAAGATAATGATATTAAATGATTTTGTTTTCAAAAATATAATTTATCTTTTACTTTTGATAAGATATTTTTTTTATCTTTAGTAATGTTTTAGATTTGTTAGCTATAAAAGATTGATTTATGTTATCTTATAATATTTATTAGATATAAATCTTATGTTTTGAAGATGTTTTATCTATAATTGTTTGATGACATATATATGTATATATATATATATATATATATTTATGTGGTAAATTAGATTTGTAGTTCTACACGTTTGTGTCAAGATCTACCATGTGATTCGCGTTTCTTATTAAGTAGCGTAAAAATCTGAGGGAAGATTCTATCAATTATTCTTTTATAGATTATTTTTTTCCCCTCACTTGTGAGGTATTTTATATGGCTGTGAATATTGGTTATTATTGTATATTTGTAAATAAAATAATATTAAAGGTCACATATTTGAGGGTGATGAGTGTTTTGCTCTCGTAGAAACAGTGTTGAATTACGAGAAAATTTGTGAAAACCTCATCCACATGTGACATCTCATTAACAACATGTATGTATGGATGCTCAAGATTTTATCATCTACTCAGTACTAAATTGTTTATTTTTTTCTAAAATAATTCTCCCTAAAATTGGTTGAAAGATTCGAATAACTCAATAGTCTTATTATACTACTGTGCTTCCAAAAGTAACATCTTGATTTTAGCCCAGTTTAGTTGAGATTATTTCCAAGTTTATAATGTTCGGAGAAACATAGAATAAAATTAGTTTGATTTCCCTTGATATGTTGTTATACATAAGATGAAGGAATATATTCTTGAAACTAATTAATGATTCTAAAATCTCTTGGTTGTTAGAGAAACTAATAACATACATACGTACCGATCTCAATATACCACTTCTATAGAAAGAAATGTGATTAACAATAATTAGCAAACCTAAAACATTTCGGTATGATATGTCCACATCAGTAATCAAAGTTTGATAAAATTTTAAAAGACATGTTAACATTTAATTAAAGTAGACCAGAAATCCCAATTAATGCAACTAACACTTTTCCAGTGCCTTTTAGTTAAAGACACCGTGACTTGCCAACAAATTCTATGAACAACATGTTAATTCAATCGTGTGGCAATATATGTACTAAGATATACCATGAAAAGTACTACGATGTTAACTACGATGGTCTGAATTAATAAATACTTATACTTTTATTATTAGTACAAATTTAGGTGAGACGAACGAAATGGTGTGAACTGTGAAGTAGTTGCCAAAAAATTTTAAAATAACAAAATGGGGTGTGAATAATAATAATAGAAAAGACACGTAGACGACTGAAACGGGTCAAATTCGTTCACACATCAGTGATCACACGAACGTTTATATTTTTACTTTGACGTGGCCATTTGATATTTCCACCAGAAGTATGGGTCAATGATGATTAAACGATAACAATTGCATGGCGACTTCTCTCTTTTATTACTTAAAAATCGACCGTTTACCATTATTAGATGCACCAACCTTCAAGTTATGTTATAAATGGAATACTTTTTCTTAGAGTGAATGGTTATAAAAATTACAAAATGTTTGTGTGGTTAAAAATTTACAAAAAGTTATAAACGTTAATAGAAGTTCAAGTTACGTTCTAAGGATTCATGGGATAAACGCAAGAGGAATAAATGAGATAATGATGAATGTTGAAAGTAACTAACGAAAATAAAAAATAGAGATTATAAAGAAAATAAGTTATTAGGATGAATTGTATAAAAAAAACAAAATATTTCTAGGTATCACATGATAAACACAAGAGAGAGACTAGATGAAATATTTTTTTAAAGAACTAACAAAATAATGTTAAAATAATAAATAAAAAGGTTATTAGATTGAGGTAATAGAAAGAAGTTACAAAAATTAGTTAGAATTTCAAATTTTGTTGTAAGGTTTCACGTGGTAAGCACATAAAGAATTAATTAGATAAAGACATATATTTTATACAAAACTAACAAATACAAATATATAATTTATTAGAGTTAGCGGTAACAAAATTTCAAAGTTTCTTCATATACTTAGCCATTATTTGGTGGTATTCAAATTAAAAAAATGTGTATAATTAATCTTTGAATCAATAACAAAATATCTTTTGGTTTTAAAATTCCACACATACATTTAGCTAGATATGTCATGCATGTAGTTTTATGTTTGGTAAAATACCCATTATGAGGCCTTCCTAAACTTACAAAGATAAGCCCATTAAAACTTATGGGCTTAACGGTAAGAAAAAACATTAATGTTCAACACGTGTCACCAATCGCGGAGGACGGTAAACGTTTTATCGCCGGAATATTCCCATCTTCGCTTGCTTCCTCCATAAAGATCGACAATTTTTAGAGCGAGAGAGAGAGAGAGAGAGAGAGAGAGAGATTTCAAAACGAAAAATCCAGAGAAAGGGTCTGGCCAATTTAGGGTAATCCTTGTGGGAGAGAGATAGAGAGATTTCAAAAAGGTCAGTGTGTGAGTTTCAAAAGTTTCGCAATGAATCTAAAAAAGGATAAATTTTTTAAGTTTCTTTTGTTTCTTCTAATCGGAGAGAATCCCAAAAAAAAAAAAAATGATGATTTGGTGTTTGATGATAATTGTGTGTGAGAAAGAGATGTGCTTGTGGTTTGCAGGAGGAAGAAGAAGAGGAAGAGACGAGTGTGAGAGGTTTAAAAGGAGAGAACGAGTGATCTCCCAAGAGAAAAAGAGAGATTTTTTTGAGTGTCTTAGGGTTTCGATTCTTCTCCAGATCTACTACATTAGTCTCTTCTCATGGAACGGAAGCTTGTGGTAATTGGTTTTTTTTTACTCGCATTGAGCTCAAGTTTCGATCTTTTTGTTTACATTCCAGAGCTTTTTTGTCTGAATTGTGTGACTGCGATGCTTTTATATGTAATTTAATTGGCTTTTTTTAGGTTTTGGGTATCCCATGGGATATTGATTCCGATGGGCTTAAGGATTACATGTCAAAATTTGGAGACTTGGAGGATTGTATTGTCATGAAGGTTTGCATTTGAAGTCATTATATGTTTGAGAAATGTCACGATGAGCTTTGATTCAATCGTTTGAAGATGTGTTATGTTTAGGATCGATCAACTGGAAGATCTCGTGGGTTTGGATATGTCACTTTTGCTTCAGCTGAAGATGCTAAGGTATGATTACGAGTTGCATATTTTGTTTCAATGGTTGCTGGATACTTTTATCTACTAGAAAAAAACCTGTCTTAGTACTTGTTTGTATGAACACTTGTAGAACGCTTTGAAAGGTGAACACTTTTTAGGGAACAGGATCTTGGAAGTAAAAGTGGCTACACCAAAGGTTGGTTACATGGGTTTTGTGAATTGAATAAGACATTAGTTTATTTATTTTAGTTTATTTATTTTGTTCAAGAGATTGATGTTCTTATAAGGTTATGTTATTGTGCCAGGAAGAGATGAGACAGCCTGCAAAGAAGGTGACGAGGATTTTCGTTGCTCGAATCCCTTCATCAGTCTCGGAATCAGATTTCCGAAGGTAATCCAATTTGTTTTAGTGTGTTCTGTTTTTTCAGAATGGTTTCTAATAGCTGTGGGAAATGTAAGCATTCCTTGTGTACTGTTATGCAGCCATTTTGAGAGGTATGGGGAAATAACAGACTTATACATGCCTAAGGTAATCAATCTATCATCATCGAATTGTGTGTTGATTATATAATCAATACTTTGAAGAGTTTGTGGTCAGATCTGCCCAATTCTTTAACTTCTCGTGCCTCTTGATATCATTTCAACATTTTCTATTTTAGGATCACAACTCAAAGCAACACCGAGGAATTGGTTTTATCACATTCGCTAGTGCTGGTCAGTTTTCGCTTGAATCTTCTCCTGATTTGCGTTTGTAAATTTTGACGACAGAACCTTCTTTACATGTTTGATTGTCAAAGTCGTGAGAGAGAAAACATAAGAAACTGACAAATGTGATCATGGCTGTAGATACTGTCACAGTTTTAGTTCATCTTTGACCTATTTGTAAAAGTTTGGATTCAGAAGAACCTTTCTTTTTGTGATTTCAGATTCAGTGGAGGATCTGATGGAAGACACTCATGATTTGGGAGGTACAACGGTGGCTGTTGATCGGGCAACACCAAAGGAAGATGACCATCCGCCTAGGCCACCACCAGTGGCTAGAATGTCGCGTCCACCTGTGGCTGTTGCAGGTGGATTCGGAGCTCCAGGTGGTTATGGAGCTTATGATGCTTATATTTCTGCAGCTACAAGATACGCAGCGCTTGGTGCTCCTACTTTGTATGATAATCCGGCCTCGTTTTACGGAAGTATGTACTTACCATATAATACCAAAATACTAGTTAGAAACAAAACAATTTTTAAATAGCTATAAGCAATTTTCATTTTATCTTAGGAGGGGAACCAACCACAAGGGGAATAGGAAACAAGATTTTTGTTGGACGACTTCCTCAAGAAGCATCTGTTGAAGATCTACGCGATTATTTTGGTAGATTTGGCCATATTCAAGATGCTTATATTCCAAAGGTGAGCTATAAGTTACATTGTTACACTGAGGATACTTTCAGAAAATGTTTGCGTGTGTATTGGAACATTCATTTTTTATCTTATAGGACCCAAAGAGAAGTGGACATAGAGGTTTCGGATTTGTTACTTTTGCTGAAAATGGTGTTGCAGATCGTGTAGCCCGAAGATCTCATGAAATTTGTGGACAAGAGGTAAAGACAAGCTTTATAATCGATGCTTAGTATAGTACAATAGCTTATCAGATGTTTAAAGAAGCTAAATTATTTTGATTTCCGGGTCTAGGTAGCCATAGATTCAGCAACACCACTTGATGAAGCTGGACCTAGTGCCGGTGGAAGTTCCATGCTAAGTTCTTCTCGTCCTGAATATTTGGGTGGTTATGGAGGAGGTCCAATGCGTACTTTTGGTCGAATGTATGGAGGCATGAGTTTGGACGATGTGAGTGTATAACTGAGAACACCATTCAAAGATTCCTTATATACAACTTGATTCTGATTCATTTCGTTTTTAAACAAACTCTGCTAGTGGGGATATGGAATGCCGAACGCACGACCATCAAGATCAGACTGGAGGTACCGGCCATACTAAATGCACCAGACCAACATATCATAGCTTTGGCCTTCTCATTTGTATAAACTCCAGTTGTCTAATAGACTGAAAAATTCTCGGGATCTATTCAATTGAAGCTTTTGTTTATGTTTTACCTGGGAACCAGTGAACCTACTTTGTGATGGTGGTGTATTATGCAGACAAGTTAAAAAAAAAAGTTGGAACAGAAAAAGCTTTACAAGAAAAATTTGCAGTGTACATTTTGTCTTTTCAATAAAAAAAATCATAGAGCAGAAGAAGATTTTCTGCAATCAACACGAGGAGCAAAGCAAGTCATGAAAGGAGTCATGAACGTATGTCTTCGGACAAGATGACTCATCTTCACCGAGTTTCTGGAGACTTGATGATTCCCTTGTTGCTGTTGTTGTTCATGTTCACTGGATACTGAACTTCTCCTCATCTCTTGTGCTTTTATCTTAGCTGTTTGAAGCTTGTTCAAGATCTTATCCATTGATGCTGATTTCTTCTTCTCCAGTTTCACCTATTGATTCAAAAGCCAAAGACATTTCAGTATATAATAAACAGTTCATGATCTGTGGTTGGTTTATGAGGAGAGGAGCGTATACAAAGTAAGTGAAGGAGGACTGACCTCAAGTTTTCTAATGGCTGCTTCTGCTTTCGCCTTCTGCAGATTTTCCCAAGCTGCTATCTTAGCTTCTTCTCTTTGCAACCTGCAAATATTTCACATTAATGGCTGACCAAAGAAGAAACAGATATAAAAAAACAGATACACACAACTTTGATTACTTAGAAAGAGTCATGGCTGGTTCTGAGATATCCCAAGAAGAAGAAGAGGCAGAAGCTTCAGAGTTATCTTCAACCTCAGGTTGCTCTCTCCTAATAATCCTAGAAGACATTACTCGTCTCTTTGGACGCTTAATCATCCTTGCTCCTTTATCCATTTTCACTTCTCTCACTTCACCTCTACAAGGAGGAGGCTCAATCACAGAAACAACCAGTGGTGGAGACTGACTATTATTATTAGGACTCGTCTCTTCTGGACTCATCTGAGTCGCCATATCTCTTCTTGAAACCACCGGAGATTGAGTCGCCGTCATCATCTCTGCTTTCTCCTCTGCACATATTTCCAAAATCAACAAAGCTTAGATCTTGAACATAACTTCATACGAATCAGCTCTCAATCCCCTTAAAGATCTAAGCTTTTTGCAATTTGTGAACCAAAGATTCTAATTTCAGATTCATCAAGAGAGAATGTTATTTACCTGTATCAGTTTTGGAACTAAGAGATGAAGTTTCTTCACTCATCAAATCAACCCAACTCCGGCTATGACCGTGTCCAGGTCCATGTCCATAGCTATCATATCCACCACCAGCACCGACACTGCCTCTAAAAACCCTATCCGCCTCCAAAACACCAGTAGAGAAGGGTGAACCAACAACCATTAAACCCTTGGGAGGAGCTTCCATGGAACGCATCATCATCCTCGGAGAGTAGTGATAACACCCAATCGCCGAGGAGGAAGACGTAGGATGAGGATGAGGCAGCGTAGGAGGAACAATGGGACCGCTTTTAGATTTCTGACGCCTCTGTTCAGAGAACTGAGAAGTCACTGAGGAGTTTTTACAAACACCTTGTGGGTACGTCGCAACGGGGCTACAAATCCACCGCTCAGCATCTTCCCACTTCGAAGGTATAGCTCTACCGCTGTAAAACGGTGTCGTTAAAGCTGAAGCTGAGCCGATGTGACGACGACCACCGTTAATCGAAGCGGTGGAAGTAGTTGAGGAAGAAGGATGAGGAACTCTCTCGGAGCTCCAACCTTTGTTATCGGCGTAACTCGGAGCTCCGGGACTTAAAAACCCACCAAAACTGTTTGATGAAACTGAAGTCTTTCTCATGTTTTTTTTTGGGGTCGGATTTCTCAGAAGAACAAATCTCAGATTAAAGTTTGGAAAGAATGAAACTTTTTTTTTTAAGAAATTGAACTCATTTGTTGACCGGAGATTGAGAAGTGTTCAAGAGTGATGATGTAAAGTGTTTATAAAAAGAGAATAAAGAAACTGTACTTTTCTGTTCTTTTGTAAATAATCTCAAAAGGTGAGAACTTTGAGAGTATAGAGAGAGAGAGAGAGGAGAGAGAGTGAGGAGAGAGAGAGTGAGGAGAGAGAAGGGTTTTTTTTTTTTTTTTTTTTTTTTGGGTGGCATTATTAAGACAAGTGTCGTGGCTGGTCCGATCATATACTGTACATACATACCCACACACACACAAAAAAAAAAAAAAAAAAAAAAAAAATAGAATGAAAAAGCCAAGAACTAAACATAATTTATCAATTTGAAAACTGACTGCTTTGGGATAATGTAATTTTACTCTTTTCTTGTAACACTCTCTTCAATGTGTTACATTTTTTTGGAGGAAAGAAACAGATTTAACTGACGTTAAGAGGTTTGTTTGTTTGTTTGTTTAGGTAAATAAAAATTTTATTTGTTTCTTCTTCTTCTTCTTCCATGCGATTCCTCTGTACCGTTATTATAATGCCACAACTCTTCCATGTGACATTTTTCTGCCCTTTTTGTTCTTTCGATAAATTTCAGACTCTTTTGTCGTTTCTCTTAACTAGCTTCTGCTTTCTTTTTTCACTTTTTTTTTTCACTTTGAGGTCATTATTTTTACCGTATACTAGTATTTTGTAACTGTAGTAGCTCCTGCAAACCTAAAAAAGCAGGGTCGTAGCCCCCTAAAAGCTTGCTGCACTAATAATATGTAGTAGTCTCCATTATTATTACATATCATTGGTAGATATACCATTATGAGATTATTCCATGAATTCTTCAGTTTTACTTTTTAGTCAAGACAATTTTGTAGAATATAGACTTTTATACACATCATACACATTATTAGGAAAGAGCATTCAAAGAAGTATAATTAATAGCATAAGGATATACAAGTACACCTTTGTATCTCTTGATTAAATGCAGAAAATAGTGTGGCTATTAATTATGGTACTGAATAACATATTATCTACTAATGGACAACTATTTAATCTAAAGGCATATGATCATTATGAACAAAGAGCCACATATTCCAACTTTATTGGATAGATGTCTATTCTTATTAATCGATGGTAGTATTGTAGAAACTAGAAAGCTAAGGTACATAGAATTAGTTGTTCAAAACGATAGTAATATACTTGCATTTATAAATAAAGATAACTGACCATGAATTGGTGTTTGTCAAGTTGAACCAAATATATAATTCATGAACAAAATGACAAAGATCTTTCTATTCCATAACTCGTACTAATAATTGTCTACACCTCTTTAACATTAAAACCAATATAAATGGTCTACACCGTTGACATGTAGTATTTAATTACTTTCTTTTTTATAATTGATTGAGTTTGAGTTTTATAGCTATATCCATTGTAATAGAAACTTTTTAAACAAATCGAATTAACCAATACAGTATAGATGAGTATTGTTTAAAATTTTCATTGAAACTCTAGAAATGATATTTATGTCTAAAACATAAATTTAGGCTTTTAAGTACTTACAAATTCCAAAGAGCTGGAAAATCTCTCATCATATGGGTTGATTATTGATGAAGTTACGAAATTTCAAAGCATAGAGTTAGTATCACGTTATCTAACAGACGCATGGGGATGGATGTTCAAGCACGCACACGACAACACACACTAGTAGTCTCCGTTGTTATTTATTGTTAGCATTGATTTTTGCGAACAAAACAAAGCTATCAATTATAACAATAACACTACTAGTTCGAAAAAACAGAAAAAAGATCAGAGAAAATGGGTCCAATTAATAAAAACCCATGTTTCAATCAATATTGACTCATGAAATACTATAGTGACTCCGCTCCTACCACATTCAAACGTTGAATTTTTTTTTTAATCTCCTTCATTCAAATCGTTCTTATCCATTCATTCATCACAATAAGGAAATATATTTTTCATCTAATATCACGTGTTTTCTTGGTTTCATTGTCGATATAAAATATGCATGTTTCCATTTTTTTTCAATTTGCAACACTCAAATTTCACACTCTATGCTAGCTTTTCATGCAATGTGTAGTGTGATATTCATCTCAGCGAATTTAATGATCCAGCTTTCTTACTATTTTGTTATTCAATTGATTTCTTCTTCAAAAAAAAAAAGAAAAAAAAAAAAAAAGGAATGAGATGATTCATTAATGTCGAAAGAGACCATTGCTAGTTTCTTCTGCTTCTCTCGACAGTTGAAAGCCGCAAGCTTGAGAATCATTGTTCTTCTTACTTACAATGAATGAAAAGGTATATGGAGACTCAAGAAAGATTATGGAAGATAGAGTGGTTATCAAAGCAGGTTGTTTATATGGGACCAGCCTTTAACTATTGTTATTTATAAATGTAGTTTTAAGTATTTGTAGCTTAATAACAACTTTCTTAGAAAGGACCAACACTTTAGGAGTTGTGTACTTAAATCACATGGAGATGGTCACGCACCGGCGACAAACACACAGTTTGTTAATTAATATTATCAACACTGCTCTTTCAAACAATCTCATGTATCCAACAGAACCATATTTTTAACCACTGAATTACATAAGTCCCAGACAAACTTTATTCAGAATCAAGAAAAGTAAGGATATGAAAACACAAATAACTAAAAACATATTAAAAAACGAGGAAACAGAACCGTTGCCTCAACAATAGGAATTTCCTCTCTTCAGTGCCTTGACCTGCTTCTTCGCCTGCAAAATACACTCAATATGTTTGTTATATAGACAAAGGTAAAAGCAAGCCACCATTCATGTAAAGCTTGCCATCTGTTTTTACCTGGGAGACCTTGAATAAGATGGGGAACGTCTCCGTGAGCGTTTGGGAGACCGTGATCGCGACCTTGATAGGGACCTAGACCGTGACCTTGAACTGTGTCTGCGCGATCTCCTGCTTCTGCTTCTGCTTCTGCTTCTGCTTCGTCTGTGTCTTCTGCAGGCAAAATATTTTAATAAACAAAATCAAATGGGAGGAGAAGCAATGAAATCTGTGCAGTCAACTGTATTGGTGAGTCTCGAGAGAGAGAGAGCGGATCCAATCAGAGCTCTAGAACAGAGAACTTGCTTCTCATCTTCACAAATCCCCATTCTAATCACGAAGCAAAAAAATTATAACTTTTATTAACAACCTCGGTGGTGGCGATCGACTATTACTCCTACTACGGCTGCGCTGCCTATTCCGACTTAACCGGCTTGTTTCCGCTAGTTTCTCCAGCCTTTGCCGCTCCTGTTCTCGTTTCTTAGCTGTCTCTGTTGCAGAGTCTTTCTTAACTGTGTATAATAGCATTCATCAACCATCTTTTCTCACAGAAAATACGAATAAACCTAATCACAGTGAAGATAAGTCTTACTTTGCTTTGTTAGCTGTTTATTCATGATTCTCTTCAGTCGTTCTTGGGGAGTTTCTTTCTTCTCTGCTTGTGTCTGCTTCAAAGAGGAGGTACCTTGTTTTGAAAGCTTCGCTAGTGCTGTGGAAGTACTGGAAGTAGAAAAAAGAAATTAAGGTTCCCATTCATAATCACAGAAGCTAACGGAAGATACAGAACACACAAAATAAACTGGAAATATGCAATCTCATCCATACCTCACTGTCGGTTTAGCTGGTTTAACAATCTTGTCTTTCTCAAGGGAAACACCAGACGCAGGATCAACATGCAGCGCCTCAAGAATATGGCCCGACGATGGTCTGCAGGGAAATAAACTATTATAATTTCCTACTCTATCGATTATAATTAGCAATTTCATTCAAATTAAAAGCGGTTCCAGAAAGGAAGATTCTATCTCTCCCTTGATGCTAATCTAGTGCCAAATTATTATACAACAAACGTTTTCCTCAACCAACAAGTGGGGAATAAGTGGCTATCTTTGCAAGAACTAGAGGTTGAGTGCTCCGACCGGCTTAATAGATCAGTCTGAGATGGTGGTGAATGCGGTGGGGAATATCCTCCGAATCTCGGACTTCCCACATCTCCAGAGCCTCCTCCAAATTCTGTAATATATTCGATTTTTGGTTTGCTGATTTCATCTGAATGATCTCCACGCCCATTCCGCCGTGAGTATGATGGAGAATATGACCGGGATCTGGATCTTGATCTGTGGATACGGAAATGAAGAGATAAGGAATCACACTCCCAATGTTTTCATAGCTGGAATGGCGTAATAACAGGCTAATAAGAGCAAAACCTTCTTGAACGCGGATAAGCCTCATAAGTAGGACTCCTTCGAGACTCCCTGTGAATTTAGAAGCACCATGTCAATGAGCTAAAACTTACATTTTGACTTTTGCTTTCTAATGTGTAATGCTATCTTACCTGTAGGGATCATGATGAATCATTTGCCTTCCAACAATCCTTGAAGTTTCTTTTTCTCTGTCTCTCTCTGTCCTTGAAACTTTCCTTCTTTCCTTGCGACTTAGCTTCTTCTGCATTTTCATGAGTTTCGATTAGATAATAGATAAGCAAAGAGCGAAACAAAAGGAAGACATAAACTTTCATAGATCAACACGAACGAGCCCTTGCAACTTACAATTGAAGGATCGCCTTTGATGAGTTCCTTTTGCCTTTTCTCTTCCTCTTTTGCCTTCTTGTCCATATAAACCAGCCACCCATATCGCTTTATGCCAAACTGTTTAGCAATAGTTTCCATTCCTTCATCATCGCTGTCGTTACTGTCAAATTCTTCCTCCTCATCCTCATCATCCTCGTCATCATCAACATCATCTTCCTCCGCATCCAATGATTTATCTTTTCCGTTTCCCGCATAAGAAAATCCAACCTGCGAATATGTTCCTTTGTTTGCAGTTGGTTGAGCTGGTTGTGATCTACAACAAAACACAAAATCTGTGAGCAACTAGAAAATCAATGGTGAAATTGTGATTACAACAAACACTACTAATAAGAATAATAAGACACAACGAGGATTTAACTCATTGAGCTTCTACATAACCTTGATCAATCTGAAAAAAAGGAAACTTTCAGAGTAGGGTGAAAAAGTACCTAGCCCCTGGGAAGGGAGCCGTAAGTTTGGCATCGAGCTCTTGATGGACATGTAGCAAACCCTCCTCATCAGAAACTGTTCACAGTATGAAGGCATTATCCCATTGACACTTTATCTCAATTACTCGAATTTTGATTCCGTCTTTTCCTTGAATTTGATTGGAAGATCGAAAAAAGAAACAAAACTGTAGTAAAAAAGGTACCGACATCCTCTACGCCGATGCTTAATCAAATCCCGATAACGCTCAAAATTAACAAACTCTTCAACTTCTTCCTCCTCCTCCGTCTTCTTATGTGGCCGTATACTTCTTGAACCAGCCTCACGCACAAAATCCAGAAGAGCACGTCCATCAAATCTATACGTTCAAAGTACAACAATCAACAATTCAAAAAAAAAAAAAAAAAAAAAAAGCAAATCAATGAACCTTCGATAAACCCTAGAAACTAAATCTCAAATACCTATCAATCACTACATCCTGCTTCCCGTTCCAAGGAATCCTGATACAAACGTCGTTCAGACTTATTTGATAAGTAATCAAATCCAAATTGAAAATAAAAATAAAATTGTATAGCAATTGAAGTATCGCTAGGGGTAAGTAACAATTACAAGCCCTGTTGATCCTCGGTGGCTTGGTAAAGACCATCATCACGGAAGATTCGGTATCGAGAGCCAACGGCTTGAATCGACTGAATTGGATCTCCACGGCGTTTAGCCAAGTAAATAGCTCGCCTCTGTGCTCTTTTCCGAGCGGCGTCCATCATATCGTGCACCTTCTTCTCCGATCTTCTCGCTTCGTGCCACATCTTGTTCTCACCTCCTTAGTGGTCGTCTCTCTAAGCTCAGAAACCCTAATTAACCTCTTCGGAATTGGGGAAAATTTCTCAGGTGAATTTTTTACGATACTTTTTATTTTTATTTCCGGCGACTAATTTTGCAGTGAATGTGAACCGTTCGATTCCAGGGGGGTAATTAGATCTGCGTTTTGTCCACGTGTCAACTATTAGGCTATGCTTAGCGCTTAAGTGCATAAGATTTTAGATGGAACCCTTCTGTCTCTCCGAGAGGTTTACTAGTTTCTCTTTTATATTTTTTAATATGTAATTTTGTGCAATATATTTTGTAGATTTTTATTTTTTAAGCATATTTGTTTTTTTAAGGCTAATCACTTAGATGACCAACTTTTTGAACGCGTACAAACATGTTGCATGCGATCGAGTGAATTAAAGCCATAATATGATGCAGTTTGAAAAAAGAATCTAGATAGTATACTGCAATTTGAAAAAGAATATATAGGGAAAATGCGTAATTTTGTTTTTTTTTCTAAAAACCCATAGTATACTGCAATTTGAAAAATAATATATAGGGAAAATGTGTGTTTTTGCTTTAAAAACCCTTAAACCGGTTGTTGAAGGAGACGTGTCGCGAGTTAAACGTCATTTCATTCTTTAATTATTCCAATAATTGTTTTTTAGAACTACAATTTGAGAGAAAAATAAATTAATGGTGGTGCCCAAAAAATTGTGGAATCTGTGACTGATCATTTTTGTTTGTTTGAGGTGAGTGTAGTGGCAACGTATGACGTTGACATATGGAGTACATAATAATTACATTATAGAACTTAACCATAAAGATTAGATTGCATTTTATATCCCATTAGTTAGACCACTTGGTTTGAGGTCATGAGAAGAACATATATTGTTTTTATGTAGTTTCAATGTTAGGTGGTACCATTTATGATTAGAGGTTGCAAGGAAATTTACATTTAAACCAGATTCGAACCCGCGGTACACCCCGGATCAAATGTTTTATAATTTTTAAGTTTTAATTTTTTATGTTTATTACTAAGTGCATTTTAGTTTGTAATTATTTAATATATATTTTAAAAATACAAATAATTTTAGTTATAGTATGAGTACTATTTTAAAAGTTTATTATTTTCATATAATTATAACCTTTTAATTAAATTGTATATTTTGGGTTTTTTTTGGGATACAATAAATTGTTTGGTGTTTCTAATTATTAATTTATATATAGTGTGAAGGTTTGTTTCTGTATTTTATTTGGAAATATATTTTGGAATATTTTCCAAATCATTTGTAAAGCATTTTGTAATATGGTAATGGTTGTATATTCAGACAATTATTTTGAAAATTTTAAAAATATAATATGATCATGCATATTTCGATTGGAACAAAAAAATGGAGACAAAAAAAAACAACAATATTATATTCATATATTTAATACCCAATGGAAAAAAAAAGATCCAACTAAAAATAGCAAAAGAAATTAATTTTTGTTGTCCTTCTTGAAGGTCTATCTGGATTTTTAAAGTTTTTTCCTTCGTTTTTTTAATCCGGTAGGCCGGTACACCGCGGGAAAAAAAATTAGTATATTTTTTTTTTAATTTCAATTTACCATTTATTGTATTTGCATGTAGATGATTTTTCACTAAACTATGATCATATTGCATGGATGATGCATGTCGTCTTTCAAAATTGTCAAATTAAATAGGCTATGTAACCCATCTCTATATTAAAAAAATGTAAAAATATAAACCATAATATAAAATTGCATTATGCTTTCTTTTTTATAAAAAATGTATATATTAGGATGTATAGTAATATAATTCTACAAAAATGGTGTTTTTTTTATAAGTGAAAGAAAACTTCGAATGCAAAAGTTAAAAGGTGTAATAACTTCTTTCATATTTAATTTTTAGCGTATTGTTCAAAAAACTTAAGTTGAGAAGTAAAAGCTAAATTAATGTTTGTATCGTTTTTGTTCCCATAATTTCGTTTTTTTAAAAACAAACTAAATGATAAAATTTGAATAAACTCTATGAGTTTGAGTTATTTTTAAGCTGCCACATATCCCCATCTTCTCTCATTCATTTTGGGAGGTACTCCGTACTCGTGAGTCGAGTCCCGCTGATGCAACCAATAGCAAACCAATCTTCATCATGTGATGTAATACAAAACACACACGAAGGGTATTTGAATGCCTCAACATACAATCTTCATTAGGGTGGTAACTCACACTTAGGTTGTATATCATCTACCAAAACGAAAAATAGACAGACAAAAGAAGTTTTTCAGATTAATACTAATCAAAAAAGTTTTGAAAAAGTTTATGAAATGAAAAAGTGAAAATTTACCAGTAAATCATGAGCTCAAAGTTTTGATACCACTTTTGGATTTACCGGATCCCAAAAGAAAACAATTTCATCCTCTAATCCTCCAATCAATGTAAACAATCATTACTTATTAGTGTTGTAACTAAGATGGTCTCCATATATATACATCATTAAACCCTTCAACAAAAAAATAGTATATAGATATACCTTGTTCATAGTTTGCAGTTCAATGGATAACGCATTTTGTGGAACGAAAACCATCAAACACATAATCTCAACTCTCAAGTCACGTTTGTACACAACTATGAACCTGCAAAAGAGAAAAATCTGAATATTCATGTTCAACAATTTATTCAAGCAGATAAACTTATCATTTCAGTAAGCACGAACTGAAATAATTCCATACCCACGAAGTTGATCTAGTCGGTCCTCGAAAATAGTATCAGAGTAAATTGCAGAAGTGGAGATTGCTTCAAGTATAGCTTCTTATTATATTGGATATACTAATCGTTCAAGTATACCTTCTTATATATATATAAAAGATTACTTGTGTAGGGTTTTGATTGTATCGGTTTCAGAATATTCTGGAGAGTAATTAGGAAATCTAAGATATGATTGACCAATCAAACAAATCGAACAATTACAATGAATGATAAACATGTTTAAAGGAAAATTACAAAATTTTAATGTAACGATAGAAATATTCCTTTTAAATATTTATTGTAGGAGGTTCTAGATTCTTTTGTTTAGACAATATTTATAGCATAGAATATGTAGAGAATATGCTTAATTGTTAGTTTAACGTTCATTTTTTGTTTGTCAACGTTTCACTAAAAACCAACATAGGCCTGTGAAAGTACAATTGGAATAAAGCCTCAAGTTAAAATAAAAGATTACATAAAGCCCAGTACTCGAAGACCAACAAAGAGATAAAAGATTATATATCTCCAATGACAATGAGACGTGTGTCTCACCACGTGTTTCTTGAGCTATCTTCACGGAAAAACTCCACCAACAACAACCGTCGGACCGAAGCTCCAATATTTCGATCTCCGATGATTCCAATTAAGAAAAAAACTTGACACAACCAACTTTTCTTCAATCCCAATTGAGAAAACTCCGTCCTCCAGACATCGCCATGGCAAGATGAACAATTCATCTTTAAGTCCAAAATATTAGCCTCTCTCAATCTTGCTGCCTTCGAGAAGCTTTTGGTTCAATAACATATCTTACTGCCAGCGAAAAAAAAAAAAAAAAAAGACAAAATAAGCATTCGAACAAAGTCGGCATGTTTCTAACTAAGTCGGAATTTATTATTGTAAAAACGGATATAGACAATCTAAACATCATCGACAGAGACAAATGTATTTTTTTTTATCCACTAAACAAAAGCAGTTAAGGATCCGATTCATTAGGATATACACGCGGATCCATTAACAATTTTTTAACAATACAATTATGCCCTTTCTAATTTCAATAAAGTATCTCAAATATAACTAAATCAGTGGCAATTTTAGTAATTAGTTAAGACATTTTGGACATTCTTTCATTTGTACTTCTCTTTTAATTACAAGAAGATACATCCTTCTTCTTTTTTTACACACTAATTAGGATTATATTCCATGTATATTTGCATTGTTTTTATATCCCCAAAACGTTTTTTTTCCTTGACAACATAAGATCTGTTTTTTTTTTGAACAAAACAACATAAGATCTGTTTATAATGTTAAGTTTTATATTGGACTTTGAATGTGTTTATGAACAGTTTACGCCGACTCAAAAGTTAAGATGAGAATATGGAAAAAGCAAAGTTTAAAAGTTATGATGGGAATAGGGAATGGAACTCAAACATTCTAATGCCCCAACAAACGCAATTATATTATTACCAGACTCATCTTTCAAGTTCCATCAGAAAAAAAAAGATTCGTGGGAAACAAAAGACATACGTTTTAGATCGATGTTTCTTTCTTTGTGGATGTTTCTTGACGCGTGTCAATAGTACCCACCATTAGTCTGACTTAAGTTGGTTTTGGTCAAGAGGTCATTTATCCTCATGTCACCCCAAAGGTCCAAAACATAGAAATGAGTTCGAATTTTGGATAGTAGAACTGAATAAATGCTCCAAAACTGGCAATGAAAAAGAAGACCGAGACATTTAGTTCATTGAACTTGTTGTAATGGCCTGAAGATATTTATGATAACGAAAGTTAACGTGATTGTGTTTTTTTGGTCCAGTAGTTTTCCAATTTTTTTCTCGAATAAATTATATATAACATATAGTTGTTTGTGTTAATATTGCCGATGCATCCTCATCCGCACAATACATATGTTATTGATAAAAACAATCCTTTAACTAGAAGTATAAGAAATAATTTTGTGTACTTGTGCAGTTGCATTTATTTTATTATGTATTTTTCCTTTAAATTAGTTTCATACATTTTGTACTTTTGTACTATCCAAAATACATAACAAATTGGAACCGTCATACTTATTTAATTATCCCATAATATCAGAATAATATCATTACTTTGTTAGAAAATACATTATATGGTTCAACGTATGTTATTCTATAATTTGTAAGTTAAAAAAACTAACGTAGAATTGTTAATACATGTTTCGGTGCTTTCCATCAAATTGGATAATTATCACCAAGTGAAATTGTTTATTTCCGACTTTTCTATGTGGGAAAAATGCTCTCTATCCGTGCCGTGTACACAATTTAACAGAATACTTCTATTTAATAAAAAGATAATAGTTCGTTATTATGAAATGTGAAAGAGTATACAATTCTAAAACGAGATACTGATACCTCAATTTGAGTGTAAACGAAAAAGTAAAAAAGCCCTATGAACATGAAAAAGGTTACACGCATTTGTTTTGTTTTTTTGGACAAACACTCGCATTTGTTAAGGCCATCATTAACCGGAAATCTTTTACATTAATCTTGGATATAAAAAAATAGAAAAAATTCAAACAGTAGAGGAACAAACAGATGAACGATCTTGAGCAAGATCTGGTCTTAAGATCTTGATATTTTTCTCTCTTACTCTCTCTTATCTTATTATAATATTATTATCTCATTATAATATTATTATAATTACTTTAAGATCAGTTGTGCCATTGCTCTAATATATGGTTTTTAACTTTTTATACATAACTGGAGCTCTTGGCATTGATCTTTCAAAATAAGTATACTCAATCATGCATGAACCCGGTTTATACATAATAGAAGAATTGTGGAATATAGATAAAATCTATGGAATAAAATTATCATTTAACCCAAAAAAAATTACATTATAAAATTTCGTCTTTTTTTTTTGTAAAAAAGGGAGACATATATCACGATTGAAAAATAATTACAAGATTGATAAATATCACGAAATAAGTTAACCAATATGCAAATTAGCAATTATAACCTTTAAAATAGACGATGTGTTTGAAGTCCATATGAGTGTACATGCAACAATCCACAATTTTTCACACGTTGGTTATTGCCTTTTTTGACTAAAATAAAATAAAATATTTGTTTATTTGCAGAATCAGTTTTAAAATTCTTATAATTAATTGAAAAATAATTTACAAAATATGACATGTTTTTGTTGAAAATTACATGACTCTTAAAATAATTTTCTTATTTTTATAATAAATAAAAAAAGAATTCCAAAATTCTTTCCTTTTCTCACCAAACTTTATTATTATTTTAATATTATAAATTTATAACCAAAAACAACATCTGCTTTTTATGCTATCGTAAATATGGTTATTTACACAAATATAAAATAGTCAATTAGCTAATCCTATTATGAAATTTTATGTATTCATTGTTACATTAAGTTTAACAATTATTAATTTGGGTTTGCATGGATATCTATTTTTATGTTTATGAAAACGCATGCCATTTTTTTTCTCCAACGGAGACTTGCATTTACGCAAATTATTAAATATTTCGTAAGAGTCCAAGACCTTATAAGAATTACCGTTTTTGATGGGTACGATTATATTGCCGTGGTGGTATGAATGTCAGTGAGTAGTCCCAATAATAAAATGCGGATAAATTAAAGCCATAGGTGTTGGAAATAAATCCAAGAAATGAAAACGTAAGATGTCGATGGTTTTTTAAGAACTTGAATTTGTCACGACTCATACGTTAAAAAATATTATCCAAATTGTTTAGTCTAAAGATACTATTGAAAAGAAAAGGTAAATGAAGCTCATTGGTACCCCAATGTGAATCGGAAGGGAAAATGTGTTAGGTGAACACAATTAAAAAATTACAAAAGAAATATATTAGCAACAAGGCAAATAAAACCAAAGTCGCAAATTCTATTATACAAATATCTTTTTTTTGTCTCCCCGTCATATTTGAAAAACATTACATATTCGTTAAATTGAGAAAACTTTCTAGATGAAGAGAAATAGTAACTCATGGATAACAGTTGCACAAATTACGAATAGAGATATATATTCAAGGGAGTGAAAAAGGAAATCATAATTCAAAAGATAAGACCTTTTGAATATTTTATTTTGATAAGATGAGTATATGTATTTTTATTTATTTTATTTTTTTAAAAGAGAAGAAAGAAGAAAAGATGTTTCTTAGAATTTCTAGAAGCAAGCATCCGTTTTTTTCTCTTTTAATTCTTTTCAAAGGTAGGGGCCTACTACTACAATCGAGGATCTATAAATTCTCTACGTTATAAAGACACAACTTCGTGATAACACTTAACTAGTAGTTTCTTTCTTTTTTACTTACTTGTTTTACATACAGAAGAAAAAAAAAAAAAAACAGCGTTTATAATTAAATCACTTATATATCACACGGATTAGCTCCGGCGAATTATGGTCGTCGTCTTCATCTTCTTCCTCCAAAAGATTTTTCCTTAAATGGAAGAAACAAAAAGAAACTCCGATCTCCTCCGTTCTCGTGTCTTCCTCTCTGGCTTTTATTGCTGGGATTGGGAATTTCTCACCGCTCTCTTGCTCTTTAGTTGCTAATAAATATCCTCTGCTCCGATCTTTAATTGCTTTCTAAGTTTTCTTGCTGTTTAGATTATTTTTAGTTGTTTTTTTTTTTTTTTGGTTGGGGTGGGTGATAACCCGCCGGAGATGACGGCGGCGCAAAGATCTGTACCGGCGCCGTTTTTAAGCAAAACGTATCAGCTAGTAGATGATCATAACACGGACGACGTCGTGTCATGGAACGAAGACGGAACAGCTTTCGTGGTGTGGAAGACAGCTGAGTTTGCCAAAGATCTTCTTCCTCAATACTTCAAACATAATAATTTCTCAAGCTTCATTCGTCAGCTCAACACTTACGTGAGTTTCATTTTTTTTTACATGTATTGCTTCCTTCAATTAAAACTCGTTTGGTGAAATTGAATCATTCTTTGGTTGTTGTTGGTTGGCCAATTTCGTAATTTTTCGAAAATTTGGGGGGTTGGTGAGAAAAGTTTCTAGAAGCTCAGAACACTTATTTGTTTTGTTCTGTTTTTTTTTGTAGGGGTTTCGGAAAACAGTACCGGATAAATGGGAATTCGCGAACGATTATTTCCGGAGAGGAGGAGAGGATCTGTTGTCGGATATACGACGGCGTAAGGCGGTGATCGCTGGGAAATGTGTCGTTGCTGGTGGTGGTAGTACGCCGTCGGAGTCAAACTCGGGTGGTGGTGGGGGTGATGATCACGGGTCAAGCTCAACGTCATCACCAGGTTCGTCTAAGAATCCTGGTTCCGTAGAGAACATGGTTGCTGATTTATCAGGAGAGAACGAGAAGCTGAAACGCGAGAACAACAGTTTAAGCTCGGAGCTAGCGGCGGCGAAGAAGCAGAGGGATGAGCTGGTGACGTTCTTGACTGATCATCTCAAAGTAAAACCTGAGAAGATCGATCAGATGATCAAAGGAGGAGGGAAGTTCAAACCGGTGCTGGAGTCTGACGAAGAAGAGAGTAGTGATTGCGAAGGCTGTGACAACGGAGGAGGAGCGGATGAGGGGGTAGGTGAAGGGTTAAAATTGTTTGGGGTGTGGTTGAAAGGAGAGAGAAAGAAGAGGGGCCGGGATGAAAATAATTATGTGGTGCGTGGGTCCCATATGACGGAAGTAAAGAAGAACGTGGACTTTCACGCGCCGTTGTGGAAAAGCAGCAAAGTCTGCAACTAAAACAAAACAAGTGTTTCGAAGACTGTTCAAACCAGCGTGTGACACGTCATCGACGACAGAAGAAAGGAAAAAACATGATTTTCTCCTAAGGGAAAAAAAGTTCGTTTTTATTATTTTTAAATGGTTTTTTTTTTAAAAGTGAACGAAGAAGAAGAAGAAGATCCAGAAGGATCAAACGCAAATACAAGAATTTTCATGTATCCTATATTGTATAAGGATTTATTAGTGTATTTAAAATATATTTATATAATAAGACAGATGTTGAAATTTTTTAGTGGTGGGTGTTTTTGGTTTATTTTATTTCTTGAGATCCCTTTTTCTAATGTGTAAAATGCATGGGGACTGACTAGATTCTTGTACTTTGGTTGGAAACTTGAAATAGGAAGAAATTTTTAGTTTTCCTCTTTTATTTTTTTGATTTGTTTTCTTGCAAGTAGTAGGTGGTTTCCGTGTTTTTACGTAATCCGTTGAATATTTTCAATTCAAATTGTTAGGAAAATAAAGTCACATAAACACTGTAGCAGTTCTTTAATTACAAAAAAAAAGCTATTGCAACAAAATGCTATGAAGTTAGTAAAAACTAAAAAGGGTTCCAAAGATTGATAATCATATCACTACTAAACTAAAGAGGAGAAAACCCAATAATGTACCGAATTAATAAAGAGAAAATATTTCAACTGGCTCTACAATAAATAAAATTATTAATCTGTATAAGCAAATTCATAATTAGTTATATATATATTTATATATTGAGATAGATAACAAAATAGTAGATAAAGATATAGTATATTCTAAATTTTGTTTTTATGCCCAGTTAAGTCCCTATTGGCCAAGACTTACATCACTTGATTGAGTAGAAGAAGATGTATCACTCTACCAAGTACCAGCTCAGTAAACACAACTTTCATTTATTTATCATCATCATTTTATTTTATTTATTTTGTCGTCTATTACAATTTAAATCTTTGATCTAGTTATATAGTATTATTACCATCTCATTTATATACGCATTACTTAGTTATATATCAAATGATGATGACAAAAATACAAAAACACTATTAAACTACAGACTTGGTTAAAAAATGAAACTTTTCTTTACCAAAAGTATAAAAGTAAAAATATCAAGTGTAGTAGTATAAAATAAGAAGTCTTATAATTTAATCATAGCCACACATATAAAGAGATGTCGATGATATTTTGCAGCAACACTCTCTACTCTTCATCTCTCTCGCCGTTAACTCCAACTCGAACAAACCCATCGCGATTCTCAAACAAACGCAGAGTTCGAGCTCAATCCCAGTCCATGGACGATCATCTCCACCGGAAATTCATGAAGTTCCCGTACGTGTCACCCACGCGCAGGCAGCTTATGGTTGATCTCATGTCGACTCTCGAGGATCGCCTCCAATCGCATCTCCTTCCCTGCAGCCTCCCACCTGATGTACGAAACTTCAAGAACCCTAACGGTTCCGCCGAAGCATCTATTCATATCAGATCCGGTGATAAATCATCTCCGGTAACGATTCCCCTGTTTTTTTTGGTTATTAGATTTCAAAATCGAAATTGATTGTTTTGCATGTTTGGTTTAAGTATAGAATCAGACTTCAATTTTGATGTAAACCTAACCCTAAAAAAAAAAAAACCCTTTTCGAGTAATGAAATAACTATGGTGATCTGATATGATGATGTGAATCTTAGGGAAAGTTTTGATTCTTTTTGTTTGTTCAGATTGATTTTGTTATAGGAAGTTGGATACATTGCAAGATCCCAACAGGAGCATCTCTCAACATAACAAGCATCTCTGCATTCTTAAACTCTTCAACAAAAGCTCCAAACTTTTTACTCGAACTAATACAGAGCAGTCCCACGTCGCTCGTGCTCATCCTTGACCTCCCACACCGTAAAGACCTCGTTCTTCACCCTGATTATCTCAAGGAGTATTACCAAGACACTTCTCTTGATTCTCATCGCCAGTCTCTACTTAAGCTACCTCAAGTCAAACCCTACGTGTCTCCTTCTCTTTTTATCCGTTCTGCTGTCTCTCCCACTGCTTCCATGCTTCAAATCGATGCCGAGGAAGAAGAAAAGTTGGAGGAGATCTTGGGAGACCATGTTAGTCCAGCTGCTAAGGAGGTTCTCCGGGTTTGGTTGGAGCGTTGTGCCGCCAAGGAAGACGAAGAGGATGGGATAGTGATTGGGGAAGAAGAGAGAATGGCGTTAGAGAAGAGAGACAAAAGCTTTAGAAAGAAGAGCGTAGAGGAAGATTTGGATTTGCAGTTTCCGAGAATCTTTGGAGAAGAAGTTTCCTCCCGTGTCGTACACGCTATCAAAGAAGCTTTCGGTGTTCTCTAGTCTCGTGTCATTAGAACATTAGCTAATGTTCTCTTTGTACTAGTAGTAGTATATGGATTATTCTATTAAGCAGGAAACAAAAACGTGCAAAACTAAAAGTCTTTAAGCTAATCGCTTTCAAACGAGTTAAATAACCAGACAGATCATCTCCAACCAATCTCGTCATCTCATGCATCATCATAAATCGAATTCACAAAGTCATCCATTTAAATCTTTTTTGTCTGATCAGATCATACTTTTCCTTCCTGCACAAGATATGGTTAGTGTCTTCATCCTTTTCAATAACAGTTAAGGTTCTTCTGATTACTCTGTTCATCGGTTCTGTTTTCTGTTTCTTCCGGCAGGCGAACTACATGTCCCAAGCAGCACAACTAAGAAGAGGTCTAAAGCCTAAAGGGAAGAATTATGGGTTGACTAATCAGAAGAGACGAGAGATCAGAGAAATCTTTGATCTTTTCGATATAGACGGTTCAGGTAAACTATATAGTAAACCGATCCTTTATCCGATTTACACTTGTTTAGTTTAAATCAGAAGCACATGACTTAGTGCATCATTTCATATGTAGGTAGCATCGATGCTCGCGAGCTCAACGTTGCTATGAGGTCAGCTGCAAATATTCTTTCTTTTAAAGTTAATTTCTTCAAGTTCTTGTTTATATAGTAGTTCTAAAAGCTTATCATCTGATTACAGGTCTCTCGGATTTGAGATGAATAATGAGGTTTGTTCAATTTGTTTAACATGGTTGGCAATATTTACTTAGTCCTCTGTTCAAATTTCTCGGTTCAGATCAATCGGTTTATTTTCATTTTGTTTATAGTATTTTGTTGTTATTGGTGATAGCAAATAAACGAGTTGATGGCAGAAGTAGATAAAAACCAAAGTGGAGCCATAGATTTCGACGAATTTGTGTATATGATGACAACAAAATTCGGTGAACGAGACTCCATAGACGAATTGTCTAAGGCGTTTAAGATCATTGACTATGACAATAATGTGACTAAATCTGAACCTTTTTTTCTATATTTTTGATTGGATTAATTTCATTGTGTTTGACTTGACAACTTTTGGAATAATTTTTAGGGGAAGATTTCACCTCGTGATATAAAGGTGATGGCTAAAGAATTGGGAGAAAATTTCACAGATAATGATATAGAAGAGATGATTGAAGAAGCAGATCGTGACAGTAAGTAGTGAAAACATATAATCGTTTTATTTTCGCATATATGTTGTTAGTAATTTACCAGTTCTATAGTTAATGTCATTTGCCTTAAACTTATGCAGAAGATGGAGAAGTCAATTTGGAGGAGTTCATGAAGATGATGAGGAGAACTTCTTATGGCTAACAGTTGGACGATATAAGTTAATCATTACTTCGACTTATATGATAATAAGAAAATGTTTGATTTGTTGTTTGGTCGTATAAAAAATGCATAGTTGTATATAAATAACAGTGTAATCAGATGCATTATTGTGAATACAACAAAAAAATTGTATTTAGATAAACATGTTTTTATATATGCCATGTTTATTATGTGTAATAATCATCATACATGATAGTATGATACATAACACGAACATTCAAACTACTTTCATGAAATTTTAAAACGACGACGTTAAGAGGGTAAAGTAATAAACTTGGTAAAACATCAAAACGACTGCGTTTGGGTGTTTACTCTCCAACTTCGTCTCCGTTGGTGTTTTGAGGAGCCGCCGTGACCTGTTTTTGTTGGGAGCGGAACCTTCTCCGGCGAATCGATCAATTTGGGAAATTCTGATCCTGAGGTTATGGAATCCATGGAAGCAGATCCATCTCCTCCTTTTCAATCTCCCTCTCGTTCCAGGTCTCGCTTCTCAATCTCACTAAGTTTTAAGGTTTATCTCATACCTTATGCAGCAAAATTCTCAATCTCAATTTTTGTTTTTTTTTTTCGCAGTCAACAACAGTTGCATTTCTACCTCGCCGTGGATCGTCCCCAATTCAAAATGGTATGTGAACATTTTCAAAATCTTCCTTTTAATTTCTTCACTATACAAACAGACTAAATCGATACTAGAAATCTGAAATTTTGGGGTGGGGAGGGAACAGGAGACAGTAGTGGAATTGTTGGGGGTTTTAGGTCGTCGTCCATGGCTTCCCATTGTAGTTTGTTGCAGCTCTCGTGATGAACTTGACGCACTCTGCTCTTCTTTATCCACCCTTCCTTACATTTCATTAGCCGCTTTGGTATATCTCTCTTCTTTCTCTTTCACTTTTCCATTGTTTCGTACATTGCATTGACTTCGTCGATTCTTAGTGTTGTTCTGTATCTGTGGAATTCTAATGTTCTTGATTGAAAAAGACCCTTCTTGTTGAATCTTTTGATTTTCACATTAGATCATCTTTCATTGATTTCGGGTTCTTAGTGTGTTCTGTATCTGTAAAGATCCAATCTTCTTGTTCATCATGATTATGTTCGATTCAACATTAGATTATCATCTTACGTGTTCTTCCCCTTGAAAATGTATATCTTCAACATCTATTGAGTTTACAGTACAGCGATCTGGCAGAGAGAGAACGAGCTATGGTTATAGAGAAATTCAGGCAAGCAACAATCAACTGGAACCAGCAACTTAGCTCTGTAGTAGAAGAAGGTTTGGACGAGAGTGAAACTGGTAAAGAAGAGAATAAATCTCATTTGGTTGTTGTGGCCGATGTTTGTCTTCCGTTACTCTCATCTGGAGAATCTCCTCTTTCCGCACGCGTTCTTATAAACTATGAGCTTCCTACAAAGAAGGTTTGGTATTTTTGGTATAAGTTTCTTTCTTTTTGGTTAAGAGACTTCTCTCATTTCCCTTTCGTTGTTTGTTACAAAAACATGTTTCAGGAAACATATTCAAGGCGTATAACAACTTGCTTAGCTCCAGGTTCTTTTTCTCAAAACAAACTACTTTTGTTACTTATCAACAATGGCATTTTAACATTTGATGCTTTCTCTTTAGGTGGTATTGTCATAAACATGGTTGTTGGAGGTGAAGTCACGACTCTCAAAAGCCTCGAAGAAAGCAGCGGCATTATCATCGCAGAGATGCCAATCAATGTATATAGTAGAATCAATTAGTGGCAAAGCAAGAAACTTTCTGCTGCTTTCTCTCTTATCTTTTGATTTAATGGCTTCACATGTGCTTTCATTTTGCAGATTTCTGAAATCTTGTAACATTGCCATGGATACCGTCTTTAACAACTCTTGAACTTCTCAAATTACGGGGTTACGGGACTTCTCAAGAGAAACCATTAGTCTGTGACAAGGCAGAGAGAAGTTGTCTCTCTCTCTCTCTCTCTCTCTCTCTCTCTCTGCTGCACCTTTAGCTCTATTGAGTTGATCACCTTTGTCTAAAACGCTGCGTTTTGACAGTTTAATCTATCATGCAAGAAAAACCGAACATTTGGATAAAGGCAGAAGCTACCTACATACGTGATTGTCATTACAGTTGAATCACGGTTATTATGTAACTATCAAATTTATAATCTTGTCAGATTTGTTTTATACGTGTTAGTTTCTATAAAGGCTAGCATTTAGACTCCATCTATGGCTCGTGTTTGGTACAATTATTGCATGCGCATTAACATATATATCCAGACAGCTTTCATCTATCAACTGTCACTATATATTATTTCTAGAAATTTCGTTGCAAATTCATCCAAAATAAAAATAAAATCATAGTTGATGTCTTCACATAAATTATTTTGAGGTATTGTCGATAGAGAAATTATTTTCTTTTTATCTTGTTACGTTTTACAGATATGTTTAGCGTCTTTTGGTGGCTTATCTAATCTCATACGAAAAAGTAGAATGAGACTCTTCAATATGTTTTACAGATGAAGACTTCAATAAAATATACTCTTGTTACACAAGTATTGGGTACGTTTTTTTTAATAACACGTTTTTGTTTTGATCAAAATCAAAATCACTACAATTATACGTTTTTCAAAGAAGTTTTTGGTATAAAAACCAGTTTCGCAACACGAGTATGTGATTGCAACTGTTGTTGTAATGTGCAATGCTTATCGGTATAAAATTTTCGACGATTTTTCAAAATTTCTTGTAGGTCTTTTAGAAGGCCTAAACGAAGCAAGTTTTTTTTTTTTCCTATTAACAAACTTTTTGTTTTTTTTTTTGACTTTGACAATGAGTCAGCAATACCTTCTGATCCTCTCAACTGCTAATTTACATATTATTATTACTTTTCCTTATGTTTCCGAAACAATCAATTGTTTAATACTAAAACATTGTTCGTCACATATATACACGGTTTTCAGTAGTTGAATACATTTTTTAAAGAAAAATCAACGATTTTAATTTTAAGCATGCGACATGTATAGAGAAGAAAACGTGATATATTTTTGTTCATACATGAAAATTTTGTGTTTGGACTTTGGATTGAGGATCTAATTACTAATTAGCATGAAAAATACGGACAGCATCTTTAACTATAAATGAATTCATATCCGTTTAAATTGATCTTTAAATGGAAGCGTATGTATAAAAATAATAATGAATGCAACAATCCAATATTTTATAGGAGAGGCGATATTGCTGTCTAAATCACGATAGATTGCTTGGCACGCCATGTGTAATATCTGCAACCAAATAGTTTTTCAATGACGTAATTACACACGTATTACCACTTTTTCTTCAAACAATTTTCTCCTATCCTATCATCAACTAGTTTATTGATTCATGTAACCCTCCAAATAATAATCTCTCTCTGAATAATTCTGTAATGGGACTAATTGGGTTCTCGGCGTTTTGAGTCTCTTCGTTTCTTGTCATCATCTCCTTTGTCTTTTTTTTTTTTATATATGATTCCATCTCTTTCGTAGACTTGTACAACACGCCCTTCTCTCTCTCTCTCTCTGTAATTTTTTCCACATCTATAAAAATTTGTCAAAATTGACCCCAAAATATCTGAGCTTTTTCTTCTTTTCTTGTTCTGCTTTACAGAAGACTATGGCTGTCGTCACTAACCTAGGAAACTGTCTGAAGATTTCGTACGTCATATTTGCCTTCTGTTCTGCTTTCTTTCTCGGTGCTCTCAAAGGTTCACTTTTGTTTTTGGCTCTGTTTTTCTCTGCCTCTAAGATTGATCCTTGATGATACGATCGATCTTTTCACAAATCTCTTAAACAAAGTTTGAATTTTTTTAATTTCCTATGCAGGTTTGATCGTAGGTCCGATTGCTGGTTTAACATTAATAGTAGGAAATGTTGGAGTGATTCTTGGTTTGTTCCCTGCACATGTTATTTGGACTATTTATGCTGTTGCAAAGTAAACAAATTTTCAACTCCCTTTCTCAAATTTTTTACCAGCGATTGGTTCTTTGGTTGATTCTGGTCTTCTTTGTGTTTCTCTAAATTGCAGGACAGATAGATTTGACATTCCTCTGAAACTAGCAATCTTAGTGGCACTTCCTGCATTGTTTGGGATATGGTTAGCTCTCAGTATAGCTATTAGTGTTCTTGTTGGTGTTGGCTATGGATTCTTCACTCCCTGGATCTCTGCTTTTGAAGCATTTAGACAAGACAATGTATCCAACAAGTTCTTCCACTGTCTTGTGGTATTTTCAATAAACTTCCCCACTACAGTTTGTTTTCATTCTCTTAGTCAGTTACTAGTGAATCATATCACTAGACTCTGTTTATTCTTTATTATTAGGATGGAACTTGGGGAACCATCAAAGGAAGTTGTACTGTGGTTACAGATTTCGGGGATTTTTGTTACCATTCTTATCCGCTTTACTTAAAGGAGTTGCGTGAATCCCCCGCCTCAGATGAGCTTCAAACTCTTAGGTAAAAATACATAACTTTTGTTGCAAAGAGTTGTTGCTGGTTCTTGTGTAATTGATCTTGTTGTCTCTTCTTGCAGCTTGATTCATGTTCCTGGATGCATAATTGTAGGGATAATAGGATTAGTCATTGATATCCCTCTTTTTACCGCAATCGCAGTTGTTAAAAGCCCTTACCTTCTGCTTAAAGGCTGGTACCGTCTAGCTCAAGACGCCATTAATCGTGAAGGACCATTCCTTGAGATAGCTTGTATACCAGTTGCTGGTCTGACAATACTGTTATGGCCTATTATTGTCATCGGATTTGTTTTGACCACCATCTTCTCCAGTATCTTTGTCGGTTTGTATGGAGCAGTTGTTGTATTCCAGGTAACATTATGATCATATTAACCAAATGATCCAAGACAAGTTTCATCTTTGTTTCACTGTTGAATCTTTTTTATAATGTTCAGGAAAGGTCATTCAGAAGAGGAGTCTCTTATGTGATTGCAGTAGTTGGAGAATTTGATGAGTACACAAATGATTGGCTTTACCTTAGAGAAGGAACTATCTTCCCAAAGTATGTCTCTTATCAATCTTTTTACATTCGTTTTCTTCTGCTCCAATGTTTCTAACACCGGGAGATTGTAATCTGCAACACACAGGCCAAGATATCGGATGAGAAGAGTATCGTTTTCAAGTGAAGTATCTGTGATTGTTCACCCTTCAAATCTAAGCAGAGTCAATAGTTCCGGTTCTGCAGATGCTCCAGCGATGCTAGTACCAAGCCTAGTTCACTCTGTATCAGTTAGAGAAGCAATCCAAGAAGTGAGAATGGTTCAGGTATATGTCAAAAGTTTCAGTCTAGATTCCGAAAGTCACAATATCTACAGAGTTTTGAATGTTTAAAATTGCACTACCAGATTTGGGAGCATATGATGGGGTGGTTTGAGATGCAAGGCAGAGAGCTACTAGATGCGGGAGTGGTAACACCAGTTGATCTCTATGAGTCTTTAAAGGGAAGACAAGGAAACGAATCATCAATTATTAATGTTGGGCTTCCTTCTTACGCTTTGCTGCATACATTGCTTAGCTCTATTAAAGCTGGTGCTCATGGTGTGCTTCTGCTTGATGGCTCGGAAGTAACTCATTTGAATAGACCACAAGACAAGTTCTTGGACTGGATCTTTAATCCAATTATGGTATTGAAAGATCAGATTCGAGCGATTAAACTTGGAGAAAGTGAAGTTAGGTACTTGGAGAAAGTTGTTCTCTTTGGAAACCATGAACAACGCATGGAAGCTTTGGATAATCGCGGTGACCCGCCTCAAGAAAACGTTCGAGCTGCTCAAATCCAAGGAATCAGCAGAAGGTAAAAGATTCAAAACTTTTTTCTCGTACATTGATGAAAGACTAACCTTTATGGCTTCTTTAATTCTGTGATCTTGTGTGTTGTAGGATGATGGGAATGGTACGGAGCGTATCTAAGCTTCCTACTTATAGGAGAAGGTTCAGGCAAGTGGTTAAGGCTCTAATAACTTATTATTTAGAGAAGCAAGGCTTGAATCGAACCGGTTCCATGAGCTCTGGAGATTTCATCGAAGAGATCTAACCTAAGGAGCAATAAATTGTTGTAATTAAGTTGTGTTTTTGATATATTGAAATACTAACAAGGTGTAAAAAGAGTATGTATAGAAGTTGCTAAAATTTAGGATTCAAGAAAACAGAGCTTTTTTTTCTAAATGATTTCAGAAATTGAGAGAAAGAGAATACAAAATCTTACAGTGATGCTGATGTAGAGGAGGAGGTTTGAATGTGATGACAGCTTCCGACCACTCAATCTTGCCGCTAATCTCAACTCTCTCATTGCATCTCCTTAAAGAGATCTCTGCACACCAAATCTCCAATTTCTCAGGACCAAACACGTCCCAAAAGAGTAACATGTTAGGACCAGAGTTACTAAGTTTGTGCCCCGGAAGCAATCTGTCAAGTTCATTAGTCAATCCATGCCACACCCTCTTCCTTTTGCATGACTTCCAATGATCTGCAAACTCTGACATCCTCCCACCATAGTTGACTAGCCTGGAGTCACATAGAGTGTCCGTTAGAGTTTTCAATCCCATGACCTCTCTCCACACCATCCCCTCGTGTTTGCGCCAATCCAATTCATTTGCATCACACCAAAGTATCCTCCCACCCGTTACACAACAGTACATGACATTCTCGATCACATACCAACCCCTTCTCTCTCTGCTTGTATCTGAATTCCCTGTCATCCATATCCCTTCACTCGGTATGTAAAAGATACCTCTACCGGCCCCGTTCAAAGCGAAAACCTTCTCGTCCATCACCGCGCTTTCGTAGATTAAGGGGTAGTTTAGGTTGTACTTATTCGATGGCGGCATTGGCAAGTCATCCCAAGTCTTCGTCATTGGGTCAAAAACCTCACCCCACTTGCGGGAAATTGAGCAGAAATGTTCGAAACCTCCCAATACATATATCGTACCATCGACCACGCCCACTGCAGCAGAAGCTCGAGCCACCCTCATGGAGGGGAGAGTTGTCCACGTGTGAGATCGGCAATCTAGGAAGAAGACGCTCGACGTGTGCCTCCCGTTGAACTTCCCACCAATGACATAGATACCGTAACCCAAGGCAACCACGGATGATGCTTCTTGAGGCTGATAGAAGTGTGTCCGGATAGGGACCAGCCGACGAGGACGATTTAGGGTTTGTGGAGTGAAACAGAACCAGGTTGGAGTTAGGTACGGAGGAATGCTTAAACATAGATAGATGCAGTTTTGGGTGCAACCAACAAGTGATCGGAAGTCATAGAGCTCAGGTGAAACCACTAGCGATCGGAGCCACTTGGAGGCTAAGTATAAGGATGCGTGATCTAGTCTTGATACGCGGGCCAAGCAACTTAGAGCGATCTCATCAGGCAAAGAAGAGAAGAATCCAGACGTAGACGGAGAAGACACCTTCAATTTATCCCTACGCGGTGGCTCTTCGTCGGGTATGGGGTTTTGTTTCAGAGGGCATAACGAAGCACTTCAACTCTTTTTATGTACAACAAACCTCAAACTCCTGTTTTGATTTTGATTTTTGTTTATGTTTCCTACTCCTAATTCGATTCGACTAAGGTAACAAAATTAATCAAGTAAGAAAAAAGCCCATGTTTGTTTAAGTTTGACCCATTAAGAGCCCAATAACACTTGGTGTAAAATAATAATTAAGAAAAAAAAAAAACTTGAAAAATCGTATTGTCTGTGAGGACGACGGCGAAAGCGGAAGCGGATAACGAAAAGCTCGCCGCGAAAATGGCGGCCGTGAAATCTCTGCAACCAAGACTTATCTCTTCTTTTCTCGGCGACCGTTCAATTCGATCAACGCAACCACTTACTCATCTCTTTCGCTTCGATTTAGGTTCTTTTTTCTTTTTTCATACTCTACTTCTTCCTAATCCTGCTACTGCTAGTATTATAGTTGAGCAGATTACAAAAAAAAAATTAAGACTTTCGAATGCCCATATTGCTAATTTGATTCATAGATGAGTTTCTGAGGGTTTAAGGCTTAACCCATGAAAAGAACAGAGCATTTTTGAAACATGAGCTGTTGTAGAGTGTAGTGTTTAATTAAAACGAAATCAATGTGAGAATTTTTCTCAATATGGACAGGAGGAAGAAGACATGTTTCAATGCAATTATCGAGAACCTTTTCGGGATTAACCGATCTCTTGTTTAATAGAAGGTATTAATTATGATGTTTCTTACAGTTTAGTTACTGAGTGGTAGCAGAGAAGGTGTATTGACTTATGTTCTTTCATTTTTTTTTGTTTTCGTTCTATGGTTAAAGGAATGAAGATGAAGTTATTGATGGCAAGAGAAAGCGTCTGAGACCGGGAAATGTATCTCCTCGTCGCCCTGTCCCAGACCATATAATAAAACCTCCTTATGTTGATTCTCTTAAAGCTCCTGGAATCTCAAGTGGACTTGAAGTTCATGACAAGAAAGGTATAGAATGCATGAGAGCTTCTGGGAAACTTGCAGCTAGGGTTAGGGAATATGCTGGAAATTTGGTTAAGGTGAGCAAAGTATGTATACTTTTTTGAAGTTTTTTGTAGTGAGCTCTATCATGTTACAATCATTTGTTTTGCTGTTTGGCAGCCAGGCGTAACCACAGATGAAATTGATGAAGCAGTTCACAATATGATTATCGAGAATGGTGCGTATCCTTCCCCTCTTGGTTATGGAGATTTCCCGAAAAGTGTTTGCACATCTGTGAATGAATGCATTTGTCATGGTATACCAGATTCACGACCACTTGAGGTATGCTTTTTTAGTGTTAAACAGAATTTTTCTCTGTCCCTTATGAATCCTAGTAATGTATGCTTTCCTTTGGCAGGATGGGGATATAATCAACATCGATGTCACAGTTTATTTGAATGTAAACTTTTCTTCTTTTGCATATTTCCTGATTCTTCACACTAGTCAAGTAAATTGGGTTTACCCTACAGTACACTATTGAGTATAAATACTTATTTCGGATCTGCAGGGTTATCATGGTGATACTTCAGCAACTTTCTTCTGTGGAAATGTTGACGAGAAGGCTAAAAAGCTAGTCGAGGTATGATGTTGAACCTGACATTTCTGTTCTTTAGGAAAATCATGTTCCTGTTAATAGTTTGATGAGCTATATATATATTTGGAATGTGCTCTAGGTGACAAAAGAGTCTCTCGACAGAGCAATATCAATATGTGGTCCTGGAGTTGAGTACAAGAAAATCGGCAAAATCATTCAGTAAGAAATCGATTTCGTCGAAATATAAATCCACATTTGTAAAACCAAATCTTCTGACATGAAAACATTGTTGTGGTTATGAAGTGATCTTGCAGATAAACATAAATATGGAGTTGTTCGACAATTTGTAGGCCATGGGGTTGGAAGTGTCTTCCACGCGGATCCAGTTGTTCTACATTTCCGTAAGTTTTTCCTAAAACTCAGACATCGTCGAGTTGCTGCTTCGCATAGTTTTTGAACTTTCTTCTACACAGGGAACAATGAAGCTGGACGTATGGTCTTGAATCAAACCTTCACCATAGAACCGATGCTTACGATAGGCAGCAGAAACCCGGTAATGTGGGATGATAACTGGACCGTGGTAACGGAAGATGCAAGCCTCTCTGCACAATTCGAGCATACGATTCTTATAACCAAAGATGGAGCTGAGATACTAACCAACTGTTAAAATATGATTCCCAAATTTGTCTCACATTGATCTTATTGGAATGGAACCCAAACCCGAAAGGTATGTAAGAATCATATTCTTATTCAAATATTCTTCGAGCAAACTGAATCTGTAGTTACCAATCAAACAAACACATACAAACAAGTTTTTACACTATTTTATTATTTTTGGGACAAGCAAAGATTAGATCTTGAGTGTAGGAGATCTTGATTCTCTGAGTTTCCTTTCTTCTGACAGAACTTTTGCAAACCTGTAAATAATTAGCAGTATTTTGCAGATTAAATCCAGTTATTTTTATTATTGTTATTATTCTTAAAAGTATTTTACAGATTAAATACCCTATTCTTATGCTCAAGTAATACATTGTGTTTTTTTCTAGATAAAAAAATATATATATATATACCTTTTGAGAGCTTCTTCATTAGTTACGTTTTCAGAGATGGGTTGATAATGGCCAGTTTCGAGATTGACACGAGAGACTCTTTTCTTTAATAAAGCTTCACCAACTTCAACTAGACCTTCCATGTTCTTTTCTGTCGATATGTCCACTGAGCCTAAGTCACCCTTCAACAACGTATCGTCCTGTAATGGAAATACATACAAAAATCACTAATGTATGTAAATAATTGTTTCGTACAAGTAATTAAATGACATATAGATCGACAATTACAAGAAATCATTTTTAACTTTGTTTAGATGATTTCACATAAATCTTTATGACCAAAATCGAATGTTTAGAATATATAGTTCAAAGCAACAAAAAAATAATAATCAAACAAACAGGTTTAGTATTTCATTAGCGTGGGAGTTAAGTAATTACAAAATCTAATATGACGACTGCGGAGTTTTAGTAAATTAGTGCTTAAGTTGCAAATTTTCTAAAATATTATACAATTCGAGATTTTATTTGACCTAAACGAAAAGAGTTTAATATTCTGAATCGAAACTACGGTTACTATTTACTAATATATTTGTGGAAGAAACTCACATCGATACGTAAATAATTCTTCTCGGAACGAAGAGCTTGAAAGACGACAGAGCTTTGGTAATCAACAATGTCATGAATGGCTTCATTGTAACAATCTAGAATCGGAGTTGATCCGTTTTCAAAGATCCAACACAATAATCCCCATTTCGACGCCATCTTCGCATTGTACTTCTCTTGGTTCCTAATCGAACCTGTCCCAATCGATATCACCAGAAACCTCGTGAAATCCAATGGGCTTATGTCTCCCATTGCTGGATTCTTCTTCATTATCTGCTTTGTCACTTCCGCAATCGCACATAACGTCTGAAAAAAGGGAGAAGAAACATCAATTCATAGGTCGATGATTACAAAGTTAGGGTTTACAGGTTTAAGATCTAGGGTTTTAGAATTTACCGGGTTATTGGCGGCGATACCACCATCAATGAGGTTATATTCATGTTTGTGTCCTTCGTTGTCTTCGTTGGTGAATCGATGAGCTGGAAAATATGTTGGTGCCGCCGATGTGCTTATACATATGTCTGATAGTTTCGCGTCCATAGCTCGATCAGTCACCGCCTATATATTATGGTTGATGGATTAGTATATACCTGTGAATGTGATGAAATTGCACGAATAGATATATGATAGTGGTGTTACCTGGTATGAAGAGAAGATAACTGGTTGGAGTTTCTTGATGTCGAAGCAAGGTATGACAACGTTTGTCAAAGATTGAGTCAGCTTCGTGTCGCCCAAGAAACCTTCAATTAAGTTATGAAGGTATTTCCCGTTGAACTTGGGTCCTCGTACAAGTCTCCTCAAGGTTTCAACCCAGCCAAAGATCCCTCTGCACATTTAAACCTAAACGACTTAATTATACGATTACTAATTAAGACTCTGAATTGGACTAAACGCAAACGGTTCAGATGCATATATACCGTGGCTGTGGGAAGATTTTGGGAGAGTGTTTGACATAAAAAGGGACTATTTCTTTGGCCTCAAACAAAGGGCGGTTGCGGTTGCGACTATCGCCACCGCTTTGGCCTTCGCCTTGTGCTGCCAACATCCCCACTATCAAACCTCCAGTGCTTGTACCCGATATGACATCGAAATAATCCACAAGCCTTGCCTCTTCACCATCCAATTCCTGTTTAATAGACATTTTACAGATAAACAATTGAACTAATACACAATCTATACAAAGTTGTATAAAAGTTTACAATTAAGAATCAGTTATACTATATAAACCTGAAGTTGTGATTCGAGGTAAGCCAAGATTGTGCCGGGAATGATCCCACGGATGCCACCACCATCGATGCTAAGAATGGTGATAAGTTGTCCGTACGAAGGAGGCAGACAAGACACTGTTAACGTTCTGTCTTTCTGATGATCAGCTATGGATATTTCTGATGAACTTTTTGATCTCCTCTCCGTATTCATACTTCTAAACTCTTTTCCTTTATTTTATACTAATCTCAATCAAAGCTTATTTGTATATTTACTTCGATCAAATATTCTCTTTCGGTTAGTGTTTAATTTATTTCTCCTTTTCAAGATAGAGACGGTGGGTAATAAATGTGATCAAACCTTTAGAACTACCGTTACATATATATAGAAAGAGTTACATGTAGGTTAGGGAGTCTATATACAACACTATGTTATGCATGCCCATACACACATGACACATCCATCACATAGTGTTGGATTTTTCTGAGTCTAAAGAGAGGTTTCTTTGTTGGGATGTCGTGTTCATCACTCTCACGCCCCATTACACTGGTTACTTTATTTCATGTCATGTTACACACATACCTCTATATTATATAAAGTTCTAGATGACAGCTGTCCTCTCTAGAAAATAAACAATTAAAAGACAAAACATGCACACAAATTAGTAGCAGAAGCCACCTGAACATATATATATATATATATATATATATATATATATAAGTATATTTCATATTAAAAAAAATTGTAGAGGATTATTGTGGGATTTAAAATTTCGAATAGTAATCTGGCTCCTCCTAACTACTATTTTATTGTCGATTTTTTTCGGTTACCATCCCTGAAGTTGGATTATTATTATATAGATTTTTTTTAACAATATTTGTGGTTGGAGACTTGGAGGTATAAATCCGGTTTCTATAAGATAACTTTTACTAATATAGAACTGAAATTGCAGAACTAGGGAAATTCGTTGAATAATGTATGAGGTTGTGGAACAAAAATATTACGTAAAGAGAAACCGAGAATCATACTTACAAGCAAATGTAACCGTTACTCAATTAAAGCAATAAAAGTAGCCAAAATTATGGATTTGGAAAGGTTATGGTTAATCTTTTTTTTTTCTTTCTTTGACATCAGTTACGGTTAGTCTACAAGTATAGAAATTACAATACGCTTCTACTAAATTCTCCTTTACATGCAAGCTTTCATATCATTTTTTGTCATGATCAACTTTCATATAAAGGTCCAAAAATTGACTTGCTAAATATGATTGCATATATATTTCAAAACAGTATAAGCCTTCAAGGCATTGGCTATGTGAAGTATTATTAAGTTTTCTCTGAATGCATTGAGTTGTGATCATATCTAAGTGAAGTCTGTAATTAATATGTTTACTTAATTATTCAAAGTAATACTATATACTATAGTTTGAAGTTTGAACTAAAGATGTCAACAATATCTGAGCATGGAGAATTTGGTTTTTACATGCTCGAAAGTAAATATATAATTTTAATATTCTGTAGAGATTATGCTGAATTCAACCAACTTTTATACCCTAGGAGACAAACGATTTACGATATGTTTTTTATGTCCATTCCGTGACAAGTAGTACAAAATTATCTATGGTCCACTTATGCGAGATTGTTATATTATATGTAATCCCTTGTTATATATCTGTCAAATGCTTTCCGTGTTAATTAAAAAACATAAAAATGTAATCCTCTAATATCGTCTTACTCCTTCAAAACTACTTGTGCATTTCTTCACGTATCTCGTTTCCTAATTGGCTAGCTTGACCTTTACAAAATTTATAGTATTTAATTACCTGATTAATGCTATGAGATATATGAATATTCTTTGGCGTGTAACATACACATATGGGTTTGAAAAGCGATTATTTTTTTTTTTCCACGGGTCTTGACAGAGTCAAGTTCTTGTAACACTAAACATCCTTTTAAGAACGTTACAATTGTATATATATATATATATACACATAATCGTGTCAAATTTGACAAAATTGATAAGATAATATAAATTTATAAGGTGTCCACTTTATTTGATGCTTCATTTTACCGAATTATTTCACTGTGAACAGAGATTTATATAACATTACGATACTATAGTGATTGACTAACTTGGTTTAAAGTGGTTGAATAACTTGATACGTGAAGAATTGCATAACTCGACCGTCTCCAGTTTATCCACATAACAAGAAAATCAGCCACTTAAAAAGGGTTCACTTAGAATCTTTTCCTTTTCTGAAAGGTCGTCTTGGAATGGTCTTGGCGTTTTTTATTTTTACAAAACGCTCTCATTTTGTTCAATTAATATATAAAATTACCCGTTCTTAATAACATGAATTACAGCGTCTATTAACATTTAGACATCAATTGAGAGAGATTGTCTTTTTTCTCTTCATTCTTATAGATTTTACAATGTACGATCGGAATGAACAATATATATTTTAGGGCAAGCAAATATGTAAACCGGGAAGTGTAACTTGATTTTTAAAATTTATATATCTTTTTAATTCAAAAAGAATTGAATCAGAGAAACCAAAAAAAAAAAAAACAAGGCGTAAAGAGAATTCACCAAGCAACACACACACACACACACACACACGATCATCAGTTTTAAACTAAATAACAATATCATATTGTACATTAAATTATTTCACACAAAAGCACGAATGAGATCATGAGGCTGTATTTCCTTTTATTTGGTCTCCTGTGATCCGTTTGATGAATCTTTAGTCATTGTATCGCTTCTCATTCTCCTTAGTTTCCTTTCATCAGAGAGGATTTTCGCATACCTATATTTATTTTTGTTTAAGAATGAGATTACTTGTAATACAAGAAACCCGTCAACAAAACATTTGAAGCGCTATTCTTAATGAATTACCTCTTTAGTTGTTCATCATTATTAATATTTTCAGGAACAGGTTCATATACACCAGTGTCGATGTTCATATGCACGACTCTGTTTGACAGTATCTTCTCACCAATCTTCACAAGATTCTCTAAGTTGGACTTTGTCGCTAGATCCATAAGGCTTACATCTCCGTCCAATGTATCATCCTGCAATCGATTTCACACATAAAAAAAATTCGGGTGAATTTAGGCTCAATTACATATTTGGGCACATTTATGTAGCTAGGCTCGTACATCGATTCTGAGGTATTTGTCTTCAGATTGTAGAGCTTTAAACACAACAGAGCTGTGATAATGGATCATGTCGCGGCTTGATTCCATAGTAATGTCTAATATCGGAGTAGATCCATTGTCATATAACCAAGATATGATTCCCCATTTTGCAGCCTTTTTTGCGCTGTACTTCTCCTCTCTCTTTGTAGATCCTGTTCCTATCGATATAACGAGAAACTGGTCGTAACCTAACGGTTTGATATCACCCATATCAGGATTATTCTTCACAATTTGCTTGGACACAGCAGTCATAGCCACCAAAGTCTATAACAAAACCAAACACGACGAAATTACTTTATTTTGGAAAACCAAACTAAGATTTTATATAAAAAAATTGTAATCTTTTCGTTCTTGACAGTACCGGGTTATTAGCAGTAATTGCGCCATCAACGAGGTTAAACTCCGTCGTCTTGCCTTGACTGTCTTCATTAGAAAAGTAATGAGGAGGAAAGAAAGTGGGAGCAGATGATGTGCCGACGCATATGTCTGATACCTTGACGTTCAAGCTAGGGTCAGCCAACGCCTTTTAAAAAAAAAGTGAACTAGTTAAAAATTAGGTTGAAGTAAGAACTGTATATTTCAATCTATATATGTGTGTGTTGTGTTAAGAATAGAGACCTGGTAAGAGGAGAAAATGGTGGGTTGAAGTTTCTTGATGTCGTAGGTTGGTATAACAACGTTTGTGAGTGTCTGGTGAAGTTTTGTCTCTCCGAGCAGCTTACTTAGTAGATTTCGTAGATACTTTCCGCTGTATTTTGGACCAGACAGAAGCTTTGGAAGCTTCGGTAACAGAGCAAACACGCCTCTGCATTTTTCACTAGAGTGTCTTTTCAATTGTCACGTGGAATTTTTAACATATATGCCAATTAATATTTAATGGGACACCAACCACGTAATAATGCTCACTTGTTCTATAAAGGACAAAAACATTCGTTTTTACTGGTTTGCTCTATGGTGTGAACAGAAAATAAAATCTATTTTAAACAGAATATACAAACACAACCAGTAGTATGGGAGTATCCATCTAATTAATATTTGTTAATTAGTAATATATCGAAATATAAGATGCTTACGCAGGCTGGGGAAATATCTTGGGACAATGTTCAAGGTAAAACGGCACAATGTCTTTGGCCGCGAAATGAGGTCGACCGGTCTCGTCCGGTACAGTCAACATCGCCGTCACAAGACCACCGGTGCTAGTTCCGGCTATCACATCGAAGTAATCAGCTAGCCTCGCGTCTTCGCCATCGAGTTCCTATATATACCAAAAAAAACTTTAATTTTTCAAAAAAATAACTACAAGAGAAAGAAAGAAAAAAAGAGAAGAAGTTCAATTACTATCTCGTAAAGAGTAAAAAATGAAGTCAAGATCATAGATTGATGAACGTTCTAAGCAACTATTAGATTCACATGGTGATTAGTACGAGTTTCTGATCCAAGCTACCATATACGTGTCTAGTTATTTGACGCTCTACTGAAATACATATATAGAGGGCGCCGATATACACATGTATAAACCTGAAGTTGTTTTTCGAGATAGGCAAGGATTACTCCGGCGATGACTCCCCTGACACCACCGCCGTCGAGGCTGAGGATTGTTACGAGTGATCCGCACGCTGGCGGTTTGTTTTTCTTGCAGGACGAGTCGTTCTCCATGATAGTTGATCGATCTTCTTATTGAGTTAGAAGATTATAAATCGAAATTTGGTAAAAGTTTTGGATGTATAGGTCGATTATATATATAAAATGCACAATTTAACTTGTATAGATTTTTCAAATAACAAAAATTTGGTCAGGCTTTCTTCATATCTATTACGTGCTAATAAGGTTTATAAGCTAATAGTATGTTTTTTTCATTGGAATAAGATAATTTATAGTAATTAAGGATTATGTCGTCGAGCTTGAGCTGTCATAAACTAAATTAATTTATGAGAACTAATTACAATAAATTTTAATTTTTAACAAACAAATATTTTCTTTCGTGGACTTTGCAATAAAGAACAACAGCCACGCGAGATCTGTCATCCAAATTAATGTTTCAAAAAACGGACTTTGGATGAATTTGCTGCGACACATTTCGCTTTTCAATCCACTACACAGACTTGTTCTAAAGACATCTGTCACAATTCGTTGAGAAGATGCTCTCAAGACTTTAGCATGACAGCATGCAAGCACGCTTTCTCAACTAGATACCAACCTATAATATATAATTATATAATTTGCATTACACAGTAGAGATGGTACAAAATACATATCAGACTTTTCTTCGTACATTACATTTCGTGCTAATCATGATTGTAGTTCATATATTTTCCTATGGGGATTATTTAATGCAATATCGAGATTGTTGAGCTGGCATATATAAGCTAAGCTAGCTTAATTAACGAGAACAAATTAAAATATATAATCTTAAGTAATATTTCTACGTGGACAATCCAAAACAATAGCGAACAAGATCTGCATCAAAAGATTCAAATCAAGACTCTATTTACTTTGACTTTTTTTTTTTTTTATGATAGAGTTTGAATTTTTTCAGATTTGCAAGGACACATCTCCCTCCCTATCCAGACTTGTTCAAACTAGCTACTACACCTGTCAATGTCATATGAGTTGATTCAAAAAAATTAGCTTCTGCATGTTGTTTCATCTTAGTATCTGTTGTTTCACTTTTTTTGACCAAAAAAATAATTACATGTAACAAAATTTATAACCAGTTTGACTAGAAATTCATATCTCACGACTTCCCTGTTTATAAATCTTTTTAAAATAATTACTTCAGTATGTATATTTATGGGTTTGAATGGTAGCTGCGGTCAGGACGGCCAAATACATCTTCAGTCTGGATTGCTCCAGTTTTAAGGTAGATTACAAATCGCTGCGGACTAATTTTTACATGTCCGCAGTTGGATCGCTGCAGTTTTGTCTTTGCTTTATTTGGATCGTACTAGTGCAAACTATATTTGCTGAATGGTAAATAAAAGGTGATACAGTCCGAGATGGATTTGTCCACCCAACCGCTGGGTTTTCCAATTTAAGAGAGTGGGTTTCATCAATACTCGGGCCTATATATGAGTTTCAAATCAAGGCCCAATCTTTGCGAAATATGAAACTCAAGGACAACTGATTTGCGCGCACACACAAAAAAAGAAAAAGAAAAGAAGAGGACTAGTGATCATTAGTGAAGTTGACGTTGACCAATAACAACGCGGTACTCTCTCCTTCCTTATCTTCGTTGTTTAGTTGTTCTATCAAGTAATCAACACACCGAGAGACAGTCCAGCTTTATGAAAAAGATGTAACTTCGTTCGTTCTTTTATTTATTTCTCAATTGCTTTTTTTTTTTTTTTTTTTTTTTGAAAATGTTTATTTCTCAATTGCTTTCAACCTATTTTGTTCATTCATTTAGTTACTATCCCATCATGTCATGAATTTAATAATCTTAAACCAATTTTTTCTACGCAGCATTCAATTTTTAACATTTCAATTTTTTTTTAAAAACAAATGAAATGATTGTCAAAAAAAAAAAAAATTATTTCTATATTACGATATTTTTAAAACGTTTGATTAGACTTTAACAGACACTTAAAGAGGATTGAAAGCAAATTTCCGAATATATTTTCATAATGTTTTTTTTTAATTCATGCTCCCGGGTAGATTTTTGAATTCGTTTGCTTACTTGCTTAGTCACTAATATTGCGTGTTAATTCTGGTTGTAACTTTGATTGTCGTCAGTTTAATAATATGTTGTAGATCAGAGTTATTAATTATCATTATTTACTTTGGAAGTACTAATGTTTGTTTTTTCTTTTCTGTTTTATTAGAAAAACAAAACTGACACAAAAACATTCTTTGGCCCTAATGAATACAAAGAAAATACTTTTTTTTAAATACAAAATATGTGATAAAAAGAAAAACGATTTGTTTTGAATAGTAATATTGACAAATATACTAGACTACTAGTGTATATATAATATGGCGAAAGGTTTTGATATGTAATTTCACTTGCATGCGCTCATAAGTGATAGTGAACATGCGATGTACCACGTACGCTAGCCCTAAATGGACCCTATTCACTTGTCTTATTGGACCACGTTGGTTATCATCATAAGGAAGAAAAAATTGACTTATCATTGAAAAATTGGGGACCGATCGATGGATATGAGCTGATTTTATGTGCATAAATGTGGCAAATATATATACAGGGAAATGAAAGAAGGACGTAATGTATATTGCTCAAAAAAAAAATTATTTATTACTTTATATGAAATTACAAATTCACAAGTGCAAGTTTATGTTTTAATTGTTTTAGAGTAATATCTTCTCAGACGTCGTCATGGTTGTACGTTACTATCAGCACCACATAGGTCCATTAATGGCATGTGAAGGGGAAGTGGCTAGATGATCAGAGGCGACAATTATGTGTCATCTAATATATTTATTACATCTATCTATAGATAGAATATATGATCGTACAAGATTTTTTGAGAAATTATGAGATGATTTGGTATATTTAGAAATATATCTATACTACTATAATGTATAAAAGATGTTGATCAATCTATTGGTTTGAAGTGAAACTTGTGTTTTAGAAAAACGCACATTTTTGTTTTATAAAGTAAAACCAAAACATATTTGCGATAAATAATTTAAAATAATATTTGTGTTTGGTTCGTAAAAACAATTATGTAAAGACAAATAGATTTGTTTTTTTGGCTCTTTATGAGGTAATAGAAATACACTTGAAGCCGAGAAGTGAGAATGGTCCAACGTAGAAGGAAATTGACAAGAATCCTTTTTGTAAATGTTTATAAAAAGTTCCCAAAATTTTCTGATTGATATACATATTGGGAAATAAACGACGTCGACCTTTTGTGGTGTACTGGTTACATAATTTTTGAATGATTATTTAGGGAAAAATACATATACAAACAAAGTTGTGTCGCATATATCGTTTATTAGTTGATAATTGCTATTTTAAAAATTCGATTCGACTATAATTCGTGTTTTAACTCTTTAATCACCGGGTTAAGTCCAGGCCCAATACGGGCCTTTATGCGGGACCACAGTATCCGGGTCCAGCCCAAAAGTAGAGGAAAGTAAAAAACAAAAGCAAAAGGGAATTAATTAACTAAGTTGAGATTTGGACCATTTATTTATTTACTCTGTAATAAGTGAGTGAATGAAGTATATCTTCGTTTCTGTTTGTAGAAGAATTGAGAGATCCCATTATCTTGATTCTGCTATTAATTATTTGCACTTATATACGTACTGTACTCTATTTTGGATGGTAAGTTCAAATTTATGATTGACGCAATAAGATCATAGACTTTATTGTTATAAATGTTATAGTACAATAAATGTATCCTAAGTTTTCTGTAATACGATATTCTAATAATCGTGACGCAATTAAAAAATATATATATATATATAAAGAGGAAATAATGATTTGGATTCAGGATTCGCTTGCCTTACATTGTATTATTACTTTTAGGATTTAATTTGGTCCACGTTCGAAGTTTTTTTTTTTTTTTCTTAGTTATATGCGTATCTGCTAGCTACAAATATCTCAATTTGTTAGATTATGTAAATAGCAAATCCTATTTGTGATTATTGATTTGCATCATAAGTTATTACTTAAACGCGATTCATGGCTACCAAAAGAATGATATGTATAATTAAGTTTATTGTTATATTTAATGACGACCTCATTGTTAAGTTGACATAGGGATAAAATATTAGTAACATAGATTAACAGATTAAAGTACAGTTAAAATTACATATGCATGTCATACAAATTACTCATGTTTTCGTTTTGTTCTCATTTATATATAGTTTTATAAATAAGATATTTCATAATAATAAACAAAAAAAGTGGAATCACTAGAATGTAATGACATGGAAGAAAGGTGTATTCCGTAACTAAGTACTAAAAAAAATACTCCATATCATGAATACAAAAGAAAGAAGCATGATGGTCCACTAGAGAGAAATGGAAAGCATGAGTTAAAAAGCAAAGTTTTGTTAATAAAGGCAAAGCTTTGTCACGTGCTAATGCTTATTAGAATCTGCCAAAGTATCATTTTTTTCCCCATTAATTATTTATACCTAATCCACCATTTATTTAATTTATAATTTTATACTACTACTACTACTATTACTATATCCAGCCATGTTAGTTGATTAACTATGTGATCGTATAATATTACCACGCTTAGCCTCGGAAAATGGAAATCTCTATATATCAAAAATGGGGAGTCTATTGTTGAAATAATAATTGCAAATCACTTTTTTTTTCATAATACTTCCTTTTTCCGTGGTATGTCATTTCCACTTTTAATGAGTTTCCCTTTTTAATCTCAGGACCCAACATGTTCCATATAATTCTGGTTTATGATGATTTTGTTTTATGAGTTTTGTCTACACGGTTTATAAAAACTTAAATGTCATTAACTCTTCCATTGACAAAAAAACAAAACCAAAACCAAAAACAGAAATTCATCAAGTTGTTTATTTTTTTCAACACAAAAAGTTTTATCGATAATTTCAAGTAAATAGGAAAAACAGATCAATATTATTACCCTGATCGTCTTCAAATTTGCTTAATTACTTTCTATACTGTGTGAGTGTGTGGTGTGGTGGATCGTCCGATTTGACAGCAAAAAAGGAGAAATGAAATCAAATGTTAAAAAGGTTATAGAGAGACTAGTGAAATGTCAGCATCTTACAAGTTTCTTGCTTTTTTTTTTTTGGTTAGCATCATAATTAAGGAGCACGTTACCTTTGCTTTATCTAAAAGGTATCAGAATTTTAACTCTGCAAAAACAAACGCTTGTGTTTAAGTACAGCCTGCATAATTGATTACACAACAATTACTAAATACTATAAATCCCTAATCAGTTTGGTTATTAATTTATAAGCTCCTTTTAAACTAATCAATCAAACACGACGTAAGATTTACTTGATCCCTTTACCCAAAAAAAAAAAGGAAAAAAAAATATTTACTTGATTTGAGGTATCCTTCATGCAATTTTTTTTATAAGATTAAGAATTGCAATTGGAAAGTATTTATATAGAATAGTTGAATGACAGCTTTTAAACTGCTATTATTAGAGTAGACTAAACAGTAGTGATCATTGACAAAAATTAAAATAGCAGTGACCAATAATTTTTGGATTTTCCATCTAAATTATACGACAAATTATCACACACACTATGAGAAAAACTCGAAACAAAAAAGCTGTAAACCACAAAACTCCACTATCTTTTATATATTTCATATATATAAAACACGTTCAATTTTACTAACCATTCGAATGTTTTTTTTTATAATATAATCCTTTGATCAAAAAAAAAAAACCAGATCACATTGTCTTATAATTCGGTTTACATAGTTTTCATTATTTTAAAATTTAGAAATTTTGTTTTCTAATATTCAGAAAATGATAAATATAATTTAAAATTTGTTATTTTTTAACTATAAAAAAAATATGTAATATGAAGTGAAAGATAGAGATAGAAAACGAAAGCACTAAAGCCACTAAATACCAAAATTACAATTAATAAAAATGGGAGATAAAGTAAGATCTCTCTAGTTGCCCTCATCTCTCCACAATTCTCTCCACCAGCTCGAGCGCTCTCGTCACTCAGATCTCCCATCTTCTCCGATATATACACACCATTTACACAGTTTTCAGAAACCTCTAAACTATTTTTAAAAATCATTCTTTTTTTTTTTTGGTTTAAAAACAAAAATTGGCGATTATAAAAAAACATTGATCTGTCGTCATTTTCTGATACTTGTTCACATCCAATAAGAGGGATTCTGCTCTAGTCTTCTTTCTTCCATTGCTCTGTTCGAGATTATATAACTGACGAAATTAACTAGTAAATTGTAAAATAAATAAAAAAAGTGTGGATCTTTGGGAAACATAAGCTTGAGAATTATTAATACACATGCCAGCCTTTTTCTGCTTCTTCTTCTTGGTCGCTTTATCTTCAAGTTTTCCCGCTCTGTCTTGATAATAAAACTCTCAACTAAGCCTTAAGGTACTTCTTACTTCTTTAATTTGTCCTTTACCCTTTATACATTTTAACTCTTGTTTCTTTCTTTTTACTTCTGTTTTGTTTTCTCTGTCTCTTATTATGTTTTTTTTTTAATTATCTTGATGGGTCTTTCTCTCTCTGTCTCTCTCTCTTGGGTTTTTTATATCATCAGTTAAGAGTGGAGAGAAAGCAAAAGTTGAATAGAAAGAGAGAGAAGCGATGAACACTAGTGTTCGAGCTGCTCTTTCCTCCATGAAAGCTCCTTCAAAGCATGACACCAATCAAGTATCTTTCTTTTTCTTTTTTCTCTCTCTCTCTCTCTCTCTCTCTCTCTCTCTCTCTTATCACTTTTTGTTTGTGAACTCAATTTTGATTGCTTTTTCTCTTTTGGGTAATCTTTTTTTGGTGGATATGTTTTAGTCTCTGCGCAAAAAGTTTGTTCCTTTAGATGATAAAATCTTGATAATTTGGATTTCCAGATATTTTTCTCTTTAAGATTCTTGCCTTCTACATTGGACTATTTACCAATCGAACCTTTGCTTTTTTTTTTTTGTTCTTTCTAAAAAAAAATAGTTATTCGTAGTGATTTTACTGGTCACAGTGAAAGTGATCGATACTCTCAATTGCTTATCCTCCCATCTGGAAGTGTGTGTTGTTTCCCACTATCAAAGGCTCTCAGAGCAATAGTTTCTTCTTCTTTTTTTTTCTCTATTAGCTCCAGTGTGTTTCTTTTTTTGGTTCATATGAGTAATGATGTTTCGTGGTATTATGAAATCTGCGAAGGAGGACAAGAAGAAGATGGATAGTAATGGAGCTGTTGCTAATTCAGGCAAATCTCTGGTTAATAGGCGCCGAGCTAACAAAGAAAAGAAAATGGATTTGCTTCAAGATGTATGATGGAACTATTCTTTACAAAATTCACTTTCTTTGAGTTGATGAATTGTGAGTCTAAAGCATGTTCTTGTTTGTATTAAGGTTGATAAGCTAAAGAGGAAGCTGAGGCAGGAGGAGAATGTGCATAGAGCATTGGAGAGGGCTTTCACTAGACCTTTAGGAGCTTTACCTCGTCTTCCTTCTTACCTTCCTCGACATGTAAGAGAGACACCGAATGCTGGATTTTTGAATTATGTATCAAACTTGTTGTTCTTTGTGTTTGATTTTTGTATCTTTTTTCCCCCGGGGGGTTTTGATATAAGACATTGGAGCTTCTTGCTGAAGTAGCTGTTCTTGAAGAGGAAGTGGTTCGGTTAGAAGAGCAAGTTGTAAGCTTTAGACAAGGCTTATACCAAGAAGCTGTTTACATATCTTCAAAGAGGAATCTGGAGAGTCCTAATAATAACAACAATGGTTTGAACGAGAATTCGCCTGTTAGAAGCAGTAGTAGTAAACACCAGCGATCAAAATCCATGTCGCAACACGAGTTCAATTCTATGATCACTCCCCCTAAAAAGCATCAACAGGGTCATCATAGTCTTAGCAGAAGCATCTCAAGTAGGAAACTCTTCTCCTCTGATCAAACAGTTAATGACCGAAGTGGTGGTCAGAGAATGGTTAATGGCAAACAAGCGTCGCCTAAACCAAATATAAGCAGTGTTACTAAGCCAGTAGATGTGAGGGGGAAAGAGAACCAGACCTCTAGTAATGCTTCAAAAGACAAGAAGAATAAAGAATCACCTGAGAAGAAGATTGGCAGGTTCTTGACATCTGTGAAGAAGAAGAAACCTTTGATCAAACCGGAGGCAGCAGCTGATAAACACTCAGAATTGCAGGTAAGTAAAACGTTTACGCTTTCATTAATGTATGAATCTGTAGATTTCTTCTAAAAGTTTTCTCCTTTTTGTGTGTTTTCGGTTGTTCAGGTAGATGATAGATTTGCAGATCAAGACAAAGCACAGGAGAGTGTTTCAGGTTCATCTTCGGAAGACAAAACACTACAAAGTGGAAATGTAGCAAACAGAGTTTCAGAGGATTTACTGAAATGTCTGGTGACTATTATCTTGAGGATCAGCTCGTCGAAGGACATTGTCTTGGATCCATATAGTAACTGTTCGGAATGGAGAACAAGAGAACTTGGTGCATACAAGCATCTTTGCTCTGTTGATGCATCTTCAATTGATCTTGGAAGAAGAATCAATGCTTCATTTCTGATCCATCGTCTCAAGTAAGTTTCTTCTTTTTTACAAAAATGATATGAAAACTTCTACAATGATTGAATACTCTAGACTCATGTTTTGTGTAACTATATATTTCTACAGGTTCCTGCTTAATAAGCTTTCCATTGTAAATCTAGACGGACTTAGCCACCAGCAGAAGCTTGCATTCTGGATAAATACTTATAACTCATGTGTGATGAATGTGAGACTTCTATGCTTTCTTTGTATGATAGAGATAGAGAAATGTATGTAAAATATGGAATTAGCTGATGTCTTTTTTTTTTTTTTTCCAATTTACCTTGATAGGCATTCTTGGAGCATGGAATTCCGGGGACACCTGAAATGGTCGTAGCACTGATGCAGAAGGTTTTAGATTCAAACTCAAAATTGACATCATTGCGCGTTAACATTTTTATCACTTTATATTCATCTTCTCGTTGTTGTGTCAGGCAACCATAATTGTAGGAGGACACTCTCTCAATGCTATCACAATTGAACATTTTATCTTGAGACTTCCATACCACTTGAAATTTGTAAGTGTCCCTTTCTTTTCTTAAAACTGTGTACCATTGAATCAAAGCTTGGTTCTTATTTTTGTTTCATTTCTCTGCTTCTTCTTTTGGAAAAGACTTGTCCCAAAACTGCAACACATGAAGAGATGAGAGCTCATAGCACATTTGGATTGGAATGGTCAGAGCCTCTGGTCACATTTGCCTTGTCCTGTGGAAGCTGGTCCTCTCCTGCTGTAAGTTGTGCTTAAAATCATGAAGATTCAATTTGGCAAATATGAAACCTTTTCAAGTAATTTCAGACATGAGAGTTAACCTTTTTTTCTTACCTTTTTTAAAAAACTGAAGGTAAGGGTGTACACAGCAGCTAATGTAGAGGAAGAGCTAGAAACGGCAAAGAAAGATTATCTTCAAGCATCAGTTGGGATATCAAAGAACAACAAACTAATGCTTCCAAAGGTATTAGATTGGTATTTACTGGACTTTGCCAAGGATTTGGAATCATTGCTCGATTGGATATGCCTTCAGTTGCCTGACAAACTAAGAGAAGAAGCAAATAAGTGTATGGAGAGAAAGAACAAAGAATCACTAATGGAGTTGGTTCAAGTAGTACCATATGACTTCAGTTTCAGGTTGCTTTTGCATCAATGAAAAATGTGATATAAATATTTGTATAGATTTGGATTGAGAGGAGGGTAAAAGTAGAGCGCAAGAGTTAAAAATTTGATATTGGTTTTTGGTTGGCTGAGAGTATATATAGATATGGTTGTCTTCTTTACTTATTAAAATTAAACTATAAAAGTGATGTGATAATTGATTTAATTGATTTTTATCTGTAATGCAATAAATATTATGTGTACACCATTTTTTCTGTTTTGTTTTGTCTTATTTGTTTTTTCTTGTCTGTTACTATATTTATGGTCAGCATCCTTGTCTCGTACTCGTACCATACTCATTTTGGTCGGCTTCTTGATTTAGTATAGTATTTATTCCTTTGTCAACAATTTGTTTAGCTTTTGTTAAGATTTTATAATTGTTAAAAAAAAACTGAAAAGAAGCAAAAGTTACAAAAGAAAAAGCGCTAGAAGGAGGGTTCGAACCTCCGACCTTGTGGTTAACAGCCACACGCTCTAACCAGCTGAGCTATTCCAGCTTTTGTTAGATGTATAAAATATTAGATATAGATAGAAATGTTTTAGTTCCTTAGTTGATGGGCTTGGATAGAAAGGCGAACAAGAGCCCGAAAGAAGCCCATCAATAAAAGACAGAACACTGATTAGAAGAGTGCTGTAATCGTGGTGGTGGTGAGAATTGGGAATTTTGCAGAGCCGTTAAACCCTAAGAACGGAGAAGAAAACCCTAGACCGGCGAAGAAGATTCAATCAGATTCTCATGTCGGATAATAGTAAAGACCACGATTCCGATTCCGATGCACCTGAAGAATTCACCCAGGAGCAGGTAAATTTTACTCGTCTTCTACCTCCTTTCTAATCCTCTTCGTTGTTGTTCTTCTTCTTCCGTACCTTTACTCTTACTTGGATTTAGCTGAAACACCTCGATTCAAAATATTGCATTTTTCTTAGGCGTCTGTGGTGTTTTTGACCTGTTTCAGGCGAAGCTTGAGGATGCAGCGTTGAGGAAGATACAGAGAGAGAACAAGGCTAGGTTTGTTTTCTCACACATTGCTTCTCCCTCTTTCGCAAGCTCAGCTTTTTTTATGGTTTAGTTCATTAGTGATTCGTTTTCATTGTTTCAGAAGACTTGAAAAGTTGCTTTGATTGTGTTAGTTCTTAGCAAAAACTATGCAAGGGTTGCTAGTTATGTGTTGTGTAATCCTTCTTTGGCCTTGTAGAGAGTGGTGTTTTATTATTAGTCGATAGTTTATATATGTCACCAAGCTTAAATCTGTTTTGGGAATTAGTTGCCATTCTTTGGTCCTAAGCTTTGTTTGTGAACTTGTTAATCTCTAAAGGTTTTTTTTAGAGGGATATGACTATGAGTTGGGAATGTGTGGATTCTTTAATGAGGTTGCTTTCTCTATTGCTAGGATTTCTCGTGAAAAGAAAGAGAGGCGCAAGCATATGGCAGAGCAGATAACGCCTCGAAAATCTAAAAATATTGAAGCAGTAGAAGATGTTGTAGAAGAAGAGGCAGAAGAACCCGAGGATAACTCTGAAGCTCTTGCAAAGAAGGGATTCCTTTCCAAAGACATCATAGACTTTCTTGCAGAACGAGAGAAGTATATTTAAAACTTCATATCCTTGTTTCTTCATGATTAAACACGTTAAGCTAGAAAGAATGTCTAACATTGGCAGGTTCTTTCATTTCACAGACAAAAAGCCGGATCAGATTCTGAAGAAGAGGAAATCATAGACGAAGTCCCAAGAAAGAAAAAGCAAAAGAGCTCAGGGTATGATCATCTATTCTTGGCTTTAAATTTTGTTTAACATCACTCTCTGATTTGCTTTGATTAAGCGTCTTTCTGGTGTCTGCAGGGTCGAAACGGTTATTTACAAAGATATTCCACCTCCGGAATGCTTGAAAAGTGGGCTAGATTTCTTGAAAATGAGGAGAGCGCAAGTCCCAAGATCGTCTTCTGTTATCAAGAACTCTGGCCAAGCTCTCCGGCTTGCCACTGGTGCTGCTTCCGCCAAGAAGCAACGACAGAGGAAATGAAACTTAAGATGTAAAATTCCATAACATTTTTGTTTTAGTTAGCCTTTTTGGCTACTTCTACTACTGCTACATGTATCAGATGTTTTATTTGTTACTAATATTTGCTCAAACACTCCCAATACAATTCGCTTTATTCGTGTTTGTCCAAGCAAAGTCAAAAGTGAACCTCGTTCGTGTTAAATCGATTGAGATCCGGTTCGGTTTCTCCACGTTTTCCTGGTTCGATATAGATTGATTTAACCGTAAGGAAATAGACTAAAGAAAAGAATAGTTAAAGAACTGGAGGAACAGGTGACATAAGCAATCAACGTGAAGGCCAATAACATAAAGACTCTGAGATTATTTCTTGCTACAAGGACAATATAGAAGAATCTAAGTGTATATATTTGATCTAAATCAGTTTTGTAGCAACTTACAATAAATTCTACAAGTTTCTGAAAATTTTCAGAAACTGTATGTTCTCTCACAACATCACAAAAAAAAACAGAAACAGAAAGCCAAATTTACCAAAAGGTGGGAATCTTTGGGTCGATAAGTGCTGCCTTCATTCAGGTTACAAGCCATACCAAAAATCTCTCAAATTCACAGTTCTGTACCCTCATTCGATCTTCAGGGGAGCGATCAAACCGTGTAATGGTTCAGGCGTGTGAACCACATCGACTCCTTGATGATACAATCATTGGTTATGTCAGCCTCTCCGAGTCACCCTCTAAAAGTTGTGGCTTTGTGCTTTTCTACTACAAACTCACGTCTCTGAATCCTCTGCTTCTTCTTCTTCAACAGTAGGAAGCGAACCTTCTCTGCTGAAACCAGGGTTTAGGAACTTGGCCACAAAAGCCCACAACTTGTAAACATCTTCAAAGTTTGTCAAGAAGCTAAGAGAAGCTGTAACAACCTCAAATCTTATAAACCCGTTTTTCCCGGCTTCATTCTGCAAGTGCAAAGCACTATCTTCTTTAGTCCGAGCTCTATAGTTCCTCGGTTTATCATCCACTATGCGTATGTGACTCAATATACCAATGCCAAGAGATATACCTTCTCTTTCACCGAGTCTCTGAACAGTCTCGGGACTAACAAAACCTTTGCTTTTATCTCTCACATTGAATGCAACCGCTGCTCCTCTTTCGTATTTGATCTTTGGCCCATATATCTGCACAAGATTCATGTTTCTGCCTCCTGATTCAGGCACTTGTAGTTGCAGTAAAGATATCACAAGCCAGTTTATCAGAAACCTGAGTCTCGTTGTGGTTCTGTTAAGACCTAACATATTCACATGATCGATATGCCTGCAAACAATCTCGGTTTCAGTTTCTCTCCTATCCCATTCATCATCCGCACCCTCATCGTCTTCATTGTCAACATCACTCGTGTTATGGTGGTATTCTTCGTCATAGACACTAGCTAGAGAAGCTTCACCGGGCTCTACTATGCTATGACTAACACGTTCCATGTTAAACGAAACCCGTCTTCCTTTGCTCGGATGTTCATCTTCCACACCCAGTAGCCTGCTTCTACCACCATCTCTTCCTCCCAGTAACCTGAATTCTCCTTCTGTTTCTCGTCTAATAGCACTATCTTTGATTTCTGATGAAATGTTGGAAGATTTTGAGCCATTAGCCAAGCTATGGCCGTACTTTTCTTCTTGTATCTCTTGAACATGGAGATTACTACTAGAGCTTCTCCTATTCCGTGAAGGAGTCGAGTTTGTCCCGGGCTCTGTGACTGACATAACAGCAGCATCAAAGGAAAGGACGTCATTACCATCATACATTGGACTGCTGTAACTCTTCGGTATTAGTTTAGGTGAGTGTCGTTGTTTGTGGTTTCTCTTGTTGGTAAACCATATTGGTGGCAATGGAGAAGCAATTTTGTTATGCTGATCAGATCCAAGAGGACTTTGACCCAAATCAATCCAAAACGAATTGTCTGATGACTCATCTTCACTAAAAACAGGGCTTTTCATCAGTTCTCCAACTGAAACACTTTCGGTTTCTTCAAAAATTGTGGTGCTAGTAGTTCCATCTCTATCAGAGGAGATGTTATCTTCAAGGAGCTCTGTTTCAAACACATCCCTCACTTGTGCTGAAGTGTATGCACCAGAGAAAGCCGGCATTTGAGTTGCAGGACGATGAGCTTCTTTGATTATATCTTCATCATGATCTTCAAAACCAACCAATCCGTCAAGACCATCTACTGAATCGCTGAGATATAACGGATACTGAGGCGTGATCTTCACTATTCCTGACCCTGTTTTACCAGATTGACTCTGAAGGCTCCCCATAACTGATTTTTTAATCAACAGGCAACCAAATCCTGTCGGATCATGCCCAAACACCCGGTAAAACGAGGTAATGATAAACTCAGGCCGGAACAATGACAAACCAAGCGAATCCATATCTTTGGGACCTAAAGAACCAGCATCAAGCAACACATGCCAATGGTTCTGCTGAGCTAAAGCCATCCACTGGTAAGAATACTTAGCACCCGTAACACGAGACTGAGCAGGAAACACAAACAACCCAACCGCAGAATCCTTCTTCTTCCTCTTCTTATAAGACAAACGTTTCTTTAAATCAGTCGAACAAAGCTTCAAAGTAGGCCATTTGAACCAAGCGTTGTAAGCCTTTGCGCCTTTCTCTCTAGCGGTCTGTGCCATCCAATTCACAGACTGGCTCTCGTGATCGAACATTGTCAAAAGCCGCTTATTGGACTGGAAAGGATAAGATTCAGCTAACAATCTGAAAGCAGAGCCTCTGCTTACTGTGAAAACAAGACCATACTCATTCTCAGGGATGTTCAAATAGTCCATGATCCTAGTTTTGATATCATGTTCCACAGTTCCACTCTCAGCTCCACCGTAGAGCGCGTGGTTACTCAAATTCGCAGTAATCTCAGAGAGACTAAAGGTACAAGTATCCCAATAGTGGAGAGTCTGAACATAAGAGAAGAGACCAAATCCACAGTAATCAAGACATACCTTAGAACCCGATGATGATGATGATGATAAGTGACTGTACTCATCAGATCTTAACTGATCAATCTTCTCAGAAGCTTGATACTTTGGGTACATTTGAAGGAACTTGGTCAAAGCTTCACGGAGCTCAGGAAGAGAGTCTTCGGATTCTATAATCCGTTCAGCTGCTAAAGCAGTGGCGCGTAGGAACTCACGCTGGGCGTGGAGCCTAGCTAAGGATCTGGAACGACCCAAGCTTCCATCTCCGTTATCTTGGTCGTCAATGTCTTGGGATTTGAAGAGTGAGCCGTTCTCAGAAGCTTCCTCCAAAGCTTCCCTGAGCTTATCCTCATATAATTTCCGAAGCATTGCAGCTTTTTTCTTGACATTGACTGAGGAATCAGAACCATCTCTTCTTCTTCTTCTGCTCTTCTTACTCTTGTCTAAGATGAGAGACGCACAGTGATGAATTTGCTTCCACAGAGAGAAATGCATAGTTTCAAAAAGAGGAGATTTCAGCAAAAAGGGTTTGTCTTGTAGCTCATTATAAAACCCTAGAAGTAACGGAATTAGGAGGAGCAAACAAAAAAAAAAGATAAGAACTTTGAAACAGATCAAAGAAGAGAGACCTCAAAAATGGAAACTTTTTAGAAATTAGAGCGGTTTAGGCATTTCAAAGAGTGAGGAAACGAAATTGACGGAAGGAAGGAAGAAGAAGAAAGTGAAAAGGGAACACAAGTTGAACGAACAAAAGTACGAGAAAGAAGAAAACAACACATAAGGAGGAATCCAAGAAAGAGAGAAGAGAAGAGTCAAAAGCAGCTCAAACCCTAGGACCAGTCTAGTCTCTCTCAGGAGGAGAGAAAGGATGATTGGGTTATAAAAGCAAAAGAAAAAAAAAAAAGAAAAAAACAGATCCCAAAATTTTTGTATAGAAATTCAGAAACCCACTCTTCTTCTTCTTCTGAGCAATCAATTTTTTTTTTAAAGGAAGAATTTGTGGAGAAATCAATCTTTTCAACAGTAATTGAACTTAAAGGAACTGTCTTTGAAAACAAAAGCAAAGGTGACCCCTTTCACCACTAATCTCTCATTTCATTTACTACTGCAATGGCCTCTCTCTTCTCTCTCTATCTTCTTTACACACTGTTGAAGAAAAAGGCATTGACTTTCACAATACCCAGAAACAAAAGTGGGTGGTTCATGGAGTTTCTTAATACAATAATGTATGGTGGTGGTAATGTGTCTAGTGTTATTCAATTCCTCTAATCATATAATTCTTAATAAATGAATTTGATTTAAGGTTTTTTTCCAAGTCAAATAACACAGAAAGAAAAAGAAAAAAAAAAGACCTAGCAGAAATAATAATACTAATTCACAACTTTTTACTACTAATATACTTTTTTTTTTTTTGACAAACAACTACTAATATGCTTTTGTACAACATGTACTATATGAAATTGCATTGTGTAAGATGTTGGTTGAAACAGACGAAATATGTATCCGCCTATGATAAATGTAAGGTTGGGGTGTGGGGATGTTTTTGCCTACTTTGACTCCATACCATTTTTCAAAAAGACAATTAACATTATTTCTTGTCAAATATTATATATCATATGCTTTTGCCTTCTTTTGCTAGCAATTCTAATAAAGATACACTGGATCTCTTACTAATTAAGGCTTACATCTTTAACTAAGATGGTAATGGCCAATTAATATATCATGTTCCTATACCATCATAATATATATATATATATATATAGAAGTTTTTAACCATCTAGTATAATAAATCAATAAATAAAAAAGTAACAATTTTGCAGCAGAGCGGTAAGAGGTAAAACAACCTTCTTACTATAAATATAAAGAATATGTTGTGAAATTTAAAACAATAAAAACAGGTTTGGTAGTTGGTACACACCATTAGACTTATTGACCAACCACAACTTTTTTTTTTTTTGTCAAACAACTTGCATTTCATTACTCAACTGAGATAAAATTCATACAAACATAACTTAAAGTACAAGAAAAGAAGGCATTCCCCAATGCCAATACAACAACAAGAAAAGTAGATAAGGGTAGGATTAATCGACAAGAGGTTCTTGAGAGCTTTGAGCCAAATCCTTGAAGAAACTTGGTACATGTGAGGTCAAGATTGCCGACAAGCTCTTCCATGATTAAATCAATGGATGAGACAATAGCCACAGTCATAGGACGAGTTGGCGTTTTAAAAGGAGTCACAGCTGAAATTAAATCCGGTTGGAGAACACGGACCAGCAGCTTGACAATAGGTTTAGCAAGGTTGAAGGTGCTCAGAGGCTTGAAGATAGTTGCTATAGATATCGCAGGATGGAAGTTGGTTTTGATCATAACAGAGCCGTACTCAGAAAGGTCATTTGGATTCAGGATCCATATGCCAAAAAACTTCCCGCAAGAGGGTTCAAAAGACAATGCCAAAGGGGATACTAAAACCATGATTCGCAGGGAATTAATGTAAAGCCATAGCAACAATGATGCATTACTTCTCAAATGGAATCCATAGAATAAGTAATCTTGATCACACCATTGGCTAAAACATGGCTTCAACACATGGAACAAAGGATCATGTATGGCCTTACATGGGTTTGGAGATAGATCAGCCATTGCGTGGAAGTTTTCCCCGATGTTACAATATTGGACATGACGAGGTGCATTGGTCACGGGGCCTAGAAGCAGGGGATTGAAGGAGTATCGGTATCCACCGTTCAAAGAACACGAGTTCAAGATGCCGTTCCTCAATAGTACCCTGGAGTGGCTGGGCTCAAGAACTGTGGGCTTTACAATTGATACGCTTAATGGGCCAGTAGAAAGATCAAAGCCCACTCGAATAAACCCTAGTTTCACTATCGAAAACCAAAGAGGAGAAAGGTTATGGCGGCTGACCGGAAAAAACTGAGAGCGTTGCAGAGCAGTGAGCAACTCCGTTGAGTGATAGATCGGCAAGACTAGCAGGTGGTCATGGCTTGATTCGGGGTTGGAGACTAGGTCCACTGGGGAAAACCCTAAAGTCACAACCGTTTGCCTAATTGAGGACTGAAGAAGATGTCTGTCCGATCTTGGCAGAGGGATTAGCGGAGCAAGAATCCTCTTTGGTGCATGAAGGATCAGCGGAAGCAGACATTAGCCGTGAATTGAATCAATTTTGGAAGCTAGGTCCGCTGGGGAAAACCCTAGTTCTACATTAAATTGCCAAGTTGGAGGGGAGTTGTAGTAGCTACCCGAAATTTGCAGAGAGTTTTGCCGAGAAAGAACCCTCTCCGGTGAAAGGGAGACCAGCGGGAGCATATAGGGATTGAGTTTTTGTTCAGAGGTGAAGGGCAAAAGGGTTCTAAAGGGGTTAAATAAAGAGAAAAAATGGGGAAAAGAAAAACAAAAGCGAATACTAAACGAAACATATCGAAGACGAGTAGATGGTGAGGCAGGTAGATCTCGACGCCGGCGAGCAACAGCTCCGCCGGCGTCGGAAAACTTGGTTAAAAGGAGTTCTTTGGAATCGTGCCTGAGAGAGTTTATTTATCCCGCAATTATTAACCAACCACTATGGTTGAGAAGTTCTGCATAGAAGAAGAGTTGATGTACTAAATTGATTAATTTGCTTTTTTTTTTCCTTGAGTGCAGCAACTGAAATATTTATCCAATACGATAAAAGGTCTTTGTTAATTTAGTTCTAACACGGAATTAAGGTCCTTGCTAATATAGTGTTATAACATGGTTCATCGACAGAGTCAACCAAAAAAAAAAAAAAAAAAAAAAAGAAAAAAGGACAGAGACATTATTTAGTACTAGTGTACTACTATTGTTTATTATGCATGGAACACAATGTGTTATTGATGAAATAAAATGCCCTCTGTCTTTTCCTATTTCTTATAAAAGATTAAAAACTCGAATAATATATTTTTCCTTTTATTTTGTTACTGTTTTAGCTTAGTTTAGTTGTTTGCTTGGTTTCAAAATATTTGTACTTATCCATGAGACAAAATATGTGTAATGCTTTCATTCTCCATTTTTGTGTTTATTTGAATGATAAATTAGATATTTTATATTATGTTGTATTAATTCAAAGGTACTCTTAACTCCGAACGAATAATTTACTTTAAAATTTTAAAATAGAGAAAAATCTCAAAATTTGAGAACTCGAGAGTTACATCAATGTGGGAACGGTGGTACCGTACTACGGTACTAGTAATAAAGTTGTAGTTCCGAAAATTTCAAATTTAAATGGTGTAGTTTTAGTTAGACAATGATCACACTGACTGCTTTAGAATAATCCGAATGCAAAATTTAGTTTGCAAACGAAGCATTTGTGATTCCAGAAAGTGTAAAAGAGGAATCTTTGAAGCATTAATTACTTTGTCGTACTTGTACCTGAAGATTGATGGGGGGTTAATGATTAGTAACACAAAATTTGTAAAAACAAGTTTCTTTTTGGATTAGGCTAAAATAGTTTCTTTCTGGATTAGGCTAAGATAGGCCTTTTGGATATTAAAAAGATAAATAAACCCAAGTAACTGTTTGGGCTTTGCTCTGGTTTAAAATAATCTTACACACTGGACTGTCATCAGTTTTATTAAGGAAACAAACAAAATATAAGGCCAACAACAAAGGCCAATCTGAGTCCAATAAAGTTAATCGACGAGGAAGATATAAAACGTGTCAGCCTAAAGAACAGATAAATTTTGGTAAAAAGGAATTTTTGATGTCTTCTTCGATAACAAAAACAAATATAAAAAAAAGAAAATCTAGTCAGAAAATAAAATTAAAAAGGAAAAACTATAAGATATTTTTTTTTTTCATTATAAATGCAAAAGGAAATTTGGTCAAACAAAAATATTAGAAACGGGAAAATTTCCTTTTCCTATTTTTGTTTTCGTATAAAGAGAGACTCTCACTTGTCTTCTCACAAACAAAACGAAACAAAATACAAAAAAAAAAAAAAAATTACATCTCTCTTCTTCTCCTTCTTCGAATATGATAATGAGAGCAAACGATGATCGAGACGATGAAGTAAGCCAATCTCTCTCACTCAGAGCCTTGCTTGGTGAAACCCTAAAATCCGCAAGATTCTAAGATTTGATCGTCGGGAAGGAAGCGTAATTCTCGAACATGGTGGCTTCTCCGCCGTACTTCTCTGGTTAGTCCCCCTTCTTCTTCGGGTTCGATTTCCTCTCTCTCTCGTAGTCTCCTCTGTTTCTCTAACGTCAAGTATCCTCTGTTTCTCTCTCACACTCCACTATAGTCTTAGGCTTGTATTGTATCTGAATTTAGAAGAACACCACACTACAAGGTTTTTTGTTGTTGTTTCCCGGTCATCTGAGTTACATAGTTTACGTCTTGTCTTGGCCAGAGAAGTAAGCCGGAGATATGAAGCAAAGTCGAGTCATAGTAATAAGTCTCCGCCTGACTCTGTTTGGTATATATAAGTAAAGTAGCTTTTTATAGTATTGGCTTTGTATCTGATATGTTCTTCTTCGATTGTTTCATGTTTGTTGCAGATGTGTAACGCGGCGGATCCCCCTACAAGTTCCAACGGCCGAAGAACCCCCTTGAGGTATTGTTTCAATCATCTTGATAATCACCTACAAGAGGTCTGAATTTATAATCCATAATTATATATTTTGGTTTTGGTTCCCACTAAGTAATTAAGTTTATTGTTCGTCTTGCAGGTGGTGTGTTGGAAGTGAATCATGGAGGCTCCTCCCGCTTCTGAATTGTCACACCTCCTCCGCTCTTCCTACGGTTTGATTTTACTTACTTTGTCCTTGTGTTGTTGTTTGTAGATTCTGGTTGATGATGATGATCTCTCTCACTGATTTGTTCTCGCTTCTGAATTTTTACTTTTTTTTTTTTTTTTTTTTCTTTTCTTTCTAGTTACTTACTAATTACTTGGTTGTTTTTGTATTGCTTTGTTGTTTTGATGCAGATCGTCGTCACAGTACAGGCACTAGTATTGCTCTGTTGAATTGAACTTTATCTTCTCGTCTAGAATCAGGTAAGGTGCGGTGGTGTGTGACATTCTTCTACGGTATCTTTGTGTTGTTGTAGATTCTATTCTATGATGATGGATGATGCTATGGTCGATATCGCTGATTTGCTTCTTCTTTTCTAATGTCTATTAGGGTCTCTGCTACTAAGTATGGGCTCCTCTGATGCACAAGGCTGGACATGTGGTTTATTTCAGGTACTTCCTCCTCTTTCCCTTTGGTAAATTTCAGCTATCTTAACCGATTATTTTGTGTCTTTGTATATTAGTGAAAAATATACTTTGATGCAGACTGTTGAGTTTTTGCCATGTTATTGTATTGGTTTCTCATGGTTATATCTATTTTTGTAGTGTTTAATCATACTCTCGTATGCTTTGTGATGGTGGACTGTGCCACTGGGGAGTTTCTCTACTTAATTTTGCCATGTTATTGAAAGTTGTTTCAGGTTCAAAGTAAGAGTTGCTGATCTTCCTAGTGAGGCTAACTAATTGGTGTCTTCTTTTTTCCTTGTAGAGGTTCTATAAGAGAAAAGCTGCTAGCTAGCTCTACCAATATGATTCACACAAGTCATAGAAGAGAGGTACATGCTTCTAAATCTATGATTCGCTTTAAATCTACTGAGTTGTGGTGTGTGATCGGAAATTTCTTCTCTTCTAATTCTCAGAACGTTGAGCCATTATAATGGCGACAAGAGAGCAAACAAGTCAGAGAGCGAGAGGTATCCCAACAAGTTCGTGTTCTTCTATATCCTCTGCTTCATCATTTGTAAGTAAAAAGTCCGTGTTAGATTATTTCATTATAGGTAAAGAATTATCTTGTCTTCTAACACTCAGAATCTTTTGACTGATTTTTTTTTTTTTTGATACCATTGATGGTTTTGATTGCAGGTCTGAGTGATGAGTTAAGATATGAGTACTAAAGAATCATTTTTTGTTCCATTTGAGGTTGATTAAAAGTCGTCTGATACAGCTATGGCAAGAAAACTAGTCACACAGTTATCTCAAGCCAAAGGCAATCATCAAAAAAAGGTAGGTGACATTCTTAATAATACTACTTGATTTCATGCCTTCTTATATAAAACTAAAACGAAACCAATGCTTTCTGTTATTTACTGCAGCTGTTTGGCTGCTCCAGCTTTGCCTGCAGTGCACGGCGCCATCAAAGAAATTAAAAAGTAAAGTCTGCTTCTTAGAATTGAATATCAAAATTCTTCTGAAATTATAAATCAAACGAAATTAAATGGTTCGTAATAAGATACATTAATTTTTCGAAGAGTATAGGATAAAAAAGGCAGTCACTATTTTAGTCCAACAAAAATAAAATGAAGAAATTGAACGAAAATATTACACACGCACACGTCCGGGAAGAAACAACACACGGCAGTATAGAGAACTCACTCGTGTTCGTGTACACTAACTATATAGCAAGAAAAGTGAAACAGAGCAAAAGATACAACTGAGTATCACAAACGAAAACAAAACTACATACATTCAGATCACTATTAAAGTCAAGTACCAGCTGCGCTTGTCTAACGAACTGAACTGGATGACTCCATCACCGTATACAGATATTTTACAGTGCTGACGTGCTGCATTTTTTTTTTGGGTTTTCCCATTCTCTAACCTCTCTAGTCATACTTAGAGGTCCGTTAGTTCACTCTTCTCTTTATTTTGTGTTCTTTGGTAAACAACAAAACAGTTTCGTAACTTAAGCGAGAATAATACAAAAAGACTAGATTGTTCTTTTCGGATCCCTTGTTTGCTTTCTTATAAATAAAATGCACACACACGCATACAAATAGTGTGTTAATAATTCTCCACTTGCTTCCTCTAGAAGACCATAGATTAACTCTACTCTACACCCTAAGACTTACTTACATCAACCACTTGCTAGTAGCCACCCTACACTGCTTGCTACACACACATATTCAACAACTCTAACTAAAGGACTTATTAGTTTACTTTAGTTATCACAACCTCTTGTTGGACCTTAACGAAACAAACACAAAACACTACTTATTCATATGGACCTTATCAAAACCGATGGCTCTCAAGTTGACTCACAAAAAAAAACACAAACCCATATGGTTTGTTCTCCTCCTTTTGACTCCTCTCTTCTCCGACACTGACAACGTCTTCTTCTTCCTTTCTTCATCTTCTGATTCTTCACTGTTCCGTATTTTCTTTGTTGCCCGGATGATCTTGGTTCGTCCTCCGAATGCAGTGATTTTAAAGCATCGTCTCCTTCCTCCCCCCAGCTCCCCCTTGTCTGAAATCAAAACTGAACAGATGTTGTTGGTCAATGCGGTCGGGCTTTCTCTGATTGATTAGTGATTAATGATGAGTTGACGAAGATGATCGGTGTTAGCTTCAAACGACGTCGTCTAAAACAATTCTGGGAATTGGGCTTTTGGTGTTAGTTGGCCCACAACATTATTATGTAGGGTCCATTGGCATTAGTTGATGAGACGTCGTCGTTTTATAGAGCCCCTTTTGTCTGAAATCAAAACGGAAGAGAGGAGACTGAGATCATCTGAGGCAGCTGCTTTGGTGGTATTTGATAAATAAATTAGAGGTAACTCCTTCTTGGTCTAATTCTATGATATATAGTTTTGTATCTTTGATGGAATAAAACAGGTAATGTATGAGTTTGTATTTTGATTTTATGATTATGCCAATAGATTTATAAAGTTTGAGTTTTGGGGGAGAGTATGCTGAGAAGCAGGAGGCAGCTTTAGAGAGAGTGAGTGATGCAACAGATTATTGAGGAACACCACTCTCTCACCGTAGTTGAGAAGCTGGCACTGGCTTTTTGGGGGGTTTTGGAACAGTCGACCTTCGAAATCAGGTTAATAACATTTAACCCCTTTAAACAAATCCAATGCAGAAAGAGCCCTTATTCTTTTTCAATTGTGAAATCGACACCCTCAATTTGATTTGGGCCTCATGGGGCAAAATAATGTTTAAGTGTAGTTTCTTTAAATCATGGGCTTTTTATATTTTTCGAGCCTTATTAGATGATCCAAGAAGGAATAGCATAGCTATAAAAAAACGAAATAGGAAAAAAAAAAAGAAAATAGGAAAATAAAAATAAGAAAAGGAAATAGCTAAACCGACAACAATAGTTTTCATCTATAAAATAGTCACTCTCTCTCTCTTTATATCACATCGCATGGATCTTTCCTTATTTTTATTTTTCTCTGTAGAGTCTCTCCGAGAGCGTTACGGTGCTGGTGGTGTTCTAATCACATCACATTCCTCTAAATCTCGGTCTCTGGTTTTTCTTTTCTGACCCGATCATTGGAATGCTTTTTGTTTTTTTCTTTCTAGGGTTTGGTTTATGAATCGCTTCGGTTGCTTTATATATTGTTTGTTATGTTGTTTCAGGTTTTTGTTATCGATCAATGATGGCTTTGATGGAAGCGCTTCGTCTCCTCTGTTCTAACGTCTTCAGGGGTTTCGTTCTCACTCCTAACACTTCTTCTTAACCGATCATTGGGTTTTCACTTGTTTCTTTCTTTTCTAGGGTTTGGTTTCTAAACTCATACTATATTAACTTGTTGTTATGTTGTTTCAGGTTTTTGGATGCTTCTCTTAGTGATGGCTTTGATGGACACGCTTCTTCTTCTTTGCTAACGTCTTCTAGGGTTTTGTTCTTCCTCTTAACACCCCGTCTTTTTACTTGTTTTCTTGTTTTGTTTTGTTCCTTATGTTTCTGTCTTCTTGTTTGCAGGTCTTTTGGAAGCAACCCATGATCCAATCATCACGTATTCTCTAATCCATGCTATTGTCTTCAAGCCTTCTCACAGGTTCCTTGCTCTAAACTCATCTCTATTTGCTTCTGTATTTTGGTTCGGTGTTTTCTTTTTTTGATCGGTGGTTTGCTCGTTTGATTGTGTCGTTGTCTAGCGTGCGTCTTCTCTTTTTGTTTGGTAGGTTTTATCTTTGGATTTTTTTAATTCCCACAGTTCTTAAATTCCTATTTTTTGTTGTTGTATTATATAAGCTAACAAAAATATCTTCTCTCTTTGATGCAGATCGTGGTGGTGGTCCATGCACTGTGGGATTGCTCTTGTTGAATCTTATCTCCTCGTCTTGGTACGTTTCTTCTAATTGCTACATCTTCTAATGACTTTCTGAGATTTGCTATTGTGAGGTATGATTTGTTCGGTTTCCACATTCATATGATCATTCAATGTCTTTTTTTTAAAAAAAAAAATAGGTATGCTAAAGTCTGAGCTCCTCTCATGTGGTATAATCATTTCAGGTTTTGGGTTCCTCTTTCCCTTTCCCCTTTTTTCTTTGTATCTTTCATCGTGCACATATTTCTAGCGTTTGATGATCCTTGTTTGATCTTATTATGTTCAAGTCAAATTACATATCTCTATTTCTTTGATGCAGACCATCGAGACACCGAGATTAATGTATTGGAGGTTTTGAAGAGAATAAAAAACATAGTGGAAGTGAATGGTTTACGTATGATTTCTCGCGTTTCTTATTATGGTTTTTTAGATTCTCTTAATGTATTCACATTCAGATGATCATTCGATGACTTTTTATAGGTGGTATGCTTAAGTTTGTGCTCCTCTGATGCACATGGCTGGCTGGACATGTGGTTTAAATATTCAGGTTTGCGTTCCTCTTTCCCTTTAGTAATCCTTTCGTAACCTGATGCACAATGCCCGTCTCTCTCCCCTTTTTTCTCTGAATCTTTCATGCTGCACATATTTCTAGTGTTTGATCTTGTTCATCTGATTTTTACCTCTTCGATCTGTTATTTTAGATTGTGGAGGATGCTTTGCTCTGTGGGTGATGGTTCTAATGGATCGTTGTCTTCTCTGAGCTACATCTTCAGGTAGTCTTCTGCCTCTTAATCGTTTTTTTTTTTCTTTCTATATAAGTGACATTACATATCTCTGTTTCTTTGATGCAGACCATCGAGATTAATGTGTGTGAGGGTATGAAGAGAAGAAACAAACATTATGAAAGTGAATGGTTTGCGTATGAAGCTAGAACCATACAAGGAGATTGTGTCTGCTGCTTTGTTTGACATTATAGCTCAGGTTACAGTTTCAAACACTTGTCTTACCAGTTTGTGTTTCTCTATGTTCTGTAATTGTGGATTTACTTCAGATTTTTGTGTCCTTTGTCTTCAGGATGCAAGCAAGGTTATTGGTGGGATGAGAGGTATGACTGGATTGCTATGAGAAACCTCATTGCTTGATCCATATGAGGTACTGATAACTGATCTTTCTTTATAGTTATAATTTACTTGGTTAGATCCTATATTTTGAATATATCAAGTCCTCATTCCTCCGGTAAGTGTGTTGACTTGATACAACTATTTTTTTTCATGATTTCAGGGTATGCACTTTAAGGGGCTTGTCTCGTGTTTGATGCTAATAGATTGGTTATCTGATCTATGTAACCAGGGACAACAATCTTGCTCAGCAATTCAGATAGGCTTCAGATGCAGAGCTCTACCGACCTGGTATGCAGCAGTTCTCAAGGTTAGTCATTCCATCACTTATCGATTGGTGCTGATGATTTTCATATAATTTTGGTGAATTGGTTTTTCTTTTGTTGCCTTATAGTTCAATAAATGCCCTGAAACGAAGTGGAATTGATAATGGTGCTGATTGTTCCTGTTCTCCTAGTTTCACCCACCACATTTCTATAGGTATGTCTTATTTTATGATGTCAAACTATCTTCATAAAGTTGGTACCTTTATGTGTGTTTTTTGATTGCATACATTTACAGGCTGACATCATTGTTCGTGGTTATGTTGGTTGGAATTCTAGGTTTGCCTTGAAGGTCTTTCCCAAAGGTACACTCTGATATGATAAATCTTTCTTCTTGTCTGTCATCTTTTTATTATCTTCTTTATTACAATCATATAAGTTGTTAACCTTTGTTCTGTTATGTCTCAGTTTCTTGAAGGATGCCTTTGATCTGTCGTTGCTCCCTGTTGCCTCTTTGACAGTCTCCTCTTTACCTTTCTTATATTTATACTGTTCACAGATCAGCCAAGTCTTTATTTGCTTGTGTTAGATCGTGGAGGTTCAAGGCCTTGTTGGAGGGAAGAATGGTTTGCGTATAATTTCGAGTCTTCACATTTATACTACCTATTGTTTTTTTTGATTAACTAATGGCTATTGTTGGTGAGGTATGATTTGACCTTTTTGTTTGTCTTCCAAACAAGTTTGTTCTTCTAATGGCTAATGTTTTTCTTTGCTTGTGTTTGATCGTGGAGGTTTAAGGCCTTTTTGGAGGGAAGGATGGTTTTTGTGTAACTTCGAGACTTTTCTTTCGTGTGCTCTCAGTCTCAGGTGGTGCATTAAATGGGTAATTCCCTGTTTTAGACTCTCTATTTGTCTTTTTTAATATATATATATATATATATATATATATCTCAATGCTCGTTTTATCTTTTGCAATTGCAGCTTCAAGCTTATTTTCTCATGCTTGATGACATTATGGACAACTCTGTCACACAGTGTGCTCAGCCTTGCTGGTTCGGACCGCCAAAGGTTGGTATGATTGCTATTAATTAACGATGGGAGATTTAGAGAAAAGCCTTACTATGTTGACCTCATTGTTCGTGGTTATGCAGGTTTTCGAGGACACGTTTGGAAGACTCGATTTACAAGAATACCTCACAGCCTCCGTATCTTTTCCTGCCTGCCTTAGCTCAGGTTCTTTCTTACTTTGGTACTTCTTCAGATTTTAAGTGCAAGAATTAGTAGTTTGAAACGATTAGGATGAATATGATTGTGATGATGCAAACCTAATCCGTAAGAGGGATGATGCAAAGCCATGGTTCCTTATCTATCCAGAGTAATCTATCTATGGTCTCATTACTCGGCAAGGTTTGTTCTCAGACCTCTATTTTTACTATGCCAAATCCTCTTCTCTTCTCCATTGCCTATCCCCTGATGATTTTCTTCTCTCTCAGGTTCCGAGCCAGCCAAGCAATGGCCAAGGAGACGGCCTTGTTAGCCTTCAATCAGGTTCTTAAGCTCTCTAAACATGCAGAGGTTTGCTTTTTACATCTTCACATATCGTGTGTTTTAAAGGTCTTTCCGGTTCTTGGTGTGGGTTTAACGGGATCTTTGTTTGCCAACTTCTCTCGTCCAAAGCGTGGGTGGGGATCACAGACAGGTTATGCAACTTTTGCTTTTTAAGTTTTGTTTACAATTACAGTTTAGGGTTAATTATTTGTTAACCATGTTTCTTTTCATTTTTATATTGTGTAGCAGCAGATCCGAGATGGTTTTGAAGAATGGACAAGTTTCATTACCTTCAACAGACCATTAATCACAGGAGGAGGTGGTCTTATTTGCGCATTGCCAGACAGTTGCAGGTGAGTTCTCTTATTCGATTTCCACTACTCATTAATCAGGTAAGAAGAAGAACCCTTTGAGGTATTGTTTCAATCATCCTTCACTAATCACTAATTATATGAGTTCAACTACTTTGATTTTAACCGATTCTTGTTATTGCAGAATAAAAAGCAAGCCTCATGATATATCAAGTTACTCCTACCAAATCAACCACAGAGGTCAACTATTACAGTTTTTGGTTTAATTACAATTACTGTTTTCTAGTTTCACCTGATGTGATGTTGGTGGCTAACAGACTTTTCATGCGACTCTTTTATTCTATAATTTTTGTTTTGCAGACTCAAGGACATGAATCTATTGCAACCAAGCTTGTGGCAAATTTGATAACAACACAGTATTGTTCAGACCGTGTCCTTGCTTGTCATCTTTAACCCGGACACAGTCTATGGGCTACTTTGACATTTCATTCGATCATGTTTATGGCCAGGTATAAGTTTCTATCTTAAATTATTGAGTTCCCCTTTTTTCACAATGGATTTTCTTATGGCTAATTGTTTTTCTGCTTGATATTCATGAACAGCCTCTGATACTTGATTACCTAGCAAGTAAGGCCATATCCTCTGATGAATTGGTGGTAGTTTCATCTTATGTTGGTGGCGTTGCAAGGGCTCCTGCCCTAATCTTTCACCATGCTTCAGGTTTGCAACGTATTTTCTTATCGCTACTTCTTTTGGTTCACTTGTTAAATTTGTTTGGTTGATAAAAGGTCAGAGCTGGCTTGTGTACCCCTAGGCCAGTTGCATTAAAGCGTGCTGCTGATATGCCTCCTCTACTTACTGATCAGGTAATTACTCAATTTTTTTTTTTTTTTGACAACAGTAATAGTCAATTGAAGATGTGTGTTGTTGATTGCTTACTTTTCCTGTTGTCAGCGTGTCCTTGATGCCCTTTCCCCTTCTGTTCATGGCGGAACCTGTGCCATTCCTGGTGCTTCTGGCTGTGGGAAAATTGTGATCAGTTAGGCACTTTCCAAGGTAGGTTGTTACACTCTGGGTTTGTGCCACTTAATAACTGGATATTTTGAATTTCTAAAACTAATTTGTTCTTGAAATTTCATGTTAATTGTCACATATAGTTTCATATTCTCTTTTCGTTTTCAGGCTGTTGCGGTTGAAGGAATCATGCCAGCTAATGCAATGTTTTTCTAGCGAGATCCCGTACAAGTTCGACGGCCCAAACTCCTTCAGTTTCCATCTGCTTACAGGAGACACCATTCCCGCAAGTTTGTAAGAACACCACACCATTTGTACTTACTGGCATTGCTAATCCTGCCTTAGCTCAGGTTCTTTCTTACCTTCGTACTTCTTCCGTAGTTTGAAACGATTAGGAAAAAACTGATTTGTGATCTTGTCCTTGTTTATTCCATTGGATGTTTTTACTCTTGCTGTTTGGGAGAATCAAAGATTAAACGTTTTGCTGATGGTGACATCTATGTTCAGCTGCCAGAGAGTGTAAGGTGATGTGATTTGAGTTTGTCACTTGTTTCATTTCGGTGGCCCTATTTACTTTCTCGTTGATGGCTAACAGACTTTTCAATTTTTTTGCAGACTCAAGGACATGAATCTATTGCAGCCAAGCTTGTGGCATATTTGACTTAGCAGGTGAGTTAGAAGTCTGTAATGGTGGACGACATGATTGACACAGCAGGTGAGTTATAAGTATGTGCACATATTATATTTCCGTGTCCATGCATGTGATCATGTAGTTTTCAGCTTTTATTCATTTATGTCTCAAGCTAGATCAAAGTGCTTACTAAACTTGATATTTTGAATTTGATGTATGCATAGTAAAATTATTCTTGAAAGAATTTTTTTATTGTATTTTTTTTTCTTGAATTTGATGGTTTTGAAGAAGGGACAAGTTTTATTGCTTCACTGAATTTGTTAAGGCATTAATTGTATACTAAAATCGTCTTTTTGATCCTTATATATGTAGGGAACCCGGAGCATCTCCATCTTCAGCTTCAGTTTCCTCTACAACGTCAAGGTATAGAAGAAGTCCATCACATAAGACTCCAGCTCCAAGAGGTGGTGGCGTTGCAATGGCAAAGAACACTAAAATGCTGCTACAATCCCAAAACCTGTGAAATAATCTGGAAATGTCCACGGTCATAAACACAAACAATGGTGATGTAGGTGAGTGTTATTGTTATGCTTGTCATCTTGTTTCCCTTTTTGGTGCAGTATGTGGAAACACACTTATGCTTAATTATTGCAGCTGGACTTGATGGAGCTAAACAAGCTTTACTGGAGATGGTTATATTACCACCGGCAAAACGAAGAGATTGGGAGACCAGTGAAAGGTAAAATTTGTAAGTTTGGTTTTTTATTGATCTTCTCCAGTGTCATCTTTTGTAAAATTTCTTCATTTCAGGTCTGCTTCTCTTTAGGGCCACCTGGAAATGCAAAAACAATGCTTGCCAAGGCAGTAGCTGTTGAGTCAAATGCCACGTTTTTCAATGTCTCAGCATCTTCTTTGACTTCAAAATGGGTGTGTACTTCTCTCACTGTCTAAGGCTTGTTGAAATATTTTTTTACAATTCAAACTGACTAACTGATTTTGCTGTACTGATTCCAGGTGGGTGAGGCTGAAATGCTAGTTAAAAAGCTGTTTCAAATTGCAATATCCAGGCAACCTTCTGTGATATTTACGGATCAAGTATGTACTTTTTCCCCTTTCCTGTCTTCTAAGTTAATTAGGCAGGGAGGCCCTTCTTACCTGAGCTCTGGACAATAATACCATATAAGTTATATTTGACCGAAGTGTCACTTGGTGGGTAGAATATGTTTTACTCTGGTTCACAGAGAGAGAGTATAATGTTAACAAGGTCGATCAGTTAGAATGAAGCAAGCAGAAGGTTGAAATCAGAATTCCTTATCCAGTTTGATGGCGTGACTTCTAATCATGATGATTTGGTTATTGTCATTGATATGATTCCAACTAATTTAGTCTTTATCGAACCAAATGTTCACTCTATGTGCATCTCTGAGTATCAGTTGGGCTTATATATTCTGTTTTTCCTTGCCCTAATCATTTACTTGGATGTAATGTTTATTTGCAGGAGCTACTACTAACAAGCCACTGGAGTTGTTGGATGATGCAGTGCTTAGGAGTTTGGTAAGAACATTATCGTCACCAGGATTTTCATACCCACCAGTTGCTAAGGAAAGTATCTGATTATATCCATTTTTATCACTTTGTTAGGTGAAGAGAATGTATGTACCATTGCCGGATTCGAACGCGAGAAATTTGACTTTCTAAAACTAAACTGAAGAGGCAGCCTCACTCTTTATCCGGTAGCGACATTGATAAAATCGTCAGAGAAACCGAAGGCAAGTTCTGTATAAGAAACACAGATTAGTTATTACCAGTAGAAGTGTTACAGTTTCGAGTCAAGTAACTAATAAGCTTAGTAAACTTCCTTATTTTACAGGTTACTCAGGAAGTGATCTCCAAAGTCCAAGCATTGTGTGAAGAAGCTGCAATGATGCCTATCAGAGACTCAGTGCAGATATTCTTACCATCCAAGCAAATTTAGTATGAAACCACTAAGATATGATGGTTTTTGGAAATCGATGGCAGTGATTGAGGCTCAGCTTGAGTAAAAAGCAAACGGGAAGAGCTTGAACGTTGGAACTTAGAGTTTGGCTCTAATTAAGTTCGTTATTGGATTGTTTGTTTCTATATAAATGGTGGAAAGCTAAGAAACAGAACAAAATCAAATGTTTCGACTCTTCATCAAATAAGAAGACTGGTAGATATTAAGATGGGTCGGTAAGGGGATTCTCTAGTAGCACACGGGACACGGCCCTGTGGTACTGTGAGTGAAGCTTGTCTTTATAAACCATGCTACTTAACATCCATTACATGAGATCATCACCAACAGCAACAAAACACAAAATTTGACAAGCCGTCAAGTGCTTACATGATCCATGTTTACTCCGATAGAAAGTTAAAAAAAGAGCTTCAATTGTGATGAGCCTGATCATACAAAGACAGGTAAAAGCAGAGTTCCATCCATATAGTCTTCTCAAACTTCTCTCTTCCTTTCAAACTTGACTCTTACGACGCTGTCTCAGTCTTCCACCGATACTGTTCGGGTTTGGTTCAACAGCCAGTTTCCTCTTGCTTATGTTTTCTCGGTTCCCTTTACATTGAGCCTCAAGGTTGATGATCACAGGAGTTCCTGGATCCATCTCGTTCACATCCAATGCCTTGACACCACCGCCTAGCACTTGAACATCATTCACTGAAGTTTGATTGTCCCCAGAAGACAAGAAGCCCAATGACTTTCTAGCTGAATCCGGATTCTTGTTTGTGCCATCCTCATCATTATCAACGTCTCGAAGCCCATCAGTAATCGACAGAAGGAGATGATCGTCTTCCGCAGGTTCCTTTGCTTCTTTGAAAGAAAGCGATCTCTTTGCAGAAGCTTGATTATCTTCAGCGGCATCAGTTTCATCATCCTCACTTGTTTCAGACTGCTTGTTGGTTTGAATCAGATAATGTGCAACAGACTTGTACCCGAGTTTAAGTATCTGACAACAAAAAGAAGTCATGGGAAAAGCCATTAACTTTTGAATGTATCCAAGGAATCAAAATCAGATGTTGCACAATGGATAGAATCATCAAAATTTGCTACCTTCCTGTAAGCTGCACCAGTTGGGAGCCACCCTTTTTGTGTACGACATAAACTGCAGTTGCAGATCCCGCGACAGACTGGACAAATCCAATTCACGTTTTCCAGAGCTTCAAGAACATGTTCTCCATATCTGTTCAAACACCAAAACAGAAATTGCAAACATTCAGGACAAATCCTCGTTTTACTGAACAAAGCACGATACTCTCAATTGCTAACTAAATTCTCAACAAAAAAAACAGACAAGGTTGGTGCCATGAAGGCTACTGTACCTCATGTATAAACAATCTCCACAGAATTGACCTCGGACGGATGGATTACATTCGCTGCATTTGGTATGATAACCGAGGGTCTTCTGCCTGCAAAATCCGCAGGAACACAATTGCCTCAAATCTAACAGAATGAAGCTACATTTTTTTCAGAGTTAAAATAGCCAATTGCACAAACCTGCACTGGTGGCAAGTCTTTCCTCTAACAGGATCATAAATGCGTTTCCCATCTTTGTCGTAACCATCGACAAAAAGCTCCCAAGTTCGTTCAGTGTTACCTAGCAGTTTCTCATGTTCGTCAGTGTAGATCTCTGGCCTTACTCCTTCTCCTACCCACATAACAATCTCATCTTTAGAAGCTTTTTTACCCCTCTTCACTTCAGGTTCCTCAGCATAGGTAACTGACGTAGCATTCTTCAATCTGTGAAGACCACAAACAGTATATAAGTGGGATAAAAATCCCTAATTTCTACTGAAAAAAACCCTACTTTACTGTTGAACAATGAAAACAGAACACAGAGATTGAAAAACGAAGATATTAACTCGGGGACCTCAGAGTATGCTTCAATCTGACGAAACAATGACAAAATAACGAAATGATAAAGCCTGAATTCTACTCAAAAACCCTAAATTTCTCCAAAAAAAAACCCCAATTTCTGCAATGTGAATAAAGAAAAATCGAGAGAATTCATGAGATGATTACCTTGAGGATCGTCTGGTGGAGACTGAAGAAAGCTGAAGAGGAGGAGTGTCTCGGGGGGATTTACAACCGTAACGCCTTTTGGCTGGTCGGGTATCGGATTTGAGTTTGAGGGAGAGATCTACGATTCCGAGACTCTTCATCCTCTGAAGATTCTCCTTGATCCTGTCTTCTCTGCATTTCTCGTAGACGGAGGAGACATTTGGGTCTCCTCCTCCTCCGACGGTTGGATTAGGGTTTGTGGTGGGAATCGAACATTTAGCTCTCGTTCTCAACGTAGGCATTATGACCTGATTTGAACTGATTTTAGTTTCAAAGTTCTCTTCTTTCCTTCTCTGTATCTCTTTGGATCTCTAGAGAAGAAGAAGAAGAAGAAGAAGAAGAAATGGTTTTCCCAAGGTGAGATTTTTTTTTTTTTTTTATTTATTTACTTTAGTGAGTGACTGACTGACTGAAGAGGAACAGCAACGGTCGGGTTTATTTACTCTTTTCAAATTCAAATTTTTTTTTTTTACCTTTTTACTATTATATAGGTAATTGGAATATGGTAAATCAATTACCATAAATATTTATCATGCATAATTTCATACAGGCATACAGCTGTAAAATAGAACTAGGTATTAACCCGTACTATTTGCGGGAAAAATCGATTTAAATAAAATTTTATGAGTAAATTATTATTTGAGATTTAAGATTCGTTTGTATAAAATAAAATATGTAAGTAAAGTTATTTTCGTTTATTTAAATTTGTGTTTATTTTCTATAAAATACGTTTCACCCATGAAATAATTAAACTTGGAAAAGAATTTTGAGGTGGTGTAGAAAGTTTTGATGTCTTTTTCTATTTCTAAATATCAATTTCACGTACTTTTTGTTTCACATTATTATCTATATCACTATACCATTAAATAGATAAAACAATATTTTTAAACTAATTAATTTAATTTAAACTAATCCTAAGTTTAAAAATGCAATGAGAAAAACGATAAAAGTGATAAATAAATAAATAGTTTTTTCTCTTGTTTGTGAAATGTAATTTACTTTGAATAAGTAAATAAGTTATGAAAATAATAATTAAATATATTTTCGGATTTAATAGTTGATTAAATCTTTCATATTTAAAAACTAATAGAAAAAATATTGGCTCATAATATTCTAGTGACATGTTTATGTAAATAACAATGAAAAGTAAGGATATTTATTAAAAAGATTACATGAGTTCTGTGAGCGCTACACATCAGCTTTTTTTGTGAGAGTGTTTCTTTTTTAATATATAGGGGATTAGAATATGGTAAATTAATTAATTACCATATTTATCATCCAGCTGTAAATAGAATTGAAATATGGTAATTAATTACCTATAAATATTGTTTAATTATTACTAATATCATTATTTTTTAACCATGCATAAATGTGATTTTTGCCTAATTATCTTATAAATATGTATTTTGGTATTTTACATAATTTTGTTCTGTTGTAAAAAATAATAATTTACCCTTTTTCAAAAAAAAAAGTAAAATTAATAACTTTTTACACAAGATGATAGCAAGAGGTGTTATTTGGGGTCTTTGGGCTTTCAAAAAAAATGATGAGTTTTCTAAATAAATGGGCCTGTAAGAAACCAATAACGGCCCATAGTGATCAAATCCAAATTTGTGTAACGAAGGATTAGCCGCCATTCTTTTTTTTTTTTTTTTTCCACAGATTTCGCTTTTATATATAACGATCGCTGCTTCTTTCTTTCGTATTCTCTTCTTTTGATTGAGTCGAAGCTTGACGATCGTAATCACCATGGCTACAGCTTCAGGTACACCACGATTCCTTCAATTTTTTGTTCTACAAACCTAGTTCTTGATTTGGCTGTTAATATACGTTGGTGATCAAGAATCTGGATTCTATGAGCAAGTTAGGGTTTTGTTTTTACTGCTCTGGTGTTGATTAGATCCAGTTTTATGTCTCAATTAAACTTATGTTGGTGCTTTTGCTGGTTTTCGTCTATGTTTACAATTACAAGTTCCTTCGTTATTTCTTTTCAAGTAGTATTAGGGTTTTGTTATTGTTCTGTACTTAATTGTATTTTGTTCAGTTTTTGAATGTTTGCTGATGTATATGTTTCTATGGGATCTGCAGTTGCTTTCAAGTCTAGGGAAGATCATAGGAAGCAAATAGAATTAGAGGAAGCTCGTAAAGCCGGGCTTGCTCCCGCTGAGGTTGACGAGGATGGAAAAGAAATCAACCCTCACATTCCTCAGTATATGTCATCTGCTCCATGGTATCTCAAGTCTGAAAAACCCGTAAGTTCAGATTCTTCCATGTTTCTTTCATCACTTGCTTTCTCTCTGCATTGTCTCATGTTGTTGTGTTAGAACATGCATACTGAATACTCTGTTTTTCTCTCTGTTGTGTTTACAGAGTTTGAAGCATCAAAAGAATTGGAAAGTTGATTCCGTCGGTCGCAAAAAGATATGGTATGATAGAGGTGCAAAGATCCATCAAGCCGAGAAATACCGTAAGGGAGGGTGTAAAAACTGTGGCGCAATGACGCACGATGTAAAAGCATGTATGGATAGGCCTCGCAAGATTGGAGCAAAATACACAAACATGTACATTGCACCTGATGAGAAAATCGAGAGCTTTGAATTGGACTACGATGGGAAGAGGGACCGGTGGAATGGTTATGACCCTTCATCTTACCGTCATGTGGTGGCTAGTTATGAAGCAAAAGATGAGGCACGAAAGAAGTATCTCAAGGAGCAGAAACTTAAGAAACTAGAGGAAAAGCTTAACAAAAACGGTGGTGATGGTGCAACCAGTGATGGCGAGGAAGAAGATGACGAGTTAAGGCCAAGAGCTTGGCCACTATTTCATCAAAGTATGTATAAGGCCAAGAGCTTGGCCACTGTTTCTATAGTGATTATCTCCCTGAATCTTGTATAGTTGTGCCTTATCATGTATCCAGGGAGATAATCACTATAGAAACAGTGGCCAAGCTCTAGATTTCAAACAGCTAAACGTTCATTCATGGGAAGCATTTGACAAGGGACAGGACATGCATATGCAAGTGGCTCCATCCCAAGCTGAATTGCTCTACAGGAACTTTAAGGCTGGAAAGGACAAACTCAAGTCTCAGACAAAGCAAACAATCATGGAAAAGTATGGGGATGCAGCTACAAGAGATGAAATTCCTATGGAGCTTTTTCTTGGCCAAAGCGAAAGACAAGTTGAGTATGACAGAGCAGGGAGGGTTATAAAAGGCCAAGAGGTGGTAATAATTCCCAAAAGTAAATATGAAGAAGATGTTCATACTAACAATCACACAAGTGTTTGGGGTTCTTGGTGGAAAGATCACCAATGGGGGATACAAGTGTTGCCAGCAAACCATTCGCAACAGCTATTGCACTGGTTCTGCTGGAATCGAAGCTGCAGAGGCGTCCCTTGATCTGATGAAGGCTAACATTGCTCGCAAAGAAGCTTCTGAAGGTTTGTGTTGTTGACTTTGCATTTTTTCCTTCTATTCTCTTACTCTGTTATTGCTTTTTGTTTTGTAACGCCATTGACATTTTTGGTTATCAGAGAGCCCAAAGAAGGTTGAAGAGAAGAGAATGGCCACATGGGGAACCGATACTTCTGAAGATTTGGAATTGAACGAGGAGGCACTAGCTAATGCTCTTAGAAAGGTGAAAATAGATGCCATAGTTTCAGTTCATATTTTTCTCTCTTTACCCAAGACGTATACGGCAATCTTGGCCCTGCAAGATTTATATCTGACGTATTGTTTGTTTGTGTGCAGGAGGATTTGAGTAGGAAGGAAGAGAAAAACGAGAGGAAGCGCAAATACAATGTGGAATACACCAACGATGTGACTCCAGAAGAGATGGAAGCTTACAGGATGAAGAGAGTTCACCACGAGGATCCAAGGAAAGATTTCCTCGGCTGATCCCTTTTTCACCATATAACCTGAAGAAACCTTTGTTACGTTTTCATTGTTAACAACAATTACTATTCCTCTCTGGCCACACAAAGATTCATCAGTATACAAACATAGGACAAATTATGATTTAACAACACGTATAAAAGAAACTACAGATAAAATTAAACTTTTTTTTTTTTTCATCAAGTTGTGTTTATAAACTAATCTGCATAAACTAGTAAATGTTTCCTTTTTTACAAAAGAACCCTCCAAGTTTGTTAAAAAGTGGAATTAAGACTATTAATTTATCAATTTTCTATCCCGTCACCACTTAAGTTTTTAACGAGAGAGGGGGGGGGGTTTTGAATCTTTTGCGCAACTCCAAATCGTCGCCGGCGAATAGAAACCCTAGATTTGATTCGCCGTCGGTTTTATCAAAGCAATGTCGTTCGGTAATATGTTCTCTACCCCACAGCAACAGCAGACGCCTCAGCCGCTGTTTCAAACTCCGCAACAGACGTTTCAGCCGCAGCAGAGCGGTTCCTTCTTCTCGCAACCCCAGCAGCAGCAACAACCGCAGCAAACGTCGTTGATTCAGCCGCAACAGTTCCAGCAGCAGCAACAACAACAACTACAGAATCAGCAACAGCAGCAGCAAGTGCAGCAGCTGTATCTCTTCACCAACGATAAAGCTCCGGCCAATTACAGTACCAAGTGGGCCGATCTTCATCCCGATTCTCAGAAACTCCTGCTTCAGATTGAGTACGCTTCTCTCTTTTTCTTATTAGGATTTGCTTTAGAGCTTAATTGTTACAGTTCTTGTTCAAATCTTGAAGAACATGATGTTGTTAGAGTCTTTTGATGCCATGGCTATTGAATCTTTATCTGTAGAGAGAAGATATTGGAGCATAGAAGTGAAAGTCAGAGATTAGATCAGTGTAGTCGACTTTATGATTCTTCTGTATCCAGTGAAGGGTTCGAGTTTGATGCTAGCCGCATTGTTCAGGTTTGTGGATTATTCAAGTTTTTATTGCTTGCTTCCCATGTTCTTCTAGTTAGCTCAAGGTTTGTATTAGAGCTTTTGTGTGTTTAACTTTTGTAGGAGCTTGGTGGGATTAATACTGCCATGGACAGACAAAAAGCTGTTCTTCATGAGCTTATGATTGTTGCCAAAGATATGTTGCGTAATGCAGAGATTGCAGTTCGTTCTTTTATGATGCAACAGCCAAGATTCCCTCATTGGAAGCAAGGAGGAGGAGTTGTTACTGTTGGTTCTCAAACATCTCAGGCGCAGGGAACAAATCCAGCTCCTGCTTCCGCTGGTCAACAACAAGCAGTTACTACAACGGTTCAAGTTTCTGATTTTTACCGTGGGATTCCGAAGAAACCAACTGTTTTCCTACAGCAAACTGTTGTTAGGTTTGAGAAGTATCTAAACGAGTGCCGGCAGTGGGTTGAAGAGCTGGAGCAATTGCTCGCCTTGGATTCTGACAAGTATAGTAGACATGCTTCCCTTTTAGAATCTCTTCCAAAAGTCATGTCTAATGTTCATGACTTCTTTGTTCATGTCGCTGCTAAGGTAAACTGCTAAACCAAACCTCTAGTGTAGAAACCCTTTTTGAAATCTGTTTAACCTTTTTATTGGTTTGAAATTTGTTTTGTTCAGGTAGAGAGTTTTCACCAATATATTGAATCAATGAGAACATCGTATCTTGCTGACCAGCGCCGAAGAGGAGAATGCCATGATCCGTTTCTTGAGGCTGATCGAAGGGAAACAGCAAAACAGGAAGCTGCTGCCAAAAGGGTCCACCCAACTCTGCATCTACCTGCTTCTACTGCAAGTATACAACCCTCAACACAGGTTGCTGGGTTGATTACGAGTTCAGCAACTCCTGGGGCTTCAAATGCTCCACAGCCATCTGCAGCTGTTACAACATCAAACCCTTCTTCAGGAGCTGGTTTTTCGTTTCCCAACACACCTGCTTCTGCACCTTCGTCTTCTCTCTTTGCTACACCATCTTCTGCTGCTCCTGTCTCGTCTTTGTTTGGACCATCCCCTACTCCCGCACAGACGCCAGTATTTGGCTCTTCCCCAGCTTCTACATTTGGTTCCGCTCCATCTTTGTTTAGCCAGACAACTCCATCACTTGGTGCTATGCCTTCACAATTTGCAGGTACATATGCAGTGTCTATTTCCCTAATTCTCATTTGATATAGGTAGAGTTGGTATCAGGATTTGTTCTTGTCAGAATATTATCGAGTCTTGTTATTTGTTGATTTGTTCTTGTCGTAATTTCAAGTTCTGTTATTTGGTCCCCGTAGGTACTACAACAGGATCAGGAGCCAGCTTTAATTCTATGACAGTAAGTACAATTTTCGGTTTTAAAACTCTCAGTTTCATCTGATATATTTTGCTATATCATTATGCCTCGATTTAACAACTGCATTCATTGTGCTTCGTTCAGTCACGTCCTTGGAATATTGTCTAAAACTGAACTTCTTTTTCTCTCCCATTGCAGAAATCTTCAAGGCCAAAATCTCGAACTACACGTCGTTAGACATGGGATGTCTCAAAGTTCCATCCCTCAGCCTGTGACAACAAATCCTTTACATGGCTTGAATTCATCATCTTCACTTGGTGAAGTCGAGCTTGGTGCAAGTCGAAGCAGATCCGCATTCTCTTATGCACCAGTTTGTATTTGTGGCGTTATTCATTGGATTGATGATTGAATGCTCTCAAAAGCACTATCTTAATACATCATCTTGACAATGCTATTGTTGTAGAAATGAGTTTTTTTGTTTTCAGGAATCTTATTCATATAAATAGTCATACACATAAGTTTGCTACTAATATTTCACTGATGACCTCATATTACGCGTATTTATCAGCAATCTTTAGCAGACGATCACACAGTTCGAGTGGCTTGGAGAACATTGGCATATGATCTGCATCTTTGATCTCTATCACTTCTTCAACAGGGAAGTTATCGATTATCCATCGCTGGAGCTCTTCGGTTAATCCCTTGCCCTCTTGGCATACAATGTACACACGAGTAACTGAACCATATCCTTCCTCCGTGAAGCTTCCTGTACCCGTCAGGTTTCTGGTAACCGCCGGTCCAACTCTCACCAATGTTTTGGCCAATTCAAAATCCTAACTTAATCAACAAAAGATTCATCAAAAACGTCCCTTGTAGGATTTTGAACCGGAAAAAAAAAACAGAGTATTTTTTGAGTCTTACTTCGACTGGAGAAAGTTGATACATCTTCTTGGCTAAGTACTTAGTTCCAAGAAGAATAGTGGTTAGAGGACGATCATTTGTCCTATATGTCCCAAACTCCATATTCATCCGGTCTTCTTCCAAAACACTTCCGAGATACTGCCATAGTATAGTTGCACCAGGTTAATTATTAGTTCAATCCTCCTTTATATTATGGCTAGTATTTACTAAACCATATTATAAACAAAATACAGAGAGAATAATATTGTTCTGTTCCAATAAAGTGATGACAATACATAAGCAATTCCCAAGTTAACCATTTCGAAATCAATATAATTAATCGGTTTCTGATGTACCTTTTCGAAAACGTAAGAAGGTGGATTCGTTGTGTCGGGCATGAAAGAGGTAATGAAGACAGCAACAGAGATCTTACTAGGAAACATGTCCGCTGCAAGAGCAACCGATATCCCTCCAAGGCTATGCGCGACCAGGACAACCTTTTCATCCGAATCAAGCGAATCAAGAACCTCAAGCAATGGTTTAGTGTAATCCTCCAAAGTCTGAATTTCTTCCAGTTTGCTCATGTTCAAACCAGAAGCCGTTAGATCAACAAGGGTCACACAGTGGCCTGAATCTTCCAGCACCGGCTTGACCTTGTACCAGCACCACGCGCCGTGGCAACCGCCGTGAACAAGAATATAGTGCTTCATGTTCTCTTCCTTACTGATTGCTTCTTTGTTTGCTTTCTTCTATTATTGTGGTTGTGTTTGTGGTTCTGCATTTATGGTTGGGGACAACAATTTCAAATGTCACTTTCCAATAATGGTTGGAATAGTTAATTTTTTGGACTCGTTAGATATAAATATAACAACCTCGTGCCTAAATTCAAAGTTTTTTTTCACTAGGAGCAAAAAGAAGTCGTTGTGTCCTTTTTACATTACAACGACTAGGAGCTGATATAGTGTTAAACCAGCACAGGGTTATGTTTGTTTAGTGTAGGTGTTGTGTTCTTGAGTTCCACCAAAGATAAAAAGCCAAATCCTATTTACAATTATTTTGTTTTGGTTGAACTTGAATGATGGAATGTGATAGTATCGTAATGGAATTGTGTTACTATTTTCTTCAGTTACGTGTTGAATTGGTTTGATTAAATTTTCAATGCTTCGTCTACTCATCTGGACATTAGGTGTTATTCTTATAAAATCTTCTTTTTTTTTTTTTAATTCTCAAAAATCTTATTTCATATTCCATATAGGATATACATACTGTATATTCTTTAAAAGACGATCAGTCCATTTCATAGTCCATACAGGATATACATATAGATTCTTTGTTTTAGGCATATTTATCAGCAATCTTAAGAAGACAATCACACAGTTCAAGTGGCTTGGAGAACATTGGCATATGATCTGCATCTTTGATTTCCATCACTTCCTTAACCGGAAAGTTTTCGATAATCCACCGTTGATAATCCACACTTAAACCCTTATCTTCTCCGCAGACAATATACACACGATTGATCGATCCATATCCTTGCTCCGTTAAGCTCTTTGTCCCCGTCAGATTACTGGTTATAGCCGGTGTAACTCTCACCAACGCTTTGGCCAATTCGAAATCCTAACAATCAACACAAAAACAAAAAAAAGATTCTTCAAGAAAAAGTAAGGTCACCAATTGGGTCAATACAAAATCGGATAAATTCTTTTGTTTTTTGTTTTAGTAAGAAACAGAGCATTTTCTTGAGTCTTACTTCGATAGGAGAGAGCAAATACATTTTCTCCAAGTACTTAGGTCCAAGAAGAACAGTCATTAGAGGACGATCATTTGTTCCGTAGCTCCCAAACTCCAAATTCATCCGTTCTTTTTCTGAAATGGTCCCAACATGCTGCGTTTCCAACCACATCTTAAAGTTTAAACGTGACAAATAAAAAAAAAAAAAAATCGTTTCTATGTGAATATTGTATCCTATGTACCTTTTCGAACACGTATGAAGGTGGATTCTTAGTGTCGGGCATAAAAGAAGTTACGAAGACAGCCGCAGAGATTTTACTAGCAAACATGTCGGCTGCAAGAGCAGCTGGTATACCTCCGAGGCTATGCGCGACGAGGATTACTTTATCATCGGAGCCAAACGAGTCAAGAACATTGAGCAAAGGCTTAGCGAGATCCTCCAAAGTCTGAATCTCTTCTACTCTGCTCACGTTCACACCAGAAGCCGTCAGATCAACAACCGTGACACGGTGGCCCGAACGTTCCAGCAAAGGCTTCACCTTGTACCAGCACCAAGCGCCGTGGCAGCCTCCGTGAACAAGCACATACTGCTTCATCATCTTTTTTCCTTCTTTAGTGAGTGTCTCTTTTTTTTCACTTTTTGGAGTGTGTGTGTGTGGCTGAAGTGATGATTTATCCTATTTATAAATAGTAAGACTTGTCGACATTATCGATGTCTTTGTATTACAAATCAACCACTCTTGTGTTTTGTGGTGTATAAAATTAAACGTCGTTTCCAACCACATCTTAGCTATACGAAACGTCTTTGTCAGGTGTCAAAATAAGGAAAAGAAAACTTTTTTTTTTCTTTTTTGTCAAATAGGAAAAGAAAACTCAAATCCATATATTGTTCAGTGAGATAAAGTGGAATTCTCATTGAACCACAGAGTGAAATGTTAAGTAACAAATCCAAAGAGTGCATTTTTAAGTAACAAACCCAAAGAGTGCATTTTTTAAGTAACAAACCCAAAGAGTGCATTATTAAGAAACAAACCCAATGACTGCATTTTTAAGTAACAAATCCAAAGACTAGAGATGAGAGTTTGGAAGAAACAAATCACTAGACAAAATAAATTAACTTTTTCCTTAATTTCTTATTTGGTCTGTTTACTGGAAATGTCAATGAGCTTTTTTTTTCCGTTTGGACTACGTTTTGTATATTCCACTCCACTTAATCGTAGTTGTGACCTAATTCAATAGTAGAAAAGATAACAATAACAAATGTGAAAATTTTAAAAAATCTAAATGGGGCGTTTCGCTTTGCCGCAATAAAGAACGTTAAGAGGCGGTTCAGCTTCAGTGTAGAGAGACTTCTCATCGTTCCAAACACGAACGTACAGCTCTTGTCCTAAATACCTCCTTGACCATATCTGTGACCTTAGATTCCACATCCCTTTGTTATCCAATGACACCAATATGCTCGTCCACGATAACGGATACACCTACACACACCCAACCGCATGATCAACCAAGTTGTAACGCTTCTACTCCAAGTTATTTAATAAGATTTTAATCATTCAACTTGTTACTGACAAAGACTATATATTACGTACCTGGAAAGTGTGTCTTGGAACAGCATCAACCAAGTTATAACGCTTCCTCATGGTCACGTTCCATGTCCCTGACCCGTATCTGACAAATAACGTTCGAATTATAATTATGAATAACCGGAACCGGTTTAGATAACAGAGGGCAAGGTAAGGTGCTTGCTTACCCAACCGGATATGCGCTAGTGCCGTCCATGTGCCAAGACTGAATTGATCTTTCGTCGTTTTGGAAAACGATTTCAACGAACTCATGAAGCTCAACGTCGATAACCGATGTACCAAAGTGAGCTGGTCCGATCGTAGGAGTGCTAAGGATTGTCTTGAAATCGAACACGCCCGAGATGTTGTACCAATCGGCAAGTTTCAACGGTGTTGTTGGGTTGATGTACGATATCCGGTTTACTGTGTACCGAAGCTTCCCATTGATCATCGTGGCCGCATTGGCTAGGACTAGAGTTCGGTTTATTGGTATCGTACCGTAATGAAATGATCCTTGTGGGTTTGGCCTTGCAGCATTTGCCGTCAAATTCATCCTAATAATATTCAGCAAATTAAAATTAGAGAAAATCCACAAAAGATTATCCGGTTCGGTTATGTCCGGTTTAAATACCTGATGGTTCTTGCTTGTTTCATGGACCAATGGATATGGTAAGTAGGACCAATGGGGAGGGGACCATATGCAGCGTTTTGGGAGCCTAGGTAACGGAGACTCGCGGTTGTGGTTAGTACTGGTTTTGTAAACCGGGTTGATGCCACCATGAAATAGTCCCTCACAGAAGCTTTTAAAGTGACCAAAACGGTCAAGGACTGGCCAACGTGGACGTCAAGCGACTCATAGCTCTCCTGAAGAGTGTGAGCACCTTCTACTTCAATGAGGCTCATTGTGTGATTTTGAATCCTAAAATTTATCGATGTCGCTATACCGACATTCGATATTCGGAACTTGTATGTTTTACCTGAAGATATACAAATGAAAAAATATACAAATAAATACATATCAGAGACTAATGCAAGACCATATGGAGAATGTAAAAAAAAAACATCTTGATGGATTTATTTGATGACGTTACCTTGTTGTCCGGTAAATACTAGACCTTTAGAAGCACCATTGATGAGAAGAGCATCAGGAAGAGGAAGAGCATAGCCTGCATCAAGACGCTTTCGCAAGTCCTAGTGATCACAATAATTAATAGTTAAATGGTATATAAATCAAAACTTTACGTTGACCTTCAAGTAGTCTGAAATGTTTTTGTGTGGGTATATATATTACCTTGTGGCTCATTTTAAACCAGTCAGAGACGAGGAGGGTGAAATCGCCATCTGGTGTAGCGTAAGGAGTGGTAATGACGGCTCTCTGGTTAACGTTGAGAGCACCAAAAGCACCCCTGGCTCGGTGCATCGACGTGGAAGCGAAGTAAGTGTAAGTTCCGATCTGATCTTTAAGTTGAAACTGGTAAGTCCAGTTCGAGTTTGGTTGGATAGGACAGTTTGTTCCCAATACTCCATCTTGCCACGATGTCCTCCTCTGCTTCACTCCGTTCCTACACTTATTACAAACCGGTGTTAAAGATTTCATATTCGTCTAAACCGCAATTAGCTCAATCGGTTATATAGTAACATGTATACCAAGTGATGAGGAATGGCTCGTCAAGCTTGTTGATGAGGTTAACAACAACATTGTTGTTTGTAACAGCTTCAATCGGAGGACCAGGGAACTGTCCATTGATAAGAATGACCTACACGTACATCATACCAAAATATAGAAAAATTACACTAATGAATATTAGTTTCTCATATATGTATAAATTTAACTTATGCAAAATAATGGTTTATATTGATACCTGTTGAGGAACACCAAGAGGAGATCTTGTTCCATAAGTGACAGTCCAAGTGTAGAACATATATGGGTCTTCCCCATTAACCAAAACAGAGCCCAACAAAAACAAGGCTCCTATGAATAATTTACATAGCAAGAGATTGGTCTGTTTCATTTTTGTAAGAAGAATAGAATGTGGTCCTGATCTCTCTCTCCCTCTGCGAGATTCAAGATCAAGAATTGGTTTTTCGTTTGTTTGTGAGTATATGCTTTGGGGTTCCACCAAAGGACAATCTTATATACACGAGGGAGTAAGTAAATGTTTGTATTTTATTAAGTTTTGTCAACGAGGACGACGTGAATCCCCATGCATCACACAAAAGCCTCAATTGCTCTTTTGCGGCGTACTTCATGCAAAATATGCTTGCCCTTGACAACTTTTTTATTTAAAATTTACGCGATATAGATATGAGATTTGTAACTATCATAGATATGTGTACTACTAGAATTACTTCAATCACCAAGTTTTCTTTGTCGGCAAGAGAAGTATAACCATTTTTAGATTGAGTAAAAAGAAGAAATTGAACCAAAAAAGTGTTCTATATTGGCCCCGTTAATTTCGAGTGAGCTGGTTCAGTGACCAAATATTAGTCTAAGATCTGAAAGATCTATAACTTGAAAAATGGTTTGCATTTGGAACTATTGACTATTGTATCTTAAACCGGTAAGGATATTACGGAGTACAAACAAATATAGTTTGATGTCAAAAAAAGTTGTGAGAATTTCAACGTGAAAGTCTTATAAGCTGCTTTAGCCTTATATTATCAAAGACAAAAAAATGATGAAGAACCTACACTAGTGAGTGTCGGTCACAATTGTATAAACAAAACGTTAAGTCAAAATGAAGAAAGAATACACCAATGCAACCCAAAATGCATTCACCAAATAAACACAATAATGTTCGTTGTATACAATAGTTGATATTATACACTAATACTTAATGCAGTTCAAGTTTTATAAAACTTTTAATTAAAATTACGGGGTGCCTTTCTAAAGTAGCCAATGACTTGGTACGAGTGCATACAAATTTTCATGGAAACTTTTTAGGAAATACAATTTTTTTGGAGTAAGAAAAGCGTGTTTTGAGACGAGATTTGACTTAGGAAGTTATGAATTATACAAATAGAATACATTAGATAACAGAGTCTGGGAAAGTAGATCTTGATCTATAATTAAAAATTTTGTTCCCTCATACGTAAATTAGTTTAAATAAGTAGGTTGACTTTTTGATTTAGATGTATGGACAATAGAATCTATAATTAAGAAAACCAACGAATCACAGAACACATAATTAATTTCTCAAAGTAATCGAAACATAAAGAGTGTGCGTCTATCTCACGAGATTCCAGTTAGCACATTACTTTACTAAAACTAAAATGATGAAGTCAAACCAAATGCTAAGGTAAAAGACTTGGTGATGTATCCCTAGAAGAGATCACATATTGGGAAAGAGAAAGAAACTCTAATTAATCACACATGAATTCCTTACCACTAAGCTCGCTTGTACCATGTGAGTACACTATATCCTTATGTATTTATACCACATAATATGTATATATATATGCAATGTGTACTTCACATTAATAAATGCATGTCTATATGCATGCTTCCTCTCTTCCTCATCTTACGAAACTTGTCTTGAGACTAGCAAATCGATTATAGAGCCATTAGTGGATTCATCCTTTTATTTGGGAATTTAGGAAGTTTCATGCCTTTGTTCCTTAATCCCTGCATTGTTGATCGTATGTACATTGTACATTAAGGTTGTACTTACCATTAACCTTTAAACAATGTAAAATTTCTATGACTCACTGACTAATTTGCCATTGTAGTACAAATCAATCATAGTGGCTTAAAATGGATGTGTCAAAATTTGTTTTTTTTTTCGTTACCAATAATCTCGACATGAACATTGTCCATTCTCAAAGCAATGAAACCGAGTCGAGTCCCTTACGGTTATCTTCCTCTTTGTGATCTTCGATATGAACTTAATAGCACTGTGACAATCCACACAAGACCTCAAATTCTTAAACACCTTAATCGCTGTCCCTTCTTGTGTCGATAAAATTGCAAACGCAACTGCAAGTTTCTCGCTATGATGCACAAGATTATCTTCTTTCTGTTCATCTTCTACATCGTGCAATACAAGACTAGTAGCAGGAACATATCCTTCTTCTTTCATCTTCTTCCTCAATTCACACAAGAACTCAATTATTTGGTTATACATTGGATGCGAAGTATCTGCTGCTATGAATACATGACGCTTCCGTTTTATCTCAGTCCAGCTTGAACCGGGTCTTTTGGTGACTCCGTTTTCTTGCATTCTCTTTCTCATTTTCCCTTCTTCCTCCCATTTTCCTGCTGCAGCATAGATATTAGCCATTGTAACATAAGTAACAGGATTTTCCGGTTCTATTTTGAACAGTTCTTGAGCCGCTTCCTCTGCTAGGTCAATGTTCCCGTAAGTGCTACACCCACCAAGCACCGAAGCCCATAGAAACCTACTCGGTTTCATCGGCATTTCCCTAATAATGCTCTTTAACTGTTCGAATCTTCCAGACCGAGCTAATAGATCAACAAGACAAGTGTAATGATCAGAAGTATGCGATAACCCGTGTTTCTCTGTTATCGAGTGAAAGTATTCAAGTCCTTTTTCGACCAACCCGGCATGAGTACAAGCAGAGAGGACGTTTACAAAGGTAACATGATCAGGCTTCGTGCCAGATTTGAGGAGCAAATCGAAATACTTCAAAGCTTCATCAGGCTGCCCATTCTGAGCATAGCCACCAATCAAAGAAGTCCAAGAAACCAAATCAGGTTTAGGACATCCATCAACAACATGTTTTGCACTTTCAATGTTTCCACATTTCGTGTACATATCTACAAGAGAGCTTGACGCAAAAGAGTAAGGATCAAACCCAATTCTTGTCATGTATCCATGAACTTGCTTCCCTAGCTCTTCTTTCGTGAGATCAGCACAAGCGTTCAAAACTCCAGCAAAAGTGTACTCATTGGGTCGTTCACAAGAAGAACCTACCAACTCAGAAAACAGAGAAAACCCTTGTCGCCATCTACGGGACTTGAAATATCTATCTATCATTGATGACCACGAGACAACATCTTTGTCAACAATCTTATCAAAGATGTTTCCTGCTTCATCAATGCAGCCACATTTTCCATACATATCCATCAACGAACTCCAGAGCACCTCATCTGAATCCAATCCAGCTCGAAAGATATGCCCATGAAGTTCTTTCCCTCTACGTATACATGGAATCGCCGCAGCAGCAGCCACCGCACTAGAAACTGTAAAAATATTAGGTCTTGAATCCAGTACCTTTTGCATCAAACTATACAACACCAATGCCTCTTCAGGCTGATCCTTCTTAACATATCCCGTAACCATACCCGTCCATGAATAACTATCTCTCTCAGGCATTTCATCAAACAACTTCCTCGCTTCATCAACCAACCCAACTTCCGCATACCCATTAACCATTAGATTCCAGGAACACACATCTCTCTTAGGCATATCGTCGAACACCTTACGTGCATCAACCAAACTACCACATTTCGCATACATACCCAAAAGACGGTTCCATATAACGATCCCAGGTACAAACCCAGAAGTCCTAATGTGTTCATGAACCTTCTTACCTTCTTCAAGAGCGCGTGTCTGGCTACAGACTTGGATGAGATTACAATAAGTAGAAGCAGGTTGCTTCTTTGCTCGACCCAGAAGCTGAACAGCTTCTCGTAATAGCTTCTGTCCGCATAAAACATCAATGGCTTCACCAAATCTGTTAGCTTTACATAATCGCTCCACAACACCAACATCGTCATTGTTCGAATTAAAGAACTTTTTATCTGAAAACCTCTTCAGTGATGCGAAAGCAGAGGAGGATTGGTTTCTTTTGAATATTAATCCATGAAAAGTACTTAACTTTCTCACATTTGAATGATTCATCTTTACCAAATCAAAAAGTTTTCAAATTCAAAGATCTCGTCGCCGGCAACATTTAAGTGATCCTTCCTCCGATTGTTTTTATTTCAAGAATTAAGAAACCTTCTGACTTAGAAGGTTTCATTATCTTATTCAAAATTAAAACAAAAAGCTCCCATGCCGGGAATCGAACCCGGGTCTCCTGGGTGAAAGCCAGATATCCTAACCGCTGGACGACATCGGATTTATTGTTGTAAGTATTTAAAATAATCCCATAAATCCTAATTATGTTTTATTTTCCCGAATCAATTTGCTTTTTTTTTTTTTTTTTTTTTTTTTTTTGGTTGATTGATAAAATGGGGGAATCAGTCTTTGTTCCTTGTTTGTCACAAAGAAAACAGCATCTTATTGGATGGATTATTCATCTTTACAAGGTAGAACTAAGACCATCCAAAACATTCAGCTTTTTAGTTGTAGAGAATGAAAGAATCTTTGAAACTAATATTAAGCATCCATTGTTGTTTTGCCCATTACCAATAAATATCTTAAAGAAGAATTTATTGGATTATAGTATAAGGATAATAATTCACAAAATTCTGATTGGATGTTTTCTATAAAGTTAATGAAAAGAGTTTTGATTAGGTCGAAACCCATACCCATACATCTACCATTGGACACTAAGTGTGTTTCTTCTTCAAGTAAAAGTCGAGTTATGGGATTCAAAGTTGCATGTAAATGTCTGATTTCTTTGCCACTACATTTGGTTAAGTTTGGATGTTAGTGTCATAGTGTGTATATATTGTGTTCAACAATTGACGAAAACTATTTGAAATACGAAAATTCTGAAAGATTGTTGACTTGATTGCCAAACAAGCCATGGGATTCTTACTTATAAACCAAAGATATCTCATTGGATTCTCGCAGATAGAAACGATGAACCTTATCCTCAAAATTTAGATTAGACAGAGCAAAAGCTATCGTTTGTTAGAACTTTTGTAAGAGGAAAAATAATAATACAAAAAGGTTAGCGTTACGTGTCGTGAACCCACTACAAGAGAATCTAATCAATCAATCAACGGTATCAAAAATCTCGACGTCGTTATTACAAGCTCGAGACGTTTCAGTTCTTCTCCTTCATAAAAAGGAAATAAAAACGATTCCAGTGAAAGTAAAAAATCAAGATTAGTTGGATACGTGTCATGGTCTTGTTGGCTTATAGTTAGCCGTTTCTTTTTGTCCGTCTGTTTAGATTCCCTTGTGGTCTTTATTGTTTATAGGTCTTCGACATTTTTTTATATGCTAGGGTGTTTCGGAAAGTTTTTGTTGTTTTTTTCACAAAAGGAATCAAATGTTATTTCGAAAAGGTTTTTAGTTTTTTTTTTGTATTTGGCTACAAGGAAAAAAAAAAGCGACGAATAAAGTTGCTTTGCGTCGTGGGATCTTTTACATTGGATTATGCGAAAGATCCTTTTTGCTCATTACTAGTGTTCTAGATTTTTAAATTATTTCATGGGGTTTTTATTTTTTATTTTTTTAAACCACGAAGAATATTAAAATAGAATGAATTTACCATCTTATAATTGATCTGATTGGTAACTATCTAAAACTGTAAAGAACAACTAAAGCTAGAGCTAAAAACTGTTACAGAAAAGTATAACTTCGTAAGAAAAAGTTGTACATAAAAATTATACAAAAAACTAAAAGTAGAGTTTTGAATAAAGCTTTTGTGATTAGTAAAAATTTAAAGCTATACCACTTTTACCATTTTATTTTTGTTCACCAATCACACCCAATGTAAGTTTGATTACTAGCAAAATTGATATCAATGCTTAGCGAAAAAACTCCCAAGAAATAATGGCTGTTAGCTATATAATTCAACCTAGTTTTTTTGGTAAATAATTAAATATCCACGTTGAAATGAATAGGTATTTCATAATACATACGAATTACATTAACAAAAAAAACAAAAAAAAAACATGAAAAAGGGAACTATAGTTAAACACAATGGTTCCGTGGTTCTTTAAACTAATGCTCAATGTGAGTGTAAATGGACGTACCCGAGTTCTTTTGACCACTTCACTCTTTTACATACAACCAATATGTTGTTGATATATGTCGATGGCTACTAATACAGTTGTGTTAGCAAAAGCTAATGTAATTCCCTGTTCAACTAAAGAAACTAACGACTTCATATAAAGTAAAGCGAACGTGTCGTAGTCCTAGACTAGAAAAGATGAGTTTCTAATTCTGTGTACTAATTTAGTCTAGTTATATGATAGTAGTACAAACTAAAAAAGTACGAATTTATGTGTTGTACGTCTTATATACACTTACAAGTACTGATTATTAATCGAGTGGTTCCGCTGGAACTTGGATTGTTTTGTTTTCATATCTTTTTTTTTTAATTTAAATATTGTCAATGTTTAATCTCGTATGGTGTTGACTATAATTTTATAACCTTAAAGTTCATAACATTTCGATTAATTATAAAAAGTCAATATTAGTTGTAATGTAGATTTTCATTATTTAAAAGTATATTTTCACATTCCTTAAAACAACAACGAAAATATCTTTGTTGAATTGTAGAATATGTGTTTGCAATTTGTGATTGACTAAAGCCAAAATAAAGAAATGTTATATTTCCATTTAGCTTTTACACTACTTACCAAGCAAAATCAAAGAGATTTAACAAATGATATTGTAAATGTTAAAGTAAGGAAAGAAAAGTTTCATGTATTGTATGATCATGGAAGCAAATATTAAATATGATTTCCTTTATTTCAAAAGTTAGAAAAATGTTAATTTTGGGGGATTATCTAAAAATGAAAACAGGATATATTTAGTGGGATTTAATTTGCACAGTCTGAACCACTTTGGTTATGCATAAAATCAAGTGTTGGAAACTATTAAAACACAGGAGGATAACAAGAAAATACGAGAATCTTGAATGGGGGAAGCACTATTTAGAAAACAAAATAAATGACAAGTTTCCCAAAACTGAAAATAGTGAATTAATTGTTATTAGCCTAATAAATAGGAGGAGGAAAATAAAAAATCCGAATAAATATTTTACAAGTGAGTGTAACGATTCGCCGCGTGTGTACGGGGCATCACAAAAAGATTCTTTGTTTCCCATTTAAAGATAAAATCTAATTTATCAATTTACAAAAACACCCTCGACTCTCCACTTATTTACAGCGGCTACGGTTCACCGCGTCCTTCATCTTCTTTCCCCTCTAATCCCTTTCTTTTTTGTTTCTCATTTCTTCTTCTTTGTAACCTTCTTCTTGTTCGTCTATATATACGTACGTGTGTCTTGAAGCTTCTCTTTGTCTTTTATCTTTGTCCGTTTTTGTTTTCTCGATGGTTCAAACAGAAACAGATCAAAGGATGGGTCTTAATCTGAATTTGTCTATCTACTCTTTACCAAAACCCTTATCTCAATTCCTCGACGAAGTGTCGAGGATCGATGACAATAAATCGAAACTGTCTGAAATCGATGGTTATGTCGGGAGATTAGAGGAAGAGAGGAAAAAAATCGATGTTTTTAAACGAGAACTACCTTTGTGCATGCTCTTATTGAACGAAGGTATCTTTAAAAAGTCTCTCCTTTTTTTTTTTTTTTTTTTTCATAAATCGAATTGTGTTTTGTGATTTGATGAGATTGTTTTTGTTTCTGTATCTCTGTTTAGCGATTGGGGCGTTGCAGGCAGAGGCTAGAAAAGGGTCATCAGTGATGGCATCAAATGGGAAATTCAAAGATGGTGAAGGGGCAAAACTGGAAACTGATAAGAAGAGCTGGATGAGCTCTGCCCAGTTATGGATCTCTAACCCTAATTCACAATTCCAATCGGTAATTAATATATGATGAATCCACAATTCAATACAAAGATCAATCCTTTTTATGTTGTGTTGTGTGATGGATTCCCCAGTTTGGTCTGATGATGTTTTGTTTTTAACAGACAAACGAAAAAGATGATCGGTGTGTGACTCAGAACCCATTTCAGACGTGTAATTACCCTAATCAAGGAGGGGCATTTCTGCCATTTAACCGTCCTCCTCCTCCACCACCACCGGCTCCTCTGTCTCTCATGACTCCAACATCAGACATGATGATGGATTGTAGCAGAATTGAGCAGAATCATCATCATCATCATCATCAGTTCAACAAACCTTCACAGTTGCAGAGTCATCACATTCAGAAGAAAGAGCAGAGACGTAGGTGGTCACAGGATCTTCACCGTAAATTTGTTGATGCTCTTCATAGGCTTGGAGGGCCACAAGGTTAGTCCTTAACCACAGAAACTAATTAAAGGAACCAACTTTGCATAAAAAAATTTGATTGATGAGTTGATTATACTGAGATTGTGTTATGTTGTTGTTGTTTTTGTTGTGAGACAGTGGCTACACCAAAGCAGATTAGAGATTTGATGAAAGTTGATGGTTTAACCAATGATGAAGTGAAGAGCCATTTACAAGTAAGACTTCTCATCTTTTTAGAATAGCATAAACTTTTGATGTTTGAATGAACGAATGATTGTGACAGTGTGGGTGAAATGAATTATGTATTGCAGAAATATAGAATGCATATCCGTAAGCACCCGCTACATCCGTCAAAGACTTTGTCATCCTCGGATCAACCTGGTGTGTTAGAGAGAGAATCACAGAGCTTAATAAGTTTGTCGAGGTCGGATTCTCCACAAAGCCCACTTGTTGCGAGAGGGTTGTTTAGTAGTAATAATGGTGGTCATAGCTCAGAGGAAGCAGAGGTAGACGATGATGAGGAGGAGGAGGAGGAGAAATCTGATGGACGTAGCTGTAGAAATGAAACAAAGAAGAAGAGACAAGTGTTGGATCTTGAGCTTTGAAACTATACATAGTGATGATGAGATCATCTTTACCAGCTTATGTTACTTATATATATGCTCAAAAAAAACTTTGAGTTTGTTCCGGAGTTTTTGTAGATGTAAACATGAGAGGGGAAGAAATAAGCTAAGGATTTTGAGCAAAAAGATAGGTTTTTTTTTTGCCAGAGGATATAGATTAGCAAAGAGAGTGAGTGATCAAAATCCTCAGGTTTGTGGTTCTTTTATTTTGTTTTGTTTTACTTCAATAGAAAGGTAAAACTCAGATATCAAAGATTTTGTTTTTTTTTGCTTGTTGAAAGAGTCATCATATGATTAGTTTTTTTACCAACTCGGTAAATCGAATTCGAGACTCGTACTAAATTAGTTTTACCTTCGAAAACAGAGGATGAAGAAAGTCACAATCTTTGTCTGTCTCTGTAAGACATCGTTGTCTTCAATCTACCTACTCTGAAAATAAAATAAAAATCTTTTATTGCATAAAATCGTACGAAAAGATAAGATTTTTTTTTTATCGTCTTAAATACGACAAGATAACGAATTTAAGATTTTCACTATTGAGATATTGAAAACTTGACTAATCACTGATTTGATGTAGTTTAATTCCACGAGATTCGCATGTTTGGTACATAGAGCTAATAGTGATGGTATTTTGTCGGTACATAGAGCTAATAGTGATGGTATTTTGTCTTCGAAATAATAATCTTTTCAATTTGATAATTTTCATTGAAATTTAAATATTCCTTGGGATTTTCACCATTAGCCTAGGCCCCCCTATGTTACAAACACGTTTAGCGGATGTTTTTTTACTTTTTAACGCTAGATTTTGTTTTTTAATTAATAACAATACGTTTGTTGACACAACCATAACACTTTCTTGTTAAAAGCACTAAACCAATCGAATATTATAGTTCAAATTTGATTCAGTCGGTTCAATTTCTAACCACAACCGGTTTAGCTACCCGGTTTCCGCCATTCGGGTCTGGGCCTCACGGGACACGGGCCACATCTCCACACCCCTTCATCATAATTCACTTTTTTTTTTTTTTTTTTTTTTTTACAAACGCTTTTCGAATCAAAAGGGTCGGCGACATTGAAGTGAAGGGTTTAAGCAATCGCCGGAGCTCTTACGCCGGCCCTGAGCTAAGAATCGACCTTTTTTGTTAGTTTCTTTCGAAGTCTTCCCAATTTAAAAAACCATGAGAGAAATCGTTACGATTCAAGTTGGTGAATTCGCAAACTTCGTCGGCTCCCACTTTTGGAATTCCCAGGTTAGAAGCAAACACCGAACAATGATTCTCTCTCTGCTCGGATTTAGTTTAAATGGGTTTCTGGGTTTTGTTTTTTTCTCTGATTTTCATTACAAAAGTCTTGGGTCTTTTTCTGCTAAAGTTGAGGACTTTATGCTTGAAAATGTAGGATGAACTGCTCGGATTGGCGAGTGACCCAGAAAGCGATCCAATCTTTCGGAACCATAATCTCAACATGGACGTTCTCTACCGCTCCGGTGAGACCCATCAGGTCAGAGAGATTTGAGATTTCGTTTTGACTTTGGTCAAACTCACTTGTTTTCTGTAAATCTCAACCATTTCATTTGTGTGGTGGAATTTTTATACAGGGGGTTGCTACATACACTCCTCGTCTGGTTTCAGTCAACTTAAAAGGTATTAGTCTTAGCTTTATCTTTCCAATTAGAAGATTTTGCTTTGGCAAAGACTTTAATGTGTTTCCAGTTTCAGACTAGCTTGAGATAAGATAAGATAATAAAGTATAACTTAAAGATATAGAATTTGGTTTTCTCTTGGTTATTGTACTCCAATGAACTTAGAACAAGCAAGATTCTGGTTTTGAAATATACATAATGGTGGTTATATGTTTACATCTGAATTTTTTTCGTCTTTTTAGGGTCACTTGGCACCATGAGCTCACGTGGTACCCTCTACAACGAAGGTTCATCATCAAGATCAGTTTCTTCAACAACCTGGTCAGAATTGCTAAAATGTTTCTGCATTGGTAGATATTTCCTGAACAGGATGTTTAGGGAAATTGAATCTTAGTGCTGTTTAATTGAGTTAGAGTAAAAGGCTTGTTCTCTCACTTGGGTGATATGATCGAATCTCCAAGTTTGCATAAGTTGAATATCCATTGTGTATCTTGTAGGTTTGGAGATGTTGATACTCAGAGATCAGAACCTCGAAAGAGGAACTTGTTCCTGCAAAGTTTGTATGAGGAAGAACAGAAAGTAGGGAAAGAGATTGAGGACAAAGATATTGTTGGATCCTTAGATGAGGACGTTGAATGTTGGACTGACTTCTCCAAATCCCATTATCATCCTCAAAGTCTATACGAGTTGAACGGTTTATGGATGGACTCTAAGGATTTCAACAACTATGGAATTGGTAAAGACGTTTTCTCTGAGGCTTCACGAGGAGAGGAAATATGCGACAGGCTCCGTTTTTTCGTTGAAGAGTGTGATCATATTCAGGGTATTAAGTTCCTTGTGGATGATTCAGGAGGATTTTCAGCTGTAGCAGCAGATTTCCTCGAAAACATGGCTGATGAGTACACGAACGTACCTGTATTGTTATATTCCGTAAGGAGTCCAATGTCACAGATGAGCCCCAAAAAGACAGTTTCAAACAAGCTTCACGATGCGATATCGTTATCTCGACTCTCATCCTTATGTAAACTCTTCACTCCAATCGGATTACCATCCTTGACAGGAAGTACGCAACATCCTAACTCTCATTGAAACATAAATCTTTTGATTTTCTCCCAATGCAACTACTGATTTGGTTTGTCTTGTTTATCTTTTGTGTTGATTTTTAAAGGTAAAGCATCAAAATATCTTAATCTCGGTGATGAGAAACCTTATCGAAGCAGTGCAGTGTACGCCGCTGCTCTACATGCAAGCACAATCCCTTTCCGAATGCAACCCACTAGCTCAGATTCAAGTGAAGTGTCAACTTCTATGGATGTTAATACACTTGTACAGCTTTTAACGGGACGTGGTAGACAAAACATAGTGACGATTTTAGATTCTGCAATGCCAGCTCCTACATTAGCAGGGAAGCAATTAGAGAATACTCTTTTAACGAACTTGCAGTCGTTAACACCGGAAGTAAATGAAGATGTAGAAGACAATCAAGCAGTTGAGTCAATGTGTATACTTGGAGCTCTTAGATCAGAGGATAAAGAAGCATTGGTTTCAGAAGTGAAGAATGCGGTTGATGCATCTTACGAGCAGGCAATAACCAAAACAAAGCCGTTGTTTTGCAATCTATCTGTCTCACGTTGTCCTCTTCCAGTACCATTACCGTTTCCTTCTATATTTGGAAACCTTGTTGGGATAAAAGGTGAGATATTGAGCAGTCCGGTGTCGGATTCTCTGTACAGAGGCTCACTGGATGTTCACTCCATACCAGTAGCAACAAGGTGGAGATCCTCGAGTGCGATATTGCCCTTTTTGGAGAGTAGAATGGGGAATTTAGAGAAACTTGGGATCCAATGGGGAGCCATGGGATCAGATGTGGTTAGGTCATGGGGATTTGGGAGAGAAGAGTTGCAGGAAATGAGGGAGAATCTGTCAAAAATGGTGTCTGAGCTCAATCCTCAGTTTTTCGAATCTTCGGATTCAGATTAGATATTGAAGGAACTGTGTGTCTTCAAAACGAATCTGTTGTATTATCTCTAAAGATTTATTCATGTTGTTTGAACTTTTAATTTATGTACTTCGTGTGAGCAGCTTGAGGTGAGAGAGAAATTGAAACAATAGAATTGAGTTGATATAGGTGGCATAAGAGACAAGCAATGTCAAACCAGGATAAACCGATATCAACATTTATAGTTCCAGTGGGATTCTTCTGATCAATCTGAAACATTGCTACTTTTCCAATTTCCCCATCCTGTCTACTTCTTTTGTGCACTACAGAGTTAGAAACAACAACTATCACGCTTCTCTATCCATGGCTTAAGGGATCAGTAACCTGATGAACCTTACGAGCCTCAGCGCTTGAGTACTGTCCCACGGCTCTGGCATGAGGAATGGATTGCTTGCCAGCTGCAAGCGCATTCACATTCTCAACTAAATACTGTCTTGGGAGCCTCCCGACCACATTACCTTCCTCGTTCCCTTTTCTATCGAGAAAGGCGAAATGAGGAATACCCTCAACACCAAACTCATCCAACTCTTGCTCCCATTTCGTATTGTCCACATTAAGCATCACAAAGTTAACTTTGTCCCTTCAAACCACAACACCACAAGTAAAGTTGACATTAACACACAAAAGAAAAAACTTAGTGGGGAAATATCCCTATATTCCATTAATGATTGAACAAACATGAGATTAATGGTTTGCTTCTGTAACTAGAATCTTGAAAGCTCTAGTTTGTTCATTACCATCTATCTACATAGCCAATCCAATCCTTAAGAAGTTCCTTAATCCATTAAACCAACACAAGATTAGGTTTCTTCCACAACAACTAGCTTGTTCATTAGCTTCTACATATATCAAAGATCTAGCTTGCTCATCTTAAGTTCTCCAACTAATAAACTAACACAAGATTAATGGATCCATTCTGCAACTAGAAATCTCTAGCTTGTCTTTCAGCTATATGTAAAACCTTCAATATAAAAGAAATTGCGATGAAAAACAGACATAAAAGACCAATACTTGTATTGCTGCTCGATTTTGTAAACATCAGGGGCTAGTTCTCGACAAACCTCACACCAATCTGCATAGAACTCTACTACAGTCGGCTTCCCATTCGACAAAGCCTACCAATATCCATTTCACAAAAACCATATAAGCATGCTTATAAAGTCATTCTATGAGATGAAAAACATAGATGAAGAATCCAAAACGAAAAAAGAACCTCCTCGTAAGGCAACGCTGAAGCGGTTAAATCCTTCAAAGAAATCCCAAAATCGAGCCTTGTGGATACAAATAAAGACAAAGCCGCGATAACAGTAACAGCCGCGACTCTTCTATTGATATCCTTATTGGGTGTTTCAGGGAACCCCGAAGAAGAAGATGGTTCTACTTCTTTCGACGCAGCAGAGTTTTCACCATTATCCACTACCAATTTCTCCTGAATCAGGAAAAAAAAGCTAAGACCTTTAGATAATTCGTGGTCGACCCATTTGAAAAAGGATAAAACAAAAAAATCGACAATTGAACCTGGGTTTCGGAAGAATCTGGGTTTGGTTGGCATCGAAGAGCACGAAATCGTGGAGGTCGTGTTTGGGTAAGGAATAAAGATGGATGATTTCGAGGACTGAGATTGAATCCACCATGACTAGATGGAAGGTTTAATGAAAAGGCTAAGCGAGCCATCGTCGCACGAGAGAGAGAGAGATCAAAGCTGTTCAATATCAGAATACAAAAGTAATCATCAGATCGTTATTAACTTTTTTTTTTTTTTTTTTTTTTGACGATCCAGATCGTTATTAACTTATTGTCGCAGTAGTTGTAGCTTCTTCGTCTAGCTAAGCTACTAGAACCACACGTTTTTATTGATTCAAGTTATTTATTTCGCGGACAAAATCAAAGATCTTAAGATTTGAAATTAAATACGACCAATGGTTACAATTTAAATTTATTAACCTTATAATTAACATAGGGAAATCAAAATTATTAACAAAACAAAAAAAAAGAAAAAAAGAAAAAGGAAATTAAGAAAGCAACAAACCTCGTGTGATTGGGAGACTTTGCTTATGGACCGTTGTTTACTAACAGCCCATTGGTTGTTTTCGGAAGCCCATATATTCTTCTTTTACTTGGGCTTAAACGCCAGAAAACACCAGATAATATTTAGTTATTTACGATTTAGGCTGAAAATATGGAAATTGATATCACAACCTGGCCGGTGCAGGTTAGCTAGACTTCACGTTGTTAAGATAATATACGCCTTTTTAACCAAACATAATAAAAATTAATTTTGTATTGGCAAAGTAATTTTGTGTTTTTGTTTTTGAGGTTTACCATTTTGCTCAAGTCCGCCAAAAAGCGAAGAGAGGGTTCTTGCGATACAACAAATTTGGGCGTTTTTTTTTTTTTTTTTTTTTTTTTGTTTCTTCCAATTCGAATCTTATAATTCTAGCCATGGTTGAAGAAGCAGCTTCAGCATCGGAAGCTTCGGTGACGGAGGTTGTACAAACAACCCTAACCGAGCCTCCGATCCAACAAACCCTAGAACGTAACCAAGCCTCAATCGAAGCCACTCTTGAATCTTCTGTTCAGGGAGGCGGCACTGATTCTACCTGCAACAACAACAACAACAATAACGCCGCCGATAGTGCTGCTACTGATGTTTGCGATGAGGACCGTGAGAAGACGCTTGAGTTCGCCGACGAATTGACGGAGCAAGCCTCTGCGTTTTTGAAAGACCAAGATTTCGGAGAAGCCGTCGATTGCTTCAGCCGCGCCCTCGAGATCAGGTTTGCATTTTCACGAAACTCAATCGAGGGTTTAGGGTTTCATATGTTTCCGATTCACACATCTGGGATTTACAGAACGATCTAATCATGGTTCTGGGGTTTTTGGTAGAGATTTCAATTGTGTATCTCCTCCTGGACTGAGTTTTCTAAGATTTGTTGCTCTTCTTTGGATTTAGGATCTAATGAAAACTTTGTTGCAATTGTTGGTTTGTTTAGGGTTGCACACTATGGTGAACTTGATGCTGAGTGTATAAACGCATACTATCGATATGGATCAGCTCTCCTGGAAAAGGCTCAAGCTGAAGCTGATCCACTTGGTAACATGCCTAAGAAAGAAGGTGAAGCTCAGCAAGAGTCCAGCAACAAAGATGATTCTGTGAAGAACACCACTGCGAATGGTGAATCTTTGGCTGCTGCATCTGTTGTTTCGAGTGACCCAGAGAGACAAGGGAGTTCAAGTGGGCAAGAAGGTAATGGATAAATTTGGGGATTGTCCTCATTTAACCTTATGGGGTGTAGATGCTACTGCTTATTCGTTTCTTAGTGCTCCGTTTAATCGTATTTTCTTGTGTCTTTCAAAAACCTGTATACAAAATGATTGTGGATGTGCAAGTTTCTGACCTTTGCTCCCCCTCATGCATAGGTTCTGGTGGGAAAGACCAAGTAGAGGATGGTGAAGATTGTCATGATGATGACCTATCTGATGCAGATGGTGATGAGGATGACTCTGATTTGGATATGGCCTGGAAAATGTTGGATATTGCAAGGGCTATTACTGACAAACAGTCTACTGAGACAATGGTAAAAGTGGATATACTCTGTGCGCTTGCTGAAATTTCCTTGGAGAGAGGTATACCGTATATCTTTCTTGTATCAACTTTATTATGCTCTATTTCCCCATATTCAGTTTTCTCTATTACGAGTGGTCAATTTTGAGTTGTTGATTTATTATGCAGAGGACATCGAGTCTTCCCTGAGTGACTATAAGAAAGCGTTGTCCATTGTAGAGCGTTTGGTTGAACCTGACAGTCGACACACAGCCGAATTGTATCCTTTTGATTTCTTAATTTGTATTTCATTTTTTCGTTTCTGTCAATGGAAGTGTTGGTTTATATATAAACTTAACTTGAACGTTTCAGAAACTTCCGTATATGCATCTGTCTAGAGACTGGATGTCAGCCTAAGGAAGCAATGCCATATTGTCAGAAGGCTATATTAATTTGCAAAGCACGGATGGAGAGGCTCAGTAATGAGATCAAATCTGCTTCTGGATCAGCAACTTCCTCAACCGTCTCTGAAATAGATGAAGGCATCCAACAATCATCTAATGTTCCCTACATTGATAAATCAGCTTCAGACAAAGACAAAGAAGCTGAGATCGAAGTCATGGCTGGTCTCGCTGAAGATTTAGAAAAGAAGGCAAGTTCACTAAGTCTTCATTCATTAGAAAAAAAAAAAAAAAAAGAACTCCAAACCCATACTAATGTCCAACATTTGTTTTATGCAGCTTGAGGATTTGAAACAACAAGCAGAGAACCCAAAGCAAGTTCTTGCTGAGCTAATGGGCATGTCATCGGCAAAGGCAAATGCTAGTGAAAAGGTTGTTCCTGCTGCTGCTGAAATGAGCTCTTCTAGGATGGGAACTGCGAATACCAATTTCGGGAAAGATTTAGAATCGCCTACAGTCTCAACCGCTCATACCGGTGCAGCAGCAGCAGGAGTAGGAGCATCGTCAGGTGTAACTCATTTGGGTGTAGTTGGAAGAGGAGTGAAGAGAGTCTTGATGAATGCAACCTCCATAGAATCAAGTGCATCAAAGAGACCAGCTACTGAGCCTTCAGACAAAGCCGATGGCAACTCTTCTTGAAGGTGAAAAGGAAAGAGGTATAGAAATTTCTAGTACTGCTGAAGTTGTTAACCGAGGAAAACTGAGAAAAACATTTTGGTATCTTATGAATCTTCCAAGACTAGTTTCAAGTTCTTGTATTGTAATGGGGTCCGTCGTACTTGCCACTTTTTAATCGCTGAGAGCTTCGATTTTCGTACTTCTTGTCTAGCTTCTTGTTAACCGGTATTACTTTTATGTGCTTTCTAGTTTACTGACAACATCTTATTAGCACAATATATCTGGTAATCATCGCTCAGGTGTCTTTATAACTTCACTGGATTAGTTTATTTCTAACTAAGAAGAGATAAGAGGATAATCTTTCCTACCAAATGTGGGGGTTACTTGTAGAATCAAAATCTGAGATTTTATATGATTAGTAGAAAGTTTCGTTATATATTAGGGAGATACGATGAGCTGTATACGAAAAGAGAGACCTCTTTCGGGGAGCCACGTGTTAACTCTGTCAGTGTCACCCCAGCAAAGCCTACGTGGCGAGCAGCTCTATATATATCAAAACTCGAGAACAGTTGTCACAAATTGAAATATAACTAAAAATACATACACTCGAAGTCGACGATTAAGTATCATTATATTAATTTCATTAATTAACTAACAGTCACATTTTGATTCTTTTATTATTCATATTTGAAAGTTTCAAAGGTTAGCAGCGAAGATGTTATGTGATTGGTTTATAAATACTCTGCTATGTGAGAGAGAGAGTTTACTTGCTACATTCACAAATAAAACTTGCAAAATGGGAAGGGTTGAGTATTTGGCCATGAAGACTTCGGAGGAGACGACTGCGAACCTGATCAATTCCGATCTGAATGAGTTCGTCGCCGCCACAAAGAAGCTCGTGAAAGACGTAAGGCTGCTCGGCGGGTTAGGCTTCGGCACGTCTTTCCTCCAATGGGCTGCTTCAATTTCCGCCATGTGAGCAAAAAAGATGAAACCAAATAACTTTTTTTTGTGTGCTTTTGTTTGGATCATTGTGATGATTCTTATTGTTTGTTTTGACAGCTATCTATTGATATTGGATCGGACCAACTGGAGAACCAAAATGTTGACTAGCCTTTTAGTGCCATACATCTTTTTCACACTTCCTACGGTTATCTTCCACTTCTTTAGGTAATCAAGAACAAGTCCTCTTTAAAATGGTCACTTGGAGTTCTTTCTGTAAATGTAACTAATATTAGATTTAATTTCACAGCGGAGATTTTGGGAAATGGATTGCTCTCATCGCGATCACAATAAGGCTTTTCTTCCCTAAAGAGTTTCCAGGTCAGATTACTAGACATTTGTTTGAATTTCGAACCTAATAATCACGAAACTTTTATCTTAAAACTTTGTTTGTTTTCATATTTTCATTTAGAGTGGCTAGAGATCCCGGCAGCATTGATTCTTCTTCTGGTGGTTGCGCCGAGACTCATTGCTGAGACACTAAGAGAAAATTGGGTTGGAGCAGTAATATGTCTTGCAATAGCATGTTACCTTTTCCATGAACACGTTAAAGCTTCTGGTGGATTCAAAAAATGTTTTACCGAGAAGCATGGAATTTCCAATACCCTTGGGATCGTTGCCCTCCTCGTTTACCCGATTTGGACCATATTTTTCCACATCTTCTAAGTCCACTCCAACACCCATTGGCTTGTATTGTAGTCTTGAATTAAGATTCAAAGTTTAAATTGCATAATGTCTTTATAAGAAGCATTTCAGTTGTGCTGACTTGTAAGTTCTTTTATCTTGTATGTATTTGCCTTGTAAGAAATGTGAGTTTTTTTTTTTTTATATTGGTTGGTGTGTTGAAAAAGATCTTGAATATTCTAGACTATTTATTCAGTTGACAATGACTAATAGTTGTTTTATACAAAGAAAAATATATTATAAAATTTTAATGGATATTCTATAGCATGGATTTTTATCTATTTACTAGGTTTTGAACCTACGCTACGCGTGGGTATATTTGATATATTTTGATGAAAACTATATATGATTGATGACGGTAGTAAAATATTATCTTATAAAAAAATTTAAATTAGTATTAAGGAAAAAGTTAAATTTCAGATACACAATTTTTTGAAATATAAAAATCAGTTGTGTTATAAAATCAAATCTGATAAAAAAAATCAATGAATTTAACTCGACATCCAGGCGAGGCGAATTAAACTGATGACATCACATATCCTAAACCATTTTTTTGACCACCAGAAAAACAAAACAATTTTATCATTATGAATTTAACTCGTTTTCATATTTAATTGATCGCTACCACCTATGTTTTCGTGTTTTTTATTCAATGTTTTCTTATTCTTCATATTCTTTATTGTCATTTCTATTGTCAAATTTTGTGGTAATCGTCATCGTTACTTTTACCGTCTGCTTCTTCGCTATACTCTTTTTCTTCTTCATCCTCGTCAAATTCTTCACTTTCTTCCACTAAAAAACTTTTGTTTAGACTACCACACAACTTGTTAATCCATCAAACTCCAATAACAAAATCATTTATTTTCTCATAAAAAAAAATAAGATAAAAAATAAAAAATTAATGAAAAAATATCAACTTATCTATAAAATCATACACAAAAATATGTTTTACAGCTCATAAGAAATAAAAAGCACAAACGTATATAAATAAGATAATTTATTTTACATAAATATTTATAATATTTTAAACTTTTAAAAGGTTTCGAAATTTGAAAGGGTTCGAAATATAAATTTTGAACCTTTTAAAAAGTTTCAATATTTATAATATTTTAAATTTTTAAAATTTAAAAGTTATAATATTTAAAAACTTTTTAAAAGCTAAGAACTTTTAAAAGTTTCAATATTTATAATATTAAAACTTTTAAAATTTTTAAATATTATAATTTATTTTTTTGAAACTTTTTAAAGTTTTAATTTGATCAAATAAATAACCGGATCAAACCGAATATACTTTTAATTTAAACTTGGACGCGAAGCTTTGCTGCTCATTCGTTGTTGGAAACATATTAATCTTATTTATAATGGTTCTGAACTATTGTCTAAAAAATTTCTAGCCGATGTAGGATATTGTGCATAGTTCTTTTATTTCGATAAATTTAAAATTTTTCTTTTTCTAAAAAATTCTAGAAATTTAAAAAATGTTAATGAATGACATGTCAAATACTGATTGATTGTTTAAAATAATTCTTAATATAGAAAATACTAGAAATTTTTAAAAAATATTAATTAATGAAGTGTCTAATCATAATTAGAGGTTTAAAATCCTATGTAGACGCGCTTATAGCTCATATTTTTTATTAGTATAGATTTTTTAGTTAAATTTTGCTTGATTAGTTTTAAACTTTTAATTGGTTAGTTAATCTCCTTACAATGAAATACGTGCCGTTGTTCATATCTAAACATGTAATGCACGACGTTTTTTAATTAATAGCGTATATTACTAGAATCAATCAAGATGTGGAATCTTTGATGACAAACAATAAGCAGCCACGTGGCATAGCACAGAACCTGATACTGTAATCCCTTTACACTTCAAATTTCACAAAAGAGACACATCAGATCATCAGAGAGAGCTTTTTGGTCTGATCAGAGGAGTGACTCTGTGGCGGACTATGGCCGCTTTCTTACAAGCCGCCGTTACCCCCGTGCAATCCACTAGGCTGGTTACGCCCACCAGCTCCGCCGCAAAGCTCCGGACTTCTTCTCAGAGTGTCTCTAAATGCTTTGGCGTCAACACGGTGGCGAGCCGTGTCTCTTGCTCCCTCCACAACGATCTCAAGAACTTAAGTCAGAGTTGTGTTGACGCTACTAAGATCGCCGGTTTTGCACTCGCCACCTCTGCTCTTCTCGTCTCGGTACGTTTCTAGCTTTTCGGCAAGTTGCAAGTTTTGATGCTAAAGACTCAAACCTTTTATAGTCCTAGTTGCTCCTATGATCGCTAAATTAGGGTTTAAGAAATTGAGGAACATGTACACCGATTTATATATTAGGGTTTCGTCCTCTTCACTGAATTTCAATTTCTAACACTAAAGACTCAGCCTTTTAGTTAGTTTACTTCTGATGATCTTAATTTTAGAATCTGATCGATTCATAGATAAAGATAAATGGTATGTTGATGATGATCCATGTAACATGTTTTTGTGTATATACAGGGGGCAAACGCAGAAGGAGTGCCAAAGAGGCTAACTTATAAAGAGATTCAGAGCAAGACTTACATGGAAGTGAAAGGAACAGGGACTGCAAATCAATGTCCAACCATTGAAGGTGGTGTGGACTCATTCTCCATAAAGCCAGGCAAATACTACGCCAGGAAGTTTTGCTTAGAGCCAACTTCATTCACCGTCAAAGCAGAAGGAGTTAGCAAGAACTCCACGCCTGATTTCCAAAACACAAAGCTCATGACTCGTCTTACCTACACACTCGATGAAATCGAAGGCCCTTTCGAAGTAAAATCTCGCTGCTAAAAACCTTTCCATACATTGGCATTCGAACAGTCCATACAAAATCTTAACTTTGGTATTTGATTCAATTCAATAGGTAGCTTCTGATGGAAAGGTGAAGTTTATAGAGAAAGACGGTATTGATTACGCTGCAGTGACTGTACAACTTCCCGGTGGGGAGCGTGTACCGTTCTTGTTCACGATCAAGCAGCTCGTGGCGTCGGGTAGACCAGAGAGCTTTGGAGGAGATTTCTTGGTGCCATCTTATAGAGGCTCGTCTTTCTTGGATCCTAAAGGCCGTGGTGGCTCTACTGGATACGACAATGCGGTTGCATTACCTGCTAGAGGAGACGACGAGGAGCTATCTAAGGAGAACAACAAAGACACAACTGCTTCACTTGGTAAGATCACATTTAGTGTCACAAAGAGTAATCCCAAGACCCGTGAAGTGATCGGTGTTTTCGAGAGTATTCAGCCTTCGGATACCGATTTGGGTGCCAAGAATCCTAAGGATGTCAAGATTCAAGGAATCTGGTATGCCCAACTTGAGGAATAAAAACATAGATTATCTAGAGAATCTGTTTGTCTGTAAATGTTATGATTAAAGATTATTGATTCCAGTTCATAAGCACATGTTGAACTCCATTAGGTAAACACTATACTATAATTTAGCTGTTGCACTTTTGGCTTTAATCAGAAACTAATTATTGTGATGAAAAGAGACTAATCATTACGGATTAAGATATCATATTTGTAGATCTGGATAATTGCTTGGTAACAGCAATATGATTTCTGGTTAAGAAGTAAGAACATATTCATAACTAAGCAAAACCACTTTGTCGTCACATCTCACATCCACTTTGTGTTTTTTTTTTGTTTTCACCTCCCCTGTCTTAAAAACAGAGGACCCTTTGCTCTGTTTCTTGGTTCTGTCTTCTCTCCTACTCAAAGTTACAAATCTTTTGGACAACACAGTGATGGAAGATCGAAGAAGGTGACAATGACGAGTAAGAGAGACGATAACAAGGACTCCGTTCATGGAGATGGTTAGAACAGCTTCGTTTGGAACCAGCTCAAGTTTTGTTCTTCGTATCGGGCAAACTCTCTTTTCTTCTGCTTCGCTTCTTTTTATGTGCTTTAACGATGACGAAGATTTATACGCTTACACTGCCTTCTGGTAATAAACCAAATCTTTCTTTCAAAATTAGAAATCAAGTTTCGAAATATCAGATAATTATAAATGGTGTGGAACAGTTATTTAGTTACAGTCATGGGTTTAGTGACACCATGGAGCGTGACATTAGCCCTAATGGACGCTTACTCCATCATCATCCAAAGCCTTCCTATGCAAGCAACAGTTATATCAGTCATCGTCGCTGGAGATTTTGTAAGTTATCTTTGTGTTTGAAACCTTCCTAGCTATATTCATCTACTTTAGAAAATGTGTGCTACCAAATGAGCTGATTGTGACTAGTAATAGACATAGACATAGTGGAGATAGATTATATTTTTAATTGGTTCCTATCAAAAATACAATCCAAGTAGTATTCAAATTGTAATACATTCCACAACTTTATAATTAGCTTTCTGCTATATATCCTTTCCCACTATAATATCTGTAGTGGACCATATCTTATGAGAAAAGATTGATAGATATCCAAATCACATAAGCCATTAATGGATAAAAGGTTTTAGGCTATACACCAACTTATAGTTATCTAATAATGGTTTCCACTGTAATGAATGGTCCATGGTGTTCTCAATTTCGGGTCAACTAATCTGTAACAATATTATGCAAAAAGTTGTTCGTACCTTTTGTTTCTTGTTTAACTTAGACTCCACTATCATCTTTGGTAATTCAGTGTGTGGTAGAATGAATCTCAAACTTATAACGTTATAGTTATAGAAGTTGTAGTAGGCCAAGTCTTTGCAGCTGACCGGTCCAATCATCTGTCAAAGTTAGGTCTAAAATAATTTCAGGCGGTTAACTACAATTTAAACCGGAAAATAACACTAGCTCATGTCGAATCTGAAAATGATCATGATTGATATTGAACTGACGACTCATGTAAAACGAGTCATATCAAAACCAGAATAAGCTGATGATGACCCATCAGACTCTGTTATAACATTTCAATACAACATAATCATCATCGTCATCTGAAAATACCTGTTTGCAATAAGCAGAGGAATATGGATCACTGATCTTTGCTTGTTGTAATCAAGATTGCGAAATCACTAGAGTACTTCAACTTGTATACTTTTGTTGTTTGGTGGTACTAGACTATGTGAATTCTTTTATGGCTCTTTCAAGGACTCGAATTCTATTTTTAAAAATTATATATAATAAATAATAAACAGGAAAAGGTGTAATTAATTAACCGAAATATTTTAATGATTGATTTACTAATAATAAAAGATATGGATTTCTTCAGGTTCTGTCATTTTTGTCGCTGGGAGGTGCATGCTCGACGGCGAGCGTGGCCGTACTTTTGATCGGAGCCGGAGAGAAGCAGTGTGATCGGTATAAGTTATCGGCGACAATGGCGTTTTTGTCTTCGTTTCTTTCTTTTGCTTCCACTTTCTTTAACTTTCGTCTTCTTCCTTCTCTAATGTCTCACTAATTAGATTTCTTTTCACCAGTTTAATCTTTATATTATATTCTCCTTTTGCATTTGTATAATTTTCATGTACGTACATAAAAATATCTACACAAAAATTATTGTGTCTCAAAATGCATAAATAATCATGTATGTACATGTCTTCTATATATATGTTAAAATTTGAATAGTAAATGGTCATATCGGATGTCCCATTAGAACACTGTATTTATAGGAAACCTTTGTAATCATTTGACTGTAACAATTTTGACCTTTAATAAAGTACATCTTGTAATTTGTAAGGCTTGTTGCAGCATTGCACATGGGCCTATACAAAAACTTGAAAACTATGCTCTACAGCAATATCACTAATCAAAAGCTCAGTCTACATAGTAGGAGGAAGGTTGAATACAATTATGAGAAAGTACCAAACTGAATAGAAATTAATTACAAAATCTTTAGTTACTGTATTCATTTTCTCAAATATCAACTGTATACACTGATATATTTAACTTAAACCAATATAATAAATATAAATCATGATGTCGACGGCAGACAACAGATTTTTTGTCAATTGTACAAAAATATGTACAAAAATTATTCAAACCTTAAAAAACATTTGTCAATTGCATAAATATATCAAAATTTAGTTAGATGCTATCAATAAGAATGAACTCATTTGTTAAATTACCATTTTATTATATATATAGGTTAATCTGTTCATAGTGTTATATAATGTAATATATGGGAGACATGAAGATCTAAAGTGTCCAATCTCATTTGATTTGCAAATGTCTGGATTTAGATAAGTATTTATCTGTATTAGCATACATACAGATGAATCAAATTAATTAATATATATATAATAGATTATTATTTCATTGCTTATAAATGAGAATCGACTTATGGGTTTTTAAAATGTTCTTGTTTATTTAAGGCACCGGCTTGTTCAAGTGCATGCACATACACATTCATGTGTTCCGTACGTAAGTTTCTATAGATTTTCTTCGATACCCAAATCACATAGACAAAACTTTATGATGTTATAAAACTAAACCCAAATGGTCAAATTACATATAAACAAAATTTCACAACCATTTAGACTATATATAGAAAACCTTATATAGTTTAAACAATAAAATTATATATAGAAAACCTTTTAAACAATAAAATTATATATTATCCTGAACTTTATATATAAGGACTGTGAATCATGTGCATATATAGACGGTTCCACAAAAACAAGACCAACATAATAATAATTTATACTTTTATGAACCATAATTAGGAATGATTCTTAAGCGTTCAGAAGTAATTAAAGTTAAAGGGGACCCAAGACAACCTTGCATGATGATGGAAACTTTTGATTCTAAATTTATATGAAAGTTCAAAGACGGGAAGTTTCATGGCAATGACAAGTGTGAGCTTTTTTCAATGAATCTAAAGAACAAAACAAGATATTATTGGACAAAAAGAAGGAGTCCCACTATCGTATAAAAACAAGCATATAAATATAATACAAAACCATGAAAATCAATATATTCCATATATCGTGTGAACCATATCTTTTAATTACATAAATTAATTAAATTTTCTAGCATATGGATATTTTCCCATTCAAATTATTATTTTAAAATATAGTTTTGTAAATAATGTATATGTATGTTTAGAATTTTTTTTTTGTTACATGTATGTGTAGAATGCATACTATGCTGATGGACGTATAAAATGACCGTATTAAAAAAAAAAAGATGGAACATGCATGGACGCGCCATTGGTGTCATTTATTTTTGACTAATTTCTTAAGATTTATCACTAAGACATGATCACATGAATACAAATTGGGGAAATTAAAGATTGTAATCTTCGTTCATTTTTTTTTTTTTTTTTTTTTGGCAAACTATAATCTTCGTTCATATGCACATGTTAAACGAGAAAATTTCACCTCCGCAACACACCAAAAAAGAAACACAATCATAACTAAATAAGAAACCCAAATAAATTGAATTTAAACAATTTTATTGTAACGTAGCTAAGAAATTATAACAAATATTTGCACGTGATTATGTAACTAAGCTATAAAGAAAAACGATAAATAATATGTAACGGTTATATGGAAACCAACAAAAAACAGACCATCTCAATTCAAAACTGATTGGTAACACCTACAGCTAAACCAAACAGAGACTATTGTTTTTTTTATTGAAATATGTGTATTATGGTCGGGATTTTTTAGCCTCGTCGGTTTAATTTACCTGATGAAAACAATATTATAAGATAAAGTTTTTGGAAGTCGAATAAATTAAGCATTCTTTTCTGGTGAGTCAAAGAGGTTAATTATTGGTTCAATCTTCACATTTGTGGGGTGAGACCGTTAGAGGGAGCATCCATGAAGCTTCTTCATACCAAAGCATGGAGCATGTGACGCTCTCTTTCTTCTTCTACATGTACAAAATCTTTCTAATAAATTACAAAAGAAAAAGTCCAATTAATAAACAATCATACGTTATTACGACACAAGTATCTATAACAGAAAAGAGACATTATTTTGTTTAACAAAATTAAAACATACAGATTATGATTGTATTACAACTAACAAGCATTACTTCGACAGTCGAGCTTTAAACAAATCTCTAATTGTTATCATTTTTTTAGAAATTGGTACTCTATATCTCCTCTAATTTATCCGTGTCTTTGAAATACTCATCTATAAATTATATCGTGAAATAAAAAACCATATGTCCTATCAACATATAAAGCAGAAAGCTGGATATCTCATATTATCCACCATTGATTCTTTGGAATAAAAGATATAACTAAGTAAATGGAAAAGTAGCATATGAAAGGGTTATGTTAATATATAGTGAAACAACATGAGATAACACAATGGTACGTATACGGTGGATTTTTTTCCTATAAAATTAAGAGTGTTGACTGTTGCGACAAGCATATATGTATATGGCAACTTGTCCAATAACACATATTGATGAACATAATGTTATATAGATTATACAAATTGAGGGAGTTTACAACTTTACATGATTGGTTTCAGCGTGTAAACGATCGATTATTAGTCCATATTAATCAGTAATTATTACTAAACATAGAGCGGTCGATCGTTTGACCATGAAAATAATATCAATACTATTAGCTAAACACCACAGCGCCACTTCATTTCTGGTTGGCATAATCGTTCAGCTGATAGTTGACAAATTTACCACACATTGACCCATCATCATTCCCATTCCTAAATTTGACTACTACGCATTATTCTGAACCATAGATACATTATTTATAACTATTTCCGAAGAAGCAAGAACAATATCGAGATGTCACCGGGCAAGAACGGACTAAAACGAGTTTACGCCATCACCTATGAAAATTGTCGGATTCTCGTGGGACCCATGTAAAGGTACGTGTCATCTCACGGCTCGAAGACACGTGACTGCGTCATTTTAAGACACGTCGCCCTCCCCTGCCACTCCCTTCTCTTACTATTTTCCTATACTCTGGTTTTGTTCCGTGGACTCTCAGCGCTAAGGCCACATCTATTGTTACGTTTTTTATTTTATTTTTTTTGTTCTAAGCAAGTATTTCGAAAGTTTACGGTACTATTAAAAAAACAATTTAGGAATTATGACGTAGTTTAACCTAACCTAGGTAATGGCTAGTAGTTTCAATTAAGGGCACAAGATTTTAAGCTCAGTAGATGCGCAGTGGTAGTGATGATGGTCGAACGATTACTGAAATACTACTTTCTCTATCTTAATTACTAAGATATGCCATTCTTTCCTTCTTTTTTTCTCCCACCTTCCCTATAGATTGGGTGACTGCCTCTACACTCATAAGTAGAAAGATAAAGTAGTAGTCCTCTACGCAACTTGGTGAACCGAAACCGCAACAAAATATACATGCAAAGAAGTAGTAGTAAAACCATGGTCGCCAACTATAATATGCCTACTCTATTTAGCTTAAGTCATTGTCATTATTAAATTCTTTACCACCAATCAAAATTCATTGTATTTTAGGATGTTCAATGTTGACATCAACGTCTCAACGGAAGCAAATTAAACTCTGGCTTCTTTCTACGATGAGTTTGACTGGTAGATTTTTATAATTGTGATTTAACTAACCTTTTTTGCTTATCTACTAACCAAACAAGTAATTAGATTGGATAGTAGACCATCGATCGGAATCCATAATAGACACTGTGAAAAACATAATCCACCTTAAAAATTACGCCTTTTACAAATTTAAAATTCTAACCATTTTTCAATAAACTTATTTCTATAGTTTAAATGAAAAAAAAAATAGCTAATATAGATTACTACAAGTAGTCATTATATACTAAAACTAAACGGCATTGTTTTGTACTAGCTAGATAGATTTACACAACACTAACTACTTGGTATCTTTACCAATATGCATTTCTTACCAACCAAACCAAATACGACAACTAATACTCGTAAAATCATAAATGAAGTATAATTACTGCAACAAAAAATAAATTAGTACTGTAGTAGAAAATAGAGAAACACATGCCGGATGCAATAAAAATAAATGTAAACAAAAACACAAAAATAAGCAATGAATTTATATTACATTAAAGGATCCGACAACTTCCTGACCAATCAAAATCATAGATTCAAAAGTGACAAGAAATATCCATATATAATACAAAAATGGGAACGATTATAGCGTTTAAATTTGTAACCTAGCTATTGTTATAAAGGGGGCAGCAATAGTTGTTTGAATTTCAGGAATTCAATTTTAGATCTTTCAACTTTAAATACGTAAACCTACCGCTCCCAACCCCACACGAGCTTTATAATAAAATCTTATTAAGTCAATAATTTACCTCTTCACAATCACAAATAACCAAAATGTGTTTCATAATGGACTCATAATAAAAACAAGCTATTCCATGCTTGTAGAGTGGGTAGCTTCACGTCTTTTTTAATACAGTACTACTACAGTATAGGTTTTTTTTGTCTTATTTCACTGAATTTTGTAACAAGTTCATATTAACTCATCATGCAAATCACCTTTGACATTTTTTAAAACACGTAAACGAAAAATAAACAAAGCTCAGTAGGCTACTCCCCTGACATGGTGGTAATTATAGGTAACAAACAATAAACAAAGGGTTAAAAAAAAATATGAAACGCAAACACACAAAAAAAGCTGTCTTCCTCCCCCCACCACTTTATACAGCCTGTCATCACTTCTATTGGTCCACAACACGACAAAAATCCTACGTGGCATCCATTTTTATTATTTTTCTGTAAATTTTTCTCTATTTATACACAAACTCTGCTTCTTCTTTCTCTTCCCATAATAATAATTATTCTTCATCTCACCGGGAAAAATAAAAACTGAGTCAACTCAGACCGAGTTACCAAGAACCATTATTATTAACACACTGAATATATATACACATACGCAAATGGGTATATGCAGCTCGAGCGAGTCGACTCAAGTCGCCACGGCGAAGGTGATCTTACAAGATGGGAGGATGATGGAGTTTGCGAACCCCGTTAAAGTCGGATACGTATTGCTCAAGTATCCCATGTGTTTTATTTGCAACTCCGACGATATGGATTTCGACGACGCCGTTTCCGCCATCAGCGCCGACGAGGAGCTTCAGCTTGGTCAGATATACTTTGCTCTTCCTCTTTCTTGGCTTCGTCAGCCACTTAAAGCGGATGAGATGGCTGCATTGGCCGTTAAAGCTAGCTCTGCGCTCATGCGAGGTAGTGGAGGTTGCCGTCGGAAACTCGTTGATCCTATTGTTTCTGATAAGTTTCGAACGAGAGTTGGATCCGGTGATGATACTGTTGGTTCCGGCTCCGGAAGAAGGAAAGGGAGGAACGTTGACGGTGGCGGTAGTGTTAGTAGTAGCCGGAGGAGGAAAAGTTACGCGGCGGAGTTGAGTACGATAGATGAGTGAAGGGTAGTTTTGGAATTTTGATTAAAATTTGTGGATAGTGTAAATTATGTTGGGGGGCCTATTTAGTCATTTAATGAAGATGCAATTTGCAGCATATTGGCAAAAAGTTCTTATTTGGTATTTTAGTACTTAGCACCAAATTACAGTTATATCCTTACATTACACATTTTTTTTGTTAATCATACTTATTAGATTTGACATACACATAACTAAAAGTATTAATTTCATTATTGATATAAAAACTAGTATAAAGGAGATAAGAAAGGAACATGTGACTGGTTCCAAAGATCTCGTAACGCGGTATTTGGATTGATTGCATGATGAATTAAAAATACAAAGGTTACGCAATAATAGTCAAATAAATATATACACTCATACACACAGTTCGATCGACCCCAACACAAAAAAAAATAGTATAGTTATTTGGAAAAGATTATATAATAGTTGATTTTTAAGTGATAAATTTGTCAATAAAATATCCTTAGCGTAACTGTTATCAATAATCTTTTAGTACCAAATTATGAACTACATACATAATGCGTAAATATGATCAAAATAAAATTTGGATATTCGTTTTTAAAATATATGACTAGAAAAATGGAGTTAAATATATGTTGGCGTGACGTATATAACTTGGGACCAGTTGATTCGCTTTTTGCCTCCCTTAATAATTGATAACTTAATAGTAGTAGTAATAGATATGTGTATATATTTCTTACAACTAAAATATTAAATAGTATACTTCATAGGAGTGTATGTTTTTGACAAAGAATAATGAGTTTGGAACTTTTTATATGAATCAAATTTTAAAGGTGACCTTGATATTAGAGCACTTTCCGGAAATTATATTTAAGAGTCTCTTGGTTCCAAAAGTCCAGCTGTTTTGATCAAAGCTTCCAGTGATCAAGGATGTAGTCATTGGCCAATCTATTTATGATTCATATGAAAGCTTTTTTGGTTATTAATGCGACTGTCCATAACATTCATTACTACTAAATTAGATTAGGTTGACAAAACAAAAATGCCCAGCTGTGTTCGAATTGAGTATGATTGTTTCCCATCTTTTCAAGAAAGAATTTAAGCTTTCTGTACTACTCCATTGTTTTCTTGTCTTTTTATCCGTTAACCTATTTGCATTAAAAAAAAAAAAAAATCTTCAGCTCAAAGCTTTTCACAGGATCTAAGAACTAGTTTTAAAGTAATGTTATACTATACGTGTACACATATCACTGATATTTAATTCATTATTCCAAATAGTATAGTGTGTATACTCGTTTTTAAGATCCGACATAACTGACGCAATTGATATTTAGTCGGTTCAACTAACTATATGTCGACATAGTTTTCATTCATTGTTTTTTAATGATTAATTTGTTGATATTTTCATGTTGTAAAATGATATTTTTCCTTCTATTTTTTTTCATTTAAATTATAATATATAAGCTTGTCTCAGTAAGATATATATAGCGAAGATACAACATAGTTTTACATTACAAAACGTTTGATCAATATATACCAACTCGGATGAAAAATTAATGTGCATTCAGGAACAGAAAACAGCATTTTCTAACATATGATCAAGATTCACGACTGAATCCATTACTATTCATTCCATAAGTTTGTTAACATACTTTACATACATAATGCATGGTCCAATTTGAACAACGTAGAGTAGGGTTGTAACCAAATTATGTCCTACACGAGCCCTCGACACAATCATTTTGCTTTGCTAATATCTCTTACACAAAATCACATATAAACAAAACCAAAAAAGGGAAAGAAAAACAAAACAGAGAAGAAGACACTAAGGTAAATCAAATCTATTATACAGACATAAAGTTTTCTACCAAAGTTTCGTTTAAGTAAATCATATATATAAAAATATCCCACTTTTTTCCAAAAGAAAAGCTTTTCGTAATACAAGTGTGTTTATTATGTACTCTTACTAATTTCCTTTTACTATTTTGTTTTAATTCACTATTTTATCGTTTGTGAATACATCAAACACTCCAACCAAATTTCCCATGAGATGATGTATTTACCAATAATATTCTTTGTGATATTGTGGAGGACAGTGATTGTTACATTCTTTTTGTCCACATATATCTATCGCTGGCTGATACAATGAGCTTAACGAGCTAATTTATATATTCTTTACATCATTCCGCCATATTCAGCAATTTCTATAGTAAATTCATTATAATAGTAAAGTTTACTCCGGGTCAGTTAAATGCACTTTATTTAGTGATATATCTTAACTACTGTGATTTGATATTCATAACTCGTCAAAATTGAATATCTCGGCAATATTATTCGTTTACCCTATCTAAAAACTTTTTACTGCCTACTCGAACAATGACGTAGTCACTATTCTTCTGCAACAAACATTTCAGAACATCATCCCAATACAGAGTGAAAAAACGGAACGCAGTTTTAATATGTGACACTTAGATATCATCGAGATGTACGGTCCACTTGGTTTCCAATTCTTCATCAAAAAGCAGAGTTTTTCTTGAAGCTCCCACAACTTGCTTGTCGAAGAAAGGAACCGAGTGTCAGCAAGTTTGCAGTACACGTAGTCGACAGATATATATTATCATCATCCCCTCTGATGGAGTCATTATAGGTATGGGATCGTATAATGATATCCGAGTGCCAATACTTGATCTGTTCTTTATATACTGCTTCGTGAAGTAACCAAAACAAGAAAAGTTACAAAACGACAGTGCCATTATGGCACTACAAAAGATAGAAACCATACTTACTTCCTTTATGGAGTCTTCTGGTGGAGAAATTATGTTACTGAAAGTGGACCGCTGGTTAAGCAAAGATTGGCATCGAAAAAGGTTGTGAGAGAAGTTTAACTATCAAACCTTTTGTTTACAACATTAATAGGCGATAAAAGTAAACATGAATATCCAATCCAAAACCAATTGGCCATGAGTTGAGTGCCCACAAATCTTATTTCTCTCGATGTGGGATATTGTCTAATAGGCGATAGTTTCTTCTCCGGTTTCGACAAAGCCATTACTAAGTGTTAAACAACTTATGTGATCATCCTCAACTCTTTTGCTTCCACCTGGATAACTGCAGCCAAAGAATCAATCAGCAGCACATTTAAGAATAGAAACATTGACATGAAATTTAATCACAGTAAAAAAATTACAACAAACTTAACTAGTTGTATCAAACCGACCGACATGAGCTAGTAATGAAACCAAGGAGGTTTAACAACAGAGAAAAGTTTGTGAGGGAATATTCCAAGAAGAGACACTTTTCTAACATATTTAATTGGGAGTTGAAAACTCTACATTTCTAACATAGGCTCTTTTGAAATCATTTTGATGTATAGACAAACACTAAAGAAGTATTAGAGAAGAGTTTTGTCATGCCACTACTGTTTCTTGTGCTGACATTTATTCACCATTGCTTCTTGATAAAGCAATTCTGTAAAAAATGTAGTAAAGCAATGCCCATACATAAACAGAAAACAGAGTAAGCAAGGGAAATCTGTGTCTTTGTTTTACACCTAAGGCTGAAATGTTGAAGCCTCAGCCCAAAGCCAAGTTGGAATATATGATACTTTGATCGTAATCAAGTTTGTACGGCCCCTCCTTGTTGATTATAAAGTTGGTCGTCAAAAGCATAGTTTTCCCTGAAGCTTGCACAGTCCAACACACAAACTTAGCTTGCAACCACAAACTCAGCTTGTCTCTAGTCTTTGAGAATCCTAATCTCCATGTAACAAAATTCTTAGTATCACCAAAAAAAAAACAAAGAACTGTTAAGTAAACACACATGTTTGGAACCAAAAGGCAGTTTCTTCTCAGAACCACACTATGACACTAGAGATGCATGCGCTTTTAAAATATATTTTTTTTTAAAAAAGGAGAAATTTTTTAAATACCACTAAATTTTTTTTTTTCCAAAAATACCACATTTTAGTTTTTTTTTCCAAAAATACCACAAAAGTTTTTTTTTTCCAAAATAATCACAAACACAAAAATTAATTTTTAAAGATGTAAATTTTTTTTTTTAGGTTTGGATTGACAAATTTAGTTTTAGGATATAATTTTTATGGGTAGAGTTTAGTATTTAGAATTTAGGGATTAGTTTTTAGTATTAGAACTTTAATTCAATTATGTAGTATTTTTGGAAAAAAGTTACATATTAGTGGTATTTTTGGAAAAAAAAACTAAATTGTGGTATTTTTGGAAAAAAAAATCAATTTAGTGGTATTTATGATAATTGTCCTTTAAAATTTTTAAAAGAAAAAGGAAATTTGATTATTATTACCCGAGCCTGTGTTCTCTCAGGTTCGGTTTTGGTCTTAACTTTCTCCTAACCTGATTAAGTGAAGAAAAAAGGAAGTTTGTTGAGTCCGTCATTAATAAGTAACCGTCACGAAAACTTGAGTCCCAAACAGTTATAAATAGACTCGGACCAAAAACACAGAGAAACATAGAAGCAGAGAGAGAGAGAGAGAGAGAGAGAGAGAGAGAGAGAGAAAGTTAGAATAAGAGAGAAAGATGCGATTTCATTGCTCTGATTTTACCATTCTCATCTTCGATTTCTTCGTCCTTCACTTGGATTTCATCTTTGAATTTCATAGTTTTGCCCTAAATCTTTCGGCGCTCCCACTTGTTCAACGCTTGGGGTTGTTGGATCTGCCCTATTTCTCTTCTTCACCAAGCATGCAATACAAGAGACGAGACGGTGATGGAAGATGATGATGATGCTTTGATTCTTCTTCTTCTGCTTTCATTTACAAAGAATTAAGCTAGTGATTCGGCTTCGGCTTTGTCTGTAGCACGAAAAATAAGACCAAGTCTAGCGAGAGATCTCACACACGCAAGCCTCACATTTTGAGCGGAGATGGTGACAGAGAGGGAGCGAATGGATCGGAGATCGAGATGCAAGAATAGCTTTAGGACTGGACTCTCATCTTTAGGCCCATTAAGCAAAAAGTTTTTCAGCCCAAAATAAGGTCTATTTCTATCTCTTTTTTTTTTTTTTTTTTTTTTTTTTTAAAAAATTATATGCAAATTATTTTTTTTGGATGCTAAATTTACTAAATGGTGTGATTACTAATCGGATTTTGGATCCAGTCTTTTGATCGTTAGAGATTCTATAAATCCAACTTGTTTTTGCACCATTATGTAAATTTAACCTTCACGATTGAATTCAATTATTAAGATAGTTTTTTTTTTCTTTTTTTTTAGACTATCATAGGATTTTTTTTTAATGCTACATTTTAAACATAGTGTGATTATTAACCATATAATTGGATCAGGTTTTGATCATTAGATATTTTTTCCCATCATTATGTAGATTAGCATTCAAAGTTTTAATTCAATTTTAAAAAATAGTTTTGAAACTTATGGTTTTTTCTTTCTTTACTTTTGGATTTTTAAAAAGTATTTGTGGTTTTTTCTTTTTCTTAAAGATAGGTTTTAGAAACTGAAGATTTAGCATTAGATATAGTCAGTCTCAAAGAGAGAGAGAGAAGGGAGTTCATTTCTCTCTTCCAAATTGTTTTATTCTCTACCTCTAGTGACTCTAATCTAGATTCTGTCCAAAAACAGATCTCTCGGTTCAAACGGTTAATGATGGTACATTAGTAGGATTACATATTGATTGAGGATGACGGACTAATATATGGGATTACATACTGATTGGTTATGTCTCATGTATTACAATACAAAGTATAACAGAGTCTTGGGAAGTACATCATTTGATGAGTTCTTTAGCTATCAGATACCGGTACCCGAAATTGTGTGGGATCCATTCTATGATACTCTTTCGAGATCTTTTTATGTTGAGTTTCGTAATTGTATACCACATGGGTTCCGGGAGACATTCTTGGATCACCTCCATCAATGCCGCTTGATTCAGACCCAAGTCTTTGCTGAAAGACTCTATCATCCTTGGTAAGATTAGTTTCTGGTCATTTCTGAACCCAATGTTTGCGCGGATGTACTCTTCTTTTGCGGTTTCCAGCTCTAGGTATATACTCTCGGCCGTATATACTCGAATCTATGACCCAAAAGATGTAAAATTAGTCCAGTAAGGGTATTAAATGTATGGATATAGATATATGTAGAGAGGATGATCGCCAAAAAAAAAAAAAAAAAGATATATGTAGAGAGGATGTGACGATGTACCGCGGGATCAGAGTGATTTCCGGAACAGAGAGCAAAGTACAACAGAGGCTCTGGATGCTCAAGGGAGTATTCTTGGTAGTTATCTCTGGTTCTGAGTTTTTTTGAGGTGAGTAACAACCGCAACCACTGTAAGCAGGGAGAGAATAAGCTTCTTCACTAGACGGATCACATTGTGATAAAATTGTAAGGATTTTGGTAGCTAAAGTAGTGACCTGTTGGGGACAAGGCATTCGGCTTAGAAGAATAGAGTTTTGCAATATATCTATGCTCATCACACGACCTCCTATGTTGTAAGCTGGCTGCAAAATTTAGCCATTGAACCTCAAGCAATTTCTTACCTTAGAGTTTCTGGTTTTTTGAATCTTTTAATTTTCTTACCTTAGAGAATAGTAAGAATCTCTTTCCGTTGTTCTTTGGAATCCCATTAACTAAAAATGCCTGGCAGAAACATAAAAAAGAGTTTTTAAGTTCAATGAAATTCACAAATTAGAAAGATAAAAAAAGAAGAGCGACAAAAAAAAAAACCTTACGTGCATCACAAGTGAGTTATAAACATTAATCCAGAACGCAAGTTTCTCTCGATGCGTCAACTTTCTCAGATCAACATCTTCCAATTGTTTAGTAAGGAGTCTGTGTAATTTATAATAAACCAATATCTATAAACAGAACACTAAGTGAAGAAAGCAATATCTGTGTGTGTGTGTGTTTTTTTTACCTGAATTGTTGAAGCATCAACTCAAAGTTATGTCCTTTCCTTTTAATATGTGACACTTCGATCATCGAGCTGTACGGTCTACATGATTCGAATTGGTCCTCGAAAGCAGAGCTTTTCCTGAAGCTCCACAACCTTCTTGTCGAAGAAAGAAACCGAGTGTCTGCATATTTGCAGTACATAGTCGACACATACTTTATCATCTCTTCTGATAACTTGTTTGGAGTCATTATAGGTATGTGATCTGACATCCGAATTCCAATACTTGATCCTCCGTTTGCTATATACTGCTTTGAAATGTAAACAAAGCAAATAAGTTATATAATGCCATTTACAAGATAAAGAAACCATGTTGCAGAGACTTACTTCTTTTATGGACTCTTGTGGTGAGGATACTCTGTTGCTGAAAGTGGACCGTTGATTAAGCAAGGATTGGCATCGGCGAACATTAGAATTATATATGTCACTCTCGGTTGAACATCTATTTTCAAAGGAGAAACAGCGATATTCAATTCCTTGATTCTCATGTTCTCTTGAGAAGTCTGCACATTTACTTGTAAGAGTTGATTTTGGTGAAACTGAGCTCTGCTTTTTGGATGATGGAGATATATGTACTGATGCTTCTTGACCAAAAGCTTTTCGATATAGCCATAAAAGGTACTGTTCTAAACTCGAAACTTCTAATTCGAGTGTCGTAATTTCCTTTATCAATTCTGAAGTAGGCTGCATAACATCCAACATTGAGTTATTTGTCAAAACAGATTTAATAACTACAATAAGAAAAATGTGGAAATTGATCTGAGGTTAATGAACAAAAGAGCCATCATCTCAAAGAGCTAGAGAAGTGTTTAGAATGACACAGTGAAAGGGGGAAAAGGACCAAAATTGACTTGTTGCTCAGGAGATCTGACTAGTAGTAAGTACCTTGGGAGTGAAGATACTGTCGTCTTGAGAAGTTTCTCTATAACCCAATGCCATTTCTAAATCGTTACGAACATCCAACTGAGTCTGTAATATTTTCTCAAGATCTGTAATCTGCATGCATAATCAAAAAGGACGACCAAAGTGAGTGGATTAGAGCATGTGATCTAAAAACGGTTGTGAGAAAAGTTTACATATTTAAAACCTCATGTTTAAGGGAGTTTTGAACTTTCACAACATTAGGTGATAGTTTCTCCTTTGGTTTGAGGAAACCATTATTGAGTGACAAACGACTTATGTGATCATCTTCAACTCTTTTGTTTCCTGGATAACTGCAGCCAATGTTTCAATCAATACATTTAAGATCAGAAATATTGATAAAGAAATTTATATCATAATCAAATACACAGAAAAGAAAAAACAATTAATGATTCTTTTTAATCCTAAAACATTTTGATAGCCTATCTAAGTCAACATTAAAACAGAAGAAAATGGCAACCTCTTTGAACGTTTGTGATTTTGTCTCTGTATTGTTCTGTCTTTGAATCCTATCATCCTGAAACAAAATAATCATATTTTGTATGTTTTAGTCAAACCTAAGATAAAGCATGGAGCTTGGGAACTAAAATGATTTATATATCAAGTTAGAGCTAAGTAGCCAAGCTTACGTGTTTATGCTGCTCATCTGAACACACTCGAACCAGAATCTCTAGAGTGGTTTTGTTTAGAGGGATACTCAAAGTTTGTTCAAAATAACTATATATAGCAGAACAACGTACAAACTACCTTCCAAAATCACCCATTTTATCTTCCTTAATCTTTCACCCACCAACCTTTTTTTTGTTAAATCTTCAGCTACCATTGAAGCAAATTGAATTTTTCTGAAAGTGATCGTTTCTTATTGATACATGTACAAAACAAGGAGCATAAATGCAGTCAAGACAAGATGTTTTTTTATTCTATAAGCATAAAACATATTGGAAACTATTCATAGAGTAAGACTGCAACATATATCTATTAAAAAGGGAATATTTATTTGTTTATACTAGAGATGGATCCCAGAACTTACAGAGATTTTGTGAATCATTTGTGAATTATTAGTAGGGTTCATATATGAGCGTGAGCTCATCTGCTCATGATACATTATTACTAGAGATGGACAAGAACTTACAGAGATTTTGTAAATCATTTGTTAATTATTAATAGGGTTCATATATATATGAACGTGAACTCATGATACATTTTATTACATACCGTCGACATATCATTTGAGAAGTACTTTTAGTAGAAAATAATGTGTGTCGCATGCAACAAGGTAGATTCTCAAGTATTTATGACTACAGTATATCAGTTTCCATTTTTCTCATTTCTCAAGATGATGGTACTTTGGCCGACTGAGTTAGTAATAGTTGTTTAGTGAGGACTACTAAACCACTACCCAGTAATTCAACAGACCTATTATCGAAATGTTTGTAAAAAGTATCATATGAATGTCATAACTTGTGTTTCAAAAGAATGTCATAACTCATTCCTCAAATTATTCATGCAACCAATAACAGGTCCCAATTCCGCTAAGCATGGAAGATAGATATACATGCATTTGACTTATCCACACGGTGTTATATACACTTATATGTCAACGTATGCTTCTCCCTCCTAGGTAGTAGGTACCGGTCTTTTTATTTCCTCTTATCTTTTTTCCTAATACATTAATGGATCCGACAAAATGAAATGAACGTAAAAAAAAAAAAAAGTAATACATAAAAAAATGAGTGGGAGGTTCTAGCGAGTGTTGTATTATTATTCACCTCAAAGACAACATCTGTTTTTCTTCTTGTTTTTATTTGCTATTATATATATATCAACTCAGAGATAAAACAAAAATAAAGAAGGTTTAGGCCGCATATACATAAATTTATTTTAGCCATATCTTGAATTGTCGAAGTTTTATAAATAATTTCATGTACATATATATACTATATACCATGATGTTTTACAAAACTAGGGTCATATATATAATGTCACATTCAAAAAATAACATCCCATATGTTGGATGTGTATTTTTATGTATGTATTTTAATATCAGGATAATTTGAAAGAAGAAGAAAAAATCTCATTATTTGTATTACTGAAAAAAAAAATCTGTTGCTATATATTTGATGTCATAAATCATAATAACCTGTTACTTATTATTAAAAGTGGTTTTATTATTTTTCGATTTATGATCCTTTGGCCGGATTCCCACTTATTTCATTGCTATAAACTAAACACTTCTCTATTACTTTTTTTCTTCTCATAATATACAGAATTCTCATATATATCTCTCTTTGGCTTCTACTGGTAACCATTAGAGGAACAAAAGAAAAATGAATAAAAAGAACAATGAGGAACAGAATAAACAATTTTTGAGAAATGAAAGGAAAAGATGCAGACAAAAAACAAAATAATGACTGGTAACCAAATAATAACAATATTTTTAAAAATAGATTAAATATTAAATCAATCAATGAATAAAAATACTAATACTACTTTTAATGTATATAAAATAAATTTTACATTTGATTTTAAAATAAAATTTGTGAATTAAATTTTAGAGACATCATATTAAATACTAATAGTTAATATTAACCTACAATAAAATTTAATTTAAAATATTATTTAGTTTTTATTTATGATATACACATTTTTTAAATTTAATTTACTATTCATACAATTTCCAAATAAAGCTTTCAAATTAATTTAACATGAAATTTTGTATCAAAGATACTTTTCTGCCAATATACTGTGAAAAATATGAATATTATTGTATTATAAAATTAAAATATTATTAATAAACATATTTTTATTTATTTATTTTAAAATAAAAAACGAATTTTAATATTAATTCTTTTTGTGTTCCATTTGTTCCTCATCAATTTTGGGGAGAAACATTTTTGGTCTAGTGTTTTTCATTTTATGAAAAATGTAGAAAAATGATGAGAAAATAATATTCTTTATAAATAGTAAAAATTTTGAGAAATAAAGAAGAATATTATATTTTTCCTCCTTCTTTTCCTAAATTTTGGTTAGGAGTTTGAGCCTTTGATAGAAAACTTCTATTATCTTTCTATAGAATAAAAACAGATACGCCGAACCGCAATAAAAGACCTTTGGGCCAATCACTTTTCTTATTAAAGGCCCAAAACTTGCGTTACCTCGACAAGCTTGTACCATGGTAAGTGAATCTATGTGATTGTGTAATTTAATTTGTAAATCAGTGATTTCGAACGATTTGGGTTTGTATCACTATATCAGTGCAGTATGCATGAGAGAAAATAATCAAACAAAAATTTAAAACAATTAATGAAATCTTGAGAAACTATTTAAATAAATAAGGATAAAAAAAAATCTATGTGAACAAAATGTTGTACAATTGTAATTTGAGAAGGGATTTACAAATAGTTAACGAGATAGAGAAAATAAAAATAAAGGCTAAACTAAAAGTACAGTATTAATCTTTTAAAAAGGCTAAATAGAATTTTCATTTAAAAAGGTGAAAATGAAAAATGGAGACTATAATTAATTAAATGGAGTTAAGAAAAAGAGCAAACTAAAAACCCCCAAAGTCTCTAACGCAAAAAGAAGGGTCCTTATCAGGCATGTTCCCAGCGTGGCGTAAACCAAGCGTGAGTGACACGTCACCGGTAGGGTTTGTCCCAAACCTTATAACGTTAACACCACCCATGTCAGCATCATCATCGAACCCGCCAACACCTTGTTGACAGGTGGCAACCGCGGAAAACGCGGCTGAACCACCGTAACGAGAACCCAAGTCGGCAGACGAAGCGGCGGCGTTGGAATAAGAGGAAGGGAGTAGAAGTGATGAAGGGTCGTTTTCGTAAGCATTAATGTCGGATCTTAGACGGTGGCCTGTCGCTACTGCTACTGCCGCGTCTGCGTCTGCATCTGATACGTCTGGTGCGGTTATTATTGGAGTTTGTGAAGTGGTCCGAGAGGCAGTGAAGTTGCTTTCATTGTTGTTGGATTTCGTGCTCTTGTCGTTGTTGCCGTTTTTTGTATCTTGATCTTCTTCGTTAACTTCTAATTCCTCTTCTCTTTCTCTTTCTTTTGATTCTTGTTGATACATTTCTTCCACCATTGGTTTCCATAAACGAACCCTAGCATTAATGAACCAATTTGACACCTGAATAGAAAAGACAAAAAAAAAATTACTAATTGAGTAAATCTAATTACAATACCCAAATAAATTGCGGGCTCCTTTGTCATGTGGTTATTTAATGTAGGGGGGATACAAGAAATTGAGGGTCTCTTTAGGGATAGTTGAAAGCTGCAAACTTTGATGTACTTGAGGAAAATGGTCCCTTTTGAGTCTTTAATGTCGATCTCTTTCTCTCTCTCCTATGTTTGTGTGGGTGTGTGTACATATATATAACTTTAAACGAATCCCAAGAAAAGCTAATAGTGAGTGGAAGGCAAAACACATGGTGTTCCTCAGTCATATCAAACCAAACAAAGGAAAGAAACAAAAGCCATGCAATAGAGTCATCTCTAGCTAGTTACTAGTTAGTGTACCTCATCAAATAATGTTGGTTCATTGGTACTCGTCTTCAATTCAATGATAGCTCCTATTTATCAATTATTCATATATATATGCTTCAAATTTTACATGGATATATAGGTGACTTGGGTGATAGTTGCCAAACAAATGTAATCTATCATGCACCCAAGTTATTATCGTAGTGATAAATATAAAACCATTAAAAAATAAGTTAGAGTATGATCATTTTAAACGCAAATCTTGATTGTGACTGGTTTATAATCAATACATTTAGTTTATGCGCGTAAATGTATGCGGCTATTTTCTATATGAAAATTTGGACTAATTTAAGACATGTCACCACAAGGTTAAGATTCAACTCAACGTTAACAACTTGGTTAACTAGAGGCAAGGTATTTGATTCATGGAGATTTTTTGTATATTTATATTGTATTGATGGCTGTGGAAATATATATATATATATGTATATTTATAGACTGACCTGATTTCTGGATAAACCGGTCTGTCGAGCCAAGAGGTGTTTATCTGCATCGCTTGGATACCTGAGAAAGAGACCAGAAAATGACATCACTCTATCTTTGCCCTAAACTCAATTATCTAATTTTCTTTTCTTTATATATATTTTCACTATATACGATACAATCAAGTAGACGCAAGAAAAAGTACAGACTTTTTCCTAACAAGGGCGTGAGAATCTAACAGACAAAAGAAAAGCTGATGATTACATATCATAGATCCAGTTTTTTTTTTTTTTTTTAACTTCATTTTTTTGGTTTTGTTTTTACTCATAAAGCAATTGTCAGAGAGGTGAAAAATAGTACAAAAACACTACTCTTTTGCTTTATTTCCATTTTTTCGTTAACTTTCACTAACAATAAAATAGCAAAATTCTACAGACACAGAACTAAAGAACTTAGTGGTGAAATAACGAGAAAAGAAGTACTCTTTCCTCAGCTTTTTTCAGAATTTAATTCTTTCAGACGTAATTGATTTATAATAATGAATAATGAGAAACCAAAAAAAAAAAAAAAAAATTGACTTACGGGTGAAGAAAATGCTCGAAGAGCCAAGCTCTAAGGATATTAACGGAGCGTTCAGGCAGACCGCGTTGTGGCCGCCACGCTTCTTGTTCCATCATACCCATTTGGTGAAACGCACGTTGCTGACGTAAACTCTGTTCTAGTAAACGCAACCGCGGAGTTTCGCCTTTAGTTAATCCGGAAGAAGACATTCCCGCTCCATCTTTGTCCCCAAGAAGTTCACAACTCTGCTTAAGCTGAGCTGCGACCGCATCTTTAAGACATCGAAAATGCCTGGACATAGCTTTTTGAGCCAATGCGGTGTATGGTAACGCTGCACCTTGGCCCATTATTATGTCAAAAGAGTTCACAACCATCTGCATTTGCTCGCAGTAATGGTTGTACCGTCGGTCCACCTGCCAACAAAACAAAACTATACATCATACAATCCAAAATTATTTAATATTTGTTTTCTCTTTTAGTTAATGTTATGGTTAACTCGTGTGTGTTTTATATTCACGTGATTAAATCTCTTTTGTTCGAGTTCCATCAAATAAATAAACAAATGAGATTAACCAGCTACGTTCAAACGAGACAGTATTATATAGACAAATTAAGGACTATAGAATATACTTCAATGTTTTCGTAATCCTACCAACAGCATATTTTAACGTATAGCATAAAATAAAATATATCTTTTTAGTGAGAAAAACAAAACAAGTCAGCTAAAAAATAGAATAATTCAATTATGGGTAAACAAATAAGTAACGTCAAGGGTTAGCTTTAAGACGTAAGGGGAGTAGCTTATATGGAGAAGGAAACGCCAATTTTGATTAATCGTAAATTAGTAATTATTTAATGCATTTTTCTTTGATTAATCGATTCCACCAAACGCTAAGCATCAAAAAATTCAATGCACCTTCTCTAATACGACCGTCACACGAGCAAAAATTGATGAAAACTTTTAATATTAAAGTAAAGATGGTAGGATTGCGTAATCAGACTCTCTACCAAAACAATCAAATAATAAGTAGTTAATCGCGAAAACAAAAGACCAATTCAGTCATATCATGTCTCTTATTTCGTTGTATACTAATTTTTGGTTCAATTTGACTATATAGCAACATATTAGAGAATTTTATGGAAATTTCATGAAAAAAAAAAAATTACGTAAAATGTGTGAATAAATATCACTAACGACAAAGTCAAAATCAAGATTGGAAAGTAAAGGATAATTAATTATGAACTTACCTCTTCAAGCATGGTGAGTAGCTTCACTTTCCTTCTTTGATGCTCAATCCGATCAGACGCCGATAAAGGAGGATGATCCTTGATTACTCCGGCAGACGAAGGAGAGCTGCCACCACCACCGCCGTCGCCACCGCTAGTATTAGGGTTTGAGCTGTTCTTAAGTTTGTTCTTCTTCAAAAATCCTCTTCCAACACTACAAAACTCTTCCAACAACTCTTGCGCGGGGGTTGTGTACCTCGAGTGTCTTAAGATATTGACGGCTCCGATGGAAGAGGAAGGAGCCGTCGCAGCGCTCGGAGATGATCGGAATTGGTTTAATACTTGGTGATGCTGTGAAGAATTAGCAAGAAGAGTCTTGAATTGATTGTATTGATGATGTGATGATGCGTTAGAAGAGTTGGATCCGTAGTAAAGGTTTCTATACTCTTCCGCTTTTGCAGCAGCCTCTAGAGACGATGAAAGAGATAAGGACAAGCCTCGTCCACCGCTGTTTTCCACGTGGATGGTCCCGATCTCGGTTTGGTTGTTGTGATGATGAGGATGATGATCGGAGGAAGAAGACTGCCACGTCATCTGTTGGTGATGATGGTGATGTGGAAGCTGATGCATAGACATATTATTATTATGATCGTAGCTCTGATGATGATCAGTTGTGTTGGTGGATGGATTTGGAAGTAGCATGTGAAGAGTTGAAGAATTGTGGTGGCTTCTTGTGGTACTTGTGGATGACGGAGACGTCGGTGGTTGTTGCTGTGGTGGCGGTGGATTCATCAAAAACAACTGCATGGCGGCGGCAGCTGTGGCGGTGGCAGAATCCGTAGCATTCATGGCCGGAATATTCTGATGTTGCTCATCAAGCAACTGCCTATTTGACCGGAAAGATTGGCCGTGGTCGAGATCTCTTCCTCCGCGGCTGCTTCCGGGGAAATTAAACATCTCGGATAACATTCCGGCAGTTTCATAGACCGGAATCCCGCTTCCTCCGGCGACTGAGAATTCCTCGTCCATCTCCTCTACCCTTTGATGTTCTTGCTTCTGCTGAGCAATCAGATTAGGAGAATCTGATCGGTCGAATCCATTAGAGAAGCTGAAGATTCCTCCTTGGTGTTGATGATGATGATGGTAATCTTGGGACATAGAATTATTGTGAAGAGTCTTCAAAAGAATTGTAGTAGTAGAAGAAGCTTTAACTATTCCCATATCAATACTTCAATCTTCTTCTTCATGATATGTTTATAATAAGTATCTTCTCAACGCTCTCTCTTCTCGGATCCTGTAATGATTCAGACAAAGAATTTAAAACATATATAACTCATCAGAAAGAGAGTCAACTTAGGTCTTATACTGTTTTTTCTTTTCATCTACATCATCTATATACTGATGAACAACACACATAGAGAGAGATGTACGTACATATGTAGCTTAGCTATATATATGTATGTATGTATGTATGCAAAGAGAGAGCAGAAGAAGAAGAGAATCACCTTTGGGAGTTTGTTGCAGAGAAGATAATTGAGTTTAGGTATCGTTTTCTTTCTCTCTCTCTCGCTTTCTCTTTTCTGGACTCTCCTTTTCTTTGTTACTAGGAGTTTATTCAGGATTTCACAAAATATAATAATAACCAAAGATATATATATTAGAAAGAAAAAAAATCTGATAAATGTACACCAAAGCCAAAAGAAGCGAAAGGAAAAAATATGATAGAGAGAGAGAGAGAGAGAGAGAGAGAGAGGTCAATCTTCTTTCTTCTTCGCCACCCTTTTTAAGCCCACCGATCTTCTTTATTAAATATAGTTGGTTTCTTATTTAAACAAAAAAAAACAGCTGTTCGTGCAAAAACAAATTCCAGTGATTTTTTTTTTTTAACTGTGGTTTCTTTGAAATAATTTAGTTTTGCAAAAGCTCAATATAGGATTGTAGGATAAGAATTACTATAAGATATATATTTTTTTTCACGAAATGTCGGCTGCCATTAACTGTTTGAAGATGTTCATTTTCGAAACTAATTATCAAAAAAAGTGGTACAAGGTCACATATCTCAATGATACGAACCACCACCATAAATATTTAATAGTAATACTGTCGTGACAAAAAATGAGAAATATAGTATATATTAAGATACTGTCATAATCATATTTCCCATAATACCCTCCACTGTCAACTTTCTGATTACACTGGATAACTCGCAGAGAGGGTCAATTAAGTCTATTTATACATAAACTGGTTATTGTTGGTGCGTAGCTTCATAGTCCTCATGCATTGCATAGGCTAGACATTTAGTATCAATCAGCAATATAATTTAAAGTCTACAATTTTATTTTAAAATGTAGCTTACAATATACATATAGGATCTTAAATAACTTGAAATGCCATAAATTTCATCGTATATCAGTCAGTATTCAGTCATAGGAAACAGTATTTACCTAGTCGTGTGTTTAAACTAGACTGTTTGTTGTCTATATTAATTTTAAAATAACTTTCCTTACAACGAGAATATGACTCTCTTCAAAAAGTCCGTACGAGTGTCGTAATCACTATACCAAAACAAATGAGTGTCATGTAATCAATTGATTCTAAGTTCTAACTACAAATTAATCATGACTTAGAATCGACTTTTCAATGAAATTAAATGACATATTAGTTAGCACTTTCTAATGATCACATATATAACCTCCCACGTACATATATACCAATACTATGTTAAATAAAATGTAAGATGTAAATTTTGACAATTAGCTCTACATGGGATTATGTGATCATTATAACATATATTACATTTTAATCTTACATATGCAAAAGTTTTAAGTACTCATGCAAAAGTTACACAATCGATATATATATATATATATATATATATATCCAAACTATTTTTCTGACCATCGCTCTTGTAAGCATATATATTATTACTAGATGAGGTTCGAGTACGATGTAAGTAGGAATGGCTTGGATCGGAGGATAAATGTAATGAATTTTCGTCTATGTATTTTTTGTTTTGTTTTCGGCGTATAAAATAAACAATATAAGATGAGAGGTCGCACGAGCGGGACGTGATGTTTGGCACGTGTGAAAGGTAGGAGGAAGGATCAGAAGTCAAGTGCTCACAATGTTAATTAGGTTTGTGTGAGGGGATAATCTATGAAAACCGATGAAATCGACACATAACCGTTTTTTGGGTTCAACAGCTTTGAGATCGATCGAGTACTTGAGTTTCTTTTTCCGGTTAATACGAATATCAGGGATTTCTTTCTTAAACTGACGACATATTTCGTATCACGTCTGTCTTACTAAAAAAATAGCATTCCCAAAATTCGAGTTGTCTTGCATATTCCTATCCCACAAACGGTTAGAGACATATTGGATTTTGCACCGTAGGTTTTAAGTCCATAATGGGATAAATAATAAATGTAAACATCGAAAGCAAAAGCGTTAGTCCACTTATATAACATATACATCGAGCTTTTGTTTATTGTGTGACACCATGTGGGAATCTATCATGTCAAATTAATCATATCATTTTTATTTTTGCCGTAGTTACTTCAGGTTGGGGTAATTAATAAAAACTAGTAAAAGATAAATCCGAATGGCTTCTCGTCGGTACAAAAAGATATTACGAAGAATGAAGAAACGTAAAAATTCATAAAATACGTTTATGGTTTTATTTTAAATCTTAGCTCCAAATTTTTTTAAGTTCCAACTACAAACCTGGAATGGAAATTGACAGCTCAACCTTCTACCCTCTCCTACCGATATTTTTTTCGATTTTATTTTGCTTTTCTAATTTATATAAATGGTTCTCTTTTACCAAAAAATATATGATCGGGTACGTGAATCTCTCACGTGAATCCCATCCTCCGTTCGCACGTATGCACCACCATCCGTTACGTGCCGAACCTTCCTTTTTGCGTACGTGTGGTGAGGATCTCCTTCTTTAGGCATTTATACTCTTACCCACCAAAGCCAACTTGTAATGGATCCTTTTGCTCGGCTTTTATCATAATATCTCCAATGGTGTCAAATTTGTCTAATCTTCAACGTATTTATTAGTGTTTTTCATTTTTATTTCGACACGTTTTTCATTTCTCCACCTCACATGAACTTTCATCATAATCTCGTATATTATTTTCATTGATTTCTTACGCATCTTGGAAACCAAAGAGCACTTATCTATGTAATGTGTTTATTGTTATTGATATATGTTTATGTTTTTGAGCAACCTCGTGCGCTGGTAGTTTTACAGGTGTGTTTTGGGTTCGAGTCATGCGTCCATTACTCCAAAAAGAATATGGACGATCGAAAAGCCCGTAGGCCGTAACTCTTCAATTAGAAGAAGGAAATGTTTGCTATCAAAACTCACGAATTTATATTTAAGGGAATATTTGAACAGTTTTTTTAAATCGACAACCAAGAGATATTATGAGTAATCATGTAGAATCGATAAAAGTAGAGTACACTATAGGTTTTATTTGATTATATGTGGTTAGAAGATAACAGTCACCACTTTTCTAAAGGAAAAAAAAAAAAAAAGAAGCTTTGATTAGATAAAGGCTTTTACAAGGACTCATATATAGGATCTTAGCCACGTAGGGTTTGATTTATTGTCTTGTCAATATATCATATACTGTAGTTTCATATCCATTAATCGTCGTCAAATGAAATTCTGGACCTTATGCCTAATGGATTTGAAAGTCGTCCGAATTACATTCTTTTCACCTAAATATTCTTGGGTTCAATTTAGTGTTTGCAAATAGTGATTTCAGATAATGAAATGAAAATAAATTCCATTCCGCCAATAAATACCATTATCATTTACTTATAACAATTTTAAACTAAATTTTATACAAGAACGAAAATCAGCAGAATATTAAACTCCCTTTGCATTGCTCCAATATAGATGGACTATCGCCACCATTTTAGTATGAAGACTAAAATTAGCGTACACATAATAATAACTTTCATAGGTAACTAAATCATGTCATGATTGGGAATGGACAGGATAAAAAGAGGAAACTAGATGAAATTTGTTTTTGTTTCATTCTTAGCTCTATGCGTCTATTTGCTACGAAGTTTTCTTATATAAAAAACTATTAAAGTCGATGAGAAAGACACAAACTAAATTGAGTTTTGTTTACATGAGTAATGGGAGAGTGAGACCACAAAGGAAGTTGTGAAAATGGCAGTGATGGTCCCTTCTTATTCCATTTCTTGTCCTTTTGGTGTCAATCAAATTGTTCCTTTAGTCTTTATTTTTTATTTTATTTAAGAAAATGGTTTATAATATTTTCAACTCTTTTTCTCTGTTTTTTACTTTTACAATCGCTTTTTAGGCACTGTTATTTTACAAAGTGTTTTTTTGTTTAATGGTGCGACCAAACAAGCTGATTACTCTCTTTCAGATTTGCCTTTGAGAAATTGCGCATTTGTTTGTGTTTTTATAATACAAACATATATATACATATGTAACGTGTGTGCATGAAAACTATAAAAATTTAATAGGAATCATGACATTTAAAAAAAAATCGTACACTGTTACTATCTCAGTGTATTTAACTTGTCTTTTCAAATTTAACTTGTCTTTTCAAAGTTCGAATAATGTTACTTCCCGTGAGTTATTTCTTATTTGCGAAAACTTCGGTGTAGATATCACCATGAAGATAAAAAGTTAAAAACAATGAATCTGAACGAGGTGACTAGTTATTAAAGATGTAAACGTAATCAGACGAATTTCAGTTTAATGATCAAATTAACACTGAGTCTTAAAGAAACTACAATTATGCACTAATAAATTTCAGTTTAATTTGGGAAATCCTCACCTAATGATGTTAACATCTAACCGTTCATATTTTCTCTGCGAGCAAACCACAAATACTTCATGTGTGTCCAAAAGACCAAAATCATCACGCGTTAATGGGAAAAAGTAGGGGAAAGGAATGAAGATTTTTTTTTTTTTTTTTTTCATTCTGATTATATATATAGAAAATCCCAACATCTCAGCGAGTTATATTGATGTGCCACACATGACTATGACTAATAATAGACTAATAGTACATGTAACTATGACTATACAGTCTGTAACTACGCAAGAGAGTACGTAGAAAATGACCATAGACTTGCCCAAATAGAAAACTATTTATATCAAACGAAAGAGATTAAATTGACGATTCCTATGAGAGAATTCAAGAATATGCAGTGCGAGCCTTTATCTTTAAAGGTTTAAGGCTTTTAGCTCGATGTTATATTTGGTTATCACAATTTTTTTATTAACAAAAATAATAATAATCAGAATTCAATTGTATATATCAAAACTCGTACTAGTTGTTCTTTTGCGCATGAATTAAGACTATGGACCTCGAGCCAACAGATCTTTCATCCAATTTTTATTTCTCAATATATAGGTACAAATGTACTATAGAAAATATAAATATATGAACCCATATTAGAAATTACCATATACAAGCTAGTGTCTGTCTCATTGGACATATAGAGATGGTTAAATAAAGCAAAATATGGCATCAAATGAAGAAAAACAAAAGAAGCAAAATGTTTTTATGTGCGAAGGTCCAAGGGACCAACATTCTCATGGTCTACTGGCACCACATTTTTTCAATATTTATCTTTGCAAATTCATTTATTTATTAACCAAACTCATATCATTTATTTCCTTGTCTAGATTCATATAACACCAATAATTAGCCAGGACCATTTTGTTATAGCTACTTTTTTGGATATCTTGACCATTTTATTATAATGTTTTCATATATATAAATAGGGTAAATATATGGGAAAATATTATACTAAACACTTAATTTAGTTCTTTATGTAGTAGGGTCATAATATATATATATATATATGTATATATATATATATAATCGTATAAGTCGGATAGATGAGTACAAAAGTAACAGTTTAAAAAATAATAATAAACATGTGTAGGATATATCTAAACTTATACTTGGCAAATTGAATTATGATGAAATGAGTTTATAGGTAATGAACGTTTTCGGACAAAAGTCCCATGGGAGAAAAAAAACTAAAAAAGGTGAAATCAATCACACCGTCGTTGTTACCTACAACGAACAAATGATTGGTTTTATATTTCATAATATATTTTTTTCTCATCAGATTATTTATTTTATAAATGAAAATAAATAGGAAAATAAATGACTAAAGGATTTAACAATTCACATCTAAAAAAAAAGTGGTCCTAATAAGAAACACAAAAGACATATAAGTGACAAGTGTTGATTGGTCCACCTGGAAACCGGCAAGGGGGGGGGGCCATGGCCACGTGAGATTTGTGGTCCATGTTGGGATCAACGTTTCTCATTCTGCCACGTGTTTTGATCAACAAGCGTGACAGCCTGTTTCTCATCTTCAAAATCTTTTTTTTTTTTCCTTAAAATGTTTAAAATTTATTTAGGAAAATAATATGGTCGACGAGAGAGAATTAATAAAATATATTGGTAGGAAAGAAAAAAAAAGAGAGAATTAATTAATCAAACACGATTTTTCAATATACAGAAACATTTTATTTCCTAAATAAGACTTGTTCTTTTTGTCAATTACTAGTATTTAGCTGTTCTCTTTTCACACACATGATAACTCAATATACTAGAAAAAAAAAAAAAAAAAAAAAAAAAAACATACATAATGTCTTGTGTGTCTGAACTGAACTCTGAAGATTGAATTGTTTTTCAGACCAAAAAGAAAATATCCAAGCCCACAGGCCACAAATGATCTGTGAAGAAAAATTATTATTTTCTACTACAATGGGTTTGGTTCTTCAGCCCAATTTTACCATATGGGCCTTAAGAAGAATAGTTAGTTTTTTTTCTCATTAGTAAGCGATATTGTATACATGGTTCGTCGGCCCAACTTTTCAAAATGGGCCTTAAGAAATTTAGTTGTATTTCTGGCGGTTAGGTATGAAATTATCATAATATTAGTATACAATAAAACTACAAACTAATTTAGGGTCAACGATTTATAGATATGTGAATTTTCTTGGAAGCCAATTTGATAACTTTGATGACCGATTTTTAACAAATAAGTTTGTCTGTTTTTCAGTACTTCTTTAATTCATTGCTGGCGTAAGAAGTAAGTAGCACTATATCAATGAACGTCACTTGGTTCAACTACTACTAAAACAATCAAAAAGGGAAAACAACAAATCAAATACTTTTAACCAAACCTTATTTTGATAAATTGCGGTGGCATAGTAAAAATTTGGCACCTAAACAACTAATTGATTGGGTGTAAGCACGTTTTTTTTCTTTTCCCACATATATGATTCTTGATTGAACCTACCGAGGAATCTCTTTGATTGACCCTTATAACGAAATTATAAATCACAATTATTCACAACCACAAGGAGACTGCAATGTTACAAATTCATTAATCTATTATTTAGCTGAAATTATCCATATATGTAATATTATTTGTCTATTTTCATTTGGTCGTACTTGTATGTAATAATAATGCATTAGGTTGAGCTAAACAAAATTATTAGATGACCTTTACCTACTAAAACAATCTTCAAGTTGTGTAAGTTAGAGGGAGAGTCAAAGATTGTGTGTGTCACTCACTAGTGGTAATTGCTTGTAAACATCAACTCTTTAAATTTGTTTTTTCAGACATTTTGATTTCTAAGTTTTTTTCTTCCGCAAAATAATGTGATTAATTGTTTTTTTTTTTTTTGTGTACAAGTGCCCCACTTGCTTGACCTTCCCAACAAAAAAAAAAAACGTAATTTGTAACCATTCCCATTCCCATTCCCATCATCTTCTCCATAAAGTTGTTACCTTTAAGTGTGTTCTAAGACCATGATTACTGGGAGTAACTCTCTCAGATACTCTTATTAGAAAATAATAAAAGGAAGAGAGAGAAGGAAAAAAAGAAAGGAATCGTTTCTTTCCCAAGTCACTTGAGAATCGATTCTCAGAACAAGTGTGACATGTGTCACTTGTTAAGTGAAACAGCAATGAGGAAATAAATAAATAATAATAATTTATAAAAAAAATATTTTTTTTGGTTTTTTTGAGAAACGTTGAGTCGTTCTCGATTAATGATGCTCTAATGGAGATTTATTCTCTTCTACTCATATAGTGAGCTTTTTTTCCTTCTTCTCTCTCTCTCTCTCTCTCACTCTATCTTGTTTCATTTATTAAGCTTTTTCTTCTTCACGCTTTTTAAGATAATTAACAGTCACGGGTCCTTAAAATAAAAGGTAAAGTGTTTTGCTTCGAATTCAAGTGTTCTCTTTCTCTCTCTATTTCTCCTCTGTTTTTTGCTGTCAAATTACTAATAAAGTTCGGATTTTTAGGTTGATCGAGAGAAGTTGAAGAAGCATGACTATTGTGTTTTCGTTTTTGATCCAAAGGGTCATCTAATTTTGCCAATTTTGTTTGTTCTTTCTTTTTTTTCCAGGTAATTTTCGATTTCTCTATTACTCTGTTTATGACTTGTCTACTTAGATTCTTTTTCTCTAACAGTAGTAGACTTAAAAGAGTCTGTCTTTAGAAGCTTCATAAAGATTCATTTTTTTTTCTCCTGGGTGGGTGGGTATTTAGAATGTATCTTACTTTCTTATGAGCTTCAACAAATTTGTTTAGCTTAGGTTGATTGGAAAATTTGGATGAGAACCATAGCTTATTTCTATCTCTTTCTAAAAAATCTGGAAATTATCAAAAGTATCTGTCTTGGGATTGTTTGTAATAAGCTCCCTACTTTGGTTCCTTATTTTCAATTCAATATTCATTATTTGGTAACCCTTTTATCTGATGCAATCAATCTCTATAATACCTTTCTTTAATTGCTCTCTGTTTCGTTTGCTTACTCCTTATGTCTTTGCATATTCTTCAGCTGTCTTAATGCTTGACTAAAGAAAAGAAAAAAGTGATAGGATTTGAAATCTATGGAGTTCCTTCCCTTATTTGGATACCTTGAAACAGTGTTCCTCTTTGCAGGTAAGGCATTATTGTTGCCAATGGGTTGGCTAACTAAAATCCTTAAGGGTTCTAGCCATAAATTCTCAGATGGACAATGTAACGGAAGATATAGAGAGGATAGAAACTTGGACCGTCCTCGTTATTCCGCGGTAAAGGACATGTTTTTTCTTTCTTCATCATTTCGTATTTGGAGTGTTATCGAACAAGTGAAGATAAAAAGGTTTTCTTGGAATTCTGATTCAGGATGGATCTGATTTTGACAAAGAAGAAATTGAATGTGCTATTGCACTCTCTCTTTCTGAACAAGATCATGTCATTCCACAAGATGACAAAGGAAAGAAAATAATTGGTAAGGTTGTTTAATCGTGGTTGGTATGCATAGAGAGAAACAAACACAGGAAGAGAAGAAAGAAAGTTGTGTGAAACTGTAGCTTGCTAAGCTGTTTTCTTAATCTCTTATTTTGTAGAATACAAATCTGAAACCGAAGAAGATGAAGATGACGATGAGGATGAGGATGAAGAATACATGAGAGCTCAGCTAGAAGCAGCAGAAGAAGAGGAAAGACGGGTAGCTCAAGCTCAAATCGAGGAAGAGGAGAAAAGGAGAGCTGAAGTTCAACTAGAAGAAACAGAGAAACAATTAGCAAAAGCTCGACTAGAAGAGGAAGAAACGAGGCGTGCTAAAGCTCAACTGGAGGAAGACGAGCAACTTGCCAAGGCCATTCAAGAAAGTATGAATGTTGGATCTCCTCCTCGATATGATCCGGGAAGTATATTTCAACCATATCCCTTCCTCATGCCATCTAATCACAGGTAAATGGTTCAAAAGTATATTTCTTAGATTCAAAGACACTATCATCCTCTAGGTAGATGATTCATAATCGCATATGCTGCAATGAGTAATTTTTGTTTCTTTGTTAATCTTCTTGGAGGATATGCGCCGGTTGCCAAGCTGAGATTGGACATGGAAGGTTTCTGAGTTGCATGGGTGGCGTTTGGCATCCTGAATGTTTCTGCTGCCATGCATGTGATAAGCCCATCATAGATTATGAGGTCCTAATACATTTCGTTTCTGAGTATTATCACATTGTTCTTGAATGGAGTGAAGCTTAACCAGTTAGAGCGTTGTTTTACAGTTCTCAATGTCAGGAAATCGGCCTTATCACAAATTATGTTACAAGGAGCAGCATCATCCTAAATGTGATGTTTGTCATAACTTTGTGAGTGATTTCCAACTTTTATAGATCTCTATATTTCAGTTTAAGTTTACATAAAATTTGTTCTAGGTTATACAAAACTTAATGTGTATGCTTAATTTTAACGCCTCTAGATTCCGACAAATCCAGCTGGTCTTATTGAGTATAGGGCACACCCCTTCTGGATGCAAAAGTATTGTCCTTCACATGAGCGTGATGGAACTCCTCGGTGTTGCAGTTGTGAGCGAATGGAGGTCAGTTGTTCGTTATATCGGGTCTACTAATAGGAAAGAAGATGTTTCTAAAATTTGATGTTGTTCTGTTTTTTTTGCTCATGGGTTTCAGCCTAAAGATACAAAATATCTCATTCTTGACGATGGTCGAAAACTGTGTCTTGAATGTCTCGACTCAGCCATTATGGACACTCATGAATGCCAACCACTGTACATTGATATACGTGAATTTTACGAAGGCTTACACATGAAAGTGGAACAGCAAATTCCTATGCTCTTGGTGGAGAGATCAGCTCTAAACGAAGCTATGGAAGGAGAGAAACACGTAAAAACTGCTATTTTACTGATACTACGTTGTTTATACTCTCTTCTTTCGTTCTTGCTCATTCATTTCAACTTACTTTTATATAATATTGCTGCAGGGACATCATCATTTACCTGAAACTAGAGGACTTTGTTTGTCTGAAGAACAAACTGTGACCACGGTATTCAGTTCACTCTTCCAGTTTCTAAAGCAGTAACATCTTATTTAATTTCTTTCCATCGGAAATTGTGTTTAAATCAGTAATATTTCATCTAGGTGTTAAGGAGACCAAGAATTGGGGCAGGCTACAAGTTAATAGACATGATAACGGAGCCTTGCAGGCTTATACGCCGTTGTGAAGTCACTGCAATTCTCATTTTATATGGACTTCCTCGGTAAAAAAAAACACACTTCTCAACTCACCCTTCAACCAAAGTTTCTTCTTTATGAGATATCTAAAAGTTTGTAGATTGCACTTGTACAGTTTGTTAACTGGGTCAATCCTTGCTCATGAGATGATGCATGCATGGCTTCGACTAAATGGTAATTTGAAGAACTCTCCCTTTTCATTAAGGTGAGCACTTGAACCTAGGGAAATATCGATTAATGATTGCTCTTTGCTGTTTTGTTTCTCTGAGTAGGGTATCCAAATCTTAGACCAGAAGTGGAAGAAGGGATATGTCAGGTTTTAGCTCACATGTGGTTGGACTCTGAGACTTATGCTGGCTCCACATTAATAGATATCGCATCTTCCTCTTCTTCAACATCATCCGCTGTGATTGCATCATCCAAGAAAGGTGAGAGGTCTGAGTTTGAGAAGAAACTTGGTGAGTTTTTCAAGCACCAAATCGAGTCAGATTCTTCATCGGCATATGGGGATGGGTTCAGGCAAGGTAACGCGGCAGTTCTTAAGCATGGTCTGAGGCGAACCCTCGACCATATACGCTTGACGGGTACATTTCCTTAAATGAGATATATAAACTTCAAAGAGAGAAGAAAAAAGCAGCTTTGTTTTAGTTTTTTTACTTTTTAGAGTATACTGAAAAGAAAAAGAAGCAAAATGTATAGGTTCAATACACACATTTTAAGAGTCATAAATTTTCCACTCTTTTAAGTAAAATTTACATGCATATTATATGGGTAATAATACGTCCATGAACTTTCGCATGGTTCCAAATTCTATAAATTGGATGCTGGTTGCACAATTCTTTTTCATTTTTTCTTATGGAATATGTCAATATGAAGTAAGGTTGTGTAGGACTAGAACATGTGGATAAGTAAATTATGTAGTCGAATAGTCAAAAACTCCCCGATTTCTCTATTTGCAAAGATGTATGTGTGTAGAAGAAGCTTATGCTCAATACAAACATTGCTTCAGCTTTGAGAATTTACAAAACGTCATGGGGTTTTCATTTTGTTGGGTCCATTAGGCTTTTTATTTTATTTTAAATCGTTTCTGTGGTAGGGCTTGTATGAAAATTTAGGTTTTTCATCTAAATTTCTTCGTTCACTAGTTTGAATTTGTCATATCTAAACCAAATGGATAAAAAGAAAATGGATAGACTTATCTACATTATATATATATATATATAGTAATATATAATATGTGTGTCTGTATGAGTACATATCAAAATTCTAAATATATATGGCTCTTCTATACGCTGAGAGGACGAAGGTCAAAAACTTGGAATGTATAACTATAGTCATATTGACCTCTCTAACAAAATTATTAAGATATGCATGCTAGCCATCTGATAAAAATATAAACTTTTGTGTGGAAAAAAGTTACATTTTGTGAAGGGAATAAAAACTAGATGCTCTCTCCTTTTCTATCTTTTATACTGGTCTTTCGTTAATGGTCTTTACAATCGTATCATCCAGTATCCAAGTATATATCTACTTAATTCCCGACATATGAACAAATACTTCTAAGCTCAAACTTTATATCCTAGAATACGGTTTTAGGTGTATAAGATATTAAACCTTCAGTCTATATATGCAAAGTATTATAAACGATGATTCGGAAATTTCGTTTATTGTTTGCTATTCATGTTGTTCAGTGTTGTCATACATTTCATCCATTGTATGTGATTATATTGTTTTATGTACGTTCAAAAATCATTAGTATAATATTGAAGATGAGCTCTCGATGTAGGAGTTCTAGTTCTAGAGGATAAAAATCGTAAACGTCTCTCGTCAATTCTCAATCATTAGTTTTCAAATATAAAATATTAGACATTATCAACAAATGATAGAGATACAAACAACAATATGAAGATGTGTATGAGGATAGATACAAGAGATATAGTGATATGATCACACGTGTTTCCCACTTCCTCCACCAACTTGTCGCGGCACCTCGTCGCCGTTTCTTTCTTTCCTTTTGTCCTATCAGCAAAGCTCTCTTCTTTTCTTATAACCATTATTACTCTATCAAACGTTGATGTTTTCGAAATATTTTATTTGAGATATTATATATATATATATATTTTTACCATAGTATTTATTTATTACCATATCAAACTTTATTTATCCGAGAGATATATAGGATTTTTCTATTTGTAAAAGTTGCAAAGGATTTCTTAAAAAAAAAAAAATCTGAGCATATTCACGTTGGAGAGAGACCTAACGGATTCTTGATTCTTTTTTTTTACCATCGATTAAACTGATTAACTGAAAATGTTGTTTCATAATGAACATGATCTATTTCTTTGGCATGATACATTTAAAAAATCGATGTTTTTTTTTTTGGCAGCGAAAACAATCAATGGCTAAAATTCAACTTTTCTAATTTAATGTAGTCATTAAACATTATACCGTATGATGTTAACGAAATTAGTGGTTGGAGAGTGCTCGGCATTCAGAATTATTGTTACTGGATTGATCGTTCACAATGTCTTGTCGAGGAGAAGGACGTAACGTGGCAACGTATTAAATTTTGTTACTGTTATTTAATTTTTATAATTATACGGCAAATTAAATGGGACCATTTAAGTGTTATGTCAAAATTCAAGAACCATTACATAATCCGCAACTAAATTTGAAATTATTCAACTGACGACACTTTAGTCTTTAAAGAGTAAAAAGTCAAGAACCCGTTTCATGAAGATATCATTAATGTCGGTTCATGAAAGATGTCATCATCCTCTCGTAACATGATGCCACCACGATATCTATTTGGCACCTTCGTATATTGTTAAATATTTAATTCCTGGTTCAGTAAAAAATTGTGGACCGTTGTTTTGCGTCAGCCAATCGCGACACAAAAGTACAAAATTTTACAACCTTGTCGGGCTTTTCCAAAAATGAGTTACCAATAGGCAAAAAAAGTAGTACTAATTATTTTGATCTAATGTTTGCTTTGTAAATAGGAGAGAAGTTTGGGAAATATCTAAAGTTTTGAATTTGATACGACAAAATGCAAGTTGCTTAGATAATAATGAGGTATGAAAATTACAGCATCTTTTACACTATTACAGCTAGCGTCAACATCATGGAGTTATTCCAATAAGTTTCTCGTACACTTCGAAGTTTGAACCATAAAATAATCAATACTACCAAGAAAAAAGACAAATTAGTAAACGGGATTAGATTTGGTTTTCAATTTCAAAATTTCAACCGAAAGAATTACATATATACTCTGTGACTTTCACAACCATTAAATTAGAATTAACCAAAGAAGTACAATATATAATGAAGACGAATACATAAGTTTCTGTTTAATCTGATGACATTTTCTTACGGCTTACGGTTTAGTTCATAGCCTCATAGGAATCTATTACTCAAATCAAATGTTAGAGAATATGAAAAAGAATATACCTAACAAACCGTGCAAAAAAAGACTGAACATCTGAGAGATTCAGCATATAAAAAGAGAATATGCCTCATTATTAATCATACATCCACCGTTTTCTTCAGCCGGTTGAAAGAAGATTCTTAGTTATGTACTATGTCAGTTTGTGCACTTTGGTATCATCATGGTCTTAGCTTTTAATCTTACGTAGTTAATGTCAGATATCGATTTTACTACATAAACAACTTGGTAATGCTTCTTAATCCACTAGTATAGTACGCAAATAATTATAATATATAAGACTAATTATAGTCTAAGAGATTCGAAAACGTTACAAGCTTTGATTTGGCTAATACGCAGCACGATACAGTTCATCAAGTAAAATAAATGGTCCCAAGTATATGATGAATACATGTATCTTATTAGACATATATATCTCTCTCCTATCTCCTTTAACATGATTTTGTCATTTTCTTCACCCATTATCCTATATAATAATCTAGACCCTCGGAGAGAGAGAGAGATACAAACAGATAATATATAGAGAGAGAAAGAACTAAGAGAGATGGTGTTGGTGTATGAAGGTTACTGCTTAAAGGAGAAGAAGGCATGCGTGAGATGGGTAGAGAGATACTTCGACGACTGTCTCTGTAACATAAACGACGACGTTTCGTTCGCACTTGGAATCGCTAGCCTCATCTGTTGGGGGGTCGCAGAGATTCCTCAGATCATCACTAACTTCCGTACAAAGTCAAGTCACGGTGTCTCTCTCTCCTTCCTCCTCGCTTGGGTTGCCGGGTCTGTATACACTCACCATCATCTTCAATTTTCATCAGTTATGATAGTAACCAAGTCTCTTCTAACGTTATTTATATGATTTTCATCAATCGGTGCAGTGACATCTTCAATCTCGTCGGTTGTCTTCTTGAACCAGCTACTGTAAGTTACACAAACATCTATGATCTGATAAACATATTATTTCATTTTTATTGTCGTTTTCTCAAATTTTGTCGTCTTTATTCAACAGTTGCCGACTCAGCTCTACACAGCCTTGGTAACATCGTCGTCTTCTCGCCGCATAAACATATGTCGCCACAAAGCTTACGTGTCTTTTCCATGAAATTATTATAGTATAGATTTTCTCGGGATTGTTTATTTTGATTCAACCGCCATAAGTTTTATTCTATTTACAATTTTAGCCCCTTAATTTCACTTTCTTTCAACTTTTTTGCTTATAGCTTTACACCGTGAGCACTGTGGTATTGGTGATCCAGACTATTTACTACGATTACATCTACAGACTTTGTAGACATGGACGCACTAAGATCTGTCAAACGGTAATTATATATAGTGCTAATCATAAAATTTTAAGCTGATTACATTGTTAGGTGTTAATTAATTATCATAACTATTTTGTTAAGGATGAGGAAGATGAAGAGAAGAGACCATTGAAACCACCGAAGACGACGGGATCTGCTATTTCCATCCCAAGAGGATCTTACAAAGATTCTCCTCGGAGAGAGTTCTATTACACGTACGGATTCTTTATTTAGTTTACTCTAATTTGATTGACTACGAGTAAGTTAAAGTTTGTGACATTAGTTTCATATATAATGCGTCATAGATTTTTTATTATATACTATTGCTTTTCCCCTGCCCACTCTGTTTTTTTCTTGTCGTTTTCTCAAGATTTTGTAGAAACAGATGAAAAGAGTAACCATTTTTAAAATAAAATTATTAAATAATTGCTGATGAAATCTAGAACCTATACATTAGTTTAATTCAATTGTGACTATATGTTCAGGTCGGCAAGATCGTTGGCAGGAAGCGGAACACCTCCATCAAGATCATCGTACTTTCGAGTGGCTAAGAGTGGGCCTTCGGCTTTGGCAATAGAAAATGGTTCTTCATCGGATGAAGATGAGACAATGTCTACGTGTCCTGTCATAGCAACTAAAACCATTACCCAACCAAGGCCAATACCTAGACCGGTTTGTGATTTATTTTTACTTAGCGAACTAAAAAAACCACTTAAGGGTTGAAAGAACAACAAATATTGACCCATTCTGGACTTCTTGTTCTCAGGCAGGTTTCGGAACGTTTTTGGCTGCATCGGCAAGTCTTCCGCTTCAGGCCAAAAGCTTAGCTGAAAAGTACGCACATGCTTCAAGCAGACGGCTTCTAAATGTGCGTGACTAATAGCATTTCGTTGTTTTCTACTGTATGAGTGAAAATGCGAGAAAGTGACTTTCAAAACATTGTTGTCTCTGTGCAGGAAAGAATAGTAGAGCATAGCGCGTTGGGACAATGGTTGGGATGGCTAATGGCCGCCATTTACATGGGCGGACGCATCCCTCAGATTTGGCTCAACGTAGGCCATCTTTAGCAAATCTTGATTCATATTTTTTATTTGCTTGTTGTTTATGATATTGGATACTAATCTGATTCTTTACCCAGGACGATGTCTCTACAACTAGATCAAAAGAGGAAGCGTTGAGGTAAAAAACACTAGAACTACAAGGCAACCAACAAACAAATATTAAGTATAATTAACTGTAATTGTAGTATGTGATCTAATTAAAAATATGGTTTGATAATTTGGCAGGGTATGAATCCACTTATGTTTGTATTCGCGCTTGTAGCCAATGCAACATATGTTGGTAGTATTCTTGTCCGAACAACTGAATGGGACAACATCAAACCAAACCTCCCTTGGTTGCTTGATGCTATTGTCTGCGTCGTACTCGATCTATTTGTATCCTTTCTAACTATTTTCACAATCTCAAAAATGAAAAATAAGAATGATCACATTCCCATTATGTTTTTATTTTGCTACCTTAATCCAAAAAAAACGTAACAGATAATATTGCAGTATATCTACTACAAGTATTGCAGGTCAGAGAGCATAAAAACTGAAGAAGACGGCTATGGAGATTATGTCCAAGCAAGCAAAACTTTTGTTTCGTGAATCACTATTTGATTTTCTTTTGGTCTTTCTTTTAAGTACTAGGTGATACCCCGTGCTACAGCACGAAATTATATATTTTGTTAGTTACTTTTTTTTTTGTAATTTATATTTTTGTAATATAGTTTTTTTTTACTATTTTCTTTATTAATGTTTATTTGTATATTTGGGGTTATACAGTAAATTGGAAATTCTAATAGTAGTTTGTAAAATGTAGATTTTCACGAAAACAGACACACCGTAATATTGGATAGTAGTTTTGTAAGAGAATAGACACTCCACAATATCGGATAATAGTTTTGTATGAGGATAGACACACCACAATATCAGATAGTAGTTTTGTAAAAATATGAGTTTTTCTTTATTTTGGTTTGTTGTCAAAAGAGGAGAAGCTGCTTGTTAAATTTTAGTGTGAGATATTTCAATGGTTAGGAAACCATTGTATTTATAGCGAGATTAGGTATATTTAGGTTATCATTTAGAAGTTAATATTTGATATTTCAAATATTAATAAAATTGTAAAAAAACCAATTTAATTTATAGTTTGATAAAAATACCTGTTTTAACTGGTTTAACTCAAACTTTTTTTAGATTTTAAAAATTTTAAGAGTAAAAATAATAATATTACTTAAATATTTTATAAAATTAAATATATTATAATATTTTAAACTTTCGATGGAGTTCAAATATTTATAATAATTTAAACATTCTATAAAAATTTAAATATTTATAATCTTTTAAACTTTTTATAAAAACGTAAATATATTATAATATATATATTTACTTTTTAAAATTTTAAATATGCTCCAATATAGAACCAAATTAAACTGTTAAATTTGGATACCTGATAAATCAAGCTTCCTACTCATTTGTACTCAAAACATATTAGTCATATATTTATAGTGATTATGAATCATATTCCAAAATATTTAGTTGATGTGGAATATACAGTACACATTTTTTGTAAATTAGTTTACAACTTTACATATATATAATTTCTGCGTTTTTTATTCTTTCCATATATACTAATCATAATTAATTACTATAATTTCGTTAAGGAAATATTGAAAAATCTAAACTAAATGATGATTTGTTTTTATTTAATTGTATTAAGTTGATTTTTTGTTTCCGTAAATATCTCACAATATAAAAGCAAATCAAATAAGTTTACATATATATACAATTTCGTATTTAATCTATTGATTATTTTGTATCAACAAAGTCACAATCCATAAGTATTAAAGATTTCTCCTTATTATTAATATTTGTAATAATTATAGGGATTAAGTATGATAGTAGTTAATATTCGATATTACTGAAGCCATTAAATACTCGGATAGCATTTTTCTTATTTATAGGGATTCTACCTCTGTTTGGCGACATGAATAATTATTCTAAAAACAAAGAATATACAGGATCCGAATATTATAATCCTGGATTACAAACGGATCCGCGAGTTTTATTTCTTCTATTACCGGGTTAAAGAGGATCCGCGTCCCGACCCGATCATAATTAAGTGGACGATTAAGGGGTATAATGTTTATTTATTGAAATCGAAACTATAGAGTAATTTAATTAAATTAAATTATTCTCTAATCATTTTTAATGAAAAACGTACCAAAACAAAATTATAGTCCAAATTGAGTCTAGTGGTACTTCTACTTTACATTATTGATCACAACGTTCCAATGGGCCTTTACTAATTGGGTTCATAATTTTTCTTTATCCATAATTAGTTTTTAGATTAGTGAAAATTTCTTAATTACTTTACTAATTGGAACCACCCAGTGACAGTTTCAACCTTCAATTAAAAAAATACGCAATGTTATGGACTTGGCATATTATATATGCATGCCTGCATGCATCTTCTTAATTACTATATGCACGTAAGACAATGATCAAATTTTATTTCGGACTCTAATGCACAAGTTACAAAAAAAAAAAAAAAAAAAAAAAAAAAAAATCATTTGTCAAATTGAGTAATAGTATTTGTTCATGTGTTGCATAAATTTTGTACATTGGCTGTCTTTTTTTTTTATATATATCCATTGAATGCAATTTGATCGTTCTTTAAGTGATATCATAGTTAGTTTAGTTTATTTTATATTTTTGGCTGAAGCAATTATATATCATATAGTTTGGTCTTAAATAGTTTATCCATCTTAGTCAGCAACTCTTTCCACAGATACATATAAATCGAAGAAGATTAAAAAAAAACTAATGATGTTATGTAAACAAAAAATCATACAAAGAAACTAATGAGAGAATGGCTGCAATAATCATACCACCAATTGAGCACTGCACATGATTTTTTATATATCTAAACGGAAGAACTGAGGAAGATATAAATAATGATTGGAATCTAAATTATTACCATCAATTGAGATGGTTTAATTTAAGAATATATATTAGTTTTTTGAAGATAAATCCCAAGATCTAGTCATCTAGAGGGAGAAAAAAATTTGACGACAAAGAACAAAAGAAAACATGTTTTTGACTCTCTCGTTAGTCAGAGTCGGTCAAGCTCTGAAACAAAAATTTAAACTTACCTATAATTTTTTGTATCGAACCTGTACACCGATCCCTTCCAAATAGGTAAATTGCCTTCTTTGTAAAGTCAAAAAAGTATTGGACGAGGTACAACTCTCTTCGTTTATGTTTGAGTAATTATGTAACTTCTGATCATTATTCTCTTATTCAATATTTGAAGGCAATTACCTATGTGGAGAAGATCAATGTACAGGTTCGGGAGTTAGCTGATGTCATCTCAAATGTCTCCGAGCCTGTGTATCTTCGACACTGTAAGATTGTCTGGATGGATCATGCGACATGCTGCTGTGGACTTTATTCCCAACTGTATGCCGAAGAGATCTTGTTGCAACCGTCTCCTCTCAAAAGCCTTGTAGGTTAGCAGCACTAGGCATAGAGATTGTCTAGTTCTCTGTTAGCATGTTTTTTCAGATAACTTTGTCTATAAATTTTCTCACTTCGTGAACCTTGTATAAATCTTTTTTTGTCGGCATAAAGAATATATATTAGTAGAAGAGAAGAGAAAGAGTTGATATATCGCAACTGATACTCACATCACGTGTGTCACTAGCACCATTTTGACCAACTTTTTTTGTTTATTAGGAAGTCAATATAGAATTTGATGATCCATTGCTATTGCGAGGTTAATGAATTGGGTAACATTGCAGTTTCCTATATTCTTATTTTCCTTCTTTTGGCTGTACCTAGAGATGTTTTTGCATCTTACAAGGGCGTCCCTTAACATCCTCGCTTAGGTCCTGATTTATTTGTAAAAATATTCTTTGTTCATTTGCTGGAAATAATTTGTTTAAAAAATGTACGAGTAGTAAATTGGGATCTATGTATATTGCACCTGCACTGTATAATAATTAAACAAATTAAGAAAATCCAAACTAATTCGATTCATTAACTTTCGCGTTTTTTCTAGATGTATGGAAACACAATGAAGTTTATATACAGAAATAAGATGTTACATGAGAGAGATGAATCGACAAGACAAATAAGATGACCCTTTTTAATCAGAATGTATAGAGCCCAATAATCATATCATTCTAACACTCCCCTCGATCACATTGCAAAATAAGGATTTTCTTAGGAATGGACTGCAACAACAGAGGAAAAATCGAGAAAGTGAAGGGGACACTGGAAAAGTCGAAGCAAAATTTCAGACAAAATGGCGAACTAAGCAATGACATTTTTACTTTACCTTCGAGAATATCAATAAGACATCGCATTATCTCTATGTCATCTTCGAAGCTTTTAGATTTTATTTTGCCAAACAAGACGAGAGCACAAATGAGACGGAGGCAAAAAGTAAGAGAAGACCAAAAAAAGAGACGGTTCCTGTTAACATATGATTCATGTTGTTGTTACATCACTCTCAATGTCACGAGTATCTACCATCCAAAACAGAGATAGATTCAACTTTTTGTTTGACGATTAACTATCCTCAACTATTTGTATCGTATATATATGTATCCTGGCTGAAATTATACCCCCACATGGAAGAAATACAAGTATCTGTAGCAGACATCTGAATGCTAGATTCAGTTTCCACATGTAATTTGGCCATGTGCAGATAAATGCCAGATAACATCTACACACAATGCTTCTCAAAGTTAAAAGAAATCAAATACTAACCTTCACCTAGGACTGTGCTTTCATCATAACGAGATTATAGAGGAGAACTAGATTTAACAATTGCAATTTTAAACCACCAAACTATGCACAATCGTACAAAATTTCATCCTTGACTATAATCATTTACAGTTTTGTTTCCAAACTGTGCACAATCCTACAAATTTCATCCTTAACCTTAGGCACTTGCGTTCGTTACAGCAGGGTCCGGACAAAACTTAATGCACCAAAATGGCGAGCTAAGCAATTCCACATATATAGAGAGAGCAACGATAAAGCAAACAATAACCAAACATTGAGTCATATGTGATATAATTAATAGTTCAAACAAGGATTGAGAAGATTAACTGGAATATCACCGCTATATGAGTTTGAAGACAGCACTGGACCACTCAGTATTCCCGCAGATATAGCATCCTGGCGCCTCTCCATGGAAACCTCGGCAGAGCAAAGCTCATATTCTCAGAATCTCCAAGATGTGCGTTCCAGGAGATAACAATGTTCCCAAGTTGATTGATGGGAACATCACACATTCACACACGGACAGAATTAGAGAATAAGACCTTAACGCTATATGAATTTGAGAGACGATCAAGACTGAAGACAACATTGGACCACTCAATCTTCCCCCAAATCTCGTTACCATCCCGCCTCTCTAAAGAAATCTCTGCAGACCAACGCTCCATTGTCTCAGAATTTGCAAGATGCGCGTTCCAGAAGATGACAATGTTTCCAACCGAGTTACTACAGAGTCTGCTAATTTCATATCTGACTTTGGTCTTTGTTGACCGTTGATACTAAGATTTTTGTGTCTCCTAGTAGGTTCAATTAACCTTATACAGTTGTAATACTTAAGGTGTCAATCCAGTTGGGAAACTTTACTAACAATTAAAATGCAATCAAGAAATCACAAGTCAAGCCAATTCAAATAGAGTGTTTGTCTAACAGTCCTAGAATGATGACAATACAAAAACAGAAATGAGTCACAGAACTAGAAACGAGAATGCATGACGAGAAACTAAAATGAATGAAAACGGAGACGAGTCTAAGCATGAACTAAAAATCAAGAAACGAAACAGTCTCAGGAATGTAATAAAAATCAGAAAGAAAGAAGTCCTAAGGATGGGAGTAATTGATGTCGGTGGAGTATCCTAGTCTATAGAGTGTTTAACATACCACAAACAAACTATCCCTAAACAATGAACATCACAACTTCGCTAATCCAATCTCTTGACAAAAGCTACTCAAACTCAACCACTTCCAAACCTAGCTCTCGCTAGAGAAACATGATCAAGCATGGTATGAAAAACAAGTTCATTCACGTCAACAAACATCCTAGACAACTAATCTCTTAGGCTAGGAACGTAAGTCTCTGGCACTAGTTGGTCAGACATTTCATCGAACACCTTTTGGGTGCGGAAATGTCTAAAACCTAGTTCCAATTGATCAGAGAGAAACAAGTATTTCTAACTCTAGTCCAGAAGGGAATCATACAAATCAAAGCTTAAACACTCTACATCCTAAGATTCTCCACCTAATCTATCTCATCCTCAAGAACTACTACACTACTCAGATCCGAAAATCATCATCAAAGATGCAAACCCAGAAAACATTGAAACAAGCATTCTTAGATAGATTTAAAAGTAAATAACAACTTGTAAAAGAAATCAAATGAAAATACTGAATAAACTCAAAGATGTCGGAATAGTCTGAGAACGTTTTTTGGTGGCTAGGGTAAAACCTTCAGAACAAAACGAGATAAAAGATTCCTCTCAGCAAAGACTTAACAAAATGTATATATAGTAGTCCAACATGGAAAGCCCTAAAACTTAAAATGACAAGGTAAAGCGTTGGTTTGGTAATCTCCTGAAGCGTGTGAAACCAAACGTCTTTCTTCCCATCATGTGCGATCGAGTCCGTGCGCGTCGAATGGAATGCGTGGCGGGAGAGCATGGCTCGATCAAACAAGCTGGAACGCGTGGCGGGGGAGCATGGCTCGATCAAACAAGCTGGAGTGCGTGGCGGGGGAGCATGGCTCGATCAGACAAGCTGGAGTGCGTGGCAGGGGAGCATGGCTCGATCAAACAAGCTGGAGTGCGTGGCGGGAGAGCATGGCTCGAGCGTGGTGTATACGCATTCACTAAAACGATGATAAGTCTTGAACCATACCTCCGATTGGCTTGAAATAAACGGCGTTGGAAAGATAACTCAATTCTCTACAACTTTGATGAAGACGTCGAAAGCTAAATCCCACTCGAGTGGAACGGCTCGAACGGATGGCTCGATTGACGCTTCCCAGAGATGGATCGGACGACAATGGCTCGGACGACAATGGCTCGAACGACAATGGCTCGGACGAGAATGACTTCCAACGTCTCCTAAATACCTGAAATACTCCAAAATGCACAATGTATGCAAGGATGATGCAAAAACTACCTAAACATGCAAAGTGTATAGAAAGGACTAGAAAATGAAGCAAAACAATGTGTTATCCTAGCTAAATGCATGATAAATATATGCTAAGGAGAGACAAAATATAAACATATCAACCGTTCATCAAAGGTATCGACGATGATGTATCTAGAACTAGAGAGATACAATTGCAGCTCTTCCAAACCTTTCACATCCTTCCAATCCAACTCATCTGGCTGACACCACCGTATCCTCCCGCGAGTACCACGACAGTATAACAATTTCCCAATGACACACCAATCGTGTCTGTTTCCTAGCTTGGAATCTCTCTTCCCGCTTCTCCAAAATTTACCTTCACTTGGCAAAAGGTTGAAGCTCTGGTCATCGTCATCCACGGCGTAAACCTTCTTCTCCTCCTCTATCACCACAATTTGGTTGATATTATGTGCCAACTTGGGAGTAGTGAAGTAACTACACCAAGTTTGGGTCTTTGGATCGAATACCTCCGCCCAGTTTGAGGAATCATCAACTTCCTCTCTTCGGCACCCTCCAAAAACGTAAATCTTTCCGTCTACTAGGCTTACCGAGGGGGAAACACGAGCCATCTTCATGGACGGGACGCAACACCATCTCTGAGAGAAACAGTCGAGGAACAAGACTTCGGGAGTTGGATCGCCGTTTATGATTCCACCAATTACATAGATTCCCCAATCCACCACCACGAAAGAGGATGACTCTGGAGCCAAACAGGGGTGCGATGGGATCGGCTTCAGCCAAGGGTACCTGTGAGGACGAACCAACGTGGGGTTGGGTCAGGTAAGATCCGCAAGTAGACGTAGAAAGACGCCTCCGTGCAACCAATGAGTGATCGCGAGCGGCAGAGCTCAGGGGAAGCCACAAAAGTGCGGTGTCTCTTGGAGACGAGAGATAAGGCTGCTTGGTCCAATCTCGAGGCGAGCCAAGTAACTCACAACCACCTCGTCCGACAATCCAGACCACGACGGAGACGCCTCTTTCATCTTCTTCCTCCTTTTATCTTCTGGCTCGGCGTAATTGGACGACATCGTCGTCGACTGCTCTAGCATTCCCAATTCACAACTCTGTACACCAAAAATTACAGATCTCCACGATCTGATTTATTGGTTATGGATTGATATCAATCTTTTCTTGCGATAAAATTTCTCCTTCTTTAGATCGGCGGATCTGGTGAAGAGAGAGACGGTTTCCGACACAAACTAGTTTATAAACTTGTATGGTTTTTTAACAAAAAAAAAAAGTAAAGGAAGAAACAAGTAGTACTTGTACTTTTTCCTACTTTTTTACTCTGTACTTGTACCTTTTCTTTTACTCTGTACTTGTGATTTTGCTTTGTCTTGTAGTTGTCGGCCTAAGGTATTTGACTTGTATTTGGGTATTTAGACAAACTGGAGAAATCAAATTTACATATCTGGGCCTCATTATTCTGTAAGCTCTTTTACTATGGGATTTAATAATACACATTTGGGCCTTATTACTATGCAGGCTTTGATCTTCCTCATCCAATCCACCATTCCCTTTAAACCTAGTAAACCTTCTTGTCATGCCGTATTTTGGACGTAAATAATCTAAGCCCTTGCATTACTTAGTTAAAAAAGTGGTCTATAATCAATTAATTTACTACTAGGTGTACACCATACTAGAGTAAATTAATAATACACAAAACTAGATTAAGGAGACGGAGATAATTAGATCAAGTTATCAATTTTCCAAGTAAAAGAAAAAAATTGGATTTGGTTTGCTTTGTTGAGTATCTAAAGGATCATCAACCCATGATGAGATTCTTCTCCGTTACGTTGGCTGGTAATTCAATCTCCGGCGAAGTGTTGTTGATACGGCGTCGCATAGGAGAATGCATTCTCAAATAAAAGTTGAGGAAAAGCAACAAAATCGCACCGTTGAGAACCGAGTTTAAACCCCACGCGCCGATCCCATTGCATCCACCTTTAAAGAGGTGCATCGTAAGAACCCCAGCGTGAGACACGAGATTGCAGCCCACGAGAACCAACTGACAATTCACCACAAACGAAGGGAAAGCCAAACCGGGTAAACCAAACCCGGTCCAGAATCTGTACCCGTAAACCACCGAGTAAACCAGCGTCGTCGATAAAATCGCTAGAATCTGGTACGACTGCGAGAATTCGAGCCAGAGGAACGACGTGAAGGCCATGGCGGAGTTGCAGAAGAGCTGTGACACGGCGAGTCTCCGGCGACGCAAAACGGCGAAGATCGTACGAAACATGTGGAGGAAACGTGTGAGGTAAAACGCGTATGACCAAAAGAAGACACGACCGGAGGGACGAGTCCCGAGAGGGAAGCAGAGAAGCCACTGGAGAGGAGTGGCGGTTTTGCTCCGCCGCCAGAACCACCGTGTATCACGGATCTCCGCGGCGGCTGAGAGGAGAATTCCGGCGAAAATGGTGGCGGAGAGAAGTGACATGAGAAGGCTGTGGAGTTCGGGGATGTGGCCTAAAGGAACGGACCGGTTACGGCGGAGTACGGCGGAGAGGATGATGTGGAGGGTGGAGGAGACGGCGATGTAGAGAGATATTGAGGTGAAGAGGAAAGACCACGTGGAGCCCCATGATTGGCTGTTGCTCCAACGGAACCCGACGATGTATGGATGCTCTGAGAGGTAGTATGTGAGAGAGTTGATCAGAGCCGTTGACATGGTTTGATTTTGATCGGACGGTGTCGGTGATGGTGGTGATCACGGTGACTCTTCTTCTTTCTCTCGAGTGTGTCTCTAGCTTATATGTGTGCGTGCATCTTTTTTTACATATTTAAGCTTTTTAAAAAGGATGATTTATATCGTTTTCGTTTTCCCAATAATTGGTGTAACGAAATGGCCGGTCTTTTCATGAAAGCAAAATAATGTGGACCAATATTAATTGTCATATTAAATTTCCAATGTGAATTGATTTTGTTAAACGTTAATGAAAATTACGGTCTTAATTGAATTTTACCTTTATAGTCGAAATAGCAAACTATATTTGAATAGAAAAATTGGTACACGTCAAGTTGATCATTAGATTAGATACATTAACGTTTAAGTGTCTATGTCTAGATAAAAAAAGCAGGTGGGAAAACCAAAGAAGAACCTCTCTGGACATAAACTGTGTCTATATCTTCGTGGTTAAGAGTTTAATTAGTTTACTCAAGGAGGGGTAGATGAGAAAGAGAGCATTACTTTAAAAAGTTAAAACAACATGTAAACATCGGAATATGCGACCTGGCGATTGTTACGAAGATGAATCATCAGTAAGGCACAGTAACGAGTTATTAATTTATTTCACACAATTTGATGACCAGCTAAGATAAATCAAGATAATTTGATACGTATCGAATAAATTTAGTAAAAAAAAGTTGTCCTAATTGTTGTTTTGGCAATACGTACGCGTTATAGTACTTCTTTTTATTCTTATGAGTTAAAGAAATTATTTATTGCGTTTAAGTACCAAACAATGAAACAATGGATTAAACTATTAAACTAGTATCCTAATCGTTATTATGGAAGGAACTGTAATATACATCTCTTTCACTATGAGTAATTCGGTTTTGTCCACGTGATATTATTTTCAACAAAGTGACTCTTTTTCTTTTGTCTCATTTTCTTGTGGCCTACCAAACTCAGATTTTTTAGTTTACACGGTCGTAGTTCATTTCCTTGTGAATTAATCAAAAGGAGACTTGGACGGTGAACATACAACAACTACTCCCACGCAGAACATGCTCTACCCATCATTAATGTAAGTCCGACGTTATTAAGCATATGTTATACATGTTCTATTTAGAAACTAATACTGTACTATCATTTAGAAGCTCCATGGAAAACGGATACGTGGTATTTATAAGAACACAACGACTGAATACATAATGTATACATAAGCTCTCCTCACCTAAAGCCAATGATTTGGCTAGGGATATTGCTTTAAGTGTTACACGGGATGGACGATTCACGTTATATTTGGCTTTGGGTGGTCCGGCATGGTTACACAACTTGATTGAGGGTGACAAACGCGATGGAGATTGAGTTCTTGCACGTTTTGGATTGCTCTTTTTTCAGGATTTTGTCTTTAATTTTTGTCAAGTTTTCATTTTGCTTCAATTTTGTTCCCAAACTTCTAGTTAATTTATAAAAGCAGCCTTAAAAAAAAAAAAAAGGGGGTTTGATATATATATGATAGAGGTTTATCACAGTATATCATTACAAATGATTCTTTTTATCTACTCTTCGAAATTACATAAGCCGCACTATTAGAACCTTTTTTTCTCTGTCTTATTCTCTTTTTTTTTTTTTTTATTGTCCCTAGAAAGATTATGCAGTTATCAAAATAGTTGTTGTACACAATTTTGGGGGTCAGTTTTTATCTTTCTCAGGTTAGGTAGGATAAGGAAACACCAAAAAAATCAATTCTGTAGAGTTCCAAGAATCTTGGAAACAGCAGCAGAAGGTTTGGGATTAAACAGCTTCTTCAGCTCATCGTACCTCCCAACATCAAAATCCTGAGTTTTCATCAGTTTCCTCTGTCTAGCCTCAAACCTGCTTTGGTAAAACCCTTCAAAGGAAGGCTCCCTCGATGTCCTGAGGAAAAAAGTGTAACCCGCCATGAAATATACCGATGTGACATAGAAACAGATTGGCTCCATAACATCCCAGGTGAGATCCCAGAACGTTAGCCTCATGAACCCTGCGGTCTGGATGATCAAGTAACCTAGACCAGCCCAAAGCTCTCTTCTCACCAAAGAATGTGCTTTCTCGTCTATGACCGTCTTTATGGCTTCAAGCTCTTTTAGTTCATTTCTTCTTGGGTCATTTGGGCTACGGATCTGTGGTAAAGGAAGCAAGCCTTCAATGGACTTGGTTACCTGATCACACACAGGAAAAAGACCAAAATCAGAAAACTGTTGGGTAAAACAAGAACTTCACCTCCTCTTTTAAGCTTTAGTGACAGGAATAACATTCAAAACACACAAAACAGCTTATGATCAGCGATACTAATGACTAATTTTTGAATTAGTCCACCCTCATAAGAAAAGGCACCGATGAGCAAAGAAACCATAGAAACAGAGAACAACACACAACTAAAACTTAAATCAATTATCTTTCCCATCAGATTTGATGACCAGTTATGCAATTTTTTTTTTCTTTGGGTTTTGGTATCAAACCCAAGGCCTCCATAGAAAGTGTTCCTCTTTGTCACCACTTCAAACTGAGAACCCTCCTACATGCATCTAGGTGACACAGAGGTTTCCGAATCTCCTGTTGAGAATTCGATGCACAAGAAAAGAATTCAACCGTAACAAACAAACAAAAAAAAAATATATCAGTTTTCAATAGCTTCCAAATCAAATCAAACCAACAAAGAAACGTACAAAAAACTTTGAAGGAACCTAACTGCTCTTTTGTTTAACAACACACACAACAAACACGAAGGTCGTATCATGCAAATGGAAGAGAAACATAAAACAAGAGGAGGGAGAAGAAGTTATACCTGATCAGGTCTTAAACAAACAGAATCACCCAAAACGATTACGTTTCCAGAATCGTCAAGCATCTTAGCGATCCAAGGTCCTTGAGAAGGATCCAACGAAGAATCACTACAAACACGTACGAAATCAGAGTAACGAATCCAGATTTTCCCGGTCTCCAACAGCTTCGTTTTAACAACTTCGATCTGTGACGCTCTTAGCAACTTCTTAACGTCTTGCACTGTAAGCCCCAACGACTCCGTCTCCTCCTTATCCTTCTCCACCATCCGATGATGAGAAAGCCCGTCTAATCGGATCCTGTCCTTGTTCACATCCATTTCTCGAAGCTTCTCAATCAAACCCTCCCCAATCGACATCTTCATAGTACCATCCGCCCGACTCATTGAGATTTTGTGCAAAAACCTCCTAGAAATCGTCAAATCACCAGGCTCCGGATCAATCGTGGCTTCTCCTAGATCGTTAGGAACCCTAGTTCGCAGGGCTAACGAAGAAGACGAGATACGACAGTTCATTAAACCCTGCGACGCCATTTTTGACATATTGAACAAACGATGCGACAAAAGCTTATTCATCATCACCATTGCAAATACAAAGAGAAAAAAAAAGAAAATGAATTTGATTTTCAATAAACTTAGTTGAGAAAATTGAAACAGCAAGTAAGAGCTTTATATAGGTAACCAAAGTCCTCTGTTACAGAACAGAACATTACGTTAACTCTTCTCTCAAAGTCTTGTTGTGCCGGAAGATCATACACGTCAGCAGAGATATCACGAGATATTCAATATTACGCTGCCTTTTCGTGAATATGAGCTCGAGATTTTGATAGCTGACTACCGTCCACGTGGTTGGATTTATGTTGATGATACGGCGGTGCCTCCATAACCGTCCGATTTACATTTCCTCCTTTTTTATTTATTAACATATCTCAAATAAATTTTTTGGAAAACAGATTTAGGAAAAAAAAAGGCAAAAACGTGTCGCCACATTTTCTGTTTTATCTTGTTTACGTGTAGTTAATGAGAAGTTTATCTCTTGCATTTAGTACGTCAATGGTAATATTAAAGCGATTATTATTATTTTGGGTGATGTAATAATGTCTATATAAGGAAACACAGATTTTTTTTTCTTTTTTAAACAATGACGTGTTGCCACATTTTTCTGTTTTTAACTTTTTATCTTTTACAACTAGTAAGTGTGATGTAATAATGTGTGTGTATGGTAATTTTTAACACACGGACGTGTCGCCACATTTTCTGTTTTATCTTCTAAAATGGTGAGTTACAATTTACAAGAAATATAAAATTTTGTGTGTGTAAACGAATATTATCATCGGTTTGTGTCTAAAATACATTATGAACTGGTTTAATACAAATTGGTGAGGTTTTAATTGTTGGTTTAAAGTTTTGGTTTAGGTTTATATGGCGCTTGTAAATAATGAGCTCTTGAATTCATTTCCCCAAATGAGTATGGTTACCCTTAAAATGGTAATATCTCTAAATATAAATTAGTCTTATCTCCAAAGATTAATCATGATTCTTGGATAACCTGTAAGACTAATGAAACATATAGTATAATACTAGTAAGAATCATGATTAATGTTTGGAGATATGACTAATTTATAAAAATCTTTAAATAAAAATTAGTCTTATTGTGTGGGATAATTATGTATTTCATTTCACTTAGAAAAACAACAAGAGAAACACATGGGATGATCTCTCTACCATTAGGGCAACAATATCGGTAGTATCTTAGGAAAAGGTTGTTAAACACTGTTTTAGTTTTTTATGAATTAATTGTGTTTTGTTTTGAATATAAGAACCCATGAACTCTTAGTTAAAATTTTCTCCTTCAATGGTAGGTTCTAATTTTGGGTTTCTTATTTTTGAAAATAATGTTTTTTGAAATTTAAGAATTTTAAATAGAATAGAAGTAAGATTTTATAATAACAGAAAATATTGTGTGGGATAATTATGTATTTCATTTCACTTAGAAAAACAACAAGACAAACACATGGGATGATCTCTCTACCATTAGGGCAACAATATCGGTAGTATCTTAGGAAGAGGTTGTTAAACACTGTTTTAGTTTTTTATGAATTAATTGTGTTTTGTTTTGAATATAAGAACCCATGAACTCTTAGTTAAAATTTTCTCCTCCAATGTAAGTTCTAATTTTGGGTTTTTTATTTTTGAAAATAATGTTTTTTGAAATTTAAGAATTTTAAATAGAATAGAAGTAAGATTTTATAATAACAGAAAATATTACATTTAATTAATTTTAGAACATACAAAACATAATTAAAACGTTAATACATACAATAGAATAGAAGTGCAATTCATATTTTATTACTTATTGATGTATCCATAAATTTAGTGTGCAAAGAAAATAAAATAAATAAAAATAAATGGTTTTGAAACCCAAATATTTTTCACCCATGATGTTTGTTTTCATGAGAAACTCAAAACTCACAATACCACAAAAGAAAAAAAAACTGAAAGTAAAATTTACCAAACCATTACAAGGACTTAGAGCTCATATAGCAGAGATACTTATGAATTTCTTCACTCGGCTCTAGATTGACCAGCTCGAGAAGAGAGGATGATACCAACAATGAGACCGTACAGCGCAAGTGCTTCAGCAAATATGAGAATCAGAATCATTCCCACGAACAACTTTGGTTGTTGCGCATTGGCTCTGCATCACACAAAGACACAAGATTACAAAGACAAACACACTAACATTATAACACACACATAGCAACGATATCAGGAGCTACTGCTAACTCATATACCCTTAGATTCTCACATCCAGTAACAACAACTAACACAACCAATTTCTAACAGAAAAGTAAAAGACTTTACGATACCAAATCAAGAAAGAACAGCTCTAGTATGAAAAGAACTAAGCTTTCGTGATATTGAATCAATCAAAAACTACCTTGATGTTCAACTTCATCATCACAGGTTCATAAAGTTTGAATATTTTCGTGACTCAAAGTATGAACAAAGAATCGAGATTTGACAGAGAATCAAACCAAACCAAACAAGCCTAAGATATGTTTAAGAAAAAAGTTCAACATCTTAGAACAAATTGAATTAGCCAGCCTATAGATAATATCATCTTGGAAAAAATGACAACACTATGATCTGTATTAGTGTTTTTTACCTTCCAGTACCGAGTTTCTCAACTGCTTGAACAAGTGCTTCTACCTCAGTAACTGTGAAAGGTCGACGGATTCTGCGGTGTGCAGCCTGCTGCTGCTGTTCACTTTTTTTTGGGTTTACGACAAAGTGGTCCAGGAGACAAGTCAGTAAAGTGCTCACTGCGTCTACCAATCAATACGCAGAAACTCATAGTAAATTTACAGAACAGATGAAATTTCCCGGAAACAAGCCAAGAAGACCAAGACCTCTGATCTTACCGTCACAAAGGGGACCTGGCTCTGCACTCGCTTTACCGCTTTTTCTACAGCAATTTTCAACAGAAGCAGATGAAACTTACAGACAAATAGGTAGAGTTTTAATTGATGGTAGCAAGCAATCCTGGATCCTGACTGATCTTGTTGTCATTTCCTAGAAAGTTGTAGTAAGCAAAACAAAACTCAAGACAAATGATGAATCTTCAATTTATTCCCAACAAGTCTGATCAAAGAAATCATGGTTTAACCAAATAAACACTTAGATTACATATCTTTAAAGTAGTCTCTGCTAATCAGAAACCAACCACAGGAAACTCCACTAAACAGAGTTTAGAGTTTCCGAGTTTTACATTCAAATCCCATCTTAATCAGTCAATCTTATAGAGAGACAAATAATCTGATTATCGCATATCATAAGTTCTCCAGCTTCAGTAACAGAAGAAGCCGAGAGAGAACAATGAAAAGCCATTAACAACAACAATACAAAGCAAAGACTTTTTTGTTTTTCAGATTACATAATCCGACCACTCGGATATATGCGATGTCTGGTCCATAATCAAACCAGGAATCTTATCATGCGTTTTCGGATTATCTTTACCACCAAGCAACCTCGCCGGATTTCCAACAGCCGTCGTACGAGGCGGCACATCTTTCAACACAACCGATCCAGCACCAATCGTCTTCCTTGCTGGACTTAGATTTCTCTCACTTCATCTCTAATGCAACAAAGTCCCGATAGAAAAGCACGTAACCTACCCTACCCTACCCAGATTCAAATCAAATCCACCGACCAAGCCAGAGAATCTTCAACGATTATAATTAATCCACTCTAAAACTTTCCGATGAATCGCCCTTCTCTCCATTCCCATCGAATCGTCTTCTCTCCATTCCCAATTGAATCCAAACGGTCCTTCGATTCCAAACCTTGAAGCTTCTGATTCCAAATTGTTTTCTCGTTTGGGAGATTCAATTGTGAGAGAAAGAGAGAGAAAGAGAGGAGAAGTAATAAAATCAATCTTTCTAATTTTTTTTTTTCTTTTGTATTTTTTATTAGCCTCACAGACAGTTGAGTATACTATATAAAGGGAGATCTTACATTTTTTCTTTTGTTTTGATTTTTTTTTTAACAAAGCATTAAGAACTCCTCTATCAACCTCTCTATCAACCTCCGATGGATAAAGTCTTACATACACAACCCACGAAAACTCAACAAATTTCTCTCCTATGTATACTCTCCGAGGAGCCATGAAGAAGTCTATTATCCAGATCTCACCCACCTTGCTTCTCTAATAGCAGCAACGTCCATCCTTTTAACCACTGGTACAACGGTAACTCCCAAACCTTTTTTCAAATTTCTCATCGAATAACCTAGATCTGAAAGCTTCCCCTAAACCAAAATCTAATCTGTGTTATGCGAATGAGATAATCCAAGGCTACTGATTTCCCCACTGCATTTACTCCTCCCCAACCGATTAGCCAAACCTTTTTAAACCTTTTGTTTCAAGCAAAAACCAATTTCCCGCCTTTTTGTTCTCTACCGTATCCTTCTCACCGTCTCCTGTACTGCAAAACACCATTGCAAACCGTATTCCACACTATCTCAAAGGAAAAGAGATCCAACAAGACTATTCCCCCCACCTCACAAGAGAATCCGATCCCCTGATCTTGACACTTTAGATCTAATCCAAGATAACTCCCTCACAGTCATTGGCCGACTCACAAACCCAACTATCCAGCGCATGTGGGCTCTGTTCTCTTTCCTACTAAATCGTTGGAACCTACATGGTAAAGCATCAAGATCAGACCTGGGACAAGAGATCTTACAATTCACCTTTGAAACTGAGGAGGATATACTATAAGTTCTAGCAAACCGACATTACCATTTTGACCACTGGATGGTCATAGTCCAGCGCTGGGAACCCATTACATCCCCTTCTTTCCCATCCCATATCCATTTCTGGCTCGAGATCCAACGGATACCAAAACACTATTGGAAAAAGGAAATGGTTTTCTCTATAGGGGAAGCTCTAGGAGAAATCCTAGACTGGGATATTACTCCCTCCTCTATCCTTCTCCAAATCCTCCTGAACAGTCTAGAACCCCTCACAAAGGAGACAATTGTCGAATTTGCTGATGGAAGCGAAACCCTACTCAACCTGGCCTACAAAAACCTCAAAAACCATTGTTCTCACTGTCAACGACTCACACATGACAAAACAGCTTGTCCAGGTCTACGAGAATTAAGGAAAGAACCAGAAGCCCCAAGAAAACAACAGATACCTCTGGTCTCACAGCAGTCAATCTCCACGAACTACTATACTCCTCAGGACAACTTCCTACCACCAAGAGAGCAACACCAGGTGCCTGGAAACTCTTCCCTACACCGGTTTAACCACCTGTCAAGGAGAAAAAGCCCTGAAAACAGAAGTTATAACCATGGAGGTATCACCTCTCCTAGACAACATACTCAGTCATCGAGGGAGCACAACGAAATAATCTTTAGAGCAAAATCACCTAATAGACCAGCTCCCAGCCGCTTCAGGAGAACTCACCAGACTGGCCCCCATCTCACCTCTGAACCTGCAGCTCGCAATCTGCAGTGGAGGGAAAAATCTAAATCAACCACATATCTAAATGATGAGAATTTTGTCTCGTCTAGAACTAGAAGGCCCCTTTTGGAGAGAAATATAGTAAGTCATGAACCGTAAACTCTAATCAAAACATGAGTATGGCCCTTGGAGAGCCAAACCAGGCTATTACTAGTGTGCAACCACAAGCGACACAACAAACAAGGGAACAAATAATGAATGACCTCCAAGAAGTTACCATTCAATACATTTCATGCCCTGATCCAGGTGAAAGTGCTGCGAGAAGAATGCGAGTCCTCCAGAGTGAGTCGGACAATATGATGGAAGAAACTGCCAATGCTATTCTGGCATCAAACCAGATAGCTATCCCCCAGATGTCAGTACCCCCCGCAGAAATACATTCTGATGCAAATCAGTTATCCAACCCTTCAAGCGAACCTGTTACGCTACAAAAGAACTCAGGTGAGTCTTGCAGAAGAAGTCGAGGTTGCCCTCCAAGTCAAAAACAAAAAGGAAAAATAAGCCAACCACTACGTAGAGTTAAGACACAAAAAAGAATTTTTACCCAAGGCTCTCCTCGGAAATCACATGCTCGTACCACCACCTCTTCAAGAGCGGGTGCTTCAAAGTCCAGTCAGAAGAAAACAACCAAACAAGCAACAGGTGCACAAAAGGCGAGAGCTCAAACTCCAGGGAGTCATGTAGTGCAACAACCCCCATCCTCTAGCCCTCCTAGAATCTCCCTGATCCCTACAAGCAAGAAGAAAAAGACGGATTTTCATAAACCGCCATTCTCTCTTCTTTAAGAATGGCGAGCTGGAACTGTTGTGGATTGGGGAACCCCATAACAGTTCAAAGAATCCGGGAGATCAGGAAAAAGATCTTCCCAGATGTGTTGTTTCTTATGGAAACTAAAAACTCACCCGACTCAGTGCTGAAAACTTTGCAATGGCTTGACTACCCCCACCATCACCTAGTTCCCCCTGAAAATCCAGCTGCGGGTGGTCTTGCACTCTTTTGGAAATCTAATATAGAACTTGAGATCATCCATTCTAGTCATCACTTCATAGATACAAAAATTAAAGCAAAAGGACGTGAGTTTTTCTCTACCTCATGTATGGTGAACCGGATCAATCAAAGAGACACCAAGTACATATTTCAAGCGGGCCTCCTGCCCGCGGGCCTAGCCCATTTAGTATCATGGCGGGGCGGGCTTGGACATCATTTTTTGTGTCCTTGAAATAGCGGGCCTAGCGGATTAGTCCATCACGGGTCGCGGGTTGAAGCGGGCTAACCCGTTGTGGATTGCGGGTTTGCGGCTCGACCCGTCAAAGTCTGAAACCTTTCTTTGAACTTTGAACCTTTTGTTTCACTTAGAGTCTGTAAAGGTTTTAGAATAAAACTTACAATCGAAAACCCTAAATTAAGAGTGTTTTCATTGTTTAACAAGGAAACTGAAAAGTCTTTTTATTTTTTACGACTTACGACTCAAAGTCTCAAACATAGAGGTGAGAATTTTCGTTTGTGAATTGTGAGTATCATTGGAGGCTTGGAAGCTGAAGCCATACACATCTGAACATATCTATAATGGTAATGTTTCATACTTATCCTTGACCTTTGATTGCATTCTGTTTTGAACTTTTGATTTTTCATTTTAGTGTTCTAAGTTGCAGGTTTAGTGTTCTAAGTTGTAGGTTTAGTGTTTTGAACTTTTGATTTTCCAGTTTAGTGTTCTAAGTTGCAGGTTTATGTATCCTTGACCTTTGATTGCATTCTGTTTTGAACTTTTGATTTTTCAGTTTTAGTGTTCTAACATTTGATTTTCAGTTTAGTATTCTAAGTTGCAGTTTTGGTCATGTCTGATTGATAAACGATCTATTCATGTTTCAAATTATGTTTTAGTAATAGAATTTTTTATTTTTGTTTTGATAGGAGTCGCATGACTCATATGAAAAGAGGTCAATAGACCTGGAATCTCAGAGATTTATCAATGGTGCAAATGCTGAACATGAGAGCAGAGCGTTTAATGGATCAAAAATATCTGCAAAGCAAAGAAAAAAAGTGAGTGCTGCACCAGAAGCATCTAAGAAGGAGAAACAGAAACAGAAAGTGAGTTATGGACCATAAGCACCTAAAACTCAGAAAACTCAGAAAACTCAGAAAAGAAAAGTCATTGAGGTTGCTGATGATGATGATCTTGACGAAGATGCTAATGATGATGAGGGATTTATTAATGTTGATGAAGATTCTGACAAGGGAAGGTCATCAGAACCAAAAAAAAAAGCAGCACTCAGAAGTATGGGATCAATTCTCAGTGATTAAGAAGGTTAACAACTTGGGTATTGGTGAAGAAAGAGCTGTGTGCAAATATTGCAAAAAGGATTATGTGTTCAATGCACACAAAAATGGTACAAACACATACAAACGCCATTTGGAAAAATGTAAGTTTATGCTTAGAGATGGGGATATTGGTAAGATGATGGTTGATTCAGAAGCGAGATTGCAAGCTAGGAAGATTGATCAACATGTTTTCCGGGAAATGGTAGCTAAGTCTATTTATCCAACATGATCTCCCATTTTCTTATGTGGAATATGAGAGAGTTAGGGCTGTTTGGAAGTATTTAAATGCGGATGTGAAGTTTTTCTGTCGGAATACAGCTGCAGCAGATGTTTACAAGTTTTATGAGAGTGAGATGGGTAACTTGAAGAGAGAATTGACTAATGTTCCTGGAAGGATTAGCTTCACTACTGACTTGTGGACTGCAATCACTCATGAGGGCTATATGTGTTTAACAACACATTACATCGACATAAATTGGAAGCTGAAAAACAAGATCTTAGTGTTTACTGCTTTACCTCCTCCACATACAGGTACACACTTAGCGATGGAGATCCTAGAGAAATGGAAGATTGAGGGAATTGATAAAAAAGTTTTCTCCATCAAAGTAGACAATGCTAGCAACAATGATTCAATGCAAGACATCGTCAAAGCAAGAATCCGAGTTCTGTAGCCATAGTAACTGAAGAATAAATTAGCAACCTGTGAAAAAAAATTGCTCTTGAAACCTGCAACCTTGTTTTCATCATTCTTTGATTTTTCTGCAACTATCAGCATTATCTTTATTCTTTAAGAGGAAAAAACATTTTTGATGGCATGATCAACAACAAAATTCACAATTTCTGTTGTTGATTGTGTGTTTCAAACTTTCTTTCAAATTAGAAATCCATGCCATGACACATACATCATACCAACTCCAAGATTTCCTATCAAAAGAAATACAGAGCTGCTAATTGCTGATCATACAAATCAAACATCAAAATGAACAAAAACTCAGAATGAAAACTAAAAACCAAGAATGTACACAATGCCCGCGGGCTGGACAGATAACCCGCTGGGTCTTGCGGGGCGGGTCTGGACATATATATTCTGACCGCTGTCCTAAACGGGCCGGTCCGCAGCGGTCCAAAAAAAAATTGTCCTTGGCGGGGCGGGCTAGATGGGCGCGGGTTGGCCCGTTTGACACCTCTAACACCAAGCCTGGACCCATCTCCAAAAGTATGCTTTGGACAGAACAGGACCATGGTTCATCACAGGTAACTTCATTCACGGATCTACGATCGTTTATGTCCGCTTGTGATCTTTATGACCTGAAACATTCATGAAATTTCCTCACTTGGAGGGGTTAGAGACACTCACATGTAGTAAGATGTCGGTTAGACAGAGCAATGGCAAACAGTGATTGGATCCTAGCTTATCCCTCAGGTAGAAGTGAATACCTTAGGTTCGAAGGTTCTGACCACAAACCCTTGATATCTTCCTTTGATCCTGTCAAACGACACCATAAAAGTCTCTTTCGATATGATAGGAGACTCAAAGAAAACCCTGAGATTAACCAGATTGTCTCTGAGGTATGGAATATGGATCCTGATGCTTCCATTGAGCACCGGTTACATCTTTACAGATTAGCAATAATCCAATGGAGTAAACTCCAACACAAAAATAGTCAGCAAGAGATCTCCTCCCTCCAAGATCAACTGGAAGAAGCTATGTGTGATGATAATACCTGCCAACCCACCATCGAGTCTATCAATCAGAAGTTGTTAGTAGCCTATAAAAGAGAAGAAGAATATTGGAAACAACGTAGCAGGCAACTCTGGCTCACCTTAGGAGACAAGAACTCTGGTTACTTTCATGCGGCTACAAAAAATAGAAAAGCATTGAATAATATCTCTGTCCTAGAATCAACCTCGGGAACAAAAGTATATGAGGAGAAAGAGATTGTGAAAGTGATCTCAGATTACTATCAGGATATATTCACCTCTCAGGATGGAGACAGGACGACAGTGGCAAAAGAAGCTTTAACACCGTGTGTCACCAATGAAATGAATGAGAGATTGATCTCTATACCAACCTCACTAGAAATCAAACAGGCCTGCTTCTCGATCCACCCTGAGAAAGCACCAGGACCAGATGGCTTCTCAGCTAGTTTTTTTCCAAACGAATTGGTCTTCAGTGGGTGAGGCTATCATCGCAGAGATTCAAGCTTTCTTCATATCAGGTTCCCTGCCAACAAAGATCAACCATACTCATGTCAGACTCATCCCAAAAACCATTGTGGCTAAAAAAATAGCCGATTACAGACCAATAGCTCTATGTTCAGTCTACTATAAGATCATTTCAAAACTATTGGCTAAGAGATTAAAACCTGTCTTGCATTGTTGCATCTCGGAAAATCAATCAGCCTTTGTGCCTCAAAGAGCCATAGCGAATAACGTCCCCATCACACATGAAGCACTGCAATATCTGAAGACATCCGGAGCTGAAAAGAGATGTTTCATGGGGGTGAAAACAGACATAAGTAAAGCATATGACAGGTTAGAATGGGATTTCATAAAAGCAGCCTTGATATAATTAGGTTTTCACAATACCTGGATAAATTGGATTATGCAATGCGTATCCACTGTGTCGTATTCCTTCCTCATCAATGGACAAGCTAAAAGCTTAGTCAATCCCCAACGTGGAATCAGACAAGGTGATCCGCTATCCCCCTACCTGTTCATTATTTGCAGTGAGGTTCTGTCAGGAATATGCTTAAAAGCTCAACATTAAGGAAACTTACAAGGTCTACGAGTGGCAAAAGGAAGCCCTAGAGTAAATCACCTACTTTTCGCTGATGATACCATGTTCTTCATACGCTCTGACCCCAACAGCTGTCAAACACTCCGAAGGATCCTAAAAAAGTATGAAGCAGCCTCGGGGCAAAAGATAAATCAAGCGAAATCATCCATCACCTTCTCAGTTAAAACCCCTCTAGAGATGAAGGAAGCAGCAAAAAGAATACTTGAAATACATAAGGAAGGGCCAGGGCAAGTACCTTGGTTTACCGGAGCTTTTTGGTAGGAAGAAAAAAGACCTCTTCTCTTCCATAGTAGACCGTATCAAACAGAGAGCACTTAGCTGGTCTTCACGCTTCTTATCCACAGCTGGAAAGCTAACCATGCTCAAATCTGTGCTGACAGCCATGCCAACCTATACTATGTCTTGCTTTCACCTACCTGCATCACTCTGTAAACGGATCCAATCAGCCTTGACACGCTTTTGGTGGGACACAAAGACAACAAAGAAAAAGATGGTCTGGATTGCTTGGAAAAGATTAGCAAAACCAACAAAAATAGGAGGATTTGGACTCAGAGACATCAAGATGTTCAACAAATCTCTCCTAGCTAAGCTAAGCTGGCGCATCCTCACCAAACCACAAAGCATAATGTCAAGAGTTCTACTAGAAAAATATTGTATCTCTTTACCTTTCCTTGAAGCCTCGGCTCCAAACTCAGCCTCGCATGGATGGAAAAGTATTTGCTTGGTTCGAGACCTTCTCATATCAAACTTAGGAGTACTAGTGGGATCCGGAGAGAATACACCTCTGTGGAGAACTCCATGGCTATCTCTCTCCACACCAACATGCGCAATGGGACCTCCAACCGAAGCAAAACATAATCTCACAGTGGCTGATCTCATTATCCCTCACACAAACAAATTGAATACGGAAGTTATCAGAAATATCCTTCCGTTGTATGAGGATATGATTTTAAAGCTAAAACCGAGTGCAAGAGGGGCAAAAGATACATGGGCCTGGCTGCCAACAAAGGATGGGATTTACACTGCCAAATCTGGTTACTTCGAAGCCTCAAAGCTTGATTCCTCTGTTGGAGACGAAGAGCAACTGGATCGACCAGACACCATCACTTTCAACTGGCAACACAACATATGGAACCTGAGAACCTCCCCAAAAACAAAGTTCCTCCTCTGGAAGGCTGCTCAAAATGCTCTCCCAGTGGGTAAGAATCTACAACATCGAAATATTACGGACTCAGCTGCTTGCCCCCACTATGGTGACGAGGAATCGACCCTACACCTATTCTTCAAATGCCCCTATGCAAAACTTGCGTGGTCTAACGCACCCTTCCAGAATCTTCCCCCTCTGGACACCTTTACAACTACGGATCAGGGCATTGAGAAAGTTAATAAACTTACCTGCTTGCCCCCAACATGTATTGGATTAGGCCCCCTATCCCCGTGGATCATCTGGTCCCTTTGGACCTCCCGTAACAAACTGATCTTCAACAAGACACACCAATCAGCTGCGGAAACGCTGCAGATAGCTATGAGTAGAGCGAAAGAATGGCAGAAGGCACAAAACTCTCTCTCCACCCCAACCCAAAACCCTACTACTATCAACAAGCCTCCTGACCCCCCGATACTTTTCGATGCTTCACTGACGCTTCATGGAAAGAAGATGGATCTGCAGGCTTCGGATGGATCATCAAAACTCCAGACGACCAGGTCAAGATCCACGGCTCAGCCTCTTCAACCCACATACTCTCACCTTTGGTGGCCGAAGCGGTTGCAACTCTAACTACGATTAGAGTTGCGGTTGAATCGAACATCAACTCAATATCGATCGCTTCTGACTCGCAATCGCTAGTCCAAGCTTTGAATCAGAAGATCCACATCAAAGAACTTCATGGAAATCTCCACGAAGTCTTTTCTCTATCAGATAATTTCAAATATATTTCCTTTCATTTCATCCCTAGAAATCAAAATCACCAAATTGATTATCTGGTTAAAAGGGCTTTGGGCCTTCTTTGTAATGAAGCCTAAACTTTAATGGATCAATTACCTTTGTTAAAAAAAAAAACACATGGGATGATGATACATGTTGAAAACAAACACAAAAATACAAAATTATACTTTTACAGATTTTTTTCTCGTTAATTTATTTACTTTAAATCCATTTAGCAGATATGTATGTTCAACTAATCAAATATAGACAATTTTACTGGATTGGCTCAACATAAATGTTTGTGACGGAATCAACTTTGGATTCAAATTTCACGTTAAAAACATAACTCTAAATTCAATGTTTACTGAATCCATATACTGAGACACCAGCAAAACAAAAAATATACAACTTTGCCATTTATTATATTGAAATTATCACGTTTACATTTCGAATTTAAATGATAGATCTGATGTTCACGTCCAAATCCAAATTCATGTAGTCGTGGTTGTACTAATCCAAATTGATAAAGATACTATTAATTTATTGTGTGTTTAAGTTAAGATCATGTATTCATGCAAACTCTAATTTAAATATGCGTTGCTATGTGTGAACATATCCTTTTAATTATATCCAGTACTCAAAGATAATCTCGGTTCTAATAAGTTCTAACTAGGATATTCGAAAACTTGGATATCCTGTAACTCCGTAAGACATTATTATATACATGTCACTTTATATTTATATTAAGAATTGAAAAAAGAAACATATCGACCATTTTGACCTGCGATCGTAATGGTTTATCCCGGTGACGTAATTATAATTCTTAAAGCATCAGTTCTTTTATATGTCCGAATCTAAAAACAATGCCGAGTGCAGATGCTAATTTGTTTAGTTGCACACAAGTGGCCAGTTTCCAGCTGCAGATTATGCACTTTAATTTAAAGACTATATATACTACTACCACCTATATCATATGGAATTTTTCTTATAGTCATTAATTATTATATGATCATTACCACTACAATTTTTTTTTTTAAATCAACTATTATTTTTCTTATATTGACATTAGAACTCTTAACTTAAGATCAGCTGTCTAGTTAAAAACTTAAAATCCTCACAGTGTATAATATTAAGGGATTAACGTATACATTCATTCCAGCATTAACGTATACATTCATTCCAGCATCATTAATTCATTTCACCGTACTTTGTGTAAACACTGTAATGTGGGATGTATATTGGAGATTGTAGATATAGTGCTTATTACGGACAATACTATTTTATTTATTGAAATGTAATAATGGTGATTTAAAACTCTACTTCCTGTTGAGGAAGAGCACACCTTATCCGTCCCTTAAAGCCCCACCAGTCCTACATGCACACACATCAAATCAGCAACTTCGAAAATTAGAATTATCGGGCGGTGAAGTTATAAAAAGATAACAAGATATATATATACAGATTTGAGACAATATTACCTCTTAAGAATTCGTTGCCTGTCACGAAGAGAACTATGTTGTAGTAGAAGACACATGTTGTGGTTTTTGTCCACCGGCAGACACTTGGTCATCAAAACTTACCATGCCTTAGTAACATTGATTGTGCAACGTGAGGTGCAGGTCTTTAACATAGGGATCTCTATTTTAATTAGATTATAAGACAAACCTTTTCAAGAGGCGGTTGACAAGAGAATATGGCACTGAGATGTGACACAAGTCTTGTGGGAACCAGGATAAACTGTGGGAACCAGGATAAAGCTTGTGTAGCCAGATTATGACATTGACGTCGTGGTAGTATTTTCCATCATGGCTATAAGGGATCACTCCAGATACCTGGATGAGATTATCCACCGCTTCCGGTTTTAGTGAAGGGTAAAGAGGTATTAGGTCACAAAGATGTTGCCTGATAATACGTCTATCAACTTCCTTCGTAATGGACGCTTACCAGAGAGGTAAGAGTAAGGACCACTCCAAATACTTGTGTATTTGACGAAATTTCTTGTGGACGAACTACATCACGCGTCTCAGAAGATGACACTCGATCAACATCCTACAATTAATCACAAGAGCATCGGCATTAGTATATGAACCAATACCATAAGCGATCAATAAAATGAATTCACATATGGGATTTATATGTTTTATGTTACTTTTGAAGCATCAAGTAATAATAACTCTTTCGATATCCTGATGAATCTTGCTAGTTTTAACCTAGAAATGAGCAAGGAGTTAGAGTTTAGACTATGGGACAAAAAAACCGGAGAATCGAAGTTACTTTTGGGCTAATTCTAAAGTAACTCACATACTGTACTACATACGCACTCATGCTTCAATTTTTTTTTTTAAAGAAATGACAAAAAATGAAATCAGTATAGATTAGGAAATATATGAATTAGTTTGACGCTTTATAATTAATATTCATAAACCCCATATCAAAATTAAAAATAGTATATACATATATATATATATATTAAACATTTTTTTTTAGAAACATCTAAAATTATTATAAAAAACAATATATGCTTTTACTAAATAAATAAAACTTCACCCAAAAAACTCAAAATAATAAAAACTGCAAGGAAAGTATTCCTCATGTTGGATTCATTTTGGGTTTCATTGGGCCTGTTGTTCTATTTTCTATTTCTGGTTTCAATAAATGAGATGATAAGCGTTAAAAAGAGAGAGTTAATTTTGGGTCTTATGAGTTAAATAAAAAACCCAATAACTTTGTCGGTTGTATTTGGGGGGAGGGGGGGGGGGGGGGTGGGGGATATAAAACAATATTTTTAGGTTATGTTGTTTCCTACAAAGCCCAATAACTTTGTAGGAAATCCCGAAACTAATTTGGCGAATCAACTTTTTGAGAGGAAAGGTGGTATGTTGTTTCATTCTTGATCGGATCTCTTTCTTTTGTCGAATCTTCACATGATAGTTTGATTTTAGTTTCAGAGGTTTGATCATTCCCACTCTGATTTGGTGAATCACTCAGTTTTTATAACGGCTACGTCGAAATAAATTAGGGTGTCTGTTGATATATTATGCATTTTTGTCTGTCCTCAAAAGCATGCATGGTTAATTGATAGATGTTCAGAATTGTGGTATGTTGTTTCATTCTTGATCGGATCTCTTTCTTTTGTCGAATCTTCACATGATAGTTTGATTTTAGTTTCAGAGGTTTGATCATTCCCACTCTGATTTGGTGAATCACTCAGTTTTTATAACGGCTGCGAGGAAATAAATTAGGGTGTCTGTTGATATATTATGCATTTTTGTCTGTCCTCAAAAGCATGCATGGTGAATTTGATAGATGTTCAGAATTGCGGTTTACTGTTGTTGGGCTATTAGGATCTCAATTTGAATCTAATCCTCCAATTTTTTTTTTTTTTAATTAGGTTTTTGGTGAGAGAGATTTTCCAAGAATGTCGTCTGTGTTCGAGTGTCCTCGCCCTTATGGGATTTCGGTTTCGGGCATCATGTTTAATGTAATTGGATTTCTGATTCCTCAATCAGTCGCGGTTTCAAGATTATGCATTTTTTTTTTTTTAAAACACGAACGTCATATATACCTTTTTCTTTTTATTTTTTATTTGGTTTTGAAGAAAGAAGGAGACCCATATCGCGTGAACCCTATAACAGGCAAGCCCTATTTCGTTGACCCATCTCTCTTACCGCCGGGTGAGCTGAGGAAGCTGCTGGGGTTGCCCCCTTCCGATGATGATGATTATGTTGATGATGTTGATTATACACTGCCGCCCATCATAGAACCTTTTACCATTCCTGACTTCCCCGTACCATCGGGCCCGCCATTGGAATCTCTAAGATATCCTATATACGAGAAGATTACACCTCGGGTAATTTTTTTTGGTTTTTTTTTGGGCTCTTGTTTGTAATCAGTAACCTCCGCAGATTTTGATTTTTGACTCTCTCAATCAATCAATCAATCAGCACTTACTTGGCAAAGTTGGACTTCATTGCTACAATCTTCAAAAGGTATCTCTCTCTTGTCTACTATATTATTGGTTTCTTTCTATATGTTGTAGTGCTTTTATGTGAACCTTTTGACCTTGTAGGGGACAAACTTCCAATATTTGTGTGGATCTGGGAGTATCCACAAGGATACTGGAATATTTACTTCCCTGTTACGCAATTCCAATAGCCAACTCGAATCAAGGGTTCTGTATAATGAGGTTGAGGAGAAACGTTGCTCGACTATGATTACAACGCTCTGCAGGCTTAAGCCTCCAGGTAAAAATTGTGTTATTTGGCTGGCTGCTCAAACCAACTTCTCTCCGTATATATATATATATATATATATATATATATATATTTTGGTTTGTTTTTTGTGTGTGTGTGTGTGTGTGCGTTTAATATTTTCCACTGTACCCTCTCAGAGGAGGAGGAGGAGGTGGAACGCGACCTATGTGCGGCCTTTGACAGACTTGCCGTGGATGATTTCTTCAAAGGTGACATTTCCGATTGGGTGCCTGACGGTGCCACTGATAATCTCCAATACTACGAGGTGAGAGAGAGCTCCCTCCCTTTTTTTTTAGTCTTAAAATAATCATGGTCGGTCACAAAGATCATGTGATATATTGTTGTTGATGTTGCAGATGAAAGAATCAGACGTGGAAGAACACAAGCAATGGCTTCATCTGTATGCGGAACTTGCATTCTTTACCACGTTAGACCGTTTCCTGGTGAGGCAAAAAAAAAAAAAAAGGACTTAAGACTCTATAAACAAACAAATTAAGATGGGCCAACTCGTGTAACTAGGTTAATGATCTCTCTTGGTGTTGTCTTTGCAGGACGAACTGAGGTGGGCACAACCATTTGAGCTGAGAAAGATCATTGTGCAAACCAGAGAATATGTGGAGCCGAAGAAGAAGGCCAAGGCCGAGAATGCAATCTTCTACATTTCCTTCAAAACCCGTGGCGGCGGTGAAAACTACAATGCTATCATAAGGAGAACAATGGATGGAACGCCAGATCATATGTCGCTTGAAGTCAAGTGTTTTAAGATGTGAAAAGTCCACCATTATGTATCAATCAAAGTATCATATCTTCCCATTATGTATTCTGAGGTCTTTCTTTGAAGAAAGTACCATGGATAGAGCGTTGAATAAGTTTGTGTGGTTTAAGTGTCTCTTTGTCTTTCAAGATATTATGTATCGTGGTCTTTGAATAACTTTTATGTGTGTTAGTCTTGTCTCTCAAGACATTATGGCATAGACATTATGGAATGTGGTGGTCTTTGAATAAGTTTATGTGAGTTACGTGTGTTTTTGTGTTCGTTCGTGTTTACTTGTGCTTAATAATAATCTTAATGTATAGCAAATGTAAGCATGTGGTGGTCTTTGACTAAGTTTATGTGAGTTTTGTGTTCGTGTTTACTTGAGCTTAATAATAATTACTGTTATATGGATGGGGAAGCAACAAGAGACTTTGGAAGAGGAAGATGTTCCTTATGGTAACACTGTCGCTGTGGTTGGATTAGATTAGTTCATAACCAAGCATGCGACTCTCTCACAAATGAAAAGGAAGTTGATGCTCACACCATTCGCCATTCGGGCAACCAATTTCTCTGTTTCCCCTGTCGTCCGTGTTGCTGTTCAGTGTAAAGTCGCATCTTCAAATCTTATGTCATTAACTGTGAAAGGGCTTAAACGACTGGCCAACTCATACCCTATGGTTTGTTTGCACAATGGAAGAACCTGGTGGACAACATATCATCGCGCGGGTGCTGGAGAACTACACCCAGTGCCGGCATAGATAGGGGGAGGGGTGCGACCGCCCCGGGTTCATAAATTAAGGAGACAAATAATGTAAGATTAAAAAGCACAAAAAAATAAATAATGCATGATAACTGGGTACAAAAAAAAATAATGCAACATAATTGAGCACAAAAAATAATGTAAGATAAAAGAGGCAAAAACAAAATTTGTAACACAAAAATAATTCATTAAAATATGTTTTAACGATTTATTTTTACGAATCAATAACAAAAAAGACTATTTATCTTCTATAATTATCTCAACTGACTCCAACAATGAAAATAAATTTTTATAATCTTATCAAGTGTTTATATATTTTTAAAATGAAATCCACATTTTTTTTAACATATAACAGAGGTTAAAAAAAAATTGGTCTTTCATTCAAAAAAAAAAATGCCCAAGGCCTAAAAACCTTGAGCCGCCACTGACTACACCTTGAGATATGTTTTTAAGGACTTGCAAGATGACTTCATGGGAGGTGCATAGATCATCATCATATCAGATCCAGTTGTGTCTTTCCGACGGTCGTGCGAAGGTCTTGCAGAACAGCAGAAGGGTGATGAGCAATTCTCCAAACAAGCATAACCTGTCTGTCTCCAAACAAGCATAACCTGTCTGTCTCCAAGATATTGGCTTAAGAGTTTGGATGGGACGATTGAGACTATTTACATGCACTAATTAGCCAGTTAATCGAACACAATTACTTTGAAATGTCTAAAATAAATCGGTTAATATAATTGTGAGTTTTAGCTCTCCCAAATAGATTAAGTCTTTTTAGTTAGGTTATGTATTTAGTTTGAAAATGTGTTTACGCTTTTTATTTTAAAATCCATAATATTTTGTTTGTTATTAATTCTTCTTATTTCATATTTCTTTATCTTGTATTTGTATTAATAGGGTATTATATAATGTATTAGATATTTGAAAGTAAAATAAAAAAAACAACATGAAAATTGAGAATTTGTAATAAATTTTTATATGAAAGGATATTTTTAATAAACTAACAAAATGCTAATGTGCCAATAAAAAATAGATGGTATGATACATGAGAGTCTATTTTATTTGTTATAAAAACACATACATAAAAATATTTTACTTATGTTTTGTTCATATTTTACATATGTTTTGCTTATTTTTTGTTAATATCTTATCAACATTTTGAAGAACTAAAAAATAACTAATTTGCTGCCATATATAGACAATCACATCTACAACTTATATTTATATAGAATTTAATGTAAACTATATTCAATGTATCAAACAATAAAATAATTTATATATATATATATAGATGATTTTATCATAGTCAAAAAAATAATCTATACATAAAAAATTAAAAATAAATGTTATCTATGTATTGCATGGGTAATTGCAGTTTCCTCACCTCCTAACTTTGTGAGGCAGTTTTCGTATGATTTTATATGGAGGAAGGAGGATTCAATTGTCAGTTAATAAACATATTTTAGTGGGTTACCTGACAACTGAATAAACATAAAATATCTATCTTGTCACTAAAATATTGTTTCCCTTGATGGCGCTCCAACAGATGGCGTGAAGGTTTCCCTTGATGCGGTGAACAAAGGTGTGTCCGTCTTCGCCGAAGCACCAAAGGAAAACTAACACGACTCATCTCACAGGGGAATACCTTACCATCACCGGGCTTGTCTACAAATGCTGCGAAATCTCTAGCTTCACCTTCAAAATGCGCGATAGCGTTCTTAGGCTTCTCGTCATCAAGGGGAAAATCACTCCAAAACGTCCTTCCTCTATCTGCACGTTTTATATATTATATTTTTATTTATTCAAGTCATTTATTATAATTTCTTTCTGATAATGTTTTGTTTCAATTTGTTTATGACCGCGTTCATTTCTTGGTGGCCCAAATTTAGGAGATGGTTAGTATTATGTTTTGTTTCACCAAATTAGAGAGGGTTATTTGTTCTATGATTTTAAAGGATTTGGAAATCCAAACAAAAATTAGTTTTCATTTATTTGTTATCGTCTTTTTTACGAGTTTTTTTCCTTCACAAACTTTTGAAAATTGTCTACTTAAAATGTTTGTCTTCTCTCATGCATTTGTTGTCAAAGATTTTCGTTGTGATGGTCCTCACAATTTTACCCATGGCTCTAATCCTTATGGTATTCACACCTTGTTCTTTCTCCGCAAGCTTAATTTATGTTATATAGTTCATTAATTACCCACTAAAATATCAATCTTGCCACACAATAATTGATTCTCTTCTACACAATAATTGATTCTCTTCTACACAATAACCCACTAAAATATCAATTTCGCCACTAAAATATCGTTTATTACCTGACAACTAAGACCTCCCCTCCTCGTTGCCTCTAAAATATTTGGCCTTGGCCCCCACGAAATGTTTGTTCCACCAATTTGGCAAGGTTATAGAGACCACAAAAATGGATGGATTTAAACTATTTTGAACAAAATGAGCTAGCCTAAGCCAATGAACGTCTGAAAACGTTGTCGTTTGAGTTTAGTTTGTTTTTCGTCTTCCAAATTCCAGTTCTCTCTCCCCTCCATCGGAGCACTGTTAATAGTATAAAATGGCTTTTTGAACTCAATATTTCGATTGGGCTTTTAACTTTGGAACTAATACACGAACTTAGCCCGTTTAATTAATTATTAATTCATCATTTATATTCGTGTCGGTCTAATAATTGCCTAAAAGTCTTTCATGGGCTTTTTTTTATTACTTTTATCTTAAGTCATTTTAATCGTTGACTTGATTAGTTAACCTTAACACCGTATTATTTGGATGTACCTTCAAGATCTAATCTGAAGACAAGAATCAACCAGCAAATCTGTGAAAAATCTCATCAGTGTTCTGTACTAAAAAACCTATGGTTCAGAGCTTATTATGCAATTCTTTTGTACAAGTGAAAACATAGAGACGATTCCACCAACAAACGCTAGAACAAACCTGTCCGAGATTTCTACAATTCAATCACTGTTCTGTACCAAAACACAGAGTTCATCATGAAATTCGAACATTTAACAAAACAAGAGCTAAAAAAGAAGAGAGAGAGAGGTTCAATCATATTCAAAAAGGACTTAACAGATCCGACCAGAGAGGCTCTGTTACAGACACATGAAATCTCTTTTTTTTTCTTTTATATTTCATCCATTTTTTTTTTTTTCGAGTATAACATGGGAAACATAAAAATTACACCGACAATGATGAAAGCATTAACAAACTCTAGAATCTGATTTTTTTTACCTTCTCTCCGATAATTCTACAAATTTCAATCTATGATGATTCCCGACAAAGGGGAGTCAAACAACAACAACAACATGAACACAAGTCAGTTCTGTCTATTAGCAATGTAATTAGCCAAAGCCAACAAAGGAGCAACCTTATCAGAATCAAACCCTAAAAGCTGATCACGAGCCTCTCTATTCAACTTCTCAGCAAACTCTCTGGATTTCTCCAATCCCATAATCTTAGGGTACGTCAACTTATCCGCAATCAAATCTTTCCCTGCAGTTTTCCCAAGTTCTTTCGACGACTTGGTCAAATCCAATATGTCATCAATCACCTGAAACAAAAGACCGATACACCTCGCAAACTTCCTCAGCCTCTCGATCTCATCGTCACTTCCTCCACCTACGATAGCTCCCAAAACCGCAGAGGCTTCAAGCAACGCCGCCGTTTTATGCAAATGGATAAACTCCAAATGCTCTAAACCGACGTCGTTTAGATCTAACCCTTCGCTACTAATGTCCACGACTTGACCCGCCACCAACCCTTCCGTTCCGATAGCTTTGGCCAATTCCCCAACGGCTCTGACCACTCTCACGGGAGAAACTTCGGAACTCGTAGCCGACGCTAAATGCTCGAAAGCGAACGAGAGAAGCGCGTCTCCGGCTAACACAGCGACGTCCTCTCCGTACACTTTGTGGTTGGTGGGCTTACCACGGCGGAGATCGTCGTTATCCATACAAGGGAGATCGTCGTGGATCAACGACATGGTGTGGATCATCTCGACGGCGCAAGCGGCAGGCATAGCGACGGATTCATCGCCGCCGACGAGTTCACAAGCGGCGATGCAGAGGACAGGTCTGACTCTCTTGCCACCGGCGAGGAGAGAGTAACGCATGGCTTCGTGGATCTTGAGTGGCTCACGGAGAGGAACAGATGAATCCAAAGCTCTGTTGACAGATTCGGCTTTGGTGATGATGTAAGACATGAAATCGAAGGAAGAAGATGACGGTGATGATGACGAGGATGAGCTTCGGTTGTCTTCTTTCGTAACGACGGATGAGGCAACGATTGATGAAACGGTGCGTTTTGAACGGAGTGAGATGGGTTTAGTAAGAGTCATGAGAGAAGATCTGGATCTGGGTTTGGTGACGATTGAGGAGGAAGAAGAGAGATGATTGTGGTGAACAACAACCCATGAACCTAGAGTCACTGAAGCCATGGCGATTTCTGAAATCTATGATTTGAGATTGTTTTTTTCTTTATAAATATATATTAATTTTTTTTTTGTTTGGTGGAGTCAAAATCAAATCAATAGAGAATTGGATTGGCCATTAGTGAGAAGCTAGCTACAAGTAAACAGATAGGGTTGTGTGTGACGGAATGGGCTTTTCTTAGTGGTGGTGGAGATGACGATGTTTTCACTTTTTTCTAGTTTTTTTTTTCAAGTCCACAAAAAAACATTTTTATAATAATAATTAGAAAATTTTCTGGCTTAGATTGTTAATAATTACTTGTGTAGAAATAAAATGCATTGTTGTTGAAAGGAAAAAAAAAATTGATGACCTGTTGTCAGTTTTTGTAGATTTTTTCTATTTCTTTGCCAATATTTGGTAAAATCTCAAAATCATTAATTCATAATTTCATATTGGATTGAGATGATCACATACCTAACAATTACAGTGATTATTAACTATATACTGATTTTTTTTTCTAATCATTTCAAACATTTTTATCTTTATTTATTTTTTTACTTAGTGGATTATCTATCACTAAATCGATTCAAAAAAAAAAAAAAAGTTAATGTATCAACATTAAATATCCTATTTTAGAAAAAACGTTTAAAACATAGGATCTTTATTAGAGACCTAATAAAAGTCCACAAAGAAGAAACAAAACATCTCCCACCTAAACAGGTTCATCTTTAATTCTTTGTTGGTTTTACACGAAAATAGTAAAAATGGTATGAAAAATGCATACGGGTCAAAAAAAAAGACAAAGTCCCTAATGGAGGGTTCTGACGTTTGATATCTGACACATCTCTGCTTGTTCGGCTTAACGTATTTAATTAAAGAGCACGCAAACTACCAAAAAATTTATTGTATTGATTACGGACGGGCCTCATGGGCTTTTAATGGGCCGAGATGAGAACACAGCAAACAATGACGACGAGTCTCTCTCTCTGATTCAGCGTCGAGAAAAAGCTACGATTTGTGTTTCTCATTTACAGCATTTTCTCTTTGTGTTTTCTTCGTCGTTTAGCTTCCGGAGACGACAATCCGGTGCCTGGGAGAAAAACTCTTTGATTCGTTTTGTAGTTTGTTTCGACCTTTTTCGTGTTTCATCTACCGGAATTAGCAACTTTGTAAGCTTCTTTCTTCTTCTTCTTCTTCTTCTTCTTCTTCTTCTTCTTCTTCTTCTTCTTCTTCTTCTTCTTCTTCTTCTTCTTCCTCCATTTTTCTTATTTTGTTCCCTTTTGTTTGATTGATTGTCTTTGGTGTTTAGCTTTTGATTCTTCGACCTAGTCTTTGTTTTTTGTTTTCTTTTAGCTTTCCGATTCTGATTCTGATTGAAACTCTCCGATCTTGGAACCTGTTAGTAGATTAACTAGCTTTTTCTTGAAAACGCGTCTTTTTTTTTTTCATTTCTGAGATTTTTGTGAGAGAGAGCTTTGTTTTAGGGATCTTCGGATTTGGGCTTCAATTATTGCGATGTGTAGTTTGAGATTGTGATTGCTCTGCTTTATAGTTGCAGTTGTGTTCACTATATCACAAGGAGAGATTTTTATAACATCTTTGTTAATTTCTTTTTTACAAGTGATGAATTTAGAATCCTAAATTTCAAATCTTTAATCTGACTTGACCATAGAATCAATCATTCATTCTTTGATTTTGTCACAGCTCTGTGAGTTTCGTAAGAGAGGTCAGAAGCAATGATTGGGTTATTCAAGGTAAAGGAAAAGCAAAGAGAACAAGCTCAAAATGCTACTAGAGGTGGTGCTTCTGTCAAGAAGCAATCTGCTGGCGAACTTCGTCTTCACAAAGGTGTTTATATTGATCTTTCCTTTTGTTTCACTACTGTTTTCTTGCATTTAGTCTATTCTTCTTCAAGTTTCAATCTTTTGGGTGCAGATATATCGGAGTTGAACCTTCCGAGCTCTTGTACGATATCTTTTCCTAATGGCAAAGATGATTTGATGAACTTTGAAGTGTCCATTAAACCTGATGATGGTTACTACCAGTTAAGTTTACCTTTTTTTTTACATCTCATGATCACACTTTAAAAACTTGGTCGCTAACTCATTCGTTTCGTTCTTTCTCTTGCCTATTAAAACAGAAATGGTACGTTTGTGTTCACATTCCAAGTCTCTCCTGTGTATCCGCATGAAGCTCCTAAAGTCAAATGCAAAACCAAGGTATGCTCCTTCTTTTTACATTCCTTATAGTTTCCATCTTCTATTCCTGAATTGCTTGTGTTTTCTTGTTAAGGTTTATCATCCAAATATCGATTTGGAAGGAAACGTTTGCCTCAACATCTTGCGTGAAGACTGGAAACCGGTTCTTAACATAAACACTGTTATCTATGGACTCTTCCATCTTTTCACGGTATATTATTATTAGCCAAACAGTTAGATCAAAGTAGGTTTTGTGTTGCTATACTGGTTTCTGAACTCAGTGCTTGTTTTCACACAGGAGCCCAATTCCGAAGATCCTTTGAACCATGATGCAGCTGCAGTTTTAAGGGATAACCCGAAGCTGTTTGAGACCAATGTTCGGAGGGCCATGACCGGTGGATATGTCGGTCAAACCTTTTTCCCTCGCTGTATCTAACAAGCTTTTGGTTCGTCTTCTCAAGCAAAAAAAAATAAGAACCAAACTCTCTATCCGCCATTGTATTGCTTCTTCTCAAGGACTACTCGTTTGTTTGTTTGATCTTGTAAAATTACATTCCATGTAAAAGAAACCCTTTCCTTGGATCAAAATCTTGTTCGTGAGAATTTGATAAAGGAGACTGAAAGGAACTGGAAAGTCAAAAATCTGGGTTGTATAACATGTTTGATCTTTGTCATTTCTTGGTTTGATTTCATGCAAGAAGTGTCTGATTTTTGTGGTTTTACCTCTGGTTTACAAAATGCTATCAAAATCGTTTGTGGTATTAAAAGAATCACAACACGAGCTCATGTCTCTCAGATCATTTCAGTTTCTTTAGAGTTTGCGGTTTTCGCGTTTTCCCTATCTTTTTGAAAAACAAAATGCAACGGAGTGTAACAGAGACAACATAGTCCAAATGGAACAGCCATCATCGACAAAAGCCCCTTTGAAAGCGCATCAGCCTCACGAACAGAGGAACCTTTCAAAGGATCAATACCTCTTGCGTCGTACCCAAACATCTTCTCAGACAAAATCCCAACCAAGGGGGCAGCAAAAGATGAGAATGACCCTTCGAAAGCACGGTCAAATGCGTAGATCATTGTACGGTACTTAGGAGGAACAACTTCAGCAAACATGGGTGCGTTAACTGCTGATCCGCACCAAGTTATGGTAAGACCCATCAAGAAGAGAGTTACTGAGAAGATTGAGTAGCTGCGTGTGGTTTGTGGGATTACTTTCAGAAGAATAATTGAGAATGGAATTCCCATGAATGCACTGAACTGTGCACACATCACTCTTCCAGAATTTGGATATATCCGTGCCATTTTATCCGCCACTATCCCTCCCATTAACGTTCCTATCGCTCCTCCCGTTGCAAATACCCCGAGCAAAGCCGCGGTCTGGTTATGATCGAAACCTAAAAAAACATTCAAGATCTCAGTTCTTGATCACTGATGGATGTTCAAGATTTTTGTAGGAATTGCCATTTATACCAATAAGCTCAAACCACATTGTCAGAAAAACCATTGCGGTCCATGGAAACGAACCAACAATTCCTTGGATGACGATTATCTGAAATGTACGTACTTTAACGACTGATTTTGCAGCTGCCCATGAATCATTCCAAACCGAGGTTGTTGAATTTGTCTTGCGAACCATTAGTTCCTCTCTACAATAATTACAAGCAAAAAATAGAAACTCACTCATCAGCCTTTAGTCCTTTTGTCTGACAAATTAGATGACAATGTTGAGATCACATTACCGATCAGCATTCTTTCTCGGGTCAACAACGAAGAGAAAGACAAGTAACCCGATCAGGGCGCTAAGCGTAGCCATCATGATGAAAGCGCAACGCCATCCAGGTATGCCCCAAAACTGAGAACCAGCCATAACAGTTGCTACAACACCTCCTCCTATACCACCAATCGTACCAATGAGGTTCAACAAACCAAAACCAGCTCCTCTGGCACCATCCTTATAACTATCTGCGATGAAAGATTGAAGGGCTGGTATAACAATTGCCAATCCAAACCCATTCACTGCTCTCCACATCGCAACCTAAATAATCACAAGAAGATCAATTCAAAAACCTTCTAAACAACTTGAAAATATCATATAGAATAAACAGATGAAAAATACCTGAACGAAGTAGTTGCTGGCTCCAACTGCAGCAGTTGATAAAGCCCAACAGAAAGTACCTATTGCAAGAACAATGGGACGATCATAGGTAATGACAAGAACTCCAGCTAATGGCGAAGCAAGTCCTTGAACAAAGTTTCTTATGAATGTTAAGTAGCCTAAATCTGATGGTCCTGCGTTAAATGCTTCACTCACTTCTTTATAAACCGATGGCAACAGATTCTCGTCTGCTCGTTCCATGATCGCAGCTAAGTTTATGAGAATCAGTGATATCGAAACACCCAAAAACGTTCCTGTTCTGTTCAAGAAACAGAGACATAATAAAGATTCAGTACCATAGAGACAATGAAACAGTACAGTTAAAAACATCTTCTCGTGATTACAAAACACAAACACAACACCATCAAGAAAAAGAAATCAAACGAAACCGATTAAAACAGATCTACGAGACTATCTAAAAAAACCCCTAAATTCTAAATCGAATAGAAGATAAAACCGAAAAAGCAAAAAGTCAAAAGGGAACTTACTTTATCTTCATGTTGTTAGTACGGTGATGGCGAGGGAGAAGACACCGGAGAGAATTAAAAGCGACGGAGAAGAAACTGGAATGAGGTCGAGCACGACCCATCAAAACTTTCCCGATTAACCGGAGCCGGAGTTTGGTTAGTTGGTTTCTTTAATATCGGATCTAAAATAAGCAATCGTACGTACGAGAAAGAATACGATTGAAGAACCGCCGGATATTATTTTATTAATGACAGTTTTGTTTTTAGATAATGTTTTCATTCTTGACGTCATGTTATTTGGATAAGTCAAGTGGCCAATTAGTTTTAAACTTTTAATTAAGGAATCTACATTAAATTGTAATGATGTAGTAAAAAGATCATTGGGCACGAATCGTTAGCTTTTTGGGTGGATCGTTACAGTTACAGGGTAAATAAAGCGCTATGGTTACGTTACTCTTTTATTAAAACGGTTCACACATAAGTGCTATACGGATTGTTTCACCTGATTTCAATTTTTCTATAACCGGATCTCCACAGTACGTGTTTATGTCGTCACCAGTGACGTCAATCGGAACGTTATGTAAAAAGTGAAAATTTTGAACGTTACGGAACAGTAACTTTGTTGTTTTTTAAAAAAAAAATTCTTAATCACCCAAACGGTAACTTATCTGCACGTATATATTTTGAATAATTGCCGAACGGTAATCTCTATTTTTTTTTAATTATTTGATTCTTTCACTCAAAACGGTAACTTATTTGACCGTTAGATAGAAATCTCTATATATACACCTCTCCTATCCCTTCTTTCAGACATAACAAAAAAATCTTCTTACTTACTCCTCTATTCAAATGTTCCAACATTCAGACATAACAAAAAAATCTTCTTACTTACTCCTCTATTCAAATGTTCCAACAACACTCTCTGTTTTCTTCTTGTGATGATCTGTTCTGCTTTACTACTCTCAAGCTTATCCCTGATTTTCTCATTCACCGAGCCATATATAAGAGACATCTCACCCTGTAAGGTAACGTTTTTGGTCTGATTCTTTGTTTTCTTTGCTTAAACTACAATGTTCTCATAATTTTCCATTTATTTTTTTACGGAGTTTGAAAAAAGGAAAATTTGAGATATATATTTAGGACATAACAAAATACTCATTAGAACTCATAGTGTTGTCGTGCTTCAGTAATTTGCATGTGTTGGGGGAATGATAACAAAGAAGTTATAAATTGAATTCTAAAACTCTGTTTTGTTTGCTTTTTTAGTTAATCTCTCGTGGGTCGTTTCTTTTGTTAGAGACTCTTAAAATTTTTATGTGAAAAAAAATATAATTTTTCGACTTCATGTAAACACAATAATGGAGTTGTACAAGTCTGAAATCTATTTCCTTTTATTTTCGCACAAGTGTATTTCTGGATTAATAAACACAATAATGAACATGTAAGTTACTGAAATTTTTAAAGGGTAATTAATTATTCGGCTGATTTTGCAGTTTATGAATTCTTTTTTTAAAGGGCGTTATACAGTCTGAAATCTATTTACTTTTATTTTGGCATAAGTGTATTTCTGGATTAATAAACACAATGCATGTAAGTTACCGAATTTCTTAAAGGGTAATTAATTATTCGGCTGATTTTGCAGTTTACGAAGAAGAACACGCTAACTCGAATGGAGTGTGTAAAATGGGAAGGTGATCCACTCACTCACATTCAAATTGTTTGAAGGTCCAGGCGGTGTAATGACAGAGTCTTTGGGAATGCCATACTTTGATTGAGAGTATGATGTGTGACGATTGCTTGCAAGAGATGTGAAGTGTGTGTGACGTATGTATTTGTAAAATATGTGTATATGTACTTTGTTGTATAGATGAATGTGTTGGATGTGGAGGTATAGATGAATGATAGGGTGTGCATGTGGATGTTGACGGTATAGATGAATGTTTAGGGTGTGGGTGAGTGTGTATAGATGAGATAAATGTATATAGGGTGTATTATATATAGATGAGATATTATTATGATGTGCATGTGGATGCCATAGATGAATGTTTAGGGTATAGGTGTGTATAGATGAGATAAATGTATATAGGGGTATGTCGTGATTCGTGATAATATATAGGGTGTGAAAATGCGGATGGTATAGATGAATGTGTAGGGTGAGCCGGTGAGCCGGTGGGTGTATATTGTAAGATGAAATGATATCGCGCATCAAACGAAAATTATCCACACAAGAGAAATATAATTAGTTGTTAGCTTGATTTTTAACAAAATTTGTAACAATAAATAATAAAAATACAAAAAAAGAGTAATATAAAATTAAATGGTGGAAAACAAGTTTGATGAGAGAAATTATTATGTTAAAGAACCATAATAATCACTAATCAGAACCAATCCAAACTTTGAAAACAAACTTTAAAGTTGCTCGAAACTTTTGTACTACGATTAATATATAAACAGTAAAAACCATTTAGACTTTTGAAGTAAATCCAAGCTTTAGAAACTGTGTACCCCCCCCCCCCCCCCCCCCCCCATAAACTTACTTTTTAAAAAGTACTCAACAGACTCAATTTCTATTGAGATGTTGAAATACTATTTAAAACAAAATATTGGAAAGTCTTGTTCTATCGTTTCCATAAACTTACTTTTTAAAAAGTACTCAACAGAGTTAATTTCTATTGAGATGTTGAAATACTATATATTTAAAACAAAATATTGGAAAGTCTTGTTCTATCGTTTCCATATCACCGATACAGAAAAATGATCTGTAAATTGAAGTATTTTTGTGTGTGGCCAATTGCCAAAAAACAAACCGAACGTTTTATAGTGAACAAATAATTATAAAACGCAATAAACACAAACATTGACCGATGCATTGAACAAAATAGAGAGGACTTAATGGACGCCGCACGATGAATTAGAAGAAAAATGAAGAATTAAAAGTAAGGTTAATGTACGTGGCCACGCCGTACAACTTGAGATTATGCTAAAGATTCTCCCCACGTGAATGATCTGATCCAAACTCACTGACAGATTGGTTTTTTCTTGCATCACCGATTATATTCTTATTATTAAGTTATAGTTGCATTTTTCTTGTCTTTTTTTTTTTTTAATTTCGTACTATATTTTTTTTAAAGATTTGTGAATATGAATGAGAAGACGTGTTTCAAAATTTCAGTAGAATAAAGTAGTAGTACTAAACTACTAATATACTTCTTAATAATTGTCCAAAAACTGTATAATATGATTGGGTATGCAATAATAATTACAACTGAAATATAAAAGCAGTAGTATAAGAAATGAGTAAAATAGGAGTTGTTAAATAATTAGTAGTATTAATGAGTTGGCTTATAAAAATAATAATGGGCATGAGGAGGAGTCACCCAGCTGGTGATTCTGCTTCCTGTCTTTTTGCTCACGCCTAACTGGAGCCGCACGTGCTCCGACCACGATGTCCAATATTGGTGTTTTGTTTCCCTAATCCTTTTTTTTTTTTTTTTAATCAAGTTATCCTTATTGAACTTCCACCAACATGACCGTTTTGAACAAATCATATATATAAATAAAATTGTGTGAATGAGTTGTATATTCTCATGCGTTACAATATATACAATTCTTCTGTCGTCATTTAAAAAAAAAAACTTTGACACCAATGCAAATTATTATCGTATCCAGGTTTATTATTCTCACAACGCTTTTTGTGCCAAAAACAAAAATAAAACTCAAAATTAATATATAAAAAAACGAAAGGGAAAAAGAAAGAAAGATACGAATTCAATGAACAAGAGAGGAAGGAGAGGGGAAGGGGACCACAGCTCGTGCGTTACAACTAATTGGACACGTGTGTAAGCTGACTTCCAAACACACACACAAAAAAAAATATCGATCCCACGTGTAGACACTGGATCGCACGTGCGGTGACAAATGAAATTAAAATCGGAAAAAAAAAAAGTTACTAATAAAAATTAAAACAAAGAAAAAGCTTTCTTCTTCTTCATCTCTGTATCTCTCTCACGCTCTCTCTCTCCCTCGTGCGCTACTCTGACAAAGACTTCAGAGAGAGATTCTCAGATAACTTTTTATTTTCAATGGCCGCCGGAGGAATAGGAGGAGTAGATGGAGGAGGAGGAGGAGGAGGAGGAGGATCTTCAGGACGAACTCCGACGTGGAAAGAGAGAGAGAACAATAAGAAGAGAGAAAGGAGGAGAAGAGCTATCACTGCTAAGATTTACTCTGGTCTTAGAGCTCAAGGTAACTATAAGCTTCCTAAACACTGCGATAACAACGAGGTTCTTAAAGCTCTTTGTCTCGAAGCTGGTTGGATCGTTGAAGACGACGGCACCACTTATCGCAAGGTATCTTCTATTATTAATCTCTCTCTCTTCTCCGATTTCAATTTTTTTTTTTTTTTTTGAATTAGATCGGAATCTCAGCTTTCCTTTGAAATCATTCAATAGTTCAATTCACTTGAATTGCGATTTAGAATTGAGTTCTTACTGTTCGATTGGGTTGAATTTTCAAAAAAATTCCCCAATTTTGGTTACTAACGATTTTGAGATCTCGTCTTCATGATTAGATTTGTTGGTTTCTGCTTTAGATTTAGCTAATTCTATAGAAGAACAATTAGTATGATTATTGCGAAATTTGGGGATTTCTCTTAGACTAGAGCTCAATCATTGACTTTGACGTTGAACTTTTGTATATCATGTAGTGTTAGATTTTGATTTATATAGTCTTTAGAGTTACTAAAAATGGTTTGGTTCTTGAATTGTGTAAAAACAGGGTTTTAAGCCACCAGCAGCAGCATCAGATATGTCAGGGACACCTACAAACTTGAGCACAAATTCATCAATCCAACCAAGTCCACAATCATCAGCTTTTCCAAGCCCTGCACCTTCTTACCACGGAAGTCCAGTCTCATCTTCATTCCCTAGTCCATCTCGCTACGACGGGAACCACTCCTCTTACCTACTCCTACCGTTTTTACACAACATCGCTTCTTCTATTCCTGCAAACCTCCCACCTCTTAGGATATCCAACAGTGCGCCTGTGACTCCTCCGTTGTCTTCTCCTACTTCTCGTGGTTCTAAGCGGAAACTCACTTCAGAACAATTATTACCAAATGGCGGCGGGTCTTTACACGCTTTGAGGCATCCGCTTTTCGCTATCTCAGCTCCATCTAGTCCTACTCGTCGTGCTGGTCACCAAACACCACCTACGATACCTGAATGTGATGAGTCAGAGGAGGATTCGATCGAGGATTCAGGGCGGTGGATTAATTTTCAATCTACGGCTCCTACTTCACCAACGTTTAATCTTGTTAAGCAAACATCGATGGTCATTGATATGAAAAGATCAGATTGGGGAATGAATGGGAGAGGTGCAGAGTTTGAGTTCGAGAATGGAACAGTTAAGCCTTGGGAAGGTGAAATGATTCATGAAGTTGGCGTTGAAGATCTTGAACTCACTCTCGGTGGCACTAAAACCCGATGCTGAATAAAAAATCAACCCATGAAGAAGTCAGAGCAAATCTTGTGACCATAACAGAGCAAATCTTCAGCATTGTACAGTACATTGGAGCCGGAGCTTGCAAGAGCCGAGGATGGGTCAAAAAGGGTCGAACCTCTTAACATACCGTTTACATTCACCGTTTATACTTAAATTGTCACTGTGATGATGGTGCATTAAAATGTTCTTAGAGATAAATAATATGGGGTTTGTTGATCACAGGATAAAAGATTGGGTTTTGGGAAAGATAAATTTGTAGAGAGAACTTAATAGTGTATTAAGCTATTTTTATCTTTACAGATATAGTTATTATGAAAACCATTTTGCTTTCCAGTTTTTTTTTTGGTTCTGAATTATTTGTTGTTAGCTTAGTTTGTTTTGTCAAGTTAGGTGATGATATAAAAGGAAAGCTCCACGAGCGGAAGATAATGGACCCCTACCATGTGGTCTGTCTTTTTTATATTATTTGATGGGACCTAAACAACTAAACTACTTCTAACAATTTGCACTTATATTATAATTTTTTTGTTTGTATTTTTAGTTTAATACTATATACCCCTATTGTTGTTATTATCGCATGTTGTATTAAAAACCTTTTTTTGTTCCCTATTTGTCGTAATTGGACGATACATGACATTTTCATTGCCCATTTGATGAGGGAACTACGAGATGACCCACGTTGGGTCCACGTGAGGCACTCGAGGCTGGGTTGCTTCTTTTTATATATAGTTATTTAGTTTGGATCTAGTAAAATTTTGATGACCAAAACAAAATAATTATTGATAATTTTGCTACTTTGGTGGTGCGACAAGTGATACGTCAGCTACAGGTCATGAGATTGCACTTCGTAGCTTTGTCCAAAATAAGGTAAAACAAACAAAACACATCTTGATACATGTTTCTATGTCTAGCTCATCTCATCAAAACACCATCGTAACACGCAAAACAAACGACGACTCAAACACAAGTAGTTTAAGCAATGAATAAACATTGCATTTGTTATATATTAGGTCTTACTGTCTTGGTACAGAGTATAAACGTTACATTTAGGGGAAAAACAAATTAAATCAAATTTCAGTTCAATTAGTAATGATTCCTAAGTATATGTTTATATAATTTGGGGTTACGATTTTTCAATCCGTTTTAAATAATTTATTGCATTGAGATGTTCCTCCATTTCGATAACTGCAATCTCAATCTTCTCTATATATGATTCAACACAAATCCGTCCAATCACCAAACACATTTCTCACTTCACCAATTAAAGAAAGCAAATTACTATGGAACTTCACGGAGCTCTAGTTGCTAGTCCGGGCATGGGCCATTTCGTACCCATCCTAGAACTCGGCAAACATCTCCTGAACCACCACGGGTTCGACCGTATCACCGTCTTCCTAATCACAGACGATGTCCCACGGTCGAAATCCCTAGTTGGAAAAACGTTAACGGAAGCAGGTCCCAAATTCGTGATCAGGTTTATTCCACTTGATGTTTCGGGTCAAGACATGAGTGGTTCACTTTTAACTAAACTAGCAGAGATGATGAGGATGGCAATACCCGATATCAGGACTGCAATTATGGGGCTAGAGCCGCGGCCTAGGGTTTTCGTAGTTGACTTGTTGGGCACAGAAGCTTTAGCTGTGGCTGAGGAGCTTGAGATCACGAGGAAACATGTTCTGGTTACTACCAGTGCTTGGTTTCTAGCTTTCACGGTTTATATGGCGAGTCTTGACAAGGGTACATTGTTTAAGCATCTGAGTAGCATAGGAGCATTGCCTATACCGGGATGCAGCCCGGTTAAGTTTGACAAGGTTCAAGATCCGAGTAAATATATTCGAGAACTCGCCGAGTCTAAGCGAATTGGAGCTGAGGTGATAACTGCAGACGGTGTGTTTGTGAATACGTGGCATAGTCTCGAGCAAATGACTATCGGGTCTTTCATGGATCCAGAGAATCTTGGTCGGGTTATGAGAGGTGTGCCGGTTTACCCTGTTGGACCGCTGGTTAGAAGAGCAGAACCGGGTTTAACGCACGAAGTGCTGGACTGGCTTGACTTGCAAGCCAAAGAGTCAGTGGTTTATGTCTCTTTTGGAAGTGGTGGTGCACTAACCGCAGAGCAGACGAACGAGCTGGCATACGGTTTGGAGCTGACCGGCCACAGGTTTATTTGGGTCGTCAGACCACCAGCTGAAGACGACCCATCAGCATCAATGTTTGACAAAACCAAGAATGAGACAGAAACACTCGAATTCTTACCCGACGGGTTTCTAAACCGGACCAAAGATATTGGTTTGGTAGTCCGGACATGGGCTCCGCAAGAGGAGATCCTAGCACATGAATCAATTGGAGCGTTTGTGACTCACTGTGGATGGAACTCAGTTTTGGAGAGTATTGTGAACGGTGTGCCAATGGTAGCTTGGCCGTTATACTCAGAACAGAAGATGAACGCGTGGATGGTTTCAGAGGAGCTAAAGATTGCATCGCGGCTTAATGTTGCAGATGGGATTGTAAAGAAGGAAGAGATTGTTGAAATGGTAAAGAGAGTGATGGATCAAGAAAACGAAAATGATATGAGAAAGAATGCTAAGGAACTGAAGAAGACAGCAGAGGAAGCTCTTAATAAGACTCACATTCCATCTGCCTACTTCATCCAAAACTAATATGCAAAAAAAAAATGACAATTTAAGAATAACAAAATCCATAAAATATAATATTTTCTTTTACGAACTGTTCAAGAACCGTGAAGCTTGGAATAACAAAGACACGACGTGGTCAAGAAACAGGAGCTTTGAATGCAAACAAAGGAAATAGTAATGACTTGAATGTTTTGGTTTACTAGTGAGAGAAGTGAAGAAGACATTGATAAAACATCTAATTAAGAGAAATTTTGGAGGGAACTAAGCCGATACACTTACAGGTTCGGTAGCTTTCTTGAGCCATTCCATTTCGGTCTGGTTCATAAACGGAGCCAAGATGTCTTTGCAATTCGAATGGTATGTGTTTAACCAATCGATCTCTTCCCTTGTCAACTGGTCTAGATTGATAAGCTTCACTTGATACGGTGCCTGAAGAGAGAGAGATACAGAGTAACTCAGATATGCATGTTGATAAGAGAAACCAGAAGAGAGACAACGATCATGTACCCAAGTGATATGCTCGAATTGCAAGTATCCCTTGTCGCCAAAATTGAATTCTGTCTCAGCATCATTAACAACAAGCACATTCTCCAGCCTAATACCAAAGTTCCCGTCTTCATAGTAACCAGGTTCTGCAATATAACAAAAAATCACCAGGCTCTTAAAATATGATCAGTGATAACCGAACGAGAGAAATACCAAGCTTTTGTTGCACACGGACCATCTGTTACAGTCATGGTAGCTTGGAGTGGTACATTTCTAGCACTCGGTCTGAAACTAACTTGGTGAGGTCCTGCATAAGTCCCAACACATAATTTAAAGTTAGTTGATACTTAGAATCTCAAATAGATTACTGTTGATATATAATACATAAGAAAGAGAGAACAAAAAGAGGTTTCTCATCACTTGCCTTCATGAACACAAAGGTAAGAGCCGACTCCATGACCAGTACCATGTCGATAATCCAAGCCATACTTCCACAAAGGAGCTCGAGCAAGAATATCAAGAGTATAACCTGTAATTTCAAATATAAGCCAATTTGACATATAACGGATCAATAGTTAGATTAAATCTTCCCTCACCACGAAGTCTCAAGTTAGAAAAGAACTTAAGTAACAGAGATCATAAAAGTTACCGTTTGTTCCTTTAGGAAACCGAGCATTTCCAAGTGCAACATGACCCTTGAGCACCTAAGATGCAGCACATTACATAATATTAGAAAATTTGGTTATACGAAATAAGTATGACCGCAGTCTTCATAAGGTTATCATCTATAAGCACATACTGCGGTATAGCACTCTTTTTCATGAGCTGAAGGTTTTCCAAAGTGGACTGTTCGGGTTATATCAGTTGTTCCATCAAGATACTGCACAAAGACATCAATATAAATATTTCAAAGCAAAGAGTTTAAAGTTAGATACAAAGGAAGCTTATAGTATATACTCAACCATGTGATACAAACCTGTGCTCCTGAATCACACAAGTAAATTTTGTCGGGGTCCATCTCGGCACATGCTTCTGGCTCTGGTGAATAATGAATGATAGCAGCATTTGAACCAACCGAAGATATAGTAGGAAAGCTTAAACCTCTAAAATGCTGCAACACATGAAGAACAAGAACAATGTGATTCACATATGAGTTGATTTGAATCAAACCATTTGAACTTTTTCATGTACTTACACAAACGAACGATAGAAGAAACATTTGTTAATATGTTGTATGTAAACATTACCTCTTTTGCAGCTCGGAGACTTTCTAGCTTATCGCTCACAGTCACTTCAGTAAGCTTAGAGGTCTCTCTGTGTATTAATTTTTCTCCATAAGCAAAAATCATTACGGAATGAACAATGGAAATATGTAGAGCAAGATCAAACAAAGGAGAAAGATTCTTACGAAGGCTTTTTTTTGTTTGCTTCGGCTTCCAAGAAGTATCCAGAGGCTCCATAGAGCTCCTGCATCTGTGGTTTCACAAAGATGAGTGTTCATAAAACAATCATCTATATCATAGTATTAAAGATTGAAAAAGTTATTAAATTTTCTGTCTAATACCTGTTTATCGAGCCAAACAAGGTACTGGACAACAGCTGCACCATCACGAACATGTGCCTTCTTGATCCCTTCGAGCTCAACCGGATTCTGACATAAGTGGGATGAAGCAATATATAAGTAAACAGAAAAAATCAATGAAACGCTAAGATAGGTCACCAATATCAAAGAGCATTCATGATTACCTTCAAGGCTTTTGAGAGGGATATAGGAGAAGGTTGCAGAAGAACCTTATCAGCATCCAATTTCGAATAAAGTGCATAGCAGCACGACGTAGGATCCACCCATAATCGATCAGGCTGGTCAACATCAATCTCCATGTCCTTTGTACCCTCGGGTTGACCAATTTTAGAGGCAAATGAAGAAACAAGTCGATCCGAAGCAAGCAATGACACATCTGAGATCACATCTGTGTACTCCCGGACTTCTATACCGAGCCCTTTGAAATAAGCATTTGCCTTCATAACAAAATTAGAACATTCAGAAATTACAAAACAAGCTAAAACAAAACTATGCATACTACCAAAAGTAAAAACAGAAGCCTAACCTCATCAGATACTTTCTTTTTGTCAACATAGAGAAACGCAGAATTGGTTGTAAGAATTGCAAACGCATGAACAACTGGACAATAAGCGACATCAGTTCCACGGATATTATAAAGCCAAGCAACCTCGTCAAGAGCAGCGATGACCAAACCACGCGCACGCTCTTGCTTAAGCTTTGACCTCAAATCTTCCAATTTATCAGAAACAGAACGGCCAGCAAATTCTAAGGGATGGACAACAACAGGACTCATCTCAGAAGGTGGACGAGTCTTCCAAACTTCGTCCACAAGATCAGTTGTTGTCGTGACCAGTTTCTGATTCTTCTTGGCAAAAGATTTCCACCATCTATTCGCTGTATCTATCGAGACACACCATGAATCAACACCTATATTTGCCTCTTCAGGTAGATTCTACAATTGATCCCAAAAACAAAACACAAACTTCAATGACACATCTCAAAAATTTTATCGTCTGATATGACTAATTTGTATATGATATGACTCACATCTGAAATCCAAACTTCAACAAGAGGATCTTCACCCATACGCATGAGCGTCCATTCGTCACTAAGCTGTTGCAATGCTTGCAAGAAGTATCGACCATCAGTCCAAAGCCTTGCTTCGTTCTTCGTGATTAGTGCCAAACCTGTGTATACATATATAATCAATCCGCCATCAAAATTCAATTCAAGTGTCTCATCAGAATCTCGATCAAGGATTCAATCAACGATTTACGAATCAGAACAATACAAAAACAGAACCGACCTGCACTTCCACTGAATCCAGACACGAACTCACGGCGTTTGTCTCGTGCTGAAACATACTCGCTCTGAAGTCGATGGAAATTGAAAAAAAAAAAGCACGATTCGATTAGTTACAATTTTTAAAAATCGGAACTTTTCACTCAAATCTATGAACAAAACATGATTAAGCAGTAGTCGAAGTATAATCAAGTAATCAAAGATCGGATCATGAATCAAAAAAGGGGCAATTCAATTCGAACAATCAAAAATACCTGGTGATAGTCTTCGGAAGGGACAACCAAAGCATCAAGAGGAGGAGAGTGAGAGGCCATCAGTGACCTCAACGAAGAGAGAGTAGTCTCGGACATGGCGACGTTTAGAGTTGAGAGAAGGATTTTGCCTGCTTCGGTATTTGATATGTCTCGAGGACGAACACAGATGCAGCTGCAGATAATAAAAGTACAGACAAGATACAACAGTTGTTTATGTTTTGTACACAAGTTATTAACTTTACGTCTGCTGAGGAATCCTAATGGCTGGCGCAACTATACCTAAATATATTTTTCCTATGTTTTAGCGATCTTGTGAATTATAGTATTTTCGTAAAGAATAAAAACTGTTTGATAATAACATTCGTTAAACAACCAACAACTCCAATGAAAGAAATATATTTTTTACAAAAAAAAAAAATTATCAAACAAATATTTATTTTATGGAGAATAATGAAGACTCGAGAGACAAATAATAATCAAAAGAAAAAAAATATATAACATGTACACACAACCATTAACGTAAGAACTAAGAACCATATGATGATGATGATCCAAGGTTCTTGGATAATGGCGAAACTTGGAAAAAAAAACACTCATAAAAGAAAGAAATTATGATGAAACTGAAAAAAAAAAAAAAAAGGATTTTTTTTTTATGTGATGATTATTTAGCAGGAGGAGGGATTGAATAAAAAGAGAAAATAGAAAGAAAGAAAAAAGCCAATTTTGTTTTCATTTAAGGTTGAGCAAGTCTCTTGACTATTGCAGCCATGTAGTTTCCTTGATGTTCAGCAAGCGCCAGTTCTGTTTCTGTTGCTTCTCTTGACCCATCACCAGCGAACACACCTGCTCCATAAGGAGAGCCTCCACGGATCGAATCCATCTTGAACATTCCAGCTCCAAATGTGTAGCCTATGGGTACGAATAGCATCCCGTGATGCACGAGCTGTGTGATTGCTGTCCAACTGCAACAAACAACACCACATTGAATCAGCGCAAGTGTTCAATGCTGACATTAAAATGCAAAATAAAGGATCCCAACTGCAAAATGCTTTTATGATGCTGAAGCATACGAATTATTACCATGTGACGCAAGATTCCACACTTGTTATATATACTCTCCAAAAGTATATAACAAAGTGCAAAAATACTTGTGTAAAGCAATCAAACTTATATCACAGAAGCCAAGTTGACAAAAAGAAAATGAAAAAGATGGGAATCAATTCCATAAATCGTGGAGAGTCAAACAGCTGAAGGTGCCTCTAAAGAAATACAAATGATAACTGAAGAATCTGTCACAGATCTTAAAGAACACATGCAAATTCATAGAATGCAACGCTCTCATGTCCAGAAATTTAACACTTTTGGTGCTGAGAAAGTGAGAATCTTATCTAATAAACTTCATAATACATTTTCTCATAAACTTCCCCTTACTACATCGAACACCAACCTAGCACAACGTAATCCTATTATACCAACAGAGAACAGGGTACTATTCACTGACCAGTTTCAATTAAAGTTCTATACCAAAACTTCACTTAGGATCCCTAGAATTGAATGGTACAAGTTAAGACTCAAAGAAAGCAATCAAACACCAAGCAAGCAATTTTCACCAGAAGAATTAATAGCCATCTCATCAGAGAAGTTTTCCTCAAAAGTACAAGACAAAGTCCTGACCACAACAAACTTTTAAGCATTAGCAACCCACCTATAAACATAACATTCAAGGTTGCATTTATGTCACATTGTGACTGACTCTATCATGATTATAGCAATTGAATACTTTGTACTTGCAAATCGAACTACTTCAGAGTTTAGAGAACCAAATGCCAAATGGTATAAAGAGAGAGAGAGAGAGAGCTTACGCAGTAGTCTCTTGGCCACCTCCTTGAGTCCCAGTACTGACAAAGAATCCAGCAGGCTTACCAGCGAGACTCTGCTCCTTCCACAACGATCCCGTCGAATCAAAAAACGCCTTCATCTGCGCAGCCATACAACCATACCTAGTCGGGAATCCAAACAAGAAACCATCAGCCGCCGCCAATTCCGCCGCCGTGATCTCCGGAATCTCAAAATCCTTAGCCGGCGCCTTCATCTGGTCAACAACCTCCTGAGAAAGCGTCTCGGGGACTCTGTAAAGCGTCGCCTCCACTCCTTCGACGCTATCCACTCCTTTCTTCATCCTCTTCGCTAAACTCTCGACGTGTCCGTACATCGAGTAGAACACGACGAAGATCTTGAGCGGTGACGAGATCTTAGCAGCAGCAGCAGCGGAAGAGGTGGTGGTAATCGCCGGCGTAGTTGTTCCAGCAGTATTCGTGGCCGTCGTTCGATCATCGTCAATTTGGATCGGAGCATTACCAGTAGCGTTGTTATCATCGATTCCGGGACCATCGCCGGTGGTGGTGGTGAGTGACGACGGCTTCTTCTTCTTGCTCGGAACACATCCGCCTCCTTTCCCCATCGAGAATCTTTCTCCCAAAATCCCCGTCAACGAATAATTCGATTAGTTAAAATTTCAAATAAATAAAAACAAATCAGCTGTTAACACTTTACTTAATTTATTTTTAATTTTAATCACGACTCTTAAGTAAAGATTTAACAGTTTACATTATCTTACTCTTCACACTCAGGTCTTTTAAGACGGGGCCGTATATGTCACGGTCAAATGTTGTTGAGTTGATTATATGGGTTTATTAAGACTTTAAGTTTGTTACAAGGAGTCCAACGTTAGAACTGTCAACTGTATGTCATATTTGGGCTTAAAGAATATTGGCCCGTTTATGGTTTGATAGAAACCCCAAAATAGTTTATTCATACTGGGCCTTTCAATGGCAACAAATTATTGCTTGTATCCAATTTTAATATGTAATAACAGTATAACACTATTTCGTTTTGATAACACGAATAAATCACTAAAGTTGTGAATGACTCACTTCATTTTTTCTTTGAAGTTCGTTTTGTAAAAGTTTTTGCAAGTCCACAACCTAAATTTGATGAACAGGGAAACATTTCGTTATGCATGAGTGTTTATATTATAGAGTATTATAATGACTTGGTATGATGATCGCTTTCTTAGTGGCTAACCCGATTGGTGTCTTTTGACTTGTTCGAAAGCGTACTAGTTTAGATCTCTAACGTAGTCAAATTAACCTAATATCCTACCTACGAAGTAGGAAAAAGGAGTTGCATGAAAATTATCAAATCATAATGTTACAATTAGAAGAAAAGAAAAGCATATGTTTGGAGAATAGTTAAATTATTCACCACAAAGTCAAATTTCAACTATTGGTTTTAAGTAATTGAAATTTCAAACTCTACCAATAGAAATGTTAAAGAAGATGAATTTTAAAATATTGAATCGAACATGTTAAAGATTTGGTATTTATGATAGTTAGTTAGAAGCTAATATATCATATCTGATTGGTTAGCTACTTAGCTTTTATATCTACCAATATATCAATTGTATAAAATACTTCGATTGATTAAAAACTTTATTAATTAACTAATCTCATGCTTCTATGTTGTGCCAGGTACTACTTTGGACCACCATGAAAATAATACAAGATGGCGTTTAAAGCTACAGGAACCAAAATAGAAAGAATATTGAAAATTTAGTGAAAAAAAATAAGACTAATTAACAGAATTTTCTAAAAATATTGTGTTAAAAACTCACACCCCACGAATCTAGGACCAAACCCAAGATCAATCTAGAAAAGCCTTCTCTTTTAGCTGTCACCGGGGACGCATTTTGAGTCAATACTCAATAGAGCAATGCCACGTTTCCAAAATCTATTTACGGAAATTTATAATAGTAAGAAGGAGCTAATGACAAGATTTGTTTAGTTGCTAACCATGTGCTTAAAGCTCTAATCGTGTTTTGGGATGTAGTAGGAACCAGAGAGACAGGTTGGACCTCGAAAGTGGCGAAGGAATTAACAAAGAGAGACAACATATTGTACTCCTGTTTTATATTTATAGAAAGTATATCTAGTTTTTAACTCCACGTGAGTGTTTTCTGGACCGTCCATGTTGTGTTTTGCCATTGAATGTTTTAATCGTAAAGATTGTGGTGGTGATTAGTGTCTTAATCGAGTAATTGAGAATCTTTAATTGTTATTTTTAAACAAAGAAAGATTTAGGCTTAGCTGTTTGGAGATTTTCATACTTATTAATCCACTACAGAAGGATCCATGGAATTCTATTGGATTTTTTAAACCAACGAATTTCAACAATTAACATATACTGTACATAATAAATATAACTATAATTATAATTTTGTCAAAAATAATTCTACTGGAGTTTTAATTCAGATAATAAGTACAAATATAACTCACTTCTAAACAGCTGTCCCAACAAAAAAAAAACTTACCTCTTAACTATTAAAATTTGTGAAAAAAAAAATGTTGGCTCATAAGTTTTCTTTAAATTTATTTATTTATTCACTAGCAGACTAGCTAGTTCGTAGATGTGCATGGCCTTTTGGCTTTGACGGTGATGGCGACCCGCGCGAGACGGAGAGGCTTGTGTCCCAATTATCTTTTTCATTAACACATTTTGAGTTTTGACCCAAAAAGGAAAAGAGAAAAACATTTTGAGTATGCTTTATTAAAAGCTTTAGGGTCCCTAGCTTATGAAGTGAAAGGATTATTTACGGGCGTCGCAACAATCCATTTTATTGGTAAAACGTGGATTAGGTCAATTCTTTTAAGTTACCAATGCTTATTATCATTGATAGAAACACCCAACCAATAAGACGTAAAAGAGCAAGTCTCAGTCTTTCTATTTGCTAATACAATTTTCTTCATTGTATCATGCATGTATTCAATATTTTTCGTAGGTAGCTTCTTCACAAAAAGAACTCTAACGCTTACAAGTTACTATCTATATACTATTTTAAACAAATTTGTAATACTAGGGAGATAAATTCATTAATGAACCACATACCCCAATAAGACGCATTCTCATCATTTTTGTAAAGACGCACTAATCATGATTGCAAACGATAAAAACAAACACGATACTCCTGTCATTATCCCAAACACGATAAATCGATTGTGTGTTATAGCGGAGCCGGTTCAATATATATGAACAGATATAAATTTAATACTGAAATTTTAAAAACTCTAACATTTGATTCTTTTTTGTTTGTGGGGGGGGGGGGGGGGGACTTCGTATTCTAAATCAGTTTTAGGGATATAAACATCTATGTATATGTATGACTCGCCTTATAACAAAGAAGTCTACATATGCTCAAATTAAGGCGCAATTCAAGGAATATATTTGATGAAAAAAGATTGGTCTCTAGAAATAGTTTTCCCGCAAAGAATTTACTTTTAAAAACAAAATGTTGGCATAGACACAACCAATCATTGGCGGAGAAGAAAAAACTAAGTTATCGTGTGTATATATTTTTAAAAAGGGCACCAACTCCCGGCGAAATTGTTTATTAAGATAAGACTTTCCAATTAAAGTAACGTATTGGAGGAGAGAGCACACATATTTGTGTTAAATACTACCTAACGCGGGGGGGTGCCTATGGCTCTACCGCTCTAGGACCCTAAATGGCAATACATGCATGATGCATGTGATTCTACCAATTAATGTATGTGCACATAACATAAGATATCAATTTCTTTCCGTGGGTCTAAGATTTTGTATCCTTATATAGTAAATGCGTGTCGCATATCTCAAGATTTTGGTAATACACATCATACAAGATAATAGTAGTGTGGATTGTCTAATTGTATCAACTCAAAAGATTGGCTGAAGCTGATCACTCTTACTTTTAGACATACACTCTGCAAAATAATAGTAATTAGTAATCTCTTTTCTGTTGAAAATTATGGGTTCTGTTAACGGTCAAAAGAAAACTATCATACAATGTTTTAATAATATGGTATGGAAAATTCAACTATACGACTACCTCAAATAATGTGAACAAATTAGACGATTATATTTATAATCACTAACGGAAAACACACAAAGAATCTACTAAGACAGTAAATCAACAGTGACCTATACATTGGCTTTTAAGTTGAAATTAATATTTGTTCATTTTACAACCATATAATTATAAATCTATCTCTCTATGATGTCAATATATATATATATAGATATATATTTATCATCAGAATCGTGAGAAATATCTTCTGCCTAAATAGATATACAACATTATATGGTACTGAAAAAAAAACAATTTACATGGTCTTTACTTGTATTATAATATGTATATATGAGATTTATTTGTCTCCGTAGAGAAAAAGTACAAAACTGCTTATATGCTGAGAAGTCTCGCTGTTTTAAATCCAAATCTTATTGTATCGCACCTCTATGTGTAGTACGTAGCCCTTCGAAGCTTCAAAGGTTAAACAACCAAAATTCAAAGAAATGCGGATCTCAATATTTTCTCAAACTCGAGAAGAATAGTAATTTACCCTAAACCCGTCCGTGTCTACATTGGGAATTAGGTCGAGGTTAATTATGCTTAACAGTAATTGAAATTTTAGGAGTAATAAGAAATTGTATATACTGATTACTAATACTAATATATATAGAGGTTTCTAATTAATGGCTTAGGGATTAAGAAAATGTCCGGAAATAGAGAAATGCGAATTGGTCAAGAAGCAAAAAAAAAAAGAAAACCCAAGAGGGTGCAAAAACAAAGTGTGGCTACTGAACTTGCCACGTATCGGGATTGAAATTGCCCGGGTTGGGAAACAAGTTGAAACTCACATGGTCCACTGTTTCGTCTCGTTTCCTAATTAGGAAATCTCTAAAGACATACACGTAACAATTCCTTTCTTTAAATTCCCCAAATTCACAGTTCAATCCATTGATTTGGTAAAGATTCAATCAAAACGTGACTTTTGTTTGTGACGCTAACTATTTTCGATTTTTGAGCAAAAAGCCAAAGAGTTCTTTGCGGATAAGTTTTTCCCTCTTCGGGATATATGTGTGAAAAATAATATCTCACTAGGCCTGTCTATCTTGTTTATTACCTCTTCTTAAAAAAAAAAAGGATAGCTAAATTTACTTGATGAAAGCAAACTGAACTACGAAATACTTTGTAATTTATAGAGTTATGAATTGTGTAAAACTAGTTTTTGAATTCCTTATATATTCACAAGAGAAAAATTGTTTTTGATAAATTTACTCGAGAGAGCAAAAAAAAATATATATATATATAAAATCAATATATTGGTATGAATAACATGGCTGATGACTGATGGCGGCGACGACGACGGTTAATTGGAGAACGATAAAAATCTAATTGGTCTGAAGAAAAAAGTCAGGTTCCATGAACTGAACTGGTTAGAGGAGACACATGGAAGAATATGAGAAGTAGTGGTGGATCTACGTTAAGAGTAGGTTAGGCATTTGTCTTAAAGTGTTTATTAAATGTTCTTTAGTAGTTGTTAATACAATTATCTATTTGATCATTTGGTTATGTATTCCTCTACATATATTTGCTGGTGGGGTGTTCCATCCCTTCATTTGTTATTTTTTTACTCTTTTTGCTATATAAATATTATAATTTTTGGTCACATATTTATTAATTATTAGATATGTGCTCCATACTAATAAGAATCCTGGATCCGCCTCTGATGAGAGGTGGTTTGTTTTCTACTGACTTGTAGAATTCCGTCACGTGGCAAGCCCATGTTCTTCCCTTGTTGTCACCTTTTACTTCTTTTTGGCGTGCCTGTCCTTTTCACATCCAGGCTCCAGCTTTAAACTAAATATTTTTTTTAAAAAAATCGCTAATTTGAGTTCCGCATAATTTGTTATACGTCAAGAGTGTACTATATATATATATTATATATAGGATACTTAATTTGGTATTTTGAAAATACTTCATGAAGTTATACATGGCTATTACTTTACTAGTTTGATTGATGATATACGTGATTTGACAGTCTAAAATATCATCTTGACAATGTGTGAAACGACGAATAACGAATCTTGTTTATAGATTCATATATAAACAGTAATATTTACATAATATTTACGTATAAATGCTAATCTTAGACTACCAGCTTAATTTTTTACCAAAACACTTATGCTGTTATGCACAACAGTCGTACACAGCAATTACCTCTACGGTCCACAATCTCTCTAAGTAAAAACATAGATTATCTGTATATATAATATAATCTAACTAAAAACATAGATTATATGTATATTAACTATACCGTCCATAAAAAAAAAGAACGAAAAAAGAAAAAAAAAACTATACCGTCCACACAAGCCTATTACCTCACTCGATTATCTTTTGAACTATGGCTGGCTGATGAATAAACTCCTTCCCGGCACCCGGCGATGGATCGTCTCTTTTCACCTCAACAAGGGGAGCTAGGAGTTTTTGAATGCATGCATGACGGCCGAACGATCCTTACGATATCTCGGCAAGAGACAATATGAGACCATCCTAGCCGACTGATCTTGAAGCCTTATCTACGTGGATTAAATATGATAAGTGGTCATAAACATCCGCTTAATTAGCACTTAAAGCACGAAATTCTTTTGTTGGTCGTTGACAAAGTATCAGTTGGCTATATATCGTCTGTATAATTAATCGTTTCCAAAACATCGTCAAGTTTAGCTACGTATAATCATCGTCAAATTTATGCCCTAATATACTCATGAGGTGTGTGATCTAGTATATCATAGTAGCACTGAATCATACATAAGTTCCAAAAATAGGGTATCATCACATGCCAGACTTTTTGGGGTGGTACTTTCCATATCAATATTTCTGGTTTCAATAGGCTGGACATCTGGATTTTTTTTCTAACGAATTTTTTTTTTAAAGCACTTTCTTAACAGTACCAAAAAAAAAGTGTATTGGATGAGATGGACGGATAGAGATGTAAGGTCATCTGCATTGGGGGAACACTTTGGATACCTTTTTAAAATCAAAAATATAGAGAACAGTGAGTAAATAACATGTTGTTGGTTCTTGATGTATAACTAATTTTGGGCCAGTTTTTGGGTGATGTGGCAACTCGTGAATGGATACAATTTTTTGCAAAGGAGAAAACATTTATTTGTATGGAGGAAGTTTTGTTTGCTTTTTTTAATATCTTTAATGTTTTTTTATTTCATAAAATTTGGTATTGTATTTTGAATTTTAGTATAAGTTTTTTAGGTTTGCAATTTAAATGTTATTTTTTAAAGTTTTTAAAATTGTAATATGTTTTTTTTTATATATCTTTAATGTTTTTTTGTTTCATAAAAATTTGGTATTGTATTTTGAATTTTAATATAAGTTTTTTAAGTTTGCAATTTAAATGTTATTTTTTAAAGTTTTTAAAATTGTAATATGTTTAAGATTATTATATTATTAAATCTTATGATCTTAAATAAGTTCTCCCAATAACCAACTTCTTAACAAAAGATCTAAATTAATGATCTTATATTATTTTCATAATATTTTTATTCTAAGAACACCCAAAAATGTTCTTCCAATGCAGATGCGAGGGTGGGATTGGAAGAACATGTGAAGTAGTAGAGACATGGCAGTGTTTTTAAAGCAGACACAAACACTTACGAGAAGATAGAGGGAGACAAAAGGCTTTGGCTTCCATTGTCTACTTCTCTATGTTCCTATTAATATAACTTTTAAAGTATTTGTATAAACTTTGAAACATTAGAAAACGTACGTTTGGTTGTGTTGTTATTCGCCACGTTTCGTTGTTGTATTCCGTTCATATGACTCCCATCATGTTCCTTTGTCCCCTCTCCTTTTCTCTCTTTACATCGTCTCATCATCATTAAAAAAAGAAAACAGCTTTTAGAATTAAAAACGTGATACATTCAATTCAATAACGAAATCAAATCCCCAATTCAACTTATGAATGCGAACCTAGTAACCATCTAGATGTCCAGATTTATGATACCTCTAGACTAACTGGGTTGAAGAGTAGAATTTGTATATGTATTATTATTCATGCATGTTATCGTTTTATTAATTATTGTGTTTTAATCTTACCAAATAACGGATTCAGAAATATGGACGCGTTAGTGCAGTTTTAAACATTAAACATCAGTAATTCACTTTTTGTATATAATAAGAACTGAAGGTTTTACGATTTGATTTTACGTGTAAAATTAGAGTTCATTGTAGATCCTAATTACGTTTTTTTGCTTAATTACTCGTGAATTAACTTTATCAAAAAATTAAACTATATTAGTATAATGTTTATGTTTTCATTATAAGATTGATCGCTGTTATGTATAAGGTTAATTAAGCACAAGAAATCAATAAGTTTGTCAATGGGAACCAAAATAAATAACACCGATATTCTATAACTTGAATATATATATATATATCTATATATATATCTGATTAGATAATAACTAGTCCATAACTCTCTTAACTCTAAAATTATAATATACCTTTTATCTAAATAAAGTTTATTAACCTTTAGAAGCAAATTAAAACACTATTTTTAAAGACAGATATACACACACAAAAAGAAGACAAATATCTCTACCGAATTTAGGGGGTTCATTGGTCCAATATCTTTAAGGAGAGTCCACATCTACAAGTAATTATTATCATGAACATGATCTTAATCCCATTTTAGGATAAATATTAACTACAGTTAACTAATGATTTGCTTCGAAGTCGAAGCTTAAGGTGTCTACAAGTCTACACTTCCACTAAGTCTTCAACCACTTTAAGTTCTATCTTCTTTATACTTTATCTTTTGATCCCCAAGAATATTCTCTCTGGCACCAAGCAAGTAATGTAGTCACTTGTTTGCTCATTTGGCTCCTCTTTTGATTTGGTTAGTTACGTTTCGAAATAGAATATACTTCATTAGACCATACGATATGTTTTTATTCTTGGACGTTGATATATACTGTCCATATCTATGCAGATATATATCACACAATACTGTAGTTGTTCAACAATAATAATTATAAAAAAAAAGAATTCTAAAGTTATGTCGTTTATCACATTAAAATATATATGTCGATATATATAGTCATTTTTCTTCTGCATTTATTCTTTATTTTGGTTTTTATTTATTTCGGTTGTGTAAATGTTATCAATTGGAATCTTAGTTCTATAATGAATTCTGGCTAATTCTTACAGCCATAGCTTTCTAGCGACTAGAAGTATAGAACTAATAGAAGGAAGACACCAATTGTATTTAATTACCTACATAAACAAAGTCATTTATCTCTCTATCCACAAATTAAAGAACAAATAGAAAGAAAAGAGTCGAAAGTAGTATTGAAGGGGCTGCTTGATTGGGTCGTGGAGGACATTGAGACCGGTGAATGTCCTTTCCATTGGACAGCACAGTTTCATTTACGAAACAGTCCCTTATTGGTCTTCCCTCTACGAATTGTATACTACTATATAGTTTTCTAAAGACTCATAAATATTATTAACTACAAATAGATGAATTCGTAATTCGTATCATTTCTCCCTTTTGGTAATGAAATTTACTTTGGTGTCTTCACGTGCCGAAGCTGTCGAGTTTTCATGCTCCGATATATCAATGACGTGTAGCTAAATACGTCTATATGTTTAGTGTTGTTTAGTATTACGCATGGGCCGCAATGTTATTAATAAAACTTTTTATCATTATCTTTTGTCAAGTACCTAAAAAAAGAAAGTCTAATCTATATATAACTAGTATAATTCGATATATCATACTTAAACATAATTAGACATAACAAATAATTGATGATGTGGTAAACTTTTGAACAAGATTTATGTTTTTAATTGAGAATGACAACAAAATTTAACCAATGGACAATTTGGACATCGTAAATGTCAATTATAAATTTAAACTGTCAAGGTCGTCGTCGTTAACAAAATGAAACAATGTTAAAGCTGGTACAAAGGAATATTATTTTCACTTTTTAATTTCTTTGTCCTTTTACTAACCCTCCCAAGTCATAAACGAGGCAGAGGAGTGTAATCACGACCAGTGGTAGTTCCGTAATTATAAAAGAACAAGAAGCCCACATCAGGGAAATGACATTTCATTTCTTGACACCTACACTCCTTATAAATCTTAGGTTTTCCTCTTCCCCAACACAACTTCTCACAATTCATAAAAAGTGAGACAAATTAAGACAGAGAGATCCAAGAACATGAATCACACGGTGGATGATCAAAACATGGCCTTTATCTCTCAACTGTACCCTGATGTCTACACTCAGTTAGTACCACAACCAGGTTTGTCCTTTGTTTTTCAATATCGTTATTAGTCTGTTCGAAAAATTCATTTGTTTTATCTCTTTGTTTTAAAGTTCGACAAACCCCAAATTTCATGGATTTTTATAAAAATACAAGTGGGTTTTGTTTTTAGATAATTTATCCGAAGGTTTTTATCTTTTATATATATATATATATATATCAAAGTCTGAAAAATCTCTTAACGGCTTAAGGAAGAAGCTACTCAAATTCAAGTGGGTACACGAGTCTTTCCAAAAGAAAAAAAAGTTCTCGACCAACACGCATAAGCCTAAAAATACTGATATCATCTACGTGCATGTGAAGTGTGAACACACATCAAGAAACTAAAAGTAAAAAATAATTTTGATAATGAAAAATCCAAACTTTATTTAAGGTGATCCTGTTATTAGAGCATTATTTATTAATCTGCTTTTACTTCTTTGGTCGGCAGGAGATGTGAAGCCACCGAAGCGGAGGAGGAAGAAGAGCAAAGGAGCGTTGGCTTCCGGAGATGGAAGTAACTGTTTGTTCAGGAAGAGAAAGCTAACCGATGAACAAGTGAACATGTTGGAGATAAGTTTTGGTGACGAGCACAAACTTGAGTCGGAGAGGAAAGACAGACTTGCAGCGGAGCTAGGGCTTGACCCTCGTCAAGTTGCCGTTTGGTTTCAGAACCGTCGCGCTCGGTGGAAGAACAAAAGACTCGAGGAAGAGTACAATAAACTCAAGAACTCACATGATAACGTCGTTGTCGACAAGTGCCGACTCGAGTCTGAGGTATTTTTCCTTTTTCTTCTTTTATCTTCTTTCTTCTTATCTTTTTTTTTTTCGTTTCTCGTTTACTTCTTATTTTTAATTAATAAAAAAATACGTGTAGGGAATGGTTTTTAGGTTTCTTGTTCTCTTTTCTTTTTAACCTTATTCCTACACTAAATTGCATTATAGAAAATAAATAGAATATGTAATTTAATTTATTTTATAAATTCTTTTGGTAATATATTGTCTTTCTGCATAAATGAACGTGAGCTCAAGGCTCGAAGGAATTAAAAATCAATAAATGAGACAGAAAGTTAAGTTGAGAACTTAAAAAAAAGTGACGTCAAACTGTAGATTGCCACCTTATTACACAACATAATACACTTTTATATGTATTCCGTACAATGTTTATCTTTTCTTAATACTGACTTAAGTCTTTGTCAATGGGCTCAATTGTAGACTAGGCCCACTGACTGTAACTAGTAACCACCCATCTAATTGAAGTGTAATCAGATGCTTGCATTGGTGATTAGTTACTTAATGATTGATTTTACATTTTTTTCTCAGGTTATTCAGCTCAAAGAACAACTCTACGACGCAGAACGTGAAATCCAAAGATTAGCAGAAAGAGCAGAAGGAGGATCAAGCCACAGTCCAATTTCGTCTTCGGTTTCCGTAGAAGCTAATGAAACGCCATTTTTCGGAGACTATAAAGTCGGAGACGAGGAGGATGACTATGACAACTTGTTTTATCCGGTGCCTGAAAACAGTTACATCGATGGAGCGGAATGGATGAGTCTATACATATGAAATCACTAGCTTATTAATGTAATATTCAATATTTAGTTATATAAATCAAGCTAGTATCGTGAATTAGGGAAGCATATTTTTAAGTAAAATTTGATAGATTATATAACTGTTGAATTTCGAATGTACAAATATATTAACGATGGGTTTTCTCGCTAATGTAATTTGGCTATCTTTATGTAAGCAAGAATTGCTTAAGTGAATTATTAGTAACTTCGTTGAAAAAAGCGTATTCTATAATTTATTTTATTTTTATTGTAAAAATATATTGGATGTTTAAAATAGAAAAGATAATAGCCCATTCGGTTGAACTTGTTGGAGCTGATGGATTCAAATTTTTTTTTTCAAGGAGACTAAATATGCATGGTAATTACGACCGTAGAATCTATATATGTAGCCTAGTTGAGTAATTATGTCTTCAAATAAATAATTTTCATAAACCAAAAAGAAGTGCGGCCCTAGCTAAAAGCCTTATCGGCTCAAATATGTGCTGCAAGATTCGCAAATTCTTTACTTTATAAATTGTAGAAGACAAAGGACTAGATGACATGCACATGAAGATAAGATAAGCAAAACGGTTGTTGAAACTTTTTTTTTATCTCGATGGATAAGAGTTTTCCCGATTAGAACAAAAGGAGAGTTCGGATAATGTAAACTAATTTTGGTAAAACAAATTCTGAGTCAAGTTTTATAGACCAATTGACAACTAGCTAATGGGTAAAGAAAGCTTCTATTATGGTTAGAGTACAGTCATATTTGCTCTATGATTATAAATTCATCATGATTATTATAGTGATCTGGATCGCATAATTTAAAGTGAGAATTTCTTATATTGGTCATCAAAAATTTGTAAATTTAAAACGATTGAAATGATCACATCTTATCATGCATTTGTAATTATGTTAAGACTTAGTAGACACATATCGTTTTCTCTAATCAATGTGTCTTGGACATGATGATCAGAGCTAGGTTCTTTGATCCATACATCTTTGTCACACTCAATATAAGATTTACAAGCTGCATTTTCTGAAAATCAAAGTTTAGTTTGGTACATGACATGATTAGAGAGGATCTTAGATTAAGTTGTTTTGGATTTTGATTAGCGTTAATATGATATAGACATATTACTAAATCATCCTAATTGTAAAATCATAGACCGAAAACATTATGGTCTCATAAAGTAAAGAAACAGCGGACCCACGAAGAAGTGTTTGGCCAATAAGGAGATGAAGTTTGGGTAAATAGAAAGCGAAGTGTAAAGCAAACGTAATGCCGTGGCTCTTTCTAAAATGGGATCGTTTTTGAAGTACTAGTAACCACTTTCAACACATTCACTGTATCTAAATGCGTTGTATTATTATTATTATAGTTCGAGTCGTCGTCATGTAATGATTTAAGTAAAGTCTGTGACCTTTTTTTATTGATATGGTGATCCATCACATTCACATCAATTACGTAATGGAAATGCCAATGCTTTACGAAAGATGCTACCTTTATCTAAAAAAAATCCTAAACGGGTCTAAATAAACAACATCAAAAATAAATGGGCAGGGTCTAAAAGAGTATATTACTAAACGGGTATAAATGGGCAGGTATGAAACGAGACCCAATGGACTCAACAAGAGGCCAACAATATTTTAGGGGATTATAAAACGATACCAATGGGCTTTATAAGCCAACCCAAATTCGCTTGGCAGAAACTAAGGGCCCGTCTCAAATATTAGTTTTTTAATTTCCTTCTATAATTTTGACGTCATGCTGATTAATTTTTTTTAACTAGAAGGTAAAATTATCGGTTTTTTTTTTTTAAACAGCAGCTTGCATTGATTAAATGGGAGTGTAGTCCTCATGGAGGGTGTTTACAATAAAACTTGGAACATAGTGATGAGAGATAAAAATCATTTGGTTCTGGAAGCGTGTTTTGGCTAACTTATCCGCTGCTTTGTTGTTAGTTCTTCTTGTCCATTGGAACTTAACCTCTTCGAAATTCTGCTTCAAATGGTTGATTTCTCGGATCCATGTGTGCCATCTAAAGCTGCTTTGTTCGCCATTGATCAGACTGATGGCTTTGAGATTGTCTCCTTCGATGATTAGTCTTGTGATTCCTTTGGTCCAAGCTTGATTCATTGCAATTACAATCGCGTGTAGTTCTGCCTCAATAGCCGCATAACAATTTTTGCCAATACTACATCCTGCATTAATATCATTTATCTTTTAAATTCTTTAAAGGAATTGACTACTAAAAAAACTATTTTAAAATTAAAAACTTGAGAGAAGCTTTTGAGTTGGTTGGTTTTATTGTATCAAACAAAAAAAGTTGACAAATAATATTCGTTAAATATTCAATATATCTACTAGTAATAATTTAGTACTATATAATTAGATTTGCTAATGAATGATAATTAAAATGAAATTACTTTTTCTTGATTGATAGATAGAGAAATAAATGAGTAGATGAGTCACACCAAACAGTAGCTACCGTGTCAAAACCTTATCCAGTAACACGTGTACAGCTGGACCTCTCATTGTCGCACGTGTCAGATCATCAAAACCCTAAAAATTAAAATTAAAAAAAAAAAAACTTTCCTCTTTCTTCGTATCCTTCTCCTCCTATCGGACTTTGACACACCAGATCGGAGATTTCTCAATCCTCTCTCTGTTTTTTTGGTTCCCTAATCTTCTTCTTCAATCAACAAAAAAAAAAAAAAAAAAACTCTCCGACAGATTCAATGAAGCTCTAAGTAAGAAGAAAAAGAGAAGAAGAACACACAGATAAATTTTAGTATATCTTCTTTCTTCTTCGGAGCCCAAAGGGGGAGTTTTTTTTTTTGTCTGATCTGTGCGGAGGGAAGAGAGACTGACGACGTGTCTTCATCCTTTTTGTCTCATATATATAAATCAAAAAATCCTAGCTGGACTTCCACATCACTGCTGCTACCTCAATTAGACGAAGAAGAAGCTGCTGGTCTGTTTTTTTTTTTTTTTCTAACTTCTTTATTTTTTTTCTATGCAAAAGCACCCTTGCATGTAACAGATGTACTCGTCTTTGCTGATTTGGATTGAATTGGTTGATCAATTATGCCAAATTTGAGGTTGTTTCGTGTATAATTCACTAAATTGGTTATGCAATTTAGGTTATAGAGATTTTATATTTGCTAAAGATTTCGTTTGGAGGTTTTGGTTTTGACTCTGATGCATGATTTTACTAAGCTTAGATGTGGGTTGAGACATTTTGACTGCTATTAATGATAGCCAAAAGAACAGTGCCCTTTGCTCTCATCCTGTTGGTTTACAAGTCATAGATTGCTATCATTGGAAGCACAAAAGATTTATCCTTTCTTGAGTTTTGGATTTAATGTTTTATGATGATGACTATGCTTCTGTCAAGATCTCTGGTTTGACATATTCTTGTTTTTTTGTATATAGTCTGAGTATCACAAGTAGTAGTAGTAAGCTCATAAAGCTATGGGAACGAGCGAAGAGAAGATGCCATTTAAGCCTTCCAAACCAACATCTTCGGCTCAGGTTCTCTTCTCCTTCTCTTTTCGTTTTGTATTGGAAACTATTTCATGGATTGTGGATTCAGAAACTATAGTTTGTTTGATGTATCTATCTCTTGTTTGCAGGAAGTTCCTCCCACACCGTATCCAGACTGGTCAAATTCAATGCAGGTTCGTGTCACATGCACTACTTTTGTGTTTTATAGTATAGTGTCTTCTTTCTCGAGAAACACCCAGACTTCAGAGCATAATTTTTATGTTTATTTCATTAGGCTTATTATGGCGGGGGAGGTACTCCAAATCCTTTTTTCCCATCCCCAGTTGGATCTCCTAGTCCTCACCCCTACATGTGGGGTGCTCAAGTAAGTTTTCAATCTATAGTTGCTGATGTGATTCTATGATAAATCAATCTGTAAGACCACCAACTGAGTTTTTCTGTTGTTCATTACTTTCAGCACCATATGATGCCACCTTATGGGACCCCAGTTCCGTATCCAGCAATGTATCCTCCGGGGGCTGTCTATGCTCATCCTAGCATGCCCATGGTAATTTCCCATGCCATTAACACAAAATTTTAGCTATCGTTTAAAGCTTTTTGCTCTGTTACATGGCGCATGCATAGATAAATGAGAAAGTAAAAAACTTGCTCGACATCCTTCTCTTGTAGCCTCCTAATTCTGGTCCAACAAACAAGGAGACTGCGAAGGACCAAGCTTCTGGCAAGAAGTCAAAGGGGAACTCGAAAAAAAAGGGTGAAGGAGGTGACAAAGCTCTCTCTGGTTCAGGGAACGATGGTGTCTCTCATAGGTGATTTTAATTACACTCTATTCAACGTGTTACTTGTTCAGTTTGATTGCAGTGATATATGCACATCATGAGGGAGCTTTTATGTAATTATGATCTTTTCTTTCCGTTGTGCAGTGATGAAAGTGTCTCAGCGGGTTCATCTGATGAAAATGATGAGAATGCCAATCAACAGGTACTGTTTTATCTTTGAAGTGTTCTCTTTTACTTCAATGCTTTGTGCTGTGTGTTTAATTGAGTTTCACGTTATTGTAGGAACAAGGTTCAATTAGAAAGCCAAGCTTTGGGCAGATGCTTGCGGATGGTAAGCTTTGGACAGCTGCAATGTTTATGGCTTTCCTTTGCCTGTGTTTTCCATGTTTCTTGACTTGGTAAAGTTTCCTTAAACAGCAAGTTCTCAAAGTACTACTGGTGAGATACAAGGTTCAGTGCCCATGAAGCCCGTAGCCCCCGGGACTAATCTGAATATCGGGATGGACTTATGGTCTTCCCAACCTGGTGTACCTATGAAGGTGTGACTAGATCATCATTTTCACTTGCGAATTAGCTTTTCTGATTTACTTATAGACTTCTTCGTTACAAAATCCTGTTTACTCATCAGGATGAACGAGAGCTCAAGAGGCAGAAGAGGAAACAGTCTAACCGTGAATCTGCTAGGCGGTCTAGATTGCGAAAGCAGGTAATATTCATCTCTGTGTAAGACTGTTAGTAGTATTATTCTCTGTTTGCTTCTCATGTAAATTACTCATTGCATAATAAACCATTCATATAGGCGGAATGCGAACAGCTTCAACAGAGAGTGGAAAGTTTGTCGAATGAGAATCAAAGCCTGAGAGATGAGCTACAAAGACTCTCAAGCGAGTGTGAAAAGCTCAAGTCTGAGAACAACTCGATCCAGGTAACAAACTCTTGTTTGAAAATCAGAATCTCTCCAACTATCATCTTATTTCGGTCAGCTTATATGTAAACACGGTCGCTGAATGAATTACAGGATGAGTTGCAGAGAGTGATTGGACCAGAGGCTGTAGCTAATTTAGAACAGAATGCTGCTGGGTCGAAAGACGGTGAAGGCAAAAATTAACACTTAGGAAACGTTATTATTGGGATTTTTAAACACTGGATAAAGAAAAAACCTCGGACCAAAGTTATTTGAGATTACATAACTATACAATCGTTTGACATTTTTGTGTAATAGAGATTTGACCTACAAGACTGTAAGGCTGCAAAAGCTACGATTACACCTTTGTTTCATTAGTCCTCGTGATTGGAATCCGATTCTGAATCTGAGTTTGTTCCTGTTGGTCCGGGGCTACCATTTGCTGTGCCTCCTAGTCGTTGGCCTGGTGGTGCAACCTCATTGACTGTTGAAACAACAGTGCAAATAAAATACACAATTCAATAACCTAATAGCAAAGTATTAAATTTCGTAGAAAATTCGAGTTTCGGAAAAAAAAAACCTGATCCCAACATTTTGGCAATCATTGATCGGACAAACCGTATTTCTCCTTGGTGCGACCTAATGACCTTCACCTGCAATTGTTTGTTTTGTTGTAAAGCAATTGGTAAACTAGTAACTCAAAGTATATGGAGGTCTGAAGAAAGCAGTTATCTACCATTTCTTCATATACTCCATCCACGAGTCGGTCCACTCTAGCTTGGTGTCGTAGGAGGAAAGGACGAATCTGGTTGTTGTATATTTGTTTTGATCCCTAATAGTAAACAAAATAAGCAAATCGGGAAAGCAGAATGAGTAAAGGGTTAAAAGCTTGTTATACGTTAGTGATTTCAAAGAGATTAGGACAGCTACCTCGACGGTTGGGAGTTGAAGCCAGACGAGGAACGCAAATTTCACATGATAGTACAATGGGAACCTGCAAATAATCGAGTATACTGAGTATCAACACTATGCAAGTTAAACAATCCCTGTCTCTTGATAAAGTCCACTAGAACCATTAGCGTAACAGTGAAAAAACTCAGTACCAAGAAATGATCTTGTCCGTGAACACTTCAACAAGGCTGAAAGAGCCATAAGCTGTACAAAAGATAAAGAGAGAGAGGAAAAAAAAATATCAAGTTCCATGTGAAAGAAGGCCAAGGGAGATTGCAATAAAATTCTCAAAGATAAACCGCATAAGAACAGTAGAGAACAACCAAAGAAGAGGTGAAGAAAAGAATTAGAAAGATGATTAGCAAATTCCAGTAACAATATCGAACCTGCCCAGTAGATAAGCCATTTTTGTTGTTCAGTCTCATCTCTACTCTCAATTGCCTTGAAGGTAGAGTACACAGGCAACCCGATGCCAATGGAACAGCTGCAAAACATACACACAAACGTTTCCTTTATAACCGAATCCTTGAGTCAACTACAGATATAACACCACCTCTAACAGAGTAAAGAATCCAAAAACTCGACAAGAACAAAAGGAACCCAAGATTCCCCAAAAAGAGATTTGACTCTCGTCCAAAAGATACCCTTAATTATCTCAACAAGTTGTAATACCCTTTCTCCACTCCGCTAAGCTAATAATAATGAGAAGAAAAAAAATCCTTACCCCATTGCTTTACATATGAATGAGCATCTCTCACTCAATCAGATAAACAACCTACCCAATCAAATCACCCAATTATACCTCCATATCATTCATCTTATTGTACCATTGATTTAGCGTTTAGATGACTTTCACCTTACAATTAGAAAAGAAAAACTCACCATGCTGTACGAAGTACGATATTGGAACCAAGTGGAGAAAGCAATACACGCAACCCAACCTGAAAAATTCCGTAGAGAAAAAAAAAATATTTCCATCAATCCAAAAGTTTGAGAATATCCATATGTTTAAGGAATTGAAACGCCCTTTTCTCTAATCCAAAACACCCAATCCACGAAATCTGAATTCGAAGTCGATGACGGAATCCTAACAATACAATATCTAATCAAGGTAACCATAAACTTTGACACGAATCGCCAAATTACAGATCGGAAACAAGTGGAATCTGAGGAGAAGGAAGATTACCTCGCTGGTGAAGCCAGATCCGAGAAGCGCCATGGATGGTATCTGTGAAGCAAATCCGCTCATCGGCGATTCCTACGACGGTTTACCAAATTGACGAACTCACACACTCGCAAAAGGAAAAAGGTCACTTATATATATTGGAGTATAGGGAGAGAGATTATGAATGATTAAAGCCTCTCGCTCAAACAGAGACTTTGAAGAAGAAATATTTTTATTTCCTTTTATTTAAAAAGAGAGAGAAAAACACCAAAAAGAAATAAATATTTATAAAGACGGTAGATACAATTTCTATTTTCTATATCATTGTTAAACCAAGCCCGGTTTATCTAAAACCGCCAAGCTGACGTGGCAACAAGAGCTCTTCCATGCCAGCACAGCACCAATTCTCCTTGTCGTTTTGCCACGTGGAATCCTCTAACCTGCGCCTTCTCCAGTAAACACTCTGCTTGGAAATCGGCGAACTGGCTTAGCTGGATCGGCCTCATCCCGGCGGCGCAGAAAACTTCCCGCCAAGTCGTCTCACCGGTGTTTCTCCTATCAGCCGCCGTTTCCACCGCCGCGGAGATTTTTGGACGCAGAACGAACGCTTCCACTATCTTCTTCACCAAATCTCCAGGAGGAGCTGCGGCGTCGAGCGACTCCAGCACCATCGTGTAGAACTCAAGAGCGCTAACAAACTCTCGCCGGAACGATCCAGATCCGGCGATCTCCGTCCATCCTTCGCTATCGACGAACACGACGACCTTGGGTGACACTCTCCGTAGATTGTTCACGAAATCGGCGATTCCGCTTAAACGGCGAAATATCGCCGGAGAGATCAAAACGATGGTTCTCTCTCCCTCGACGAACCTAATCGCTTTGAAGGATAACATCTCAAACGTCTTCAAAAGAACGAACTCGATCTGGAAACGGATCTTCATCTCCGCCGCGAATTGAGTTAAGTTTTCTTTGACTAGCCTCGTCTCGACGGCGCACTCCTCCGCGACGACCGCCGTAACTCTTAAAAACCCACCGCTGACAGATTTCTCGGCGATTTCTCTCATGAGCGATGCGTATTGTCCACCGAATCCGATCTCGAAATCAACCACGTGGACGAACGGAGAAGCCGACTGAGAACTCAACGAATCGAGGATGGCTTGGTTGGCCGTGAAATGAGAGAAGAGAGGGATGGGAGAAATCCCGGAATATTCCTTAATCGCTCGGATCCTCTGAACAATCTCAGACCAAGAAGATAACCGGATTGGATTCCGGTTTGTTCCGGTTAAAAGAGAAGCGAGAGCTTCCTTGAAGTAAAACGCAGCTCTCTGTAACGGTCTACCCGAAGGGGATCTTAACCGTTGGTTGAGCCGTGACAATATCACCTGAGCGAGCTGTAACTCGTCAGATTCAACACAATCCACGACTCGGATTAGATCTTCGATGAAATCAAATCCTCCATTGTCGACGCCGTCGAGAGAATTGAAACCGTACCCGGTTGGTTGTTGGTTCTGACCGGGATAAACAATATCGGTTGATGACTCGAAATCAGAAGGTTGAATCTGATCGGGAAAGCCAGGGAGGTTTGAATCGACGGCGTAAAGAGGCAAAATAGTAGAATCTGAGGTGGCGGTGGTTGTAGTAAAACCGGTTTTAAGTGAGTTAGGAGCAGAGTCATCGTCGAGCTCCAATTCTTTCATGATGGAATCCCAATCCATGGAACGCATGACATGTTCGTCCATGGATAAGTGATTACCATCAGTACTGTTGTTGTTGGTTGTGTCCTGAGGAGATGAAGCTGGGATTTTCATGTGTTGTTATTGTTGTGAAGAAGATGAAGAAAGGTGAAGCCTTTTTAATCAAAGAAAAAAAAAAAAAGATTATTTTTCTCTGCTTTCTTTCTTTCTTTCTATGTGGAGAAGAAGGTGGCGGGGCTTTTGAAAGGTATGATTGGTAAGCTTTTTATCGTCAAGGGAGTGCGTGCAAAAAAAAAAAAAGCAAAGAGATTTGGTAACCGTGACCTCTCCAGACTCCAGCTATGTAAAGGGGCTAACCTCACATACAAATAAAGTTCGTCTACTTTAAAATAAAAAAGAAAAAGAAAAATAAATCATTCGAGTGAAAGAGATGGAGAAGCTCCACTATGTTGATTGATATGATCATCAGGAAGGTGAAAGTTGAAGAAAAGAGAAAAAGGATGTTATAAAAAGGTTCATGATTTCTTTCCTTTTTATTGTCTGAGTGTGATTATTTTGGAATGTTAATATTTCATCGTCAAATCTTTAATCTATTTTGATACTATATACTTCACAAAAGAAAAAAGAAAAAAAGAATTATGTATATCACATTAGTTAAATAAATCTAGAGCGGTTTATTAAACGGACAATAATTCCCGGTGTTTGCGACAAACTCTTGAAAAAAAAAAAAAAAAAAAAGGAGTGACCACTGGGCTTTAAGTGGAACCCACAAGATAGACACGGTAAAAAGCGGTAAAAAGCAAGGGAGGGGGGGGGAAAGTAAGCAGGCCCACATTGGGCTAACTTTTGAGGTAATTTTGTCGGACGGTAACGCATTAGAAGCCCATGGGCCATTGTTTTTTGTTTTTAACCAGAGATTGACTGATCATTCAAAAGTCAGCGCGTAAGAATCACGCCCACTTTCTTCTATCAGTCCCCCCACCTCCTTGCTTCTCTCTAATAAGCTTGCTGCAAAGGAGAGACGAATATGTTCTCTTCCCTTCGCTTCTTTTTGGCTTTCATTTTCATGGAAATTTCTCTTTCTTTTCTCTTTAGTGTTATTACAAAACAAAACCCACTCCACATTCTTTTTGAATATACTTTTTTCCTTATTGTGATTTTTTTATGAAACTTGGTCAATAAAACCTTTAATTTAATTACAAGTATAATGACTACAACAATGGTCTTATTAAAAAAAAAACAATCAAACTAATCCCTTAATACTTTTAGCTGATTGAAAGCAAACTTAATTTGAATTATTGAATAATCTGAAAATATCTTAACAAAGATCGACTAGTTTTATTGTTTCTTTTCCGCAAAAAGATCGTCTAGTTTTATAAATCTCGTGTGGGAAAAAGCTTTTCCTCCTCTCATTGAGACATTATTCATCCTTTAATATCGTGGAGTAAAAGGTTCCTCTCACCCTTAATACATTCATTCAGCTTTTCCTTGACATTAATTCAACAACTTTTCTTTTCTCTTGCATAAAATTGTCTTTTTTAAACTTTCTCTGTGTTATTATTGTAGATTTTTTGCGTTATAGCGGCTTAATTTACACACTAATCTACTAAAGTTCTTTTCGTGGCAGTTTTTTATTTTTTAAAATGTTTATTATACTAATGAGTAAGCAATTAAGTCCACATTTTTGTTACTTTACATATGTTTTACAAAAAAAAAAAAAAAATCAGAGAAATAATCAAGTTTAATATTCCACAATGTGAAAGCCTGCATGCAATGGGATCCACTTGTATCCTAATCTCATGCTTAACAAACAACAATTATTCAGTTTTTTTTCCCACAATCAGACATATAAAACCCCATAATATTATACAGTAGCTATAAGATTTCGAACGTTTGAATGTAATACAATCCGTGAATGATGATTATGCATATATTACAATATCGCGTACCTAGATACCTAAATCTTGCCGTCAAAACAGATACCTACATCTACATGAATTTTTTAGCAAAAAAGAGTTGAATATTTCGTCTGGTAATTAATACAAGTTTCTGTTTATTAACACACGTGATTGTAAAAGTTTTAAAACAAACGAATGACGATCATATCTTATATTCCCACTCTGACAATATTCTTTTACCGATCGACCAATGGGTCCTCTCGTTACCAAAACTGTCCCAACGCCAAAGGTTTCCTTCTTGTTATTCGTTTCTGTATTGCAGGTAATTTTATAATATCTGCTATACTTAATTTACAGTAAGTATAATGTCTCATCATTAATAAAGACAGAACACGAAAATTTGAGCACGTAATACTCGACATAATCACGGTGTTTGAAGGTGAAACGTTTGTATGTTTTATTTTTTCTCCGACTATCAAAAACAGTCTACTGATATATCATATCCAACCTTTTGATTAATATGTCCAAATTCAATAGAAAAGGATTGAAGTACTAAACTAGTATTTTTGTACAACCATGCATGGTAATAATATTTGTTTTCTTTTTCTTTTTTTTGTAGAAAAATATTGTTGCGTATCGTCTTGGGAGATTATTTCTCAATCCCACTACCCCAAAGAAAAAAGAAAAAAAAATCCTTATTAATATAAAGGTCACATACTTAGGAAGTAAGGAAAGGAAAGGAAGGAGAGGCCGATGATAGACGACACAGACGCTTCTTCCCTCATTCAAAAGCGAGAAGCTTCATCCTCACAAAAGCAAAATCAATTTTTAGTAGATTCTTATTTCATGTCATTCACAATAAAATAAAATAAAATTTAAAGATCGTTTCTCCATTAAAATATGTCATTCACATGATATGAAAATATAACTTTTAACGTAGTACCGGAGAAAATGTTTAATTTCCTGTTGATAGCTATCAAAACGTGAAAATAAAGGCAATACTATAAATCAACTATCAATGATAGATTGTTAATTATATTAACCACCTTTTTATCTTAATTTGATCACATGTTTTATTTTTTACAACTTATCCATGCATACCACTGGAATTTGATCTGAAAATTTTGTAGACCGGTTGTAGTTACACAATGTATCATATAGAGACAGTTGATAGAAAATATAAGTATGTGTATTAAAAGTAAACTCATGTGCGTATTAAACTAATTGGTAAGCCTCGTAATGGAGTAGAATTTTTTTTTTTTTTTTTTTTTTTTTTAAATTTCAAATGTAAACATTTATATTTTAACTCAGCTACTTCTGAAAGCGTCCTTCCGTCTCAATGCCCAGCAATCCATCCAATGCAGTTTTAAAAACAAAATCTACTATATGTATTTTCAATACTGTGAACATAGCTGGTGGTAGGGAAAAATAAAATAAAATTAGCGTCATATTCAATTAAAAATTCGGTTAAAAAAATATATTACTATATAGTCAATAATGTACCGACAAAAAAAATGAAAGAAAAAATAAATGGAGGATGTTCTATTGCAACACATTGAGTAGTCACAACTCACAACTCACAACTCACAACATGCCTTGGAGACTCTTCCCCATCAAGAATATATTACTTTACACGTTTTTAACATATTAATTTACCTCCTTTTGTTATTATTGTCTTTTAGTAAAATAATATTATTCATAATACAAACATACTTTTAATCTTTGTACGGGATCATTTATTTGTTTGATATATCGTTTACTAATTTCTTTAAAATATACAATCATGCACATCTTTTTTCTTGTTACACATATTTTTACGATCATACATATTTATATTTACAACAAATTATTGTTGTCTAACGTACCAACAAGTATGTTCTGTTACTTGTGAAGATGATAAATTGTTCTTAGAAACAAAACACTGTGCTATCAACTTAATTATTTTCCATCACTTTTGTTTTTCTTGACGTCCATTATATACTTTCCATCATTTGATTCTAGGGTCATTCATTTTATCGAATAAATAAAAGAACATATAAATCCACCATAGGATAAATCTGAATTAATTCGTTTGTACACATGTGTTGATGTGTATAGTCTTTTGTCTAACAAAACTCCAAAACCCCTATGTTACTATATATGTGTTTCTCATGGTGTTGACGGACATATATATCACTATTCCATCTTAGTTACGTTATAGCCAGCAACAATTTTTTTTGTACGTAAGTACGTATTTGGCGTGATTCGGTGATTGTCTAGCGTAACTCTTTCAGTACGTAGAGCCAAACATGTGAACTGTTTATGACCATATAAGGTATATATATGTGATAAGCCTGAGACTTGACACTTGAGATAAAAAAATTTTCTTGTCCACGAGCCAACAATTAACCAAACACAGTCACGAGTCACATACGTTCTCAACTTCACTTCCATGCATCGAATATCACTCATAAAGTCAAACACAAATCATAATTCCTAAATCAATTAGCATCATAGGCAGTCTTTAATGTTCACACGTTACCAAACTTGTTTGATTCTATTTTTATTTTTTGGTATTTCCATTTTTGGGATGTTACGTGTAAACTTCGGTGAACCGATCACTCTTATATGGTTTTTAGATTCGCCTGTATGTAGCTCATATTTAGACCCTGTCAAACGAATAATATTAACTTATATCATTCATTATTACTATATTTAGGTTAAGATAATTAGACAACTAATGATCATGGGAAAAATCAACTTCTATACAGAATCCAATCACCCAAAAGTATGATTAAAACGAGAATCTCAGTTCTCACACATACAAGTTGGTTGGGGGCACTCACAGTCACACATACGTAGATTGGCCCAAACACTGAATAATCGGGCGGGCCTGACATTTTTTTTTGCCCTTGATGCACAAATACAGACAACAAACTATTTTGCAAGTCTCCTTCAAACAAGTAACGGGCTAAAATTCAATAGTTTGAGTTTCGAGATAAGGCAACTTAATGAAATTAAAATGTGAAACAGTTGCATGTAATTGTAAATACACATCTATTAGAAAGATAAGCATTATTGATAATGCTATCTCTATGCATATCTCAATACCGTAACGATAAAAACTAGATATGCACTGCCATCACACTTAAAACCGTGTCATTTAATTGGACTAACGCGCGATGGAAACTATGCATCTCTGTTGTTCATATATATATTCTCTTCAGTCTTCACAACATTATCATCAACAACACTTCTTATCTTTCAAATTCAAACTTTGTATTTTAGCGGCAATTTGTTCTTGGTAAGATCGAACCATGCACTTGTCAACGTAAAGCAAGCACGTGTCCAACAATTAAGCCACGTGGTCATTGTATCTCTTTTATGGTTCCTATATTATACGATTTTAATTCGCTTTTGCATTGAATAACAAAAAAAAGACAGAGCACACAATGACTAAATTTACGGTATTGCCACTCTCTGTTCTTCTCGTTCTCTTGTTCCTCTGCACTCAGTCGTCCGCTAAGTCGGAAGAGTCTGACGAAAACGACGTCCCTGTGCCGTCATGTTGCGGGTTTTCGTCGCCTCTACTCGTTAAAAAAGATCAATGGAAACCAATCTTTACATCGAAGTTCGGACAGATCTCAACCGTCCAAATCGGAGATGGATGCGGTGGGATGGGTCCTTACAAAATACATTCCATAACTTTGGAGCCAAACATGCTTCTGCTACCTCTTCTTCTTCATTCTGATATGGTCTTCTTCGTTGACTCTGGTACATCAACTAATTTCAATGTCATGTATTTTGTTTGGTTCGGTTGACGCTGGTTAAATAAGAATCGGTTTATTTTCTCTGGTTTTGTTTATGGATCAGTTTCGGTTAAGGTTAAACTTTGATTGCGGACCTGTGGTGATTTTATTGTATAGGAAGTGGGATACTGAATTGGGTGGAGGAGGAAGCGAGGAGTTCCGAGATAAGACGAGGGGATGTTTACAGGCTACGTCCCGGTTCGGTTTTCTATTTACAGAGCGAACCGGTTGATGTCTTCCTTGGAACCAAACTTAGGCTTTACGCAATCTTCTCCAACAACGAGGAGTGTTTACATGTGAGTATGATATGATTTATTTCTTTTTCATTTTCTTGACTTATTAATTTCTTCTCATTGTTTATTCTTCAATGGATGCAGGATCCTTGCTTTGGTGCGTATTCGAGTATTACAGAACTCTTGTTTGGTTTTGATGAGACAATTCTCCAGTCAGCTTTTGGGGTATTGCATTTATCTTGTTTCCCAAGTTACTCTTGTAGATGATCAAGTGATTGATTAAAGTCGATGATTTTGATTAGGTGCCTGAGGAGATTATAGGGCTGATGAGGAACCGGACGAAGCCACCATTGATCGTGAGTGATATGCCGTGCTCACCACCATGTGTGCCCAACACATGGCAGCTGCAGCCGCGATTACTCAAACTCTTTGCTGGAAGCGTTGACTCAGTAGAAAACAAGAAGAAGAAAGAGAAGAAAGAGAAAGTGAAGAAAGCAAAAACATTTAATGTTTTTGAATCCGAACCAGATTTCGAGAGCCCCAACGGTCGTACTATAACAATTAACAGAAAAGATTTGAAAGTTTTGAAAGGCTCAATGGTTGGAGTTTCCATGGTGAATCTAACTCAAGCGTCAATGATGGGACCGCACTGGAATCCATGGGCTTGCGAGATTTCAATTGTGTTGAAAGGAGCAGGAATGGTTAGGGTGCTTAGGTCTTCGATTTCAAGGGGCTCATCATCATCTGATGATCAGTGTAAGAACGTGAGGTTTAAGGTAGAGGAAGGAGATATTTTTGCTGTTCCAAGGTTACATCCAATGGCGCAAATGTCTTTCAACAATGACTCGTTAGTGTTCATTGGGTTTACAACTTCAGCTAAGAATAACAAGCCACAGTTTTTATCCGGGAAGAGCTCGGCTTTGCGGATGCTTGACCGGCAAGTATTGGCTGCTTCGTTTAACGTGAGTAGTGTGACGATTGATGGATTGTTTGAAGCTCAGAAGGAAGCGGTTGTGTTGGAGTGTCCTTCTTGTGCAGAAGGAGAAGTGGAGAAGCTTAAGGTGGAGATGGAGAAGAAGAAGATGGATGATGAGAGGAAGAGAAGACGTGATGAGAGGAAGAAAGAAGAAGAAGAGGCGAAGAAGGAAGAAGAAGAGAGGAGGAAACGAGAAAAAGAAGAAGAGAAGAAGCGGTGGCCACCTCAGCCTCAGCAACCATCGCAAGAAGAACCTCAACTACCGATGGAGAAAGAATGGGGAGTGGCAGATGAAGAGGAAATGTAATCTGGAGAACGCCGAGAGGAAGGTTTAAATAGCCAAAAGAGTATCTTGGTTTGTTGTTAATGGTTATAACTTGTTCAGACGTCTCTTTTCTTTTTTCTTTTTCCTCTTATCCTGTTTATTTGTGTATCTCTTGTATTGTTTTTGTTGTTGCCATGTCTTCAGGTTGTATATTGTATTATGTTTTGTTTAAATCTTTGTAGATGGGGAATGTGAAATAATTAAAAGATTTCCGAGACATTTGTTGAGTGGCTGACGTTTACTTCAAGTTATTGATAACTCTTTCGTTTATTACATTTGTTTAGTTCTGTTCTTGTCGTTGTTTTACAAATGTACTTGCTGTAACTAGCAGCTAAACTCTCAAAACTGGGTCTATTTATCTTAAACACGGATCGGGCCACATATTGGGCCTAATCAATATAGGCCGGCCTATTTTCTCATCGCAGATAAGATCATAAATGGAAATAGATAAACATGAATTGACAAAAATACCCTCCATGGCGGTCTAGTACTCTAGTCTTTTGTTATATAATAATAGAGTAATCAGAATTGCCCTAAAAATAGTTTTGGTTTCCTCTTCTTTCGAATCTCGACGGCAGAAACAAAGACGAAGCTACAAAAACTTAATCTAAACCTTATCCCCGGTGAGAGCGTTCATTCCGGTGAAACGATGACGGACTTCGAAGATCACGAGGGAAACGGTACGGTTGCTGACGCCCTTTACGCCGAAGATAACGGAGCTCGCGGCGGCGAAATCGAGGATCAATTAGACTCGAAACCTAAGGTAATTTGTTCTCTTGTTTACCTTTAAATCTTCCAGCTTCTGTTTCTCCGAGTTTCAAATCTATGTTTCTTAGCAAATTGGATTCAATTTGGGGTCGAGTTTTTGATATAGGAATGCAAAATTGAGATTGTTAGGGTTTAGAGGTTACTTTTGTTTATCTTCTAACTCTAGAATCTATGATTGATATTAGGTTTAATTTATTCATCATTTGTTGTGTTTTTGTTTAGTTTCATTGATTCTTGATTTGTATCTGACGAGTTTTGTTTTTTTTTTTGGTTTGTGTAGAGGGAAACGCGTGACAATGAAAGAGAGACTTCAAGAAGTAGAGATAGAGAGAGAGAGAAGGGACGTGATAAGGACAGAGAAAGGGATTCTGAAGTCTCTGGTAGAAGCAGGGACAGAGATGGAGAGAAAGGCAAGGAGAGAAGTAGAGACAGGGACAGAGATCGCGAGCGTCATCACAGAAGTAGTCGTCACAGGGAACATAGCAGGGAGCGTACTGAAAGAAGGGAACGTGGTAGTAGGGATGATGATGACTACCGCCGAAGCCGTGATCGTGACCATGATAGGTGACTCTTCTTGAATCAAAATTTTATATTTTCCACTTTTCTATTTAATGGAAGGTACTGATTTGGCTTCTTTTTTCTTTCTTTCTTTTAGGCGTAGAGATGATCGAGGAGGTAGACGTAGCCGTCGATCTCGTTCTCGTTCAAAGGATAGGTCTGAGCGCAGATCAAGGTCACGATCTCCATCCAAAAGGTAGTAATTCGTTCCTCATTGGATTACTCTTTGAAATAATTGCTTGAATCTAAGAGAGTTTCTAACTTCAATATATATTGTTGCAGTAAGCGAGTCAGTGGATTCGATATGGCACCTCCAGCCTCTGCAATGTTAGCTTCTGGTGCTGCTGTTACAGGTATCTGTTTTATGTCTTCAATTCAGCACCTTCTCATAAACGTAGCATTCATACCTAAGGCACATAGTGGGTTTGATAAATTCTGTTTATCCTAATTAACTACAAAAAAACATAGGCTGTTTTCATACAGCCAAAAACAGAGTTTCTGGTTGTTTGGTGTTCTTTGTGTTTCTGGTTTGCTTTTCTGTTTTGGTAAGGCAACAGTGGGTGTGGGCTGGTTAGCTCTTCTTATATACAAGGACGAATTACTGCAATAATTATATGGGTATTGCTCATCCTCAGTACATATCCCTGGTTGTTAGTCTTGCAAAAATTTTCCCCATACAAGACTCAAACCTATCGTGATATCGCTATATCGCCAATAAATTTCCAGGGACGGTGAACTAGGTTTTCTCACATGTATTTTTATCATGTACTAACTTGTTTTCCTTTTTGTAGGCCAAGTTCCACCCGCTCCACCAACTCTTCCTGGGGCTGGGATGTTTCCCAACATGTTTCCCTTGCCGACTGGACAGGTCCGTGGTCTTTACCCTTTAATTTTTTGTCCTTAATTTATGTCTTTCTTTCACTAATTCTTCTATTTCCTTTTCCTGCAGCCATTTGGGGGTCTCCCTATGATGCCAATTCAGGCTATGACACAACAGGTTAACTTTAATTTTACATGGTTATATCATATATGCAAGATAATATACGTGTCTCTGTTTCTAATATTGCCTCCTTATTTACTATGTGTCTTCAGGCAACTAGGCATGCTCGTAGAGTCTATGTCGGTGGACTTTCCCCTACGGCAAATGAACAGGTTAATATCCATTTAATTTTTTGCACTTATATAATGTTCCAACAACTGATACTAACATTGATTTATTATCCTGTAATGCAGTCTGTGGCTACTTTTTTTAGTCAAGTTATGGCTGCTGTTGGTGGAAACACTGCTGGTCCAGGTATGTAATCCTGGTGCAGATACTAGTAGAGAATCCTTTGTCTGATGCTTATATTAATCGTTTTTTATTCTTCTTACTCGCAGGTGATGCAGTTGTTAATGTATATATAAACCACGAGAAGAAGTTTGCTTTTGTGGAGATGAGATCTGTTGAAGAAGCAAGTAACGCTATGTCTTTGGATGGAATTATATTTGAGGTACGTTTAATGCTTACCACACTACCAAATATTTAGTTGAGTTTTAGTACTTGTATTTCTTTGGTATATACAGTAGGTTATTCTCTGAATGCTTTTTTTTTTAATAAGATTTTTTCTTTCTCCCAGGGAGCTCCAGTGAAGGTGAGGAGACCTAGTGACTATAACCCGTCCCTAGCTGCAACTCTTGGTCCAAGCCAGCCCAGTTCCAATCTAAACTTAGCTGCTGTTGGTCTGACTCCAGGTGCTTCGGGTGGGCTTGAGGGACCAGATCGTATTTTTGTTGGTGGACTTCCATATTACTTCACCGAATCACAAGTCAGGGAGTTGTTGGAGTCCTTTGGAGCCCTAAAGGGATTTGATCTTGTAAAAGATCGCGAAACAGGAAACTCTAAAGGATACGCCTTTTGTGTATACCAAGATCTTTCTGTTACAGATATTGCGTGCGCTGCCCTAAATGGTATCAAGATGGGAGATAAGACTCTTACAGTGAGACGTGCCAACCAGGGAACAATGCAACCAAAGCCTGAACAAGAGAATGTATTACTGCATGCACAGCAGCAAATTGCTTTTCAGGTAGACTTTTGTTACTTAAGTACTAACTTGGATGTTCCATTTATAAGATTAAAAGACTGATGCTTCTCTCTTTTGCAGAGGATTATGTTACAGCCGGGTGTAATGGCAACAACTGTGGTATGTCTGACTCAAGTTGTTACTGAGGATGAGCTTAGAGATGACGAGGAGTATGAAGATATAATGGAAGACATGAGACAAGAAGGCGGAAAGTTTGGTAAGAGACCTCTTTATTGCGTAATATGGTCTAATTTGAAATATAAGATAAAAAGCATATTGATCTGTCTCTCTGTTTTCTTGGTTGTACTGTTTTACAGCCTTTTGCTATAAAGAATCAGCCCTAACATACACAGACAGGAGACTGCATAAACCTCCTAATCTAATTTTCATCAAAGGCCACTTTTTCTTAAAAAGAAAAAAACTAACTTGTTTTTGTCTCTGTGTTCTTCTCTTGTTTTCGAAATGTTTGTACTTTAACTCTTAAAATGCAGGTGCTTTGACCAATGTTGTGATTCCGCGTCCAAGCCCCAATGGTGAGCCAGTGCCAGGCCTTGGCAAGGTTTGTACCAAAACCCTTATATCTCTCTTATTCTCTGCTTCTTGTATATTTCTATTTAGTCTTAATCTGACAGTCTTGATATATTTTTGTGCAGGTGTTTTTGAAGTATCTCGATACAGATGGCTCGTCCAAGGCAAGAATCGGGATGAATGGTAGGAAATTTGGAGGAAACGAAGTCGTTGCAGTGTTTTACCCCGAAGACAAGTTTGAACAGGGTGACTATGGTGCCTGAGATGCCTTGTTGTTTGTTTGCTTTCTCTATTACTTAAATTTTCTAAGTACTTTCTTACAGTTGAAGACTCTTTTGCGTGATTGTAAGACTAAGAGATGATCGATATAGTTCGTCGGTACATTGCTTGCTATAACGTTTTTACCAAATCCAGTCTTTTGGTTTTATATTAATCTCAAAAACAATGACCAAGTTTATCGTAAATGTGACATGATGTGTTGTAAATTAATTATAGCAACACAAAAAGTTGAGTAATAATTTCTATCGGAACCATTAAGTAGTTTTGGTTCTCTCTGAAGTGCTGAATTGAAGGAAAAAAAAAAACAATTTGTAAAACCCAAAATCTCTGTGAAGCAAACTAAACCCTAAAAAGGCGTCTCCTTTATCGCCACCACTGTCCAACAACACTCATTTCTGCAAAATGGCTTCATCTCGTATCTCTCTCCGCCTTGTTCGCCGCTTTACCACAGCCGCCGCAGATGGTACGACCACCGTCGAAGCTACTGGTCCGTTTTCAGGGAAAATCACTGTCTCCAAAGCTAAGTCTACTCTTCGGAAAGAACACGATCCAGACAAAGCCCTTCAGATCTACGCAAATGTCTCAGACCACTCTGCTTCACCTGTTTCATCTCGCTACGCCCAAGAGCTCACTGTTCGTCGTCTCGCAAAGTGTAGCCGTTTCTCAGACATCGAGACCCTAATCGAATCCAGCAAAAAAGATCCCAAAATCAAAGAAGAACCTTTCTACTCTACGCTTATCAGATCTTACGGCCGAGCCTCTATGTTTAATCACGCCATGAGAGCCTACGAGCAGATGGATCAATACGGCACACCCAGATCAGCTGTTTCCTTCAACGCCTTGCTCAACGCTTGTCTCCATTCTAAGAAGTTTGATAAAGTCCCCCAACTGTTCGACGAAATTCCTCAGAGGTACAGTAAGGTCACTCCTGACAAAATCTCTTACGGTATATTGATTAAGTCATACTGTGACTCTGGTTCCCCTGAAAAAGGTATTGAGATTATGAGACAGATGCAAGGTAAAGCCATGGAAGTCACTACCATTGCTTTCACCACCATTTTGAGCTCCTTGTATAAGAAAGGTGAGCTTGAGGTTGCTGAAAACTTGTGGAACGAGATGGTTAAGAAAGGTTGCGAATTGGATAGTGCAGCTTATAATGTTCGTATCATGAGTGCTCAAAAGGAAAGCCCTGAAAGAGTTAAGGAGTTGATCGAAGAAATGAGCACTATGGGATTGAAACCTGATACCATTAGCTATAACTATCTTATGACTGCGTATTGCGAGAGAGGAATGTTGGATGAAGCTAAGAAAGTGTATGAAGGGCTTGAAGGAAACAACTGTGCTCCAAACGCAGCTACGTTTAGGACATTGATATTTCATCTGTGTTACAGCAGATTGTACGAGCAAGGCTATGCGATCTTCAAGAAGAGTGTGTATATGCACAAGATTCCTGATTTCAATACTTTGAAGCATTTGGCTGTGGGATTGGTAGCGAACAAGAAGATAGATGATGCTAAAGGGCTGATTAGAACGGTGAAGAAGAAGTTTCCTCCGAGCTTCATGAATGCGTGGAAGAAACTCGAGGAGGAACTCGGGCTGTATTCCAAAACGGATGCTTCTGCAAAAGAGGCTGCTGCTTAAATAGCTCAATAGCATTGTGGTTGAAGTCGATCTTATGTTTTCTGCTTGAGCTGTTTAAGAGTTACTGAAAACTATAATCTAGTAGTATGCAGCTTATTTATAAGCTCATCCTGCATTTTTTCTTTCCTCATAAATTAGCTTGAAGTTTTTGTTGGTGTTCAACAATATCCAGAGCTTCAGATAGTGTCATTGCTATGTTCTACACACTTGTTTCATGATGAATTTCAAGTTGATTCATTTCATGTTGTTTTTACAAAATCTTCTGTTTGCCGCTTGTTGGTATACCTAAGTTTTGCTTCTGGGTATAGTGGAATCTTAACCTCGTTCGAACTCAGTTTATGACATGACCTCCCCTAATTTTGATTTGCCCGATTGACAAATCTTCAACGATGGTGTGTGTATATATGGATTCATAAGGATTCTGATGACGAAGTGTTTCGAGTTGCAACTTCTTTCAGCGCATTGGCAAATCCTAGAGTGTGTAAGATAATCATCATTACACAGATGGCTCGTTAATGATATTGGAACATATTTGTTGAAAAGTATGTTAGCTTTTGACGAAAAAGGTCCAATAACGTCACCACTCACTTGGAAACAGAACAGTACAAATTAGGTGAATAAAATCTGTGGAATGTTTATAAAGTGAGTTTTTGTAAAAACACGATCAACTTCGATGAATTAAAAAAAGTTAACTTTTAACAAAAATTTGAAAATTTTTAACAACGTTAAATGAGGAACGTGTAAATGAACTGTATTGTCGTTTCAACAGTTGATTCCAAATTCCACGATTAATGTTTATTTTTTACTTGAGCGTCTATAAAAAAGCTATCAGGAATACAAATTTAATTTGTCCCCTCTCTCAAGTCACTATCTTAATTCATGTTCATATCTCAGACTCTGAGCAAACACCAAAAGAGAAGGTCAAAAATCCGAACACTAATTTTTGGATAAGTGACACTAATTTTTGTTTTTGTTTTTCAATAATCAAACCGTTTGTCTCAAGTCACGACGTTTTTCAATGAACAATACTGCATGAATTTCAAATATCCAAAATCCAATGGATCCTTATCTTTGTAATTATATTAAGATGAAGCACATAATATTTCCTCTTGGTTTGTTGTTTTTGTAATGTTATGTTCAGGATTAATAGTACTTCATCGGCTAATATATCTTAATCATCTTGATATTTGATAAAACTGTACATCCGTTAGATGACGTTTACCACCACACGAGGTTACGGCTGCGCACATATGGTGTATACTGTTTAGTCCAACATTTGATAAAATTATTGTAGTATAAAGAGACTTTTCTTAGATTTCTTTTTATAATTAAGACAAAGTATTAGTTTTAAGATATCGAATCAATATTAATTATTGCTCTTAAATTGGACCCAATTAGACTTTTAGCTCCGTATAGGTTTTTTGTTTTTTTTTATAGATGTAGGTTTCAATCCACAAGATGTAGGTTAGGTTTTGTACTTTGCTCTTGAATAGCAAGAAACTGCGTTTAATTTTTGATGGGATATATAACTTTTTCACTACAAAACGACAGTTTTATTCGGAACTAGTTGTTGTATCACGTTAAAATTTATAAAAATCCTACATTTTAGTACGAAATTGTATACAAAACATCTCTTCCTCCTCCTTTTTTTTTTTTTTTTTTTTTTTTTTTCCAATAATAGTTTCTTGGTAAGAAAATATTCATGTATGTGAAATTTGAAGATATTAGGGCTGGGCATTCGGGTAACACGTTCGGATTTGGATATTACCCATTCGGGTTTGGGTAAACGGGTTTAGAAAAATAGAATCCATTGGGTATTTTTAGATATATGGGTTCGGTTTGGTTTGGGTACTATCGGGTTCGGGTCGGTTTGGGTTACAAATTTTAGAACCCGATTAGTACCCGAACAACGGGTACCCGAAAAAATATAATTAAATTTAAATAAATTTAGTTAAATTACATAACAAACTATTTTAGATATTTTGATTATTTTTGATATTTAGGTATAAAACTAAATGAAATATTCAAAATTATAATCATAATTTTGGGGTAATTGTATTATATTTATAAATATTATAAATATGTTTATATGTTCGGGTTTAATGGGTACCCAAATGGGTACCGGGTATTACCCGATCCTAACCCAAATCCACGGATATTAGAAAATAGAACCCAATAGGGTTTTATAGGCAAACCTGAACCTGGTTTTTCGAGTTGGATTCCGGATTGAGTATTCGGGTACGGTTTTTATGTCCAGGCCTAGAAGATATATATATTTACATAATTAAAAAAATTCAACAAATATCCGAATTTAAGTATTTGGTTATTGGCTGAATTCACAAAGACAGTATATGGCTTTTCACATGATTCAAAGTCTAAACTAACGCAACCTTTTGTATTTTCTTAAAATAAATCCATTTAATGGGATAGCCACTTGACTTTTCTAAGTAAATCATCTAAAAGTTCAAACTTTGAATTGAATTATTAAAATGGACCCATGACGTTTTACACTCTTCATAGTTGACCCTCATGAGTCAAGCCAAAAATTGTGTTTGGTTTACACACAGTGAGTCAGTGACAAACAATTTAAATTATTCACGAGGATAAAAAACAAGAAAATTTAATAATCTTCACGAGGATAAAAACAAAAAGCAGATATTAAAAATAGTTCTTATCCAATAATTACAACGGACTCTTGTAGATGAAATACCAAAAAAAGAGTCAACTTTGTTACACATAATGACATAAACGTTCTTATCCAAAACCACAACTTAGCTAAAACTACTACTGCCAACTAAAGCATTACAGATCGAGTTACCAAGTTTAGAGTCTGGTCAAGCTGTAAATTAAGTAATTACACAAGTAGCAAAGGTCCGTAATTAGAATCTTTGATCGGGTTTTACGAATCTGATCTTTCTTCTATAAATACAAATAAAGAAGATGTGGATGATTCTTGTCCACTGGATTCAAAGAACTAAATCCTCTCTTAACAAGCTTGTGCCTTACACGAGTACTGTCTCTCTATATATACATTCATCGAATCTTCTCTGGTAGTGAGAGATTAAGACCAAACTCTTAACTAACTTTCAGATATAAAAAGCTTATACATATAGTTGGGAGATACATTTATATATTTTTTAGTCTGTCTACTCTCTACTATAGATCTCTGATTATATTTTCTGGTAATTACTAACGTGGTGGTGTATTAATCATGGCCGATCAAATCACCGGCGAGAAGCCGGTCGGAGTTAATAGATTCGCTCTTCAATGTGCTATTGTCGCCTCCATCGTTTCCATCATCTTCGGTTACGGTAAGTATTTGATATTAAAAAAAAATCTCTTAAAATAACAATATTTTTTTGTTGAAAAGATCATAGGATTGTAATTTTGATTATACATGCATATATTATTGTTTAACGATTTAAATTATGTGGGATAGTATTATTTTTATTTTTTTATTAATGATCACTGATAACTGATAAGATATGTATATGTATAGATACTGGTGTGATGAGTGGAGCGATGGTGTTTATAGAAGAAGATTTGAAGACAAACGATGTTCAAATCGAAGTTCTCACCGGGATTCTCAACCTTTGTGCCCTCTTCGGATCATTGCTCGCCGGAAGAACGTCGGATATAATCGGACGGCGTTACACAATCGTCTTGGCCTCGATACTATTCATGTTGGGTTCGATTATGATGGGTTGGGGTCCGAATTATCCAGTTCTCCTCACCGGTAGATGCACCGCTGGACTCGGAGTTGGTTTTGCTCTAATGGTTGCTCCGGTTTACTCGGCCGAGATCGCAACAGCTTCACATAGAGGGCTCTTAGCTTCTCTTCCTCATCTCTGTATCAGTATTGGAATCTTACTCGGTTATCTCGTGAATTACTTCTTCTCCAAGCTACCTATGCATATCGGTTGGAGACTCATGCTTGGTATAGCCGCGGTTCCGTCCCTAGTGCTAGCGTTCGGGATCTTGAAAATGCCAGAATCTCCAAGGTGGTTGATTATGCAAGGCCGTCTCAAGGAAGGCAGGGACATCTTGGAATTGGTATCGAATTCAACCGAAGAAGCAGAACTCCGATTTCAAGATATCAAATCTGCTGCGGGAATCGACCCCAAATGCAAAGACGACGTTGTTAAAATGGTGAACAAGAAGACTCATGGTGAAGGAGTGTGGAAAGAACTTATCTTAAGACCGACCCCTGCAGTGAGACGAGTTCTTTTGACCGCTCTTGGGATCCATTTCTTCCAGCACGCGACAGGAATCGAAGCCGTGCTTTTATACGGTCCGAAGATCTTCAAGAAAGCAGGAATCACGGCTAAAGACAAGCTTTTCCTTGTTACAATCGGTGTCGGAATCATGAAAACGACGTTTATTTTCACAGCAACTTTCTTGTTAGACAAGGTAGGTCGGAGGAAGCTTTTGTTGACCAGCGTTGGAGGTATGGTCATAGCGTTGACAACGTTAGGATTTGGGCTTACAATGGCCCAGAATTCTGGTGGGAAATTAGCGTGGGCTTTGGTTCTAAGCATCGTCGCAGCTTATAGTTTCGTGGCGGTTTTCTCTATTGGGCTCGGCCCAATAACTTGGGTCTACAGTTCTGAGGTTTTCCCTTTGAAACTTCGTGCACAAGGAGCGAGTCTCGGCGTTGCGGTGAACAGAATAATGAACGCCACCGTGTCGATGTCGTTCTTGTCGTTAAGTAAAGCGATAACCACCGGAGGAGCATTCTTTATGTTCGCCGGAGTAGCGGCGGTGGCTTGGAATTTCTTCTTCTTCCTCTTGCCGGAGACGAAAGGTAAATCACTAGAAGAAATCGAAGCGCTTTTCCAAAGAGACGGTGATAAAGTACGCGGCGAAAGCAGCAGCGCAGCTTAGCATAGCATGTTTAATCTCTATTTTAATCTTTCAATGAAACGACTGCGCTTTAGCGGTTTGATTCTCGTTACACGACGCCGTTTTAATGTGTTCTTTTGTGTGGCTTTTATCAATTTATAAACCAACGGTCACGATTGACGCACACTTATAAAGTAGTTCGTTACCAATTTAAGATCAACGGCTAATATATCGCCAATTACTTAAACGAAAACAATGGCCCAGTTATTAGTGTGAAGAGAGTGAACTCTCAGATTTAACAAAACTATAGCCGACACTTTCGAGTACACACTTGAGTCTACTGAAATCGATTCATGAGAGCTCAGATTTGGTGTTAGCTTCACAACTACGCAAGGTTACTGAGTTTAGTTTATATCTGAGATCGAGATGAAGGAGGACGATGCGTTGCCGACGACGACGGCTACAGGTACGGCGACGGGAACAGCTATGGCGAATTCGAAGAAGGAGAACTCTGACTCGATCTTGTTTGGAAGAGGTCGATACAAGTTCTGGGCGTTTGGTGCGATTTTGCTTTTGGCTTTTTGGTCCATGTTTACTGGCACCGTGACTCTCCGGTTAACCACCGGGAATCTAAACCGGTTCTCTGAAGATCTCGGGATTCCAAACTACGATAACCTCGACGTTCTGGTTTGGTTACTCTCTCTTGAGATTTTGGTTTGTATATTTGTAATTTGATTGGAGGCTGATTTTTGGAAGGTTGTTGGAATTTGTGGTAGGAAATGGAAGAGAGGGAGAAAGTGGTGAAGCATATGTGGGATGTGTATACGAGTAGTCGTCGGATCAAATTGCCTAGATTTTGGCAAGAGGCTTTTGTAGCTGCTTATGAAGAACTCACTAGTGATGCCCCTGGGGTTAGAGAGGCTGCTATTGGTGAAATCGCCAAGATGTCGGTGCAGTCTATTACTATTGATCCACCTCCTTCCAGATCAATGGTGATGCTTCTTCATTTACATTCCGTTTTTCCTTTTTAACTAAATTGTTTAGTGTTTTTTGATGGGTGTGGGATTAGTGAATTAGAGTCATTAGATACAGTTTTGAATAGATGGTAGATCTTGCCTTTTGTTTTAGTACCTTCTTTTGGTTCTCTCTTTCTCTCTTCAATTGTATCTAAACATTCAAAGACCCGTATGTACTTTAAGATGATGAAGGTCTAGTTTTTTTGCTGGAGATTGGTTCTTAAGATCTAGTGTTAGAGTATAGGTTATTACATTTTAGAGATACAGGGATGTATAATACTATAATAGCATGTGGTTGAGTAGATTGTGTCTTCTTAAAAATTATGTTATGAGATTTTAGATAGCTATAGCTTTCGGTTTTGTTTCTTGCATTTATTGCAAAACGCCTTTTGTGTAAGTTGGTTGGTTAAGTTTGGTAGAGCTTCCACTACTCAAGTTAGCTTCTTGATAGACTTCATAATTCAATTTTTGATATTTGGATTGTTCAAAGACAGAGTTAACCCGAGTGTTTTCTGTTTTGTTTGTTCTCAGAACGCAAGGGATTTGGGAAGAAACTTGAAGAGAATTCTACACAAGCCAGCAACAAGTAGCTGATTATGGTATTGGTATTACACGTTTTACATGTAAACCTCCGATCATATGGAGCCAAAAGATGACCTACCAAATGGATAGTTCAATTTGTAATATTAAATTTCTTGTTTCGAGATCAATTTACATTCTATGATTCTATCGATTGATAATTACATAGAGCTATATAAGAAACAATACATTTCTTCTACTAAGGTCTTCGAATTGGGACTCCTGAATCAGCGTGTCTAGTGCCAAGCTCAAGATCTTCATTGTGCCAAGCTCAAGATCTTCATTGTTGCAAATGTAATATATATATATATATTTTTCTACATTTAGCAGTCACTTTTAATATGTTTGAAGTGACAAAATGATTACAATATTTTGATGTCTCTCAAAAGAACAATTTAGCGCGATTTTTTTTAACTCTCGTCTTTTTATCAAAACGTCGGAAGAGCAATAAAAAAAGGAAAAAAAAAAGAGAGAGAAAACAGAACAATGAAGTGCCCGTACTGTTCATCGGCGCAAGGACGGTGTGCCACCACAAGTTCCGGTAAATCGATAACGGAGTGCTCATCATGCGGTCGCGTAGTAGAAGAACGGCAGACGCAAAACCACCATCTCTTTCATCTCCGAGCCCAAGACACTCCTCTCTGCCTAGTCACTTCCGACCTCCAAAAGGCGGCGCAACCGTCTCCGGAAGACGTAGAAGATCCGTTTGAACCAACCGGATTCATCACCGCCTTCTCTACTTGGTCCCTCGAGCCAAGCCCGATCTTCGCTCGCTCTTCCCTCTCTTTCTCCGGTCATCTCGCTGAGCTCGAACGAACCCTAGAACTCGCTTCGTCCACATCGAATTCCACGAACTCGAATTCGTAGACGGTTGTGGTGGATAATCTTAGGGCTTATATGCAGATAATCGATGTGGCGTCGATTTTAGGGTTAGATTCTGATATCTCTGAGCATGCTTTTCAGCTGTTTAGGGATTGTTGCTCAGCTACTTGTTTGCGGAACAGAAGCGTTGAAGCTTTATCTACTGCTTGCCTTGTTCAAGCTATTAGGGAAGCCCAGGAGCCTAGAACTCTTCAGGTACCTAGTAAACCTATTTCATTACCAGTTTTAATTGCAGATTCAGCTACTGAACCTTCAATTTTCTTGAAATCATGGCTCTGCATTGAAGACACCAATGAATTGGAGTTATATGTTAAATGTTATGTAGGACATCTTTTTCTTTGTGGATGGAATCATTTGCCTGTAATTGTATCTACCTTAGTGCAATCTGGTTAGTCCATTTCGTTCTAATCATTTTGATTTGAATGAATTGGTGTTTTGATGGTTGATCCTGGATAAATCATCGATGCAGTGTCTTGAACAGCTGCCATAGAATGCTCAATGCTGTCGAACTTTTTGAATTCAGGAACTAGAATCTGTGTTTGCTAGGTTTCTGAAGCTTGTGTTTTTGCAGGAAGGAATCAAGCTTCTGTGTTGGTGTATTATATTCTCAATCAGTAACTGTAATTTTCAATTTTCCTAGTCGTTTGATGATACTATTTCCCTCATAAATTAGCCTTTAGATGCATATTCTAGCCTAGGAAACATAAGATTCTTATCTAGAGACTGGATTTGTTACCACTCAGTGTGGACCATTACTTATGAATTTATATATGAGCAGCACTTCTTTCAGTTAATTATCCGGACTAAAATTTTCTCTTATGTTTTTTGCTTGCTTTGCACAATAGGAAATCTCCATTGCAGCTAATGTACAGCAGAAGGAAATTGGGAAGTACATCAAGATTTTGGGAGAAGCTCTACAACTAAGTCAACCCATCAATAGCAACTCTATATCCGTTCATATGCCAAGATTCTGTACCCTCCTTCAACTAAATAAATCTGCTCAGGTGTGCCACTTAACTTATGCTTCTTTTTGAAAAGCCTAAATTGCAACGTGAATGGTGTATCAATGCCTGGATTTTTTCCTCCTTCAGTGAGACTTAGATATATCTGCTAATGATATTTCATCATCGAATGAGACCCATTGCAAGATCCCCAAATACACAACTCTGATGCCTGTTCTGATCCCAACGTATTTGTCTGTTTTTAATCTTCTTAGGAACTAGCAACACATATTGGAGAAGTTGTAATCAACAAATGCTTCTGCACCCGTAGAAACCCGATCAGCATTTCTGCAGCTGCTATCTATCTGGCATGTCAGCTTGAAGACAAACGAAAGACTCAAGCAGAGATTTGTAAAATAACCGGACTAACCGAGGTAACCTTACGTAAAGTCTACAAGGAACTGCTAGAAAATTGGGACGACCTGCTCCCATCTAACTACACACCAGCCGTCCCACCAGAGAAAGCATTTCCCACAACGACAATATCCACAACCCGCTCAACAACTCCTAGAGCCGTGGATCAACCTGAACCAAGTTTCACGGACAGAGACAAGCCATCTGTCAAACCAATCGAAGCTTTTGATCATACCTACCAACAACCGAAAGGCAAAGAAGATAAGCAGCCAAAATTCAGACAGCCTTGGCTGTTTGGAACTGCCAGTGTCATGAACCCAGCGGAGATGATAAGCGAAGCAGGAAAACCTAATGCTCTGGACTATGATAAGCAACACCCTGATAAGCAGCAGCTAAGTGATAAGGACACATTGCCTATATATCTAAGACCACATAACCAGTTCCCTTCAAATCCATCTCCATCTACAGGTATCAGCACAATCAATTGGTCATTCCGACCTTCTAGTGTCCCGGGATCTTCCATGAACTTGCCTGTTGTCCATCCGCCAAAACTACCCCCAGGTTATGCTGAGATTAGAGGTAGTGGATCGCAAACAGGAAACAAGAATGTTAGTAATCCTCATGGAGACTTCTGCTAGAGAGAAACTATTAGATTAGTCTTGAAGGTGATTCAATGCACGCACATATTCTTGTATTGTCTTTGGATACAAGATAGTATTTCCTGAGTATATGTGATTGGTCGGGATTTACAAGAGCAGTTGCCGCCTTTGATATTGGGCTTTGTAACAGCTCATTTCCTTTTATGGCCCGTGAAAGATTGTTCTAGAAGGTAGGCCAATATTTTCTCTTGAAATGTGATATGATTTTAATAAAATATAAAAGAAAGACCAAAAAGAAATAAAGAAAGGAAGAGTCGTGAAGGAACTTGCTACGAAGATACCATTTGTCAATGAGAAAACGTGCTTAGGTTCGACGCAATGAAATGAATTGGTAAAACACCAACACCGCATATTAGCTGTCTATTTCCCAAAACGCCTTTCTCTTGTAATTTCTTTTATTTTTTATTTTTATTTTTATTTTTTTTCTTTTGTGTGTAAAACAACCGCCTCACAATAATAATAAAGCCCTAAAACACGTAATCTCTCCAACAAGATAAATCTCGAACCGTTCATTTTATATTTAATCAATCAATCTCGTCCGTCCATTAACCCTAACCCTCTATATATATAATAACGCGTCTATCAATTAGTATATCTCATTCATATACGCCTTATATTCATTGATGCCTTCAACTTTTGTTCATCGTTTTCTCTTAGATCCCTCTTCGACGTCGTCGTTTCGGAGGCTTTTCGATGTAGATCGTCACGTATCTCCTTCCGATCTACAGATCGACGTCTTATATGAAGAGATCCAGTTTCTCCGGTTGATTCAGCGCAAGAAGACGGATCGAAGAGCTCAAGATCGCCGACGATCGGTTGAAGAACTGGTAATTATGGCTTCTCTGAATTGGATCGGATTCGTTTTATTCAATTGAGTTAGATCTGGTTTTTATATGTTCGTTTAATTTCGGATTCCAGATCTGGTCTTGTATCATGTAACCGGGCTCAAGGTTCGTCAGATCTATGGTTACACGGTGCTGATCTATCGATGAGGTGATGAGAATTCGTCGATTCTTTCAGATCGAGCTAATTCAAATCCGTGGAGAGGAGAGATTGAAGAAGAAGGGAGAGAGAAGATTCAGATATGTGAATTGATGTGAGTTAAGTTGATGGATGTATGAGATGTTTTATTAGGGACGATACAGCCTTCTGGGGATATTACTTTGAAAGAGGCTTGAGTTCTGATTAAACATCTTTGTCATCCGACCTTTGCCATGACAGGTGCGCTTGCATGGCAGGTCACAAAATCCTTAATAAAAAAAAAATAGTTTCGTGTTGGGTGAGGGGAGTTCGCACGGGGGATTATTTTTTTTGCCCGGGTTCTCCCCTCTCTTGTGTGTCTGTCTTGCGTCTCACTCTCTTACTCTTTGACTCCCTTGATCTCGATTCATCAAAAATTTCTCAGTTCCACAGAACAAATCTCAAACGAACCGGATCCTAAAGACCAGCGGATCTGGAGACAAGCCTGGCCATACCTAAATCCAACATACTCCAACGAAGAGGTACTTTTAATTTTCGAAGTTTCAATTTAAATTTTATGCACTTTGTTTTTATCATAAATTCATAATTAACAGATCTGCATCAGTAGAACAAATCTGACTCCATCAGTAATCATACATCTCCTAATTGGTTTTAAATTTTGCTTCATACTCCCATATTGGTAGATGAAATCGTTAATTTTCTAAGTTTCGTTGGAAATTTTAATTCTGTTCGATTATTACATCAAATATTAGCAATTTGCTATTCTCAGAAACGCAGTTTAAAGAACGATTGTAGGAATGTACTCTTATTTTTTTTCTTCATATATATCTATGTAAAGAAGTATTACAGTGAAATTACTGTGTCGAATTCTTTAGAAGTATATTTTATCTTGTTTTGTATGGCTTTTACGACCATGGCTGCACTGCACTGGCAAGACCGCTGTAGCTTTGGCTCAAGTAGCTAGTCTCCAGAGAAGAAGTAATACTGAGTATAGAAGGTATCTAGATCAAGTAACCTGTGATGAATATTGATATGGTATGATTGGGTTTGGATATAATTTGATCCCCCCGCTCTTGTTTACATATTTATTGTAGTTGATAGTCTTAAGTTTTTGAAGCTTTAACCTATTGTTGTATCATCATGTGTTACAAGAGTGTGCTACAAAAACTTTGCATTTTATGATGGAAATTTTTTCAGTTAGCGACATTGGATTCTTTATTTCCGACTTTCTGATTTTACATCTTCATATTATTTTAAACTGCCGATTTATACATGTTTGAAATTTTGATTGATATCTCTGATAAGGTTTGCTATCATGGTGGTTAAGTGGGGATTAAGATGGGTGGAAGGAACTTTGTTGAATAAAGGTTTAAATTCTAGCTAGCCCATTTGGCTTTAAACCAATTGGGCAAGGTTTGTGTTACTATATCTGTAAGCTCAAAATGGTAGAGCTCTCATGTTATGAGAGGTTGGTGGTTCGAATCCACCCAGATTTGTCTACTCTATTTTCAACTTTTTCACAATTTCATGTTGCTGTTCTAATAATAACACAATTTTTGAAGTGAAATTAGGTTTGTTGTGTTTTTTTCAAGGATTGTGAAGATGGGCCTCCTCCTTTGCTTTAGCAACCGGCACGAAGGATACTGGAATTTATTATCGTGGCTGACATGGTATTTCGATTGCAAATACCGAGCCGGACCACAATACTCACTTTTTTCACTTGTAGCCCAAAGCAACAGGCAAAGACAGTAATATGATTTGTTTAAAATCGATGCGTCAACATTCAGAATCCTGTTTATCATTGTTGGGGACTTTTAAGGCTAACTCATTCGCAATTTACGGTGTGAAAAATATTATTTCTTTAAATAAATTTGCAATTCAATCCTACAATTGAACCGTTATATATATAAGAACATAAGATTCATCAACAAAAAAAAGTATCATGTAAATGTGACCAGACTTGATTTGTATAAATTGTCAATTGTCAAATTATCTTAACATGTGCAAAGAAATCATTTCAAATACTCTAATTTGTGTATTCTGTTCTAGTCTTCTAGAGGAATCTCAATATTTAAAATGGACTTACATGTTATTTTGGTTTGTTTTTTTTTTTTTTTAAAAAGAAACAATAAATAACCATCTGTAGTTCGGTTTAGTTGCGTTGTAAAGATTTTTTGAATTATTGTTTTCCAAGGTTATCGAGGTAGGCTAAACGTTTGTAAACTAAGCTAACGATGTGGTAATAACAACTGATAATGTATATGCTTAATTTTGACTGCAAAACAAAGAAAAAAGATTAATATATACAATATTGTACCCCACAAAAAAAAACGAGATTAATATACAATAGCATCGTTCTCAGTATATACCTATTTGAGAGAAGACCAGTACAAATATATATTTCGTAGTAGCTAGAAGACATGATAGGTAAAACTATTAAATTAAGAAATGATTTGGTATCGGATTAACGTCACATGGTGATATTATAATGTTATGCCTTATAATAATCGTTCCAATGTCAATGCTGTTGATTTAATCAAAATCATAGAGATGCCAACTCTATGTTATACCGTTTTCTTTGAAGATTAAACCAAATCATATGCACATGATAGTGTTTATAAACCGAATCTTTAATGTATTTTTAAATTCAATAGATCGAGTAAAACGTTACGCTTAAATTATTTTATATTATGTTAGCTGATGCTGTCTTCGTTGGACTTCTCTTCTTTATTTTTTGTTGTTCTACCTAAACCTTGAAAGAGTGGTTTGCACATTTGAAAAATTGTTACATTTGTATTTCTTTGGAGTTAATTGCTTTTCTAATTATAGTTACGTATTCTATATGACTAGATCGTGAGTTCGTGACACAACATAGATAAAGACAGATAATTTAACCATTTGTATATTAAAGTTACAAAGACAGATAAAGCCTTTGTTGAACGTGAAAGAAGGTTAGCATTTTGGAAAAATCACCAAACTATGATTACTTGATGCGGGGATCTTGTCCTCTTGTCATAAAAAACGTGTCAGATCTGAATTTTTTTTTTTTTGACAATCAGATCTGAATTATTTTTGTCCAACGCCAAAATTGAAAACTAATGATCTTTAAACAATAAAAATAGAAAATATATTATAATATTTTCAACCAAATGGGCCTTTCACAATAACAAACATAGGGCCAGCTTTAAAGGGTTTTTTTTTTAAATACAGTATAAGTTTTTACATGCCACATAAATTGGTTAATAATATTATGTCTTCACGTTTCTAAAGCTTTTTTTTTTTTTTTTAACTCCTTTTGAAGTGGGAAATGGGAATGATACTCGCGTGACGACCAAACTCCCATTGACCCTTCTCTCTTTCTCTCTCTCTGATCAGTTTCATCTACTGAAAGAAAGAAAGATCCCGTATTATCAGGTGATATGATTCTCTTTTACGTTTCTTTCGCTTAGATTTAGCTTTCTTCTCTTCTCTCTTGAGACGACGAAGATCATATAACTCCGTGAGCTTCTTTATTTTCTTGTTGTTCTTTTTTTTTTTTTTCTCTTTCTTTCTGTATCATGATTTTATTTACTGAATATTTTAGAATTGTTTAGATTCGCGATCATGTTTAGAAAAGTTTTCATGGTGGAGAATTATTTTGTTTTAAGGTAATAATTTTTTTGAATCACAAGGGTCATTTAAAGCCTTATTTATTATGTCTTTTGACAAGTCGTTTTATTAGTGCTTTTCTAGAAGATTTTTTAGTCATCGAGTCATCTTGTTTTATAGTAGAATTTTATCAGATGTTAATTAAGAAGATTCAAAGTTGGATTATAATGAAAATTCTTTTCCTCATTTGAGATCTTTATGTGGTAAAAATACCAGCATTAGAAGAATTCTTGATCCCGTTTTAGATGTAAGATTTTTGTGTTTATTAGTTTTCTATTTATAGCCGATTATTGGATAGTCTCTAGGAATTGGTTTGCTTAATTAAAACTTGATTACAAATTTTCAAAATCTGTTATGATCTTTTTCTAGGCTTTGAAGCTATCTTATTAAGCCTTAAATAGTATTGTTAAGTAAACATGTTCAAGAGAAGGAATGCTCACCAACTCGAGGATGATTCTCACAAAGACAACAAGGTACGTGCAAGAAGCTTCTTTTTCACTATATATGATATTACTTCCAAAATCTTATTGCAGTTATAAGAACTTCTACAACTTCAGGTTAGCGAATTGAAAACCGCGATAGGACCACTCTCGGGACATAGTTTAGTTTTCTGCTCTGATGCTTCTTTAAGGAGATATTTGGATGCTCGTAACTGGAATGTGGAAAAAGCCAAAAAAATGATTGAAGAGACTCTTAAATGGAGATCAACATACAAACCTCAAGAGATCCGTTGGGTACAATTAATTAATTTGAGTTTATTATATACTTCATTCTGTTCTCTTCTTTTTATTTTCTTCCGCTTGAATCATCTTATGAATGTTTCTCTCCAGAATCAAGTAGCACATGAAGGTGAGACCGGAAAAGTTTCAAGAGCTAGTTTTCATGATCGACAAGGTAGAGTAGTGCTTATAATGAGACCCGCGTTACAGGTTAGTTAGCCGATTTTTCGCCTTTTTAACATATCTAACTAAACCATTTTCTTAACTCAAATAAATGTTATGAAACAGAACTCAACATCACCAGAAGGTAATATAAGGCATTTGGTATATCTTCTTGAAAATGCAATCCTAAATCTTCCCAAGGGACAAGAACAAATGTCTTGGCTCATCGATTTCACTGGTTGGTCTATGGCCGCTAATGTTCCTATGAAAACAACACGCGAAATCGTCTACATTCTACAGAATCATTACCCTGAGAGACTCGGTATCGCTTTCCTTTACAATCCACCAAGACTCTTCCAAGCAGTCTACAGGGTACAAAATAATAACATTCATCAAAATTTGTCTTTATCTCTTTTTTAATTTACAAAAAGTTTCACTACCTACTATTCTCTCTGTGTAGGCTGTTAAGTACTTCTTGGACCCAAGAACAGCTCAAAAGGTGAAATTTGTGTACCCGAAAGACAAAGCAAGTGATGAACTGATGACATCACACTTCGATGTAGAGAACCTCCCCAAAGAATTTGGTGGAGAAGCAACACTAGAGTATAACCATGAGGATTTCTCAAGACAAATGTGTGAGGACGATGTCAAAACGGAAAATTACTGGGGATTAGAAGAGAAGCACTATCCCAAACCAAACGGTTTCTCTCCATCCGATGTTGTTCCTGAGCCGGCGACTTCTATAGCATCAGCAGCTAGCTGAGACCTTAGAGTTGAATATATACATTATATATATCGAGAAAGAAGAAAAATAAAGGTTTATTCTCATTGATAGAGGAAGAGCCAATTATAGAATGTGCTGGTTTACCTTGACGATTAATAAAGTTCCATTAGTGAGCCAAAGACTTTTTAATTATGTTTTAAAATTAGCAGAGACCATCCTTGCCATTAAAGCTTATGTACGTGTGAGAATATTGTTTCCAAGTGTAATTCCTAGTTTTGTGTTTATTAATTGAAGATATGAGATTAATATCTTTTTGTGCTCGTAAGTAATTCTAGTTCTACACTTCTATGTCAACATTTCAGATCGGAAATAATTGCTGCTATTGTCGTTTACTCCATATGAAATAATTAAATTTATATTAACTAAATATATTTATGGAGATTAGTAAACTCAAACGGTCCCGTAGCTCAGTTGGTTAGAGCGTTGGTCTTATGAGCCGGGACCATTTGGCTTAAATTAATTTAAAATAAATTATTTTGCTATTTTTTTTTGCCCTTTTTTATTAAACAAAAATTTACTAAATCAAACGCACGTTCGATTGTAAAAAAATCATATCTGTCTCTGCTCCAAGTAGAATTCAAAGCTCAGAAATCGAAAAGGATGAAACTTCCGTAATAAAAATCGTTTCTTTGTAATCATTGGACTTAGGGTTCGTGATCCTACCCATCATTCTCCAGATTTTGCCCCAATTTGTTTTGTTCTGATTGGATTTGAACTCCATGAATCCTTGGTGATTAACCCAGAAGAAGAATAAGAAGAACCCATAAATTTTCAAAAGCTCGAAGGAATGGTTCACAACGCTTATGATTCGTTCCAGCTTCTCAAAGATTGTCCCGCTAGGATCGATGCTGTTGAATCCTATGGCTCTAAGCTCTTCGCCGGATGCTATGACGGTTCTCTCCGCATTTACTCTCCGCCGGAATCTTCCGCTTCCGATCCGTCGGAGCTGCATCAAGAGACTTACGTGCTCGAGACGACCGTATCTGGATTCTCTAAGAAACCGATTGTGGCGATGGAGGTGTTGGCTTCGAGAGAGTTGCTTTTGTCTCTCTCTGAGTCAATCGCGTTTCATGGACTTCCTAATTTGGAGACTGTTGCTGTCATTACTAAAGCTAAAGGAGCTAATGCTTATTCTTGGGATGATCGGCGTGGGTACTTGTGTTTCTCTAGGCAAAAGAGGGTCTGTGTTTACAAGCACGATGGTAAAATCTCTGAGATTATGTTTACTCAATTTTGAATCATGAGTCTACCACATTTGGGTTAGATTTTGATGAAGAGTGTTGTTTCTGGTGGTATTGTTCAGGAGGAGGGGGATTTGTAGAAGTGAGGGACTATGGAGTTCCTGATACTGTCAAGTCCATTTCTTGGACCGGAGAAAACATTTGTTTAGGCATTAGAAAAGAGTATGTGATACTTAATACTGCCAATGGGACAATCTCTGAGGTGTTTCCTTCTGGTAGGGTTGCTCCTCCTCTTGTGATATCTCTACCGTCTGGTGAACTTATTTTGGGAAAGGTATGTGTTTGGCTTGGTTTTCTTACGGACTCTGTATTAAGTTTTTGAATGTGTTTCGTGGGCAACAGTGTTTTAACATCTGTTAGTTGTTGTGTGTGATATTCTTCTTGGCCCCAGTATTGTCACTTTGATCTCTTCGTAGATTTCAGATTGTTTTGGAGTGTCTTCTTTATTAGTTACTTCTGGTACTTGTAGGAGAACATTGGAGTTTTTGTTGATCAAAATGGAAAGCTCCTCCAAACAGAGAGACTTTGCTGGTCAGAGGCCCCAACGGCTATTGTTATTCAAAACCCGTATGCGATAGCCTTGTTGCCTCGTCGAGTTGAGGTATATAGACTGCCTGCCTAGCGATATTCCAGTTTGCTTCTCTTCTCGTTTGCTCTTATGCCTTTTGGCTTTTGTTTTGATAGATTCGCTTGCTTCGAAGTCCATATCCTTTAATACAGACAATTGTTCTTCAAAACATTCGTCGCCTTGTCAAGAGCAACAATGCTGTGATCGTTGGTTTGGATAACTCTGTTTATGTTCTCTTCCCTGTCTCCATTGGTGCCCAGGTATTCACTTTAGCTCTGAGAATATTAATGTTTCTTGCTACTGCTTATGGTTTCTCATGAATGAATATGAGAATGTGTTACAAAAAATATAATAATATGATATTACATTTGATCTCATATATCCGTTGAATATGACACTATTTCAGTTTGCTCGTTTTTTTTCCTTGGTATGTTAAAGTAATGGGAATTTGCTTTAACTCTAGTAGATGCTTTGAAATATTTTGATAAGGTTGAGTTCATCGCAGATTGTGCAATTAACAGCTTCGGGAAACTTTGAGGAAGCCTTAGCTCTATGCAAATTACTCCCCCCTGAGGAGTCAAGCCTACGAGCTGCGAAAGAGAGTTCGATTCATACAAGGTGTGTTAAGCTAGTAGCCCTTCTCTACCTTCTAATAGTTACCCATTAATCGTAATGTGCAGTTTCATGGGAATCTTTATGTTCATATTCGTTGTCTCCTTATCATGATACAGATTTGCTCATTATCTTTTTGATAACGGGAGCTATGAGGAAGCCATGGAACACTTCCTCGCATCTCAAGTAGATATAACGCATGTACTTTCCATGTATCCATCCATCGTTCTTCCTAAAACAACTATTATACCTCAACCAGAGAAGATGGTGGACGTTTCTGGTGATGAAGCATCTCTGTCAAGAGGTTCATCCGGTATTTCAGATGAGATGGAGTCTTCATCTCCGCGGTATTTTTTGGAATCTGAGGAAAATGAAGCCCTTGAATCTAAGAAAATGAGTCACAACACTTTGATGGCTCTTATAAAGTACTTGCAGAAGAGGAGGCCGGCTATTATCGAGAAGGCCACTTCCGAAGGAACAGAAGAGGTCATTTCAGATGCTGTTGGTAAAACATATGGGGCATATGATTCATCTAAGTCTAAGAAGTCTAGCAAGGTCCATATGATTTATCTTCCCTAATAGCTAATTGATGACTGCTTCCTTGAAAACAGTTTTCCTTGATTTGGATGTTTGATAGTAATTTTGTTGAGGGTTTAACATCTTTTTTCTGCAGGGACGTGGTACGATCCCGCTCAACTCAGGTGCCAGGGAGATGGCTGCGATCCTTGATACAGCTCTTCTCCAAGCACTTCTACACACAGGCCAGTCTGGAGCTGCGATAGAGTTATTAAAGGGTGTCAACTACTGTGACGTTAAAATTTGTGAGGAGATTCTCATGAAAAGTAAAAGTTATCCGGCACTATTAGAATTGTTCAAGAGTAATTTGATGCACCATGAAGCCCTTAAGCTTCTTAATCAGCTGTCGGAGGAGTCCAAATCAAACCAGTCACAAACTGAAGCTACACAGATATTTAGTCCTGAGTTGATCATTGAATATCTCAAGGCAGGTTTTCTAGGTGCTAACCTTTGGTCTCGTCTATTATTAGATTCTAAATGGTTATAGAAAACTAAAATTCTAAACTAAAATTTATTAGAACAATAGAACCGATTGAAGATAACTTAGTCTACATTCCCATTTTAAACTTGAGTATTCTAAGAGGCAGCTGTGAGATGCTAATTGTCTGTTGGTGGATTTCTCTCTGCAGCCTCTCTGCAGGACTGATCCTATGCTTGTCTTGGAGTACTCTATGCTTGTCCTTGAAAGCTGTCCAACTCAAACCATCGACTTGTTTTTGTCTGGAAATATCTCGGCTGACCTTGTCAATTCGTATCTGAAGCAGCATGCTCCAAGTATGCAGGGTAGATATTTAGAACTCATGATGGCAATGAATGAAACCGCAGTTTCTGGAAATCTCCAAAACGAGATGGTGAGGAAATATCACTTTATGGGAAGCATTTTTCATTGAAATTACGTTACATATTGTTGGCACTAACCATTTTGGATAACTTTACAGGTACAAATCTACCTTTCGGAGGTGCTTGACTTGTATGCTGCAAAAAGTGCGCAGCAGCAATGGGATGAGAAGGATCATCCTCCGGAAAGGAAAAAACTATTGTCTGCGTTAGAGAGCATCTCTGGGTACAGTCCACAGCCTTTGCTGAAGCGTCTTCCACGTGATGCTCTCTATGAAGAGCGTGCAGTTATATTGGGAAAAATGAATCAACATGAGCTTGCTTTGTCGATCTATGTTCATAAGGTACCAATCGATAATCTCCACATATACAGATTGATTTCCTTGAACAAATTATCTTCTACATGTTGGCTACCTGTGCTTATAAAACACTTCGATATGCAAATGCATTGTGTAGATATATCGTTGTATAGATAAGTAATTTGTGAAACTATATAGAATTCAGATATCCTTGGAGTCTATGGAGTGTTTCTTATGGCTTAACTCATTGGGTTTTTTTCTTTTCTTATAGCTTCATGCACCTGATCTGGCACTGGCTTACTGTGATCGTATATATGAGTCCGTTTCTTACCTACCGTCTGGAAAACCGTCAAGCAATATCTACCTCACAGTGCTGCAAATATACCTGAACCCAAAGAAAAGCGCAAAGGACTTTGCAAAACGGATTGTAGCTGTAGGATCATTCGAAAGTTCAGACACCACGAAGATGATGGACTCTGTTTTGTCTTCAAAAGTTAAAGGAGGTCGATCCAAGAAAATTGTTGCAATAGAAGGTGCTGAGGATATGCGATTTGGTCTCAGTAGCAGCACTGACAGTGGAAGAAGCGATGTTGATGCTGAAGAACCCATGGAAGAAGGAGACTCCACCGTTATGATTTCTGAAGTTCTTGATCTGTTGAGCCAAAGGTGGGAAAGGATCAATGGTGCACAAGCCCTCAAGCTTCTACCTAGAGAAACGAAGCTCCAGGTAAAATGTTTTGAATCTGACTTGTCTCGTAACTAGTTACTAGCATCTTATTCAAGCTTACCCAATTCTTTATCCAATTCCTTACAGAACCTGCTTCCGTTTCTTGCACCCCTTCTAAGAAACTCAAGTGAAGCACACAGGAACTATTCAGTCATCAAGAGTTTGCGGCAGAGTGAAAACTTACAGGTATGTTTGTGTTTCTGGAAGTCAAAGTAATCACATGCATAAACCCATATCTTTCTCGATCAAATCTTATTTGGAATAAGTCAACTGAAACCACATATGCTTACTATAAACTACTGGCACCTAGCATAAAAAGAAATAGGTGAAAGAAGAACTTGATGTCATTTGTAACGAAGCAAATAAATGTGAAACAAATAGGTGAAAGAAGAACTGTACAAACATAGGAAAGGAGTAGCGCAAGTAACAAGCGAGAGCATGTGCTCATTGTGCAACAAAAAGATAGGCACAAGCGTCTTTGCTGTTTACCCCAACGGGAAAACGTTAGTTCACTTTGTCTGCTTCAGAGATTCTCAAGGTATGAAAGCTGTTTCAAAGACATCACATGGAAGAAGACGATGAGGTCATCATCATTCCTGTAACAAAGACAGGTTTAAAGCATCTTTATTCTTTTTACAAAACTCCAAAGTGCAGTTAAAGAAAAAGCTCTTTTCGTTGTGTGTCTGTTTATAGAGAGCTGGAGCTAATATTTTTGTGGTATTTTCTTATTTATTGGTTGACAATGATGTGGTCTTGAGGAAACCAGTTTGGCTCTTGTTGTAAAATCTGTTTCCTGAGTTGGTTTATATAAGAGACTTTGTGTAATTGGGACTATAAGAGATTTTGTGTAATTGGGACTTGGTCATGAGTGATGTGTATGGTGCTCTCTTTGATCATTGAATATATAAATTTATTAGTTAACAATTATACTTTATTTAATTTAACTTCAAAAAAAAAATGCTTTGACGTGATGGACCGGGAAACCTGAATTGGGCCGTGCCTATATAAGGCGATAGTTCGTTACGTTATGGGCTTGAATGGGTGTAAAACACGCTGTCTCGTTCGTTACGTCGGGGAATGAGAGAACCAAAGAAGAAGAATGGAGTAACTATGGGCTTTGCAATGCAACGAATGGAGTAACTGATCTTGTTGCTTTTGAGGTCTAGAATTGTTCTTTTCTTTTTCATTTTTTTTTTCTGTGTTCCTTTCTTATTTTTAAGTTGTTAGATGCGGTATGGCTAAAACGAGCTGACGTTACCTATGCTAAATCGGTAATTAAAAGTTTAAACAGGTTATATAGCACATTGATTTTTGTCATGCATGCCATGCATTATGATTTTACATATAGAGCAAGAAATGTGCCTTACTTAGGAATAAATGCAGGGTAGATTATAATAGTGTCTTGGGGTAATCGTTAGATCTCGTGTTCTACGAAGCAAAGAGCAGAGAGAGAGAGAGAGAGGCATATTTTGGGAAAGCGGTGGTCGTATCTCAATTGAACCAAAAATTAACCAATCTCAAGACCGATCCGATTCTCTTTGTTCCCTCTCTCTCTGGGTCTCTTCTTGGTGTTCTTTTAATCTTTATATATTCATCATTTATACTCTTTCCTGTTTTACGTATTTTGTCCATTCGTGTTTGGCGGCACACGATCAACAAGATTATTATTGTATTGATATATCTTAACTGTGTTTTATTATTGATATAAATTAACCTCAGTATGTTTGTTCTGGAATATTAGTGTTTTGACAACACTTAATTATATTGAAAAATGTACACCGTAAATAAGATAATGTATCTCAAATATTTTTATATGACAAACATAAAACTTACAATTATTTAATATTAATTGATTTTTAATTCAAAGCTTATAAAGTAAACATAGTTTAAAAAACGTAACACATTTTGACCTAACCCATACTTGAATCATTTGCTTTAACTGAAATTGGTTCGGTCGATCTAATTTAAATTTATTATTGATGCAAAACCATATTACTTGGTGCTGGATGAATATATATATATATATATATATATATATATATATATATGTTCTTGGAGAATAACGTAACTTCGTTATTTGAATCAAAAATAACAGATAGAAGGGAAAGAGGAGGATAAGGGATAAAGTCAAGATGAGCTTAGAGCTACAGAGTGTACTCATTTGATGAGTTCATTCTCTTTGTACCCTTTTTATTTTATATAATTTAAATTTGAGTTGGAGTTTGCTTCTTTGACTAATCAATAGAAATATAGAATCTCTCTATCTCTGTCTCATCAAGCTAAAGAAAGAACACAATATGTTTAATTGCTTTAAAATCTTTGCAAAGTATCTCACTTGGGTCACATTTACCTTTATTCCTTTTTATTCCACTTCTAACTAGAACATTGGCTAGTTTGATTCCTTAACTCCTTAAAAGCACCGATCTTGGCGATTACGATCTCTCATGCATTGGCCATTATATCGTATCAACATTCAAGGCTTTTTACACATACAAATCAAGTGAATAAAAATACAATAGGCTCCTCATGCATAGATGAGAGTAGGACACGTCAAATTAGTGAAGCAAAGCGATGACGTGTGAAAGAAGGGGAGAGATAAGAGAAAGAGGGTTTCGAGATGATCGTGATCAAAGAGAGAGAGAGAGAGACCAGATCCTTGGAAGACCGTGACATTGCCAGTCACGTGCTTCTTTTTTGACTACCTTCCCCTCTCTGCTGCTGCTTTAACTGCAGATGTACTTATCATTTTTATTTACTTACTTTACAATTTAAAATATTACTCCATAGAAGTGCACATCAAAAACACTGTAGTTTGCTTAGCTATGTTAAACAAGACTGGTCACTTGGTGGTGGTATAGTAAAACTTCCTCCACGTTAAAAATTAAAAGTATTCAATGAATTTGCCTAATTCGTCAGCATAATCTACTAGGTGAAACGTTTTACTATAGCCGTGGTCTGTCTTTTATATATATATATTTTTTACATTATGGCAAAATCGCTTAAAAATGATAGGATTATCAAACATAAAAAGGAACTTAACTAACTAAGAAATTATACATATTAATCTATTTTCTTTCTGTTATTCATTTAGAGTAAAACTAAAATCATGGTTTCGAAAATTATTTGGTAATTTAATAAGAAAATTCTTGAAAGTAATTAGTCGTGTGTTAATATGTGTGGATCACCAATACAAAAAGAAATGGAAATGGTGAAACTTCAATAAAGTTAATTATCCTAGAACTGAACAAAGACCCAAAACATATTTAAAATATTCATTGCAACATCTTTTTAGACAAATTAAAGGAGCAATCACATGTAAATCTAAAGAACAGAAGAATAATGAATTCAACCATACATAGATAAGACCGAGACCAAAAAATTTCCTCTTTTGTCAAGTTCCCATATTCTCTATAAATACGTCTTGTCTTCATTTCATAACAGCAACGTGGACTCTTTCTTTGTTTTGGCTGACTCTTCTTTCACCGTTTCCTTACAACTTCTTCATCTCGTAAACCACCAAACGCAACACACACTTCTCGCTGGCTCTCTCTCTCTCTATATATATAATATCAACTTTCTAGGGTTTCCAAGATCACATATCTACGTGTACTGATGGGTTTCTCAATGTTCTTCTCCTCTGAAAACGACGTCGCGGCCCATCATTCTTCTCCTTATGCTTCTGTTGACTGCACTCTCTCGCTTGGAACTCCCTCCACTCGCCTCTGCAACGATGACGATGGATGTAGATTCTCTTCACATACCTCCGACGCCTTAGGCTGGGACTTCTTGAACGGTGCCAAGAAAGGCGGTGGAGGCGGCGGTAATAACCTCCTCTCTCGCCGTTGCGCCAACTGCGACACCACTTCTACTCCTCTTTGGAGAAACGGTCCAAGAGGTCCTAAGGTAGATAACATGTAACCTCTACATCAGTCTTTATATCAAACCAAATACTCTAGTCTAACTTTCCTTTTATTACGCCAAAAGTCAATCAAATTAAAATTTAAACTTGTAGCTTTTTAAGCTCAGTAATCATTTAAAATGACTCCTTGTAAACCAATAGTGATTACTCTCATATTTAACACTCAAAAAATATATCGATAATAACTTTGTATGATTTCTAATTTGGTCAGTCATTGTGTAACGCGTGTGGAATCCGATTCAAGAAAGAAGAGAGACGGGCATCGACCGTCGGAAACTCGACCACCGGCGGAAGATCAACGGCGGCTGGAGTTCCAACTTCGGATCATCAAGCGGGTGCAAATCATTATAATTTTAGCAATCGTGATCAATATGCTTCATCGTCGCCTTGGGTACACCACCATCAGCATAACACGCCTTATAATTACTCGCCGGCGAATAACGAATACACATTCGTTGGTGACGTCAGAGACGTTGATCATGACGCCACGTCCGACCCGTTCTTGTCTTGGAGGCTTAACGTCGCCGACCGGACCAGCCTTGTCCACGATTTTACGATGTGATGAGTGATCATTGCATACATAGATTTTCCCAACTCATCTTAGCCTTGGATACCTTTAAACGAAAAAAAGAAAAGTACTCTATTAAGCCTTGGTTAAATTCTTTATTTACTTTCTTTTATATATATTGAATGTCTTTTTTTTTTTTTTTTGGGTCAATGTGTAAGTGTTTTTGTTTTTGTTCTTATAATTAAAGTTCGCATGAAGCTACTTGTGTATGTGCTTTCCTTACATGACTTTTTAAATGTTCTCTCGGTCTCGGGTAATGAACTGATGATACATTACTTACTTTATAACCTTTTCATACGTGTGTCCTACTTTGACCATGATTCAGTGATATTATACAATATCAAGAATACATATTCTATTCCATTAATTCTCTTTTTTTTTTTTTTTTTTTGGCATTTTAGCTTTTATACTGAGAATGCGAATGTTTTGGGATTCAGATACTATCTTCACAAACGTTTTCCCTTAAACGTCTAGTTTGCGAGGTTTTGTAATATATTCGAAATAAATGTTTCACAATTTTTTCCAAACTGAAATAATTAAAATAGAACCGAATTCTCAAATGAGAAATAAAACAAATACTAATTCAGCCAAAAAAAAAAGTATCTGCAGGGTGGACAAGATGGAATGTTTGTCGTGTTATGCCCAAATTGTCTTGGAAATTTGACCATCAAACGGGTCTTCGTGTGTTGCTCTCTGAGTCTCTGCTTAGCACTGTTGCTGCCAACTGCATGTGACGAATATTTATCTTTTTCATTGTATTGTTTTAAAAATCGTTTTAATTTGATTGTTCATGACTTATTTAAACGGTAGAAAAATCGGATTTGAAATCAAATTTGATGCCAAGATGTTTCCTGAAACTTAACCGAAGTTAATAAAGTGCTTTTTTACACTCATATAGCAAAAAAAGAAAAAAAAACCCTTAGCTTTACTATTATGCACGAATATAATTTATGATTTTTATTTGGGCCAAAGCCCAGTAGATTTAAATCCGATCTAAAGTCAAATGAAGTTCCAAACTTTGAACGACTTTTTGAAAAATAGAATAGACCACTGTCACTGTCAGGCGCCAGAATTATATATCTACTAATTAAACTCAATGTTACCAAGAACAACTAATGTATATACACTATTACTTATCTGCTACGCAAAGATTTTTTATTTAAGAAACTGTAAGATACCAACAGAAGTAGGATGTGTAGGTCATCCACCGGCTTTCTCTCCAACTGTAATTAGATCCAACAAACTTTTGTATAGCTCATTCACTGAAAAACAAGTTTTAAGACATTTTTACTCTCTTTTCTTCTCTCAATTTTTTTTTATTTTTTTCCGCAAAGGCGGCGGCTTAAAGCAAATATACATCATCTATATCCAATAACAGTTTTAAACTAGTAAATGAATATGATTAACCAAAAATTAAAATTTGTATTTAACCATGCATACTGAAAAGCAAAGACAAATGATGGGTAATCTAGTGATTTCGGTCTTATTAATCAGTCAATATCATATAAGGAATTTTAATGGATGTTATACATACATTTTGATAATAGGACACTTTTAGTTTCTAAATTAGTGTGTTCTTCTACAAGGTGAGGAAACCAATTTTTTAAAAAAAATCAAAAACAAAAGAAAACAACAGACAAAGATATATAACAACCCAACACCAAACACATTTTAATAAATTCAAATCCAAGTGCCAGTAGGAGCCAAGTCTCTACGTTATATAATGTTACTTCCCATTTGATCTTCCCTTCAAACCTCTTAAAAAAAAAGGCAAACACAACACAAACATAGTTTCAAGATGGTGAACTTTGTTGAGGTACAAAAACCATTGTTATACGGTCTGATGAAAATAGCCGGCGTCGTTCCTTACAGTTTAGAGATCGAACCAGGGACCAAGATAAACTTTTGGGTCCCTAAGGAAACCCTAAAGAAGAAATCCGGTACGGGAAAACCAACCAAACCGGAGAAACCGAAAAAGCCTGCCGTCTTGTTAATCCATGGTTTTGCCGGCGAAGGGATCGTGACGTGGCAGTTCCAAGTCGGTGCACTATCCAAGAAATACTCGGTTTACATACCGGACCTCCTCTTTTTCGGTGGATCCTACTCCGACAACCCGGACCGGTCTCCCGCGTTTCAAGCCGACTGTTTGGTCAAGGGGCTTCGTATCCTCGGCGTGGAGGAGTTTGTCCCCGTAGGGTTTAGCTACGGAGGCATGGTGGCTTTTAAGATCGCTGAGGCTTACCCGGACATGGTTAGAGCAATCGTTGTGTCTGGTTCGATTCCCACAATGACCAACACCATTAATGAGTCGAGCTTGAACCGGTTAGGGTTTAGTTCTTCCACGGAACTCTTGTTACCGACTTCGGTTAAGGGACTTAAGGCTCTCTTTACCATTGCTGTGCATAAACCCTTGTGGTTCCCTAATCGATTGTTCAAAGACTACATCGAGGTAATTAATTATTTACTACTGCCCAAATTTAATTCGATTATTAATCTTCTTTAAATAGTAGATGATAGGGAATTGCATTAACTTGATGTACCGTTAACAATTAATTGCATTTTGTAGTTTTTTTTTCCATTATGAAAAATATATTTAGTGTCGCAACTCACAAGGTATATTATCATATGGATCACGTTGCCAAGAAAAGAGTGATTGTGAGAGTTAGGTGGCACTCGCAAAGTTTATTTGCCTCTTTCTTTCAAGTTTCAAATCTCTTTTGGCGCCTACACAAATTATATTTATGGATTAATGCTGCTAATTTTATTCAGATCCATTATTATTCATAGATTGTAGGGTTTCGTTGATTCTTTCAAAATTAAAATATAGTGTTCGTGGGATATAAATTGGATTCTCAAATTTATAATATAAAGCTACTATTTTCTGATACCTTTAAATTTAACAAACCTCTTCAGAGAGTAAACCAACTCTATTCGTGTTTATAAACTAGTGCTTACTGTATGTCAATTGAAACAGAGTTTTTTTTTGAAAAAAAAGAATTCAGAATTACTTAAATCTTCACGTTCCTTATATATTTTCCTTATATTCTTCATCATTTGAAAATGTGTTCGAACTTTAGCATTCTGTTCATTCTAGCTAATTCGTTCTCCAAACATTATCTATAGTCAGTGACGAAAAGATAGAGTATACATAAATCTACATGTATTGCAGGTAATATATAAAATATTTTATTATACAGAATATGTGGTTAGGTTAGCTATAATTTGTTGAAGAGGTTAGCTCTCAACTTTATCTCGTGTTTATATTTGGTAGCAATATTTTATTTGTCTACCGAGGATTTATTAACTAGATTTCTAATAGATATTATTTATTTCAAGACTTTTGTTGAATAAAGGAGTATTTATTATGTTGTGGTTCTCAATTCTATTTTACTGGTGAAAAATTGGTAGATAATGTTCAACAACAGGAAAGAAAGAGCTGAACTGTTAGAGGCTGTTGTGGTCAGCAACAAGGACGCGAAAATCCCTCTTTTCCCACGGGTACGTATGAACAAATATCTACATCCGAAAGATTATTATTGTCTATCACATTTTTCACTTAAACAATGCTATATATTATATGTGTAATTATCATTTAGACTATATAATAACATTCCATGTCTGCATGCAGAAAATACATTTCTTGTGGGGTGAAAGTGATCAAATCTTTGACCTTGAATTGGCTAAAAACATGAAAGAGTGAGTTTGAAGATCTTAAAACTTTACAATTACTGCCATCTGAAATGTTTTTTTTCTTTCTCTTTTTTTTTTTCTTTCTCTTTTTTTTTCTTCTAATTTTGCTCATCGCTGATTTTTCAGACAACTAGGTGAAAAGGCATCAATAGAGAGTATAAAGAAGGCAGGCCATTTGGTACATTTGGAAAGACCTTGTGTTTACAACAGGCGTCTCAAAAAGTTTCTCGCATCCATTCACTATGAAGATTAATAATCTCTTCAGTAAATTAAATTATATTTGATATTGATATATATGGATCATTTGTATCGAGATTGAATAAGCGTTTCTTTATATCCAGATTAAGAAACAACTCAAGTTTAATTCAGAATCTGCTTTTGAAACTAATACAAGTAACTCCATCATTCTTACATATACATATATTACACATATATATAAGAAAATTTATTTCACAAACGAAGATTAGATATCTAAAACCATACTTTTAACTCTTACCCTAGACGTAAATATAACTTCTCCGGTTCTACAGCTCGGCACTACGGTCTCTCACATATGTACCGTACTCTCCAGCAGCATCAGAAGCCTTCTCCTTTGCACTCTCATAAGCTTCTTTTGTCTTCTCTGACATTGAATCCTTAGCTGCACCATACCTTTCCCCAACCTTACGCAAGGCCTCCTCGAATCTTTCGTCTGCTTCGCTCCTTGATCCGTATGCGTCCGCTGTTTTGTCTCTAACATCTTGAGCTTTATCTGATGCCATGTCTTTGGCATTCTTAGACCCTTCTTTGAATCTTTCGTATGATTCATCAGCATTATCTTTAGCTTCATTACTCTTATCGGTAGCCATCCTAATCACATCTTCCGCTTTGTCATAGGCAACGTCTTTTACGTGACTCGCCTTGTCATAGGCAAAGTCCTTGGCTTGACCAGCCTTTTCAGAGGCTAATCGTGCTTTGTCGTAGGCCATGTCCTTAGCTTGTTCCGCCTTGTCATAAGTTGATCTCGCTTTGTCGGTAGTCATGTCCTTAGCTTGAGCGGCCTTGTCGTAAGTCATGTCCTTAGCTTTACTAGCCTTGTCGTAGGCCATGTCTTTTGCTTGACCGGCCATTTCGTATGCTGATCCCGCCGTGTCATAGGTCTTATCCTTGGCTTCACTGGCTTTGTCATATGCCATGTCTTTGGCTTGACCGGCTTTGTCGTAAGCCATGTCCTTAACTTGACCGGCCTTGTCGTAGGCCATGTCTTTTACTTGACCGGCCATTTCGTAGGCTGATCCCGCCGTGTCATATGCCTTATCTTTGGCATGACCGGTTTTGTCATAGGCCCTGTCTTTGGCTTGACCAGCAATGTCGTAGGCTGATCCCGCCTTCTCATAAACCTTATCCTTGGCTTGACCGGCCTTGTCATAGGCCATGTCTTTCGCTTGACCGGCTTTGTCGTAGGCTATGTCCTTAGCTTTACCCGCCTTGTCATAGGCCATGTCTTTGGCTTGACCTGCCTTGTCGAAAGCCATGTCTTTAGCTTGACCGGCCTTGTTGTAAGCCATGTCGTTAGCCTCACCGGTCTTATTATAGGCCATATCCTTTGCATCACCAGCCTTATCATAAGCATAATGTTTCGCATTTTGAGCACTATCGTAAGCAGATCCGGCTCTGTCTGCTGCAAAGTCCTTGGCGTAACCCGCATTGTCATATGCGGATTCAGCCTTGTCATAAGCATAGTTCTTCGCAGATTCAGCCGCTTCTTCTGCCTCGTCTTTCTTGCTTCCCAATCCTCTGTTCAACCAAAAATAAAAATAAAATACTAAATCACTTAAATGTTCGAAATGCAAGTGAAGCGTGCACATGAATAAAAGAATCATTCTGTAAAAACAAAACTCAAAACTACGATTCATAATTTAGAAAAGTTTTTTTTTTGTAATTATTATCAAAGACCAAAGATATTAACTATATATGGTTCTATATAAAGAAACAAACACAGATCCAAAATAAAAGTATGATCACGCTTAAACAATAGATTACTCTTACGTGGAGATTTTGTCTGAAACCCAACCAGTCCAAGAGGCAGTTTTGTCATGAGCGGTCTCGGCTGCGTTACCAGCATCCTCTGCTTTGCTTCTAACCATATCATCTGCCGTCTCTGTTCCCCATCCATAGCATTCATTTGGCCACGTCGGCATCACCAACATCATAAGCATCATCATCATCATGACACTTCTTTTCGCCATCATTCCCAATTTTTTTTTAATTTCCGATTTGTGATAGTTTATGCTTTGTATTCTGGTTCCAATCTCTACGGAGGAAGTTTATAGTTATCAGATGAGAGAGAGAGGTGTGTTCCCTTTTTTTCACTAGATAAGCGGTTAACGATAGACACGTGTGTTATTCGATGTTTACGTGGCGGTTAAAGAGGTGGGAAGTAATGTCTGACTTATTTGCCACGTGTTGATTCCTGGTTAGGACTTGTAGTTGCAGGGCCAGTGTCTTCCCGACCCGACCCCGTGGTCATAGCCACGTAGAGGCAGTTTCAATACTTTAAACTTAAAAGGTTTTCAGAAAACATGTTCATAACCGGTTTAGGAAACCGAAGCCAATACGCTTAGCAGATACACAAGTTTAACGATCATAGGTTGACACACAAGTTTCTAAAAAAATTTAAAACATCTAATTTAACGATCGATGCTTAATAAAACTAAAAATTTTACATTATATTTATTCTATTTTATCATTAGCAAACTAATCAAATTGCACATTACGTACGCATGCAATTTGATTGTAAATTGTTTTGATAAGTCCAATTGACTGTTGCTAGAATCGTGTGTATTATACATTTGCTCTTCGTGATTTATTCTTTTGGTACTGATGTAACAACAACAAAAGAACCAATTAAGTAACGTTTTATGTGAAAGAAAATGTTTACTACAGGAATCAATTATGATTGTAATCTTCAAACATTTTATTGAAAAACAAAGAGAGTGACAAAAATCTACAATACTTGAGTATGAATCATATCTTATAATTGTTGATTTTAATAAACATAACTCACTATCATTAGGAACATTAAACTCTGGTAAATTATATATATCTATCTTGAAAATTTTGAGCCCCCATAACACAAAATTAAAATCTCATTTAATCCATTTTTATTTGAATTAAAATTTGAATATGATGTGGCCATGCTTGAAATGTCTCAAAAATAGATAATATTCTTTTCTGTTTATAGATTACTTGTATTAGCTGTAAAAAAAGACCAAAATTGGCTCTAAATAATAAAATGAATAATTTTATTAAATTGTTCCCTAATATATAGAATAGGTGTTTATAAAACAGCTCATAAATAATTTATTGTGTCTGTGATGGGGGAGTTAATGCATACATTTGTCAAACTAATACAATGATATTGCATTTAAATTACCATGAATGTCTATTCTTAAGAAATTTTAGAGATAAGTATGAAATATTTTTCAAATGGGAAAAATTCAATTTTGATAAAAATAAGGGTTGGTAGGAAAAATAATACTTAGAATGGCTTATAATAATAAATGGTTCTATGTATCATACACGCCTCTATAAATAAAAAGAAGTTGTTGTACTCTTAATCATCATCAGCTTTGTCTCTTGTTTATCCAAAGCTTTTGAGAAAATGGTGAAGAGTAACAAAGGTCGTCAGAAAATAGAGATGAAAAAAATGAGAAATGAGAAGAACCTTCAAGTGACTTTCTCGAAAAGAAGGTTTGGTCTTTTCAAAAAAGCCAGTGAACTTTGCACATTGTGTGGTGCAGAGATTTTGATGATTGTGTTCTCTCCCGGTAGGAAAGTGTTTTCTTTCGGTCATCCTGGTGTTAGAGAACTAATCTATCGTTTTACAAACTTTAATCACAATTCTCTCATTCCCCACCAACCAAACAACAACAATTCTCTCATTCCCCACCAACCAAACAACAACCTACAGCTTGTTGAATCTCGTCCAGACATAAATGTCCAATACCTCAACGAGATGCTCACTCATGTAAAATATAACTATAATTTTTATTATTTTCAATGTTCATATGTGCATAAACAATATATATCTCTTTTCTTATTTCACAAAATTAAATGATTGAATCTCATCATTGCAGGTGCTGGCCAAACAGGAAAAAGCTGAACATAATAGAATGACATTGGACATGGTGAAACAATCAAGAGAACGAAGAGGAATCTGCTGGTATGAAAAAGATGTGAAAGAACTCGACCTGACCGAAACCGACGATCTGATTAGCGCTCTTCAAAATGTAAAGAAGACGTTGGTAAGTGACATGTCTCACTATCCTCAATTAAATGTTTCTCATCATAATTACATGGGAGAAAATACTGTTTTTGGTGGTGATCGTAATGTTGATGTTGGCGGCATTGATCTGTTTGATCAAAGAATGGAATACATTCAACTATAATCCAATCATGGCTTTTTCTAACCAGACACCATTGTTTGGATACAACAATAATGGAGTTATGTTCCGAGTTACAACATGAACTACATGTCAAGTTACAACTTCAACATGCACTAGAATCTGAGGCTAGAAGAGCAGCTGTGATATTGAAATCATCCTAATCAATATTTTGAGTCATTTTGGCTATGGTTACTGTTAGGATTGTTATTGTGTTGTGAGACTTGAGTTTATTTTTCCTTTCATTTTGTTCAGTATGTTTGCTTCTTCTATTCATCGTCGTCTATTTTGTTCTTTTGCGTGTTTGGATTGTATTGGGCTAGCCACCCGCGGTTTAATCAAACATTTTCTATTGCAATTCCAGTTTGATGTTACATCATTGTGAGATCAAACAAGATTTACAAATGAATTCTTAACAAACGCACAATGAATCAGTAAAAGAATCAGATTTCTTATTTTTGAATAAGTAATGGTTGAAAACCTTCAGAAGCAAAGCCTATGCCTTTGGTGATGTTCTTCAACTTTATATCCAACAATCTATCAGCAAGACATATGTTCTAATGGTAGCATTACCATTCTGATGCTCAAATACGCCAAACATCTCGCACGAACCGACCTACACTTCACTCTCGCCACCACTAAACAAGCCTGTGACCGCCTCTCATCCACCGACGAACGTCATAGCCTTGTTTGTTTGGGACCGTTTGGTTTGAACCAGATGATGTGCTACAGACTTGAAGCCAAGTGCAGCTATCTAAAAAACAACCCCAATAAAGAAAGAAATCTTAAGCTCTTGAATCTATTCAAAGATAATAGAAAAGAACAATTGAAAGAAAACAATCTACCCTTCTGCAAATTGGGCCAGTTGGAAGTTGGAACCCATCCTTTATTATTCCGACACAAACTGCAGTTGCAAATCCCGCGACAAACAGGGCAGGTCCAGTCTGCATTCTCCAGAGCTTCCAGCACATCTCACCATATATGTTCATCAAAAACAGTTAAAATACATTCACCACCAAATAACAGTAAAACTCCACTGCTAGCAACCATACAGCATCCAACCTCATGAACAAACAATCTCCACAGAATTGTCCTTGAACCATGTTTCATTCACTGCACTGTGTACGATGTCCCATCGTTTTCTGCCTGTAACACGCACACGTAGAACACACACATACTAAAGCATTGAGCAAACCACGTTTCACAGTATCTGCAACTTGTAATACCAAAAATGAGTGTTTGTTCTTTACCTGCACTAGTGACAAGTCTTACCCTTAAACAGATCATAAATCCGTTTCCCATCCTTCTCATAGCCATCAACAAAACAAGTCCAACTTCGTTCTGTATTCCCAAGAAGCTTCTCATGTTCCTCAGTGTAAATCTCAGGCCTTGCCCCTTCACCAATCACCACATTCCCTCGTTTAATTGTTTTTTTACTCTTCTCATTGATCCCATCAGTGTAGATAACTGGACTTGTGTTCTCCAATCTAACAACAATCACAAAAGAAGAAACAAATCATAAACCCTATTACCCTAATTTAAACTAAAAAAAACCATAATTTCTACTCAAAACTCCATATTCCTCCAGAAAGATCTCTACTTTAAACTGAAACAAATCGATTCATAATCCCTAGTCTCGACTCAAATCCCCTAATGTATACTTAAAAACTCTATTTCTTATTCCAAAACCTCAATTTCTTCAGAAAAATCTCTCCTTTAAACTGAAACAAATCGATTCATAAACCCTAATTACAACTCAAAAACTCTAATTTCTACTTAAAAACCTCAATTTTTCCAGAAAAAATATCTCCTTTAAGCTGTTTCATAAACTGATGACTCAAACCCGTGTTTCGACCGTTTAGCTTATTCGATTGTTTCACCTCTCTCATGTCTTCTTCTTCTACTTCTTCGAAGCTTTAGCCATCGACATGATTCTCGAGAGAGAGACGAAATCGAACAATAACAAAACATATAAAATAAAACTTTTTTTTCTTTTTTTTTTTTCTTTTTTTCTCCAGCCAATAACAGTTTGACACACAAGTTTCTGAAGAAATCTTTTTTTTTTGGACTAAGCTAGGCTTTTTCATTAAAGGCCTAAATGGAAACAGAGTTCATTAGGGAGGCTTTTGCCAATGCATCAGCTTCCCTGTTTTCTTCTCTACAGACATAGCGAAAATCATAAAAGAGAAAGGAAAATGATAGAATCAGGATATTTTGGAGAATCCCATGGAGCTCCTTCTGCGGAATCACCGATTTTATGGCTTCGATAAGTTGAGTTGAATCAGAAGCTAGAGATATTTTTGTGAAGCCAAGCCTTGATGCATGTTTGAGAGCGTGGAGAGCAGCCAATCCTTTGGCCATTAGAGGCGATCTAACGTGGTCTGCTTTGCTTGAGTCTACAAGGTGGTAGTTCGATCTGCGATTGGAGAATACCCATCCTAGTCCCGCTAATTTTGATGTCCCATCCCACGTTGCGTCTGACTTGCACAGTACTACGTCAGATTCAAGGGGTTTGAGCACTTGCTTGTTTCGAGCTGATTGGGGGTCTGTCGAGGTTATCTGTGCCTCCTGCCATTCTCGAGTTAAGGTAATTGCCTGAAGAATCGTTTCGCTTGGTGTCGCATGTTTTTTGTTGAAAACTTGACTATTCCGTTCCGTCCAGATCTTCCACATAATCCAGGGGTGAAGCAGTCCGGCGCCAATTCCAATCGGTGGTAGACAAATACTGTGATGGAGAAATTCCAGCTGTGCTCTGGTCGTGGTGAATTGATCCGGATCCATCTGCTCCTTGAAAGGCGTTGAGTACCATACCTGTCTTGCAAAGATGCTGGTGAGAAAGAGATGGTTAGTGGTTTTAACATCGCCACAGAAAGGGCAGCGAGCTTCCAAGTTGATATTTCTGCTTCTGAGTTGGTCTCCCACTCGTAATGCTCCTTTCATCATTTTCCACATGAAGAACTATATTTTTGATGAGACCAATAATTTCCAAATATGTGAGTTCCAATTGAAATCTCTGTTTATGTCTTGTTGCAGGGAGGAGTCTTGATTCCTTGTTACGCTTTCGTAGTACCCAGATTTGGCAGAGTATAATCCTGAGTTTGTGGGGAGCCAAGCAAATTCATCATTTCCACCAAGTTTGCTCAGTTTGATCTCCAGGATCTACTCCAGATAGTTTGGCAGTGTTTGTGATATGTTATGGTTTTGACTCACTTTGACCCCGTTTATTTGATAGTTTTGTAGTTGTTTGAGTCCTTTTCAGGTTATAATAAGAGGCTAGGAAGCTAAAAGCAAGGATTGGAACAGCAGGAGCAATCAGAGCAGAAAGGAGTTGAATTGGAGCAGAAAAGCTGATTTTAGACCCAGGAGCACATGCTCCCGATTTCCGAGCACATGCTCCCAACTCTACGGTTTCATGACGACACGTGGCAAGCATCTAGGCGCCGATTCCCTGCCCAATTCCCCTTATTTTAGGCGATGCTTTGTGAGAGAAAGGGGGAGGAGATCGATTTTTAATAGGGAGATTTGATTTGGATTCTTTCCTTTTTTTTCTCTACTTGTATGCTATTTAACCTAGGGTTTTTAGGAGAGAAAATAATACCTTTTCTTTTTGTTTTTGAGCGACGTTTTTGTGAGAGGGAGAAGAGCGGCTACCTTGTGAAGCATTCTCTGAACCCTTTTTATTTTTATGTCATTGAATTTCTCATCTTTTGCTATGATTCATTTCTCTATGTCTGAGTAGTTTTCTTTGCTAGATTAGGGGTTTCAAAAGGGGTTTCATGGGTTAGCAACAGAACACAAATAGGGTTCTATATAATCGATTGTCTTCACTATTGTTAGTCTTAATGCTTAGGTTGATTTGATCACCCAATCTATGATTTTAGGTTTATCTATTCATCAAAAGTGTAATAGGTTGCTAGAAAAGACATTAGTGGGCAAATTATCCTAGACCTGCGAAAGTTGATGTGTAGGTGATTTGTGAACTTATCATTCCTGTTCTTTAATGCTTGTCTGCGATTCTGGGCTCAAACGACAGTTTAGGGTTTATGGACCGCCGAGCATGTGCTCCGGATGTCTGAGCATGTGCTCCGCGTTTCCGCACAGAATCAATCAGATAGAGTTATTGATACCACGACAGTGGATCAGTTTATATTTATGTTTGAGTTCTAGACTGGTACTTAATCTATGCCCTGAATAGTTGTTTAATTGCTATCTCTGAGATTCCCGAGAATTATCCTTGATCTAGTGTTTTGCTTATTGCCTTTTTATACCGTTTTAATCGCGTTACTGTTACCAAACAAACCCAACTTTGAATTGTCTTAGCTTGAAATTGAACCAAAAGAACCATAGAGTAAAACTTGGTCTTCGTGGGATTCGACCCCTAAGTACTACTTCTTTGCTGTGCACTTGCAGTAGGAAAATAGGGTTTAAAACTCTGTGTATCAAGTTTTTGGCGCTGTTGCCGGGGACCAAATTTTTACCTTTGGTTTTCGGCGAAATTACTAGACTAAGACTTTACTGATTTGTCTTTCTGCTTCTTCTTTGCGTGTGTTTCAGGTGCATGTCAAGAAGATCTACAAGAAGAAACAACACCGAAGAACTAGTTGCTTTGTCAGTCGCAGAGCTCTCTTTGGCAGAAAGAACAAACCGCAAGAATAGAAAGTTTCAATCCGTCAACATGGGTGACAACAGAAACAATGAGGATATGGCTGCCGAGTTGCAGCAACTTCGACAACAGTTGGAGCAGTTGCTCCGTGCTCAACACGAAAGAGCCGCGCCGCCACAACCGTCCATTGGGGACAAGGACAACCCGCATGTGTTCTACACCAACCGAGCGGCGATTGTTCCTCCCACCATCCCGAACCAAGATTTTGAGATCAAGCCACAGATGATCTCTCTAGTGAAGCAGCACCTATTTCACGGTCTCCCAGCTGAGATTCCGATGGACCACATCGAGAATTTTGAGGAGATATGTAGCACCACTGGTTCAAATGGGATACCGCCAGGCTTTCTGAAGTGCAAGCTCTTTCCCTTCTCTCTTGCGGATAGAGCTTCACGTTGGCTGAAGTCATTGCCACCTGGGTCTCTGACATCATGGGAACAGTGTAGGTCTGCGTTTCTGGACCATTTCTACACCAAGGCTAAGACCGCTGCCCTGTGGAACAAGATTTCATCGTTCCAACAGCACACTGGAGAAGCCTTCTTTGAGGCTTGGGGGAGGTACAAAGAGTACCGTAGAGAGTGTCCGCACCATGGATTCAGTGATGAACAGATTCTGGGCATTTTCTATGATGGAGTTAACTGGGACTACAGAAACGTTCTCAACTCGGCCAGTAATGGGGATTTTATGACAAAGTCTAAGGAAGGAGCATATCAGTTGATTGAGAACCTAGCTGCAAGCTCCAGCAACAAGGCTCCTGAGTATGACAGGTCCGTGAAGGTCAACAGTGTCGATACGCAAAAGATTGACGAGTTAACAGCCAAGGTGAACCTTCTTCTGAAGGGGAGCCAGAAAACTGTCCATTTTGTCGATGAGACCGGAGGCATGCCGCTAGCTCAGGAGATTTGTGATGGAGAGGATGAAACGATGGAGGTTAATTATGTGAGTGGGCAAGGTTTTGTGCAGAACAGGGGTTTCAACCCGAACTACAGAAGCCATCCGAATTTGTCCTATAGAAGCACCAACGTGGAGAATCCTCAGGATCAGGTGTATCCGCAGCAAGGAGCTCAGAATCAGATGGGTTATCAGAAAACCTTCTCAAAAAACTTCCAAGGCAAACAGTTTTTGCCCACTCAAAACCGTTTCCAAGGGGGGAACCAGCAGACATATACAAGCGCTCAGCAAGCACTGCCTTTCATGAACCAGCAGTTGGGACCTTCATCTGCTAGCAGCTCTCAGGATGAGCTGAAAAACATGATGCAACAACTCTTGGTGAATCAACAAAAAGCTTCAGTGGAAATCAACGTTAAGGTCGATACCATGTACAATGACCTTAATGGGAAGTATGAGGCAGTAATGTCACATGTGAAGAAGCTTGATGTTCAGGTTGCACAGACTGCTGAAGCCGTGAAAAGAACTCCTGGGACTCTGCCCGGAAAAGGGGAAGCAAACCCGCAGAACGAGTATGTCAATGCGATTGAGCTAAGGGGAGGAAAGAAGTTACCCCCTAGAGAAGCACCATCCGCTAGGCTTGACAAGGGCAAAGGTATTGCTGAAGAATACCTTCCTCAACATGCTGCTGAGACTCTACCGTTGAGACAAAAAGAAGTCGAAGCATCCGGCGAGCATGTGCTCCCATCCAGCGAGCATGTGCTCCCGACTCCCGATCAGACCGTTCCTACTGAGGTACCTCCTGCACGCGTGTACACCCCTAGGGTTCCTTACCCTGTTCCTCCTAAGAAATCTCGCAAGGATTTGGAGGATGCAAAGTGCAAGGAGATGTTGAGAGAATTGACGGTAAAACTACCCCTAACTGATGTTGTTCAGATGATACCTGCTTTGAAGAGATATGTGAGAGGGTTGGTTTCTGGGAGAGTGTCAGAGGAAGAGAACGTGATGATGGTTTCAAGAGAGTGCAGTGCTGTGCTGCAAAACAAAGTGCTAAAGAAGAGAGATGATCCAGGGCGATTTGTCTTATCCGTGAGAATCGGTAAAACGATTTTTGCAAACTCCCTCTGTGATCTAGGTTCCAGTGTGAACCTTATGCCATATTCAGTGGCTAAAAGGCTGGGATACACGAAGTTCAAGTCTACACGGATTTCGTTACTATTCGCGGATAGATCCACCAAGCGCCCCATAGGACTGTTGGAGGATTTACATGTCCAGATAGGGGACACGCTTATACCAGCAGACTTTGTGGTTCTGGAACTTGAAGAAGAACCACGTGACCCCCTGATCTTAGGTAGATCATTCTTATGCACGGCTGGCGCGATTATAGATGTGCAAGGGGGAGCGATCGATCTCCAGCTGGGGGATATGATCGCAAGGTTTGAGATGAATAAGCTGCTCAAGAAACCTATGATAGATGGTCAGACTTTTGTGGTTGATGATGGTTCAGAGGTTGCACATGAGGTCACCGATGAAGTTCTCACTCTCGACCCGTTGGAGGTTGCCTTGACAAAGGCAGAGGGTAAGTATGGATTCTTGAATGAGGAAGCTGATGGTTTTACACGCATTTTGGATGCAGGTACACGGTTCCAGCAACTGGTAGCTTACGCCAGCCTAGACGATGAGAACCAATCAGGGGAGGAATCCGCCGAGGGAGCACCTGCTCCGGATTTCGGAGCACATGCTCTGGTAAAGTCAGCGGACGGTCCTTGGAGCGAGTTAAGAGCTCCAAAGATAGAGCTGAAACCACTTCCAGCCGGCCTAAGGTACGCGTTCCTCGGTCCTAACTCTACATACCCCGTGATAGTGAACTCTGAACTAAACAATGTAGAGACCGCTTTGCTCCTTTGTGAACTTAGGAAGTATAGAAATGCTCTAGGGTATTCACTAGATGACATCCCATGAATCTCACCAGATCTTTGTATGCATAGGATACATCTAGAAGATGAATCAATGACTTCGATAGAACATCAGAGGAGGTTGAACCCGAATCTAAAGGATGTTGTTAAGAAAGAGATAATGAAACTTCTAGATGCGGGTGTAATTTATGCTATTTCTGATATTTCCTGGATTAGTCCAGTTCATGTAGTCCCTAAGAAAGGTGGAATTACAGTGGTTAAGAATGATAAGGATGAGTTGATTCCTACTAGGACAGTTACGGGACATCGCATGTGCATAGACTATAGAAAACTTAATGCTGCGACCCGTAAGGATCATTTTCCTTTGCCGTTTATTGATCAAATGCTTGAGAGATTGGCTAACCATCCTTATTACCGTTTCTTAGATGGCTATTCAGGTTTCTTTCAGATCCCAATCCATCCCGACGATCAAGAGAAGACCACATTCACATGTCCTTACGGCACCTTTGCTTACCGCAGAATGCCGTTTGGCTTGTGCAATGCACCAGCGACCTTCTAATGATGCATGATGTCCATTTTCACTGACCTGATTGAGGATATAATGGAAGTTTTCATGGACGATTTCTCCGTCTATGGGAGCTCCTTTTCAGTTTGTTTGTCTAATTTGTGCAGGGTGTTGCAGCGGTGTGAAGACAAACATCTGGTGCTGAATTGGGAGAAATGCCACTTCATGGTCATTGGGATAGTGCTGGGACATAAGATTTCTGAAAAGGGCATTGAGGTTGACAAAGCCAAGGTTGAGGTGATGATAAGTTTACAACCGCCTAATTCGGTAAAAGGGATCCGCAGTTTCCTTGGCCACGCCGGTTTCTACAGACGGTTCATTAAGGATTTCTCCAAGATAGCAAAACCACTTACCCAGCTGTTGTGTAAGGAAGTGAAGTTTGATTTCGATTCTGCTTGCTTGGAGGCCTTTCACACGATCAAAGGAGCTTTGGTTAGCGCTCCGATTGTACAACCGCCAGATTGGGACCTTCCCTTTGAGGTCATGACTGATGCGAGTGATTATACCGTATGAGCGATTCTGGGACAGAGAAAAGACAAGAAGCTGCACGTGATATATTATGCCAGCCGCACCTTGGATGAGGCTCAGTGCAAGTACGCTACAACCGAGAAAGAAATTTTAGCGGTTGTGTTTGCTTTTGAGAAGTTCCGATCATACCTTGTTGGTTCCAAAGTGGTTGTTCACACTGATCATGCATCATTGAGGTATCTACTGACCAAGAAGGATGCAAAACCAAGGCTACTCCGTTGGATTTTGTTGCTTCAAGAGTTTGACTTGGAGATTAAAGACAAGAAGGGTATTGAGAACGGAGTTGCAGATCACTTGTCAAGAATGAGGATAGAAGAAGAGATACCCTTGGATGATAGCCTTCCTGAAGAACATGTTTACTCGATTGGCATCTTTGATCCCGCCAAGCACATGCTCCGCCTGGGAGCACATGCTCCGAAAACCCCGTGCAAGGCAATCGATACCAACAAACAGCCGAGTTTTCCTTGGTTTGGAGAGTATGCAAACTACCTAGCAGCAGAGAAAGAACCTACTGAGTTTGTGGGGAACAAGAAGAAAAAGTTCCTAAAAGACATAAGGCGGTATTTTTGGGATGAGCCTTACCTCTATAGGCATTGCTCGGATGGTGTTTTCAGGAGGTGTGTGACTGAGGAAGAGGTTCCAGGAGTCTTGTTTCATTGCCATAGCTCACCCTATGCTGGACACTTTGCTACTTTCAAAACCGTGTCCAAAGCTCTTCAAGCGGGTTATTGGTGGCCTACCATGTTCAGAGATGCACAGCGGTTCGTGTCTACTTGCGACACATGTCAGAGACAAGGGAACATCAGCAGGAGGAATGAAATGCCTCAGAATTTCATCTTGGAGGTTGAGGTATTTGATGTTTGGGGAATTGACTTCATGGGACCTTTCCCGAACTCATTCGGCAATGAGTACATATTGGTGGCTGTAGATTACGTGTCCAAGTGGGTAGAAGCTTTGGCCAGCCCCAATAATGATGCAAAGACCGTGCTCAAGATGTTCAAGTTGGTTATTTTCCCACGGTTTGGTGTCCCACGGGTATTCATTAGCGATGGTGGATCGCATTTCATTAATAAGGTCTTTGAGAGTCTTCTCAAGAAGAATGGAGTGAGGCACAAGGTCGCCACCCCCTACCACCCACAAACAAGCGGCCAAGTTGAGATCTCTAACCGGGAGATCAAGAGCATTTTGCAAAAAACAGTGAACACAACAATGAAGGATTGGTCTCTGAAGCTAGATGAGGCTCTATGGGCTTATAGAACCGCCTACAAAACACCCCTGGGGACTACACCGTTTCACTTGGTGTATGGTAAGGCGTGTCACCTTCCAGTTGAGCTAGAGTACAAGGCCGCTTGGGCAGTGAAAATGCTGAACTTTGACACTAAGAGCGCCCATGAAAGGAGGAAGATGCAACTGCATGAGCTAGAGGAGATTAGGCACCTCGCCTATGAAAACTCAAAACTCTACAAGGAGCGTACCAAAGCCTACCATGACAAGCGGATCCTCACTAGGACCTTTGCTCCTAATGATCAAGTCTTGTTGTTCAACTCTAGGCTGAAACTGTTTCCCGGAAAGCTAAGATCACGTTGGTCCGGACCCTTCACCATCAAGGAGATTAGACCATATGGGGCTGTTGTGTTGCTGGACACAAAAGGAGGAGAATTTGTGGTGAATGGACAGAGGCTGAAACCATATCTTGTCGCCTCTGAGCACGCAAGGGGTGAAACCTTCGCCCTAGGCGACCCTCCTATTACCTAAGGAGCTTTCGAGTCAAGCTAATGACTTAAAACAAGCGCTGGGTGGGAGGCAACCCACCAGGTATATATTGCTGAGTTTTTCTTTTTCTTTTTAGGATTTGTTTCTTCTCTTTTTGGTTTCAGGAATGTTGGAAGAAGATGCGGAGCACATGGTCGCAGGACGCGAGCAACCCGATGCACATGCTCGGCGAACTGAGAAAAAAAAGAAAAAAGATGCGGAGCACATGCTCGCAGGACGCGAGCAACCCGATGCACATGCTCGGCGAACAGAGAACAAAAGAAGAAAAAGAGAAGAGCGATTGGGCCAGGTAAGTTTAATGAATTTCAGGCCCAGGCCCACCAGGCCCAGGTAACCCACCAAATCGCACACCCTCCTCTCTTCTTCTTCTCCTTCTTCTTCTTTCTTTCTTATTTTCTAGGTCTCTCTTTGGCTTATTTTCACACCGGAGACGGTGTGAAGTAAGTCCGGGGGAGGGTCACCTATGACCTTGGTTTTCTTTATTTTTCTTTTTATTGAGTCAGTTTGTCATGTGAGTCGAACCAAAACTTGTGGGAATTAGGACCGAAATCTGTGATGTTTTTAACCATTTGTGAGTTTGACCGTTTTTCCTAGTGACCATTGTTGCAGAACTAAGAGTACAGAGACGAGCTAATACCTCTTCACATTCGGACCCTTCTCCTGGCCAGAAAAGCTTCATCCCATTAAGGTTTCACCGGAAAGACTTAGACTCTACTTTATTGGAACCTAACCGGATTTAAATTCTTCTCGTTTTGGGCATTAGGATAGGGAACATGTCACATATTCAGGACTTCTTATTCATTTTGCCAATCTTGCTGATCCTGAATAGCTAGCTCATTTTAAGTTAGTACCCACCCCGAGCCTAACCTCCTTTCAAACCACTTGCACTTGTATTTTTGTTTTCTCATTCTGTGCAGCTATGTGCAAAACGGTCGGGGAGAGCAGGACTGACACAATCTCTAACTCGCTCTTGCTGGAGAACCAAAGAGGAAAGAGCCGGACGGACAGAGCACGTGCTCCAACCCAGCGAGCACCTGCTCCGAAATTATATACATCCGAGTCCGCGAGTTGTTTTGAGCAGAGAGAGAGCCTAGGATACGGTCCGCATGCTCCAGGGGCAATATCAGAAGAAGATCCCCCATCATCCTTCATTTCTAAAAAAAAAATATATATATAAAAAAAAAAAAAAAAAACGCTTAAGGATGATGGAAAGGGACCAGAGCTAGTGTTACACACCCCCGAGCATGCGTTGTACCCTGAGGAGAAAAGAGAAGCTGAGTTTGAGAAGATAAGAAGAGGAGAGTGATTAGAGGTTGTGGACATCAATGAGTCCACTCTCCCTTACCATTTTGTGCGATATCCTGCATCTCGTTCGAAGTAATGGTAACCCCTAAGCACTCTATAGCTCCACCATTAAAACAGTCTTTTATCTACCAAGCCTCGATTTCACTAGCTTAATGCCCTTAATGAGAAGCTCACGCCAATTTTAATTGAATGTAAAGAGTCTTTGTCTGGAAAGTGATCTTTTTCTGGGTTTGATTGCCAATTATGGTTCTGGTTTTGGAGATGTTTGCTGGAGAAGTTTTTGGTATAGCTTGTTCTAACACATGTGGTCTGCAGGTCATGGTCTACTCACGGTTTCTGAGATTTTTGCGAGTTCCCACCTTGGCTCTCTTGGCGCTTGGTTTGAGTTTGTTTGAGGACAAATAAAGATCTAAGTCTGGGGGAGTTGATATGTTATGGTTTTGACTCACTTTGACCCCGTTTATTTGATAGTTTTGTAGTTGTTTGAGTCCTTTTCAGGTTATAATAAGAGGCTAAGAAGCTAAAAGCAAGGATTGGAACAGCAGGAGCAATCGGAGCAGAAAGGAGTTGAATTGGAGCAGAAAAGCTGATTTTAGACCCAGGAACACATGCTCCCGATTTCCGAGCACATGCTCCCAACTCTACGGTTTCATGACGACACGTGGCAAGCATCTAGGCGCCAATTTCCTGCCTAATTCCCCTTATTTTAGGCGATCCTTTGTGAGAGAAAGGGGGAGGAGATCGATTTTTAATAGGGAGATTTGATTTGGATTCTTTCCTTTTTTTTTCTCTACTTGTATGCTATTTAACCTAGGGTTTTTAGGAGAGAAAATAATACCTTTTCTTTTTGTTTTTGAGCGACGTTTTTGTGAGAGGGAGAAGAGCGGCTACCTTGTGAAGCATTCTCTGAACCCTTTTTATTTTTATGTCATTGAATTTCTCATCTTTTGCTATGATTCATTTCTCTATGTCTGAGTAGTTTTCTTTGCTAGATTAGGGGTTTCAAAAGGGGTTTCATGGGTTAGCAACAGAACACAAATAGGGTTCTATATAATCGATTGTCTTCACTATTGTTAGTCTTAATGCTTAGGTTGATTTGATCACCCAATCTATGATTTTAGGTTTATCTATTCATCAAAAGTGTAATAGGTTGCTAGAAAAGACATTAGTGGGCAAATTATCTTAGACCTGCGAAAGTTGATGTGTAGGTGATTTGTGAACTTATCATTCCTGTTCTTTAATGCTTGTCTGCGATTCTGGGCTCAAACGACAGTTTAGGGTTTATGGACCGCCGAGCATGTGCTCCGGATGTCTGAGCATGTGCTCCGCGTTTCCGCACAGAATCGATCAGATAGAGTTATTGATACCACGACAGTGGATCAGTTTATATTTATGTTTGAGTTCTAGACTGGTACTTAATCTATGCCCTGAATAGTTGTTTAATTGCTATCTCTGAGATTCCCGAGAATTATCCCTGATCTAGTGTTTTGCTTATTGCCTTTTTATACCGTTTTAATCGCGTTACTGTTACCAAACAAACCCAACTTTGAATTGTTTTAGCTTGAAATTGAACCAAAAGAACCATAGAGTAAAACTTGGTCTTCGTGGGATTCGACCCCTAAGTACTACTTCTTTGATGTGCACTTGCAGTAGGAAAATAGGGTTTAAAACTCTGTGTATCAGTTTGTTGAATTTTCTCTTTGTCCCAATCCAACGTGACAGGCGAGATAAGGTGAGAAACTGTAAGATTCCTAGTCGTTTCTGTAGCTGGTCCCATTGGGGTGAGTGGAGAGGTAAGAGAGATCCATGGATCTTCCCAGAGATGAGTAGCAGTCCCATTTCCAATTACCCTTCCCAACTGGCCCTTGAGCAGGTCTTTTCCAATGCATATTCCTCTCCATCCGTGCGATGTGTTTGCCGGAGCCACACTATCTAGGAAGGAGTTTGTATGACAGTATTTTCCCAAAAGAACCTTTGCCAGCAAACAGTTTGGGTTTGTTAGGATTCTCCAGCTGATCTTTCCAAGAAGGGCATCATTGAATTGTTGTAAATCTCTGAACCCTAAGCCTCCTTCTCCTTTGGATTGTGTTAGTTTCTGCCAGGAAACCCAACACATTTTCTTCTTTTCCATACTAGAGTCCCACCAGAATCGTGTAAGTACTGATTGAATTCTTTTGTATAGGGAGGAGGGGAGCTTGAAGCAGGTCATCGAGTATGTTGGCATTGCAGCCAATACTGATTTCAACAATGTGGTCTCACCCACGGTGGATAGGAACCTTGAAGACCAGCTGCGGGCTCTTTGTCTGATTCGATCCACTATTGCTGTGAAAAGGTCTTTCTTTTTCCTGCCAAAAAGTTCAGGGAGTCCTACATATTTTCCCAATCCTCCTTCCTTCTAGATCCCTAATTTTTCTTTGATATTGTTTTTGATTTTAGAGGATATCTTTGTTGAGAAGGTGATGGCTGATTTTGATGCATTTATCGTTTTGCCCGACGCTTCTTCATATTTCCTCAAGATTTCAGTCATAGTGGAGCAATTTTGTTGGTCAGCCTTGCAGAAGAACATTGTATCGTCAGCAAAGAGGAGGTGAGTGATTCTTGGGCTATTCTTTCCAACTTTGATCCCAGTAAGAGATTGATCCAGTTGAGCATTTTTGCAGAGTCCTGTTAGGACTTCACTGCACAGAATAAACAAATATGGGGAGAGTGGGTCGCCTTGCCGGATTCCTCTTTAAGGTTGGATCAGCCCCTGAGCAGAGCCATTCAGCAGGTATGAGTAGCTATCTGTAGTCACACATTGAATGATCCAGTTTGTCCAAGTTCGGTGAAAACCCAGTCTCTCTAGGACATCAGCTAGGAATCCCCATTCTATTCTATCATATGCTTTACTCATATCAGTTTTAACTGCCATATAACATCTCTTTTTTGCTGTAGTGGAATGGAGGTAATGGAGTACCTCATGGGTGATGAGGACATTATCAGAGATTGCTCTTTGTGGCACAAAGGCAGACTGATTCTCAGACACGATGCTATGGAGAATAGGTTGAAGTCTTTTGGTAAGGATCTTTGCTATTATCTTGTAGTATACAGAGCATAATGCTATTGGCCTGTAATCTGAAATCGTCTTTGGGCTTTGGATCTTTGGTATCAGCCTAACATGTGTGTTGTTGATCCTTTGTGGTAGAACTCCTGATGTGAAGAACTGTTGTATCTCTTGGGATAGCTGAGGTCCCACTGTTTGCCAGTTGGATTGGAAGATGCAAGCTGAGAAGCCATCAGGCCCCGGAGCCTTATCAGGATGAATGGAGAAGCAGGCTGCTTTAATCTCCTCTGTTGAAGGTAAGGCTATTAGTATATCATTCATCTCCTCTGAAATACAAGGACTAAGGGCTTCATTGACAGTGGAACTGTTTGTGTGGCCTGTTATTGTAAAAAGTTTTTGATAATAATCTGTGATGACCTTGAGGATTTGATCTTCTTCGTAGAAAGCTGTCGCATTATCATCTTCAATAACAGAGAACTTATTCACAGCTTTTCTTCCTTTTCTGACTAAGTGGAAGTAACCAGTGTTTCTATCACCCAGAGTTAGCCAAAGTTGTCGATTTCTTTGCTTCCAAAATTTTTCCTCCTCATTATAAGCCCTTTTTAGCTTATCGTTTATGAAAGCAATTGTGATAGTAGTGGAGGAGGGGTTTGTCATAGCTAGCTCCAGTTCCTACTTAGCTTTTTCGATTAGCTTTTGACTATTTTTGTGGTTTTCTCTGGTCCACTGAATGATTGCCTGTCTACATCTAGCAATCTTGTGCTATACTTTTTCCACCTTTTCCACTCCCCAATGTTCTCTGATTAGTTGTGTCACTTCCTTGTTTCTTCTAAGCCTTCTGTCATATCTAAATAGACCTTTCTTTTTCTTTTTTCTCAGATCGAAATAGGTGATCAAAGGTCTATGGTCTGAGGCTTCAAATCTGAGGTATTCAGCACGACCCGAGGGTAAGCTTCAGCCCAAGAGCTATTAGACATTGCTCTGTCTAGCCGGCAGTGTACTATATGGTCGTATCTTTGTCCTCGCCAAGACAAGAAATTACCAGAGTGTTGGAGATCAAATAGGTCACATTCAGACATGAATGTTCTGAGGTCGACAAAGGATCCTTCCGGTCTACTTGGTCCTCCCTGTTTTTCAGATGAGTCTATAATATCATTGAAATCTCCTGTTAGAAACCATGGTTCATCTCTAGTTTGGCCCAGGGACGAAAGCTGATCCCAAATTGCCTTTCTCTTTGCTTTTTCAGGTTCTCCATATAGGAAAGTAGCATAAAAGGATCTTCCTTCCGCAGTAATGTATGTATCAATGAAGTTGGGACAGACCTGGAGGATTTCGATATCCACATGTTGTTTCCATAAGAGCACTAGTCTACCACTACCAGGACTATTTGGAGGTACCAACTTATTTGCTGAAAATCCAAGGCATTGAAGTTTGTTGAGAACAAAGTCATCAACATTCTTTGTCTCCATGAGGAAAATTATATCAGGAGAAGATAGCTTTTGAATCTCCTTCAGTCTAAGAACTGGCATGTGGTTCCCCAAATCACAACAATTCCAGCTCAGAACTCTTAAGGAAGAGGTGGAGGTGGATTCTGAAAATCCACCTTCTTCTTCACCATAGGAGGTATGATGGTGCTTTTTGGTGCTGGTTTACTCGTAGAGGGTCCGCCTTCCTCGCTAAGTGCAGTGAATCTTTGGTTTGTAGGGGCAGCAATGGTTGTAGGAAGGGTCTCCTCACTCGTAGGATTTGATTTCTGTGGAGTGTTCTTCCTCTTTGGTGAGTTTTGGATTAAAAATTTATTTCTTTTACTTGATTTTGCACCCGTAAGTTGAACAGCGGTCTTATTCTGAGGTTTTTACATCGGGGGGCTTCCCCTTTTCTTTTTGGCAGCCGCATGAGCTGGATCTTGTAACAGAGCATGATGTAAAGGTAAGTCCTGACAAGGTTCACTTTGCTTTTCTGCCAAGGTAAAGTTCTGATTTGTTGCTGCTCCTATGATCTTGTCTGCAGTTTCATTCATTAGGTCTTTGGCCTCACCTTGGAGTACTCTATGTTTTCGAGCAACTTGTTCTGTTGGGTCGGCACAACTCGTATACAGAATCGTGACTTCTCTGAGATCGTTTAAGACTTCCTCCCTTGTGGGGATCGGGGGTAGAGGAGGAAGGGGAGTGACCTCGAAGGCTGAGGCTCTTTCTAGGGGAGGTCTTCTAGGTCGAGATGTTCCAGAGAAATCCTGGGAGATAGCTCTAACGGTTCCTCTAGAGTTAGCCTTCTCTCTCCATTGCAGGTTAGGCCACTGTCTCTCCGAGTAGGGTGTGCTATAGTTTTTGTGTGAACCTCTATGAGATTGTTCGCTTGATCTAGATGGAGTCTTTCCATTGTAATGGGGCCTTTGGAACTCAGTCCTCTCTCTTGGTGCATGATAGCTATTGTTTAGTCTGGTTCCTGAACTCTGGTCCCGATAAACTCCATGGGATCTAGAGTACTCCAGGTGAGAGTGTCTTGCATGAGTTTCTTTGTATGTGCTGTTCTCCTCTCTGTGAGTAGAGTAGTTGTGAAGAGCAAGGGAGTGGAGTTGTTGATGAGAAGGAGGGTCCTTTCTACTCGGAGCAGTTTTTGTCAACCCGGGGCAGTCTTTCTTTTCGTGATTCAACCTGTTGCAGTGGAGACAGTGGTTTTTGAGGCCTCTATAGATGAGAGTCACAAGTGTCTCGCTCCCATCTGGGAATTCCACAATAGTTTCCTTGACTCTAGGTTGCAGTCCATCGATAATTATCCTCATCATGATGACTTTGGGAGTTATTTCATGCCCTATCATTTCTCCCAAGCCCTCTCCAATAGATGTAATCATCTCCAACTTCCAAAAGTGCTTTGGGAGCCCTTTGAGCTCTATCCAAAAAGGAATTTTGGAGGGGAAATTCGGGTCTATAATTGGTTCCCAGTTTTGGAGAATGAGCATCTAGTGGTCAAAGTGAAAAGGTCTGTCGTCAAGTACCTTCTGCAGGTCCTCTTCATAGTCGAATAGGAATTGGAAGCAGCCATTTCCCAGGTCTGATCCAATAGCCTTTCCTCTTAAGTTCCATCTTTTTGGTAGGAATGGAATGAGTGACCATATTCTTTGATGTGAAGGGTTTGTGAGTCTTCCCATCAGGGTAAGAGAGTTTGCCTCAATGAGATCCACATTATCTAGCTCTGGGGCTCTGACTCTTTTGCGAACAAGTGGGTCATAATCGCTCTGTTTTCCTTTGCCTTTTAGGTGGTAAGGCGTCTTTCTGTCCATTTTGAAGCTACAAGTTCTTCACACGAAGGTGAGAGGGTTTTTCACACAAAGGTGAGAGGGTTCTTTATACAGAGCTAAGATGATTTTCTCTTAAAGACTGTGGTTTCTTGCCTAAAACCAGCTGAGAGTTAGAGTTTCAGCTACAAAAACCCAAACTAGATATGGTTCTTCACACTAAGGTGAGAAGGTTCAAACTTATTTAGTATAGGAGACTTAAATAAGAGAGAGAGAAGAGATTACCACATTGAAAGCTTGTACTTCAGGTGGGGTAAGATCATGGTGGAGCATGGCTAACTTCATCTTTGCTTTGTACTTTTGACCCACCCTTGTAGGTAAAGCTTTCCAAGATTCAGCTTGGTGTATTTGGATGAGGTGGGGATTGTTGTGAGGAGCGACTCCTTCGCCGGACTCACCAAGATGTCGGCAAACAGCCGGCCAAAGGACGCCGAAAGTTGTCTCCAAAGTCTTAAGTTACTAGAATAAGAAACTAAAAGTGGTTGAGATCTATTTTTCAAAAAGGTTTTGCTTCTTTTAGCTGTGTAGGAAAATATGCCTGAGAGAGTTTTTCTTTTGAAAGTTGAAACTCACAAAACCTTTAGACTAATAAATAAGAGACATTTCTGAAGAAATCTAAAACATCTAAATTATAGAGATTGCATACGTACGTAATATGCAATTTGATTGTAAATTGTTTTCATAAGTCCAATTGTCTGGTTGCTAGAAACGTGTGTATCATATATTTTCTCTTCGTGATTTTATTCGTTTGGTACTGACTACTGATGTAACAACAACAAAAGAACCAAGTAACGTTTTATGTGAAAAAAACTGTTTATTACAAGAATCAATTATGAATGATTGTAATCTTCAAACATTTTATTGAAAAACAAAGATAATGACAAAAAATCTACAATACTTGAGTATAAATCATTTTATTTATATCTTATAAATGTTGATTTTGATAAACATAACTCACTATCATTAGGAACATTAAACCCTAGTAAATTGTATATATCTATCTTGAAGCCCATAACTCAAAATTAAAATTTCATTTAATCTATTTTTATTTGAATTAAAATTCGAATATGATGTGGCGATGCTTGAAATGTCTCAAAAATAGATAATATTCTTTTCTTTATATAGATTACTTGTATTAGCTGTAAAAAAAAACACCAAAAATGGTTCTAATTAATAAAATGAATAATTTTATTAAATTGCTCTCCAACAGCTCATAAATAATTTATTGTGTCTCTGATGGAGGAGTTGCTGCATACATTTGTCAATACAATGATATTGCATTTAAATTACCATGAATGTTTTATCCTTAAGAAATTTTAGAGATAAGTATGGAATATTCCTCAAATGGAAAAATTCAATTTTGATAAAAATAAAGGTTAGAAAGAAAAATAATACTTCTAATGGCTTATAATATTAAATATTTATATATGTAATACGCCTGTATAAATAAAAATGAGCTGTTTTATTCTTAAGCATCATTAACTTTGTCTCTTGTTTATCCAAAACTTTTGAGAAAATGGTGAGAAGTAACAAAGGTCGTCAAAAGATACAGATGAAAAAAATGAGAAATGAGAGTAACCTTCAAGTGACTTTCTCGAAGAGAAGGTTTGGTCTTTTCAAGAAAGCCAGTGAGCTTTGCACATTGTGTGGTGCAGAGATTTTGATGATTGTGTTCTCTCCCGGTGGGAAAGTGTTTTCTTTTGGCCATCCTGGTGTTAGAGAACTAATCTATCGTTTTCTTAACTTTAACCACAATTCTCTCATTCCTCACCAACCAAACAACAACCTACAGCTTGTTGATTCTCGTCCGGATAGAAACATCCAATACCTCAACGAGATGCTCACTCATGTAAAATATAATTATATTTTATTATTTTATATGTTCATATATATGCATAAACCATATATATATCTCTTTTCTTATTTCACAAAATAATTAAATCTCATCATTGCAGGTGCTGGCCAAACAGGAAAAGGCAAAACATAATAGAATGTCATTGAACATGGTGAAACAATCAAGAGAACAAAGAGGAATCTGCTGGTATGAAAAAGATGTGAAAGAATTCGACCTGACCGAAACCGACGATCTGATTGGTGCTCTTCAAGATGTAAGGAAGAAGTTGGTAAGTGACATGTCTCACTATCCTCAATTAAATGTTTCTCATCAGAAATTCATGGGAGAAACTGCTGTCTTTGGTGGTGGTGGTAATGTTGATGTTGGCGGCATTGATCTGTTTGATCAAAGAATGAATACATTCAACTATAATCCAATCATGGGTTTTCCTAACCAGACACCACTGTTTGGATACAACAATGATGGAGTTATCGTTCCGAGTTACAACATGAACTACATGTCAAGTTACAACTTCAACTAGCGCTAGAGTCTAAGGCTAGAAGAGCAGCTGTGATTTGAAATCATCCTATGAGTTATTTTGGCTATGGTTACTGTAAGGATTGTTCTTGTCTTGTGAGACTTCAGTTTATTTTTCCTTTCATTTTGTTCAGTATGTTTGCTTCTTCTCTTCATAGTTTATTTGTACTTTTGCGAGTTTGGATTGTATTGGGCTAGCCACCCACGGTTTAATCAGACATTTTATTTTGCAATTCCAGTTTGATGTTACATAGTGAGATCAAACAAGATTTACAAATGAATTCTTAACAAACGCACAATGAATCTGCACAAGTTCGAATTTAGCACGCACTATTTAAAAAGAATCAGATTTCTTCTTTTTGAATAAGTAAAAATGACATGGTATAATCAAAGATGCAAATGGACTAGGAAGAGAAGAGTAATGGTTGAAAACCTTCAGAAGCAAGCCTATGCCTTTGGTGATGTTCTTCAACTTTATACGCAACAATCTCTTCAAAAAGCTGTGAATCCAAAACACAATCCTTTCGTCCGTATACTCCAGCTTGTACTCCAGCCACAAGCTTTGCAATCTCACGGCCAGAGAATCCTTCCGTCTTCTTTGCAGCCTCAGAAATCACTTGATCAGTTAAGTCTGCGTTAACCGTAATCTTTTGTGACAGCTTCTTAAACAAATGACTCCATTTGTGTTTTGTGTCTTTGTCGTTATCACTATTCTTTAGATATTTGTTGACGTAGAGATTGAGAAGCTTGAAACGTTCATCTTCCCCTGGAAGTGGGAACTCAATGACTTCATCAATCCTGTCTGTAACCGCACTATCGAGATCTCCAGGTCTATTTGTAGCTAAGACAAGAACAATGTCCCGAGACTGATCACCAGTTCGGAAGAGCAAAGCGTTCAGAGCACTACGTTGAGCCTCACTCATGTAAGTGCTGTTACGCCTGCAAAGAGAAAAGTATCATCTTTCTTTAAACCCAAAGAAAAATTTGCAATCTTTCTGTTATTTTACAGTCAGAAATCTAATATACTAGTTCTGACTTTTAAGTAAACGATCCAAATTGTCAAAAGGGTTATAGAAACTTAGAGAGGGAGATCTTACTCGCATAGAAAAGCATCAGCTTCATCAATGAAAAGAAGTAAACCTTTGTTTGATTTCTTAGCCCAATCAAATATCTGATGGATTTTAGTAACAGCTTGTGATCCCAAAGGAGCAACATCTCCTCCTGTCATCATAGCACAATCCAGACCCTGTAGAAAAATAATTGTATATAAGAGAACTCATAAAGGCTGGATTATTAACAAAGCTAGTAGTAGCACATAGTTTTGACAATAACTCACAGATTTCCGAGCTATTTCCCTTGCCACCATAGTTTTACCAGTACCAGGAGGTCCATAAAACATCATGTTGCGGAATGGTGCTTGATGTGTTTTGGTATTTGATGTAGCTCTAGCGAGTCGCTCGATTCGCGTCTTTAAAGAAGGATGGAGAACGACATTATCAAGCGGCTTTCTCCCTTCTGCTACAGATGCTGCCGCTGCTCCCGAGATTCTGTTCTTCAACTGAGACACCGAGCCTGCCCAAGGAAATCTACCCATGGAAGATTCTCGAATAAGTGATGGTTGTCCAAGCATCCTATTAATATAACCCCATGTAACTCTAGCTCCTTCACTATTAAATACAAAAGAATCACGAGATAGGTTCCATTAGAAGAAAGGAAGATGATAATAGAATCTAAGATCACTCAAGTCAAATCAGACTGGTTAATCGCATTATATCCAGTAGCTTATTTAGTTCGGAGATGCATACCGTGTTGTGTAAACTCCTGCAGCTAATGCAGTAGCTCCTCCAACAGTCATTATCAGCTTATTCCTATCAGTTAACAAGGTCCTAAACCCGCCTGCCAATTTCATACAGAAGTAAGCTAAAGGAACAAAAAAAAACTGATCTTTCTTGATTGATCAAAATCCAAAGCAAGAAGATCTAACTTTTCTTGATTGATCAGTTTACCTTCAATGTGACTGAACATTGTGTTGATTGCAGCAAGCCACTTCTCCCTTTCACCATTTATCCTTTCCATAAGCAATCTTCTGTTTTGCTCTTCAGTAAGTTTGGCTTCATGAGCCCGACCTTCAGCTTCAGCCATGGCCTTGACACGAATCGTCTCTCGCTCAAGTTCAGCACTCTCTTTCTCAGTTTGGCGATGCTGAGCTTGGATCTGTTCTTCTGTGGCGATTCTTGTTCTCTCTTTCCTAATAGAGGACTCCTCTTGCATCTTAACCAATTCCACATTATGATGTCTCTGAGCTTCATGATCTGTCTACATTACCCCCAAACCAAAAACATTTGTCAGATTCTATACTTCAGAAAGATTATCCCATTTACGATAATTTACATCAAAAAGAGAGTAACTAAACCTGTTGTCTCTTTCTTGCCAATTCATCCTCATATCGAAGACTTTGTGCTTTGGTTTGCGCATGTGTCTGCAAAAGATTTCTCTGGTCCTCAGCCAATTTCCGCTGTCTCTCCTGCCCGTTTCAAATGCCCCATAAAACAGATTGCATTAAGTCTTATGATCCCCTGTTTAAAAGTGGTAGCAAAATGAAAAATTCAGTTACTCACAATATCAGTGTTTGCTTGAACAGCTTCGTACTGAGATTTCTCAGCCTCTAATTCAGCTAACCGAGTTTTCTCCTGCTTCCTCATGAGATCAAACACCTAAATGAAAAAAAAAATCAAGAACCCAACAAGCTAAGAATAAAAATCCAATTCCGTAATCAACAAAAGACACGCATACATCTCCACAAATCAAAATCCAATTTTTAAGTTAAAATTCCCCTATTTGATAAACCCTAATTTCAGTTGGAACTTGGTAAAATAGATAGAACAAGTCACCTGTTTGAAATGGGGAGAGCTATTGATATCTCTAAGAGCTTTTGCAGCTCTCTCAAGAGCCTCAGGATCAAAACCAGATCCTTTGGGCTCATCAGACTCTGCTTTATTAGACTTACTAGAGTCCGACGAAGATTGATTCGCCGGAGAATCTGACGGAGGTGGAGATGGAGATGAAGAATAGAAAGGAAACCGGAATCGAGAATCGGCGTAAGCACGGTTCTGAGACAGTGACATTGAAGTGAACGCAGCAGCTATCGCCGCCGCGGAACATAATCTAGAAGCAGCCATGGATTTCGACAGAATAAAAAAAGACTAAACCCTTTTCAAAAGATTGAGAAACAGAGCTAAAGGTTCATCAAAGTCGTGAATTTGACGGTGGATGATGGTTGATTTCTTGGTTTTGCCGACCATAAACCCACCGTGGCTGAGATTTTAGGGTTTAAACGGTATTTTAAAAAAGACATAATAAAATAAACAATGATAAAAAATCTCCTTTTGCTTGGAGAATAATCAAATACAGATGTGGGCCTAAATTTTACTGTGGCCCGTTATTGGGATATGTTAAATACAAATGTGGGCCTAAATTTTATTGTGGCCCGTTATTGGGATATGTTCTGAGCGCAGCTGTCAAGAGATGAAAAATGAAAATTACTGTGTTAAAAAAAAAGTTATAAAACAGGTTTGAAATTTGCTAAGTTTTGCTAAAAGATACCGTGTGTTTTTATTTTTTAAGATCACGAGTACGTAAGATAATTGTTCTTCTAATAAAGTATTTAAAGTATAAGAAATTATTCCACAATCCACATTGAAATGATTAAAACTACTAAATACTGAAGTTAGTTTTCGTATATTCTCCATGGAATATATATAAAAAAAAAAAAAAAAAAAAAAAACACAAAATTTGAGCTTAGTGGATATAAGGATTATTCGAACGTACGTCCTTACAAATTTATAAGTTTTAAAACTATTGGCTATTATAGGAGTGCTATTTTAAGCACAAATAGAATCCACTTTTAATTATAAAATCTAATTAAACGTAACCAGCTTTCGTAATTGTAATTTCATGCATTGTATTGAATTGAAAGATTTACAATAGTTCGAAGTTATGAGAAAAGTTCACAACCGTCATTTTAGAATAGTTAATACTTCTAGTTACGAGTTTAAACGCACAGTATATTTCTATATAACACCTTACAGTTTCTTTTATTTTCCAATTTCTTTTGTTTTAAAATAACATCTTTTATAGTTACTAAATTCCAATTTTTTGTTCTTTCATTATGGTTCGTATATATGGGTCGCACATTTGTGCTGGGAATATATACACTAATACAAGATATGTGCTTTATAAATATTACAGAATAATATTGTCTCTCTTTTTCAGGAAAAAAAAAACATTATACTTGTCTTTTTTTCTTTCTCTTAAACGAATTGGATCTGCAATTATTAAAATTGAACTGTATAATTCCAATTCTCCGTCATAGTTCGTATATGGGTCGCAATTTTGCGACGTGGAATATACAAGGCATGTGCTCTAAAATATTACCGAATCAGCTATACTATCCCTCCTTATTTTTATTTTCGTAGAAAAGTTATATTTTGTGTTTGCACAAAACGAATAATACTTGAGATGAATCAAATTGATACAAATGTATAGATCAATAGGGGACCTCTCATTTTGACTTTTAATCTTAATTATCATTTTTTGTTACTTTTGAGTTTTTTTTATACTAAAATTAAAAGTCAAGATGAGAAGTCCCCTACTATTATTCTATACACTTTTTGTGTCAATATGATTCAGGTTAACAAAAACGAGTTAATTACACCTATACTCTCTTTTAGTTCTAGTACTACTATTTATTTTCACCAAATCAGTTAAAACGAAGTCATCATCAAGCTATAATACTTATGACAACAACAGTTACAGTCTATAAAATTATAAATCATATAATATAATAATGCCTTGAACCTCTGTGTGATTGAATAGAGATGAATTATTATTATTATTATTTTTTTTTTGTGCACAAGATGAATTATTATTTCTAATAATGATATAACCACTGTCATCAAAAATTTAGGCGTTGGTATACAAATAACATTCCATGCAAAAAGTTTCTCCCCAATAAGGACACGTGCATCTCACGAGAACCAAACAATTTAATAATGATTGATCCGCCAAAAGAAAGTAATAACAACCATCTTCTCAATTTCTTCTTTTATTTACCGTCACAATCATCATCGATGATCTCTTGATTTATTTGTGAGCGCGCACTACCGTATGGTCTGTTACAATGTTCATGGAGATTGTCATCACTCACCCAGGCTAACGCGCCAAATAACGAGGTGCGTGCAAAAAAGAACCAAAACATGTTCGGAATCGTTTTCTCAGTGGTTTTATAATCGTCCGATCTTTATTTTTTTTTAATTGGATTTTAATGATATGTGTAAGAAGAATGGATATAGGATTCGAGGCGAGCTAGTTTGTCCGAGTCTTACATGAAAACGCACACTGATTGATTTAGATTAGCACGGAAGTAGAGGATTCTTACATAATCGTAACACCAAAATAAGTATGTAAATACATTTAAATATCTTTGCTTTGATAAAATATCTTTGTCGACTTCAGAAGACCCTGCAAGTCATTGAAAAGCCAGATGAATTTAATTCTTCAAAAAAGACTAGAAATAGGTAGACTATTTTATCAATTCTTTGATACAATACTGAACTTAATTAAGCTAGCTATAGTCTAAAGACTCTATAAACTATAGATTAAAAGAGAAAAGGGATTACACTATTTATATATATATATGTGGAGTAGTTTTTGCAATGGTAAAGACAAGAGACATAGAACATGCTATCATTATGTGGGACTTCAATTTTTCTTGGCTAGAAGACAGATAAGACGATGGTTGAAAGCTTTTCATCAGGAAATAGCATTTTTGGTTGTATAGATAGATATAAGAGATAATGACTTATGATAAAAAATTTCAAGAACTCAACAAAACTAACTTTTGTATTCTCTGTTACTAGATTGCTTTTGGCCCCATAGTTAGAGGTTGGGACAGTTCATAGATATGGGGAAAGGTGGTGTTTACTATATGTATATAGATCATCTAAGCTAGATTTTTTTTTTTTTTCCTCTGTTCTGGTGAAACAAGACGACATGTACGCATATAAGAAACTGGAGGCTGCATGACTATTAATAATGTTTTCTTATGCATAATGTTTACCTTTTAGAGTTCCTTACATACCTTCAGTGGTTGTTTCCATCTGAAGGGTAATTGGGATCCGGATAACGCCCTGAGTCAATGTCATTGACATCCCTAATGAGGAGCTCATAGTGTCGCCTTACTTCTTCAGCTGATTTGCTACCAACTGCTCTGGCAACGTTATGCCAACGGTCAGGAGTGTCTTGGTCATATTTAGCCAATGCCCTTTCAAACAGTTTATTCTCCTTACGTGTCCAAGTAGTGTTATAGCTCGTGGAGTTGGAAGCCATTTCACGAATAAGTATGTATATCGAGAGTACGTAGAAGATTGAAAAGAGCCTTTTAAATGGATCTCTGGTTTCTTGGGAGGGAGAAAAAGAAGGAAGATGTATGTATGACTTGAGAAAAAGGAGTTGATATGGTTAGCTAAGAGAAGGAGGAGCTCCTTATAAGTAGGAGGAAAAAAGCATGGTGTGGGGTTCCGCCAGTTGGAAGAATATATACTTCAAGAATGACTATTTCTTTTAGCAACCACATAAAGTCTTAGAGAAGGTACACGATTGTGAAACAATCCAATGAAACCTGATATATATTTCTTTTAGCAACCACATAAAGTCTTAGAGAAGGTACACAATTGTGAAACAATTCAATGAAACCTGATATATATTTCTTGACCTTGCAATTGGGAAATTTAAATGGTTCTTTCTTCTCTTTCTTTCCTTGCTACTATCCGTACAGTAAATGACGAAGGCAGTAACCATTTACCTTATCGTACCTCTTAATTGAGGCACGGCTAGCTTTGTAGAGATCTTTTCATCACTAGATTGTAGTATCCGATGCTTATTTTAAACACATGAGATTGTTAGATCATGTTTGATGCTTCTTGTGATCTCCATCCATTTTGATTGGAAATCTCTATTTATGATAGGTTAGTGATGATATGTCTTTTCGTGGATACCATATATATGTCCAAGTCATTTGGTAATGTCATAAAAAGAAAACACAACCCCACTTCATCGATTCTTGCCATTCTCGTTGTTATGGCTCTTATATCAAATTTGGTAATATTGTAATCATCTGAGTGATCTCTTTGGTTACATTTGGCTTGTGTTGAGCATCTGTTGACAAGGATGGAAACTAGTGCATGCAACCCTTATTAGTGAATATATCAAAACCCTTTATATGTCCTCTTGATGCTCTTTTTAATTTATTTGATATTATATCTTGATGCTCTTTAATTGCTTAATTAGCTTTAAATTCTACTCCCTCAAATGAGAAGAAAAATATCAGAGTATTACGAAGAAGTACTTTTGGCTTAATAATAGTTAGAAATTAGGCCTCCAAAACATGTTCCTCCCTGGACCGCGTGACCACAAAACATGCATTGTCAACCTTAAGAACCGAACCTTGTTAGGTTATAGTATATTGATTTCGTCATCAAACCAGTCAATCGTTATCTTTTATATGTATAGGAATCTTTGCTTTGTCCTTCTTTTCTTAAACGGGTTACGAAGATTGGTTAATTTAAACCTTAGTAAACTTGAGCAACTACTTTTCTTGCACACCATTCCTTTATAAAGATATCCTGCGTTTGGCGCATGCATACAAAATTTTACGTGGATATAAAACTGTATAAAGCATATATGGATTTAAAACAAAGAATTGTTCTATTATATTTGACAAATGTTTTTTTAATAACTAATGTATATATATGTAATATGTATTCGTAAATTTATATGTGCTTCATACTTTCTAAGATATTCCTATGTTATTTATGAAAATGATAAGGTAATCAACGTGAAAAAAAGTTCTCTATAAATTCATTTTTACATAAGAGTTCTCCAACACAATTTTTACTAGCTTGTTCATAAATTTATATTTTTCTCTTCGTATTTTTTGTTTGCATTACTAAACTGGAGTTAAATATGCATGCATTATACAACCACGCACGAGAATGGAAGAGCAAAATAAATAATTAAAAAAAAAAAACAGGACCTTTTCGAGGATATTCAGGTGTTCTTATTTATGTTTCTCACTTATTTAACATTGAGTGGGTAACACAAGTGGACGAATTCCAAATCTTGTGAAGATCTCGTCGATGACATCTGCGCCTTTCTTACGCTTCTTCTGCTCCTTTGTTTTGGACATTTTTTAACCTCTCCGATTCCTCTCCACTCGGTGTGTTCTTTTTTTGGACTTAATATTTACAATAATATATATATATATATATATAAAATAATGAAAAGATGAAGATATGTACTGTATTTCTTTTCCCTAAAAAGTTATAAAATATCAGCTCTCGTAAGTCGTAACACTCTTTGGTCTCTCTATTCTAAGCTTTCTGATAAAACATTCTTTTGGCAGATACTCATCTCCTTTCAACTTCACTTGCCCACTCAACAACTTGTCCTCTTGCAATATTTTTTTGGACTCTTCCATTTGGATCCGTACCTTCACGTCTACGCTTCATTGCTTAAGGTAAGCACTCATATATATTAGTTAATTACTCTTCCATTATGAACGCTATAACTATTTCGCTACAATAAGTTGTTTTCATGTCCGGTTTTGTCTAGTCATGTGATTCCTTATACCCAATTTTCTACCCATAATAGGTTGAGTTTACAAGATGAATCGGTTTGGTTATGTTAGACACTAGAGTTAGTTTTATATGAGCCAAACCGGTTTAAAATGATCATAATTTAATTTGGTAACAAAATATCATGATTTTGTGTAGACTTAAGAGAGGAACCGGGTCGGTATTCTGATCAAGTAAAATGTAAAATCAAACAAGAAAATGAGCTGATCAGTTTGATACTTTTGCTTAATTCAGTTAATTTTTATAATGATTTCGCTATGAGAACATGCAATGTGGTCAGGTTTCAAGTCACAAAACTAATTGGGTCTTAATATTGCATTTTATGTATAATGTGTGTGGGGTTTACTAACACCACTATATAGATTACTATATGGGCTAATAGTACAATTTCGTAGCTTATGAAGGTACTAATAATATTGTTTGTTGTCTCAGTCCGTAGGGGGGGACAAATTCTCTTTTCTTCTTTCTGTGATTCGATTTCGATCTTACCTGATCCCTTTGAAGTGGACCATATTTGACGTTTCGAGGATGCTCCCTCGTAAAAGCTCTCATGTATCTAACATCTTTTTAACCACTTTGTATTCTGTTACTTCTTTCCGTGGTTAAAATATAAAAAAAAATCTCATTGTGGCATTATTATTATGAGGGCTCAAATTAAATGCAAATCGAATTTTTATTATTTAATTACCATGTTTATGTTCCCGAACCCGAATCCACATATTTTGATGTCATCATACACAATTTTTTGGGATAAAATGTTCTAAAAAGAAAAATCATTTATTTTGCCTCCTGACACAGCACGGAATTGTCCGGAGACGACTATTTTGGCTGCAATATTGTAAGTAAAACAGAAGAAAAAGTAAAAGCCGCCAATCAGTTTTAATTCACGAGAAAAAACGATATACGTGTAAAAATTTCTGTTTGTTACGGACATGCATGTATGTATGTACCAATTCTATTATTCTAACGTATTTATATTTGACTGAAGTTTAAAAATGTAGCATAATATGACTGCGGTAAATTGTAATAATCAAACTTCTTAATTTTTCATATTTTTCTAAGTTAATTCAATTTTCGTGTGGGATGAGTGACGCAAATGAATATGTGCCTTACAATAAATTAAATGAGAAAAAAAAAATTGATCAAAGAAAAATATCTCTAAGTAGATCCGAATAGGATAACCCAAAAAAAGTACTACCAATATATATATATATATATATATATATATATTTTAAACTACCATATGTGAAGATTAGAAAAGACCTATAACATAAATTTCGAAGAAGTATCTCATATCTCATCTTGGAATGAATGCGTGGTTGTTACATCGAAGACTTATCAAAAATCTTGAGCTCAATCCAACTTTTCGGCGATGGCTAAAACTTTCTCATCTTTGAGTTAACAAGATCATAAAATTTTTTCTGTTTACTGTTTATTAATGCAAAAAAATAAAATAAAAACAGTTGATAATGATATATCTCTTACGGCCTCTAACTGTCCATTAGTTTATACTAAATGGGCTGGAAGTCCATTATCATTATCTTGTCATGGGCCTAATAGCTCTACCATGACCAGTAGTCATTAACACCACGTTATAACTATTTAATGCATGGCAAGTTTGATAATTTAAAATTTTAGTTTTTTTTTTAATTAGTTAGCGCCTAGTACCATATGTTTATATGGAATTAATTAATTCAAATAATAACTTATAATATATTATTTAATATCTTATAATATAATATTAAATAAATTAAAAATAAGAGCCTGAATGATCGAATCATATTTAAACAATATTTTCCTTCACGCCTTTCTTCCTAAAAATATATATGAAAATGCTTAATATTTTTTTTTATAGAAAATGCTCTTGCATCTAACAGGGTTAGCGTAAGATGTACTTTAATTTCATCTACCCTATATATACATCGTCTGTTGAATTTTATGTCTACTACCAATTCTAACGCGTGCCATACCAAATCTTGAAAATTTAATTAATCTTGATTATCATGTTGGTCAACAAGAAACATCAAAAATTATGTTAGTGTATTATCTCAAGTCACTTGCAATTTAATAAAACTTTGTTTTTGTTGTGAGACTCAGAGTAGTTTTCACTTGTCAATGAGTGGGTGGGGCTGATCATATTATATATAATTTGGGACATCATAATTTTGCCTAACTAAATAAAAAATTACCTAACTAGAAATACCCTAATTTTGTGTTACTAGATGGAATTTATAAACAGAAAAACTCTTCTCGACTACATTATCATTAGTGGGTTAATTAAATTTATATTTGGAAAACCCAAACGTATGCTTTATGTATATTTTAGCTGAGTCTATCACAGTCGAACCTCTTATTTTGATTTGGCCAATGAGGAGGAGTCCTTGCCTACGCGTTGGGACATCGATGTTGTGTCTCTATTAAGCCATCAGCATCGCTACAACACATGGTGTGTTTTTAAGGGTTTTAAAATAATAAAAATATTGAATAGTGGGTACAACTGTTGTTAAGATATAGAAAATTAGTCTCCTATAAAAACTGTTGAATAGTGTGTTCTTAAGTGTAGACTATTATTTAAATATTTTAATTTCCCTAAGACCACTACAACTGATGTGGCCTTAAGGATGCTCTTACGACACACCTTTATCAATCTCTTTTAATTTTATTGTATTTAGAGAACAACTATATATAGTAGTATATGCTTAAAGAAAAAGAAGCGTAGAGATATAAAATCATTATATTTTTAACCCATGATAACTACTACCAAGTACCAACTACTGATAAAATATTTTACACCAAGTGTGGATCACTCATGATCTATCGTCAAATATAGAACAATTCTCTAATTTTGATCTAGATAAAGCCAGATAACGCTCTTTTGAACTTTCCATGCTTGAATATTTCTTACAATATCCTCCCATTACTTGCCTTCTTTTAGAAAAGATACTCTAAAGTTAGACCAGTCAACGGATGGCGACGAACAGGTCTTTCAGAAAATGTTGATAGTTTGCGTTTTTTTGCGAAGGATGTGGTCACAAGAAAGTACTCTATCCCTCTTTCTCATGGCATGTGATGTGACCTAACACATTCTCAGCTATATATGTTATTAATCTTTTTAATTTACATAAGAGTAATTAAACACACTTAGAATTTAATTGTTGGATTATTGATATTCCAGATATTTTGGGTTGAATTCAAACTTTTTAATAAGTGTAATTGTTGGTCCAAGAAAAAAAGACACCAAAACTGTTTCGCAGTAAACGCCAAGCAACATGTTGCATTGTTGATTTGTTTCTATTTGGGATTGACATTACTCAGTATATTCGGTTTGTGGAAAATATACATATTGCTGTTTCATTTTATTTATGGAAATTTTATTGCTATATATGTAAATTTAATTACTATCTATATATCCTCGTGTTTTTGTTTTTGCTAACTTGCTATGACCCAAAATAAATTGAACTCAAATAAGCCTGCCTTGGTAACTATTAAAGATTCTGGGGTAATATTGAGTAATTTGCCTGGTGATAATGTAGTCTTTCTTGTCTTGATCCACCCAGGGACCCAATGTTGGTGATAATGTGTTATTTCTTTCTTGACCATGATGCAAAATGTGACAAGAGGATATGATGCAATCCGATAAACCAAAACATAAAAATGTGGTGAGTTAGAATTGTGTTCGGTGTTCTCGTGCCTTGTGTCTAATAAAGCTTTCTTAAGACTCTCTATATAGACTAATACACAGAAACTAGCTATGATAACTATCTTATGCAATGGATCAATACAAAACCCCCGAAGATGAACTTAAAAAAACAAGTCAAACTTCTCGTTCAACTTTCGATAATTAGAATGAATCCCCACTCTACATACGTATAATTGAAATCACTATCTTATGTTTCAATAATAAGAATTAACCCATACTCAACGATGTGTATAATTGAAATCACTATTATTTCACGAAGAAGATAAAACCACACTATTAAGTATTAACTTAACCAAAACAGTAGTCAAACTTTTTTGACTGGAAAAGAAACCAACTCTTAAATTATCTAGAAAAAAACAATCTTAGTTACATCACTATCATCATCATCAATCTTTATTAGAAAGAATGGTGAAAATCATTAGCTTTAAAATTAATACGATTAGAAAAGCAAGAGAAGGAAGGAAGACTTTTATTCAAAAAAATATATATTCCCTCATTAAAAAAAAAAAGAATAGAAAAGACTTAAAGAAAAAAAAAAGCATGTCAAATAAAAATTACTGTAAGCATCAAAAATTGTTTGCATGTGGAGTTGACCTAAGACCATATATATATATATAAGAGAAGCACTCAGATCAGACCTCGTCCTTTCAATTTAGTCTGCGCTTCCACACGGCACTCTTATTATTATTATTATTATTATTATTATTATTATTATTACTTTACTTATTATCATGTTTTAATTAAAAAATTTATAAAAAGAAACGCGGTGATGTAAACACCGTGACGGCCCAATTACCGTCCTTAGGCTCAACGGTTTAAAATCGATTGTCATGTCTAAAAGGCTGTCACTTTTTGAAACACTCACAGTCCTCTTTCCTTTTTTCTTCTTCTTCTTCTTCTTCATAAATCTCTCTTCTCAGTTCTCTCTCTCATTCTTCTCCAGTTTTTTTTTTTTTTTTTTTTTTCACCAACCATTATTCTTTTCTTCTTTTTTCAACGGATCTTTGCACGAACACACCTTGAAAGACTGATTCTTTTTCTTGACCCAGTTGAAAAAAGTTTGTGCCTTTTTATTTCTCTATAAAAAAAAAAAACTGAGGATTTAGGGTTTGTGTTTGGAATTTAGCAGAGGGTATGCTCAAGGTTTTAGCTGAAGAAATTATCGCTTTTTATCATCAGTTCTTGTTTCTCTTTCTGATTTACGGTGGATTTGCTAGAGAAACACTCTGATTTTGTTCTTGAGAGTTCTGCAAATATATATATATAGACGCTGTGGTAGTGTGGTTCCTAGTGTAAGCAAGCAATTCTTCAATTGAGTTGCTTTGGAGTCTCTTCACATAATAAGGTAAGTCAATTTTATCCCCATTTACAACTTCCCTTGTTAGTAATGATAGCTTGAGAGATGTTCTTAAAAGAACCCTTTTTTTTTTGTGTGTGTGTGTGTGTGTGTGTTTTATCAGACTTGAAGAATTTAGAAACGTCCTGATTAGATGGCAATTGATTACACTGACCGGATGCATCACTCTTATAAGGTTTGTGTTGTTTTATCAAACATCTCTTGTGATGATTGAGTTTTTATGTCTTTCAATGTTTGTTATTGTAATGACTTGTTTGTGTTGTTACTCTGTTTCAATTGTAATGACTTGTTTGTGTTGTTACTCTGTTTCAGATACACTCTTCCATGTGCATAGAACTGAGAAACGTAGTTGATAGAATCATGAGAATCGTTCCTCTTATAGAAGATGCTCGACCTGGTTGCTCCTCTGGCATACAGACTCTTTGTTTACTCCACAAAGCTTTGGCTAAAGCTAGGCTCCTTCTTCAATATTGCAGAGAATCCAGTAAACTCTACATGGTATGTTTTAAAAATCTCAACTTTTTAACACATTTTTATTAGTTGATTATGGGCCACTAATCCCTTATTTCATCTCTATATGGTCTAATGTGTTTAATACTCTTCAGGCAGTAACAGGAGATGCTATACTCGCTAGAGGTTCTAGCGCAAAAAAATCATTGGAGCAATGCTTAAACGACATTCAAAGTATGGTACCAACTGTTTTGTCTATCAAGGTTTGTACCAAAACTATGTTTCTTCTCTCGTCTTTTCATAATTTTCGTAGAACAAAGTTAGCAGAATCACTGATACGAGTTTCGCTTGCAGATAACTCAGATAGTCCAAGATCTTAGATCAACTGTGTTGACTCTAGAATCATCTGAAGAAGAAGCTGGGAAAGCTATTAGAGAATTGATGCAACGTAGCACAACTTCTTCTGTTTCTTCCGATGAGAGCAACAACGGTTTCTGTTTTGCAGCAATACAACTCCAACTTTCAACACCTGAAGCCATTGCGATAGAGAGAAGATCCTTAAAGTCGCTTTTGGCGAAATTAAAAGAGGGTGAAGTGGATAAGAGACAGATTCTCAAGTTTCTTCTCTATCTCCTGAAAAAGCATGAAAGAAACATTTGTGAAGAGAACTCTTTCTCACATCATCAGTTCATCAATGATTCTCTACATGGTAATGCTGCGGAACCCGAGTATTCTGAGGAACACAGTGCTACATCATTTCCCGAGCAATTCAAATGCCCTCTTTCTCTTACCGTGATGTATGATCCTGTCATCATTTCCTCAGGCCACACCTTTGAGAGGATGCGGATTCAGAAATGGTTTGATGAAGGTAATGTTTCTTGTCCTCTATCAAAAAGGAGACTGGATGATTTCACATTGGAGCCTAACGTAGCGATCAAGAATCAGATATCAAAATGGTGCGCCAGGCACGGTCTTGATGTCCAAGATCCAGCGATGAAAGACACAAAGGCTTCTTCTCACAGTATCGACTTCTCTGTTTCCATTGCTAGTTTCGGAAGTTCTCTTTGCAATATCCCAGATCTCGGCGGCCTTTCGATTACGGATTTAAACTCGATCTGTTCCATTGATTCGCCATCCTACTCTAAGATGTTAAAAGGTGGTTACTTTACGCCAATGCAGCGGATAGATTCTTCTGCTTCAGGGGAGAGTGTCACAGATTCTTCTAGTCACACCGAGATTGAGATAGATCCCTTATGTGGACTCACTAACCTTCCATGGGATGCACAGATCAAGGTCATTGAAGATGTGAAAAGTCGTTTTGAGCACAGTACCCGCGCTTTTCGGTCTATGTCACCGAGTAAATTTCTTGAGCCACTTATCACATATCTGAAGAATGCTCTCGAAAGATATGGCACTGCGGGAGACATAATAAAGGGTGGATTGGATTTGTTATTGGCGTTCCTCAATGGAAACAGGAAGGCTATAGAAGCTTTGGAAGAAGAGGTTTTCAAAATGTTCTCGGTCTTCCTCGAGTCGGAGGTAGTAGCTGAAGAAGCTCTGAACATACTTGAGGTTGTCTCCAGCCATCAGCAAGGTCTCTCCAAGATAACTTCATCAGGCTCTCTCTCTTCCCTCTTGAAGATCGCAGAGTCTCAAGCAGAACATCTCCAAGAACAAGCTATGATCACACTCAAGAACCTTTCATCAAGCAGTGAGATATGTTTGGAAATGGTATCTCTCGATTTCATCCAGAAGCTCACATTGTTCTTGCAACGAAACATATTCTGCAAACACTCGATCATTATTCTGAGAAACCTCTGCAACACTGAGAAAGGTCGGGTTTGTATCACAGAAACTCCGGATTGTTTAGCTTCCATAGCTGATTTACTCGAGTCGAATGTTCCCGAGGAGCAAGAGAATGCAATCTCCATCCTCCTCCAGCTCTGTGTGCAGAAGATCGAGTATTGCGATCTTGTGGTGAGACAAGCAACTGATATTTACTCATCTCTTCTCTTGATATCCAACAATGGAACCGATGAAGCTAAGGTGGGAGCATCGGAATTACTTAGAGCTCTTGAAGAAGTAGATTCCGACAGAGAAGAAGAAGAAGGAGAAGAAGAATCATCCAGACCAGAAGAAGAAACAACTGCTTCAACTAGTTCACAGGTTGTTACTTCAGTTACTCGTCAGGAACCTATCATAACAACAATACCAACTCCAAAGAGATCTGGTCCTCCAAAGAAATCTAGTTTTTTTGGATTCAATTTCTCCAGTCTCAAGAAGAAGAAAGGATAGTTACAACAAGGCACAAGTTTAATTAGGCTCGTTTTAACTTAATTTTTTTTTGAGAAATTTCATTAATTTCTTTTGGTTCTCTGCTTGTTGGCTTAGCTAGGTTTGTATATGTTGATGCCAGGCCAAAAATGCCTCCATTAATACAAGTATAGTTGTATAATTTGTGAAAAGGATATAGTTGTGAGGAAAATTAGCTTGCATTTTTGTAAATTATTAACTTTAGGATTTTTTTTTGGCATTTTTTTCCAACTATAAAATGTTTAGCATACATATATAAAAAAAGTTCAGCTGGAATTTTCCTTTTTTTTTTTTGTTCCATTTGATAATTTTATATAATCTACAATGTACAACAAGGAATTGTTACGGCCACAAGAATTTTGCACTTATACATATCCCCTGGAATATTTATCTCTATAGTATGAAGATAGTATTGAAAGATCTTTTTGGATTGGGTTCCTTTGTCTTTCTGGTTCAAATTTCAGATAACGTAGATAAAAGGATAAGACAATAGATTAAAAAAAAACTCTTTCCCTAACTTTTTACTTGAGGCTGAAGAAATTGGAAACGGAATCGGTTCTGAAGCTGTTGTAAAGACATTGTGAGTTAGTTTCCCAGCTTGAAGATGTCTGATCTTTCTGCAGCAAAGAACAAGGACAAAAAAGTTACTTCACGGACAAGTAACAAGAATTTGAAACTTATGAAAAGGAAAGATTATTACAGCGCCGAGAGATGTGGTTTGGTTTGCGTTTATGACTGAGTAATCGAGAGATCCTTGCTGATGTAATGGAAAATATCTAAAATCCGCCATCATTGACTGCTTCGAGACAGCTTCTGGAAGTCCTGTGAAGTAAGCCTGAAACTAGATTTCAATCTAAACAAGTCAGTAACTGCGGAAAGCTAGGTTAATTCTTACGATGAAGCTGACTATAATCACCTGTTTTGCGGATAATTCATCGATATGAGACTCAAGTTCTGGATTAATGACAGAGAGTTTCATCGACAGGAACTCGACTTGCTGTTGCAGAGATTGGACATAATTGATGATCTCATCAAGCATACCGGCTTTTCCAGTAACTTTGTTGCATCCAGGAACAATATCTTGAAGACATTTCATCTTCTTGCTTATCTTTTCTCTCCTTGCCTGCCAAGTTCCCACCACAATACATCCACTCAAATCTCTGATAAAACCCTAGAAAGTTAATTCTATGTAGTAACAGTTTTATTAGTTACCCTTTCTGCTAAGCTATGTCTGTCTGTGGCTTCACCTCGTCTAGCTCTCACATGGATGTAATCTGGTTTCTGGATCTCTGAAGATGTCTCTGTGTTGCTCATGTTTGATTTTCCTTTCATGCTTGACTCTGTTTCATCCTCTGCTTTGATCTTCTTCTTCTTCTCTCTCTGTTCTGTCTTACCCTAAAAACCAAAAGTTGAAACAATCAAAATCAATGTATCAAACAAAATCTAAAACCCCAAAAATCAATACAAACCTCTAGCTTTCTCTTGTTATGCAAGGCAATGGCTCTGTTATCTTCATTGTTCTTCACTGGTTCCATATGGAAGCTACTTGTCCTGGAAATGCAGCCATCAATAGTATCATAATCTGGTCCGAATTCTTGAAAATGTCTGAAGCTCTGCAACTCATCATTGTTGTTTCCCAAATAAGTCTCAACTCTCTTGAGCTCTTCTCTCCCATCTGAGCCAATTATCTGAAGAAACTCAGTTGAAACCAATTGTTGCTGTTGTAGCCATTTAAGCCTATCAAGTACAGACAAGTCCATGGAGAGAAGGTAAAAAAAAACTAACTTAAAAGCTCTTCTTTTCTTTTCCTTTTGAGGGTTAAAGCAAAAAGAGAGATAGAGAGTTTAAGTTATATGTGTGTGGAAGAAAAAGTAATCCAATTGATATAATTAATCTTAGCTTTAAATAGAAAGCAACATTGACCCACACACATGAGATTCGAAATCTAGTGAGAGAGGGACAAAATTGATAAAAGTGGAGGAGGTTGGGGACAAAGAAGCTGAGATGAGAAGTTGTGGGGTCTAAATGACATAACCTACCATGTGGTCATGTCTTTATGAACATGAGATGAGGAGTCTCTTCAGTTAGTCATTTTTGTGTCTTTTCTCTGTTTTTTTTTTCGTTTGCCCTTTCAAGTTTTTGAGAGGATCTTACTTAGAAAGATTGTTTCTTAAGCTTAAAGGTGGAAAATGTGTGGGGAATGTGAATTATGAATCTTTAACTTACAAATGAACAGAAATAATGGTTTGAATCATGAGCGGTTCGGGCGAGTGATATCATTCTCATGTCTTGTTGTGTGAATCTATACCGTGATCTTTGACCTTGTGACGTATAAAAACTACCATCTATCAGTCTATAAATTATACCAATATTTTTTTTATTCTATTTCATATATTAAAGAGATCGTTAACCAAAAACAAGATATATCTTAATGATAGATAGATCATCTCATAGTTTTTTTAACAGAAAACTAAAAAAATAATTAAAAAATCATGTGATTAGGACAAAAATAAATAAGAGACCTAAAAGAAGAAAATGGGTTTGAAGATAAGTGATAGGAAGGTAGGCGACACCATTGCTTTTGATCTAAGTGTTTGGTCCCTATACTTTGTTTTCTTTTGCATTTAATAATTATATATATATCTATACGTTATGTACATATTGAGTTAGATAATTCAAAGAATCAATACTATTTTGGAACATTCTTCATTCTGTAGATAAGTAGATTATTGGAGATTCTTCATTTCGAAGACATTAACACAGTTATCAACATATCTTCCATAGTTCCATACAATGATACAAACTTTTAGGTGATTTTACAAAACTTTGGTGTATAAAAAAGAAGAGACTGCGGTTGCGATATAATATCAAGTCTATAAAATGTTATACCAATGTTGCTTAGGTCTTATCCCATAAATTCTGAGACTTTTCAAAGTGCTTGGCGACTCATACTAACGCATGTCGTTTTATGTGCTCACTAAGTCTAACACTAACGCCTAACGGCACCACGTTTGTCTAGGAGCCGAAACAGAACATTTCAAAACCTCTGTCTTTTAAAAGTAAGCGACTGAACCGGCCGGTTCAAATAATTTGAGATTTTCCGGTTTTATTGTTAAACAACAACAAAAAATCGCAATTTTACGAAAACACTCTGGTTCGCTAAGCGGGTTCTCAATTTTACGAAACACTCTGGTTCGTGAAGCGGGTTCGACTTGTCTGGCTCAGGCATCGCCACAACTCTTCCGCAAGTTCACATACACGCTCGGTGCCGTGCTCCTAAGTCCTAACGTGTCTTTCTTTTTTTGTATCTTCTTTAGCTCTCTCAATTCTGAAATATCTGGTTCTCTCTTGTCCTTGGAGATTTATACGACTACGAGGTTTGTTCTCTGTGAACCAATCAATCGATGTCTGCTGCATGTGCTGTAACACCGTCTGTTAGGACAGAGTTGTTCAGCTCATCATCTAAAAGATCAATCTTTCCTGCTCAAATTTGTCGACCCAGTAAGGATTCAAATCCAAATTCTCCTTTAGATTAAGCCTGAGTTATATTTATTGACAATCTTTTGCAATGAAGGGAACAAATGTGAAATCAGCAGAAGGGAATTTGCAATTAGAGGAGGGATTGTTGCTTCTGGAGTTTCAGTCATGGGTACTTCTTCTGCTTCTCAGTCTCTTCCAGGTAAAAAAAGATCCTAGCTTTGGACTTTTTCTTCTCTTTTAGTTTTAAAAAATCTTATCTTTTTGTTTGAACGAAGTTGGATGATTCTCTTTAGGTAGTGAGAGGTTGGCTTTTAAGCCAGAAGGGTATAACTTTTGGGAATGGAGAGGTCACAAGATTCATTATGTGGTTCAAGGAGAAGGCTTACCTCTTGTTCTTATTCATGGATTTGGTGCTTCTGTCTTTCATTGGAGGTACCCTTCCTTAGTTTCACCTCCCAAGCTCTATATTGTCACTCTTCTCTCTTGATTTAGGATCATCTCTCTTATCAGTTTATACGTTTTAAGACAGCTTGGTTTTTATAGCATATGGATCATTGATTTTTATAGGTATAACATTCCTGAATTGGCTAAGAAATACAAGGTGTATGCCTTGGACTTACTCGGTTTCGGATGGAGTGACAAAGCTCTCATAGACTATGATGCCATGGTTTGGACAGATCAAGTTATTGATTTCATGAAAGAGATTGTGAAAGAGCCAGCTGTTGTTGTCGGAAACAGGTAACATGAATGAATGTGCTTTTATGAAGCTCTTTTTGTCAAATCCATAAGGAAATCTGAATAACAAGTTTTCTGACTTTTTTTCCATAGCCTTGGGGGATTCACAGCCTTGACAGTTGCGGTAGGATTACCTGAGCAGGTCACAGGAGTTGCACTTCTAAACTCTGCGGGACAATTTGCATCTGAGAGTAGAAAACGAGAGGAAGTTGATGAATCCGTGATAACCAAGTTTATAGTTAAGCCATTTAAAGAAATATTCCAACGCGTGGTTCTCGGGTTCTTGTTCTGGCAAGCCAAGCAGCCATCTCGGATTGAATCTGTCTTAAAGAGTGTAATGTCTTATTTGACTTTTTTTTTCAGATTTCTTCTTCTCAAAGTTTGTTACTACTTTGTACTCAATTTTGTTTATTGCAAAAATGCAGGTGTACATAGACTCTACTAATGTCGATGACTACCTCGTCGAATCCATTTCAATACCTGCAACAGATCCAAATGCTGGAGAAGTATACTACAGGTACGAAAACACCAATAAAGAGCTTCTCTGTTTTGATACATAAAGAGACCTAACTACCATTTGTTTGTTACTACTATCTTACAGATTGATGACAAGGTTCTTAACGAACCAGAGTAAATACACTCTAGATAGTGTTCTAAGTCAGATGACTTGTCCGCTTCTGTTGGTTTGGGGAGATCTTGACCCGTGGGTCGGTCCTACTAAAGCCGAGAAAATCAAAGCATATTACTCCAACTCATCGCTCGTGCACTTACAAGCAGGGCATTGTCCTCATGACGAAGTCCCGGAAGCTGTAAACAAGGCTTTGTTGGATTGGTTGTCCATTAATGTAGCTTCAAAACCATCTTCTCCTAAAGCCTTGGAAATATAAATGAAGACTCTATTTGCGAAGGAAGTATATAGTTGTATATTATACATTGTTACCCTTTTTACAATTTGCTGCTTCTGGACTTGTATAATCTGAGATTTAGAGCAGAGAGACTTGATCAAGTTTTGCTAATGAATGAATATGGATGCAACTCTTGTGGGCAAGTATCATTGAGTTGGGTATCTGAACCAGGTTTTGGTAAAACCCCTCAAGAGAATAAAAGACTACATTACAAAAGTCTAACATAGTGGGTACCAATACCCAAACAGTTTTAGATTGACTTTGACAAGGACAGGTTATTTTCACACGTGTGAAACATGCAAATTTGTAGTTTGTCTTTGGGTTTTTTGGGCTGTAAATCTAAGTGTGCACTAACTTGAGGTCTCAACTCTCAACAATTGATTTCCAAAGTAGTCGCTAGCTGAATCAATGACAAGAGCCATTTTGATTTCTAGACAATCTGAATCACTAACTGATTAACTTGAATAAGTGTGGTTCATAATAGGTCATTTCTTCGTACGATTTTGATTTTAGAGCAACATTATTAAAGGGACCGATGATTTTATTACCTAAGCCGCTTTTTAATTTTGGTGGTCAACACCTAAGCTGACAAATATCAAAATGTAATAATTAGCTTAAGAAAATGGTCGTATGAATATTGAGTGCTGTGATTCCAACCAAAGTGGCCAACACAAGGACCCCTTTCTTTCTTTTCTTTTTTATTCCAACGTTTCATGTATTTTGAAATAAAAATATGGTTCGATTCCATTTCAATCGCTATAATTCTGTTAAACAATGGCAACACGAGCGTATTGGACTGATGTGCTTCTCTTGTTTCTATGGTGATCATTATGCACCAACTCCTTTTATTTCATAAATGGGCTGGTTTATAACTAATGTATACACTAATTATGCTCATAAACAGTCTTTTCAAATGATTGCCCCCAACATAATTAGTGTTTCTTCTAAATGTTAGGGCAATCATTGTATAATTGGGGAGTACATTATAAGTTCCAACTCACTTAAATGATTAGTGTTCTCGTAAGTATATCAACTGGAGTTAGTTTTTTTTTTCCAACTTAAAGTACCTAAATAAATGTGAAAGTAAAAAAAGAAAATTTCACCAAACACTCCAAATAAAAATTTTCTCAAACAGTTTGACAAAGTGAAAGATAGCTTCCACATATTAGCCACCTCTTAAAAATAGACAACTATATCATTGTAAGTTGTAACTAGTCAATTCTAGTTCTGTTTTGTAACCCAACTGATGCACTGTTACAGTTAATTAAAAATATTCATCTAATAATCATCTGATGCACTGTTCAATTAATTTAAAAGGTAAAAAAAAAATTAAAAAAAAAAGAAAAGATAAAAAAGAAAAGAAAATATATTTATATTTATTTTATTTTATTTTTGTTGATCAAATAAATGTGAATAAAATTAGAGTGAGATGATTAGTTAATTAAATTTTGTCACACAAACATACTAACTCTTTAGTAAAAAACATATACATATATCTCGTAATGATCAATATTTATTTATTATATCTTTTTATGTGAATAACAATAATAATAAAAAGTCATCTAAGTTGGTTTATTTACAAACTGTAAAACTGCCATTTCAAGTTTTATAGATTATACCTTATTTCAGACTAAACTTTATTAAAAAAATTCAAAAGATTCAGAAAACTTTCTTCATAGTTGTTGTGTATGTAGATTATGAAATCTTCAATGCAACGTTGATATGTCTATATTTTGTCTTTGCTAAACATGTATTTGTCATGCACTTAGTTAGGATAACTAGTTGTTTTGCATAAATTTCTAGTCTCTTTTGTACACTTTGCATATTTAGGTAGTTCTTGCATCATCTTTGCATACATCGTGCATTTCGGAGTATTTCAGGTGTTTAGGAGACGTCGGAGTCGCACCGTTCGAGTCACCCACTCGAGCCACCACTGGATCCATTCGAGTCGACGTCGTTCGAGCCAACACCATCGCCGTTTGAGTCACCTAGGTCGAGCTACGATGACATTGCATTCCACTCGACGCACACGGACTCGATCACACATGTCACGAAGAAAGACGTTTGGTCTCACACGCTTGAGGGAATTCCCAAAACCGACTCCTTACCTTGTCGTTTTAAGTTTTAGGGTTTTCCATGTTGGATTACTATATATACATTTTGTTAAGTCTTTGCCGAGACATGACATCTTTTATCTCGCTTTTTCTTAAGGTTTTACCTAGCCACCAAAACCGCACTCCGATCTTGTATTCCAGATAGCTTTGATTTTATTGAGTTTTTGCATTGGATTTCTTCTACAAAGTTGTTCTTCTCATTTCTATTAATCTTACTATGTTTTGTTCTATGTTTTCTGGGTTTGCATTTTTGGTGATGATTTCCGGATCTGAGTAGTGCTATAGTTCTTGGGGATGGGATAGACTAGGTGGAGGATCATATGATGTAGAGTGTTTAAGCTTTGATTTGTATGATTCCCTTCTGGACTAGTGTTATAAATGCTAGTTTCTCTCTGATCAGTTGGAACTAGGTTCGAGACATTTCCACACCCAAAAGGTGTTTGATGAAATGTTTGACCAACTAGTGCCAGAGACTTACGTTCCTAGCCTAAGAGATTAGTTGTCTAGGATGTTTGTTGACGTGAATGAAATTGTTTGTCATGCCTGCTCAACCATGTTTCTCTAGCGAGGACTGGGTATGGAAGTGGTTGAGTTTGAGTAGCTTTTGCCAAGAGATTGTATTAGCTAAGCGTGATGTTCATTGGGATAGATTGCTTGTGACATGTTAAACACTCTGTAGACTAGGATACTCCACATCAATTACTCCCATCCTTAGGACTTCTTTCTTTCTGATTTTTATTACATCCTGAACTGTTTCTGATCTTGCTATCTAATTCTTGCTTAGACTCATTTTCTGTTTTCATTCATTTTCGCTTCCTATCATACATTCTCGTTTCTAGTCCCTTAGCTCATTTCCGTTTTGCATTTTCATCACATTAGGTTGTTAGACAAAAACACTCTCTTTAAATTGGCTTGACCTGTGAAATCTTGATTGCATCTTGAGTGACTAGCATCATACCATAAGGTTAATTGAACCTGCTAGGATAGACACACAAAAACCCTAGTATCAATTTGGCGCCGTTGCGGGGGAACATATGAAGATTGTCGAGCTGGAGAATGGACCGGAGAAGGTGTTCGTTGGTGAGTTCACTCGAGGCTCGCTGAAGCACGACCTTGCATGGGTCTGGTGTCCTCGGGGACAGACCTAGGGATGGCGGTAGTGGATGTCGAGCAGCTGAACTTCCGCATGAAGTTAGTGAAGGTCTTGGTGAAACTGCTGAGCGCCTTGTCTCTTGCCTTCCCCCATCGCTGAAGCTTGTTGAGGCGATCATGAGCTGCTCTGACCCCTTTGGCCATTTGTGGTTCTGAGTATTCCTCAAAGTGGAATTGCTCAGGGCGGTACTCAAACGTACATTTATTTGTTTCACTGGTGTTGTGTACATATATTGGAAAAGAGAAATTTGGTACACCGATTTATTTGTGTCATTGTTGTTGTGTACGTACACTATAAGTAAATATGATGTTATGTACATCTATTTATTTTATTATTGGTATGTACATATATTTGATTTTGTTTGATATATGTGATGTACGTACATCAGAATAGTTACTAAAAACGAACTCCTTAGCGACTACATAACGAGAGTCTTAACTTAGTCGCAATAATAAAAGACTAATTTGCGACTCAACTACCACTACAATAAAACAGACTTCACAACCCTTTTGGGACTAATAAGTTGTCCGTAATCAGTCACTAAACCCATACACTCCCAAAACCGTCGCAAGGATACGACTGTTATATATAGTCACAAAATTGTCCTTATGTAGACTTCGTTGCGGTTTAGTCGAAAATGTACAACTACCAATTCTAGTCACATATTTGTCTCTAATATACGACTATATCATGGAGTCCGCAATCCGTCGCAAATCAGCAACCTTGTTGCGACCTACATATTTTGCGACCGTTTTTTTTTGTGACCATCGGAAATAGTCGCGAAGTAGTCGCAATACCCTTATTTGCGACTAATGAGCGACTATTATAGGAGTCGCAAATGACCTGTTTTATGGTAGTGACATAATTTGTTCCTTAATTTGTTTTGTTTTTTAATTTAATTTTGATTTATTTTTAAAGAACTATTAGATAGAAGATTCTGATTGGTTGATAGGGGAGGAGGTGAATACAAGCGTACCTAAGTATTTTTCTATAAACATTACCTGAACAAAACAAAACAGGATAGTCATAAAAACAAAACATATAATAAATTATCCTATCTAAATTACATGAATGTAAGAAAAAGTTCGAATCAAATCCGAGTCAAATCTTGAATGCCCATCCCTAGGTAAACTAGGATAAAAAATAAGTTCGCTTCTAAATTGTACCTAATTTTTTTGGATTTTTGGATTGTATTTTTATAAAGATACATTGCTGCAAACATATTTTAAAAGGTAAATATACAAATTACTTAACTATTTACGTACATGCAAACAAAAAAATTATTACCGTGTACGTACACATAAACAAAAAAATTATTACCGTGTACGTACACATGAGTAAATGATAAGTATTAATCTTGAATAATATTAAAAAACAAGTTAGAACATAAATTATAATTTAATGTAAAAAACAAATTAGAAATTGGATCTTAAAAGATAGAAAAAAAATATTTATAATTATAATTACAAAAATAAAAAATAGTCATCAAATTGAATGGAGAGAAAAAATGAAAAAACAAAAAAATAGAGAAGAATAATAGTAAACTAACATTAATTATCTAACACATTTATTTTTCTCAGTTCAATCGTTACATTGTAATAAAAGAAATCAAATTTGCTGTAGAGACATTTCTGTCCAAAAAATTCTTGTGGCTAATAGGTGGAAACTCCATTTGACTTTGCAAAATGGTGGTTAAAAAACATCAATCCTGTGCAATTTACCCAAGTAAAAAAGGTTTAAAAATATTTTGAATTATCCGGTTAAAGAAAATCAAAAACGATGGTTTTCTTTGGTTGGTTTTCTTTGTGTAATATAATAAGCGGCCAACATTTAGAATCATATCTGGTGTGGTTTTGATTTTCTTTTTGCTTTATTTGACCTTTTTCTTAACTATTTTTGTTCTATATGCATGAGTTTCAACATCTGAACATATGAACAGGAAATAAAATGGAGTATTTAATCTTCCTTAGCATAACTTTTTCATGTACCTATATGTATTTATATATATTAAATTGAAAAGATTACGCAAAAAGAGAAAAGTGGTCCTAATTAACATCCAGATTGATCTAAACTGTAGGCTGCACTGTGGACAAAAAACAAAGGAATCCAATCGAGTTATATAAAAAATGAAAAATGATGGATCGCAAAATATAAACTAAAAAACGAAAAGATGAAAGATGGGGGGTTTTTTATATATATATAAACCTAGTATTTGGTCTTTATAAAAACGCATATATTTTAAAAACATAATTTTATTAACACGATCAGAGACAGATATATAGGCGTGTCTCTTAAGTTATGAACACAAGTTTAGTACTATTATTCTCGACAGATTGGTATTCAAATCCTAGCTTATTGGTCAAGATTGATGTTATTCTATAAATTCTATTGAACTATATGTCTATTTGAGATAATATCCAAAAAGAAAAAATTAAAAAAATGTTGAAACCTGTTGTTGTTATTAACTGCGAATTGGTTTATACAGTATACTTTAAACTTAGATACTGATCATGGAACGAATAAGTGAATCTTGTAAGTAGGGCAAGCATGGTTATCAACGCCATCATTATGTTCTTCGGAGCATAATATAAAATCATGGTTTCATTAGAGATTTTATTTTTTAAACTATATGATAGAATAATAGAGTGTATATAGCGTATCAATCAACGTGTGTATTCGTCTTTTATTAATTTTTATCGTCTAGGATTTATTTATTTTATGCATGCTTTACAAGGCACGCACTTATAAGCAAGCATGCGTACACCCAAACATGTAAAATACATTGTATTTGAAATCTGGATAAATCTGAAATGAAAAATATACTAATAAGTCGGATTAAATTTAGATGGTGATAACTGCTATGGAGTCATTCTAAAATGAAAGATACATTAAATTGCAAAGCTCATTGAATATTGTTTTTACTTGTAAAAAAAAGGTTGGTGTTGTTATTAACTAACGCTTGCATTCGTTCGTATCATCGAAATGAATAATTTTGTCGTAACAGTAGTAGTGCAGGTAATTTTCACTATCATAATCAATAACTGATGCTACAACTTAATATAGGAAGCCAACCACCCATCTATGAAATAAAGATATAGTTATCTTATCACATAAACTTCAACTTCGACTTAATTAAGAGGGTAACGTAGAGTAATAATCATATGAGTTGTCAACCAATTAAATTGATCAAATCATGCATGCCACGAAAAAAATCTCGTTATCGATTGTGGGCACCAAAACTATTTTATTAAGGTGATAATGTAATACTAAGGAATATATACTAGCTAGTATACATGCGCCATAATTGTGTCGTACGATTATTATAGTTGTAGTGTAATGAAATTATAAATCTCGACTTGCAAATTGCAATATACTATTGTATAATATGGTCTTGATGAGAAGAAAAGAGAAAAAAGAAGAGAACACTCTTTATGGTCTATATGATCTGGAGGGACGGTTAGGCTGTCTTATTCGTGACATTACTGGCCCTTTAAAAAAAAAAAAATTGTTATGATTTGTTCAAATGGTGCCAAATTTAGATTAATATTCATATGCTCAAATCTTAGGAAAACTACAGCACCAACAGTCATTTATTCAGACTAGAGTATTATTGCAATTGTCAGAACTCAGAACAATGTTACAAAATGCCAATGATTCTCACTTGTTCTTTGTTTACTAGGATCTAGCTTAAAATATGTTTAACTAAGCTCTCTTTCGATCATGGATGGAAAAAGAGAATGTATTTCGATAATCAAAACAAATTCGTAAATATTGGCGAAGATATAAGTAGTATGTACTATACTTTTGGCCTTTAGCGAAATTTATAAATTATCAGTTTAATACACATATAAATCTAGTGGAGTACGTAGTAAAACAAAACCATCGGTGATTTATAACATCCATAACTATACTACCAAATATATACTCCGTTACTTATGGATCTCATTGTATGCACTACACATCTACACGTATCAATTAGATAATGGCATAATGCTGAGACCATAATTTGAACCCAAAAAAAAAAATTAATCAAAGTGCGTTACACTTGTTATAAGGTCATTGGAAAGAGAGGCAACTCCTACAGTTTTTTTTTTTTTAAATAATAACATTTATATATCTATCTCTTACAAATTTCAACACTACATTTGTTTCCCTCTTGGGAACCCCAATTTTACTTTCTTCTACATTAATTGTATTAACTCTTTTATTATTCTTTCTGTTTTTGTCCGTATTTTATTATTATTATTATTATTATAAAATAGCCTTACATTAAACGACACTGTTGTTATATCTAGACTATAAAAAATTCTAGATGACTAGACCAGTCCGAATAATCCAAGTTTTGTAGTTTATTAGTATAATGGTAATAATATATTAAAACTAGCTGATTTTCTGTGATCTGTGAAATAAATTTTCAAATTTTGCATTCTATTTCTAACGTTAGAGTACATATTATTATAAAATAACATAATATTTCATATGGGAAAAAAGAAAATGAAGATTAGATAGTGCAAGGGTCGGGACCCACACGAGGGAAGAAGAAGAAGTGACAACAACGAGTTTTATCTATTTCCACCTTTACCCTTTCCTTTTCGTTTCGCGCGTCTTCACCGGCTTACCGGCTACACCTGTCGCTGTATTATCGGTTTCATCATTTTAATTATAATATAAAACTAATTTAATTCAATAATTAGTGTTTAAAGTTTAAACAAATACGAAGAGCAAATGAAATTAGTAGTTGTATTAAATTAGCTGCCGCCGTGCCGGCCGTTACGATTGCAGCAGCACGACTGTTTCTTGGATTAATTTATTCCGTGGAGTCGAGTCATGGAGGCCAACAAGTCTCTCTAATTAATGAGAATAATCGTAACCTTTCTTAATTTATTTCTTTATTATAGATACTATTGATTTTTTATTAGAATCTTGCTAAGTTTAATTTTTAAAATTTTAAACTGTTCCTATTTCTGTGTTAATTCCTTTTTTTTATATATTTATTTTGGTACGATGTAGAGATGAAAATATATTATAGTACTACTATACCTTTTTTTATTTATTATAAAAGTTATAAAAAAAAAACGATTCGAATAGATTTTTTTTCAAATTAAAGGTGAAGAAGAATGAAGAGGTCCTTTTTCGTCATTTTGGAGTTTCCTTTTGGGACATTTTTTTTCTCTTTTTTTTTTTTTTTTTTTGTTCCGTCCTCTTGACTTCTACTGCTGTTTCAGACGGAGAGAGAGAGAGAGAGAGAGAGAGAGAGAGAGAGAGAGAGAGAGAGAGAGAGCCTGAGAAAGAGAAAGAGAAAGAGAAAGAGAGAGAGAGAGAGGTTGAAGAAGAAAGAGTTGCAAAAACCCAAGAATCGTTTTTTTTTTTTTGTTGGCTTGATTCTCATGGAAAATCTCACTCATTCTCGTAATCCAAACAAGTCTTCTTCTTCTTCTTCACTCCCTAAGAAGAAACCTGACAATGGCCTGACCCCCGGCGGAGGTTTTCCCTACACCAACTCCTCCGGCAACACCACCTCTACATACGACGACGTTTCCGGTGGTCCGCCTAGGTTCGGTGCTCCCACTCTATCTCCTCGTCTTGAAGACTACTGCGAGATTTTCTCCGGCTCCTCACGCGCCGCCGTTTCTTCCATTCCCGTACTCGATCTTCCCCTTGTTGATGGTAGAGATGTCTACTTCGATGTTCGTACTCAAGGTTTTGATTACCGTGAAGTCTTCGGTGGTTTTAACGATCTCGATTTAGCTCCTTCCTATGAAGACCTTTTTTACCAGCAGAGGTCTACTACGGTGGTTGGTCTTTGTGATTCCCCCGACGATGCTTGGTACTTAATTCAAAATCCTTACTTTTTTCTTAAACCCTTTGATTCAATTTTGTGGAAAAGAGCTTTCTTTTTTTAAAAAAGAATCTTTTTTTTGTTGTTGTAGGACTCCTGAAGAAGTAGAGTCATGCTCAGGAGGTACAGAGCATTCTGGCAAAAGTCCTTGTTTCTCTAATGGTAGAGATTCTTATGATTCCATTGATGGAAGCACTGAGTTCAACATTTCTTATAACAAAGCTAGTCATCAGTTAAGCAGCAGCGGCGGGGATACTACAAATATGTCAAGTGTTGGTGGTGTCATACGTGTAGCTGACTACACTGCTGCAGTTGACGAAATGATTTGTGCTGGTGGAACAACAAAGGAGACTGGGCCCTCTTCTCTTGGCAGCAGAGGTACTACAAGTAGATTTGCCTTTCAAGACAAGTATTACACTTGTGAACCTTTTGTTACTGTTTCTGAGATTGGTTTGAAGACTCACCCTACTGGGATCCCACCTCCTTCGAGGCCACCTCCTGTATTAAAGAGCGGTTTTAGAAGTTCGGCATCTAATTCTAGAACCACCGGATCAGAAAGATCTGCTGATAGTAGTAGTTCTCCACCGTTTTTTGATGTTGAGGTTGATGCAAGTTCCGCTGCTGTGAGAGAAGCTATGGTTAAAGCTGAGGCAAAGCTGAAAAATTCTAAAGAGCTGTTTGAAAGGAAGAGGGATGGGGCAAGGACCACCACGAAGAATAGATTGACTGAGGAATCGAAACCGAGCCATACAGCTGGTTTGAGGGATAAACATGGAAGTAAGTCACTCTCTTCTCAAGGGTCTGCAGACTCTGATGAATGGAAAGAAGCTAATCAGTTTGTTGAATTGGTGAGAACTGAGCTACCAAGAAATGCTGATGAGAACAGTGGTGGGAAAGATGTTTGTATTCCCGTTAATGCAGAGTTTTTTTATCAGGAGCTGACATGGGCAGCCAATGTTGACTGGGATAAACAGCGGAGGAGAGCAAAAGGAGATAGGGAGGATTATGAAGCGGGGAAATTGCCAAAACACCCTGGAACGAGAAAAGTAGCATCTAGGCATAAGGGACATGAGAACAAGCTTGCAGAAAAGGTTCCTGAAGAGCCAAAGAATGGGAAATCGGGACATGTGGAGCTGCAATTTGAGATGGGAAACAATTTGCCTGATCTTGGTGGGGTAGTGAAACACAGAAATCTGCTTAGACCAGAAGAGAACAAGCTCTTCACTGAAAAGCCTGCAAAACAAAAGAAGGAATTGCACTGTGTAGAGAAAACAAAAGGCATACAAAATCAACAACTGGATAGAAAACCGCATCAGAAAGCAGCTGAGAAGAACCAGGAATGTGTGTTTGAATGGGAACAAAATGCGAGAAAGCTCAGGGAGGCTCTTGGTAATGAAAGCATGCTAGAGGTCTCCTTGGAATCCAATGGAAATGGAAAAAAATTGGGAATGCATGGCGAAAGTGAGACAAAACTGAATGAGGCCTTGAAGCGGGTGGAGGGGGAAACTAGAATCAAAGAGGCCCGTGTAAGGGAAGAAAATGAGAGAAGAGAAAGAGAAGCTTTTGAGAAGGCAGAAAATGAGAAAAGACTTAAGGCAGCATTGGAGCAAGAAGAGAAGGAAAAAAAGATTAAGGTGGCTCGTGAAAAAGAAGAGAATGAACGGAGAGTGGCAGAGGCTCGTGAAAAGGCAGAACAAGAAAGGAGAATGAAAGAACAGCAAGAGTTAGAATTGCGGCTAAAAGAAGCTTTTGAAAGGGAAGAAAAGAACCGTAGAATGAGAGAGGCCAATGAGAAGGCAGAGAGTGAAAAGAAAATGAAAGTTGCATTTGAACAAGAGAAGGAACGAAGGATAAAAGAAGCACGTGAAAAGGAAGAAAACGAGCGAAGAATAAAAGAGGCTCTTGAGAAGGCAGAGCGAAGGCTGAAAGAAACTCTTGAACAAGAAGAGAAGGAAAGGGAGATTAAAGAGTTTCAAGAAAGAGAAGAAAATGAGAGGAGAGCTAAAGAGGCTCTCGAGCAGGCAGAGACTGAGAGGAGGTTGAAAGAAGCCCTTGAGCAAAAGGAGAAAGAAAGGAGGCTGAAAGAGGCACGTGAAAAAGAAGAGAATGAGAAGAGGCTGAAAGAAGCTATGGAGCTAGAAGAAAAAGAAAAAAGGCTGATAGAAGCTTTTGAGAGAGCAGAGATTGAGAGAAGACTGAATGAGGATCTTGAACAGGAAGAGATGAGGATAAAGCTGCCAGTAGCCAAGGATAATGAAGAAAGAGAAAGAACACATAGAGAAAATCAAGAGCATCAGGAAAATGAAATAGATTCAGGAGAAGAAAGTGACGAGAAAGAAAGAGATGCTTGTGAAATAGAGAAAACCTGTGAAACCACTACAGAGGATCATGGAGAGCAATCATCTAATGAAAGTCTTAGTGACAGTCTAGAAGAGGATGAGAGTATAGACAACGAAGAATCAGTGACCAACCAAAAGGAAGAAGAAGAAGGACCAAGCCAAAGAGAATCTATGTCCGAAGACTCCTGTCCTTGGAAGGTTTTTGAGAAGAACCTCAAAGATGCCAGCCAAAAGGAAGGAACCAGTGAGCTAGATGCTGGATCCAGGTTGTTTGAGAGGCATGAAGAGGCACCACAGTTGAGTGAAAATGGAGGATATAAACAACAAAATGGAGAATCAGGTGAGAGACCCTACTCTGAGAATATTAGAGGAGGAAAGCATAAACAGAAGAGTAAAAACTCTGATACCTCTAAAGATGCATCAGTTCTCAAACGAGACAACGGGTTGAAAACTGAAGTTGAAGAAAGATCGGAAGACGTTATAGGTGAAGACGAAAATGTCAGAAAAGCAGCAGGTGCTGGTAGTGATCAAAGGAATCCAGAGGAAAGTAAGTGCGCTCCCAAAATATCCTCTGGTTTCAGAAACCATGAAAACAAATTCACCCATCAGCAGGAAAGAGGAAGTATCTATGAGACCCAAGTAGGTTTAAATCAAGATGCAAAACTAGAAAGACCGTTGCCTTTTCGAGTATCTGTGCAACGTGAGAAAGAAGTAGAGAGGCTGAAGCGAGAAAGAGACTTTGAGATGGAGCGCTTAAGAAAGATAGAAGAAGAAAAGGAGAGGGAAAGAGAGAGGGAGAAAGATCGAATGGCCTTTGACCAGAGAGCCTTGGCTGATGCACGTGAAAGATTGGAGAAAGCATGCGCTGAGGCTAGAGAGAAGTCTTTGCCTGATAAGTTATCAATAGAGTCAAGACTTAGAGCAGAACGTGCGGCAGTGGAGAGAGCAACCGCTGAAGCTCGTGAACGTGCAGCTGAAAAGGCTGCTTTTGAGGCGAGGGAGCGAATGGAAAGATCCGTTTCTGATAAGCAATTTCAGAGTTCAGGTTTCTTTGGTGAACGGATGGAGAGATCAGTTTCGGATAAGCAAATTCAAAATTCAGTCTCTTTTGGTGCTTCAAGATATCAAAATTCTCCTGGTACAAATACTCTAAAAGCTCTCTAGTTCTTTTATTTTCTCATCCCCCCCCATTAGCTTAACAATTTTTCTTGTCTTTTTTGTCTCTTAAGGTACTGATGGTGAATCGCCTCAGAGGTATACATCGAGATTAGAAAGGCATCGGAGAACAGCTGATCGTGTGGTAATTAATGCTTCTATTTCCCAATACTTGTAGTAAAAAATGCACACCATTGATGTTAATTAATGTACTCGTAACAGGCTAAAGCGTTAGCAGAGAAGAACATGCGTGATCTTGTGGCTCAGAGAGAACAAGCAGAAAGAATTGTACAGCCACCAAACCGAAACTCCTCTTCAACTAAAAAAAAAAGCCTTCAAATGTTTGTAGTAATCACAGTTTGTTTCTGTTTCTTACAGAGAGTCGCTGAAACCTTGGATGCGGAAGTAAAGAGATGGTCAAGTGGAAAAGAAGGAAACATAAGAGCATTACTGTCAACATTACAATACGTACGTTTCCTGAAATGAAGATCAAAGCTAAAAAAAAAAAAGAACAAACAGAGTGAATTCTCAAAATCTGAGTTTTTTTGTTTTGGTTTGTTTGATATGAACCAGATCCTTGGTCCCGAGAGTGGTTGGCAACCTTTACCATTAACAGAAGTCATAACTTCAGCAGCCGTGAAGCGAGCTTACAGGAAAGCAACACTTTGTGTTCATCCAGACAAATTACAGCAACGTGGTGCAAACGTTCATCAGAAATATATCTGTGAAAAAGTCTTCGATCTTCTTAAGGTAATTCATGTTCTGTAACACCATTTCACACACACACACTCTGAATTGGTCATTCTGAAACTTTGAATTTGTGTTAACTTACTAATAAAATTCCAGGAAGCTTGGAACAGATTCAACTCAGAAGAAAGGTAGAGCCTTGTGCTATATTGACATTTGACCTTTGGTAGTACTATATGACAAATGGTTTCTCAGCTTTCTTAACATTTCTTAGAGATTTGATTTTTTTCAACAATTTTTTTTATTGTAAAGTCGTGCTTCTAGAGTAGTTGAAGAGTAAATATCCCTTTGGTATATTTTTTTTCTTTCTATGATTGCCAGTTTGCCTAGATGATCATTGTAATCATTTCTACAATTATCTGTAGATTTTAATATAGATATTTCTAAACAATTATATAGTTTTTTTTCTTCTGCAAATTGTTACATTCGATCTCTTATCATATACTTGACGACCAGTTAGAATACTTATCTTTAGTCGGGAGTGACTGTCTATTTTGTACATGTTAAATTTAGGTACAAGAAAAAGTAATGATTGCAGAGAGCTGTTTCAGTTAGTTAGCATTCTACAAAAAAAGTATTATTATTTCTTGGCTGATCTCAGCCTAACAGATCCTAAAACCTAAATAAAATGTTAAATTGGTTAGATGACAAATACCACATTTTCGACAAGAAAATAATTACAACCAGTGCTATTCACACACACACACAGAGACGCAAAGTTGCTATTTTTTTAATATATAAAATCATGCTATTCACATACAAATGTTAATTATGTTTTCTAGACAGCACACTGAGTATCATTAATTTGATCCACTTCGAACACTTATTGTCTAGTTCTATTATTTTATAAACTGGAAACAGAACATTGAGTATCATTTATTTGATCCACTTTGAAACAACTATTGTCTAGTAATATAATATTCTAAACAGAACAACATTGAGTATCATATATTTGACCCACTTTGAACAATATAAACATGTTACTGATTTATTTAATCCTCTTAAGTAGATTTAATATATAACCCGAGAGTCTCGCGGAAGCTCCATGATGAGCAAACGGTCAAGGATTGCGTTAGATGAGACTTGAAAAGTCCTAGAAGCTCGTCGACACCATCCTCGCTGGTTGTCTTCACTTCATTTTAAAAATATTTCCTGAACTAAAATAACAGTAAAATTGTCGGACTTTTCAAATTAAGCAACCAGCCAAAGTTTGACCATATTATATTCCCACTTTCAATTAACACAAGGTACAACCATAAAATCTCATCACATCTCTATATATAATAACACATAAAACGAAACTCTTCTCTCACTACAACAAACAACAACCATCTCTTCACATCATTTTCTTGAAATCTCAATCTACACTTGATCAACATAAAGAAAAGATGCAAATGCTAAGAAGCTTGAGCACGAGGACAAGAAGCCGTCGTGGAGGATATGAAAGAGTGAGTGATGATTCAAGTTTTAGTTTACTCGGAGCAAAGCTACGAAGATCGACGAGTGTTCCTTACTACGCCCCATCTATTAAGCTTGGTACAGGTGGTGTTCCGACCATTCTTGAGGAGCTTCCTCGTCAGAAATCCAAGAAAGTCAAACCAACAAGCAAATTTAGCCACCCAATCTTTAGTCTTTTCTACGGAAAGAAGAAGAAGAAGTCGACGACGACGAAGCCCGAGTTCTCAAGGTATCTTGAGTATTTGAAAGAAGGTGGTATGTGGGATGCGAGAGCTAATGCACCTGTTATTTACTACAAGTAGATCGATTCGTTTGTCAAAAAAGTATCAAGAAAGAGAGATTTGTGAAAACTTAATTTCTTTTATTTGTTTAAAAATATTAAAATCTTTTGAATATGGGACGATATCTGTATATTTTCAATGATCCAATATTTTGTTTATAAATATTGGAAACAAAATTGTATACTTTTAAGCATATTTTTTTATTTGAAAATGAGACCGAGTATCAAAGCAATGTCTTAAAGACGAGTCAAAGATATAAAAGTCAAAAGTCAAACAGTATTGGTCAAAGATATAAAAGTCAAACGGTTCAGCAAAACGCTGTCGTTTGGAAGAAAATCTCAATAGCCAATCAAGCCTAATCTCCGTTGGTTACGTGGAGCTTAAGGGAGGCTTCCCCACTCTTCGATTTCTCCGAAAGATTGCAAAAAACCCTAAAAAGAAAAAGAACTTCAGATTCGGGGGAGATTAGCTCGATTTCTTCGTTCTTCGTCCTTCGTCGAACTTAAGAAATACCTCTGTTGTGACTTCATCTTTAGTTTCCAAGAAAAGTTTTCGTCTTCTCCGGTTAGAGAATTAGGTTTTTCGAATCTAAAGTAAGGTAAATGTTTTTGACCCATATCGAAGTTTTCTCTACATAATTAGATCCAAGGTGTTCTTTACTCAAGTTATTTGTATCTGGATTTGAAAGTAGCTAGTAGACTTGGTATAAAAACTACTGACATTGCAACTTGCAAGTGATATGTGTTTTAGAAAGAGCTATAAAGATGGAGATGGAGATGCATGCTACATATCAGGTGGTAATGATCAATGATTGATGTGGCTTTGCGCTTCCTTTTCATATCCCCTGCATACATGTTTCAGAGCTTCCTTCTTAGGACAACAACAAATGTGATGGGTCTTATGTCTTCCTTAGCCAACTCCTCGTCAACCATTCTAGCATATGTATCAAACAGCTTGTCCAGAATTTTTTCCCCAAAGTGTTGAACAAGCATTGATTCTTGAACTGCTCTTACCGTCTTGGCAACCGCATTACCATAACTGGTATCATCCACGTTCTCTTTCTCATCGTCCACTTCTAACATCTCTAAGCTCTCTAATTCAAAAGAACCTTCTTTGTTTACTTCACCTTCTACCTCAGCAGCACTCGGGGCGTAAAAATGCATATCGTAAGAATCAAGCTCCTCTTCCTCAGTTTCTCCCTAAAGATTTTATAAATGGAAACAACAACAAGATGAACTTTCTAATCAAGATCAATCTGTACCTGTTTATATACATCAGTTCATATAAACAGATGTATTTCTGTACCTGTGCAACAAGATCCATTATGGATCTTGAGAGAAGTTCCCAGAAGAAAGAGTTTCCTCTATCTACATGAGCGGGACCTTCTCTTCCGAGTGTTATGAGCACCATTCTGCCTGCAGCAACCAACTCTTTTGATCTACACTGGAGGAAACTGGAGAAATCTTCCTTGAATTGACTGTAGTAAGCTTTGGAAACAGCTTCAGGGCTCGATGAGCAGATACTAACACAACCTTTGTTTATGGACTTTCCTTGCTTGTCATACAAAGCTGGAGGAACCTACAAACACAAAAGAAGCAACTCAGTATGTATAAAACAAACATATACACCTAATTAAAGGGATCTCCCTCTCTCTCCCCTCTCTGTGACTCTATTTATAGATTCACCTTGGAGAGCCAGTGTAAGCTGTAAGAGGAATAGATAAAGTGTATGGTCTTTTCAGGGAAGAGCCTTCCATAGAATGATCCAGGGTAGGCTGCAATGAAAACTGATGGGAAATCTCCATTGTTGACATCTTTCTTGAGCTCTGTATGAAAGTCAGGCAAAGACTTGAATATGGAGTTGAAGTCATTTCCTGGGAGATCGTTAAGGAAGAAGCTCAATTCCGGCAAGGGCTGGTTTGAGATCTCGTTGTTGTGAGCAACTTCGACAGCTTTGATTATTTCTTTAATGGTGGAGAGAGTGTTTGGTCCTGAAGAACATCCCAGATCAGCTATTCCTAAACTCTTGGGTCTTGTCTCTTTGTAGAGTTGTTGCAGTGTCTCTAGCGTTATGTGGTTTGCCATATCAGATGCTTTCTTCTGCAAGATTTAAAACAAGAAGAAAATGGGTAATTAGAGAATCAAAACATTACACAACTAATCAATAAGTGAAATTATGTAAAATCTCAATGAACCTGCAAGGAAGAGTTTCTAGCATAACTCTTTTCTCCATCTCCTCCTATCATGTGAAACTTTCTCTCCAGATCCTTCGTATCCATCACAATGACGAAACAAAAAGTTTGAGATCTCTCTCCTCACCACTAAGGTCTTTGGTTAGGGTTTGTTCTTTATTAAAAGGACAAATCGTTGGCCTGTCACATCCATCTTCCATTATTATTATTATTTTGCTGTTTTGGCGTTTTTAATAAACTCTATTTTCTTACTATTTTCTTACTTGAAATAACGATTTGGGATTCGTTTTTCATTGTTAATGATTCAACAAATAGAAATATACATGACAAGTTTTTCTTTGGGTGGGTGCGTTTAGTTTAAAAGGAGAAATGGTAGATGTATAGTCCAATTAAGTGACCCAAAAATAGGAATGAAAAAAAAGAGTAGAAAAGGATAATATTAACAAAGAACAAAATATATATATATACAAATGAGTCAGACTACATTATGATGGCTTCATGTAACGTTTGTACTTTCATTACTCTGTTCTTGCTATCAGTGCTGGACTATGTTGCTATCAGTGCTGGACTCTGTTGCTAACATAAACTCAAATATTTCCTTAGAAAGATGTCTTGACTCTCGGTAGAATCTATTAGGTATTAATGTTATTAACATCATCACATGGTTTCTGATCTAATTTGCTGAAATATGTTTTAAACAGAATAGGTACCGTATAAATATACATATAGTGTAACGTGTAACAGTGTGTAAATGTTTACATAACATTATAGTAAAATAGTGGAAATTAACTTTGGGATAGGATATGATTAATAAGGAGGAAGAAGATTGATTGACTTTTGATGGTAAGAAAAGCTAAACAAGAATGGGTGATAATGATTGGTCTGTGTGTGTGTGTGTGTAACCACCATCATTTTTAGGCTTGAGTGCTATTTCACTCTCTCACTTTCTTCCACCTTCAGGCTTTAGTATTCAGATTATTACAGTCTCTCTCTTCCTTTTTATATTTAAGGCTTTTGGCCTTTTTTACTTGTCTTTCTTTTTTTGAGCAAAAGAAAAAGATAACCAATTTAAAACTATACAAAGAGTTCTAAAACGGTATATCTATTTAATCCGAATACTACTAGAGGTTATAGCGTTTGTCACAATAATATTAGTTCGTAAAAATACTATAAATTTGGTACGATAAGGTTTTCTCGGAAGAAGAGAGAGAGAGAGAGTGAGAGTCTTGGAACGATAAGGTTTTATGACTGTTTAGAGGGGTACGCAAGCGTGTCACTAGACCCACAAGAGAAGAACCATGCAAGTTATTCATCTGTTTTCGTGGTCAGACTTTCTAAGGGAAACTATATAAAAACGTTCGGATATATTACTCCGTCTTCTTCTTTAAACATGATATTTATTATTTTCTCTCTCTCTTTGTTTAGGCCATCTCCAACACCATTTTTAACACTGATCTTGGATATAAAAAAAAAAAAAAAAAAACTCAAACAGTAGAGGAACCAGCAGAGGAACGGTTTTGAGCAAGATCTGATCTTGAACATTGATTTTGACTTATATATATATTTTTTTCTCTTTCTTTCTCTTACCTTATTATAATATTATTACCTCATTATAATATTATTATAATTATTTTAAGATCAGTTGTGCCATTACATATGCCTTATGTCTCGTCTATTGTCTTCGTTTTGTCTTCTTGTTAGATGTAAAAGATTTTTGATTGATTCGATTAGATTATGCAGATTTTCACCATATCAAGGTTGTTGCTATAGATCTCTCTCTCTCGAATCCAATTTGATATAGGACCCATCAACTGTGTTTGTTGGCACTCCATTATTACATATGTTCATCTAAATTTTATAACACCTTCCGAGTTTGTGTATTAGGTGATCTCCTTTCTTGATCCCCTTCCTAACTCCGAGCTAACTAGTTGATTGAGAATATTGTATATACTTTCAAACGAATTGATGCTTCAGAAAGACATACACGTTATTCACTAAGAAGGTTAGTTTAATATAGAAAGTAAAATAAAAAGAATAGAGCGAATATATATATATATATATATATGGGAAGTGGCTCAAGGATATGGATGAAATTGTGTGATTTTTTCAAGTTAGAAATAGCTAAGTTAAAGAATGGGTGACGGTGATTGTGTGTGTGTGACCGACCACCTCCACCATTTCGGTTTCTTTCTCTCTCTCGTACGTACGTTTAGGCTTTTTTTGGCAGAGAGGTAAAAGAAAGACTACCAAAAAGCCTTAGGGTAAGGAAACAAAGAGAGAGAGTGAAAGAAAGACCTTTAAGACTTTAGTGGTGGTGGTGATGATGAATGCTTCTTGAGTCAAAAGTGTAATGTATATGCTTTGTTGGGAGAGAGACAAAGGTTACTAATTTTTTGTACGAAATGGGTTTTTATTATGCTTAAGAGGGGCACGCACGCGTGTCGTTTGAGGGATTAATGCAAAACCGGTAAAAACAGTGAGAGACTGGGCCTTCAAGAAAGCCCGTTAGATGTAAACAACGCCGTATCAAAATAGATCTGGGCCCAAGAATTTGCTGACGTGTTATATAATATTACGAACAACATAGAGAGATCCGCTCGTCTTCCTCCTCTTTTCCTTTTTTTTTTTTTTTTTTTTTTTTTTTTTTGGTCTTTTTTTTCCTCCTAATAATAATAAAATTTCTGTAATTGATTTTTGATTTTCTGTAATTAATAATAATAACCTGCGCGTTATCAAAAATCTCGAGAAAACATTGAAAGTCAAATCTTTTTTTTTTTTTTTTTTTTGCATCGACAATTTTGAATAACACTACTCATCCTCCTCGTGTTGTGTTTGTGTTTGTGTTCGACACTCTTGTTGGCAACGATACCTCGTGTTGTGGCTGCCTTTTCCAATTGGGATCAGGTAAAGGTAACATTCTTCCTCGTTTATGTTTTTTTTTTTTTTTTTTTTTGGATCTAATCATATTTCTTAATCTGTTTTTTTTGTATTCCCCGATATTTTCGATTTCTCGTTGCTCAGTGATCAGATTACAGATCTTTGCTGATAAGGGTTTGTTTGTATTGCGTCAAAATTGTTTTTTTTTTTTTTTTGATAAATAGTAATTCTGAATTGTGTAATTCTGTAGGATTGCCTAAAAGTTGAGGTAGCAGCCCTTTTGCTCGATCCATCGAGCAAATCAAATCTTATAGAAGGAAAAAAAAAGTAGGAAGGTTTGTTTTATAGCAAAATAATAGGCAAATGGGTTCGAATCTCGTGGAAATGTTTAATGCCGGTTTACTTTGGGTTACAATGATTCTCGAGGATCCTTCTGCTAGAGTTGTCTTGTTTGGTTTCCCAATCCGAGGTATTTGATTTTTGAAGTGAACTTCACGTTCAACTTTTTTTTTTGGTTTGTCTATCATTGGGATACTATTTGAGTTTTACTAAAAGATTTCAACTTTCAGGGCATTACTTTTTAGAAGCCTTGTTGGGTGTTGTTATTGTCATTCTCCTCTCTCAGAAGAGCTTCAAGCCCCCTAAGCGACCTTTAACCGAGCAGGTTTCTTTCTCACATCCCATTATGATTTTGACTTTTAGGATTTTGGTTCTTGTTACATCTTTTTGGATAGTTTTGGAAACAATTCTTAGTTGAATGTTTATATTACTCAGGAAATAGATGAGTTATGTGAGGAATGGGTACCTGATTCTCTTATACCGCCAATTACTGAAGAGATGATGCATGAGCCTCCTGTTCTTGAAAGGTTGTCGTCCAAGACTTCTCTCTGTTTCGTTTTTTTGTAGTTTTTATTCCGTTTATGCTTAAAGATTCTATTGCGTTCATACAGTGCTGCTGGACCGCATACAACAGTTAATGGTAAAGACGTGGTGAATTTTGCCTCTGCTAATTATCTTGGACTCATTGGACACGAGAAGTTGCTGGTAATGTGTGAAGTTCACTTTGTTTTCTATACAGTCTCTTCTGTTTGAACAGTTCCTGTCTAAGATTATTAGTCTTTGCCAGGAATCATGTACTTCTGCATTGGAAAAATACGGTGTCGGTTCTTGTGGTCCTCGTGGTTTCTATGGTACAATTGGTAAGAAGTCAACCATGAAACTGTAATTTATAATGGCTACTTTGGTTCCTCCATTAGCTCGCTTGAAAAGGGTTCTTACTATTTGATTACTTCTCTTGACTAGATGTCCACCTTGATTGCGAAGCCAGAATATCGAAATTTTTAGGTACTCCGGATTCCATCCTCTATTCTTATGGACTCTCCACGATGTTCAGCACAATTCCTTGTTTCTGTAAGAAAGGCGATATCATTGTTGCGTACGTACACAATTTCTTAAAACTCCTTCGACTTACTAGATTACATTAGTCTCAGGATTGCATTGAACTTGTCTTTATTATATTCTCAGCGATGAGGGTGTTCACTGGGGAATACAAAATGGACTTCAGCTGTCTAGAAGTACAATCGTGTACTTTAAGCACAATGACATGGAATCCCTTCGAAGTACCCTCGAGAAAATCATGACAAAGTACAAGCGCTCAAAGAACTTGAGGCGTTATATTGTAGCTGAAGGTGTATATCAGGTATTGTAATCACCTCGCTTTTTTCTTTCTTCTCCTGCTTCCACATTTTGAAAACCCTTCCTGATCTGTGATAGATACTTACCCATTTTTCCTTTGTGGTTGTTACAATCTGCAGAACTCTGGTAAAATTGCACCTCTGGATGAGATCGTAAAACTAAAAGAGAAGTATCGGTTTCGTGTTATATTGGATGAAAGCAACTCTTTTGGCGTGCTTGGCCGTTCTGGGAGAGGCCTTGCAGAGCATCACGGTGTCCCTGTACGTATGAATGACACACATTTTAGAAACCTGATTCTCATTTACGAAACCTGATGCTGAAATTTACGGTGGTTTTTCCTGAAACAGATTGAGAAGATAGATGTTGTGACTGCTGCAATGGGCCATGCATTAGCCACAGAAGGTGGATTTTGCACTGGGAATGCTCGCATCATCGATTACCAGGTAAAACCTCGATCATGCTGATTAAAAAAATTGAAATCTACTGACAGGAGAAACTGACTCTATGTGACACTCAAATGCACAGAGACTTAGCAGTTCAGGTTATGTGTTCTCTGCTTCTTTGCCACCATACCTTGCAAGTGCTGCTATCACCGCGATTGATGTCATTGATCAAAACCCTGATATGTTAGTTAAGCTGAAGCAAAATATTGCTCTGTTATGGAAAGGTTTGATATTTCAATCTTGTACAGCAACAATTAGAGTTTGATTAGTTTGTTTTATCTTCTCTGATTTAAAACGAAACGCTTGGAACAACGCAGGATTGTCAGATATCAAGGGGATGTCGTTAACAAGCAACCCGGAATCACCTATTGTTTTCTTGAAACTAGAGAAATCTAGCGGTTCAGCTAAAGAGGATTTGCTTCTACTTGAGAAAATGGCTGACCTTGTAAGTTCATTGTTTTTTTGCAAAACCAAATCTTAGACCCTGTCGCCCCATTTCTTGACATGACTAGATGCATGCAGGCTCTGAAGGAAGACTCAGTGTTGGTTGTGAGTTCTAAAAGGTCGTTTCTTGATAAATGCCGGTTACCTGTGGGAATCAAACTCTACGTTTCAGCAGGACATATTGAATCTGATCTTCTTATAGCATCCGAGTCGCTCAAGAGACTTGCTTCAGAGCTACTCAAGTCCTGAAACACCAAAACACATCGAGAGAGCACTCTTTTTCTTCAAAAAAACAACACATGCGTTTGAGAATATAGACAACAACAGAATTGGCAAACTCAACGGCTTGCAGATGTTTATAGAGCCGATTCCTAAACCGCGGTTATGGTACTTTCAGTACTAGGCTTGTGGTTGATCTGAAGCTACAGTTGACGAAGGAGAGAATTCTCGAAGACAAATGGCTTCTTGTTCTTTACGTTTATGAAATTTTTTTTCCAAATGTTCTCGTTTGATATTTATTTTTCCCCTCTTTCTTATTCTATTGATGATGAAGTAGCTTAGTGTTGTTGCATAAATTCTAAAAGTTTCAATTTATGGGAAAAAAATTCATCTGATGATGACTTGTCGCACAAGAAAGTTGTTTTGCATATAAAGCCCTCTCTCAAATCTCAAACAAAATTGACATGTTAGTATAAGACTCGTGTGCGTATAATATGAACGAAGTACGCCAGATACAGTGCACATGATAATATAACAAGACAACCCTTCTTAGCTCTTAGCCCGTTGTCATATCTCACTTGCTCTGTTTCTAAATTGTATAATTATAACTTGATATAACCAACAGAACTGTGACCAAAAAAAGAAGAAGAGTCAATGGTTGGGGAAAGAGAGAGAATATGAGGTGGAGATTATCTCGACGTTAATGGAGCCGAGAATCCAAAGGAACGATTTTGAGAGATTTTCGGACCAATCTCATTCTCCTTTTTATCTTTCTCCATCTTCTCATTTCCTCTTTGCAGAGGTAATTTTTCTATTTTTGTTTCTCTCTCTTTTGTTCTGTTTCATTCCTCCATGTTCATCGGAAGTTGATTTGTAATTAGGGATGTGTTCTTTTTTTGGCAGGAATTTGGCAAAGGGCATTGGTTAAATAATAAGACACTCTCGTTAGAGTGCTCGTCCCTCGTGCCCTTACCTGCCTATTCCAACTATCTGGCAAAATCATGTCTTTGAACCAAAGTAAGAAAATAAAGATAAAAAGCCTTTTTAGTTCTTGATCTTGTCTTCTGTTATCTTCTTGTTCTTGAATGTTTTTTTGTTTTGTTTTGGGGTTGTTTAATTAGATGCCGAGTTGAAACCAAGGATGGGCTCTTTTAAGAAGAGGAGCTCTTCTAAGAATTTGAGGTATTCAATGACCAAGAAAAGAAGAAGTAGCAAAGTGATGTCTGTGGAGATCATCGAGGATGTGCATGACGCCGAGGAGTTGAAAGCGGTTGACGCCTTTCGCCAATCGCTTATTCTCGATGAGCTACTCCCGGAGAAACACGATGACTACCATATGATGCTTAGATTTTTGAAGGCCAGAAAATTTGATCTTGAGAAAACCAAACAGATGTGGACTGAAATGCTTAAATGGAGGAAGGAGTTTGGTGCTGACACTGTCATGGAGGTATTACTTATTATTCAAGGAACGTTTTGAAAATTTTAAAATTGGTCTGATCATTTTTGGCTCTTTGTTTTGCGTATTTTAGGAGTTTGATTTCAAGGAAATTGATGAAGTGTTGAAATACTACCCTCAAGGACACCACGGAGTTGACAAGGAAGGACGACCTGTGTACATTGAGAGGCTAGGTCAAGTAGATTCTACCAAGTTGATGCAAGTCACAACCATGGATAGGTATGTGAACTACCATGTTAGGGAGTTTGAGAGGACCTTCAATGTTAAGTTACCAGCGTGCACCATCGCAGCAAAGAAGCATATTGATCAAAGCACAACTATTCTTGATGTCCAAGGAGTGGTATGTAAAAAAGTTCACAAAATCAACAAAACCCTACACTTTATAGCCATGGTCACTAATTAGAATCTCCCATGGCCTCCTTATTGTTATAACAGGGACTCAAAAACTTCAACAAGGCTGCTAGAGACTTGATCACACGTCTTCAAAAGGTCGACGGTGACAACTATCCTGAGGTGTGTTTTTACATTTCTATGCTCAGTCATCTTCCATTAGTCCCAACTTCTTTTACCTATGAACTAGCAGTTTAAATTTCTTAACGTCTTTGGATCAGACCTTGAACAGGATGTTTATCATCAATGCTGGCTCAGGATTCAGAATGTTGTGGAACACGGTTAAGTCCTTCCTTGACCCAAAGACTACAGCAAAGATCCATGCAAGTATTCAAAAACCTCTTACTATTGACTGTGCTTGTTTTATTTTTTTGAATGATTTTAAGTTTAAATAATTAGCTTGTTTGAATATCAGGTGCTTGGCAACAAGTACCAAAGCAAGTTGCTTGAGATAATTGATGAGAGGTGAGAGCTCCACAAGAAGATTAGCATACAAACTACTTTATGCTTTCTGTTGATCGATGACTGACGTTCTAATATCAATTTGTACCAGTGAACTTCCTGAATTCCTTGGAGGTTCATGTACCTGTGCTGACGAAGGAGGCTGCATGCGCTCTGACAAAGGCCCATGGAAAAACCCAGAGATCATGCAGGTGAATAGTCTTTTTCCTAATTCTTACTACAATACATCAACATTAATGAACAAGTGTGAACTTATACATTTGTTCTTACAGAAAGTTCAAAATGGTGATCACAAATGCTCAAAGAGATCCCAAGCTGACAACATTGCAGAGGACACCATCCCTGAGGTCTTTCTTACTTTGAGCTTACCTATATATGCTGTGAATACGTTTCCTTTCATTGAATCTTCATCACTCCTACCAATGCTAGAGAAACTCATATTCTATAATCCTTTAGGGAAATGATGAATCTACAACAGAGCCGGCTTCTGAAGAGGAAAAGGCTTCAACAGGGGTCGAAATTGTAAGAGTGACCAACCTCTATATCCTAGATAACAAGTGTAGCTCATCAACATAACCAACAATTTAAAAATTCTCCTTATGCGTTTCTTTCTACTCAGGTCCCGGCCGCTCACCCAGCCTGGAACGTGCCAGAAGCTCACAAATTTTCCCTCTCAAAGAGTATGATGATGATTCTTGTGAATCCATTTGTTCTTACAGTTTGATTGTTTTACATCAATGTTAAGCTCAAAGTTTCTTCTTTTTTTTCTAAGCAGAAGAAGTTTATGCTATTCAAGAAGCGTGTAGCAACGCTACAAACGATGGAGGGAGGTCTCCTATTTTCACCGGGGTCATGGCTCTTGTGATGGGTGTTGTCACGATGATTAGAGTGACTAAAAACGTTCCAAGGAAACTTACCGAGTCAACCTTATACTCGAGCCCTGTGTACTGCGACGATGCGTCAATGAACAAGAGTGCCATGCAGTCAGAGAAAATGACTGTGCCTGCAATCTCAGGGGAAGATTTCATGGCCATCATGAAACGAATGGCTGAGCTGGAACAGAAAGTGACAGTATTAAGCGCGCAGCCAACAGTTATGCCTCCGGATAAGGAAGAGATGCTTAACGCTGCCATTAGCCGGTCCAATATCTTGGAGCAAGAGCTTGCTGCAACCAAGAAGGTACATATATATTCTGAATCGTTCACATGTGTAATTACTAAAACTTCCTCCATTAAAGTTTTTGTTAAGGCAAATTTTTCTTTTTTGATGCAGGCTTTGGATGATTCACTTGGTCGTCAGGAGGAGCTAGTGGCGTACATCGAGAAAAAGAAGAAGAAGAAGAAGATTGTAAGTCTTCTTCTTTGTTTCAATTGAAACTTGAGACACAAGCCATCATGTTGTTATGTTCTCTCACTGAGTATCTTTCGTTCTGCTTCTTCTCCTTACAGTTCAACTACTGGTGAGGAACCATTAAGGGGGAGAAAGCCTCTTGAAGAGTTAGAGGCTTGCATGGTGGATTGATAATGTTACTTTTTGTGTGTGTGTGTGTGTGTATTGTGTATCCAAATGTCTCGACCAATGCGTGCGCTCACAAATCATCAAAGCCAAAGCTAACTGTAAAACCAATTTCTCGTTTTTAACCAAAAAAATTATTAAAGAAAGTTGAAAAGAAAGAAAATTTTGTTCTTTCTTTCTGTGTATATTATTATACTTTCTTATAAATTTTCATGTACATCTAAATTGCAAATTGTATTTTGTCACATTATATGAAATTAGCAAGTAGCGTAGCAACTGGAAAATAGAAATGTTATCGTATGGTCTGGACTATCCCAAGTGAAAAAGGAAATAACACCAAAGAGTAAAAAAAAAATTATGGGGTCCACCAAAAGCTTATCATTAATCAACGAAATCCACGTGGCAACATGCATCCACGTGTGTTTTTTTCTTATCTAAAATATTTTAGACCGCGAACCTATATATTTTAGTTATTTGTAATTTAGATGGTATGTTGTAATTGTTTTGTGAAAATCTGAATATCTTTTTACCGAAATTTGTTTTTTATATTTTTGCTTCTAAATTTAATTGCGTCAAATTGTTAGAGAGACTAGATTTAAACCCGTGGTACACCATATGCATATAATTTATATTTTATATTGTATATTTATGTTAAATATTGAATGTTTTATAAATAGATGAGTTATTGTATGACTAAATATTTATATTATTTTTTTACCTGTAATACAGGTCATGACCATTTGTTTGTTATATTTAGTTTGTTTTGTTTAGTGTTTGAGATTCTATTTTGATTTTTAATTATTATAACAAAAAATAAGGGATCTAAATACATAATCAATAATTATACACTGTGACTAAGTCATATTTTTCCTAATGATTTAATTATTTTATATAATCTTAGTTAAATCAACTTGATTTTATGTTAAATATTCTAAATAGTAGTGTTGATAAATAATTAATTGAGGATTTAACCCGTGTTAACACAAATTTAATAATATTTTATTAATTTCAACATGTTCTCTTTATAACTCATCTACTATGTAATCACATTATATAGTATTTTAGAAATTTTAATTTTACATATTCGTAATAATTAAATTTTATATTAAGTTTATATATGTTAATTATAATATTTAAATAATTTTCAATCGAAGTTTTTATTACGTTAAGAATCAAATTGTTTTTTTCTTTGTTTACGAAGAAGGATTCAGATATAGAATATCTTCAAAACACAGCATAATGTATGGTTAAATATATGATAGCTTTTATTTCCATATCGATTGCTGTTATTCTTTTAATTGAAATAAAATGTAAAATATTTAGGAAACAAAATCTGGAGTAATGTTTAGTTTTGGAAATTTTTAGGGGTTAATGTTGTAAATAACTTTTTAAATAAACAAAACTAAAAGGGCATAACACAAAATCTACTTCAAAAATGTTAATATAGATGGGACCGAGAAACTCTTATTAAAATAGTTCTTCCAACAAACAACATATTTTGTTGTTTGAAATCCAAATTTGATAAGAACAAATGTGAAAAAAATACAATTTAAAAAATCATTATGTGGCTGATCTCAAAGCATTCATATCATTCTATCAACTGTCATCACCCCTTATTTTATTACCTATGTAATTTCATCAAAATGATATCCTCTAAATACTTTAGTTTAATAATTTCAAAAAATATATTCTAAATTAAAAATTATACAACTTTCACATAATTTCAAAACGATTATTAAAGTGAACAAGTTGGGACCGCGAGAGAATCTCATCAAGACTATTGAGTTTTTTAACGTTCTTCTAACACTGCAGTCGAATGTGAAAATTATGACTTAAAAAGCAAAATTATTATGTCCATGATCTAAAAAACATTAATATGATTTGGATCAAACGCCATTACTACTTATTTCAATGCCTATGTAATTTCAGCAAAATGATATTATCTAAACACTTTAATCTAATACTTTATAAATTATATCCTAAATTAAAAATAATTAATTAAAATTTTAAAATAAATTAACATATTATTATTTTACAATTGTGTCAACTAATTACTCTATTGAAAATTTGTGAAATGTGTATTATATTTGTGCACAAAACTTGTTTTAGTACGAATATTTTAGTATATTGTATCTTAATATAATTTAAATACAGTTAAGATAAGTAATGGTAATTTTAATATAATAATAATTCAAACTATTTTAATTATATCTATATTAACATGTTTGAAGTACATTTTGTAATTTAACATTTTATTTGTAAGATTTGCATAATTAATCCTTTGCGATATAAATAAATGTTAAAACTTAGATAAAATTTTGTAATAAAATCTAATTAAGAATGTTTTACTTTCCTTAATTATGATTTTTTATGGAAAACTTTCCTTAATTTAATTTTTAATGGAAATATCTATACAAAATCACAATTCAACAACACAACTTTTTATTGCCAATATATTTTAATATTATATTATCTATATTAAAAAAAAACTTAATCAATTATAATATAAAAATATATATCTATATAAATAAAATAAAAAAATAATCTAAATCCTAGTTACCAGTTGAAAAATAACTAGTTGACATGTTTGGCAATTGGCAGCAAAGTAGACTTTCGGTTATTAGATAACATCAGAACCTAATTTGAATTCCGGATTGGTTATTTAATTTAAACCGGATCGGTTTATTAGAGAGAGACCTTCGGAGCCGTTTAGAAGGTTCCAGTCGTCGTCTTTGTTGCCTTTGTTGATAGAGAGTGAAATCAATAAATCCGAATCGGAGACGACGAAGACCCCAGTTTCCAGGTTTTAACTATGCAGATACTGAGGTGCCCATCGAGAGAGCACAGTTTCATTCTATATCTCTTCATCTCTGGTACAAAGAAACCTCGTCCATACGAATTTGCCCATCTCGTTGATTTTTTCCCTCTTTCGAAAACGTTAATCTTTTTGGCAAATGCGTGCAGCTTTTGTAATTGCTGCTGCATCTGTTCCCGTTCCTGATTCTAACTGCTACGCTCTTGACAATTCAAGTCGTCTTGTCGATTTTGTATCCTCTTTCTATTATTGTGTTGAGGCTTTATTAGTAAAGTAGTTTCCTTTGTTGCATTGCTTTGATTTAGTTTCTTGTAAAGCTGTTTCCTTTAACTTGGGTTTTGATCAGAGCAGTTGGATCGGCCATCCTTTTGAATATGATGGGAAGGTTGTGTGTATGTATTTATTATGTTCTCATATTATAATGCCGAGAGTTGGTTTTTTAAGGACTTTGGGTTTCGATTAGGTTTTGGTCTTTATTGGTATAGGAATTTGATCTGGTGGTTAGATTTTGCAAGGATGTTGAAACAAGAGGCCAGGCGGTATAATTCTTACATCATCAAAAACCTTTGTTCAACTCTAGATTCCACATGTATGACTTTTGTTGTTTGCAGGGATATGTTGATTTCGGACGATTTGACCCGTTAAGCTACTTTGTTTCTAGTTCTGGAAGTTTTGATTTCGTTCAAGTAAGAGCTTTTCTCTTCTTTGCTCTGCTGTTTGGCATAAGGCATCATAGTTAGTTTTGGTTAGATATCTACACATGCAGTTCGGAACATGGATTCACTTGTTAATGTTTGGTTCATGATCTATGATATACATATAGGGGTTTTACCATGGCGACCTGTCAAAATGTGAACAGAGTTATGACAAACTTGGACGTACAGCACAGGTTAGAGATATCTACACAAGTGTCTTATTTTTGAAGGTTTTTTAGTGCTTCTATTCTTCTGAGTGTTGTTTCTCTGTTTTGTTCAGGTCAATATTATATGTGGGAACTGTGGTGATGGACGTTGTAAAGGTGTGTCTGCTTCTGTTCTGTTGTGTTCCATTACAGATGTTACTTTGAAATGCTCCTCAATTCCTGGAAAGCTATCAAGTTTTCATTCTTTTCTTTCTTTCTCCTATTCAGGTGGACTTGGATGCATATGTAGTGTCACCCAAGATTCAACTTGCAGGTCTGTCTGCTACTATTCGTCTCTTATTATCCACGAATCTTGGTATACAACAAATTCTTGCTCTTTCCCACTGGTCCAGAGTTACTGTCGAGTTGGCTATTCCATGTGAGATACCTGGCCCGCGGGTGTTTAAGGGGTTCACAGTCGGTTTGCATCCTCGCTCATGGGAAGTTGTAAGAAACGAACAAACCCAACTTCTTGGTAACAGTTTTTTTCATACTGAACATAAACTTCAAATTGGATTTGATTTTGGATTTTTGACCTGCAGATTTATAATGGGATGACACAGTTTGGATTTGATAAGCCCCGTCGCGAGTCTAGGTATGAAATCAAGAAATTTGTTTATTAATGTTTGAGTTGCTGTGTATTTACATCCTGAAGTGTTTCTGATTTGTAGTTTCAAGACCGAGCAGACTCATCTTACTCTCTATATGACTGCAATTGCTTCTCTTTCAACATTGGTAGGAAAGCCTATCATCAAGGTTTTCCCAGAGAATGGTCTTGATGTTAAGATAGCTGGTTCTTCCTTGACTGGGAACCATCCAACAACCTTATCTCCTTCAACTTTAGTACTGGATTGGAATTGTAATGAGTCCTGTTACCTTGCTTTTTGCATTGTGTCATTGATCTTTGCTACGAATTCTGTAACCTTTGTTGTTTTCTCTCGGAAATTTCAAAGGTGAGAAATCTCGGCGAACTCCATATGAAGTCAACGTCACCATCCCAGTGGATGGTTACGATCCTGTTCAGTTTTTCCTCACAAAACTCTGCGGTGAGCTTATTATACACTCGGCTTGATCATCCACAATGCACTCCCCTTGAGCTGAATATTTCCATTGCTTGCTCACTCTCCCCCTCTCTCTCTCTCTGACACAAACAATTTTTTGTTCCTAAATCATTTCAGAATACAACCAAGGTAGTGAAGGAGGATCAGCGAAGGGATGGCTATATTTGGAGTTTTTTCCTGCGTGTAAGTAAACCTCACTCTCAGAATCTTACTAACATTTACAACATAAACACATTAGTCTTGCACATAGTGCTTTGTAATTTTACATGCCGGTCATATAACTGGACAATTATTTCAATTCTTGTGTTCTCGTGTGTTTCTTCTGATCAGATTCCTCGTTGCATCTATGCTTTTCTGCTGTGGAGGCTTTATTTACAAAACAAGAGTAGAACGTGTGGTAATCTTCAGTCCATCTACTTCCATTCTTGATTTTCTATTTCTTCTTTCACGCTGCACACACACATACACAGTCACTGACATGTTCATATGGATGCAGCGTGGAATTGAGGCATTGCCAGGGATGTCACTTCTATCGGGATTACTAGAAACTGTAAGTATTACAAGAAAAGTCCAAGGATTTCATTTATGAAAAATCAAGGACTAAACTCATTGGTGGTTATGGACCTCTCAAGATACAATTTCCATGTAAGCTAATTGATTTTGGTCTTCATATATAGGTGAGTGGAAGTGGACAAAGCTACTCAAGAACTGAAGACATCAACAATGCTTTTGCTAATGAAGTCTCATGGGATCGCTCTTCCGCATCCTCTACTCAAACAACAACGCAGAGACCAACTGAAAGAACATATGGTGCGATCTAAAATTGTTAATTGCCTTACGATATGTACTGTTTCAAGCCATGGTATGGCAAGCTAGTGATCTGCAATTTTCGGATTTTACTTTTTTTGATGTTTAGTTTCTAGAAAGAGGGGAAAATGTTAAAAGAGTCAAAAAGTTAAAGGCCTTCTTCACCTTGAGGTTGCTTTTAACTGCAGATTCCTGTGTTATAATCGAAAAAGACAAAACCAAAAAAAAGGTGTCCTTTTCTTTGCTTTGGTTACAAGAACAAGAGTGTGTTTGTAAAAGTCAGCAAAGATTGAAACTTAAAGAAGAGAATTTTTTTTGTCAAAGGAGTAGTTAGAATCTCTTCCTACTCTCTTGTCTTTCTCACTTACACAAAAAGACTTGGACTTTGTCTACGCAAACATGTTCTTTCAACCTAGTCCTTTAAATATATCACTATTTTTGCATTCCTCTTTAAGATTTTAGTTAGGTCATAGGTCTAGGGTTTATATGATTTAGTACTATCTTAATATATGATCTGATTATTCTGTTCATACTTGGCTACCTCGCTTTTTATCCTACTTCTACAAAAAAGACAGATCAGTAAGGATTATTCTCTTATTAATTCAACTTTCGAAAATAAAATCTCGATATTTCGTGATTGAACTAAGACAGATCAGTAAGGATTATTCTCTTACCAATAAGGTAAGTTATGTTTCTCTCCATCTTACGTTGAAGAAGTCAGAAAAGTTAAACATCAATATTGAAGACTTTTATGTCAGTAATTGGCATTTTTAATTGTCTACTCAATTGACACGATGACAAGCTTCAAATATCTTTGAAATTAGCCTATTCAATAATTATAAAAATCTATTTATATAGTATTTTGTTAAATGTGCGCTTAGTGAAAAGGTATCAATAAAGAAGTCGAGGCCAAACGATATGGTGAAGCAAGAAATTTCCCAATATTTATTCCTAGGGAGAGATTTTTAAATTCTTCAGCGTTCAAATTATTGTTATGAGTCGTTAAAATATGGATGAAGATTAAAAAAAAAAAAAAAAAGTCTATACACAGTATTAGAAACACAAAGCTTGCTTTGCTTTTACCTTCCAAGTCTCCAAAGTCAAATTATATTTTTTTTTTTTTTTTTTTTTTGTCAACCATTGGGCCACAACTGACCGGCCCATTAGCCAAATTCCTACATTCGTAGGAGCCGGGACTCGATCCCGGGTGTGATGGTGCCTTCTACAAATGGACTTACCTCCTGCCACTGCACTAAGGTCACTTCACGTCAAATTATATTTTAGATACTACTAATTTTAATTAACTTAACCAAAAAAGGAGGTTAATTCGTCAAACTTAGCTTGCAATGTTGGGTACTAAACCAAACCCAAGCGTTAGTCTCTTTTTAGTCTTCTTTTCTCCAATAAATTTTCACAATTTTTTTTTTTTTTTTTGCATTTCCTTAGCTATTATCTTCATCCCAATTTAGTTAATACTTAATACCAACTCCATTACCTCTTTGCTTCTTTCATCTTCAGAGTCGTTTTCCTATAAATACCTTCTCTGTCTCATCTTACTTCATATCGCTCATCAACACAAAGCCTTCTAATTTCCTCATCTTCTTGTTGAAAGTAATGGCAAGACTCACTGGCTTTCTCCTTCTTTCTCTCCTTTGCTTTCTCCCTCTCTGCCTCTGCGACAAGAGCTATGGAGGAAAACTCTTCCCGGGTTATTACGCCCATTCATGCCCACAAGCCGGTGAGATCGTGAGATCAGTTGTAGCTAAAGCTGTTGCTAGAGAGACCCGTATGGCTGCTTCCTTGTTGAGACTTCATTTCCACGACTGTTTCGTTCAGGTTTGGTTAATCTCTTCTACCAACGATTCACCATTTTATGTTTGTTTTAAGTTTACTTGTTTACCAAGGTAGCTTTGAAATGCAGGGATGTGATGGTTCTTTGCTTCTAGACAGCGGTGGGAGGATAGTGAGTGAGAAAAGCTCAAACCCTAACAGCAAATCAGCTCGTGGGTTCGACGTAGTTGACCAAATCAAAGCTGAACTGGAGAAACAATGCCCTGGAACTGTTTCTTGCGCTGATGTTCTTACCCTAGCCGCTAGAGACTCCTCTGTTCTTGTAAGTCCCTTCCATAATCTCACGGTCTCGAACTTGAACTGAAACATCAGCTAACTCCGTATGGTTTTTGGTTTAGACCGGTGGACCAAGCTGGGTGGTTCCATTGGGAAGAAGAGATTCGAGAAGTGCAAGCTTAAGTGGTTCGAACAACAACATCCCTGCACCAAACAACACTTTCAGTACCATTCTATCGAAGTTTAACCGTCAAGGACTCGATGTCACTGACCTTGTTGCTCTCTCCGGTAAGCTTTCATCATTCTATCATATATAGTTGCTTCATACCAAAATTAAAAGAAACCCCATTACGCATTACTTGCTTCTCAAGCCACCACACTTTTAAAATGTTTTCTCAGGTAGTCACACCATCGGATTCTCGAGATGCACGAGTTTCAGACAGAGGTTGTACAACCAGTCCGGAAATGGCCGTCCAGACATGACATTGGAACAATCTTTCGCTGCTAACTTGCGCCAAAGGTGTCCAAGATCCGGCGGGGACCAGAATCTTTCGGTGTTGGACATCATCAGCGCCGCGAAGTTCGACAACAGCTATTTCAAGAACTTGATAGAGAACAAGGGTTTGTTGAATTCAGACCAGGTTTTGTTCAGCAGTAACGAGAAATCGAGAGAGCTTGTAAAGAAGTATGCAGAAGATCAAGAAGAGTTTTTTGAGCAGTTTGCAGAATCGATGATCAAGATGGGAAATATCTCTCCTTTAACAGGTTCGAGTGGTGAAATCAGGAAAAATTGCAGGAAGATGAACTCTTGAATTCGTGATATAAGAAAAAAATAGATACAAAAAAATATATTCGGAATAACTGTGTGACACTTGCTTTTACTTTGGGGCGTATTTTTTCTTGGTTCTGTCATTTAATTTGAAGTTTAAAGTTGTGTTATTTTGCTTTGTATGTTAAGAGATGAGGTTTGAGAATTTTATTAAACCAAGTAATCTTTTTAATTCGAAATATATTTTAAGAAAGATTTCATTATTTTCCAATTTCCTTAAAACCGAACAAAGATTAAACCAAACCTAATCTATGAATTTAGAAACTACATAAGTGAACAAAGAGATTAAACACAAAAGTTTCAATCGATGACCACCACGGAAGATTAAACACAAAGTTATTAAACACAAGGTTTAATTTATAGTTTACCCCAATCGATGTGAGATGATTTTAGTGGGCCTTTATGGGCCATTCAAAATATTATTTTACTTTTTTTGTCAATTCAAAATATTATTTTTCTTTCTAAATTTATATATATGAATTAGGTTCAGTTTAGGCCCAATAACGACTTCACTTCAGATGACACTCTCTAATATTGTGACTAATTGAATTTGAAATTTTTGTGTTTAATCTTTGTTCACTTATAGTTTACCCCAATCTATGAGACAACGACAGGATCGAAGTCAGATTTTGATTCATAGCTTTACCACTGTTGAGGATAAACCATCGTGGGATTGGGTCCGGATCATGGGTGAGCAAGCATACATAGATGCACTTCTCAGTGTAACCCAATTGTGATATCATCACGTAGGGATCAGAGGAAGCCACTAGAGAGCGACAGTTCTTGTAGACCATAGAAAACACCAAAAAAAAAAAGAGTGATCTTTCTTGGCTCTCAAACAAATTGCAACGGTTAATTTTTTACCTTCTACCATTTACAACACAGCTACTGAAATGAATTCTTGCTTTTTTACTTCCCTGAACCCTGGTTAGAAAACGGTAACAAAAAAAAGAAAAATAAAACTTTCAAATTTGAAACCCTAAACACATATCGTTCTTAACCGAAGTGAAACAAAGTTAACTTGTGACCCAAACATATTTAGTCTCAAAAAGATTTTCAGCCCACTCACAAGTCCATAAAGAAACTATGGTCTGTTAAGATATGCATCCTTGCACAAATTTTAGTTACAAACTTATGTTTTTTGTTCTTCCTTTTTTTCTCATGATTTAAGCATTTTTTTTCTTACAATTTTTTATTTAAGTTTTGATTCATGTTGTTTTTACAATTTTGACACCAACTTCGATTTCTTTTTTTATTATTAACTTTTTTTTTGTCCAAACTTTGTATATTTTAGAAATTCAATAATATACTTACAAGAATAATCAAATCTTACTTATTTCTTTCAACCACTCCGATTTCTTCTTTAAATCATATGGGAATGTTAATTTTCTCATCATTTATATATCCATTTTTGTTAGTGATATTATATTATTTTCAGTTAAAAAAAATTATTAATGTTGGGAATTCGAATTTTGTAAACAAAATTTTTATTCGCAAAATATTATAAGAAATATTTTCAATCGTCATTTTCCAAATTCTTTAAAAACGAACAAAGTTTAAACCAACAATCAAACACAAAAGTTTGAATTAGTCCCACAATATTAGAGTCGTTATTGGGCCTAAACAGAAATCAGAAAGAAAATGATATTTTGAACGGCCCATAAAGGCCCACTAAATATTCTCCGGCTAGTTAGGGTTTATGCTTCTTCTCTAATTTGAGCTTCAGATGCTCTGACATGAGTTCTCAACGAAGCTAACATCAAACTGAATCGGGTCTAGAGAGAGAGAGAGAGAGAGAGAGTGAAACGATGCAGAATCTTCGAATCATCTCGTCTCACTTGTCACGAGGTTTTAAATCCATCAAGACACAACCAAGTTCTTTTCAATTGATCTCGATCCAATCTCGGAGCTACTCATCGTCGGAGAACGTCTCCAAAATCGTGAATGAGCTATCGAATCTCACTCTTTTGGAAACAATGGACCTGACTGAGATCCTTAGGCAGAAGCTAGACGTCAGTGAGATGCCTGTGATGGCGGCGATGATGATGCCAGGGATGTCTCTCCCGGGATCTGGAGCCGGTAAATCCTCCGCCGCCGGAGATGGAACAGAGAAGAAGAAGGAAGCAAAGACTGCGTTCGATGTGATGCTTCAAGCGTACGAAGCAGCCGGGAAGATCAAGGTGATTAAAGAAGTGAGAGCGATTACGAATTTGGGGTTGAAAGAAGCCAAAGATTTGGTTGAGAAAGCTCCAACATTGCTGAAGAAAGGAGTTAGTAAGGAAGAAGCAGAGAAGATCGTTGAGAAGTTGAAGGCTGTGGGAGCTAAAGTTGCTATGGAGTGACCATTGTTAGGTACCTCTTTTGAAAATTGCTTCGATTGCTCTTAAGGAGATGGATTAGGTAGCTTTTGGTTTGTTGGATTATGAGAATTCAAACATATCTTTTGAGATTGTATGAGCATGGCGTTGAATTTGTAGTGCCTTATGAGAATTTGGAAAGGAACAGTATTTTTTATTCTGGAATTGCATAAAGTTGCTTCCTTTTTTATATGAGAAGTTAAAGTTGTGAGCTTGATGTTGAGTTTCACTTCATGAAGGGCCTTTGAAGTTTCTTGTCAAAATGTACAGAGCAAAAACAATGTTCAGTTGAAGGAATCTTGTAGGCAGAACAATTAGAATAGCTTTTCTAGTCTATTGGGAGTAAACATGTGAACAGATTTGTCTTTTGATTCACGTGCTGAAGCTTTTAGTCTTTGAATGCAGGTGTTATTAAAACTGGAGCATGACATGGAACAACTGAAGCTTCTGAGTTCTGATGAGTAGTCCTTCCAAGTGTTTATTACAAATGTAACATGTCATGGAAAGTCATTAGCAGGTAGGAACAGATTTTTGTCTTCAATCAAATATACACGAAGGCTTGTTGTTAGAAGCAAAGTTCTCTCCTTTGGATTAAATCATTCTCTCAGTTCTTGGTTTGTACTAACAGTTGTTGATGATCTCTTCTTGACAAAAGATGAGGCCATTTCTCTCGTTTAATAATTGAATCATGTTATTTCCAAACTTTCAAGTTTTATGCTCAAGCTTTTCATTTGGTTTAACTGTAGTAAGAAGCTGTTCTTGTTTTAAAGATAGCAACAGATCAGGAACTCGACCTGAGATCATACAATTTGTTTCTAATCACAATATTATAGGGGACTTGTAGGAGTTGTTATACTTTATCGTCATGGAAACGCCACCTAGTTTCTTTTGGAGATCTTCCATGTTTGCAGTTTTTCAAGTAATGGTCATTGTCTTTCGGCTTTTGCTGCAAGGAGAGAACAATCAACATCATCAGAGAAAAGTTATACTGTGAGCCTTGGAAAGACGAATATAAGTGTTACACACAAACCTTCACGGGTGAGCTGGAGAGCATTGAGAGAATGCTGAGACAGATCGAACTTAGTCTCATCGCCGGTGACCACGAATCATACAAAACATCTGCATCATAAAAAAAATTACACATAGAAGCGCTCTTGTCATTGGGACTTGGAAAGAGAGAGGGCAAATTAAGTACTAGTGAGTCATTGTGTTTTAGTATGTTCTTACCCAAACAGATGTGACCGTTGCTATAAATATGAGGATGAAGTGGAGCTGGATGCTGAAAGATGACCTGTTTATCGGTGAAACCATCGGGTTATGGGATTTGATGCGATGTTTAGATACCGTTAAGTATAAATAAGAGAAAAGAAGTTTTGAGGACGAACCTGTGGAGCTTCCATAGGATAATGCTCAGGGAACTCAACCTGAAGTTGGTAAGTTTCATTGGCATAAAGAGTTCCTGGAGCTCCATGCACTTCAATGATCCATCTGTTCACACCAACAATTCAACATTACATCATTGGTTATCGATATTAAAAGCAAAGACAGGAAAGCGGGTTTATACCGTTGGAGATTGTCAGAGACTCTGTGCTTGAAACCAAAAGGAGGACTGGTTTGCCACTCCATAAACTCTTTCTGCAACCGGTTCGTGGCGATTTTGGTCAGACCCTAACATAATAAGAATAAAAGAGAGGTGACCAAAATCATCAAACCAAATAAAACAATTTGACCCAAAAAAAAAGAAAAAAAATGGTATGTTATATATATAACTAAAGAAGCAAGTAACCAACCTTGCGAGTTGATTCAGAAGAACTCATTTGTGTTTGAAGTTATTACAGTGAGTGAGAGAGAGAGAGAGATTGTGTGTGTTTTGTCTCCTCAGCCATATCCATGAGCTTTTTATAGTGTCTTATCATCTTTGTAGTTGTATCTAAAGCGTTTGGATCTATGTCCAGTCATCAACCCGACGTCGTATTATCGTGTCGGCCTTCTTTAATTCGGGACTTTCCACTTGTGTTGGAGAACCGAATCTTCACTCAAAACCAGTTAGGAATATTATCATAAAAACATTCCTAAATCTAAATTTTCAAAAAACCAAATTCCCTGAATTAAAAATCTCATACTATTCTTAGTATAATTAAACTGGTGCATGTATATTAACAGCAAAAAAAATTGATGCATGCATCAGGTATAAATTGACCCGTAACATTGTTTTAAGTTATTTCCCGTTAATGGATCCATCGTTCATCGACGATGCCTTGGATTTCTTTTTTATTGATAACATATTCCTTTCACTGTCTTGTTGGCCTTTGTGGATTGTGATTATTTTGAATGGATCGATGGTTACAAAAGTGTAAGCAACTTGATGGTATATCAAATTTGACTAGTCATAATTACAAATTTACAATCATGATGTTGTTTTAGGCATTGACTTCACCTTAAACCAGAACTATTATTACACATTTGTTCCATGGAAACTATGGGCTATGGCGATGGCAAGACGGATCTTATATTCCTATAACTAGGTCCAACACTTAAGGTCTCACAAGAATATATACATAGAACCTAGAATTAATATGTTAAAATTCGTAGCTTTTCTCTTAAATTAGAGAAGTTAGTTAAGACATGTCAATCGGATCAGATATTATTCCGGTTAATCTGACTGATCTGGTTTCTCTAAAAGACCTATTAAAGAAAGGTTAACAAACATGAAGGAAAAGCAGAACTGTGGAAGAAGAAAACTTAAGTCTTTTGTGAACAAATCAAGAAAGATCATTATAACCGAAATTGACAAGAATAGAAAGATATTATGTGAGAGATTCTTAAAAATGCTATTATGATAGATACTTTATCTTTTTGAGTTTTGGTCTACATACACTGCAAATTTTGACTTTAAATACACGTCAGATTAGATCCATAGGTTTTGATTCTTTCTTATCCTTCAATAATAAGATATTAAAACAAGGTGACAACAACAACAACAACAACAACAAAGAAGAAGCATATACACCTTTGAGTTTAAAGACTTTTAAATCAGCACTTATATTTCTTGTTCCTTTGCATCAATCATAATGCTCAAACTTGGCTGCTTATGTTCCAAATTCCTGTTTGAAGAATCATCTCATCACCACCTTGCATTCGCCGAACAAAGAATGTCAATGATTCCAAAGTTAAAAGATGATGATTCTTCACTTTTGACGTTGGAAGACCATTGATAGATGATAGAAAGATAGATGCTTTCAATAATTTCGGTGCGTAACCATAAAGCATAATAATCTTTTTTACCTTAGTGAGAGAAGAGAGTGTGAGGAAGAACTTTGTATGGGTTGAGAATTCCCTTAGGGTCCAGCAACTTTTTTATGGAAGCCATTATTGCAACCTGCATATTTTATATTCGGTAACAATACAGTGACAGGAACGTTGTCTACATAGTTCCATTTGTTGTTTGTTAACTCACAGTTTCAGGTGATTTGCTGTAGAAGATTTCATTAGCTTTCATTACACCTAATCCATGTTCTGCACTGATGCTTCCACGGTGCTTTGATGTCCACTCATAGACATAAGGTTCTATCAAACCTATAAGCTGCAAGGAAAGAGTGACTAAATGATTATTTCAACTCTTGGAATGTTTCATCTTGATATTTGTATTTTACCTTATCATTATAGTCTGCCGCTGAGATGTTTAAATGTAGATTTCCGTCTCCAAGGTGACCATATCCCATAACATTTGCTAAGTCACCTGAAGCATATGCATGTTTGGTTGCAGTTTTCGTTGAATCTTTCGGTTTTAAGTAACTAGTAAACAGTGTAGTGATATGTTTCGTACCTAATCTCCCTCGAAGATCGTTGACAATATTGTAAATTTCTTCAACCGGTAAGGATAAATCATACTTGTAAACAGCTCCTGCTTTCTGCAATGCCTCTGTTATACCCTGCAGGGTAATAATTATGACGTTACTCGTCGTGTAACATCAAGAGTTCGCAGGGGAAATAACTCTTAAAAGGTTTTACCTCTCGTATGCGCCAAAATGAGGATGCTTGGTTAATGTCTTGAGCGATTACACCATCAGAAACTAGACCTTTTTCCAGTGATTTTAACAGGAAAGCTTCAAGCTTCTCCCTGCATTAGTTTTTCAACCAGGAAAAAACTCTCTCAAGGGATCTGAATACTTGGCAGAGAGCCTCATTTGAATGTTACGGAAACTTGTGAAAATCCCAAGAAAGACCGGAAGATTCTTTATACCTGTCATTAGTTTCATCACTCCCCGTTGTCTCTATCAGAATATAAAAGTTCTCCGTAGAGGAAACTGGATTACGTACACCGTCTAGGTGGTTCAGTACCTGTAGAATGAATTAAAAACGAAAGGATTTAGCAAAAAAACAAAGACTTGTACACAAGATAGAGTATTTGGAATGTAAGCTTACCAAATCCATTGAATTATTATCAAGAAACTCGAAAGCGGATAGTATCTCTCCAAGATTTCTCTTTGCTTCAACAAGAATTTTCTGGAAAGAAATGAAACATAAGAAGAAACAACAGTTCACACGCTATCTCCTCTGTAAGTGAACTCAAGTACAGGAGTACGGAAGAAAATTGGCTTAAACCTGGCAGCTGAGATAATCTTTGCAGGCAATGAAGGCTAAATTTACAGAAGACAATTTTGGTTGTGTGAGAATAGAAACTTTAGTTACAATACCAAGTGATCCTTCGCTACCTGTGGAAACCAGTGAAGAGAAAATTCAAGATGTTTCAGTCTCTTTTGATGATGAAGTAAGTCAAGTGACATTTGAAATAATAGTACAAAATAAGAATAATAATACCTACCGATAAACAAATGTTTTAAGTCGTACCCAGTATTGTCTTTGCGTAAAGTTCCAAGCATGTCAAGAACATTGCCATTTGCGGTGACAGCTTCTAGACCTGAGATGGTGAGAGATTAAAGATGATGAAGTTGAAACTCAAATGTATTTCAGATGGATCAGAAGTGACTAGAACCGTAAGTCATTTACCCAATACGGTTCCATGAAGTGAGCCATAACGAATAAGGCGCAAACCACCAGCATTAGTTGAAACATTTCCACCAATATGACAGCTTCCTTTTGCACCTAAGTCCAGAGGCATAATAAAACTGAGGAAACAAAAATTTTATGTTTCTATATCCGACCAAAAAGGACATTCTTTTATTAATTCTTGGTTCATTGTTACTAAAAGAGGGTAAGAAGTCATGGTTAAATTACCCTTTCGTGTCAAGAAAAGTTGCTAGATTTTCCAAAATACATCCTGCTTCACATACCAAGACACCACTAACCTGAACACAGAGCATCGTATCATCATCATCAAGTATGTAATTATATTACTCTAAGTAGTACGAAAAATTGTGTCAGAATTTTTTTATGTATGATGAAGACTATTGGAACATCTACCTAAGAAGCAACTGACAGTAGAATAGAAGATTGTAATCTCCATTGAATTGAACAGCTCGCACACAGTTTCAAGTAAATATTTTACAAAGTTACTTCCCAAAAAATAAGAGGTAAAGAAAGGAACATCAGTTGTTTTCTGAATATGAATTTGGCAGTTACCTCATCAAAAGCTAAGACTTTATTCATCAAACCAACATTGATGATCACCTGCAAAAATGCCGCAAACGTTTGTCATGTCTATGATCGAAAAAAAAACATTCTTTTATTTTGTTCCTATCTCTCACATTCCTGAAAATTTCCTTTGCTAGCTTTGAATTACATAGCTAACAGTTTGATCATCACCAACCAACATAGAAGAAAAGTATCGAACCTCATCAAAGACAGGCACACTTCCACCAACAAGACCAGTATTGCCCCCTTGAGGAACAACAGCTAAACACCTTGAATCACAATACTTAAGTATCTGAGACACCTGCACACAATAAATAAAGTCAATGTCAAACACAAAGTTTCATCACAATCCAAACAAAGTAATGTTAAGAAACAGTAGAGAAAAGAATATAAAAACACCTCTTCCGTGTTCTTGGGCAAGAGCATCAGCTTACTAGATCCTTTGTACTTTTTCATCCAATCAGTATTTGCAGTTTCAAGTCTCTCTTCATCTTCAACCACGTTTTTGTCACCTAATATCTCCTTGAAGTAGCTAACATCCTTCGAATCCAAAGACGAAAACAAAGGGTTTCTCTCAATTTGTGAAGCTGATGATGACCCAAAACACTTATACTGTTGCAACATCCCCAAATTTCTACCAAGACATCGATGATGAAGCTCAGTGTTATAATGGTTCCCATTCTTTGACTCAAAAAGCCTGCCTTTTGTGTCGTAGTGATTCACAAAACCTAAACCCATAAATCAAAGTTCAGTCTTTTATTCATCTCTCAATCTAATTACAAAAGTCAAATTGGAGATGGAATCAAACCTGACACAGAACGGGACACTGAGTTCTTGTTTGGTCGGAGATTAATCAGAGATTTACAGCCAAATCTTATAAACTCTTCCGATCTTCTCAATCTCTGCATCATCATCATCATCATCATCATCATCACTCTTCTACTTCTCTACTCCTCCACGTCTTCTTCTTCGTCGTTCTAACCAAAGATGTTCGTTAAAGTGATAAAAAAATAAAACAAAAGAGGCTGATAGTGAAATACCAATATTACCCCTGAGTCAGGATAACAAGAAAACGCTGCGTTTTAGTGTGAGTAGATTGTAACTAGAATCCCTAGGCCTTTGAGAGAGAGCCTCCCGTTGTTTGTTCTGCTGGAGACTTTAGAGCTCCTCATCTTTTCTCCAATGGCGTCTTCTTCTCTCTCCTCCATTCTCATCAACCCTCACGGTTGCTCTCTCTGTTTGAAAGCCTCTACACGACGCTGTTTCGCTCTCACATTCCTCTCCTCGAAACTAATCCATACTTCTCCTTCCTCTGCTTCTGCTCTTCTCCCTCGTTGCCACGGCACGCATCGTCTCGCACATAAACCTATCAGGAGGAAGAATGGGTTTGCCTTAAACCTTTCCAGAAGCTTCTCTGTTTGTCAAGTTGCTGGTTCTGGTAAGTTTGATGGTCCAAACCTCCAACAGTTCGTCTCTAACGCTCAAGCACATGCTTCTCTTACCACTCCCGAAATCGAATCTGAGTAAGTCCTTAGGTTTTGGAGTTTTAATGTTTTGATTTTGAGATCAATTTTGTTTGTTATGCAACCTAATTGGTGTTGGACTCAATTGGGGACCCTAAAGTTTCGAAATTTAAGTTGCAGAAACCATTTAAGTCAATATGTTTGTTCATCAATCCATAGATTCTAGAAGATTATGTTCGTCATTGCTCTAGTTTTAGTGGTCAGTCAGAAGTTTTGACCTTTTTTATCTTTCAAGTTGTGCAATTGATTATGTTGATTAGGCTTTATAAGTTATGCTAATACTATTCTTTTTGAATTCTTTCTTGCTCTTGAAAGCACACTAGATATCGATGTTGCGTCAAAAGGTCGGATTTATCATGAAACGTATGGATGTCAGATGAACATAAACGACATGGAGATAGTCCTTTCGATCATGAAAAAATCCGGTTATAAAGAAGTGGTGGCTGATCCTGAGAGTGCTGAAGTCATTTTCATCAACACTTGTGCTATCCGAGAGAATGCAGAACAGAGAGTATGGCAAAGACTTAACTACTTCTGGTTTCTAAAACGTGAATGGAAGTTCAATGTTGCTAAAGGAAGAGCACACTCTCTCAAACCTCCTAAAGTTGTTGTTTTGGGATGTATGGCTGAGAGATTAAAGGACAAGATTCTAGATTCTGATAAAATGGTTGATGTGGTTTGTGGTCCTGATGCTTATAGAGATCTCCCGAGGCTATTGGAAGAAGTAGACTATGGACAGAAAGGAATCAACACTCTTCTTTCTCTAGAAGAGACTTACGCTGACATATCCCCAGTGCGAATCTCCGAAAACTCAATTACCGCTTTTGTTTCGGTTATGAGAGGCTGCAACAACATGTGTGCTTTCTGCATTGTTCCTTTCACTAGAGGCAGAGAGAGGTCACGTCCCGTGGAATCCATAGTCCGCGAGGTTAAGGAGTTGTGGGAAGCCGGTGTGAAAGAAGTTACGCTTTTAGGGCAGAATGTGAACAGCTATAACGATGATACGTCTGATCCTGAGTCAGGTGCTAAGTGGGAATACAGTGAAGGATTCTCGAGCAGGTGTAAAGTTAAAAACATGGGTTTGCGATTTGCTGATCTCTTGGACAGACTCTCTTTGGAGTTTCCAGAGATGCGGTTTAGGTTTACTTCGCCTCATCCTAAAGATTACCCTGACGAGTTGCTATATCTGATGAGAGATAGATATAATATCTGCAATCTCATCCATCTTCCTGCACAATCTGGTAATAGCAGAATACTTGAACAGATGCGTAGAGGTTACACCAGAGAAGCTTACTTGGATCTTGTTAAGAAGATTCGGAGTATTATACCAGATGTGGCTATAACCAGCGACTTTATCACTGGTAAGCCTACTCAAAAAAACATTGCTTTAACTTGTTCCATTGTATTCGGTTTTCTTAGTCCTTGATTCAACTTGTCTGATGCAAAAGAGGTCAATTGTGTGTGTTGGTAGGCTTCTGTGGAGAAACCGAAGAAGAGCATCAAGAAACCTTAAGCCTGGTGAGAGCAGTTGGATACGATATGGCGTATATGTTTGCATACAGCATGAGAGAAAAGACGCACGCTCATCGGAATTACACAGACGATGTGCCAGAGGAAGTCAAGCAGAGACGTTTAACAGAACTAATAGAAGCATTCCGTGAAACCACAGGTCCGTGTTACGACTCTCAAGTCGGATCAATGCAGTTAGTTCTAGTCGAAGGACCAAATAAGAGAGCGCCTGAGACAGAACTCATAGGAAAAACAGATAAAGGGCACCGAGTTTCGTTTGTCACAAAGCCTCTGTTTGATAAAGCATCTCTTCTTGATGATGGTTTGGAGAGGAATCCTGAAGTTGGGGATTTCGTGGAGGTCCGGATTGAGAAATCAACGAAGGCATCATTATACGGAGAAGCTCTAGCCATTAATAAACTGTCCTTGTTTCACGATGATGGTGTCGATGCTGTTGTTGCGTCTTGCGCAAGTTAAGTTAAACTTTCGTTTTCTTTTGATTCCAATACTTTTTTTTTTTCCTTCTGTATACTTTCTTTTTATAGTTGACCAAATAAGAAAAAATTACAGAGAACCGTTATTGTTTTTTAGAAAAATTGTAATCGAAAAGGATAGAGAAACAGAGGAGAGAGAGAGAGAGAGAGAGAGGTCTTCAATGGCGATGGTGAGTTTTTCGAAATCACCAAATGGTTGATTTGACAATGACAAGTCAATCTTTTTGTATCTCTGCTGCTATGCTCTCTATGCGATGTAAAAGCAATAAATATATATATGGGTACTCTCACAAATCATTTATATAACATAAGAAAACAGGTTCACAGCTCGAGACATTTTAAATTGTCTCTGTAGTCTCCAGGCTACAGGTATCAAGAACTGGATAACTTGAGCCTTGGAGCCTAATATTTTGTACTTGCTGTAAAAAAAATTAACGAACAGATAAGACGTTAATCCTTAGGGTATTTCAAACGTATATTTGTTTGTTTGATATCATCATATATTTGTTTCTTGTGTTGATGGTCGGAATCTAAATCCTAACAATGTTAACGTGTTGTTACAAGTTGTGGTCAAAATATTATACAAACACGTTAGGCAGAAAAAGCTTTCTAATTAATTTATTGTGGACCGACCTTTTATTAACATGTGTAACTTGGCTATTTATCAGTCATAAATTCGATTATTAATTAATATGACTCTTGGATATTATTAAGTCAAAAGGTTAAAAGACCTCCGATCACATGTTATAGTGATCACACTCCCCAATAGTAAAGTTAGATTAAGTATCATAACTCAAGTCATAAGTTATATAACAAGTTGGTATTTTTTTTTTGTTCAGAAAGTTGGTATTCGTATATCTAACGTAATCTTTAAGAGATTCTGATACAAACCTAGTGATTTGTATTGGTATTATTATGATAAACCTAATATATATTTTTTTTTTGGTGAGAAAGAAAAAAAAACTTAATATAATATAGCTACTAGCTAATACTTTGCATTAGTGATTATTATTTGTCACCATTTTTATACGATATTATATGTTAATTGAAAAAAAAATGGAGTATATAAAATATATGATATCGATAATCGTACATTCATACATTAATAATTCAATGGCATAAGCAAATAAAATACTAGTTTAATAGCACTGATTAACATAATGTGTGTCGTCTGTCATGTTTTTATTATAATAGTAATTAAGATCATGGATTAATCAGTGAACTTATGTTCATCATTGTTTCGCATTCTAAAAGCAGATCTCGAATTTTATATATATTTTGTGCAAGGCATTTGATGATCTTTTGTTTTCATATTGACCTATATATACTGTACTGTGAAGTTTATGGTTTACTTTGTTTTCAATCATATACTTCGCTAATAAATAATTTGGTCCAGGGAAGTGGATCTCATTATTGAGATATAAACATATTGATGATAACTATGATCGAGTATAATTAGTTCAAATTTCATTTTAAACGAAGAGGCCATAATTATAACTGAGTACAAAACTTACAAACATTGATCATATATGAGTTTGGCGTTTCGTACAAAATTCAAATTTTTGCGGTAGTACAAAACTTTTACAACGTTGGAATTAGTAACGTAATCTATTACGAAATGTTTTGTTACACGGTTTTTATTGCTATTTGTGACCATTTGGCGCGTAATAATATATATTTACATGTTGCTAATAGTGGACTAGAATCAAGAACGAGTGTACAAGGATTTTTCTATAAATGGAAAAACAAAATAATGAATAGAAAAACAAAATAATAATGAGTGGGGGTGAGAAGTAGCTATCTAATATCCAAAAATGAGACGAGACAAATTGGCCTAAGCGTGGCGCAATAGCCGCTCCCAATTTCTGTCCCCTCATTTATTTCTTCTCCATTTTGTTTAGTAATTAGTATCATGTATTCTGTTTTGTTGCGCTCTTAAATTAAATTAATAGTACTCATTAAGGTCGACTTGGAGCTATAAATTTTAGAAATACGGATCCGATGTTATAAGAGTATTAGTAATACACTACTATTAGTCTATAAAACTATAGTTTTAAATTTGCATACGCATGTGATGTTTTAAATTCAAACTATAGTTTTAAATTTGCATACGCAACTAAATATATCAAACTATAGTTTTAAATTTTAAAGTCTCAGGTTTATAAAAATATTATAGTATTGTATCGACTCAAATAATTAAGTTCGTTTAATCATTTGTATTAACGTTAATTAATATCATTTTAAAATAATATAAATATACAGAGATTTTAGTTTATGATTTACAAAAATAAAATATTGTAACAACATTTAAATATTTGAGTAATATACAGGAAAATTTATTCTATGATTTCTAAAAATGAAATCTGAACCAAGTCTTTATAAGTAATAACCAGATGTATATCATATTTAGTTATACAAAAACTTAATAATCAACTAATCAAGTACAAATTAATAAAAATGATACATTCATTTAATTAGAGAAATTATATATTGATAATTCATTGTAATTAATTTGTACTTTATTTTTTTTTCTTTTCTTACTTTAATTATTCATCTTCATCGAAATGTCCATCTAACAATTAGTAGTTAGAGAAATTATATATTTATATCCAATGAAAATTTGTATAGCTATATCAAATTTCATAAAATAACAAATACTATGTATAGCTAAAATTCAGTTCGTTATTACTAATTCATCAAATACTTTATATTATGAAAATCGAATTTTGACTAAATAAATACTCCCTTTATTTCATAAAAAATGTCATTTTGACACATTACACATTACACACAAATTAAGAAAAATTTAAATAATTAATACATATTTATCTTTATTTAATGAGTAATTAATCATTAAAATTTAATAAAAAAGAGATTTGGCTTAAGGATAGAATAAGAAATTTGATGTAAAAAATCACATTGGAAATAAAAAGTGGCATTTTTTATGAAACAAAGAAAAAAAAATATAGAATGACACTCTTTATTAAACAGAGGGAATATGTCCAAATGTTGTTAACTAAATAAATTGTCATTAATGCTTACTAAATTGTTGAGATGTATGTTGTAACTTCAAGATTATAGTAAAAATTAACTATTTATAATGATGATTTTCTTGAATATATATCTACATATATAGTACTAAATTGTTTTTAAAGTTTTTAAAAGACAATAAATGTATAGATATATATATATATACTATATAGTTGAGAGGCAGGTAAAAGTGGATTTTATAAAATCATTAATTCCTCTGTTTTGCCCACATTGACAATGACATCACCATAGCTTTAGCTCTTCAAATATTTATTCTCTCACACTTCCTCCTCCTGCATGGTTTTTGAGGATTGAGAAACCATTTTCTGTTGGAAACCTTCTTAGAGCATGATTACTGAGAGTTACTCAGTTGGTTGCTTTCTTATTTATGTCCGAAAAAAAATTAAAAAATCTAATAATATTGTCTAAAATGCGAGAATCGCTTCTCCAGGAAGGAGCGGAAGCAACCCATAAGGAACGGTACGTGTCAAATTTTGGTTGGTTGTCGGATATATAAATTTTTTTTTTTTTTCATTTTCTTCTCTCTCTTTCGCGACCCTTTCTCATTTCTCTCTTGAGGTTAACGGTGAATCGGCGATAGATTCACTTCAAATCCGGAAAAATCGATTAAACTCGAGGGTTTTGGTGATTGACACCGATTTGTTTACGGATCGGCTTCCAATCACAATTGTTGTCATGTCTTATTCGCTTCTGTTCTCAAGATCCTGAATTTTCTCCAAGCTTTCATCGGTGTATCGATCATAATCTACTCGATTTGGATGCTCGATCAATATAACCATCATGTTCCCCCGTTAAACCTCCTCCGTCTTAGCCTCTGGCGGCTTCATCTCTAGAAAACGAAGGTATGTTGGGTATCTTTCTCTCCGATTCTATTTGTATGTCGTCGCCTCTCATAATTAAGTCTAACATCAAAACAGGGGCGTATAGACTTAATTAGATTCAATGTCGTCGCCTCTCATAATTACATTAAAAAAAGTACTTGGGTTGGGTGTCAATGATTTATGTGAATGTGTATGTTGTGAAGTAGCTTTTGATTTGGGAATCAAGAGGTTGCTGAGCAACCAACAGTTGATAAGGACAACTTAAAACAACAGCCCTAATTAGATATTTGGTTGCTCTTTTGATGTAAATGTCGGGTTAAAACAGTTTGGTTGCTGTCATTTGCTTTTGCTCTGGTTTGTTTCACTTCAAACTCCAAAGAATGTTGTTTTGATTTTGATGAAACTGATGAAGCAGGTAGCGAGAGTAATAGTGCAACGTTGACATTTGATGGTGTTGATAAAATGGGTGAAAGGCTTGCTAATGAGGTATTTAGCCAGCATTGTTGTTTTCACTTTGATCTGCAAAGTTTATGAAATTATATTTCTCTTTGATAAAAACTGCTGGTCTTTTATTTACTTTGTCGTCGTCCTCTACGAGAAAAGTAAGCAAGGGAGACAAGAATGTTACACACTACTAGTCTTTTATTTTCTTTGTCGTCGTCTCAACAGTGGTCATTCCGGTTATAACCAGTTTCTTCCAGGTTTGTGTCTGAAATTGCAATGTCCTTGAGATGAAGTTTGGACCTCAAAAGTAGCTTGCTTAATTGATTTTTGGTTGTGTCCCTGCAGCGGTTCCTGCTCCTGTGGTCCGAAGACCAGTTACTATTTAAACAGAGGCTTGACTCTGTTGTTTACTTGTTGTACAGCTTCTGGTCCAGTGGCTATAGTTCAGAAGGTAACTGGTTCATGTGTCTCAAAGGGAAGGACTTACTACAGATACTCAACAACTGTGATTAACAAATCTTCTAGACCTCTGAAAAGTCTCAACCTTTCGATCAAGAATCTATATGGACCAATCTGGGGGCTCTCGAGATCATGCAATTCGTTCGGTCTACCCTCTTGGATGCACTCATTGCCATCCGGGAAATCCCTAGAGTTTGTCTACATTCACTCAACATCACCGGCCAATGTGGCAGAATCAAGCTACACTTTGGCTTGACCAAACAACAACTACACTCAAAGGAATCAGTGTGTATAGGTCCAAATTTTAACCAATTAAACAAGTGTAAAACACTAATAAGGTAAAATATGCCTTGAGTAACTTTTTTGGGGTTCTCTAATAATAGGTTGATTTTGCTTAAGTTCTTTTAGGGTTGCTTTACTTAATTTATGATTATTTATATAATTAATTAATGTGAGAGTAACTATAGTGGGTTACTCCACTAATGATGGTCTTACAATTCTCTTTTTTTTTTTTTCTTTCAATTTTTGCTATATCTACATGTGCTTAGGCATATCCCAAGACTTTTTGGTGTATATCTATCCTCCGCTAAGAACAGGACTTTTCCGGTCGCCGGAAAATATTTCTTGGCCTTCTATTTCATGGATTATTGGGTTGCTGGTTTCTTGGTTTTGACGACCGGAATACTTCTCCGTCCATGGTTCTGGTTTCGTCTAAGAGAATCTAAAAAGAAAGATGGAGGAGATGAACAAGAAGAGAAGAAGAAGGGAATGATTCCAAAGGGGAGCTTAGGCTGGCCGCTGATCGGAGAAACCCTAAACTTCATCGCTTGTGGTTATTCTTCTCAGCCGGTTACCTTCATGGAAAAACGAAAATCTTTGTAAGTCTTTTTTTTTCTATATATATTAAATTCTTTTAACCAGAAAATAAGAAAAGTCGTTTTCTATCAAACTTATTATAATATAAACTAAACTTTTTTTATATCGAATTCTAAAGAGACAATTCAAAATTGATTTGTATCCCTTAATTACGTCTGCTTACTTAGTTACTAGTTAGGGTCGTCTTTTTTGTTCTTCATAATTCAATTGTCCTGCGGCCTGCCTAGTGCCTATTTCCAACAATATATTCAGTATAGTAACCCTAGAGAAACTAACTTTTTTTTGTTTCTTCATCTAAACATAAATTACTACAAAATACCTAACACCATTTACAACAACAAAATTAAGAACTATTTTTGTAAAAATATAACTAACTGATCTCTTTTTAGGTAGTTATTGGACATAACATAATTTTTCACCTTATATTAAAAAAAAAAGGACTGACAAAACCAAGCTGTCTTCATGTTCTTGGCCGTATACAATAGCAAAATAGTTTAAGCGTGTGTTTTTTTTTTTTTTTAGGATGATTGAGTTCACTATATTTCATGTGTCATCTTTATCTCTTCTGTTTACTAGTATATTATTTTCTCCTGTTATTATTATTTTAGTATGCATTAAACATCTTTCTTGTGTTCTTCTGCTATTCATTATTATTTCTTGTATACTAATAAATTTATCAAAATGGGTCCTCTTGAATAGCAACTGATTTATCCTTTACCTTATTGTATATATATTTTTCTTAAATCAGACACCTTCACGTTTTTTTTCCACCATAATATAATTTTCATGATGATATATCCGTTGATTCTTTATCTTCGGTATCGCTAGTCTTAGATATACGAACACTAGCATATTAATATCGAGTTATCGACTAAGAAAGAAAGAGAGTAAATAGTAAATACCTATAACCTCCGGAACTTTTCTTTTTTGGTTAAAGAAGAACCTCGGGATGTTCGAGGGGAAGATATATCATATATATAAAAAGGCAGCAAATAGACATGGATGAAATGTTTCTTTTTGTAGCCATACACCATTCGCCTACTTCTCTCGTAGACTTCACCTTTCCATTTAATTCACCATTCATTTAAGCAAAAGGGATGTGTATATATAAATGTGCATATACCAAACCCATACAACAAAAAGAAATTTCTCACTACGAAATGTATTATTATTTCATATAGTTGTTTTTGGAAAAAAATATTATTGTACACGAAATCTAGTTTAGTACATTATTTGTCAAGACCATTAACTAGAATGGATAATTTACTGTACACGAAATCTAGCTTAGCGTAAAGTTTTCATGGAAACGTAATACCGGATTTGAATTCAGATGAGGTAGAATTAGTTCTATGTTTCTTACCGAAATCTTGTTACATCTTAACTATTTTTAGATACGGAAAGGTGTTCAAGACGAACATAATAGGGACACCAATCATAGTATCAACTGATGCAGAGGTCAACAAAGTGGTGCTCCAAAACCACGGGAACATATTTGTCCCTGCATACCCTAAATCAATCACTGAATTACTAGGAGAAAACTCTATTCTCAGCATCAATGGACCTCACCAAAAAAGGCTTCACACGCTCATTAGCGCCTTCCTCAGATCTCCTCACCTTAAAGACCGGATCACTCGAGAGATCGAGACCTCAGTTTGTCTCACTTTGGCTTCTTGGGCTCAACTTCCTTTGGTTCATGTTCAAGATGAGATCAAAAAGGTATTGTCTTTGAAAGTATACGTGCTTACAAACAACTTGGCCACACGTTATGTCTAGCTAGTTGAATACTTGAATTATGTACAAGTATAACAAATTTTGATTCGTATAACGTTTTTTGTTGTTGTTTTTGTAGATGACGTTCGAGATATTAGTTAAAGTGCTGATGAGCACAGCCCCTGGTGAAGATTTGGACATTCTCAAACTTGAGTTCGAAGAATTTATCAAGGGTTTGATTTGTATCCCCATCAAATTCCCTGGAACTAGACTCTATAAATCCCTAAAGGTAAATTATATTACTTTATATTACATGAGCACATGAGTATTTTGGTTACATTTTGTTAGTGTGCAATTCTCTAGCTAGGGTTTAATATGTGCAATCATGCAGGCGAAAGAGAGATTAATAAAGATGGTTAAAAAAGTTGTGGAGGAGAGACAAGTGGCGGCGGGGACGACGGCGTCTCCGGCGAATGACGTGGTAGATGTGCTTTTAAGAGATGTTAGTGACGGTGGTGATTCAGAGAAGCAATCTCAGCCGTCGGATTTCGTCAGCGGAAAGATCGTAGAGATGATGATACCCGGAGAGGAAACAATGCCAACGGCGATGACCTTGGCTGTCAAATTCCTAAGTGACAATCCCGTCGCCTTAGCCAAACTAGTGGTACGTCTTTTTTCGATGTACACACATGACATTACACAACTTGTTATACAACAGCATATTACACGTGTGTGCCTTAATGCAAATTTGCCGACGTCTGTGGACCGTAAGATTGATTAGATGTTTGTCTTATTGAGGAGATTTGAACGGTTGAGATTTATATAGTTTTCGAATCGGTGGGGTCAGTTTGACTTTTGTATCCGTGGTCGCTGTCGAAAGTCTTTACAGACGAGACACACGAGTACACACAACACACACGTGTGGGAATGGAGGTGACACGTGAGAGTATAATAGCCGTAGGATTAAAAAAAGCGGAGTGGACGGCTGGCAGAAGAGGACGATTTGTAATTAAACGCCTTTGTCTGTACGAGCGACCACACCGCCTGTCAAAAAAATAGCGTTTCGCGTCACAGAAGCGCTTTGTTTTCAACGCCATTCATGTTTTCAATCAAAACGCATTATTTTTTATTGCGTTTTTTTGTTGTTTTTACTGCTTTTCCCCATTTTAATGATTTTTATGGTAATTGTAGGAGGAGAATATGGAGATGAAGAGGCGGAAATTGGAATCAGGTGAAGTATACAGTTGGACTGATTATATGTCTCTCTCTTTTACTCAAAATGTAAGTATTATTTATTTTTACTTTTTCACAAAAAAAAACCACCTTGATATAGAGAAAATAAAATATTGACGTTTTCAAAATACAAACATAGGTGATAAACGAAACGCTGAGAATGGCTAACATCATTAACGGAGTGTGGAGGAAGGCTCTCAAAGATGTTGAAATTAAAGGTAAAACAAAGTTAGTTATATTGATCAAATCTGAATTGTTAGATTTTATTAGATCGTATGCTTATACATTTGTGATGAATGGTGTTATTGAATTTTGATGATAATGAATATATTTGATGAATGGCAGGTTACTTGATACCAAAAGGATGGGGTGTATTGGCATCATTCATAGCGGTTCACATGGATGAAGACATTTATGAGAATCCCTATCAATTCGATCCGTGGAGATGGGACGTACGTCACATTTTCCTACAATTTTTCATACTCTCTCCGTTTCAAAATATATGATGTTTTAACTAAAGCACGCAGATTAAGAAGTCTTTACTTTTAACAAGTTCAACCAATCAGAAATAATATTGCACAATATAAAATACTAAACTAATCTAAAAGTTGCATCGAAAGTTGAAAACATCCTATGTTATGAAACAAAAAACTTCTCTAAAACATCTTATATTTTGAAACGGAGGGAACACTTATCTTCCTCTAGATTAATTAAATTTAATCTCTCGACTTACTTAAGCTTCTTCTTATATTACTCAACTACTTATACTTAAGCTTCTTCATTAATCAATTAAATTATGTAACAGAGGATTAATGGATCTGCAAACAGCAGTATTTGGTTCACACCCTTTGGCGGTGGGCAAAGGCTATGTCCTGGTTTAGAACTGTCGAAGCTCGAAATAGCCATCTTTCTTCACCACCTCGTGACGCGGTACAGGTAAACCGATCATGACTTTAAATTTGAACCATGCATGGTCTAAAATTTTTGCAAGGTGGTATTTAGTCCACAAGTCACACACATGACACATACTAGCAAATTTGAACCGAGACGTCTCTATGTTGCGAATGTCGATAAATTTGTCCTATTTTACGATTTATATGATACTAATCGTTATGGACATGTAGTTGGACGGCTGAGGAAGACGAGATCGTGTCATTTCCGACGGTGAAAATGAAGCGGAGGCTCCCCATCCGAGTGGCTATGGTTCCCATCTCAGTTGAAAATCATTAATAGATCCCTTAAAAGAACAACACTGTTTGTGCGAAAGGAAGCAGAGAAGTATAACAAAATTATTTTATTTAAAATAGCAGCGAAGAGAAGCAAACAAGAAGATTGGTGGGTAAGATAGAAAGAGCCATACGTACAGCTAGTGATGGCTCAGAGATCATGAGAGATTCTAATTGTATTTTTGTTTGTCATGTCAAATTATAAGCGTTGGTTAGGTTGTCCCTTTCTCTTTTATTTATCGTACCAAACGCAAGTTGAGATATGATTCCAAATATATATATATGGCTGATTGATAGATGTGTATAATGTTAATATAAACCTATGTGTCGTCTCTATCTACATTTGTTTTATGCTCGGTAAATCTTAGACAGATCGAACCTATATATATATCAAATAATCGTAATTGTCATGTAAAATATAGTGTGGTTACTGAAATAAATCCATGGAATATCGATGCGTTGTCTGGATCGATAATGTGATGATTACTAAACTGTATATTTCGACCGACGTATGATACAGAGTATATACGTATACAACATGTTATATGATATGATATGACGTGGTATTAAAAGAGTATGATTTGGTGGGTGATAATGAGATCGAGTAAATTGAAATTTATGACGGCCATAGTAAGGACAATACCATGCACGAAAGACGAAACAGGTCCATGGGGAAAACACGTGCATGTTGTTTACGTCGACCCACCTTATAATTATTTCCACTATTATCGAATTTGTGGAGCCTTTTTATATGTCATCTTCGACACCGCCGATTTTCATCATTATTATTTAATTACTTACAATACGGGTTTATTCGTATGCTTTCTGTTATGTTAGTGTTCGGTACGAATATATTAGGCAGTCTTAACCAAAAAAAACTGTTCATTTTTGTTTCAAACTATCAGTTGTAGAGGTAACGTGCTTTGAGTATCAACTTTGCATTAATAAGCAAAACATCATTTATTTCCAAATAATTTAATAAATAATTAAAAATCATGAGGATGCATCAACGGTACTAATTACTATACGTAAGTTACCCTTAATTAATGGTGGGGAAAGAACGCCTGATAAAGTGTTTAGTCTGAGCTCTAAAGCTATGATGGGCCAATATATTTGACCTTAAGCCCACGCTTAGCTCATATACGGGCCCATGGTTTCCCACGTTTCATATCTAACCAATTTTCACTCTTGAGCTTATGATGGATCGAGATAAAAAATAAGATTCCAAAACATATGCTACATTAAAAAGAAATTACAGTCAGGAAACTCGCACCCGTAACTAAGCATCTATGTGTGAAAACTTGAAATGATAAGTGATAACTGAAATATTACTAATTTACTAAACGTCTACAACCTTGTAAATTTTATATATAAACAAGTTCGATTACGATATATATAAGTATCTTGATAGTGTTGAGAGGAGTAGTCGCAGGTGAGGAAAAGATTCCGACGCAATAGAACAGAGACAACAGTCTGCATTTTGAATATGACCCCAGGACGCGAGTCTCTCCCGTGTGGGGAGCCTATCAAGGTGAGTCACCCAGAAGTGGAAGGCGTGTTTAGGAACCGCCCCTTTGAACCAAACAGAGGTTGCCCAGGATTTCTCTACAGCACGAGGTCTCAAGACTTCCCAAGTCTTTGGAGTAGAGAACTGGTGGGAGTGATCATTCCCTGTGCACCAAACGAAAGAATCTTCTGGGAGAGCAGAGGTAGGCACAGGAAAAGCGTTGATAATGTGGAGAATGTCCGAATCTTGTTGGTGCCTTGTCAAGGGGAGTTTCCAACCTGCGTCATCAAAGGCGTCTGCAACTTTTGCGTTTAGAGGTATCCGCAGGGTTCTAGAACCAATGTCGCCAAGCTTTGTGATTAATGACCCTTTTCTTGTCCAGTTGTCCTGCCAAAAGAAGGTTTTTAGTCCATTACCTACTTCACTCCTGATGAAATGTTGTGCTAGCGGTCAGAGGTGGAGGAGCATGCGCCAAGTCCAAGCGTCGCTCGAAGATGCATTGACATCCCAGAAAGAGATGTTCCTAATATGATGGTGGTGATGCCAATTTGCCCAAAGAGAACCATTCTGCTCGAAAAGGATCCAGATAAGTCTTAGAGAGAGGGTTTTGTTCCATTCAGATAGGCTCCTGAAACCAAGACCCCCTTCATCTTTAGGCAGACACATAGTTTCTCAAGAAACCTTTACACCTTTGCCCTCATCAATGTTACTAGACCATAGGAATCTTGAACACAGACTTTCTATTTTCTTTAAGCAACCTTTAGGTAGTATGAAGGTGGACATCTAAAAAGTTATGGCTACATAGATGACCGTAGTAATGAGCTGAACACGGCCTGCGAAAGATAGAGATTTCACAGACCAATACCTGAACCTCTTAGGGATTTTCTCCAGGAGTGGCTCATATTCAGCAATACGGAGTTTTCTTGACATTAGCGGTAGACCCAAATAATGGATAGGTAAGGAGCCAATAGGGAAACCATAGGCTGCGATTGTTGAGGTCTCTATCGGGTCTAATCCCACATGAAAGAGTTGACTCTTGTCCTTGTTTACCTTCAAACCAGACCAGGATGCAAAGTCGTCTAATGTTTCACAGCATCTGGCACCAGCGTAACAATGTTCTACACAACTCCCAGAGGCTAAATCCACAAATAGTCTTCAAGTCTGTTGACCGTGAAATTCACAACATCATCACTGCTAGAAGACTTCGCAAGCGTTGGCATAATCTAATGCTTCTTTGGATCCGTTAACTCACCCACTTCTTTGTATCCCTTATAGTAGCTTTGTTTTATTTTTTTTTGCCTTGGCTACTCTTCCTTAGGTTCCTGTATGTAAAAACCTAACCTCTTCATTTTTAATAATATTTACATGTTTAGCAAAAAAAAAAAAGTATCTCGATAGTGGGCTGTCGACCAGAAAAGTGATTATCAATGAGAATGTTTAAACTTTTTTATATCAATGAGAATGATTAAACATATAACTGCATTTCTTAAACTAAGTGATTATGGTGATTGGTGAACATTAGTGTCTATATATCCACAGCAGATAATAAATAGTATATCTTTGTAAGTATATTATAATATAAGGTTATTATTGCTACGTGCTTATATCTGTCTCTTTGTGTGGTCAATTCGACCATCGGTCTCGATGACTATGTTCAATGGCATGGTCCGCCCGTATCATGTTTTTTTTTGTTAGACCAAACAACAAATGCTAGAGATAAGGTTAAATAATTATGTAATGTTTGATTACGGACCATTTGAGAGAAATAAACAATATAATGGCTTACGATACTAAATTAAATATGAAATTTTGCTCTTTAATAATGACTCCACTAAGGTCATAAACATAAATCTCGTTAATGACCGTTATTATATTCATTTCATGTAAAGACTTTGTCTAACAAAGATGAACCAATTTATAGATGTTATCATAACAATCATTAATTGTGTTTTATTTTGCTGAAGGGATGTTTTGTGCGTAGCATTGATGCACTATATGATTTATTTTGATACTTAAACCTTTGATTAAGTATTTTATGCTTTCAAGTTTCAACCAAGCAATAAAAATCCTATATATATATTTCATATAGAATTATTTTACTAGTTCAAGATATGTAGTTCAACTAGGTATAATCATCATATGATTAATCTGTAGGATCGTTTATGTAAATACTTAAACATGTGATGTTTACATTTAAGTCTCATGAAACCATCAACACTTAAATGTAATGTTTTTCCTTGAAACATAAATGAGTCCTTTGATGTGGGGATCTATACTATCTATGATTGACTCAACTCAAACATGTGAAGTACTAGATGATGGATTCTTATTTATGAAGCAAGGTGTGGTAACTGGTAAAACTGTAAATTTATTCGCCTTGGACAAAAAAAAAATCTCCATCAAGTATACATATCAGTTTCCTTATATTGCATGTACTAACAAGTGGTCCATAAATATTGTTGAAATGGTATTAATAACTTATATCTAATACATTTAATGCAAGATCGAAAGATTTTATTCAGTCGACAATTTCGTTATAAAAGTTTAGATTTCAATCAACAACAACGGTTAACCAAAACTAATCATTTGATGAGATGATGAGCTCAACGGTAAGCTTATAAACCAAAGGAAAGAATTTTTTTTTTTTTAAAGTAGATCCTTTGATAACGGCAATTAGAATTTGTGATTTACAACATGTCTCATATGGTAAGCAATAATTATGTTTATAAATCATGATTGTAAACTCCTGTACTTCCATAATGTTGTAAAGGGCTGAATTTGCTCGTTTAAAGGTTTTTTTCTTTAATGAAAAGAGTTGGGAAAAAGAAACAAAAAAAATTGTCTAAAGCAGAAAAAAAAAGAGGGTTAAAAAGTTAAATAAAGAGAACATGAAAAGAATCGCTATGAAGAGTCAAAAAGGCGCTAGAGTTAACTAACAACTAGCGTGGCGTCAAATCAAGTCTCATGATCCGACCGAGGTTCCTCTTTTACCGAGTGGTTAAAACAAGTTACAGTTACAGCAGCCGTGAATCCAATTCTGTCTGATTACGTCCAGACGCGTGGGTGCGTGACGTTAAGGTCGCACCTTAAAAGAGGGGTTTTTTTTTTTTTTTTTTTTTCCTGATGTGTTATATGATCCATTCTTTAATTTTTTTGAAAAATTGTAATAATCACTAACCGTTTTCTTTGTTAATTTGTCTCTTGAGTTATAAACAAAATTAGATTTATCAACGCGATAAAACTGTAAGTATATTGTATAGAATATTAGGTTTAGGACATTGTTAACATGTTCTTTATTATCTTTTCAATGTAGTCAGGTGCATGTTACATAGGATAAAACTAAAACATAGATTATGAATTTTGCTTAATAACATTCGAATCTAAAACGCATGTAAATCTTGATTTTCATAATGGATATATTTTAAAACGCAAGAGAGAGAGAGTGTAGCTGATGTCTTCGGATACTTAAAATATATTCTAATTAGGATGTCTACAGACTAATTACTAGCTGTGATATCATACGTACAGACAAATTGTGTTTATCTGTAGATAGTAGTAATAAGTTGATGGAGTTTGGTAGAATTTTCCATATCTAAGAAAAACCGATGCTTCAGGATATACGGAATATAGATCTAGCGTTACACATAGGTCGATATATAGAACAAGAATTAGCTTTATTTGTATTGGGAACAAGCGAAGAATCGAAACTCCGACAGACGTAATCTCAATTAGCTGAGAGGCGTGTGAGAATAGCCTTTTGCTTCGAATAAATTATGCACTCCCATAATGCAAAAACAAACAAAAATATATAAATAGAATAAGAAAATTAACAACTCAGCGTAATAACGGAGTCCGATTAACAGAGTGAGGAATCATGTGGCTCTCGAGAGTTCTACGCCAATGAGGATCAAATAAAAGGGACGGAAGTAAATGACGGTGTTGTATGTGCGTGGTTAAGATAAGGACAAACTCACACGAGACACGTGCACCGAAGCTCTTTTCCCACGCGCCGAAGAGTTTCGTCTTTGTTCACACAGAACCAAGATGGCTGGTAACGAAGGTAGGACCTTGAAGCACCAACCTCCGACGGCTAGACGAACCGACAATTGCGTTTACATGAAAATTACTGAATTGATTATTGATCAGACTATAGTCGTTATTTAGAATTAGCAAAAGTTTTACAAAAGGGTGGTGAGATATTTTAGTTTCTTTACCAATAACGATTGGTGATGTCAAAAGAAAAAGAGAGAAAAACTTGTTTACCAAAAAAAAAAGAGATATAGAAGACAACTCTTATCACCATAGGAAAATGTTTCTTTTTTCGTTTTATATGAATGGAAGGAAGTTTTAAACAATTTCCAAAAACGTTAATGAATTAATCTTAGAGAACTTTTTTTACCTTTGACAAAAAAGAGTAGAGTCGGTGAAACTTTGGTGGAATCTAGTTGGTGTTATCTCTAACTAAAATTCAACCACCATTAGCATAAAAACAGGGCAAAATCAATCCACATAATACGTGTAAAAAAGTATTTATTAGACTCCAAATGTGAAGCAAGGAATAGTGGCCTTGTCATATAGTTTTAGGTAACGCGTAATGCGACTGCGTGCCGGTCTGCCCTCATTTTTTTTTTTTTTTTGTATATGCTCTTCTTTTCCGTTTTCTCTCCGCACTTCACGTCGTCGAAGCCTTATTAGGGTTTAACCTCTCCCTTTTCTTATAGACTTATATTACTGTTAAACATCACATGTGGACACCGAGACCTGGAAATCTTGACAATCAGCTTTAGCCTTTATTCAATAACTAATGTAAATACATTAATTAGTTAACTAGCTTTATAATGAGACTTTGTTTTGATCACTTATAATTAGGTCCACAATAGATTCGTACAAACTATTAATTAAAATTCTCTTAGTTATTTGGCTATTGTCCCATCGTATAAATATCAAGGATGATATTTCGAGGGAAAGTTTACATATTGGTATGTCGTTTGGACATGATTAAATTTGAATAAATTACACTACAAGTCTACTATAACTATCACTACAATTTGTTAAAACCCTTTTGAATGCATTACGAAAATATATCCAAAGTATGTCTATATGATATTCTCAAAAATTATATATACGAAATTAATATTTATGAAACAAATAGAAGAAACATTTTGGTTGTTCAACAAACGAATTCGAGAAAACACGATGTTTCAACAACAAAATTGGAAGTTTCCGACAATTAAAAAAGCTGATTGATATCATCCAATCGCATCTGATTGCAAAATCTGACCAGAACTCGAAAACTAAAATAATAAAATTTGGGAATAATAATAAAAAAGAAGAAGATAGCTTAAGTGAGAGTTGAAGTGTCGGACCGTCCGTACCGGGAGAGTTCTAAAGAACACACTTCTCTTTTTCTTTTTCCTTCGACAATTCCAACTGTTGACAGTTATATTTATAAGTTCCATAAATACCCCTAGTCAAAATGTGAAATCACGAGTCAAACCCATCAAGGCAGACTACTCTCGGTGTCGGTGGGTGAATACTAGCGTATCATTATTTAGGGTAAAACTGGAATTTCAACTGTCTGAACAAAATAGTGCTTTCACATGTATTGTGTAGGACTGATTTTTTTATTTATTTATAATTATTACTATTTGTTACTGTCTTCCGGCTAATCCCTTGATTAAGGAAGCATACTCTTAATTAAATCTCTACTGGGCTGATGAATTTGAACTTTCATCAGATCCAAGAACCTAACCAGTCTTCAAAGAAACTTACAATAAAAGATGTAAAAAATATACAGCACAAGCAAATCTAGAAGGTTCATAACGTACCAAACGCTGCTTAACCAGTTGGAGATCTTCGGTGGGGTTTTTAATGTATGTTTTTTTATAAGTTTCGTTGAGCACTTATTATGGTAATTCATTTTTACTTTTGTTTTTCTCATCCATCAATAAATATTTTCATATACACACTCAAATTCGGAAAACGATTAACCCGAAGATGATAGATATAAATCACTAGGCCAAAGAAAACAACAAAAATAAAAGTTCGGAATAATGCGAATTTGGTGAATATAATAGTATGGTAAAAGCCTATCTAAATGACAGGTATACTGTGATTTGGAGTTTGGAAGTGGAAGACACATGTACGATGTGAATCCATTTCCGACGACTATCCCAAAAGACTCCTCCACTTCACTAATAAAATCAATGTTCTTCACACGTACTCTGATTTTTAATTTTCTTCATATCACACTAAATTTCAACATCTCTCTCTACTAATGAATATTCTTATACTATATCAAACCCAAAACAATAATATTCACACATACCATCTTTACATTAAGGTCGTGAGTAGTGACGCAGTAGGTATAATAAAATCAATCAACCAAACAAAAATATCAAAAAAAGAAACTGAAGAAAAATTGTAGCGTGATTAGCTGCTTTAACTCAATCAACGTGCTTCTCTTTTGCCTTTTTTTCTCCTCCTAAAAATATCATTAATCAACTCACTTTTTTCTTTATATCTTCCCGTTTTTTTTGTTTTATTAATTTATTTCCGTTATAACATTAATACTATAATATATCTAGAAAAAAAAAATAAAAATAAAAAATGTGTAAAAATTGGTGGGAAAGCGTCGGTAGCTCACGGCCACGCAGTGATGATGCGAGTAGACAATTGTGAAGTGCAATAAAAACCCCTTCTTCTTCCTCTCTTTCTCCTTCGTCTTCTTCCTCCTCTCTCTCTCCTTATTAAAACCCTTTCTTTCTTCTTCACTGAGAGCGACAACACAGACCCAGAAGAAGAAGCTTCCTCCTTGTACTCCTCCTCCTCCTCCCTCTTCTTGCTGTAGTCTGTGAAGGGTAAATGTGGGGAATGGGGAGTGGAGATTCAGTTTCTCGAATGATTCTATGGTTATGCTTAGGGTTTTTGATTCTAGTTGTTGGATTTGTGCAATGCGGAGTTACTTATGACCGTAAAGCACTTTTAATTAATGGGCAGAGACGAATCCTCTTCTCTGGCTCCATACATTACCCTCGCAGCACTCCTGATGTAAGATTCAACTTAAAGCCCTTTACTTTTTTGAGGGTTTATCAAAGAAAAAAAACCCTAACTTTGTTTCTTTCTTTGTTCTGTTTTTTTAACAATTAGTTTTTTTTTTTATTTTTTTATTTTTATTTTTTTTCTGGTGGTGTTGTTGTTGTTGTTTTATAGATGTGGGAAGGTTTGATTCAGAAGGCGAAAGATGGAGGTGTTGATGTGATTGAGACTTACGTTTTCTGGAACCTCCATGAGCCTTCTCCTGGAAAAGTACAAACTTTTTCTTACTCTTTCTTCTTCAATTATGTTTCTCTTTTCTTTGAATATTGATGGTTCCTTTCTTCCTCTCAGTACGATTTTGAAGGGAGGAATGATTTGGTGAGATTCGTGAAGACGATACACAAAGCTGGTTTATATGCTCATCTTCGAATCGGACCTTATGTTTGCGCCGAGTGGAATTTTGGGTAAAATTACTATAAAGTTCCTTTCTTGCCTCTAGATTTGACTACATATGTGTGTATGTTTACAGTTACTGTTTATGGTCACTAAAGTTTTTGTTTTTTTACTTGGCAAATGAGCAGAGGATTCCCTGTTTGGCTCAAGTATGTTCCTGGAATCAGCTTTAGAACAGATAACGAGCCTTTCAAGGTCTGTTTTGAGTTTCCATTATCCAATATTTCCCATCTCATAGCATTTACTTGATTAGAGTCTCTATAGATAGACTTGTTTTCAGATATTAATGTTGTTGAGATGATTTTTGCAGAGAGCTATGCAAGGATTTACAGAGAGAATAGTTGAGCTGATGAAGAGTGAAAACTTGTTTGAGTCTCAGGGTGGTCCCATTATCCTTTCTCAGGTAAAAACTTTAACCGAACAGGCTAATACTCTGATTAATGATCATGCAGAGTTATGTGTGAGTTAATAGAAAGGGGTCTTTTTATTTCACTGTAGATTGAAAACGAGTATGGAAGACAAGGGCAGTTATTGGGCGCTGAAGGTCACAACTACATGACTTGGGCAGCTAAAATGGCTATAGCAACTGAGACTGGTGTCCCGTGGGTCATGTGCAAAGAAGACGATGCCCCTGACCCTGTGGTGAGTTTCTTGATTGCATAAGCTTTGTAATAAGTTAGTAAGTATTAGTTAGTTAATTGGTCTGGAGCTGGTGAATGTCTTTGACTTTGAAGAATGAACTCAAACTTATTGGTTTTGATAACAGATAAACACATGCAACGGTTTCTACTGTGATTCGTTTGCTCCGAACAAGCCATACAAGCCTTTGATATGGACAGAGGCATGGAGTGGCTGGTACAGATTCTCATTTGATTTCACTTTATATGTGTACATGGAGTTATCATCTGCAAATCGGTAACCTTTTTTACCCTGTAAATTGGAAATGCATTATCAGGTTCACTGAGTTCGGTGGGCCAATGCACCGTAGACCAGTTCAGGATCTGGCGTTTGCCGTTGCACGTTTCATACAAAAAGGAGGATCTTTTGTTAACTACTACATGGTATGTATACTTTAGCAACTTGGTTAATCATCTAGCACCTAACACTTTAAGATTTGGTTATCATCGACATCGAGCATATTAAAATGGAAGATTCATTGTCATTTCTTGGGAACAGTATCACGGAGGAACTAACTTCGGAAGAACAGCCGGAGGTCCCTTTGTCACCACCAGCTATGATTATGATGCTCCGATTGATGAATATGGTAAGGGCAGGAAACAAACAAAAGTTCGTACACATTAAGGGAAAATAAGGCCTTCCTTATGTACTAATTGAGTGGTTGTTTAATGCTAAATAGGTTTAATCAGACAACCTAAATATGGTCATCTAAAGGAGCTCCACAGAGCTATCAAGATGTGTGAAAAAGCTCTGGTTTCAGCTGATCCTGTTGAAACATCATTAGGAAACAAGCAACAGGTAATAATGCATTTATCATGATAGGTTCGTTTTGGTTAAGTTGTAGAATTTTTCTGTAGTTTTACTAACTTGTGTCCCTCTTTTTTTACTTTATTTTCCCAGGCTCATGTATACTCTTCAGAATCAGGAGATTGTTCAGCTTTCCTTGCAAACTATGATACAGAGTCGGCAGCAAGAGTGTTGTTTAACAACGTTCATTATAACTTACCTCCTTGGTCAATCAGTATTCTTCCTGACTGTAGAAATGCAGTCTTCAATACTGCAAAGGTAAGTTTATATGATTGTTCTGAAACTGGGAATTGTGGTTCCTCAGATTGTGTTTGTGATTTTTCTGAAAATTGTGCATATCTCTTCTTTGATTGCAGGTTGGAGTTCAAACATCACAGATGGAAATGTTGCCGACAAACACAAAGAATTTCCAGTGGCAGAGTTATTTGGAAGATCTTTCTTCTCTAGATGACAGCTCTACATTCACTACTCATGGACTCTTGGAACAGATAAATGTCACGCGGGACACAAGCGATTATCTTTGGTACATGACCAGGTAAAAAAAAACCATATGCTATCTCATTAGATGTAAACTTTCCATAGCTTCAATGTGATTCTCTAACAAATATCTGGAATTTGTATGCAGTGTTGATATCAAAGAAACTGAATCATTTTTGCATGGAGGAGAGCTACCAACTCTCATTATTCAATCTACAGGCCACGCCGTGCATATATTTGTCAATGGACAGCTCTCGGGTATGGTTCTTCCAATAGTTTGGCCCATTAACTTCCCATAGAGAGTTTCTGATATGCAAACTTATATATATATATATATATATATATATATATATATATGAATTGCAGGTTCTGCCTTCGGAACAAGGCAAAACAGGAGATTCACTTATCAGGGAAAGATCAATCTGCATTCTGGAACTAACAAAATTGCGTTGCTGAGTGTTGCTGTTGGATTACCAGTTAATATTCTTTTTTTCTCACCAGCTTTCTAAGTTGTTTTTCTCGTTTTTCTCTTCTCCTGAACCTTTCTTTTTTTGTTCGGTTTATGAAGAATGTGGGTGGACACTTTGAGTCATGGAACACTGGTATCTTGGGTCCAGTGGCATTGCACGGGTTGAGTCAAGGGAAAAGGGATTTGTCATGGCAAAAATGGACATACCAGGTGTTTTATCTGTCTTGTTTACATAAGATTTCGGTCTCTTGGTTTCCATTTTTTCCAACGTTAAGTTGTTTAACTTGTTTTCATCAGGTGGGGCTGAAAGGTGAAGCTATGAATCTTGCATTTCCAACCAACACTCCCTCGTTTGGGTGGATGGATGCGTCCTTAACTGTACAGAAGCCTCAACCTTTGACATGGCACAAGGTTAGATTGAATCAAAACGCAACTTAACGAGATGTTATTATAAGTTGGAATCTGAACTAACGGAATTGTTGTTGTTTTGTTTCACAGACTTATTTTGATGCACCTGAAGGAAACGAGCCGCTTGCTTTGGACATGGAAGGAATGGGAAAAGGTCAGATTTGGGTGAACGGTGAGAGCATTGGGAGATACTGGACAGCATTTGCGACTGGTGACTGTGGTCATTGTAGCTACACCGGAACATATAAACCAAACAAATGTCAAACCGGCTGTGGTCAACCTACGCAAAGATGGTACCATGTTCCGAGATCATGGTTAAAGCCGAGTCAGAATCTGTTGGTTATATTCGAGGAGCTTGGTGGAAATCCATCAACAATCTCTTTGGTCAAAAGATCAGTATCCGGAGTTTGTGCTGAAGTTTCTGAATATCACCCGAATATCAAGAACTGGCAAATCGAAAGCTATGGAAAAGGACAGACATTTCATAGACCTAAGGTTCATTTGAAATGTAGTCCAGGTCAAGCTATTGCATCTATCAAATTTGCAAGCTTTGGGACTCCTTTAGGAACCTGCGGGAATTACCAACAAGGAGAGTGTCATGCCACTACCTCATGCGCTATCTTAGAGAGGGTAAAAGACAGAACTTATTACATAGATAAAATTGCAATCAAACTTTTTATTTTATATATAACCAAGGTGTGTTTTGTTATAATGCAGAAGTGTGTAGGGAAAGCGAGATGCGCAGTAACGATCTCCAACAGCAATTTCGGGGAAGACCCGTGTCCGAATGTGCTGAAACGGTTGACGGTTGAAGCAGTTTGTGCTCCAGAGACATCTGTAACCACTTGGAGACCTTAAAGAGAACCATTGAGCGAGCCATTTGACTACAAAATGTATAACCAAACAATACAGAGAGAGAGGAAGAAGAAAACAAATGTAAGCTGTGTTAAAATGTGTGCGTGTGTGTGTGTGTGTTTAAACAGTTCCGGGTTTAGAGTAGGTTGAGTTAGGTAAGAGAGAAAGAGTCTGTAGAGTTCTGATGGGTCTGGGGCAATTCCGGGTCTTGTCAAAAACATTCTGGCCACCGGTCACCACCGACCATTTTAACCGGTTATGGAGACCGGGACCATTAGGTCTGAATGAAGTCAGGTTAAGGTTTGGTTTGATCTTTGTAATCAACAAAAGAAGGTTCAGGTTTAGGAGAAAGGAGATCCTATTGTGAACCTTTTTTCTTTCAAACGTCTTGTCCTTTCACTTTCCTAATTTAGTTCTAGTTCTCTTTTTCATCAAAAAGTGTGGAATTTTTATTTTTATATTATTAAGCAAATATGATTTATGCCATTACAGAATTTTAACAGAATGTTGTCAAATAAAAAAAATTTACAGAAATTTTGTTTTATATTATAAATCAAATATGATTTACGCAATTACAGAATTTTTTTTATATTATAAATAAAATATGATTTACGCAATATGATTTGATATTTATCCAATAATGTTTTGGAGATTTTAAAATCATATTTTTTTTTTAATTTAATGTTAAATTATATTCAAAGTAAAATAAACGTTTTACATCAATAATACAAAACTTTGTTTAGATCTTGTTTTGCTTAAAAACAACCCTGACAATTTAGTGAAATCTTGTTGCAAACCAAGCCTGAATGAATGTGTCATCGACATCAGACATTGTGCTTAGTCTATTGTGGACATTTTTATCAATCAACTTCACCAGCTTCTCCACCGGTGATGGTGGTTCTCCATGGCGCCTGTCATTTCTCTCCCTCCAAATGGAGTGGATAACATTTTGAAAAGTGTAGTTGAGCAAAAACCAGTGAGTCTTGTCCAAATCGTTTCCTGTGAGTAGGTGTATCACTTGCGTCCAGTCCGTGGTGTACTTGTGCTGAAGAAGTCGGATAACCAGCGACTCCTAAACCTGTCGCGAGTATGGACAGTCGAAGAACAAATGCGCTCTTGTCTCGTTGGATTATTGCAGAAAATGCATCCTGTATTTGCAGTGGTGTTCCATGTTGCCATCCTTTCTCCTGTTGCGAGTCTGTTCTTCACCATCAGCCATGTGAGGAATGCATACCGTGGAGTTGCTTGAGGGAACCAGATCACTCTAGCTTCTGCCATAATTGGGTGCACACTATGGAATCATATCTTTTCCTATCTAAAATCATATCTAAGCAATGTTTATCACTTCAATCTTTTCCTATTAGAATTAGAATTTGAATCTTTTCCTATTATTACACCCAGATGAAACAATATTCTTTAAAATTCAACTTTATCTCTTCTTTTTAAAAAAAGAAAAAAAACCTAAATTAAGTTGTATATATACGATACCATACATCCTTAACCAGAAACAAACAAACTCAAGCAAGACTCTTGCAGCAACGATCAAGTATGAGGATGAACATAGTTATACTTGCTTTTGTGTTCCTAAACATTACCACCGTTATCAACGGTGGTATGACGAGCAAATTTGTCCAACAAGCTCAACCATCAAACGAGATGCCTCTCTCTCTAAGGAAGAAGAGAACTTTGGACTAATTTGGTAAAAACTCTTACTTTGGATAATTACAAACGGTCATGTACAATTGTCTTTTATAGACTACACTTTTGGAACAGTCTAGAATGATGAGAAAATATCTTATCCTCCAGCTGTCTTGGATGAGTCATCTTTTGGTGAAGGTTCACGAACGTTGGTGCCATTGATACTCTGTTTCGACAATGGTGTGTTGTTTGTCTTCTTCTGTTCATTGGGCTTCAGTGTTGGGCCTGTTTCTTTGTTTGAGTCCAAGACCAAATCACCTTTGTGTCTTACACTCTCCCGCAATCTTGGAGTGGGTGAGACAGACACACCAAGATTGAAGCGTAACTCAAAAAATGGCTTCCGAGGCAAGGACTTTGTGAATATATCGGCTAACTGTTCTTCTGCAGTGATGTGGTGTGTCTCGATGAGTCCCAACGCAATTTGCTCCCTGATGTAGTGATAATCTCTATCGAAGTGTTTCGTACGATTATGCAGAGCTGGATTTGTGGAGAGATAAACAGCTGAGAGATTGTCGCAATAGACTTGAGTAGGGTGATATTGTGAGATACCGATGTCACGCAGAAGAAACGATATCCAAGTTATCTCTCGTGTTGTGTAGGTGAGAGCTCTGTACTCTGCTTCGGTTGAGGAATGGGAGATTGTTGGCTGTCGCTTTGCAGACCAAGATATCAAATTTGAACCGAGTAAGACACAGAACCCTGTTGTGGAGCGTCTTGTCATCTTGCAACCACTATGATCACTGTCGCATAATGCAGAGATCGAGAGATCAGTGTTTCTTTTGATTGGCATCCCCATTTCCATTGTCCCTTTAACATAACGAAGTATTCGTTTCAGTAATCCAAAGTCTGAAGTTGTTGGAGCGTGCATTCGTTGACAAATAAAGTTGACAGCGAACTGGATATCTGGTCGTGTGATAGTCAGGTATTGCAGCTTCCCAGCAAGGCTTCGGAAATATGTTGGCTCTGGAAATGGCTCGGAGCTCAGCTTGTCCAACTGTTCTGGTAGTGGAGTGGGCATAGGGTTACACTCACTCATTCCTGCTTGATGGAGGATGTCTCTAGCATAAGCAGTTTGATGAAGAAATAGTCCATTGTTGTTTGTCTCGATCTCTATTCCCAAGAAGTAACGAGGTCGACCAAGATCCTTCATTGCAAAACGGTTGTTGAGTGTTGTAAGCAGTTCATCTAGAAGGTCTTGATCACTTCCAGTTAAAAGGATGTCATCAACATAAAGTAACAAGACTAGAGTTCTTCCTCCGTGATGACACACAAACAAGGATGGATCTGCGGTGCTGCAAACGAAGCCAAAATCAATAATAAAATTGGTGAAAGTATCAAACCATGCTCGAGGAGCCTGTTTCAGACCGTAAAGAGCTTTAGTGAGGCAGCAAACATAGTCTGGTTTTTCTGGATCTTCGAACCTTGCAGGTTGGTACATGTATACCGGTTCTTGAAGTTCACCATAGAGGAAGGCATTAGACACGTCCAACTGCTTGAGGGGCCAACTTTTAGCAGTTGCAACATCAAGGACAAGCCTGATTGTAGCTGTGCGGACTACAGGACTAAATGTTTCAAAATAGTCGACTCCTTCCTCTTGATCAAAACCTTTGGCAACTAAGCGAGCTTTAAGCTTATCAATGGTTCCATCTGGATTGAACTTGGTCTTAAAGACCCATTTTGAGCTGAGAATGTTCATGTCAACAGTGGGTTTAACCAAGTGCCATGTTCTGAGGAGATATATCCATCATACCTCTTCCATAACCGCATCATTCCAACCAGGATGATTCATTGCAGAGACCATAGACTTTGGTTCTTCACCAGTGAGAAGAGAGGCGAGCAGAAAATACCTTGGATTTCGCTTTTGTATCCCAGCTTTAAGCCGAGTCGTCATTGTGTGAGTGTTCATTGCAGGAGCTATATCTTCAACAAGTTGGTCACCCTCTTGCTCAGTGTCATCTTCACTTTCCTCTGTTTCTGGTTCATTATTCAAGACTGGTTCAGTAGCCTGAGGTGCTTCTGCTTCAGGTGTGACTACTGGTTTTGGTAGTATCTGAGCCTGACTCAAACTTTCAGCCAAGGGAACATTATTTGCTTTATGTTGCCACACTTTGAGAAGAGGTGTTGTATAATCCGGAACCAAGTGTTGGTATTTCTCTTTAAACGGAAAAACCTTCTCATCAAAGATAACATGCCTTGATATATACACCTTACCAGTAGGAGGAAACAAGCATCGGTATCCTTTGTAGTTGCTATTGAATCCAAGAAATATACACTGCAACGAACGAGGATCAAATTTGTGTGTTGTTTGTGGCCTGAGACAAGGATAGCACGCTGAGCCAAAAGCACGAAGAGAGGAGTAATCCGGCTTTGCTCCAAAAAGAGTTTCAATGGGGCTTACTCCATTAAGAACAAACGATGGTAACATGTTGCTGATGTAGTTTGCAGTGGAGAGAGACTCAACCCAGTACTTTAGTGGAGCATGACACTGAAACAACATCGACAATCCAAGTTCAACCAGGTGACGGTGCTTACGCTCTGCCAAGCCGTTCTGCTGCGGAGTGTAAGGACAAGAGATCCTGTTATGAATACCATGGTTAGCAAGATGGTGTTTCAGTCTGTGACTTGTAAACTTACCACCTCCATCACTTTGAAAGACCTTGATCTTACTGTTAAGTTGTTTTTCCACCATTGTTTGAAAAGCTATGAAAACTGAAGCAAAATCTGATTTGTGATGCAGAGGATAGAACCACGAATATCTTGAGAAATCATCAATAAAAATTGCATAATATTTGAATCCTTGGTTCGATACAACTGGTGAGGGACCCCAGAGATCACAGTGAATTCGATCTAAAGGGTGTAACACACGAGAATCAGAATCTAAGAAAGGTAATCTAGAACTTTTCCCCATCTGGCAAGCCTCACAAACTGGGGAAGTGCTGCTCTTATTCACTTGTATTGCCTTGCTGCTTTGAAGTTGCTGTAGAATCTTCGAGCTTGCGTGACCAAGTCTGTGGTGCCAAACATCTGATGTTGTTACACACTGACGATTTGAGTAAAGAGCCACAATCTCTTGATTCTCCAGCACATAGAGCCCTGCTCTACGAGGACCCTTGGACACCACTCTCTGAGTAGGTAAGTCAATGACATAGACATATTTAGAATCAAAGAACACACCACAAGGGTAATCATCACACAGACAAGAGAGATTTTTTCATATCAGGACATACTATCACTTCATGAAGAGGAATGATACCTTTAGCAGAGGAGATGGTGGTGGAACCAACATGTGTGATAGGGAGATAAGCTCCATCTCCTACCATCACAGCATCATTACCTTCATAGGTCATAGTCTCTTGAAGACCACTGGTGGAGGAAGTGACATGTGCGGTAGCTCTAGATTCAGGGTGCCATTCTCTTCCACTGTCATCAGAAACACGCAGAGAAGAGAAAGCTTGAGCTGTAACTTCACTCTGGTAGTTATTGTCGAACCGGTTGTAGCACTTGATAGCTGTGTGACCAATACGTCCGCAAATCTGACAAACTGGTCTCTCTCCCTGAGATGAAAAGGAAGACTGATGCTGTGGAAAACCTCGACATCTCGATGAATAACCACCTTTGCCTCTGTTCTGACCAGAACGACCTCTCCCGCGATTGTTTGGTTGGTACTGCGGAGCACACGAATTTGTTTTCTCAGTGTTGAAGGCGAGATGTGGAGTTGATGAGGGAGTTTCCTCATACGACTGCAACTTGCTATCAAAGCCTTGAACCTCTGCAATCACATCGTTGAACGTTGGAGCTGGAATCTTGCTAAAGGAGCTTTGGATAACTGTCGTGATGGGATCGTAATCTCTGCCCAGTCCATTGAGAAAACCAAAGATTTTCATGGATTCATCAACAGGTTTCCCAATGGAGCTCAAGGAATCACAAATCGCCTTAAACTCACGACAATAGGTTGATAACGTCTTGTCTCTCTTGGACAGGAGCTGCAGACTGCGACGAAGAGAGAACTCTCTGGCAACACTGCTCTTGTTGAAGTTCTCTGCGAGAGACAACCAGATCTCACGCGAAGTTTGGAGATTGTGAACATGACCAAGGACTTCTTCAGACAGAGTACCGAACAGCCAAGAACGAACAAGCTGATCGGTACAGAACCACGACTCGTACTGAGGGTTCAGGACTTCACTGGAGACTTCACCATTGACGACGAGGCGAGTCTGAACAGGTGCATTGAAAACACCATTGACAAAACCGATGAGTTTTTGACTTGACAACAGAGACTCAAATTATGTCTTCCACAAGAGGTAGTTTGAGTCAGTCAGTTTCAAAGTGACAGAGCTGGTGACATGAACATTGTCTGGGAAGGGAAATACGGCAGCCATTGTTTCACCTGTTAAGGTTTGCAATGCTCTGATACCATGAAAGGAAGAAGAGAACTTTGGACTAATTTGGTAAAAAATCTTACTTTGGATAATTACAAACGGTTATGTACAATTGTCTTTTATAGATTACACTTTTGGAACAGTCTAGAATGATGAGAAAATATCTTATCCTCCAGCTGTCTTGGATGAGTCATCTTTTGGTGAAGGTTCACGAACGTTGGTGCCATTGATACTTAGTTTTGACGATGGTGTGTTGTTTGTCTTCTTCTGTTCATTGGGATTCAGTGTTGGGCTTGTTTCTTTGTTTGAGTCCAAGACCAAATCACCTTTGTGTCTTACACTCTCAACTTTTCCATCTCCGGCTGGTCACAATGCTCCTGAACAGGTTTTGATATCTTAGATGATAAATTTGTGTCTAACAGTTTAAAATTATGTTTCTTTTGAACTATGTACGTCGTCATCATCTCTGTATATTACATTGACAATTTGAACCCTTGGCTCTAGGTTCATATCGTTCAAGGAGATTACAATGGACGTGGCATCATCATCTCGTGGGTAACACCGTTAAATCTAGCTGGTTCTAACGTCGTTACTGACTGGAAGACCGTTGATGGCGACGTGAAGCCAGAAAAGAAGAGAACTCATGCCTCCACATCGTCTTACCGATTCTATGACTATACTTCTGGCTTTCTTCATCACGCCACCATTAAAGGACTCGAGGTTTGTACTTTACATAATTTAGCTCGTCATCCAAATAACAACATTACTTTTTTTTTTCTTCTGTTTTAAAGACTTTGATAAAATCTCTTTCTTGTATTACACGTCAGTACGATACCAAGTACATCTATGAAGTTGGTAGTGATGAATCCGTTAGACAATTCAACTTTACTACTCCTCTAAAGGTCGGACCAGACGTTCCATACACATTCGGCATTATTGGTACTTATTTTTCTTTTACAAAAGCTAGATTTCATTACTACTTCCAAAATCGATAAATCTAATATATACGTTGTGTGTGTCTGTACAGGTGATCTTGGACAAACTTATGCTTCTAACGAGACATTGTATCATTACATGTCAAACCCTAAAGGACAAGCCGTTCTCTTTCCTGGAGATTTATCTTACGCAGATAACCACCCGAACCATGACCAAAGAAAGTGGGATTCTTGGGGAAGATTTGTTGAGCATTGTGCTGCTTACCAACCCTTCATCTATGCTGCCGGCAATCACGAAGTTGATTTCGTCCCAAACATAGTAAGTTCATATCTTAATTCTCTCAAATTTAGCTTTTTTTTTAATAACTAGCTAAGTTTCAGTTTTAAGAACTTTTTTGAATCTAAATTAGGGGGAGCCTCATGCCTTCAAGCCCTATATTCACCATTACCATAACTCCTACAAAGCTTCGAAGAGTACTTCTCCTCTTTGGTTCTCTATTAGACGTGCCTCTGCTCACATCATCGTCCTCTCTTCTTACTCTGCCTATGGTAATATTAATACACGAAAACATCATTAGGATTTTTGCATGTTTTTATTTTATTTTAGTTTGTATAACATGTTATTCGTATCTTTAGGAAAATACACACCTCAATACGTGTGGCTCGAGCAAGAGTTGAAGAAGGTGAACAGAGAAGAGACTCCATGGTTGATTGTCATGGTTCACGCGCCCTGGTATAACAGTAATAACTACCATTACATGGAAGGTGAAAGCATGAGAGTAATGTTTGAGCCGTGGTTTGTTAACAACAAAGTTGATTTGGTTATATCCGGTCACGTCCATTCTTATGAGAGAACCGAACGTATCTCCAATATCAAATATAACGTTACCAATGGCTTGAGCTCTCCTGTCAAAGATCCTTCTGCCCCGATTTATATCACTATTGGAGATGGAGGGAACATTGAAGGAATCGCAAATAGGTAACAACCCATATTAATTTTGTTTTATTACTTTTTGTTCTTTTTATGGTGATATGAAACTAAGACTTGTTTTTTTTTTTAGTTTTACTGATCCGCCACCGAGTTATTCAGCATATAGAGAAGCTAGTTTTGGTCACGCAGTTTTGGATATTTTGAATAGAACTCACGCGTCCTACACATGGCATAGGAATCAAGATAACGAACCTGTCGCCGCCGACTCAATTATGTTACATAACCGATATTTTTTCCCGGTGGAAGAACTACCATCCAGCAGAGTCTAAACTTCTTAGTTGTTGGTTTTATTTAGATTTTTTTTATTTCTAGTTAGATTAATTATTCGTTTTTTTGCTTTTTTTTTTTAGTTTGGATTTTTGGTGTTTTTTAATATATTTAATTTTAATTAGAGTTTGTGTTGAATTTTACTCCAAAAATGCCTCGGATGAGTTTCAACAATGTATGTGAATAACACCTTCGCATTCGTTCATGATCAAAGAACTACTATATATGGGACATTTATTTATTTAGTCAATAATAATTAAAATTACATAATTATGATATTGGGTTTTATATAGGCTTATAGCATAGTTGGGCTTTGTGGCCCAATTAGGTTCTAGTGATCTGGCACGAAAAGCAAGACGACGATATCGAGGGTTATATATATTAGGACACGCCTTGCTGTTTTCTTATCAGTGAAACTGCTTTCTTATCTTTTAAACTGCCGCTAAAAGAAAAAGTAAACAAAGCAAAAAGCCCTAGTGATCTTGCAAAAACAACGCGTTGTCTCATTAGAAAACAAGAAAACATCACGCTGTTTCGATCGAGTTCGTTTCTCGCCGTCGGTGATGGCGGAAAACGCAGTCGCCGAGATCGTAAATCTCAACAGTGACAGCGACGAAGATGACGGAGGAAGAGGAATGGTTCAGAGCTTGGCATCACTAATTGAGAATCAGAAAGTTTCGATCGGTGATGCTGCGACGGCGGCTCCTCGAGAAACCCTAGAATGCCGGAGTTTCTGGAAAGCCGGCGAAAACTATGTGATCCCTACTGGTGTTACTCCAACTGCTCCAGGTTAGTTCTCTAACACTCTTATCAATCAAAGCTTCCACAATTATGGTTTTTTTTTTTTTTTTTTTTTTTGTGGTAATTTTGATCAGATGAAAAAATTTCACAGGTATGTTGGAACATGCAAGAGTTCATCCAAAGTTTCTTCACTCGAATGCTACTTCACATAAGTGGGCCTTTGGAGGTAAATCTATGAATTGGCTCTGTTGCAGCTATCAGTTAGAGAGAATGAACAGTTTTGTGATGATCTTCTTTATAATGTATTGCAGCAATAGCAGAGCTACTTGACAATGCGGTTGACGAGGTATGCTAATGCTTAATCTTAGATTCTGCCTTTTGATTTTTGATCATTGCCAATGAATTTGTATATTGTTTGGTTATGTTTGTTTGCTTCTTCCTCAGACACAAAACGGTGCCACCTTTGTCAAGATTGATAAGATCAATATTGTTAAAGATAATACCCCTGCTTTAGTTTTCCAAGGTACACTTTCTTTTGTATGAATTTTTGCTTAACCGTGGATTTGAATGTTGTTAATGACATGATCCTTCTTTTGTTTTTTTTTTCACTTGAAGATGATGGTGGTGGGATGGATCCCAATGGGATAAGAAAATGCATGAGTTTAGGCTACTCTTCAAAGAAGTCTAATACGACGATTGGACAGTGTAATTGTTATATTTTTGTTGATGGGACATTGATCTTCTTTTTAGTTAGGTGCAAGAGTCAGGACCGTCTCTAACTATAGTTTCACTTTTGTGTGTAGATGGAAATGGTTTCAAGACAAGTACCATGAGACTTGGAGCTGATGCTATTGTTTTTAGTCGCTCAACTCATGGAGGGTATTAATATTATCTGGTTCATATACACTATGGATTTGGCGTATACTCTTGTTTTTTAACTTAACCTTATTTTTTTTTTTATCTTCTTCGTTTCAGCAAATCTACGCAGAGCATCGGTCTTTTGTCTTATACATTCCTTAGGAGAACTGGTCAGGATGATGTGATTGTTCCTATGGTAAAATTCTCAGCATATCGATTCTTTTGTTTCCATGCTTAAAATGAATACACTACAATGTTTAATCTGCAACTATTATTTGATCTCAATTGATGTTATCATTATCTGCAACGCAGATTGATTTTGATATATCCGAAGATCAGCCCCAACCAATTATTTATGGTTCCCCCGGAGATTGGTCTACCAACCTTAACATTCTTCTCAAATGGTCCCCGTTTTCAACCGTGGACGAACTTTTGCAGCAGGTTCTTTCCTTCTGAAGACTCTGGTCTCGTGTTTAACTATAATGTTGGTTGTTTATTAATTCATATATTTTCATTCTTCACCTACCAGTTCGAGGATATTGGAACTCATGGTACAAAAGTAGTTATATACAACTTGTGGCTAAATGATGAAGGAATCTATGAGCTTAGTTTTGATGACGATGATGAGGTACTTACACTTCTTTAAAGGGTTAGGTCTTTTGCAGAAGTTGGGTTTTAAAAGTATTGAAATTATTTCTTTTCTTGATTGATATCATAGGACATACAGCTCCGAGATGAAAATGCACAGGACGGGAAACGGTTGCATGCTAAAACATTAGAACTAAGATCTCATATTTCATACCGGTATCGACATTCTCTAAGGGTAATTCTCCTGAACATCTTCTTTCTATTTTTTTATCTTTACTGTTGCAAGGATGTTGAAAGGCTGACTTGGTTTCTTTATCCTTAGGCTTACATTTCCATGTTATATCTCAAAAAGTTCAAAAACTTCAAAATTGTTCTTCGGGGAATCCCTGTGCAGCAATTCAACATTGCTGATGAATTCAGATACCCTGAGACTGTAATGTACAAACCCCAAGCAGCTGCAACAGAATATGTAAGATTTACTCTTTTTCTTTCTTTTTACTCGCTCGTTTTATATACATGGAGCTCCTGCTGTATTTTCATTTGCAAATATAAAACTACATTATAATTTTTAGACTGTGAGACCTAAACCAGTAAGCTTTCTTATTGCAGGCTGCTTCTGAAATTAAAATTGGATTCATCAAGGAGGCGCCTAAGCTTCCAATTAATGGTTTTAATGTCTATCACAAAAACCGTCTCATCCGGGTACGTTTTGATTTTTGCAGTCATTTCCATGTTCTTAATCTCGAGAAGCAGCTGTAGTAAGTTTGTTAGCATATTTTCACTTAAGCTTCCGGGTTGATTAAGTTGAGATCTCTCTTGCACCGTTACAGCCTTTCTGGAAGGTCCTTCTGGAAGGGTCAACAAGAGGCAATGGTGTTGTGGGTATAGTGATTCATTCTCCATATATTTTCATTGAATATGTTTTGTTTGAGGTAAAACCAAAGAGAGAGACTCATTAACAAAAATTTGTTCCCCAGGAGTTCTAGAAGCAAACTTCATAGAACCAGCCCACGATAAGCAAGATTTTGAGAGGTCTTCTCTATTTCTGCGGCTCGAGGCGAGATTAAAAAAGATTATCTCTGATTACTGGTCTCTTCTTCCTCTCCAAAATCTTTTCCAATCATCTCTTAATATGATTTTGGTACCAAACCGCAATACCTTTGTTTGACTTTTCCACTGCTTGTTATGGTGAAAAAAAACAGGCAAAGCCACTGCCACGTTTTCGGATACCAAACTGCTCAAATCCCTGCAGATAAGTCGAAAAGGATTGTGATACCTGATCAGCCTACTGTCAACACATCAAATCCTTCGCCTTTGCCTTGTGGTAAATTTAGTCAAGGTGGTCCGATAATACGTGAAATCAGTATTAGTAACGCCACATCAACCCGTACAGTTGCTGTTCCAGCGCCACATTTGAGAAATTCCACAGGTTTAAGAAATAACTTTCAACCCGTGCAGCTCAACCCTCAACCTGCAGCTACAGTGAGTGAGAATTTAATTTAATGATTTTAATTGGATTCACAAGTTTGTTCTAAAGCGAAAAAAAAACTCTTGGCAGGATACTACTGGAAATAACCTCGTTGGCAAGCCAGCGAGTGAGATAAGGGAAGAGAACTTACAACTCTTCTTGAGGTATATATTCATATACTCTTAACAAGAAAAAAACACATTGCAGTAAAGTATCATCAGTTTGGGTATCTCAGATCATATAATATTCTTCAACAGGTGCGAGGAATATAAAAAGAAAGAGAATGAAATAGAACAGACGGTAAGTTTGATTCTGTCTGCAGTACAAAACATTTGTATATTACATGGACTCTAACAGCGGTATTATTTGCTTAATGAAACAGGTAAAGAGCTTAGAAAAAGAACTGGAAGAAACTAAAAGTAAATGTGCTCAACTTGCTTTGCTTGTGGATGCTAAGAAGAAGGAGATGCAGCAACAAATTTAGTAAAAACGTTACAGAGTTTTTAGTAGTTAAGTTTGTAAATCAATCAGTTAGTTTTAGGATATGGGCTTGTAACATTATTAGGCTTGTATGTAACATAATTGGGCTTTGTGGTCCTATCAGACTCTACTTACCAAAAAAAGCAAAGCAGCGACGGTGATGACTGAGAGAAGACGTTTGCTTTTTCTTCTTGTCGAAGCTTAAAAAACGTTTCAGTAGTTTAATCGGAAAAGGCAACGCGCGTTGTTGTTGTTTCTCACTGAATTCGAAATTCGTTTTGCTGAATTCATTCATTACCATCGTCGCCGGTGAATGATGCTTCGGAAGTCGAAAAGTGCAGTCGCTGATGTTATTCATCTCGACAGTGACAGTGACGACGGAGTAGGAGGAAGAGGGGCTTCTCGAAGTATGGCGTCGCTAATGGAGAATCGGAAAGCTCTAAGTACGAACGCTCATGCGACGGTGGCTCCTCGTGAAACCCTAGAGTGCCGGAGCTTCTGGAAAGCCGGAGAAAATTTTGTGATACCTACCGGTGTTACTCCGACTGCTCCAGGTCTCACTCTCTCTCGCTTCCTCAGGCACAGACACGTATGCGTCACGATTATGATTTGTGGTATACTTGATGTGATTTTACAGGTATGCTTGAGCATGCTCGAGTTCATCCAAAGTTTCTTCATTCGAATGCTACTTCACACAAATGGGCGTTTGGAGGTAAAACTATGAAATTGACTCTGTTGCAGCTATTAATCAGATAGATTTGTGATTTATTTACTCTTTGGAGGTGTAGAATGAACAATTTTGTGATGGTCATCTTTGTCGATTTGTTTTGTTTGTAATGTGTTATTGCAGCTATCGCTGAGCTACTTGACAATGCTGTTGACGAGGTATGTATGTGTGTGAGGAGTGAAATGCTTTCTTAAGTATTTTTGATGATTCTTTCCGTTTTTGCTCATTGCGAGTGAATTTTTTTTCTTAAGCATTCTACCGTGTTTGGTTATATCTAATTGCTTATTCCTCAGATACAAAATGGTGCTACGGTTGTTAAGATTGATAAGATTGATATTGCAAAAGATAATTCCCCAGCTTTGGTTTTCCAAGGTAAACTGCTTTCTTAATGATTTTTTTGTTGCTTTTGCCTAACCGTTGGATGTTGCCAATGACATGATCTTTCTCTTCCTTTTCACTTGAAGATGATGGCGCTGGGATGGATCCCGATGGGCTCAGAAAATGCATGAGCTTAGGCTACTCGTCAAAGAAGTCTAATACGACGATTGGACAGTGTAATTATTTTACTTAGTTAATAAGATGTTGAGCTTGCTTCTAGTTGGGTGGTCTTGGTGTCTTGGTCTCCAACTGGGGTTCTCTAACCAGAGTTTCACCTTTCGTGTTTAGATGGAAATGGTTTCAAGACAAGTACCATGAGACTTGGAGCTGATGCTATTGTTTTTAGTCGCTCAACTCGTGGAGGGTATTGATACTATCTGGTACATCGTAACACTTTGAATATGGTTCATGCTCGTCTTTTAACCTTTTTATCTATTCTGTTTTAGCAAATCTACGCAGAGCGTTGGTCTTCTGTCTTACACGTTCCTCAGAAAAACTAGTCAGGATGATGTCATTGTTCCTATGGTAAAATCTTCATCATTTTAGACTTTTTTTCATGCCTGAAATAAATGATTCTTGGAAACTCTAGGATGTGCAACAATTATTTGTTCTCAAGTGATAAATCAGATGTCCAATGCAGATTGATATTGATATATCCAAGGAGCAACCAGAACCAATTATCTATGGATCTCCAGAAGATTGGGTTGCCAACCTTGAAATTCTACTCAAATGGTCTCCGTTTTCAACAGAGGCTGAACTTTGGCAGCAGGTTGTTACTTTCAAGAGTCAGCTTATGAATATCTCATTGCATCACTGTTGTTCCTTGATTTGTGTCCTAATGTGCCTTGTTCCCTTTAATGCAGTATGAAGATTATGAATCCTCTTGAATGCCCTCTGTTTAATTAATTCGTTTATTTCCATCTTCCGCCTACCAGTTTGAGGATATTGGAACACATGGAACAAAAGTGATTATATACAACTTGTGGCTTAATGATGAAGGTATCTATGAGCTGAGTTTTGACGATGATGATGAGGTAATTCAAACATTCTGTAAATGATATACTATGAGATATCTTGCCAGAGCTGTCTTAGGTCTGGTCTTATGCTTTGATATTGGTATAGGACATCCGGCTCCGAGATGAAGGTGTCCATGACGGAAAACGGTTGCACCATAAATTATTAGAACTGAGATCTCATATTTCTTATCAGTTACGTTATTCTCTGAGGGTAATCTCTTTAATATCTTCTTCCTTTTCTAATATTTTTTTGTTCCAAAGATGTTTGATTCACTTTGTTAGTTCTTTATCCTTAGGCTTATGCTTCAATGTTATATCTCAAAAAGTTCAACAATTTCAAAATTATACTTCGGGGAATCCCTGTGGAGCAGTTCAACATTGCTGATGAATTAAGAGTATCTGAGATTATAAAGTACAATCCCCATACCGCTACAGTTGAACAAGTAATATAAAATGGACTTCCTCTTTTTTTTCTTCTCATTTCTACTCTCTAGTTTTGTTATGTGGAGCTTTGGCTAATTCTTTATAAAGTTTTTTTGCGTTTTCATATGCCAAACATTAATCTAGTTTTCTAGGTTTAGGTTATGAGAAGAAAAATAACCCACTAAGCGTTCATGTTACAGGCTCCCACTGAGATCAAAGTTGGATTTATAAAGGAAGCGCCTAAGCTTGCAGTTTGCGGTTTCAATGTCTATCACAAAAACCGTCTCATTCGGGTACGCTTTTCATATAGCAGACATTTCCATGATCTAGATAACCCATAGAAGCAGCTGTAGTAAAAACTGTTACGTGACAATTCAGAGAAATCAGACTTATATTATATGAATGCAGTGCTTAATAGAACATTAAAAGATTGATTTGCTAGCATATTTGTTACTTAAGCGTTCTGCTTTGCATATGGCTATATTAAGTTGAGATCTCTCTTGCACCATTACAGCCTTTCTGGAGGGTCACTCCGGGAGGGGAAACAAACGGCAATGGTGTTGTGGGTATAACGATTCATTCTCCTTTTTGATTCCATTAACTATGTTGTTGGAGGTAAAGACGTGGTGGAGAGACTCATTAACCAAAATCTGTTCCCCAGGAGTTCTTGAAGCAAATTTCATAGAACCAGCCCACGATAAGCAAGATTTTGAGAGGTCTTCTCTATTTCTGCGGCTGGAGGCGAGGTTGAAAAAGATTGTCTCTAGATACTGGTCTCTTCTTCCTCTCCAAAACCTAATTCAATCTTTCTCAATATATTTTGTCAAATATGAAATTTTGGTTCCAAATCGCAATATCTTTGGTTGACTATTTCATTGCTTGTTATGGGAAAAAACAGGTATACCCACTGCCACGTTTTCGGATACAATACTTATAAAACGCCTGCAGATAAGTCGAAAAAGATGGCAATACCTGATCAACCGCCTACTGCCAATGCATTCAGTCCATTGCCTTTGCCTAATGATAAAATCAGTCAAGGTGGTCCGAGAACACGTGATCAATCGCCTACTGTTAATACATTCAATCCTCTGCCTTTGTCTTCTGATAGAGTTAGTCAAGGTGGTCCAGTAATACGTGAAATCAATCTTAGTAATGCCACTTCAAGCTATACAGTCGCCGTTGCAGCACCGCATTTGAGAAATTACACAAGGTTAAGAAGTAACTTCCAACCTGTGCAGCTCAACCCTCAACCTGCAGCTACAGTAAGTAGATTCATTCGGTAATTTAAGTTTTATGCACAAGTCTAATAAAAAACTAAAGTGAAACAATCTTCCCAGGATGTTGAAATCAACCTTGTTGGCAAGTCAGCGGACGAGATAAGCAAAGAGAACATACAACTCTTCATGAGGTATAATACACACACAACATTTAAAAGAAAAACTCATTTCAGTCTCATATCTCGCTTAGAATCCTAATCAATTTTGATGTGTGCTTTCTTGAAACAGTTGCGAGGAATATGCAAGGAAAGAAACTGAACTGGAGCAGACGGTAAGTTTGATACTGCAGTACAAAACGAGTCAAACATCTGTTTGTTACGTATTGGTTATAACATTGAGATAAACGGATGATGAAACAGGTAAGTAACTTAGAAAAGGAACTGGAAGAAACTAAAAGGAAATGTGCGCAACTTGCTTTGCTCGTGGATGCCAAGAGGAGGGAGATGCAACAAGTTTAGTTAGAACTTTAAAGACTATCTTGAATCTAAAGAACCTTAGTTTGATTCAGAGCTTATGATGTTTTTTTGAATTGGCTAAAATAACACGTGCATACCATAGTATTGGTATTGTATCTATCTGTCAGAGGATAACAGTTAGGATCTAACGCAAACCTCTGGAAATAGTTCTATTTAAAGAATCATAAGTTCAGATTGTATGAGCCAATTCTATTTCAAAGTTAACTAGACTTGATAAGGACAAAGAAGTGGTCCTGCTTTGTTACAAACAAAAAAAGGTATGAAATTAATTTTAGTTGTTATAGAGTGGGGAGACTTACAGAGGCCTAAGTGTTATCAGTATGTATATATTTCTTAATTTCATTAAAAACTCAATTAAGACGAAAACTGTCATTAAATGAGCAATGAGAGGAGGTAAAGGTGCAGTGGAATCTTCTGTAGTCAATTATTTGTAGTTTGTTAGGGGAAAATAATTTGCATCCCAATTGGATAAAATGGATAATTGAGTGTGTGAAGTGAAAAAAAAAAAAAATAATACAATTCACATCATTACAATAAGATATGGACCGACCGACCAATCACTAACAACGCATGGATGGACCATAGTCAAAATTCAACATCTATTGCCCTATTAGGTTACTGAGTGAACCAAAGATCCATAGCTCTTTAATTTTAACTTTAATTCCATGCCCATAGATTGTTTGATTGACTTTCGCGTTTGTGCTTACGTTTAGATTTTAAAATACAGTTACATCAGTTTAGTAGTTTTACGAAAACAGTTTCCATTTTCATTTTTAACTTAAGTTAAACGCAAAATGAAGCAATTAAGTGTGAGATTTAATAAGAAAAGTAGAATGCATTAAGAAAATAGAAATAGATATCATGTAAGTATATGTAAAGACGAATGTATATGTAAAATAGTTTGCGTATCCATTCTAACATCAAATGGTAATCAATCGAGGAATTACTAAATATATAAATAAACATAAAGAAGGTATAATTTTTCAAATTGGAGATGGTGAATGGGATATTACTTTTAGACGTGGTGCATAACTATTATTATTTTTTAACTATATGGTTGATGTAGATATCCAAATAGATGATATAGATTAGACTTTTCGCTAAAAGACTCAAAAATATGCGATGTTATTATCAACCAAAAGCCACATTTAAAGGCTGAGAAAATGACAGCCATTACATTATAATATAATTTCACTTTTTTTTCTCTCATTATTGTCTCGATTCAATTTGTTCTCATTTGCTCCAATGTACTCCTTTCCTGAAGCAACCGTTCCATATAATTAAAAAGATCTTGTAGAGAGAATACACTTACAAACAAATTGCTTTGTCTATTGTCCCGGCATATCTTCTTTTAATTTGTTTTCCACTGTTCACATAAATTGTAGTACTTCTTTTAATGTATTTAAGTTGACTGTATATAGTTAAGATTTTCGTGGCTTTCCTTTGTTTGGTTTCTAGTTTCGTAGTTTGATGACAAATTTGAGCAGCTTTCTAATTTTCAACTTTTTGGTTGATCTCATCAGCCACGGCCAACGACAATCTCAGCTTTTACTTGGCTTCTTACATCAATTCACTCCACAAGCGACAATAATTGTTTATTAATGCAGTGAAACATAAAAACAAAATCAATTATTTAAGGAAAACAACAAACAACAAAGAAAATTTAAAAAGAAAGAGAGAGTCAACGCAAAAGAGAAGCAAACAACACACACAGGGCTCGAGAGGAGACCTCTCGACATGTTTAAGGGACAGACAGCGAACGACACTGAACGTCTTCTTCTCGGGCCTCTCCCACTTATCATTCCCATCCCCCTTCGTTTTCTCTTTTCTTTCTTCTCCCCCCTAAATTAATTCTATAATAATAATAACTAGATTTCACAATTTTAAATACCTTTTTCTTTCCAAAACCTTCGGACTGGACATTAACCTGGATCCGTCTGATCCTGATGCTAAGCCGATTTAACGTTTTCTTGATTTTAAGAGTTCAAACTTGGTAGTTAGTAGTTGGTACGGTCTTGTGATCAAGCGGACGAGTCCATTATTAATTATCCAAAATACGAATAGAAAAAAACGATGTATTGTATATGATTTTTTTTTCTGATTCGATTCGGAAGTGACAGGACTAATTTAATATTTGAGCCAATTTAAAACTGACATTGGTTGCTATTTTTTCTTTTTTTTTGGATCTTAAAATTATAGACTTATTCTTACTTTATGGATTGGCCTGCGACAACATCTTTAGTTGTAGAATCCTAGTTGATGTATATTACAGATTTAAAATCTCAAACAAAGTATCTTTATCTCAGATAACGAATATTAGATACAAGGGTACTTCAAATATATTATTTGTAATGTATCCAAAATAATCATATAAATAACATGGAATTCCAGTTTATAAAACGTAAAATATTACTAAACTGTATCCAATACATAGTCATATTGGGACATAAACAACATATCCATTAACTTCGGTGTAGTATAACTACAAAATACAATGATATCACAAAAAAAAAAAGAAGAAAACATGCGATATCGCATGATCATAGTTTCATTATAGTCCTACCATGCTACAATATATCAAATCAAAACCATCATTGAGATATTTGATGCGAATTCTGATCCAAAAAAAAGAGTATTTCGCGTGTTATACTTATACATAACGCCAATCCTACGTACGTACTCAATATATAGATAAATGCAAATCAAAATCTTTCTTATTTGAATTTTTTTTACATTTTTTTTTGTTAACCAAAGAATTTTGAGCCTTCAAAAGTTCAACCTTTTAAATTTTTCTTTTGCAATAGACTAAACTCTAAAGTAGGATAAATTAGTTAATTTTTTCCTCCGTTGTCGGTAAGATTCTCTCCCAGAAACGCCCAAAAAAAAACTAACGACACCAGATTTACAATATTTTTGCTTCGTCTTTAATCTTTATATATCCTATATAATTTCACAGTGAAAAGAAAGGATTACAATATATTTTCGCTTCGTCTTTAATCTTTATATATCCTATATAATTTCACAGCGAAAAGAAAGGATTACAATATATTTTCGCTTCGTCTTTAATCTTTACAATATTCACAGTGAAAAGAAAGGAATACGTCGGCAAAATAAAGAAAAAAATAAAGGAATACAAAAAAGTACACGTAGGTGGCGCAGTGTTCCCTTGTATAGCCACATAGAGTCCAAAGAGTAACATGCTTTTTTTTATAGTAAATACTTATTCTTTAGTTACTCAAATCACTCGATAACGTATATTAATATGATCATTTGTAACAATCAATAAAAATAGATCCTCTTTTTCACTGCCCCGAATCTCTCTGTTTCCATAAACTATTCCATGGTAAATGATTTTATATTCGTTTCCTGAATCGAAATCTTTTTTTTTTTTTTTTTTTTTAACTGAATCGAAATCTATTTGTAGTTATTGGAGCAGTAACATGGAATCAACGATTTTTTATAGAGTAAACAATATATTTAACCGAATGCTAAACAAAACAAAGTTGGCAGTATAATCATAGAAGAGAGTGCATTATGCCTATTAGTTTATTAAAGAAGTAATCAATTCGGACTCTATCTAGTAACGTATTTTCAATTTTATTTTTTTTATTTTTTGGCCATTTATAATTTATTTTCTTTAGAATGTTTTGTTGTAATTGTTAAAATTGCTAGTCTACTCATACTAGCGATTGTTTAAATTTATACTATTTTCATTGTAGATTATATACAATGTTTTGGCGTTTTCGCCAACGCCATTACATCTGATGTGGAATATTTTTCTTAAGAAAGAAAAGAGTTGTGATGATTTGATCACAAGATTAGTTAAGTTACCTCAGAACAATCTAAATATGGCTATACTACATTTTATGTACCTATTCTGTTTTCCTTACACGTAATGCAAGAACTAGCTAGGAACTTGTTATTCTTTAATGTGAGCACTAGTGAACAACCATTCCAAGTTGAATGCCCCAAGCGACGTTATTTCGCATTGTTAATTAAGTCGACATAAGCAAGAACTGAATTTTGTTCAAAATCTGTTACAAAAATACTAACAATAATATGTGTGTAAATATATAATAGTAATTATTAATGAAATTCGATGTATTTTTGGTATAACTTGATTAGCGTTAATGTATTAATACGTATAGCATTAGAGTTTAGTAAAATATGAAGACAAAAAAATTCCGATATCAAAGCTATTTAAAACGCGAACAAAGAGAGAACCCTAAGGCATCTAGGTGGGCAATTAAAAATCATTGAGATTAGACGAAACAAAAGCAAAGATTTAAGCAGTAGAGATATCATCTTATATACAAGAAAGCGTGTGATTTCAAATTAACCTTAATTAATACGGTTGATTAGTATGTACGGACACATGGGCTAACTTATTTTTTTGATAACTAAAAAAAAAAATGTGTTAAGAAAATACTTAAGTGTAACGTTTTAAGATGAACATACGCTTAACACATTGGCCACGTGGAAAACTCTGGACCATGGGATGGGAACAAGAAAGCTAGAACCAGTGGATCATCCCCCATGGGTGTGAACTCTGAGTCGATAGAGAGAGAGAGAGAGAGTCTTTGTTTAATCCTTTTTACTTTCATACGGACAGAAACTAGAAGCGTTTTGTTCAGACAAAGCCGAAGTGAGAAGGGAAAAGAAAAGCTTTTCACTTTAGTTTTCATAGAATAGAATCTGCAAAAACCAAATCAGAGAGACTTAAATTCTAGGGATGAGCAGAGCAGAGGAGAGAGAAGGCTAAAACCGTCCATGGCGGCGTTGCAGAAATTTATAGAGAAAAATTAAAGATTCATAATTAAGCAAAGACAGCTTAAATTCTTCTTTCTTCCCTTTCTTTTGTTTCTTCTTCCTCTTCTTACTTTCTCTCACTTCAACTACTCACTACCAAGAAACACACTTTGTTCTAAGAGCGAGAGAGTGAGATCTTAGCAAGCATTTGATTTTGGATTCGAAGTGCAAGGACACCCACGAGTGATAATAAGGCTAAATTTTTAGTGAGAAGAAGGAGAAAAAAAAGGACAAGGATTTCATGGTAATTAGGGTTTCTGAATTATGGATATAGTTGGATCAAGATTAGGGTTTGAAGTGTTAGGTCTTAGGAAATGGCTGGGATATTCTCATTAGGAGGTAACAACAACAACAACAACGGAGACGAAGAAGACGAAAATCAACAACAACAGAAGACAAACTGGGTTTGGTATAGACCAAACGCAAACACAAATAATATTAACCCAAGCTCGAGCCAACAGATATGGCAGGTTCCACCAGAGCAGATGCTCATGCATCATCATCCACATCCACAACAACAACAACAACAACAAAGCTTAGATCTTTATCCAGGTCATCAGATCGACGTCTCTGATTTAGCCACCTCATCAAGATCTATCACCATAAGCTGTCGGGACTGTGGGAACCAAGCAAAGAAAGACTGCACTCACATGCGTTGCAGGACTTGCTGTAAGAGCCGCGGATTCGATTGTTCTACTCACGTGAGGAGCACTTGGATACCCGTTGCCAGACGCCGTGAGAGACAACAGCAGCTTCATATGTCTACATCTGGAGGTGGTGGCGGAAGCGGTAGTGGCGGTACAGGCGGCGGTTCGAGTATCCCTAAACGCCATAGGGATACTACTCTTCCGGGAACATCTTCCTCCTCTCGCTTACCATCCGACTCAGCAGGTTATTGTTTTAGATTTGTTGTCTTCATAATAACAATTTGAGATTCGGACAACTTCAGATTCAAATCATATTTTTTTGTTAAAAGAAACACAATTTGTTAAATTTCCTTTTACTACTTCAACAATTTTTTTTTACCTTCTAAAAAATACACATTTTATATATGTTTTCAATCAAAATTAATTCTAAGTTGTAATTTCGGTCTGTTAGCTAGTTTTTTCCTTCTAAAACAAGTTTAATAAAAAGATTACAAAGTTGTGTTCGGTTTTGAAATTAAACACATAATATAACATGAAAACACGAACGCAATAAACATGTGTTTATGTGCATTTTTTTTTTTGTTAAGTATGTGAAATCTAATGTGTATATATGTTTTTAGGGTTAGAAATGGGGGAAGCAAGTTTTCCAGGGGAGGTGAGCTCAGATGCGCTTTTTCGGTGTGTTAAAATGAGTGGCGTAGACGACGGGGATGGTCAATACGCTTATCAAACGACACTCAATATCGGAGGTCACCTCTTCAAAGGAATTTTGTATGACCAAGGCCCTGAAAGCAGCTACATGAGTGCGGGTAGTGGGGGAAGTGATCATCAAAGCTCATCTGCAGGAGGCGGAGGAGGAGGAAACCCGTTTAATCCTCCCATTGTGGCCGACGGTGGCGGAGGAGTTTCATCGGCAATGTTTGTAGATCCTAATTCTGGTGGATACTATTCAAGTAATATGACGACTAGTGTGTTCATGCCACCAGGTACGCAATTCTATCAAAATCCACCAAGATCTTAGATCTTGATTAAATCAAGAACGCGAGTTTTTCTTTTCGTTTTGTTCCATATTGATTCTATAAATGTAACGTGTGTTTGTTTTATTGTTCTGATGATCTATATGTAATACTTATTATTAGACGGTTTTGCAAATCGGATAAACAATTGTGTGCTGTTTGTTGTTATGTATAATGGATGTGTTAATTTACTATTTAAATTGTACGGTAATGAATCTTTATTATAATTTTTAGTATTTGTGGGTAATATAAACACGTAGTTTTTTGGTTCTCGATACGTTTTTTTTTTCCATGTTTATGCCGATGTTGCCGGTTACTTCTCCCATTGGATAAACTCGAGAAATTCTTCTGTTATAATATTGGATAAACTATTATTATTTTCATAAGGTCCAGTCGTCCAGAGAAGTCTACATGATTTAGATATTCAGAACTATATCTTCTTCATATAGCATCACGTATTTTATATTGTTACTGTAAAGTGAATTAATCTTTATAGATAGATATGAAGGTGAATTAATTATAGTGAATTAAATAGTGACAACGACAGGGAAGCAAATGAGGGCGAAATGTAAGTTACGATTATAGTACTGGCCCTATATATTGTCAATTCTAGACACTCGTAGTGTTCTACTTCACAATGAATGGGTTTTGAAGAATAAATGAGGAAATACATATGAAGCAACTAGTGGATTAATTATATATTTCGTACGTTGTTGAATCACGTGGCTATTGTAGATTAAACTAATTAGTTTTAGAACTCAGTATTATGTATAATTAATTGTTCGTAAGGTTTAATGAAACGGTCTATAGAACTCATAATACAACCTTTCATGGATTTAAATTAATCATCTAGATACGGTCTTAAAACTTAATTAATTAGCATGTCCCACCCCCCCCCCCCCCCCCCCTCCCCTCACCAAGAAGATATATAAGTATAATGGTTTCTCTAGTGCAATAATTCTTCAAAGATTAAATAAAAAGGTGCTCAAAGGCATACATCAGAAAAAGTTACTCATATTACTATGGCGAATCGCATACGTAGAAACATATAAAGTATTAATCTCTTCTTTATGGTACCTGCTTAACGCCACTAATACATTAATATATGTCTAGATAACCAAAGGTTAGCATCTTATTAATTTCCTCTCCGGAAAGACTAAATATATCCTAGAGCCTAACATCGGTCGCAATATACGCCTCAATATGAAATCATGATATGAGCTCGTGTAAATGATTTAAGGAAAAAAACCTATCAGGTGAAATATTTAAAAACTCGTTCATAAAAATTCGTAAGCCTTTCTTGCTATCTGCTTGCGGACATGTATCTCCCACCCGAAGTTATGCCACCATAACAATTTGTGTAATTAGCTTTCTTAATCCTATTTTCCAAGCAATTAGACACGTGCATACGTCTACATTATCTACTTAAGGCACGTGTACTTTGGTGAACAAAAAAAATCAAGAAGTAGAAATAAGAAAAAGAAACGATTAGATCACCTTAAGTTCACGCAGTTAAGCCTCAGCAACGTACCTTGAATAGCAAGTCAACCATCCTCCTTGATTATTAACTCTCAAAGAGTGAAGGACACCCTACTATAGATTTATGGTCTCTGGTTGGAATTGAGTTCAAGAAGATATACATAAGACATAACCAGAAACAGAGAAAGATAGAGAGGGAGAGATGTAAAGATAGAATTTAATAATGAGGAATGCTGCAGAGATTGGAGATAAAGAGGGGAAAGCAAGGCCGAGGTGCCAAAAAACAAAAACAAAATAGATTATAAAAAAAAAAAAAAAAAAAAAAAAAAAAAAAAAAAAAAAGAAGCTAGCTAGGGTTTTTGGTAGAGCTTTAGTTAGGGTGGGGATGAAAGAAACTGGTTCAGTGATGCAGTAATCTATTATTGTGGTGTGTGTGCCCATACATTTTATCAGCTTTTCTTTTGTCTTTTTTTTCTTTGGACAAGACACGTATACGTACACCTTTATGATCCAATATAATGTATGCATACTACTGTCTACTGTGTGTGTAAGTATACCATGGTCATTATAACAATCTTGCTAGCTAGATTAATATATATTGAGGTATCACATTCATTCTTTGTGTAGTCCAATGGTTCATCAGATTAAGTATTATTTATGCTGATATACATTTCATCAAAGCCTATTTTTGGGAAATTAAATGAATAATCTTAAGTTTTCGCAAAACATGTATTACTAAAATCATATCCGGTAGAAATAGATCGATACCAAAATTGCTTACACGAAATATCTCAAAGCTTGAATGATATTTAAGACATCTGGATTCTGGAATGTGACTTATTAGGTGAAAAATATGTAAAATAAACTTAAGAGTGATATAAATCAATCACATATATTGTGTACGTGTGTTGTGTGTGTGTGTTTCTTTGTCTCTCACTTTGATCTTTTGAGCCCAAGCATGAGGAAGAGAAGCTTGAAGTAAGCTTCACTAAATGCGAGTCTAATGAAGCTGAGCTTGAAGCTGTTCCATGGAGGGTATCGGGCTTCAAGATCCATTGCTAAGCTTCCTTCCATTATTGCCTTCTCGTGACTGAAACAATCGAATGAGTATTTCCCGTGGTACCTCCCTATTCCACTCTCTCCCACTCCTCCAAAGGGCAACGCATCACACATATACTGCAATTCCATTCAACAGTACTTAACCATATAATAATTTTTCTATATGTTTTTTTTTACTGCTATATAGTCCCAAATTTAAACTCAGAATCGAAATCGATAAATTCATTTCTACCAGACAATGAGTCGTTACCGTTATCGAGATTCGAGACCTAAAGTAAATAACTCTGAGCTATTAAAATTGATTATGGTGTATATTTATACCTGGATCATGACGTCATTGAAGGTAACACTTCCCGAGGATGTTTCTGACAAAATTCTAGTTTTAAGGTTCTCGTCTTTGGTGAATGCATAAATGGCAAGTGGCTTTGCTTTTGACTTGATGATCCCTATGCTATCTTGGATGTCACGTACCTTCATTACATCGGAGGAAATAGACAAAATCAACAACGATTAGTTGATTGCTTACTAATCATATACTGTATACTTTGAATAGGCTTGATTACCGTGATAATCGGGAGAATTGGACCAAAGATCTCTTCATTCATGATCTCAGAATCAAGAGGAGGGTCCAACAAGATCGTTGGCTCAACATACCTATTAAACATATTTAGGTTAAATGACTTGTAGAACTGATTTCGTGTGACCCAAGAAACGCGATTTAGTTTGAAGCTTACAGATTGTCTTCGTCTATAGAACCACCATAGACGATGGAAGCTTGGACACGGGGATCATTAAGAAGACGAGACAGTCTCTGAACGTGTTGCTTGCTTACAATCCTTGAGAGACATCCAGATTCCTTAGGATTTTCCCCAAAGAAAGACCTTATCAATGGCTTCAACATATCAATCTACAGAAAGAAAACCACCAAACTATTAGAAATCCTACAGAAACAGAATTTGCGAGCGTTTTCATTGTGTGCGTTCGCGTACCAGAGTAGATGCAAAACTCTTTTCGATAAGAACGTAATCTACAGAGATACAAGCTTGTCCACTGCAAGATCCCCATTTTCCTCCAGTAATCCTCTTTACGACCGACTATATTCATCACCAATAATTCAAAATTAGGGACTTTTACGATCACGAGTTTCTGTTGCAATCAAATCGGGAGGTAAGGTTAGAGAAACAGAGCAAAGCGCAGACCTTGATGTTCTTTGATATGGTAGGATAATCAACAATGGTGGGACATTTGCCACCAAGCTCCAATGTCACAGGAGTCAGATGCTGTGCTGCTGCAGCCATTATGATCCTTCCAATCTTGGGACTCCCTACAAACAAACAAACAAACAACAACATCAGTCACGCGAATTTCGATACGAGCAAGTCATCGCGTGTTGAGAGGTGAATGGATTATTACCGGTGAAAAAGATCTTGTCCCATTGATGCTGCAATAGGATAGTGGCGACATCAGGCCCTCCTTCGATAACTTTGATGGCTTTATTGTCAAGATAAGCCGGGATTGTCTTGGCAAGGAAGGCAGAAGCGTTAGGGCTTAGTTCAGATGACTTGAGAAGCACGGTATTTCCTGCTGCTATTGCCCCAATCAATGGATCCAGAGACAAAGCTGACAACAAACAATAAAAAAAAATCTCGAAATTGTGACTCTTCTCTCATAAAACATATAAAAACTAATTCAAGATCCGAATCTTACATATAGGAAAATTCCAGCTAGACAGAACAAGAACCGTCCCATATGGTTCCGATATCACTTTCCCTTTTGCTGGAAAGAACAACAGAGGAAGGTTGCTCTGTTTTTTGCAGAACCAAGTAATATGATTTGTCAATTTCTTAACAATTGAGAATATTCTAAACCTAATTCGATAATCGTAATATGCTTAGTGTTGTTGGTTCTTACCTTTTTTGGGACGGCCCATTTATCAAGACAGTTGATAGCAACAGTAGCTGATCTCAAGACATGACCAATCTCATCTCTGAAAGCTTCAGTACTGTGTTTGCCCAAATCTTGAAACAGAACACTACAGAGCTTGTCTTCGTTGTCTTTAACCATCTCGTATATAGCTGCGATCTGTCTCTTCCTCCACTTCAGACTCCTCGTCCTCCCACTCGCAAACGTATCTCTCATCTCACTCAAGCTCTCCTCCACAGTCTCCTTCATAGCTTCCATTGGCTTCTATCTCTAACTCTGCTCAGAATCAGAATCAGAATCAGAAGTTTAGTTATATCAAAAAAAAGCTCTATGCTAACAAGTTTGGTTTGCCTCTTTTAGAGATAAGAGTGTTTCCATTTCAAGTTATAAACCCACACTGATAGGGTGATGGTTGAAAATGTCGGAAAGTAAACTCATTGGGGAATGATAAGGTCAAATAATAAATATGTTCGCCGTGTTATCCTGATGAAGATGGAAGTCCATGTCGTCGAATTAAATGTTGGAATTGATGGCTTTCTTTACTTCACATGTTAGATGTTTTCTTGAAATACTTTGATGAAGTATATGAGTCGGTGACATTAATTGATTTGGCAGTTTCACCTAACCTAGTCCGGAACATTTTGGTTTACTGGCACCGGCTAATAAATGCTTCACCGCACCTAGCCACCTAATATCAAAAATCCATACATACAGTTACATATACTTTTTGTCAACTATCAAATTCACAATTAAATTTATTTATGTCGAGTAAACTAGGGTATCGCGATAATTAATATGTGGAGTAATTCGATTTAGTTTGTAAATATGGTTGGGAGCTGCAATAAGTTTGTGTACTGAAACGTGTCTACTATAGTACTAGTTGAATTATTTTATAGTGGATCGTATTTGGGACCTTATTGTAGATCTGAGATTGTCTTTATTTAGGTACTACGAAATAGTTGGTCATAAAGTCATACTAATCCGATATGAAGACAAATCTGATGATAATGAGAAAATGATATTGGTTTCAATTCAACTGTGTTTTTCAACCTGGAGAAAATGACTTCTTTTTTTTTTTAGTTTTTTTTTTTAAGAGTGTAAATGTTAAGAGGGTTCAGGACTTGAGCGCAAGATATGGAAGAATTCAATATTCTTATAATTTTATCACTCAATTAACATTGTGGTCACAGTTAGTTTAGTGCGCATAGGAGTCACGATTACATTGAAGTTCTATCTTCTCTAAATGAAAATCATTTAAATCAAAGTTTCATGAAAGTTCTACTATATCAAAGTTATAGATCATATTTCATATAAAAAAAATTGGTCCATTTTGTCAGTTGCTTCTCTGCCAAGATACTGTATATCGCATTCAAGAACATTCCACTTTCACTAACTTGCATTAAGTCCATTGGGATAAGTAGGCCTGTAAATATAACCGTCCATTTACCAGGTCAGATACAGCCCACACCATATGTTACGCACTTACGCTTTTAATTACGTCAAAAACAAAACTAAAAAAAATAAATATAAAAAAGATAATTAATTAGAATTTAAGGAAGGGGTGTTCCGAGAATCGAACTCGGGACCTCTCGCACCCGAAGCGAGAATCATACCACTAGACCAAACACCCAATTGTTTGAAATCGAATACATCATTTTTATAAGACTAATTTGTAGGATGTAGCCATATGTCATGTGATTCTAATATTTTTCGAAATGAGTTTGCACTTTCGAGAAAAGTGGTTAAATTTCGGGTTATTGTATCTTATTTTGTCAATTAAGGTCATTTACTTTTTTTTAATGGGTGCACTTTCGAAATTTTATTTACTTTTTTTTTAAATGGGTTTTATGATGCCCATATGAAATGTATCAACCCTTTGATGGGTTTTTTTTTTCGAACCGATTTTTGATAAGTGTAAAATTATTGTACCCAAAAAGCTATAATTTTACAATGAGCAATGTTTTCACGTCTCATCATGGCATGTGATAACTCTTTCCATTCTTGATTTAAAACGAACAAATAAATAATCTAACGTTCTTGTCTTGTTTTGTTTTGGTCCCCAATTTTAGATTTTTCAAATGGGCCTTCCACCGACGGTCGAGTGGGAGCCAGACTTTATAGTCCATATTTTTCAATCATTCTTGTCGACGTACGAATTATTATTAGTTTTTCTTGTTAAAGGAATTACTATTAGTTTGTAGTTGTTGTTGTTGTTGTAATTCTCTACAAAACCATCAATACGACTGCCGACAAAAAAAAAACCATCAATACGACTAAAATATGTGTAGATATTTACCTCGTTAAAGTTATGTTGACAAACAAAAAATATATATATCTTTTAATCGGCGATAATTTTGGGCCCAATAACACTAATAACAGTCCATGATAAACTAGGTTGAGATGTGCTCCAGTCATAGGTCGTTAATACCACAAAATTTTAACTTTGTTGATTATTTTTCATTTTTCTTGTAGATATATATATACTACATAAACGCTCGTACGATGTGCGGGTTTAAAAATTATTGAAGAAAATAAATCCTAAACTTTAAAAAAAAATTGAAAATATAAAAAAAAAAATATTTCCTAAAGTAAATATATAAATAATTTAAGTTAGAAAATATTTGTATTTACCTTCATACATTTATTTATATTTATCTATTTTTAATATATTATAACAATTATTACAATAATCTAAAACTAAATTATATCCCACTAAAACTTTTGTCAAATACTCATCATTACAAATACTATTATCGTCAAATTTCAAAAACATTTCATAACTTATTTACAAAATATTTTACATGCAACAAATTCATCAAAGCAACATTTAATAAGTAACCACGTATAATTTTACTCTATCTTTTACCATTAAAAATATGTTCTTACACCCAAAATTATTTTATTGTTAAAGTATGTTCTTTATCACCACTTATAAAATGTCTTTTAAACAAATTAAACAAAATTTATGTTGCTTTACTTCCATTTTGGCATAATTATAGTTCTTATAATTACTAAAAAAAAATTGTGACATAATTTCTTTAACCATGAAGTTTTTTTTATTCCAAAAATATTTTGGATGAACAATTGGTGAAAATTATCTACTCGATTACAATGATTTTATGACTAACCCAATAAAAGTTGAGAAATTAAAAAAATTAATATAATATAATAAATTGAAAATTAGAGTCAGGATGATATATATAAGTCTTAGATAATTCCTATATACAAAATAGAAACTTTATATACAATTTAAAACATGAGATATGTCATAATCACGTTAAGGATCAACGACCTATTTACTCTTCAGAAATATACAATTGTACTTAAACAACTTAAAGCTATGACATCGACTCAAATATTCTCGAATCATAATTTCTCAATTTATTTTTACCCAAATAAAAAATTGTCATATATTTCTCTATATACCTGGTTAAAATGGTTTTGGGAACCTAATTCGATAGAAAATCACATAAATCCGGTTTGAAATCAATTTTAAAATGGTATAATGTTCCAACTTCCCAAATTTGAAACCGCTTCTCAATTATTCGATCAAGCAGCTCTTGTTTCAATACCGGAATCATCAACATTATTCAGAAAAGACAACTCTAAATTTTGACCAAAACCATCAACCACCGACTTATCTGCCAAACTTATAAAGCTACTAACTATATAATCACTTTTGGAACCTCCATCAGTGTCTCCATCCTCGATTAAATTAGCGGGCTTATATACTTTGATTTCATTTATTGCATCTGATAGCTTCCATTGAAAAACCCGCACGAATCAAAGACCCACACAATAGATCGACAAAATTATATAAGAAACAAGATCAAATATCAAAGCTTTCGATAGAAACATGTAATGTTATGTAGATATAATGTTATTTTCTTAATTAGCTGTCCTATTATGTTTCAAAAATAATAATTCTTTTGACATAACTTATATTATTCTTTTTAAATTTGTTATTCACTATTTATTTATTAAGAAGCTAATAATATACATGCTTAGTGAATTTTTTTTTTGTTCATACATGTCAAAATCTTATTGAGAAAACACGTATAATATAAGTAACGTACAATGGAAAATATATTAGTTTTGTTAATTTTATTTTTTGATTTAGATTTTTTTTAGATATAAACATGTAAATTTTATTTAAATTTGATGTTATTTTTTTAATTATCTGTTTTAAAAAAATATATATTTGTTGACACATGTCAACATCTCATCAGTCATCTTGACATGTGTCATGATCATGTTAATGACTAATTTGAAAACCCTATTTTATATAGTAAGATTTTTAATATAATAAAAAATTAATTCAAACTTCAATTGAAGCTTTTTTCTCAAGACTGTCAATCGGTTTAACATGATTTTTATTTTCTTCGTTTTCTTTGCAGTACTCAGTGTTCGAAATTGGCTAACCATAGAGACAGAAAGTTTATTTATTTAGTTTTTGTGCAAACAATGACATAAAATTTAATGTGTTAGGTTATATTGTATAATTATACGACCAAATATGGATGACACATAGTATATTTATTTTACCATGTAGTGGTTGAGAATCTTTTGTAACATTGATATGGATGGCACATAGTATATTTATCTTTTTGTTTTTTTAAATATAATAAGATTACAATTATTTTACGTTTTATTAAGTTTCTTTTATCCAGCTTTAGAACTGTGATTTCTGATCGTTAAAGTTGACACGTGTCATGATCTGATAAGTTACCAACTTTGATATTTAATCGTTAAAATTAACACGTGTCACGATCTGGTAAGTTACTAACTTTGAAAACCAAGGTTTATATAATAAGATATTTTCAAAACAGATCTTCCATTTTGAAACTTTCGTATTCAAGTCACAGAAAAGAGCAAAGTTAAGTAGTACACTATGGTTTCAAAAATTACGTACCAAAATTGACAAACTGAATTTGACAGTTCTAAATTATGAAGAAATCTTGGCCTGTATTATGATATATTACAAACTTAAAAGTTTGGGATTAAGGATAATTCCAGAGTTGTTATCTTTTTAAGTCTATATAGAGAGAATTTAAATAACTTTTTGTCTGTATCTATCTTTGATCTTTCCTTCAATTTTTCTAAGGAAAAAAAATGAAGTGAAACGTTGACGTGGCAATGCGTGGTTTGATGATTTGCCGCAACGAGGCATTACCAAACAAAGTCTCCCAACTTCACAAAAACCTAAAACACCCACTCTTGCTTATACAAGTTACAAACCCCAATCAGTTCTGTCTACTCTCCACTACTGTCTCTCTCTTCTCTCTCTATCTCGAGATAGACACGTACTGATTTTTAAACTTTTGAAAAAAGAGAATGCAATTTGTGTTAAAATAATATTGGAACACGAACAAACTTTTTCAAAAAATATTTCTAGTGCTTTTATACGTTTATAGACAAAAAAAAAAAAAAAACCATATGGAGTGTGTAGAAACATTTCTCGGTGATTTTTCCGTCGACGACCTTCTCGACCTCTCTAACGCCGACACTGCTTTCATACGAGAAGAGTCGTCTTCGTCACAAAAAGAAGAAGAAGACGAACAAGAACAAGAACGTGACAAAGGTAAAGGCTTTTCCGACCAAAGTACTCGTGTTTCTCCGCTTGAAGGTCTCTTATCTTTTCCTAGTGACGACGTTCCAGTAAGCCCACTTACTTACCCACTCTGTTTCTTTCCTCCCCCCTCCCCTGTTTTTACTCTGTTTTGCTCTGTTTTGATTTTTCTTTTTGTGTTGTTTACTCTGTCAAGGTTGGTGATTTGGAGGACCTAGAGTGGTTATCCAATTTCGTGGAGGATTCTTTCTCGGAATCTTATCTGTCCGGTGATTTCCCGGTGTCGGTGGAGGTTGAGAGACAGTGTGTTCCGGTCAAACCCCGAAGCAAACGCCGCCGCCCCAACGGCCGTGTCTGGTCTCTAGAGTCTCCATCTTCTCTGCTACCCACCGCCGTTGCCGGAAAGAAGAAGAGAGGAAGACAGACGGAGGAAGCATCGTCCGTTGACGGAGTTAAGCAGCAGCCGAGGCGGTGCTGCAGCCATTGTGGAGTAGAGAAAACGCCTCAATGGAGAATGGGTCCATTAGGTGCCAAGACACTGTGTAATGCTTGTGGTGTCCGGTTTAAGTCGGGTCGGCTTTTACCCGAATATAGACCCGCTTGTAGCCCGACATTCTCCACCGAGATTCACTCTAACTCTCACAGGAAAGTGCTGGAGCTCCGGCTCTTGAAAACAGCGGATCCGGGTCGGGTTACCCGTTCGCAAAAACGTAGGGTTTTCTAAATTTATCAGTTTTCATATGCATAATGTGATCTTTATAGAAGATAATCAGAAACATCGTCGTTTGTTTTCAGATTCATGAATTTAAAGCTATGATTAGTGAAATATCATTTGACAGAATGTGTGATTAAGAAATCATGATCATAGTTCACTACACCAACAATAACAGTTAACACCAAAACAACGTGTAACTGTGTAAGGTGCATTAAATATACGTCTGCTGATTATGTGTTTCAGTAGCAATGCCAATGAGACATTATTTTTGCCGATCACAATTTAGTAGACACCAACCAACACACTTAAAAATAAAAAAATTGGTATGAGTCTCATAAATCCAAGTTATGATACATCCATCGTTATTCGTTAATGGAGTAGTAGAAAACATTGGATTACAAGTTCTTGTCAAATAAACTTAATTGTTTAAAACATACTAATCATGAAAACAATCATCTTATTAAGTTGAGACTGGCCATGATTAAATTTGACCCAAAATCAAATTTATTTTTCAATAACACAATTACTACTACTATGACGTACGACTCCCCCATTTACACTCTTGTGTTTGTTTGTTTTTGTTTTGTTTTGGGACTCTTTTGTCTTTGTTGAGTCGCAATACCAGAACCATGATGATATGACCAATTCAAAGTTGTTGAACCCAAAATCAATCCATATTTGTGCGGCTACAAATATCAATGCAATTTATCGTTCTTTTTTTAATTACGATATCGAATCATTGATTCTTGACACAGTATTTATTATTTCAAAACACAGTATACTTTCTCTTTGCGGACAGACGTACAGTGTAACCCAATTTTATAAGTATATATTTGTAAATGTACCAAAGCAAATCCTTAAAATGAGAATTAGTAGTAGGTTCTTGAATTTATATTTTCTGCTAATACAACATTTTCTTATCGTCAACTAAGCGGTCGATTAAAAGTAACACACTAGCTAGTATTGGGTCTTTATAATAATCAGTTAAAGAATTAGTTACTTCTTTAATTTGTTTTTATAAAAAAAGTAAAAATAGTCAGAGTTTGGAAGAGCGAGAACAAACAAATCGGAAATATTTCATTTCAATCAAAGCAAAAGATCTCACAAGATATTAAAAAAAATAAAGAGAAAGAAATCAACGAGTTCTTTTAGGCCGTTGCAAAGGGAAAAACAGTGGAATTATTGTGAATTGGAAGGGTAAACAAAGCATGGCTTTAGGAGTTATCATTGCTCTTTTAGGCAATCTCTTATTTAATTATGACTGTCCGTTAACTTTTTAGCACAACCGGGATACCAACAACGACCACCGTTTCGGCCGGGTCCATCACCTCCCCATCCAAATCCAAATCCCCATCCTCCGCCTTTCCCATCATTTCCTCCTCCTCCCCCGCCGCCGCCGCCTCCTCCTCCTCCTCCTCCTCCCCCTCCGCCTCCCCCGCCGCCTCCGCCTCCCCCTCCCCCGCCTCCGCCTCCTCCACCCTGACCACGGCCTGAGCCATTTCCGTTACCCCCGCCTCCTCCTCCTCCTCCGCTTCTTTTTTTCTTTTTGTGGGAATTGTCTTTTCCATTCCCACCATTTCCTCCTCCACCTCCGCCCCCACCGCCTCCGCCTCCTCCTCCTCCGTTTCGTGTTTCACATTTTCCACTCTTACTATTCTGACCAACTAAGGCATTTTCAAACCCAACGGTCGAATTGTTGGCAGTATTCTTAGAGTGGGAAACGCTTGAAGAATTAGTAGCATTGATAAAATTACTCTCACTACTATCTCTCTCCTTTAGGTCTCGTAATCCAGTAACAGATTGTGAGCTTAGCGACAGCAAAACACAAGCAAGACCGAACAATATAAACACTGACCTTGATGATGATCTCTCTCGTATTATACTCTCCATTTTAGTTTATCAGTATATATCATCGAACTATGTTATGCTTCGACACCATCTCCTTCCTCTCCCTTTTATACTATTTCTGTGCACTCTAACTGACTGTTAATCCTATGCATTTAGTTTAATTAATCTTATGCATGCACATGCATTTTCCATACCGAACCTACCAACTTTTTATTACCCCTTTTAACTTAAAACTGGAAATATATATATAAATATATAAGTATAGGCTCTTTAATTATTAAACTTTGTCCGCATTTTATCTATCAATCATAGAGTGACCAATCTATAGTAATTTGCTTCACGCGCAAGACGGTCTCCACTATACATGCACCATCTACGAATCGATATTTAAAAAGGCTAAGGAAATTAAATCCTTTCTTTTACATGATTATAGATATGTAAAAAACGCATTTAAAAGCGTGTTTGTATTAATTTAAGCCCCTTTGCATTAATATCGCACTTATATAAGTGGGTACGTAGGAGATCATCGCAAATGCATGCGGATGCGGGAAGAATTTTTGTTTTCTTTTGGTCAAACGCATGCGGGAATACATATATATTTCATTTTTGTCACAACATAAGACACATTAACAAAGGGAAATAAAGAACATTATGATCAAAATAGTAGGTAATGTGGGAGCCAAAAGGGTGTTGTCTAACGTACCCTACGAAACAATTTTTTCTTTATTGATGGCTTTTCTTTTGGTTTACGCTATATATTTCCAATTTTGATAATGCCTTCACACGAAAGACGCTTCGTTGTGGTGTTGGTTGTATCTAAATAGCCCCCTAGACTTAATTTAGGAATATACAAATGTTACATTGCGATCATTTTTATTATTTGAAAATGTTTGATTAAAATGCAAGTAGCTCAACCTAGCTATTAGAGTGGATTGTTTCAATGTTAGTATGTTAGCATATCCAAATTCGACTCTCGTAGATTAGCTCTTACTGAACTACGCAGGCATTACAAAAGTCTTAAAAGAGTCAAATTAAATGAAATTAAATTAACCCCTCTTCCAAGCATAAGAAACCGAGATTCATTCTGATTTTTGTGATCTGTGATGCTCAATGACATTAGTTTAAAGGGAAGATAAAAGGAATGAAGAGAAGATAATCTTACCCAGTCATTCTTTAAATCTAGAATCAGAACTGAGTTTGGAAACCTTTAGAGTTAAGAAAAATGAGTGTTGATGTTATCATCGGTGTGAGTTCCATACGTGATCTGAAAATAGTTAAAGAACTGTCAATAGGTCTGAGTCATTTCTCTATTGGGCCAAAAATGTTAGGCCCATCTCTCAGTACCGACTTATTCATTTACAAAAAAATATGGTAGAATTTGGGACAAAACCCAACGTTATATGGCATTAAAGACCCATACAAAGATCTAACCTTATTCCATTTTATCTTGAAAGGTAACAGATATCCGAACTTCGGGGGTGTCTCGATGTATAATTTGACTTGTTCATAAAAGTATTTACCGAATAACATAAACGGACCAATCACTGTCTCATATAGTTTAGAATTCAAACTAAGAAAAAAGAGAGAGTAGATTGTAATGAAAACAAATATGAATACATACACACGAGAACTCTCTAATTGATCAATTTGACAAGAAAAAACGATGGAGACGCGTGAAGTAACGGGAACCACAAACGCACCGAGACGTAAATGATAGGCCCAAATCCAAATTCCATTATTGTTTTATTATTTACTATTTTTTTTTCTTTTATGTCGTTTTAGTTTATCACTTAATTTGAATAATCGTTATTATTATCCTTAACTATTTGTGTAATTGTAATTATTTAAAGATGACGACGGTATGACGACGTAAAGAACGAACTAAGATTGCAATTCGATGTGTTATTGGTTATTACTATACTTGTTTCACTATAGAGTTTATTTATTGAATGGTTAGCTACTATTAAATTATTAATGGAAGTATAGGGCCGGTCCGATGTTTCTAAATTTTTTAAGATATTCTTTACACAACTAAAAAAATTGAGTTTTTTTGTTAGTGTAAAAGAAAATTCAAAAGATAAAAAAAACTCTCAAACAATAATGCTTTATAGTGTAAAGTCATGGATTCCTTTGCTTATGTTCCGGATCGGTATGTGATGAATCTAAGTGAGACATCTTGTGTCGTCTGAATAATATATGTAGGTCGCGTATGTAGTAACTTAGGCATCGACGACTTAGCACATGGTGACAGGCACGTGAACCTAAGGTTGATACGATCGATTATACAATAATGGTTTGTTTTCCAAACTTCCAAATGCATATGAACATGTGAAGTATCGTGAATCGTATATTTATGTTATAATATGTGAACCAATTACAATGGTTTGGTACTAGTTGGAATATGATACACACTGAAATTTTGTTTATATAACGATATAGTTTAGTGTTTAACCTGCATTCAGCTATGCCAGATAATTTTAAACTCTGACATAACACAATTGTCGGGTATGAATTAGGATTCTAGTGGCAACTGGAAGATAAAATATATATCTATGAAAATGAAACAAATAAGTGGACTGAAATTTGAGTTTTCAGAAAAATACTGTTAAAAACGGTGGAAAATAAATTGTACCGTTCGCCAATAAATTTGTTTTCCCTGAAACATTCCTCTGTTCACGTACGTTATAGATAAGGCTCATAAAAATTTGAACTATATATAACCGTTCTCTATAACGTGAACTACAGTACTGTGATATAATCGAAAACAGACAGTTGAGAAAAACTTTTTATTTACTGTTAAAAATTGTATACATACGCTTTGTTATTATTATTATTTTTTTGACATCATTTTTTATATACTTTATATGTTAATATGTTTGTATTCTTTTGTTCTACCTTCTATCCTACGTCACGTATTTAATGATACTTAAAAATCTATTTTAGGTTCTTAAATTAAAACATCTTACATCATCCCACAAGGTAGGAAAAAACAATTTCACAAATCCTTTTTTTGTTAGTTTAATAGTATCATCGTCGTAGCCTTGTGGAATAATTTTCGTTACAAAACAATACTAGTTAAATTTTAATGTAATTTTTTTAGTAGATATTTTGTCTCTACTTAAAACCAATAATAGGAAATGAAATACAACATTATTTTAAATTCAAAACTAATCATAAAAAATACCTTGTTTTCCAATTCACATAAAAAATCAAGATGATACTTCCTTTGAAACAATTAGAGTAGCTGAAAAAAAAGACGGTGAGAGTATTACTTAGTTATATTAAATATATACTATACACTTGATTTGCTTCTTATACATATACTATACTTTTATATTGACAAGATAATGACATTCTAACTTAAATTTCACTATGGAAAATGTAGGCACACTTGAAATGCCTTGAAACGATCTCATCAACTGGTACAGTAAAGCGGTAGGCACTTAAGTAATATATGGGTACATAAAAAGAATAATAATTACTGACAAACCGCCCAAAATTAAAAGTAGATTTCAAGTGGTTGACTTATTAATTTAGTTTAAAACACTTTAAATTCAATCCAACTCAAAACATAAATTGATACTTCTAAAGAGAAAAAACAGAGAAAAAGTGGAAAACAGAAAAGGTTATTTTGAATATTCAAAGTGGTTTTATATATTTTTGTATGTATATTCTCTTTTAAATATTAAGAAAATATTTACTAAAATATATTTGTATATTTAAATAATCAATAGAATATATTCTTATGACTTTTGGAAAAGAAAACCCCAGGTATAATTATTTTATTATATAACTATTAAAACATTACCACTCAAGCATATATTCAACTATTATCTCCTAAAATTATCATATATTTTCACCAATCAGATCCCAAATAAAACATTTGTTTAGCTTTGATTTTTCCAAAAAATAATATGAAAATGCGTAAATTAAAGTGTAAAATCGTTGAAAAATATTACTAGATGAGGGATTTATTGTGGACAAAAGCACTAAATAAAAAATTGCTAGTCAAAGCTCAAAAGGAAGAAGTTGGCTTAATAAATAGTTAAAGGGAACATAATGTTATAGTAATTGTGTTTTAAGGACTTTCGCAGTTTGATTTTATCTTATTATATTAATAGAAGCGAAAAGGAAATCTATGTCACTTAGCGAGTAGCGGTTGGCTTGAGGGCCTTGAGTCATCATAAAACGATATTTTTTTCTGAAATAAAACTAAAATAGACAATTATAAAACCTGTTACGTACTCTTTAAACTTTTAATCTAGAAATACCACATTCTTTCACATGTTTTAACTATAACAATAAAGGGATTTACAGAAAAAAATAACCTTTTTGTGTGTGAAAAATAACTTACCAAAAAAAACTCACCAAAAAAAAATAACTTACGTTTTGGAACCATACTGAACATAAGAAGGGGGTTTCTATATTATTTCTGTTAATTAAGAAACGGAAAGAATTTTTATTTTTTAATATACATATATACGTACAAAAGATTATATATATATGTTTTACATAAAGGTATTTGATTAACTCAAAATAATAGGAAGTGCTTAATGAACGTAGAAAGGTTTAGTTTAATTTGAATTTAAGGTTTTTCTTATGAAAATAAACATTTAGGTTGATATATTTCAGTCACTAAATAGTTTTAGAAAACATGAAGTTGGTAAGAACAGACATAAATACTTTTAAAAGGCATGAAGTTGGTAAGACCACACTATTACAAACATAAAATATATTATTCGACTCAATTAAAAATATATCTAATTTTTTTTGTAACAAATGCTTTTATACGTTGGTCTGATCCAGCTGATTTAGAAACGACGATAATATCAGTATATCACTGTCAATATGAGCTTACAGTGGTCCCACATAATTTGATCATATTCAACTAAGCAATGAATTAATATTTTTAGAAAAGACTCCTTTTAGTAGTCTTTGTAAAATTAGCCACATGATAATGATTCATAGTTTAATACTATAGTTTTGCTCCACATCAGTAGCTTGACCAAGAAAGCAGAATAGGTCAATAAATATTAAATCTCGAAGTAACTTATGGTTCTATTATTTTTACCTTACCTTCGATTGGGTGTGTAATCGAGGAGACATGTGATCATCTAATTACTGTTTTTTTATTCCATAAAACTATAGAGTTCGCCAAGTACCATACATGCACACGCCCTCGTGATACGAGCGTGACTTATAGTTATGACTCGAACTTAATTAACTATGTAAATAATTTTTTACTTTCCTTTTTTCTTCAAAGCCCTATATCGTTGAAACTTATGACTTATGGCATTATATAGACTTATATGATGATCTAATTAAAAAGGTAGAAAACCTTTTTCAATTAAGCACAAATATCGAGAACCTTTCTAGTGAATTCTGCTCAGACATCGGTAAAATTTTGGTTTATCAGCGTCGGGTCCTTTGTCTTTTTTTTGTTTCTATTTACTTGCCTTGTTTTCTTTTAATTATGTGTTGGTGCCTATCTCAATCAATCATTCTCCCTCAGTTTCATCCTCAAGTCTCCTCTCCTTGTTGAAAAGTCTTTTTATCCGATACTCATCCAAAGTCAGACGGCGAGGAATCGCTCTGCTGACCTTCAGCCCGAATCAACCCCTCTCCCCAAATCCCATGATGCGGCTAGTAGATCTGACCCCTCTTTCAGTAAACAAATCCGAACAAATCCTTGCCTTGCCTGAATTTCTATGTCCGGGGTGTAAGACGACAACTCTCGATGGTGTCGCCTTCTGGCTAAGAAACTCATGTCCGCGAGAAGTTGAGATAACGAAGCTACTTTTTCTACTTTTCAATCCCTCTCCCACCGCGAAGCCTAAGGACTCCAGATCTCTGCTGTCCATGCCCCTCCCGGTGTCCAGTGGATCCAGTCGGAAAAGCTACTTGTCACCACACCGCCTTTCCATCGCCACCCCCTGCTTAACTGGTGGTTTCCTAGGGTTTCTGTTAATGGATCTGTATCCATTGTTAGGCTCAGTAACCTCATCTCGGCCCACTACCAAAGCCAACGATCCCTGTTTCCATCTTTTGAGGCCCAGGTCTGTATTTTCATTTTCCACACGAACGTTTGTCCTTGTGATGCATCCGTTCAATCATATTAAATGCCTGCTGCCGGTTTCTCTTTGGTCGTTGCTTGATGCGTATGTGAAGTTGCTGTTCCATTGTCGACAATGCTTGCTTAGTGTTAGAATTTATCTACCTAGACCTGTTATTGAGAAGCTTAAGTCAAGTTCCAGTTCTTTAGTATCAATAGTCTCTGCTGGATCAAGTCGAGTTTCCCTTGGTAGCAGAATGTTGGTGTCTTCAGAACTGCTTGATAAATCTGTTTGTCGAGGTCAGCTTAGTAGCTTTGTTCGAATGCCGGTCTTGTATAACCATAGTTATGAATCGGATCCGATAGCTTGCTTGAACCCCTTGCTTAAACCCTTTGACCCCCTGTACCACCTATCACCAGTAGATCGATTGCTTGGGTCTGTTGAAACTTTCCAGGACCAAACTGACTACAAGCTTTGTGTGGAATTCATTTACCTCCATTGCCATGTGAGGGATGACCCACCTGCTTTGTTACAGTTTGACACCCTCTTCCTGCGATCCCCGATTATAGCTTCATCTACAACTATGAGGTATGTTCTTCAAAGCTTTAAGTATCCCATGCGATTGAACCCTCTCAGGTTGGCGACAAAAATCATTGAACCCTTGTACCACCGACTGCCATTAGATCGAAAGCTTGGGTCTGTTTCCACTTTCTAGAGCCAAACTGATTACAAGCTTTGTGTGGATTTCATTTACCTCTATTGCCATGAGAGAGATGACCCACCTGCTTTGTTATGTTTTGATACCCTCTGCCTTCGATCCCCGAATACAGCTTCATCTACAACCATGAAGTTTGCTCTTCAAAGCTTAAACTATCCCATGCTCTTGAACCCTTTTAGGTTGGCGGAAAAACCCTCAAGCGTTTCCTCTGTGGAACACCCTTTTAAAAGCTCATCGGTGCCATCCGCTAGACTTGCTTATGACCACCTGTAGGTCGAGGATTTCGTGAAGCCTGACTTCAAGAACGAATCCGTCTTGGTTCTAATAGACTTCTCAAAACCTTTTCAATATGAAAATCATTTTGTTAAGCTCATGGAGCCGCTATTTTTAATTCTCTATGTCTATTTGGTTTTATGTTGTAAGAATCCAACCCTTTATAGGTTTTAATTTGAATGAAAATTCATGTCCAAAAAAAATAGACTTGTATGATGAAATTTAGAATTATCAAATTCACGACGGACCGTTGTTGAAGGATCTTATATAGAGGAGTTGATGGATCAGATTTTCAAAATTGGTTACTATAAATATCTTAAGTACCAAAATATCTAACTTTTCAAATGTCTTAGGGATCAATATAGATGTCGGTTATAACAAACAAGCCTGAGATTTATATTAAAGGGATAATGATTAAGAAGTATTACAAGCGAACGTGTAGCTAGAGAAACATAACATGTAGTAGCTAGAGAGTTTCAGATTAGGCCACTTGTCTTTTAGCATTTTGTTTAATTTTAAAAGTTGTGTTAGTTTTACATATATGCTCTAATACTTGTGGTAATAATAATAAAAAACTCTAATACTTGAACTGTTGGTCAAAATCTTGTGTAGTTCTTTTGATGCAGTGCCAGCGGAAGCCTGTGAGTCACGACAAAATAAAATTATGTATAAAGGAATCTTAATTATTAGTTTATGATGTCTAAGACTTAGAGCTACTAGGTTAATTATATTAATTAATCGACCTTCTGTAACGTACTCACTGCTAGTGGTCAGTCTCTTTCTAAGATTTAGTACTACTAGACTATGTGTATTTGTACGTTTGCACAATTTACACTTACACTGAGTGGATCTTTTTAGTAACGTTGTTTTGATCAATTGAAGAGTGGACATTTCATCAAATTTTCAAAAAAAAAAACAGAAAAGAAAAGTGGACGTTTCCATATATATATTGTCCGTCAAACCAAATCACGACTGTCATTTAACATACAAAGTAGTACAAATTTAATAAATGTAACTATTTATTTTTGTGGTGAGCTGATTCAAGTAATCTAATTACTATAAAATGTGCTTAAAACATTTTTTTTTTGTTGAGATTTTATGCATTTAAAACCTAACTGAAAATTCAAATTTAAGAGACCTATTGATGATAATAACATTATTAATTATAGTTTACTTTCATTTTCTTTTTCTTCGTTTATAAGAAAGGAGTTGGTGACAAGTCTTGATTTCATTTATTTAAGTAAATAAAAATGGTGAACTTCTGTAATTTGTTAAAATTTTAATAATTTAGCCACTTTAGTAATCATGTTTTTAATTTTTTTTTTCCAAAAAAAGAAATAATTCTTATTTAAAATTATAATGATAAATTGAGGAAAATGCATTTATATTACCAATTATTTTAGCCAAGCTGTGTAACTGTGTTTATGTTTTCACTAGTTAATTACCACGAATGATTCATCATATATGCTCGAACTCAGAAAATACCAGAATCCTGGTACATGCTAGTATTTATTTTCCAATGCATTTAATTCCACACGAAGGTTTTACTATTTATTTCATATCTTAAACAAAAATAAATAAACGGTGTATATATAATGATGGATGACGAAAATTAAGTCCCACTAGATAATACAAATATGTCAATAAAAGGGGCCACAATTTGATTATAAAACCCATCTCTCTAATCACATCCCAAAATGGCGAACTTTACCTCCTGAGCCCTTCCAGGACCAAAAGAAAAACATTTTAGCAAAAAAACAAATTCCAAAAAATCCATTATGGAGTCTGCCTTATCACAAACACTAAGCAAAGTATCAGATCCCACGACGGCTTTTCTCATCGTCGTCACTCTTTTCATATTCATCGGTCTCATCATACAACGACGAAGGCCTCCGTTTCCTCCCGGTCCACGAGGTTGGCCCATCATAGGCAATATGTTTATGATGGACCAACTCACCCACCGTGGTTTAGCCAATCTAGCTAAAAAATACGGCGGCTTGTGCCATCTCCGCATGGGATTCCTTCATATGTACGCCGTGTCATCACCGGACGTGGCTCGACAAGTCCTTCAAGTACAGGATAGCGTATTCTCGAACCGGCCTGCAACTATAGCTATAAGCTATTTGACTTACGACCGAGCGGACATGGCTTTTGCTCACTACGGACCGTTTTGGAGACAGATGAGAAAAGTGTGTGTCATGAAGGTGTTTAGCCGTAAACGAGCTGAGTCATGGGCTTCCGTTCGAGATGAAGTGGACAAAATGGTCCGGTCGGTCTCTTGTAACGTTGGTAAGCTAGCTCGCATATTTACTCTTGTTACGTGCGGTCATGTATATATATATATATAACGTAAAAAACTCAATTTGTTTTTGTTTGTTATGTATTTTAACATCTAGCCAAAAAAAAATTGTAGGTAATTCAATAAACGTCGGGGAGCAAATTTTCGCGCTGACCCGCAATATAACTTACCGGGCAGCGTTCGGGTCAGCTTGCGAAAATGGACAAGACGAGTTCATAAGAATCTTGCAAGAATTCTCTAAGCTTTTTGGAGCCTTCAACGTAGCAGATTTCATACCTTATTTCGGGTGGATTGATCCGCAAGGGATAAACAAGAGGCTGGTGAAGGCCCGTAACGACCTAGACGGATTTATTGACGATATTATCGATGAACATATGAAAAAGAAAGAGAATCAAAACACTGTGGATGATGGAGATGTTGTGGATACCGATATGGTTGATGATCTTCTTGCCTTCTACAGCGAAGAGGCCAAATTAGTGAGCGAGGCAACGGATCTTCAGAATTCCATCAAACTTACCCGTGACAATATCAAAGCAATTATCATGGTAATTATATTTCAAAACGCACTTACAATCATGATTCTTAATGTGTTACGTAATAATAATACTTATCCATTAACCAGTTATTTTCTTTAAAGTACCTTTTTCTATATTAGGAAAGCAATTTTGCTAATTTACAAGTAGACAAAAAAATGAGAAATCAGTGAAGAGGCAAAAATTGAAGAGAGAGAAATAAATATAAGGGAATATAGTTACAAAATATTTAAATTGATTTTATTTGATTTGATTTTAATAGGACGTTATGTTTGGAGGAACGGAAACGGTAGCGTCGGCGATAGAGTGGGCCTTAACGGAGTTATTACGGAGCCCGGAGGATCTGAAACGGGTCCAACAAGAACTCGCGGAAGTTGTCGGACTTGACCGGCGAGTTGAAGAAACAGACATCGAAAAGTTGACTTTTCTCAAGTGCACACTCAAAGAAACCCTAAGGATGCACCCACCGATCCCACTCCTCCTCCACGAAACCGCGGAGGACACTAGTATCGACGGTTTCTTCGTTCCCAAGAAATCTCGTGTGATGATCAACGCGTTTGCGATTGGACGCGACCCGAAATCTTGGGTTGATCCGGAGACGTTTAGACCGTCGCGGTTTTTGGAAGCGGGCGTACCGGATTTCAAGGGGAGTAATTTCGAGTTTATACCGTTCGGGTCGGGTCGTAGATCGTGCCCGGGTATGCAACTAGGGTTATACGCGCTTGAGTTAGCCGTGGCTCATATATTACATTGCTTCACGTGGAAATTACCTGATGGGATGAAACCAAGTGAGCTTGACATGAATGATGTGTTCGGTCTCACTGCTCCTAAAGCCACGCGTCTTTTCGCTGTGCCGACCACGCGCCTTATATGTGCTCTTTAAGTTGTGGTTCAAACAACGTGGCACGAGTTTGGTGTGAGAAGCTGATGAAAAGTTGAAAATTGCCCCGACGAATTGTGGATGTTACATCTTATGTATGTATGTATGTATACATATCTATCTACACGTGTATTCTGGATGGAAACATAAGTGGCTCTTTGTTTCGCTTTGTTTTTTCTTTTGTGGGGATTTTTCCGTGAATGAAATGTAAACCGGTAAACAATAAGATTCTTTTCGCAGATAACTTTGCATGTTACAGAGATCTTGAATTTGTTGGAAGTTTAAAGTTTTAAATACTCCATTGCCATTGGCAATATCGTAATGAGAACTTCTACTTTTAAAATTTATTTTATAGTTATTTTCACTTTTAGTCTTATATATGGGTGTAATTTCTAGGGTTGAGCATAAAACTGAGTTTAAGCCTTAAGTTAATTGAAAAGCTAATGATTATAGGTTTTCCTTATGTATGCCATTTGTGTGACTTTTTTTTTTTGGGGTAGAATTGGACACCTTAGATACTACAGCGAAATGCACCTAACACCTATGTATGTATTACTTGCGTTATTCTAACACCGTCCATAATCAGAATTTCTAGATTGATAATGTCAAAGTTGACATCGAAACTAGATACTTATAAGTTATAATAACCTGAATGCATCAAGTATCAATCACAACTTCAACTACCGTGACGAAAAAAATCAATAAACTACGATCACTTTGTTACATTTTCCGTAGCTACACACGTATCACATTCATATACACATGCGCATGTACCCTACGTGGACTCAGGAATATCACGAATAAATTATTTTACTATCATCAGTGCCATAAATATATGTCTCCAGCAAAATTTCTACCGAATACACAAAATCCAAAAGATAATTAAGACTGTAACAACTAACTAGCTAGGTGCCTCCTTCTTTTCTGTTTGGTGGAAACATAAGAAAATGACGGTTTTATAGACTAGTAATGAGTTGTGAAAATGAAGCAGACATCGCTAAAATTAGCTCGAAGCCAAAGGTAACAATTAAAGCCTTTAAAGACTGCAGTAATGTAAGTATGTACGGCACATATTTGCAAAGGGGTTGCTTCGAGTAGGGTTTCTCTTGTCTTGTAGAGAAGACAGCTTCTCGACCCATCAAGTCCTCGCAACATTTATTTTTACCAAATAATTGACATTGCGTTTGAATTTTTTTTAATCATTTCTCATAAAGAGTTTTGTACTTGTGATTGTGGGGAAAACTAATTGAGTCATATACGACCCCATATCCATTACAACTTTGGTTGGTGGTCGCTTAGATTTTATGAGATAAATGCAGTGATGGATGGTTTAAAATAGATTTTATGAAAGAAAATGTGGTGACGCATGGTTTGATGTATGTTTTATGAAAGAAATGAGGTGATGCTTTTGAAAAAATAAAATAAAAAATGAGGTGATGCATGCTTGAAATTGTAAATAAATAAATCTATTGGATTTTTTTTATGTACAACTGAATTTATTATAACTTGGATGCATGAGCATGCAGTGAACCACATACCATTGAAACCCACGACACAGAGGCGATAGTAGTCCACCTAAAACATTACTTCTATTTGTCTAACTAAACATTATTTCATTCGTACGTGACTTTAATTAATACGCTAACTCGATTTTGCCTCGAAAAAAATAGTCTCGAACTTCTAGTCGCTTCGTTTCAGACAATAAATACAGACATCAGAATGCACATTTTCAATTTTGACGATAAAAGGGAGCAAGAATGGTAGCTAAATTAAAAGACCAGCATGGTCAGCTAAAACGGGTGACATGTGGTGGTTGATTCGGCACGACGACGTTATAATTATTTACAACGCAGAGCAGAGGTTGTCCTCTTTCACCGACGTCGAAGAACGTTCAAACCAAGACATTGATAATTAACAAACAAACAAAAACCCTTAATGTCTACGTTCAATTAGTGATCTATTTTTATTTTTTTTGCGGTCTAAATTTTAAAACATGTTGAAAAAAATTTGAACTAAGGAGGTCCCAAAATTTCTACTATACGTACGTACGCATCTGTTAGACTCTCATATCGCTTAATATAACAAGATATATAAACGACAAATGCCACTACAGTCATTGTTGAAGTTATAAGTTCGAAATTATAAGTAATACGTTACGTGAAGAGTAAACAAGAGGTATATCTAACATTTGTCAAATTTGAAGTATCGTTATAAATAGGTAAAAAACCGACACTTATTACTCCATCTTTTGAGACACGCTCTAACAAAATCGATATGCCTTTCTTTTTTTGGGGTCAAATTCCGACTTGCTACGTTGTCCATAGATATGAGGAGTGACCTTCTACCATACTGTTTACATTTTCACTTTTATTGTTGAGATCGAGAGGTGATTAAAATGTTATATGTATAATTGGATCTCTCAATTTTTTTTTTCTTTCTAAAGTGATTTTTAATCCTTCTTACACCAATCTTGAAGATCATCTTAATTTGACCTTTCAATTATTGTAAGCGATCTGACACCATCTTGACATTAGCTCTGTTCACTTGGAAAACGAATCTTGTTTCATTATGTAAACGAATGAATTATGTATTGTCAGCATTAAATGACGAGAGAAAGAGATGGTTTATAAAGATATTTAAACTAGCGGTCCTTGGTTTATAATATACTTTCGAAGTTCATTAGTCTGTTAAAAGGAGAAGAAGATTGTTTAGCTATTATCAATGACGACAATAATACATTTTCTCTATGAAATCAACAGATGCATTGCACCTTGTCTCCTCAATTCAAGGGAGAAATAAATTTTGTCTCGAACAAAATATATATAGCTATATAAAAAACGTAAACAAAAGAAAACAAGTTGAATAGAAATAAATAAATAAGAAGTTCGTAGTAAATAAGTAGTGTCTCGACGACAGAATCTTGTCACGGAGAGACAAAAGATCAAGAAAGTGACAAATTTTATAGTTGGCAAGGCTGATTCTTTATGAATATAAACGTCTGATGCTGGGACAAAGAAATACAATTTGTGGGCTAGTTACTTGTTTATTTACGATTGTAATGTTTCTTTACTTGAATGGACCACCACGAGTGGTGGCAAAAGAAAGAGAGAATTTCTCTTCAAGAGCACTTTAGCATAGAACGGATCAAAGAAAACAAATGGAAACCTGTTGGATAAGTAAAATACAAAAACTTAGCAAAAAAAAAAGTAAAATACAAAAAGACGGGACCTTTCACGCAAGGTTGTATCATAATTTTCATCCAAAAAAAGTTGTATGGTAAATTTAAAGTGATAAATCAGTGGTCGTAATAGTATTATTGGTTTAATAAATTTATTAAATCACGCAAGGAAAAATAAAGTCTTCCAAACTAATTAGTTTTTTTTTTCTCTGTTCCAACTGACAATTAAACATTTTTTAGTTTTGACTCTTTTTTTTTTTTGGTGCAAAAAATTTAGTCTTGACTTATTTATATAAAAAAGGAGTCAGCTAAGACGGCTGTGACGTTTCATAGAAAATAATTACAATACAAAAGCTCTCGTCCTTCGCCGGCGTCGACGACGAACGTTAAAAAGACAAAGACGTCGACGACTAAACCAAACAAACAAAATACAGGACTCGTACTTTAAATTAGTGTCTAACTGTATAACGACTTTTATTTGTTTTGCGTCTGCGATTCAACCATGTGAAAAAGTTTACTTCTCTATATTGTGATATATGTATCTGATTTGATTACCTTAGAGAGTGTCTCGAAAAACAGGGTAATAAGTGTCGATCTCGAGTCTTTCTAGAATCTGCTGAGTTTTCCATAGATATGAAGAGTGACCTTCCACCATATCGGTTACATCCACCTGTTATGTTACACGTTGAGAATCAAGAGACGATTATTCATATTGATTGCAACTTTACAATTATTGAAAGTGATCTTATATCTTTTTTTTGGCAACACCATTACTAAATTTATACTCCAACAACTAATCATATGTTTCATTAATGGACCAAGAGAAAGAGACGGCTTACATTTTCGATCCCAGGGATACAAATTGGTTGGATTCCGGCTAATCCTTGGGAGAATAAACTGTGGAAGATCAAAGGTTAGGATTCGTAGAACAAGTTGATTTGTTAGGTGAAATTGACAAAATTTGAAATAATGGAAGTTATGTAACATATGTACCTAGCGCGAAATGCAATACCAAGGGTCCAGTCGTTTGTGGCATAAACATTGATGAATCTTCCAGCTACCATCTAAGAAACAGGACCAGAGAAATAAATTAGAAAACTCAATTAAGATTTGATTCCATCGATGTGACATATGATTTGGTCCGTTACTGACATCGCTCAAAGAGAGTTAATTACCTTCCTTACGTCTCGCCAGTTCTCATTATTGATTGAAATGGGTGCTCCAAGAAGGACAACTCTTTCCACAAGATCAGCTGCCAAGACATGTTAAGAGTTTAGAAAAAAAGAAGAAGCGGATTCAATCTATTCAAGATATCTTCTATGTAGCACATGAGAAACTACCGTTTTGTTCTGTCTCGGCCAGTGTTTGGAGGCATTTGAAGATGACACGAGCACCAAGAGAAAAACCCACGAGAGTGATGGGTCTGAATTCACAAAAATTGAGGAAATATAAGCAACACAAGACATAAATCCTTATGTATAGAAATTATATTCAGTTGCTTGCAGCAGTCATAAACTCTTTACCTATTTCCTTGCAAACCTTTTTGTAGCGCTTCAGCTAGAACTCTTCCTGCTTTGTCCGATCTACAGGATTACATGGAGGTTTCAAAATATTTTGGTCTTTACTTGGAGATGCGATGAGTAAATACTGCATCATTTTCATTCATCAATTGACTGCTTAGTTAGGGGAGATGTGTTACCTATCAATAGCAATACTCCATTTGCTATCTATGAAATCCGCAGCTACCAATATTGTCGCTGGCCACGCCAATGCCATTAAAAGAGAGGCCAACACAGTGTGCATCGCTCCTTGTTTCATCAATTCCATGGCAAGTCCTGGGAAATCATAACAAAATCACAATTTTTATTAGAAAATTGACATTTTTACATCTGCAGGGTTATTTTAGTAAGGATATAAACCAATTACTTGAAGTAAGCCAATCCTGAATTGCAGTGCTCACTAAGATAAGGTTCTTGGACTCCCATTGCAGCGTGTACCTGAAATAGTAAAAGATCAGACTGTAAGAAGCAACTATAATTCTATTCTTGAGAATCAGCCACAAACGTGGACGAGAAAAGCTAATGCAAGGAGTAGCTCCACATGTTAAATCCTATTTCCTTTTTACGATACCAAATTTCTCACATGACATACCTCTCCATATTGCTAGTTAACCCTTCCCATGGTTTCACAAAATCTTCTTCTTCAAAAACAACGCCAGCAATCAAGACTTCCACTGCTAACCGCTGTTACATTGATTGCCACAAACATTTACAGATCAGTGAAACATTTGGCCCTCAAAAACTGGAAAACTCAGAGCATGGAGATTTCCAAATGAAGAGGGAGAGCAGACACGACCAATATTTTATCCAAAACACAAAAGTATGTCCCAATGATCTAGCAGCAGAGGGAACTAGGAACTCACTCCTTGATTATGATTTTCGCCAATAGCTTTAAATTCGAACTCATCAAGGTCCCCAATTCTCCTTGCCATCTTAGTCCCTGTGAGACCAGCTCCAGCAGCTAGGTACGAAAACATTTTAAAAAAACAAGCATAAGTAACATCCTAGACGCTCCTTGGCAAAAACTTAATACATTAGTGGGGATGAAAGAGAAGCCAAAATACGTAGTGCCTTATTGTAAGCGTACTGATATATCCATATAGTGCAAAAATGAACCATCTACTCTTACTCACCTCCAAATGATGCTGCAACCGCAACGGAGCCAGCAACAGTTCCGGCGGCACTAGCCGCAGCAGCAAACCCACCAGCTCCTATCACCGGTATAATTGTGCCCAGTGTTGGTGCCAATGCACCAAACCCTGCAGCAATAGCTGGAGCAGCCAATCCTGTTGAGCAGAACCATGTAAATTTAAGATAGGTAACCAATTCAAAATGAGCTCTAATTTAGAAGGTTAATGTTGAATTCACCGTACCGCCAGTGATGGCCATCAAAGTTCCCCCTGTGATAGCAGCCGCACCAATGATGCCTCCACGTTTCCACTTAGCCCATGAACTCGTAGGAGATAGAGCATCTTCACCCTTCATTTCAGCAGACTTCTGAATGGCCATGGCAGAGCATGCGACCATTGTCTCAATTGCTTCCTAGAAGATCACTAAATGTTAATATATATAAACAATGAAAGAAAATACAAAATCATCATTCAATCAACAACCGCCATTAGCAGATGAAAAGTACTGGAATTTAAAGCAGTGCTAATTTCACATCCTAACTGAGAAAAAGATAGCTAATTCGTAGCAAAGAATGATTCACAAGTATTAAATTTCACAAGGAGCTTGTCTCGGACGAAATAACTATACGAACCACTTTAATCCACTCAATGTTAAACCAGGTCGCAAGTAAACGGAGAGCAACGCGATGACGAGCATCATAGCCTTTCCTACGCCGAGAACATTTCTTATCCTCAAGATGTTTATCTGACAAGCAAGCAGAAAGGAGTTCATAAAGAACATTAATCTTCCTCTGATGGCTAAGCAATGTTACTTCCTCAACAGAGTTCTCATCTTCAAGAACTTCAGGCTTGTGGCTTCCATCTATAATAACTACACCCGCTTCAAGACTCTCTGTTTCAACACTGTCAGCCGCCTCCTTCTTATCCTTCTCTTTATCCAAATCCACATCTTTTGATTTGACCTCAGGAACCTTATATTTCTCACGGCATTCGTTTTCGTACTCCTGATGCTTCTCCTTCTTAGCATCTATCGATAGAGAGCTTTGAATGTTGTACACCATAGCATCAGCAGCTTTAGCTAAGGCCATCTCTTGCTCCACCATCTCGACAGAAGCATCACTTGCTTCTTCTGAGAGTAACCTCGTGAACTACAAGAAATCAAAAATAGAAGTTAATGAACAATTAACTCAACAAAGAATATAGGATCCATAACAACAAATCTCAAACTCCACAATAGACATACCGCTCCGATGTGGTGCTTAGCCGGAGAAGAGCAAGCTGTTTGCTCGAGACCAAGCCAAGCCGGTGAATCAATCTCAAGACATCTGTGGATAGATACAAACACAGTTCAAACTAAATCATATGATTCCAGAAGATGATGATTTCAACGTGACTAGACAACCAAAACATAGAAAGAATACTTCAAAATCGATGAGAAACGATAAGAGATTTTGGGAAATCACCTGAAAACGGGTCGAAGAAGGCAAGAGGTCTCGTGTACCCAAAGGCTTGGGTCATCGGAGACGGAATCTCCACTACTGCAATTGCTTCTTCGCTCTTCTTCCCCTCCGTCGTCGTCTTCTGCCGATGGGATCCCCAACGGCTGAGTCTGGTTAATTTGCGCTTGGTTGAGCGCGATCGCGAACAATGCGCCGGCCGCATATCTCTGCGTCGGAGTCAAATTCGACGTAGATTCCATCATAACGAAACAAAACGTTTGATTTTTACCGATCAGCAAAAATAAACCCACGAAAGCGAAGAATTCGTCGGAAGTCAGATCACCGTCAAATTTTGAAATCTCAAGAGAGATGAGTCCGGGACTATATGAGTCATCCGTTTTCCTTTTCCTTCTGGTCCAGTATTGAGAAGACATCTGTCTTCACTCTGATGACTCATTAACCTAACGACGTCGTTCATAGTCAAAAGACCAAAAATTAAAAAAAATTCTCCGTTGCCGGGACTCGAACCCGGGTCTCTCGGGTGAGAGCCGAGTATCCTGACCAGCTAGACTACAACGGATTTGTGTTCACTGACGAGATATGATTTATCTAATTTTAAATTTACCAAAGAAGACTAACCCACAATACATGCAAAGAGCATGCGACTCGACGGCTATCGACCCATGCGTGTAACTACTGTAAAAGTTTCGTAGATAAAAGTTCGAAACATAATACATCAGACTCTGATGATCAGAGGTTACAGTTACAAAGATACAAGTTTGGAACATACATCTGATGTTTTATTTATCTGCAGAACCGGAGTTTGTGTGACTTTACATGGAACTCCTAATCCCTCCACGACACTCTGAGAGCCACAAGTCGATGTGTTCTATAATACGTTGCCTCACTTTGTTCACTGCATCGGGTGAACTGCAGTTCTTGGAATCACCTGAAATTGGAATCATATTTTTTAACTAGTTGTTTCAATACTTGCCTTTGATTTCAGGTATCGGAAACAGAAAAAGGCCGGTGATATCAATATTACCTTCAATGATCATTGGAGATTGAGGGCATCCTCGAAGATCACTTCCATGGCCACAGTTATGACAAGTGATGATGTAAGAAGGCACTGTAGTGTGTGGTCATGCATTAACTTATTAGTGTCCCAGAGAAAGTATCTGCCTGAGTACTACGTTATGAACTGAGACAGACTATGTCTGAGTTTTTGTTCTGCCATTTTTATCAAACAAAAAGGAGACTTACGGTCAGGAGATGAGGTCTGTTTGGATGCATGACGCCATGGATCCTGCGACCCATTTGTGAAGACTATCTTGGTCGCTGCAAAATTGAGAATAAGATGCGAAGAAACTGTTGGCATGTGTACAAGTGTAAGAGGAGCTCGAAAAGTTTTCCGACATTACATACCAGCAATTCTATCACTTCCATAGTACAAGTTTGTTGCATCTACTTCAGGGTAAACACCTTTCCCAAAGAGACTTTTGCACAGATCCAAATGATACCTATGAAAGTAGTACAAACATAAGCAGGGCGATGATAAATAGAAACGGTAAAGAACACATTAAGCATATAAGCTTGGAACTGTGTGTACTCTGTATTGATTTGATTCGACCGGATGCTATCGTTAGCAGGTGCCACCTGGAAAAATGCCACTTCAGTGCAAACTTGGAACCACCAAAGCCTATCCGCACTCTCTGACGTGATTGCAGTGTCTAGCAGATGTTTGCGGCTATATGTTTTAGAGCTTAGCCCGAAAACTCCAACGCAAAACTCTCTAACGTATTTAGCATATGCTTCCTGTATTAAGACACCAAATTTAATGTATACGCACATAAAAATCTTTAATTTGCAAAAACAAGTTCTTCTGTTCTTGTAGGATATATGACCAGTGTTCATATATATATATGTATATATATACACCGAGCATAAGCAAAGAGGGATCATAAAAACAAAGAACATACCAGTAAATCATCACCGTTCTTCTGAGCTTCCACAAGTGGTACACATAGTTTATCCGGGTTTCCGTATTGGATCTGCCAAAATCTTGACTATAAACATCTTAAACTAGAAAGGAAACTAAAATCACATAACTATGAAATGCTTACAGCAATAACTTGTGCATCCGCTATCAAGTATAAGAAATCAGCATCAACATCAAGCTGCAGATTTCAGAAACTTAAACATATTAGAGACAGACTTGTTACGTCCATAATTGTTTGGAGTTTAAAGAGCAGAAAGAGAAACAGCAAAAGCTAGACCTCGGTGGCATTGAAGAGAGCTTTCACAGCCTTTTTGTTTACTTTAAGCCCTAGTTCCACTAGTTTGTTAGTCTCTTGTAGGACAGCTTTACATTCCGGTCCAACCGACTCACCTATCTGCACGATAAGGGACAAAAATCTTGATACTATAAGCAACTGAACTCTGTATAAACGCACCCAACATGTCATTCACTCAAGTTTAATACCTGTTGATCATATTCAGCGTATTCGTAGACAGCACGAACAACTGCAGAACTAGCAAGGCTTCCACAGGTCAAATGAGGGAACTTAAGCCGGAACCAAGCACTAAGAGCTCCAGAATAAGACGCTCCAAAGAAGAACCACGGATTCTCAACACTCCCACTTATATTGAACTTGACATTCAAAGAGTCCTGCATCCACAAACAAAATCCCAAAAACATGTTCATTGAATCGTAGAAGCAACCACTTCTAGTCTAGAGCATAAAAACCAAAAGACAACTTGCCTGGTAATATTGGCGGAAAGAAGCTAAATCGTTAAGGGCCTGTTTAGAAGAAAGATACTTGAGATTCTCAGTGGCTAATGAGTTAAAAGGCGAGCTCTTCCCGTAGTAACGATGCTCAAGCGAAACAATACCAGCTTCAAACTTCTTTGCTAACACCTGAATTACATGTTTTAATGATGTAAAGCAATGCAAATTTTCAGAAATAATCAGTATGCAATGAGAAAGATTGATCAATCAGAAATCTTACAGTTATATAGTCATTGGGGATTCCGCTACAAGGACCTTCGCCGCAGATCATCAGAAAGATAGGTCCGTCAGGAACCCGTAAATGGTCGAGATATTCATAGTATCGCTGTCTGAATTGGCGATGATCCTAGAGATAAAATTAGAAACAATTCGAATTAGGTAACTAGGATTTTGCAGCGGAATCTCAAATCAAAATACAGAATCCAAGAACTTTCCCCTTTGAATCGATTTCCCAATTTCAATAACGTAAGAAGAACATAAATTGAAATCGAAATCGGGAAAGATTAATTACAGAAGGAGAGTAGTGATCTAGGGTTTGATTGAACCAGAGCTCATCCCTCGTCAAATACTTGCTCCCTTCGGTCAAACCATGAGAAATCCTACGAGGTTGCAGTAATCCATCAGACAAATTCGAATACGACAAGAGCACCGTGAATATAGTGAGTACAATAAAGCGAAGCTCCGACGACATATTTCGCCGTAAAGTTCTATCTCCGGTATGTTACGTGAAATTCTATCTCGGGTGAGAGCCGACTCCAACGGATTTATTGTACAGTATCAAAATTTTTTTTTGTTTAGCATCTCCTTTTACTAAATTAAGATTTACTTAATTTTACATTAGTTTACCACACTATATATATCATGATGCTAATTGTTGATACCGGCAAGACCCAGCCAGATTATGTCCAAAGAAGACTAATTTGACACAATATGCTAAAATCATGCGTTTTGACGGCTATGGTCCATGCGTGTAACTATTGTATACGTTTCGAAGATAAAACGTTCGAAACATAATACATCCAGAGGTTACAATTACAAAGATACAAGTTTGGAACATACATCTGAAGTTTTATTTATCTGCAGAAACGCGGTTCGTGTGACTATCTACATGGAACTTCTAATTCCTCCACGACACTCGGAGAGCCACAAGTCAATGTGTTCTATTATATGTTGCCTCACTTTGTTTACTGCATCTGGTGAACTGCAATTCTTGGAATCACCTGAAAATGAGGGAAAAAAGAAAGAAGTTGGGACATTATATTTTTTTTTAACAGTTGTTTCAATACTTGTCTTTCTGAAGTTGGGACATCAGAAAGAGAGAAGAAGCTCTATCTACCTTCGATGACCATTGGAGATTGAGGGCATCCACGAAGGTCACTTCCATGGCCACAGTTTTGACAAGTCAGTATGTAAGAAGGCACTGTGTTAGTCAAGCATTAACTTTGTTAGTGTCACAGAGAAAGTATTTGTCTGAGTGCTTTACGACATAGACTAAGCCTGAGTTAATGTTGTGCGGTACTGAACAAACTAAATGAAGACTTACGGTCAGGAGATGATGTCTGTTTGGATGCATGACGCCATGGATCCTGTGACCCATTTGTGAAGATAATCTTGGTCCCTGCAAAAATGAAAATAAGAGAAACTGTTGGAATGTGCAAAAGTGTTAAAAAAGGATCGAGAAGTTTTTCTTTGTTACATACCAGCAATTCTATCACTTCCATAGTACAGGTTTGTTGCATCGACCTCAGGATAAACACCTTTCCCAAACAGACTCTTGCATAGATCCAAATGATACCTATGAAATTAACAGATACATAATCGGGAAAATAAACGATAAATAAAAAGTTATGCATATAAAACTTGGGACTGTGTTTACTCTGTATTGATTTGATGAGACCGGATGCTATCGTTAGCAGGTGCCACCTGGAAATATGCCACTTCAGTGCAAACTTGGAACCACCAAAGCCTATCTGCACTCTCCGAGGTGATTGCAGTGTCTAGCAGATGTTTCCGGCTATATGTTTTAGGGCTTAGCCCGAAAACACCCACGCAAAACTCTCTAACATATTTAGCATATGCTTCCTGCATTAATACCCAATACAATGTATCAGCAAATACAAATTTAGTTTGCAGAACGAGTTCTTCTGTTCTTCTAGCATAAGATCGCTGATCATATAAATACACCAAGCATAAGTAACGAAAGATCCAAAAGAGAAATAACTTACCACTAAATCACCACCATTCTTGTTAGCTTCCACAAGTGGTACACATAGTTTATCTGGGTTTCCGTATTGGATCTGCCAAAAACTTAAAGATAAACATCTAAAACTAGAAAGAAAAAAATCAGAGAAATATGAAATGAACACACTTACCGCCATAACTTGTGCATCCGCTATCAAGTATAAGAAATCAGCATCAACATCAAGCTGCAAATGTCAAAAAATTAAATCAGATTGGTGACAAATTTCTTACTTCCATAATTGTTTGGATTTGAAAAAAGAAAAGAAAAGAGAAACAAGAAAGCTAAACCTCAGAGGCGTTGAAGAGAGCTTTCACAGCCTTGTTGTTTACTTTAAGCCCTAGTTCCACGAGTTTATTAGTCTCCTGTAGAGCAGCTTTACATTCCGGTCCAGCCGACTCACCTATCTGCTCAATAAGGCACAAAAAACTCGATTCTATCAGCAACAAAATTCTCATATGAAAAGACACAACATGTCTTCACTTAAAGTTCAATATTGTAACTTATACCTGTTGATCAAATTCAGGGAATTCGTAGACAGCACGAACAACTGCAGAACTAGCAAGGCTTCCACAGGTCAAATGAGGAAACTTAAGCCGGAACCAAGCACTTAAAGCTCCAGGATAAGACGTTCCAAAGAAGAACCACGGATTCTCAACACTTCTACTTCTATTGAACTTAACATTCAAAGAGTCCTGCATCCAACCAAGAAAATGCTCATTGAATAGCAGACGCAACCACTTCTAGTCTAGAGCATAAAAACCACAAGAAAACAACTTGCCTGGTAATATTGGCGGAAAGAAGCTAAATCGTCAAGGGCCTGTTTAGATGAAAGATACTTGAGATTCTCAGTAGCCAATGAGTTAAAAGGTGAGCTCTTCCCGTAGTAACGATGCTCAAGCGAAACGATACCCGCTTCAAACTTCTTTGCTAACACCTGAATTACATGTTTATAATGTAAAGCAACGCAAACTTCAGAAATAATCAAATATGCTATGAGAAACGATGAATCAATCAAATCAAAAATCTTACAGTTATATAATCATTGGGGATTCCGTTACAAGGACCTTCACCGCAGATAATCAGAAAGATAGGTCCGTCAGGAACCCGTAAAAAGTCAAGATACTCATAGTATCGCTGTCTGAATTCCCGATGATCCTAGAGATAAAATTAGAAACAATTCGAATTAGGTAACTAGGATTTTGCAGCGAAATCTCAAATCAAAATACAGAATCTAAGAAGTTTCCCTCCTTTGAATCGATTCTCATAAATTGAAAATCGAAATAAGGAAAGATTGATTACAGAAGGAGAGTAGTGGTCTAGGGTTTGATTGAACCAGAGCTCATCCCTCGTCAAGTACTTGTTCCCTTCGGATAAACCATGAGAAATCCTACGAGGTTGCAGTAATCCATCAGACAAATTCGAATAAGACAAGAGCACCGTGAAGATAGTGAGTAAACCAAATCTAAGCATCGCCGACGACATATTTTTTCCGCCGTGAAAATTATATCTCCGGTATGTTAAAAAAAAACAAATATGGACCCCAAAAAAAAACAAAATAATGATTTTTTTTTCTGTTTAAAAAATAATAATAATTGCAAGGACAATATAATGATTAGAATAATGTATCTCCAATTTGTAACAAATTTTTTTTTTTTTTTAGTAATATACTAATATATGTATTGTTTCAACTTTACTCACTTTTGCTCATTCTCTCTCTCTCTCTCTCTCTCTCTCTCTCTTTGAAACTCACACTCATGGCGACACTTCTCTCACCTTCTTCAACCTAATATTATTGTTTCACAGTCTTCAAGCAGATCTATACTATGGCCATGGGTATATCTCTGTTCTTCATTCTCCTCGTGATTTACTCGCCGTTACTTTTACACGCCGATGAGTCTCAAACCGAGATTGAAGCTCTCACGGCGTTTAAACTCAACCTCCATGACCCACTCGGTGCGTTAACTTCATGGGATCCTTCAACTCCAACTGCTCCATGTGACTGGCGTGGCGTTGGCTGTACTAACCACCGTGTTACAGAGATCCGTCTTCCTCGTCTCCAGCTCTCCGGACGAATCTCCGATCGTATCTCCGGTCTACGCATGCTACGGAAGCTCAGTCTCCGGTCAAACTCTTTGAACGGTACTATCCCTACCACACTCGCTTACTGCACGCGCCTGCTCGCTGTCTTTCTCCAGTACAACTCACTCTCCGGGAAACTACCTCCGGCGATGAGGAATCTCACTTCGCTTGAGGTCTTCAACGTTGCTGGTAACCGTCTCTCCGGTGAGATCTCCGTTGGTTTGCCGACGAGTGTCAAGTTCTTGGACATTTCGTCGAACACCTTCTCTGGTCAGATACCGAGTGGGCTTGCTAACTTGACTCAGCTCCAGCTTCTTAATCTCTCGTATAATCAGTTTACCGGCGAGATTCCGGCGAGTTTAGGTAACCTCCAGAGTCTTCAGTACTTATGGCTCGATTTCAATCTCTTGCAAGGGACATTACCGTCAGCTATCTCGAACTGTTCCTCCTTAGTTCACTTGAGTGCGTCGGAGAACGAAATCGGCGGCGTGATTCCCGCCGCGTACGGTGCTCTTCCGAAACTCGAGGTTCTCTCGCTCTCGACCAACAATTTTTCCGGTACTGTTCCGTTTTCTCTCTTCTGCAACTCTTCGCTTAGGATTGTTCAGTTAGGGTTCAATGCTTTTTCCGATATTGTACGGCCTGAGACGATGGCCAACTGTCGTACCGGTTTACAGGTCTTGGATCTCGGGGAAAATCGAATCTCCGGTCTTTTCCCGTTGTGGTTAACAAAGATTTTGTCGTTAACGAATCTTGATGTTTCTGGAAACTTGTTTTCCGGTGAGATTCCGCCGGACATTGGTAACTTGAAGAGGTTGGAAGAATTGAAGTTGGCTAATAACTCTCTTACTGGTGAGGTTCCTGTTGAGATTAAGCAATGTGGTTCGTTAGGTGTTCTTGATTTCGAAGGGAACAGATTAAAAGGTCAGATTCCTGAGTTTTTAGGTTACATGAAGGCTTTAAAGGTTTTGTCTTTAGGCAGAAACAGCTTCTCAGGTTATGTTCCTTCGTCTTTGGTGAATCTGCAGCAGCTTGATAGGCTTAACTTAGGTGAAAACAACTTGAATGGGAGTTTCCCTGTGGAGTTAATGGCCTTGACGAATCTGTCTGAGCTGGATTTGAGTGGAAACAAGTTTTCTGGGGAAGTTCCTGTGAGTATCAGTAACTTGAGTAACCTCAGTTTTCTGAATTTGAGTGGGAATGGATTCTCTGGTGAGATACCAGCTAGTGTTGGTAATCTGTTTAAGCTAACAGCTCTTGATTTGAGCAAACAGAATATGTCTGGTGAGGTTCCGGTTGAGCTCTCTGGTTTGCCCAACTTGCAAGTGATTGCATTGCAGGGAAACAACTTCTCTGGTGTTGTACCTGAAGGTTTTAGTAGCTTGGTGAGTTTAAGGTATGTGAACCTTAGCTCCAACTCCTTCTCTGGTCAGATTCCGCAGACTTTCGGGTTTCTTCGGTTGTTGGTTTCTCTGTCACTGTCAGATAATCACATCTCTGGGTCTATTCCACCTGAAATTGGAAACTGCTCTGCTCTTGAAGTTCTTGAGTTAAGGTCTAACCGGCTAATGGGTCATATACCAGCTGATCTCTCTCGTCTTCCACGTTTGAAGGTGCTTGACATGGGTCGGAACAACTTGTCAGGGGAAATCCCACCAGAAATCTCTGAGAGCTTGTCTGTCAACTCGTTGTCACTTGACCACAATCATCTTTCAGGAGTCATACCTGGATCTTTGTCTAGGTTATCAAACTTGACAAAGCTAGATCTTTCTGTTAATAACTTAACCGGGGAGATTCCGGCTAGCCTCACCCTTATCTCCAGTAACTTGGTATACTTCAACGTCTCAAGCAACAACCTTAAAGGAGAGATTCCAGCTTCGTTAGGCTCAAGAATCAACAACCCATCAGAATTTTCAGGTAACACAGAGCTCTGCGGGAAGCCATTAAACAGAAAATGCGAAAGCAGCACAGCGGAAGAGAAGAAGAAGAGAAGGAAAATGATTATTATGATAGTTATGGCTGCAATAGGTGCATTCCTTTTATCACTCTTCTGCTGCTTCTACATTTACACTCTCTTGAAATGGAGAAAGAAGCTGAAACAACAGTCTACAACGGGGGAGAAGAAACGAAGTCCTGGTAGAACAAGCGCTGGAAGTAGAGTCCGTAGCAGCACGAGCAGATCAAGCACAGAAAATGGAGAACCAAAGCTAGTGATGTTCAACAACAAGATCACTCTGGCTGAAACAATCGAAGCAACACGACAGTTCGATGAAGAAAATGTTCTTAGCAGAACCAGATACGGATTGCTATTCAAAGCCAATTACAATGACGGAATGGTTCTCTCTATCCGCCGCTTACCCAATGGCTCACTCTTAAACGAGAACTTGTTCAAGAAAGAAGCTGAATTCCTCGGTAAAGTCAAGCACCGAAACATCACGGTTCTTAGAGGTTACTACGCAGGTCCACCAGATTTAAGGCTTTTGGTGTATGACTACATGCCCAACGGAAACTTATCTACTCTGCTCCAAGAAGCTTCCCACCAAGATGGCCATGTCCTAAACTGGCCAATGCGCCACCTCATAGCTCTCGGGATCGCTCGTGGACTTGGTTTCCTTCACCAATCCAGCATGGTAAGTCTTTTATGGTTTAAATCACATTCTACAAGTATACATCATCAGCTTCAGTTTTGTTTTAACATTTCTTATCTCAAATAGGTTCATGGTGATATCAAGCCACAGAATGTACTCTTCGACGCTGATTTCGAAGCACATTTATCTGATTTCGGGCTTGACCGTCTCACGGTACGATCCCCATCAAGATCAGCCGTCACATCAGCCACCACCGGGACGCTAGGATATGTTTCTCCAGAAGCCTCATCATCAGGAGAAATCACAAGAGAATCCGACATCTACAGCTTTGGCATTGTCCTACTCGAAATCCTAACGGGGAAAAGACCAGTAATGTTCACACAAGACGAGGATATAGTGAAATGGGTGAAGAAACAGCTTCAGAGAGGCCAAGTCACGGAGCTACTAGAACCAGGACTACTAGAACTCGATCCAGAATCATCAGAATGGGAAGAGTTCTTATTAGGAATAAAAGTGGGACTTCTTTGTACTGCAACGGATCCTCTAGACAGACCAACAATGTCCGATGTTGTTTTCATGCTTGAAGGCTGCCGTGTTGGTCCCGACGTTCCTTCCTCCGCCGATCCAACTTCTCAGCCTTCACCGGCCTAACCGTTTTTTTTTTCTTCTTTGTATTTTTGATTTAAATTTTTAGTGAGAAAAAAAAAACAAGAAGTAATATTAAAAAAATTCAGCATTAATTTACTTGGTCTTTGGGAGCTTCTTTAATGTCTTTTGTTGTGACCAAGAACTCGAATTAAATGGTTGTTGTTTCAAAGTCGACTCGAGTGGTTCACTAGAGATTATTGTTTTTTATTTAGTCAAACGTAATTTACGCACCCGGATTTTATGCATGTGGGGGGACACGCTGAAGTTTATGATTTTTCGCGCCGAAGTGTAATTTGATAGTACTATCTGCTAATCATAATTAAAAAAAAAAAAAAACATCATTCAACTAATAATTAATTTAGATTACAAAATCACTAATGCGCGACTGATTTTTTTAAATTTTTGTTTGTTTAAATTAAAGGCAACAAACAACAACACTCGTTTTGGGTGGGAGGAAGTAAAGAAAAGAAAAATTTGGGAAGGAGACGACAAGGGAGCAAGATGATTATTGGTGGGGGTGGGGGCCTGTTGTTTGTCACGTGCCGATAGTATTTGCCTATTTGGTGTTGCTGCTGCCTGATTCTGAATATGACCGTTGAGCCACTGAGGGTCGTCACGTGCCTAAAAAGTTCGTACACCCTGGCACTGTTTTGACTCTGATCCTGTCCTTTTCTCCCCATCAGTTTTTGCACGTGGCAAGTCCACTGTCAGAGTTCATGTGGATCTTGTTTTTTTTTTTTTCAAGAACGAAACCAAACGATGAAAGATCTATAAAACGATATAGGAATATTGAGAAAGTCTCCTACTAATCCACAGAAATTTAAATTGGCCATTCTATAGTTACTTGAGAAAGAATCAGGAATTTGAGAAAGTATATTATGTTTTAGTTTAAGTGAATGGGATAGTAGTGTTTAATAATAACCCAAGAAATGTGTGAAGAGGGTCCCAAACGACACCGTTTGAATGAAAACATAATTAGACAATAATAGCGGTTAAACTCGTTTCGTTCGTGGACTTTAGCGGTGTGGCCTGTTAAGGCATGCGGCCCATTTTAAAAAAACACTACATAAACGAAAAATGATTTTAAAAAGCCTTTATTTTTTATCAAACTTAAACGCCCCTCCATCACCCATGTGGCCCTGATTGCGTTGATATAGGCTTTATAAGCCCAATATTGGGTCAAATCTTCCAAGATCCAGCAGACCATCCATGAAACACAAAATATAAAAACAAAACTGATTTAGATTTTGGAAAACAATACATCTTGATTCTTCATATTATCTACCAAGATCCAAACGTAACTGATGTGTGCTGTAGATTTTCATGAATTATATTGTTACTTGTTCAATAATTTTTTTTTTTTATTATTACGAAACTTGTATCATGATTTTGGAGTTCACTTGGAAGATGTTCACCCACACGTTCAATTTTCTGCCAATGAAAATATATTCTCATAACCAATTAGTTTTAGAACTACCGTATTATTATTAAATAATTGATTATCATGTACGTGCAATCACCATTAATCAACTACATGGCACGAATCTATCAACAAGTGGTGTTTTTTTTTTCTACCAAAAATTGTTTAATCATTTCAGTAATAAACCCATCTGCTTCGTATGACTTGCAAAGATCAGTGCTTGCAGTTGTTAAACCCATCAATGACGTTTTAACTTTTACTATCTTCTCATATATTATTATTACCCACATTCATAGTTTCATACTATGACAGTACATAGATCCCTACTCTCTCTTATCATAAATTATGATCAATCATCGTCTCTTTTTCGTCACGATTTCAAAAATCAATATATCGGGTCTTTCCAATCTTATAAGCACATGACATTAATTACCATGTAACTCGTGTAAATAAACCATAGTTGATCAGTGCTATAGTTGCATCAAAATATAAAAATATCGATCTATCGACAAAAAGTACGAATCTTTGTTGTTCGTTAATAAGTCAAACCGGTGTTAACCGGACCCTAATACATTTTCTTCAGTAGTCTAGCACGGGAACACTATAATATGCCATGCTTTTGCTTACATTTTGCTTGAGAAATTTAACCATTAAATAATATTTTCTATTTCTTGGAGGAAAAATTCTAAATTCACCAACCTATATATAAATTAATAGAGCTTTTATAAAATTGTGAAAATAAAACTAAGAAATGTTGCAAAGAAGCTTGTGGATTACACTTCTAGCATAAGCATAATGAGAGAACTATATATTATATGTGTGCCAGTTTTGTTTATGACGACGCATTATGTTAGTGGGCGGAGACAAAAAGGAATGAGTGAATCTCAAGATTGTTGCGTGATTAGAAAGAGCTATTATTTTCAAGTTAAAATTTCAATAAAATAGTTTTATTAGAAATTGAATATTTTTAGATGTGACTTCAACAAAACAGTTTTAAGCAGAACATGTATGTGTGTAAAATTGTAACTTACGGTTCGTCGATGTCTTCTTCTGGATCTTTTACATAGCTCGACCCCTAGGCATATATATATATATATATATATATATATACATATTTAGGGTTCAACGGCTGGTTCCTAATGAGTGCATCTATATATATTTTTGTGCAAATATATCTAATAATCGTTTCATTAATCGTCAATAAGTAAGGGAATTATAGCTGACCGATGATTATAGAGTTTATATAACGACTCTAACTAATCTTTAAAGGTTATCTGATTAAACTTTGCCTAAATGTTTAGTGAACTTAAATAGATAAGTTTAAGATTGTTGAAGATGTGATCCAGATAAGTTAAAAATTGGTTTATTTTTCATTAGTCCTCCTTAGTTCTTAGCACTAGCTAATGCGATCATGTCGATCTTGAACTAAGTTACATATAATTGAAATTTACTTTTTGGGACTCACAACTCACAAGTGCAACATTTTTTTTTCTCAAGATCGGCATTAGATAAGATGACAACTTTATCATTATCCCCTATTGTAAGTGCATGTGAAACATCTTATATAAAGGACGGCGATTTAGAATTGACTTGTTTATTTAAGGTTATGATATGTAGTTAGTTATCTTGTTTTCAATAATGATGCAAAGGTAAAATATGTCAAGATACATATTACATACTTTAAGTTCTATGTAAATCCATTTGTATATTGAAGTTACAGTTTACTGTATTGTCAACTATATTATTAATTGGTTAGACATGACATGACTCTTTATTAATTAAAATCGAAAAATGATCCAATAGAATTCGTGGAAATCATAATGATTTATTATCAAATGATATTAGAAAGAATTTGAGACAAAAATGTTATAATGATTTTCATCAAGTCATCTTAGAAAGAATTTGGACAAATGTTATTGTTTTACAAGTTACAACTCACAAGGGTGTAAAATGATCTTCATGTGACCCACTAGAATCTTCTTTTGCTGGTTACGCTAACCTCTCTCTCTCTCCCTCTTTCTTTATATTGATAAAACTTATAGTTTGGTTTAGTTGTGAAACCAGTCACTTGCTGAAAAAGAAAACGAACACGTTACTTGATCTTGATCATAAGGATATTTGGATCTACCGGATACATTTAACATTAAAACAACGTTTAAACTAGCTAGTATTGTCAATATACGCACACAGTTGTATATATTTTAGAACAAAGATATATACAAATTAAAGTTATGGAAAGGGGTTTATATATTTCACCGGCCAAAAACTCAGGGAAAGAGGGATGGGACCCACCTAAGAATGATGAGTTCCGCCGCTTGATTAGTGACCGCCGGCCGACCCACCACCGTCCTACGTGGACATGATCTCTGCTTCTTCTCTCATTTTTCGTTTTCTGATTTCTCTATCTAATTACATTTACAAAGTACCAAGTATATTATCATTTTTACCGTAACCGCCGACACAAAAAGTGAAGCAGTTTAGTTTCACCTTGAAAAAAATCTCACCTGTTTTAAGAAAATGAAAAAGGGACATTAGTTTTAGTGGATTTAGTCGGCATGCCAAATTACCAATAGACCTGACTCTCAAGCAAGAAGTACAAGCATTATTTCGATATATCAAAATGAATTATGTGTTTAATTACTTAGATAGACGGCATTTGATATCTAAACAATTAATTATGTGAAAAACAAAATACTGTATATATAAACGTTACAAACGATTTTTGTTTAAATTGAGAAGAGACATATACTCTCCTAATGTAACAGCCTAACAGAATAATACTAGGATTTTTCCTCACCTTTAAGAGCGGTTTAGGAGCATGCGTTTAGATTTCAATAATTAATTTATTTGTTTTCCAAAAAGCATGCGTCAACTTCAAACGAAACAAAATAAAATGTGCAGAAAAAACAATTCTTCAATCCGAATATAAACATGCAGTTGACACGTGCAATGAGCTTTTGATTCCGAGACATGTTTGTCAAACGTTAGAGTTCGTTAAGAAAAAGACCAAACTTCATAAGAAAACTTTAAGCCACTTAGCTTATTAATTTTTGGGAAACTAATCAAACTATGGTAATTCAAATCATTGTTGTTAATATATTAAGTTTTGTTTTCAGTTTTCACAGATGTCTGAAACTTAACTAGGAAAAAAAAAATTTTGTTAATTAATCAAGAGTCAACGTCGAAACAACGCGCGGTAATAAGTGCAATTTTGAAGCCCAACAAGTTATGTCCAAACACGTTTGATGAATTGTACATAATGGCATAGGTCCAAAGCATGCAGGACCATGGTCGACTGTTTCACTTTGTTGTTATATGATTATTTTCTGTACCTTTTTTTGGTGGCATGTCATTTAGAACCTCTTCACCAATCAATGTCAATATCATATGTAGAAGGAAGACGTTCTACCAAAAACAGTTACATTTAAGTTGTATTAATTTAAGTAAAAATTTTAACAACACGACATATATAAATCTGAAGAACAGATGCATACTGTGATACTGTTGCAGTAAGCGTGGTGCGTATACAGGATATGACTTGGACTACAAAACACAATTCTTTGAAATAATGTCACAACGACGCTCCCAAAATATACATCAAATCATTTTGGTACCAAAATAAGATTTAAAACTTTATTCTTGTTTCGCATGATATGTATATAAATTGGTACTACAGCTTTATTTGTCTTCTACGTAAAGATAATAGTGGAATAGCCAACGGGTGATCGCCACGTAGCGGCTGCGGTTCGAGTTCACTCCCTTCTCGTTGGTTCTTGTCGCTAAATCATTGGAGAAGGAGAAGAAGTCACACTGGAGCAGTATTAAATTACGCAAGTACCCTTCACAAAACACGCAACGGTATGAGGATGCTTTGGTAAAATCATCTCAAAGCCCCATGTGAAGCGGGCGGTTTTGTTTATTCTTATCCGACGTGGCAGAGGGACATCCTCTGTTGTGCCAGCGTGGCATGTTCCAGAATGTCAGAATGTTTGCAAAACACTTAAATAATTAAAACCCCGTGACCTTATTGGTCTGACGGTAAATTTTATATTTTAGTTTATATTTTTTTTCTATAATTTATACTATGGAGCAGTTGCAACTAGCTAGTTCTTGAACAACTTAAGTAAACCTAGTTCATACATATATATATATATATATATATTGGAAAAGAAAAGAAGTATATAGTCCTTATATATGAATTAAAAAGTCGCAAATGGTACATATTATTGATATCTATGAACAAACTAAGTTAGGTACCAAGCTGAAAGAATGTCAGAGTTATTTTGGCTGTTTTTGGTAGATGCAATGTACATATAATTAACCCTCCCAAAAAATGCTTTCTTCTCATTTTTTTTTTAATATAAAAAGTTATACTGATTTTACAACAAAAAAAAATTCAAATATTTATCTGATTAAAATGAGTATAAAACTATAATGAATTGAAATTGCGATTTTGACCAATTAATATGATGAATTGAATTGAATACTTTTGACGAAAAGAAATGGATCATTCCTTTATTTTGTGTGTGGGAGCGTTTTAATATATATTTAAAACTTCCAAAGTCCCTGTTATATGCAAAAAATTGCAAACGTAGATCTGATGATAAAATAAAAAGTATGTTTAGAGTATTCTTCAAAATATGTAAGCAAGTATTAGTAATGCATCAATTTGAAAATCAAAGGTAATAATTTTGATACCCTTGACTCCATTTTACACCTAATAAGACATATTATATATATATATATATATATATATATATATATAATAATTTGTATAAAAGAAGAAAAAAAAAGTGAAGAAGGATGCGAAAAGAAGCGGGAGGAGGGTGACGTACGCAAATGGGGGACATGGAGAAAGCCACGCGCAATTGAGCGGTCCACACTCTCTCTACCTTTTTATATGTCACCGAATCATCAATCTCTCTCACTCTCTCTCTTCATATCCCGAAGCTTATAACCAAGTTCAGTATCATCTCTCTCTCTCTCTCTCTCTCTCTCTCGATGATCATCATCTTCTACACATCCATATCTCTTTGACTTCTTCTTCTTCTTTAATAGCCCTCGTTTCTTTTGTTTCTCAAACGAGTAAATAGTATTGGTCTATACATCTTCCACAGGTTGAAGAAAAAGGTAAAACCTAATTTACACGGGCTTTTATGATCAAAAAGATCTGCATGACTGCATCGTCTCATCAACTTACATGTGCATTTATATTTTGTTTTTCCCACCAGAGCGTTGATCTCTTGTCATCCTTTTTTCTATGATCTTTTCCTTATTATCTTTCTGCATGTGTGAAGTGTGATTGATGGTCGATCTTGTTTATCGAAAATGTTTTTATATGTCGACCATTAATATAATATCTCTGGTAGTTTCATTTATCATGTATGAAGGCTGGTTAATTTGTATAAACACAATATCTTTTTTTCGGATAACCATCTTGTACTTTGTATTTGAATATAATTCGCATTTGTACGTATATATATTTATGTGTATGTGTGTGTGTAGTAGTACTGCAGTAGTATAGTACAGTCTTGTGTACACTTAAAGCAATTCTAAAATGAAGATAAAACAGACATATACTTTGCAACCATTATAACAGTTTTTGCTCTGACTTGATGATTTTATTTTTTTGCTTTTGTTTTGTTTTAGATGTGGAAAAAGCTGTTTTTGTTTGTATTCTATAAGGCTGTATATATCATATATATATATAATGCAGCTAGGTTTTATAAAATAATATATCTATATATATGTTGAGAAAAAGAAAAAGAAAAATTCCGTTTCTCGATATGATCATTGCCACCATTAATTCATAAACCACGTTACAACAGGAACGCATCATTGAAAACACTCTCCTTTTCCGTTTTATTTTAGCGTCACAGAAGCTCATGCATGTCTTCTCTTTAATTTGATTTCTTCAACTTTAAACCTAATTGTCATGTTCTTGTTCCATCTTCGGACTTCTTGTTACGAAATACAAAAATAGTACATATAATTAATTAAGGGCATCAACCTGGAAATGGTGTAAGTAAGTGGAAACTAACCACCAAATGAGCTGATGATTATACTTAATTACAAATAAGTTTTTTATTCTTTAATTTCTTTTTCTTCCATGAAACCATCCATTTTTTCCCTACTTCTCTCTAATATATAACCCCAAGTCTTTGTGATATCGTATGCATGAAGATATATATCAGCATGCATACACAGTTGTACATATCAATATTTATACGTATATATGACATTTATATATAGTGATCTCATTGTGGTTCTGAACTTGGTTTTGTGCAGAAATGATGGAATCAGTGGATCAATCATGTAGTGTTCCTCCTGGATTCAGATTCCATCCAACAGATGAAGAGCTCGTTGGTTACTATTTAAGGAAAAAAGTCGCATCACAAAAGATCGATCTTGATGTCATAAGAGATATTGATCTCTACAGAATCGAACCATGGGATCTACAAGGTTTTTACAGAAATACATATATGCATACTTAATGTAGGATATGTTTTCTTAGTTTCACAATCTGAATACAAATATCTGATGAGCATTTACAATGTATTTTATAGAGAGATGCAGAATCGGATACGAGGAAAGAAATGAATGGTATTTCTTCAGCCACAAAGATAAGAAATATCCAACAGGAACAAGAACAAACAGAGCGACCATGGCTGGGTTTTGGAAAGCCACAGGTCGAGACAAGGCTGTTTACGACAAGTCAAAACTGATTGGTATGAGAAAAACACTTGTGTTCTACAAAGGAAGAGCCCCTAATGGCCAAAAAACGGATTGGATCATGCATGAATACCGACTAGAGTCAGATGAGAATGCACCTCCTCAGGTATTTTCGTTTTACCTGATATCATTTTGAAATAGATAGCATAATTGTTCTAGATGTTCAATTAGATTTTAGATTTTATCGTCTATGGGGAATTACATGGATGTTTAGTCATGGGGCCACTAGACTTTTTGTTTGTCTCATAAGCTCTTTCGTGAGACACATTTTAACCTTTTAGGTAAAAGTCGAGTATCTTTTTAAGACTTATGTAAAATGTTACACCTTTAATCACAAAACAAAAAGTAAAAAGTATGTCCTAAAACTTCAGTTCCATGTTGACCAAAGTTCATTCCTCTTTATATAAATAATTTTTCAAAATAAATTTAAGCGTTGAGTTTTATATATAAATCGTCTAATTAAAGACATGTATTAAAAGCGAGTTATAAACATATCGTTTCAAATCCCTTAGCTAGCTTTTATATAGGAAAATTTTGTAAATACTATGAATAATGTGTGTGTGCGTATCATATTTCTTGCAATATCTCCAAATGGAATTTAGAATTATTGTTCGTTTGATATAGCTTGCATATGAGTATGTACCTATGCTTATTGCTAGCTTTCTTTCATGTGGTCTCACACTTTTAAGGCATGCTCTTATTGTGTCTCACTACAAATTAACAAAAGAAACATTATTTATTCTTTTTGTTTGACATTGGCCTAAAGGTTTTGCATATTTACACCAAATGTGTAATAAACCATTTTCTTTTCATGATTGTGTGTGTAGGAAGAAGGATGGGTGGTTTGTAGAGCGTTCAAGAAAAGACCAACGACCGGGCAAGCCAAGAACACGGAAACTTGGAGCTCAAGTTACTTTTACGATGAATTACCGAATGGAGTAAGCTCGCTTGTGGAGCCTCTCAATTACGTATCTAAGCAGAAACAAAGTATATTTGCACAAGACTTAACGTTCAAGCAAGAATTAGAAGGATCAGATATCGGTTTAAACTTCATCCATTGCGATCAATTCATTCAACTTCCCCAGCTCGAAAGCCCTTCACTCCCTCTAATGAAGAGACCAGTGAGCTCGACGTCAATCACATCATTGGAGAAGAATCAAAATAACTACAAAAGACAGTTAATAGAAGAGGATGTGAGCTTCAGTGCGCTAATAAGTAGTGAAAATAAAGATAAGAAGAAGAAGAAAACATCAGTGATGACGACTGATTGGAGAGCACTAGATAAATTTGTTGCTTCTCAACTTATGAGCCAAGAAGAAGGAGTTTCGGGTTTTGGAGGTCATCAAGAAGAAGATAATAAAATCGGTCATTACAATAACGAAGAGAGCAATAACAACGGAGCAGAGACTGCTTCTTCCACGTTATTGAGTGATAGAGAAGAAGAGAACATATTCATTAGTGGATTCTTGTGTTCTAACTTGGACTATGACTTATATAGGGATTTGCATGTTTGATAAAAAGATAACACTACAGTATGGTGCGTAATGTTTGCTATTTAGGTAGATTATATTGATATAGTATAACATATATAAAGATGTGTGAAATATTATTTTTTTAAATTATATTTTATATACTTTTTTCGTTAAAAAGAATAATGTATGGCTGTGAATGAGTGAAGATAAATGCTATTTATTTTTTGTGTTCGATGTAACGAATTATAGTTTAGGGCTTTGGTTTGAGAATGAAACGAAGATCTTGGTACACAAAACGAATCAATTTACCAAGTACAGAGTTCACTATATTTAAATAAGTTACACTAACTTGTGTTTCTTTTAATTTGAACTTATAACATTACAAGAATTATTTAAAGTTTATGTGGTCTAATTTGTACATAAAAGTAAATGTAAACAGCATGAATTGATTTCTTGAGAGGGTTAGCGATTGTTGATCAACGGTTAGAGCAAAGAAAAAAATAAAAAAAATATAAGAGTTGTCCCAAAGTGGGCCTATGAGCTGTCGAGCATGCGGCGTACAAGATGGGAGTCCGATGGGCATGCTTTGTCGTCGTTTCAAGAGCCCCTTACTTGTTTCTTCCTTTATCTTATTTCCATATGTAGATTTTATCTAATTCCTATTAACATAGTGATTCCTTATATATCCCTAAATCATTTTGTTTTTGTAATTCAAAGATTAGTTGTTACTCTTATTTGTTTTGTTAAATTTTTCAAAATTTTGATTTTTCAGATAAAATGTCCAAATAATTAAAATCGTTAAATTTTTTCATGCATGACAAATAAAGTTTACGGGATGTGCACAAATAAGAAGATCAAGCTAACGTGTGAGCATCTAATTGAATCGACATCCGTACCCTTAATAGGTCTACTATTAGAGACACTAAAGTACTTGAAACAAAATTGAATAATTTATAGAACGTTTTTAAAAAGAGATGGCAAAATCTTGGCAATGGAGATTTTACTTGATGGTAGCTTTTGAAGGGGAGGGATGTGATTGAAGGAAAGACAAGGCTTCTGATTTGTCCATTTCATACTTAAGGTGGGCCAACTAAACCACTCTCATCTCTTCATTACAATTCTCTCTTTTCTGTCCTCTATATTTCTTCCTACGAATTCAAAAAATATTGTGTCAAGAATACAAATGGTTCATGTGAAAACAGTTTTGTTTATCTTTTCTGAATTTACAAGCTAAGTAAGTTAGTAACCTAAAAAGTTCAATACTAAGACAAAAGTTACATTTAATAACAAGTTTTAAATTTTCTTAAAAGCAAGTGTAGAAAAGCACAGTGCGTTTGAAATCCATATTAGTGCGGAATTTGATTAAAATCATGACAAAACAAGTTATTGGTGTACGATCACAAGGATGAAATCATCTGTTTCCGCGTTATTACCATTGGAGGAGCTCAACGTAAGTAAAAAAGTAGACAGTAAGTGTAAGAGTATCATTAGGAACAATTACGCACTTTTAATCAAGCTAATGATGGGGTATATATAGACATGTTTTGTATCTGTGTTTATATGGCTTGTGTATACCTAAACATGCGACTATTTTAGGATAATGTGTTAGACCCACTGACCACTTCTAGTCTACTCTCTCTTTTGGGGAAAAAATAATATGAAATCAAAGTATCTCAGAATCTTGACCAATGTGTATCCTCCAAAATATAAGTCAAAAAGCTTCTTTTTTTCTCTCACGACACTGTAATGTGAACTTGACAACTACGAGATCACTGTTTTACCCACGTTGTCGTCTTTCAATAGAAAAATGTTTTTTTTTTTTTTTTTTTTTTCCTGTGTGGACAAGAGAAAGTAAAAACAATGATACTTTGGAGATGAACTGACCCAGTCAGTGCCTGCTTCAAACCCAATTCGATTCCTCAATTCAAGAACATCACTTAACCGAACCGATGTCGTTTAGCTTTCCTTTCTTCAACAACGACATTATTTCGTTCCTCGTTCACCAAACTTAGATCACAATTCACAGTCTCACCTGCTCCGTTTCTCACTGAAAATTGAACACATACGTGACTTCAACGACCCTTGTAGATGTTTTGTTATGATAGTGTTATGTGTAGCCGATAATAACACACATGGTCCTAATCAATTTTGCATGGTTCGATTCAACATATGGATCCAATAAATATCTCACTGGATGCTCAAGTTTAGTGAACATCCAGAATATCACAGAACAAAGTTTACCGCACCTTTGCGTAGCAATCTCAAATGCAACATGAGCCATGTGATCAACTTAAGTATAATCAGAAACAAAAATGCTATTGAGCAACTCCTAATAACCAGACGTCAAAAAACTGAAGAGTAGGTCTCGGTACAAAAGCTAACTCAGTAGCACTCCGCTATGAGAATCGACGTTAGGCCACAGGTTCCGGACCTGTAACAGCGATTTCAAGATTTATAAAACCAAAGAAAGTCAGAAATCTGGTAGCACATGAATGATAATGTAAATAGTACCTTTCCCAGCTCAGTTAGAATAGGAGGCACCACTCCATAAAGCTGTGAGACCTAGCGAGCTGAAACACCTGTGATCCCAGCAACCTGCAAAAGAAATATTGTGTAGTTGGGGCAAGTAGTAGGTCGTACCTTTCAACCAACTTCATGGAGATATTGTGTAGTCTTTCCCGAACCAGTGTCTCCCACAATGACAAGAACCAACCTGGGCCCTATAAGCACAAAACAATCACATATATAGATAACTAAACCTTAATTGTAACTGTAACCAAAAAAAAAAAAAAGGTCAAAAGTTGCAGAACCACCTGTGATCTCCACGCTTTGGACGAGAAGTTGGCAAAGATCCCATAAAACCAACACCAACAACCAGATATTCGAAAACACCAAATAAAGGAAGTTAGACAGCTTAAGTAAGAGCCCGATTGAAGGCTAACAAGGCCATCTCCTTGGCCATTGCTTGGGTGCAGTATTGGCTCGTAACCTGAGAGAGAGAGAGAGAGAGAGAGAGCAAACAATGAAATTTATTTCTCCAAAAACAACCCAATTGGGATGATTTTTAGACTTGCGGTGGAGACGGACACAGCTTACCGAGTTCCATCCACCAAGGCACGGAATCCAGTACTGAGATGGTCGTATAATTTCTTGAAGTTTTGCCACCTGTGTATCCTCCCCTTCTGCTGGGTCTTCGAACTTCTGAGACCTGCAATTTCCATATTCCGTTTGATTAGAGCGCTATGTAACAAATCCAAAGATAAATTGAGGGGAAACAAGTAGTTTGCTTACACTTAACGGTAGGAAAGATCTCTCAAGCGGTGCTTGATGAGATTGTGTAAGTAATCATTTGACATACATAACACACATCCAGAAATTTTCCGTTGTTTGGCGAACACAACATACTGAATTTTCCGGTCGCTGCTGGCAATATCGACACACCTGACAAGAAAACAACCACCCCATAAAGATACGTGAAGAAAACTGACACAAAGATCCAAACAACATGAACATGCTAAAAAAAACCTTACTGGACAAGAAGAATCTGGCTATTTAGAAATACTTGAGCAATGGACGGCATGCCAGCATTCCAGAGCTTCCTGTGATCAATGAAGCTTAACCGGATAATATATCAACAAAAATGGTCTCAAACTGCCTATATACGAAACAATCACCCCATAGTAATTATTTAGACAATTTTCAAAAGAATTATCAAGGCTGACTAGTTTGGCCAAAGAATTTACCTGTTGGCGGGTCATCGCAGTTTTGTCAACATACATATGTGACAGCTCAACATTAGGATATTCAGAGGCTCTCTTGCTCGTTTCTTCCATAAATTGAGGCCTGCAGAGAACAAATTGCATTACCATCAGTGTTATATGTGTTGCACATGAAACAAGAGAGAGGAAAACAAGTTAAAGAAAACGTAATTATCAACCATAGACATTAGCTTTGTCAGCAGTACACAGCTTGCCACGCCGAGCAGTCTCGACTCTCGAAGGCAACACGAGCAATTCTATCAATCTGAGTAACATTAGAAATGCTTTAAAGGATCAGTCCATATGAGAGAGAGAAGAGGGTTTGCCAATATAATAGAGGTCTGAGAACAAACCCTGAGCGAGTAAATTGGACCATAGATAGATAAGCACCCATGGCTTCGAGTTCGAACCTCCAGGAACCCTAATTCTCCATATCTACAAGAGAAACATCATAAAACAAAAATCTCAGTCTCCATTTAAACTGTAAACAGGAAGCAAAAAACAACAACTTTTAAAAGACAAATTCGACTCACAATGCATGTGCTTGCTTCGGTAAGAGTAACTTGATATTTCCTGCGGCTTGCTTTGTGTTGTAGCTACTGGTTCTAATAGCTCTCTATCCTGCAATAATAAGAACAGTTAAAAAGTAGTTGAACTTAAATAATAGTGAAGACCCCATTAGATCAAATGTATGAACTGTATGAACAATATGCAGATTCAGAATGAGAGAGATATACCTCAGCCATTTCATCTCTCTCTCTCTCTCTCTCTCTCTTTCCACAACCAACATACTCAACGGCATGGCGAGATAAAGCCTCATGAGCTCTTTCATCTGGGGACTACCATATCCCAGCATGTATGAAATATTTGCGGCAAAACACAAATAATCATCTAATGGAATGATGCTACCATCCTTGTACATCCTGCAATGTTAATCCATGAAACTAGAGGTCTCGAAAATACAAAGCAGAGACATGAACTACAAACCTGGCACAGCCGCACGATGAGACAACTCTTTTTGACAGCGCCTCAACTTGCTCTTTGCTCTTTCCTACATGGAAGTACACCTTTAATAAAAAACGCTTTTGAAGAAACAAAGGACAACTTTCACAGGAAAATAAGAAACGGCAAAGTAGGTTCTCAACAAGCTAACAGTTGTCCGTTAAAGAATAACACACACACACACCTACACACACACACACACACACACCAATTTGTAAGAAATATGTGTGTTTTAGTACTACATGCTGCAAGTTAGGGAAAGTAGTAGGTCGTACCTTTCAAACCAGCTCCATGGAGATATTGTGGTAATCGTATAGTCTTACCCGAACCAGTGTCTCCCTCAATGAGAAGAACCAACTTTACACTATAAGCACAAAGCAATCACATATAGATAATTAAACTTTAAACTGTCATAGTAACCAAAAAAAAAAAAAAGCACATTCATCAATCCAATTTTTATTAAAACCAGTTTATGATTTGATACCTTTTTAAGGACGTAGGCCACGCAGAGAGGACAAATACAAGCCATCAAAACTGTCACCAACCGATCAAAGCATCCTCCTCCACAATCTAAAATTAACAGAGCCAAGTAGAGTTAAGAGTCGCATGAACATAATAAAAAAACTTTGAATAAACAATTTAGAAACCAAACTCTAGAAGAGCAATATGAGTAAGAGAGTGATGATTGGAGCAAGGAACCCATGAGGACGCTTGAAGACAATAACATGGATTAGAATACTGATGATTGGATCATGGTTTGCTTCCAAAAGAACTGCAAAGCGAAGAAAGAACAGGAACAAAACAAAACAAAAAAAAAAGAAGTAAAAGACGTGAGAAGAGGAAGAAGAAAACACTTAAAGGCGTAGCACAGAGAAGAAGTGTGTCCATCAACGCCATCACTCTCATTGATAAAAGTATCATCCAAAACCTGAAACAACATAACAACAAGTAAATAACATGACCATATATAACGCATCCGATGCAATGTAGATGTTAGGTAACCTGATCATACGCACTCCCCACAATGTTTTTTTTTTCTCTTCGAACCTCCCACCTGGTGCCTTATGATCTGCGTCAAAGAGAAACAGAGATGTTTTTTTCACTTTATATAGAACAGTTAAAAAAAAGAATCGGTGAAGAGGAAGACGACTACCTGAAGACAAAAACGATCCATCAAAACCATCACCAACCGATCAAAGCATCCTCTTTCCTCCACAATCTAAAATTGACAGAGCCAAGAAGAGTTAAAACTCGCATGAACATAATAAATTAGAAAAAGCGTAGAACGATTCAATTTAGAAACCAAACCCTAGAAGAATAACATGAATTAGAGTAACAACGATCAGTCAAAGCCATCACCGATCAAAGCCTCCACGAATCTAAACCAACAAAACAAAAAACGAAAGGTTAATAACATGTAACCAGAAAAAATCACTGAACCAAAGAGACAATACAGAATCAAATAGATCAAGGAACCTGTGAGAACGTGGCTGAAGACGTGGCAGCATGGAGAAGAATACGCCATGATCATATCATAACTGGCTTCCAAAACACCTGCAAAAACGAAGAAAAAAACGTAAGGAACAAACAAAACAAAAAAAAGAAGTTAAAGACGTGTGTGAACAAAACCCTTTGAAGAAGTAGCACAGAGAAGAAGCGTGTCCATCAAAGCCATCACTCTCATCAATAAAAGCATCATCAAAAGCCTGCAAAAACATTAAAAACAAGTACATAGCATGAACATATATAAAGCAACCGATGCAATGTAGAAACCAAACCCTAGAACAAAAATCAGTTAAGAGGAAGAAGACTACCTGAAGATGCAGCGTAGAGAAGACAAAACGATCCATCAAAACCATCACCAGCCGATCAAAACATCCTCCTCCACTAAAATATAGGGTCTTAGGCTTAAAAGCTAAAACATACATGCCAACATCACTAGGAAGATCAGCGACATTACTGTTAACTGAAAAGTTCAATAACAAAAGAAACAAAGGACCAACACTAGCCAATATTAAATAAAACAACTGATATGCTAAAATGTGTATAGATGTGAGGTAACCTGAAAGTTGAACTCAGAAATCAAACACTCTCCCACAATGTTTATTCTTTCTCTTCGAACCTCCCTCACAGTAATCCTGGTTCCTCATGATCTGCAACAAAGAGAGACAGAGATGTTTTTGCACTTATATAGAAAGAACAAAACAAAAATCGGTTAAGAGGAAGAATACTACTACCTGAAGATGTAGCCAAGAGAAGACCAAAAAGATCCATCAAATAAAACCATCAACAATCAATAAGAAGAGTGTACCTTTGAGAAGACTTGGTCTAAGACCTTCAAGGCAAACCAACATAACCATGAACAAGGATGTCCGCCTGTGGATATGCAATCAAAACACACACATAAAGGTACCAACTTTATGAAGATAATGAATTCACATAGAAAAATAGTTTGACATCATAAATAAGGCTAAATCAGACATACTTATAGCAATGTGGTGACACTACGAGAACAGGAACAACCAATATCATTATCAATTCCACTTCGTCTCAGGTCCCTACAACAATAAAATACCCAGTTAAGCAGATTGTTTTCAAAATTTAATATGAAGAGAAACACTGATCATTAACAGATTTCAAAGCAACACAAGGAACAAATAATAACACAGAATCATACATAAGTGAAGGATGATGATATGAAACAAAACCTGGAGGTGTTCTTCTTCTTCTTCTGCTTCTTGGACGTTGGCTCATAGAATGGTGTCATTTATGGAATTAGATGTACATTCTCTCTCTACCTCCTTCAATGATGATCTCCTTGACCTGATTCACAAAATAATTAAACCTTTAAATTGTAACTGTAACCAAAAATAAAATAGAAAAGCAAATTCATCGACGAAATCAGTAGAACAAGTCTATGTTGTTACCTTAAGCAAGCACGTAGGCGACGATTGTGTTCTGATTTAGAGAAAGAGAGAGAGAGAGAGAGAGAGAGAGAAAGTCAAACAAATCAATCAACGCCCACCTGTTTCACAGAACCAAAACTATAATTAAAGCGAAACATAGAGATCTAGAAGAAGAAGGACCAAGGGGAGGTACCTCTTCTCAATACCGAAAGCTCAGATCACTCCTCACTCCTCACTCCTTAAGTCCTCCGTTCCGTTTTGTTTTCAGACAAAGGGGATGGAAGGAGACGATGCTCCAAACGACAACGTCTCATCAACTAATGGACCCTAAAAGAAGAAATAAAGAATTATGGTGGGCCAATTAACACCAGAGCCCAATTCCCAGAATTCTTAAACAGAGCCCATAAAAGTCATCATCCGATCCAAAGCCTGAAATAAAGTACATAGCGACAATGAAAATCACATGAACAAAGCAAGCAGCAACCTATGCCCATTATTTAAAAGGGTGATTTACTAAGTATTATCCAAATTAGGTAATATTACCATAATCCGAAAAATAAGATTTTATTACTAGAATATTTTGGGTATTTTCAAAATACCTAATGTGCCTTTGTTTTATGTTACTGAAAAAAACGTTATTACAAAATGTCATTGTCAGACCCCACATCAGAAATTGCTGACGTGTAACTATAACTCAGCCATAACGCGTTACAGATAAATGTTGCGGATGAGTTATGGAAAAAAACATTTGGGTAAGAGCGGACGGTTGAGTTATAGCATAACTCAACCAAGCGTTACGGTTGACTTATTAAAATCTGGTTGAGTTATGCTATAACTCAACCGTCCTTACGGTTGACTTATTAAAATCTGGTTGAGTTATGCTATAACTCAACCGTCCTTACGGCTGACTTATTAAAATTTGGTTAAGTTATGCTATAACTCAATTGTCCTTACGGCTGAGTTTTCACCCGATGGTTGAGTTGTCAAAAGTTTGGCTGAGTTATCACTACGACACAGTTGACTTATGAGCAACTGTTACGGTTGAGTTATCGTACAACTCAACCGTAATAGGCTGACTTATCGTACAACTCAGTCGTGATAGGCTGACTTATCATACAACTCAACCATTTGATAGTTGACTTATTAACAAAAAATAATAATTACTAGAATGTTATTCAGTTACGGCTGACTTATTAAACGATACGACTGAATTTGGCAGCAATTTTTTTGATTTTTGATTACTGTAATGTTTTTTTAATTACTGTAATATTTTTTATGTTGTGGCTGAGTTTTATATAGGCTGAGTTATTAATTGTTTGATGGCTGACTTGCCACGTCGAAAGCAACATCCATGTCAGCATTCCATGTCATCTTATTAATTGTTTGATGGCTGACTCTTGTTCTTATACTTCTTCTTCACTTTTCTTCTTCACCTAGTTCTTTCGACTTCTTCTTCACATTGTTCTTCACCTAGTTCTTTCTACTTCTTCTTCACATTGTTCTTCACCTTGTTCTTCTACTTCTTCTTCACCTTGTTCTTCATTTTTCTTTCATGGATTCAGTTCCGGTTCTAGTTGTTTCTGGTAATTGGGTAAAGACACAGAGATATGTATTTAACACCGATGATAGAGGTTGTATAGTTGTGCAAATAGATGGAGGCACAACACACGACAAACTTGTGAAGCTTGTTCTTGAAGACTACGGATTGGACGCATTTAGCCATGAGCTAAAGCTGAGCTACATGTTCTCGAACAAGGCACTGAAACTAATGGCGCATGATACTCCACCAGTTTTTGTCTCCAATGATCGATAGTTGCAATGTTTTTTGGGGCTATGGAAAACCGATCAGCTACGTCTCTGTGTAGAGTTTTCGGCGAAAGAGTCTACAGAAACTAGTGGAGTCGACAAGACCTTTCGTCTTCCCGTAAATATTATAACTCAGCCGTAAAGTCATATATATCAGTCATTTACTTTCATATTGTTTCTCGTGATAACTCAGCCATAAAACACAATAACTAAGTCGTAACATGAATCGAGGAGACTTTTCGTTTTCCTGTAAATATTATAACTCAGCCGTCAAGTCATATATATCATTCATTTACTTTCAAATTGTTTCTTGTGATAACTCAGCCATAACTCACTATAACTCAGCCGTCACATGACCTTTCGTTTTCCCCTAAATATTATAACTCAGCCGTAAAGTCATATATATAATCCATTTACTTTCAGATTGTTACTTGTGATAACTCTGCCATAACTCACTCTAACTCAGCCGTCACATGACCTTTTGTTTTCCCGTAATGATTATAACTAAGCTGTAAAGCGATATTTTGGCAGGAAACCATCAATTAACTTAATAATAGACATATTTTCATTCTAAATTTAAATTTTGAGTTATAATAATTTTAATATTCAATTGTTGGAGAAATACTTTTAGAAAAATAAAATTCTAAATTTGAATAATAATTATTTAATTATTTGCAATAATATCTTGTGATAAAAAGCTCACTTTATGAATTTATTATGCGTGTGAATTTGAGCAGGCACAAAATTAGTGATTTTTCGCGCTTCCCTAACAACACTTTTTGTGACATCGAGAGACGTTTTAATACATATTAGGAATCTGACAGAACAAAAGACCCAGGAAAGAAAGAAGAATACGTTTTCATATTATTGAGAAGACCCTAAACGATAACTCAGCCATAACTTTACCATAACTCAGCCAACCCTCAAATTAGAATGACTAAATAACCGACCAAACCGAACTGAACCGGAAACTATTTTTTCCATTATTTTTGGTTAATTACGGTTATATTCGGCTTGCTATCGGTTATATTAAGTTAATCGACTTAATTTGGATAACATTTGGATTATTTATGGTTATATATTCATCTAACCGACCCATAACCGGAAATAACCGAAAAGTAATTTCAAAAATTTTTAAATTTTCAAATGGTTATCATATTAATGTATCCAAATTACCACCTTAAACCAAACACAATATAACCAAAACCAAACTGTTATATTAAAACCCATAATGTTGGAAATATGAACCCTAAACCTCAAACCCTAACCCTAACCCTAACCCCTAAATGTCATTTTTTGAATGTTTTACACATTTTGATTAGACTGTGTAAAAATCAATTTTTGTCTATAATTATTACTTTTTATTGCTTATAATGATTGTAATATTCATTTTTTCATTCTATATTTTAATTTTGAGTTATAATAATTCTAATTTACACATATTTCATAAGTCAGCTGTTTATGTCGATAACACCGCCATATCAGTCAATTGTTTGAGAAATACTTTTATTAAAAAAAGAAAAATTTAAAAATTCAAATTCAAATTTTTAATTCTTTTTAAATAAAAAATCGCTAAAATCTCATTTATTACGCGTGTGGTTCTTAACAATAAACATAATTATTGTTTGCGTCTCCCCAACAACACTTTTGTATTCTCGAGAGGGTATATAATAAATTAATATATCTGTTGCATAACTCAGCCATAACTTTACCATAACTCAGCCAACCCTCAAATTAGAATTACTAAATAACCGACCAAACCGAACCGAACCAGAAACTATTTTTTTCCATTATTTTCGGTTAATTATGGTTATATTCGGTTAATTATCGGTTATATTAAGTTAATCTATCTAATTTGGATAACATTTGGGTTATTTATGGTTATATATTCATCTAACCGACCCATAACCGGAAATCACCGAAAAGTAATTTCAAAATTTTTTACATTTTCAAATGGTTATCATATTAGTGTATCCAAATTACCACCTTAAACCAAACACAATATAACCAAAACCAAACTGTTATATTAAAACCCATAGTGTTGGAAATATGAACCCTAAACCTCAAACCCTAACCCTAACCCCTAAATGTCATGTTTTGAATGTTTTACACATTTTGATTAGACTGTGTAAAAATCAATCTTTGTCTATAATTATTACTTTTTATTGCTTATAATGATTGTAATATTCATTTTTTCATTCTATATTTTAATTTTGAGTTATAATAATTCTAATTTACAAATATTTTATAAGTCAGCCGTTTACAAATATTACAAAATTTTTAATTAATTTGAATAATATATTGTGAGAAAAGCTAACTTTATGTATTTATTATGTGTGGATCTGAGCAGACACAAAATTAGTGATTTTTTGCGATTCCCCAACAACACTTTTTGTGATATCGAGAGACGTTTTAATTAGATAATTTATTAGGAATCTGACAGAACGAAAGACCCAGGAAAGAAAGAAGAATACGTACTAATATCTCATAACTCCGTAATTCATCACTCAGTCGTGTGAAGTATATAACTCAGCCGTAACTTAACCGTAAATCAGCCATAACTTTGAAAATAGACAAATCAAACTCATCCTTATTTATACTTAAAACGTAAAAGTAAAACACTCAAAGAAAGGGAAACATAGAAATGGAAACTAGATAAAACTTCCAAAATCAGTAAATACAAAGAAAACATATATCAACATAAGAATGGAGGATCTCAAGTGATCACCAGAACTGAGGTCATGTTTCTCACCTTCCAAACCAGAGCCGCTTGAAGCTGTCATTTTTAAATAAAACGTAAACAATTATCTCCTAGAAAAGTTTCACAAATCATCCACCTAAGAATAAGATAACCTGCAAAACAAAAGCAAACAGTAATAAGCAAACCAAAAACTAATTAATAGATATTTGCAAATTTCAAAACCTCAAAACAACATTTAGACTCCAAATGTATAGCTAATGTCATTGTTAGGAATAATCAAGAAAACTATCCTTAGTCTAAAAAAATCTAGCTTTATCGAGCTATTCAATTCAATCGCAACTCATATTACTTCCCCAAAAACGCAATTGACAATATAAATGAAAACTTGAAGCAACAAGAACCAAAGGTGTCTCACTTTAAAACCCTTCATCATCACTATTAAACCAAAACTGTGAAAAAAGCATTAAGGTTGAAGAGTTTGCAAGAATCTGTGAATCAAAAGTGTTCTGTCCACATCAAGAATCTCCCCAATATCCTCAATTCAACAAGTTCAGCAAAGACTAACTGAGAATATAAAACGACACGAAGCTCACAAAAGAGAAGAATACAACTAGTTTAAATAAAATCAATCCAATCACACAGCTCATATTGCTTCTCCAAAAACCAAATTGATAAAGAATAAAAGCACTTCATGTATCACCAATGGACAATAAAAATCAAAACTTTAAGCAACAAGCATCAAAAGTGTCTCACTTTAAAACCCTTCTCAATCAAATTTGTGAATAAAAAGCATTAGGGTTGAATAGTTTACAAGTTCAGACCAAGAATCGTATAATATTAGAGAATAAACGAGAAATACTTGATCAATCATAGGCATTAATCCAATATTTGACTTGATGAGTACAGAATACGATCAACCTGAATGAGAGATAATGCAAATATATTATTGACTTTGCGGTAAGAAAACCATTATAATATATGACAATAACGATTGATCTTGATATATAACCAAACCTTGATGAGTCCTGTCTTTTTGTCAAGTTCATATTTGACCTTGCTTCCTTTTGTGATCTCCACAACCTAATCATCATCATCATCATCCAAAGACAAAATAATTCAAGAATCCATCACATAACAAGATTCTCAAAACAGTAAAAGAAACATACCACGTTGAAAATCTGTGGAGCTCCAGGTCCTACATATAAATTATGAATTAGTCCCAAAATACAAAACACAAAAAGCATGCAAAAAAAACTGAATTAGGTATGATTTTGTTTACCAATCTCAAGATCATGCCATGGATGTGCTGCTACAGAACGTCTTGACAAGGATGAGAGAATCCTCTCGTTAAGATGAGGAGCAGGTCGATGCAGCTTCTGGTCTTCGTTCCCTTCTTTACTCATCTGTTTTCAAAACGTTACGAATCAAAAACTCAAAATTGGGGCAGAGAGAGAAAGAGAGAGTATCAATCGAATCAAAAATACCAAATTTATTGCAGAATCATACCCCACAAGAGAAAAACAATCTTTTTAGAGCAGATTTAAGATCGATAATACCAAAATTAAGATATACATTTCTATTGATATAACGTATCGATAAATAAAAGATCTACGCCAAATCTGTTCAACTTTGTTTTTTTCTCTTTCTAAAGTCGATTGAGATTTGAAGCAATATCCAGTAGATTAAACATCAAAAAGCATCCAACTTTGACGGTTTTTAGGAGAAAAATGTACCTTTGGATCGAAACAGCCGAAGAACAAAGTCAAAAGAAACATTTAGTCATTCAAGAACAATGACAACAAAATCAACGAGAGAGGACGAGAGACGACGAGAGAGAGGTGTCTTTTTTTTTGGGCTATGAACAAAGAAACTGTTTGTTTTCCTCTTTTGACCTAAACAAGAAAAAACAATTGTCCATTCTGAAAAAAAAATTGTTTAGTGACGTGGAAAATCGAAAATGATGTGTATTTAACTTGCTGATGTGTATTTTTTTATATTTTTTTACTCAAAATCGAAAAACTAAATCCAAAGGGTAAATTGTAATTACACCGAGGGCACTAAACATTTGAGTAATTTTCAGTGTTTAATAACATATGAGTAATAAACCAACTTTTGGATAACATTTGAGTAATTCATTCTGTTTAAAAAACCAAACCCTATAAAAACATCAATTAGTATAGGTGAAACATATATACCGCACCAACACAACAATAGTCATTAGTATAGATGTGAAGTTCCACAAGTTATATACTCTCAAACCATTGATCCTTCCCTCCAACAAGCTCCTTAACCTCCACGATCTAACACAAGAAAAGAAAAACATTAGCTGATCTGTGTGAACAGAAAGAATATAACAAATGGAAAGAAGAGACTGTAAAAGAGGCAACAGGGAGCAATGACAGATCAAAGGCATCATCCTTCAAGATAAACTGAGACATGACAGCAAGAACATCATCTGAGAAACAGAGAACCAACAGAACCCAATATTAAATAATAAAAACAACTGATAGAGAAAAAGGTTTATAGATGTGAGGTAACCTGAAAGTTCAACTCAGAAATCAATCGCACTCCCACAATGTTTTTTTTTTCTCTCTCTCTTCGAACCTCCCACATAGTAATCCTGGTTCCTGTTGATCTGCATCAAAGAGAGACATTAGCTGATCTAAAAAAACACTAAAATAAAATAAAAGGGAAAAAGGAGACCGTCAAAGAGGTAACAGGATCCAACGACGACGACAGATCAAAGGCATCCTTCAAGTTCAAGATAAACTGAGACATAAAACAGAACAAAAGGTGGAGTTATAATTGTAATAAAAAAGTTAATAAAGAGATGAAAAAGACTACCTGAAGATGTAGCGCAGAGAAAGCAAAAACGATCCATCAAAACCATCACCAACCGATCAAAGCATCCTCCTTCCTCCACAATCTAAAATATTAACAGAGCCAAGAAGAGTTAAAAGAGCATTGAATGATTCAATTTAGAAAATTAAAAAAAACCTAGAAGAATATCATGAATTAGAGTGACAACGATCAGTCAAAGCCATCACCGATATCAAAGCCTCCACAAACCTAAACCAACAAAACAAAAAAACAAAAAGTTAATAACATGTAATTAGAAATAAACCACCGAACCAAAGAGACAATACAGAATCAAATAGGGATGGGTTTAGATTAAGGAGCCTGCGAGAACGCCATGATCATATCATAACTGGCTTCCAAAACTCCTGCAAAAACCGTAAGGAACATGAACAAAAAGAAGAAGTAAATTAAAAACGTGTGTGAAGAGGAAGAAGAAAACCCTTTGAAGAAGTAGTACAGAGAAGAAGCGTGTCCATCAAAGCCATGATCACTCTCATCATCCAAAACCTGAAACAACATAACAGCATGTGAATAGCATGAACATATATAAAGCAACCTATGCAATTTAGAAACCAAACCTTAAAAAATCCAATGATCGATCGGTTCAAAAAAGAAAGCAACCGATGCGCAATATTTAAAAAACCAAACCCTAGAAAATCCAGTGATCGATCGGTTCAAAAAAGAAAAGCAACCGATGCGCAATATGTAAAAACCAAACCCTAGAAAAGAAACAAGCAAGTGAAATCCAATGATCGCGGTTGAGAAAAAACAGATACTGAGTTTTAGAATCGTAACGCTCGGAGAGATGAAAATCCACTGATCGATTAGAAAGAAAAAGAGACGAGTTAAGAAGAATGTGACCGACCACCACCGTACGCTCGGAGTCGGAGTGATCGTTGTACAGAGAGAGAGGAACTAGAAGAAAAATAAAAATAAGGAAAGATGTGATGATGTGAGAAAAGAGTGTGAGAACCTTCTTTTATAGATGAGGTTTCTATTTCCTTTTTTCTTTTCCAATTCCTTTTTTTTTTTTTTTTTTTTTTTTTCCAATTTTCTTTTGTTTTCCCCCAATTTCTTTTTATTGATATGCTTATTATTATTTTTTTCCTTAATATTTTTTGAATAGGCTTCGATATGTTGTAATAAGAATATTCAGAGCTTGTCAGCTTGTGACTCTAGTCCAATATTAGTTTATTTTGATACACCTTCTTTCACTGTACAGGAGCCAATCTTGATATAGCATAATCTAGCATCAGTTCCTCTCCTCTGTTCTTCTTCCCTCCATTATTGATCGTTGTCACTCTCAGGAATACATCAGCTGCCTTAAATGTAAATTCAACTGGTAGATTACCCAGCTTTCTCAGATTAAAAACCTTGTACTTGTCCAAGCTTTTCAAAAGTATAACCTTTCTCAGGCTGTTCCAGCTCTTCTTGGTCTCTCCTTGATGTTCTTTCTCCTCTTTATGTGAGTTAGGTGATTCCGAAACAATCTCTTCGTCAGACAATGACTCAGGTTTCTCTGAGAGAATCGTAGCTGAGATAACAAGTGCTGTCAAAAATACAATCATCAGCTGAGGGAGTTGTAGTTTTATCGACCATTAAAACAGAATATATGTCATTCACTAAGTTCTTAAGAAAGCATTTACTTAGACGTAAGAAAGCAGATTCAACCATTGTCCAAACGAAGCAACAATCAAACTATCAGACAAATTCAACTCTTAAGAAATAGATTCTACTTGATAGAGAAAGGTCTCAAAGAACATGATAGTAAATCTCAATGTTTCAAAACAAGGTCTAAACAAAAATTTCCAAAAAAGAGAGAACAATTCAATCTTGAATCCTCCTCTCTCCTTAGTCTGCCTTGGAAGCAAGAGCAGCAGCTTGACCTCTGAGACGACCGGTCCTCCTTGCAGCAATAAGACCAACCTTTTGTCCAGGTGGTGCATCACGACGAACCGTACTAGCGTGACCAATATGTTGATGGTTACCTCCTCCATGAGGATGCTCAACTGGATTCATAGCCACACCACGAACCTTAGGCCAGCAGTTTCTCTTCACACGGTACTTGTGGTAAGCATTACCAGCCTTGAGCATTGGCTTCTCTGTCCTTCCACCACCCGCAACTTGACCAATCATGGCCCTGCATCCACTTGGAACAATCTTCTTTGATCCCGATGGCAACTTAATCCTGTCAAAACCATGTACAAATCTGTAAATGTAAGAACAAATCCATTCTCAAAACAGAGACGTTGGTAACAACAATCTATAATCCAATCCTAGGCAACTAAAAACTGAAACGTAAGGTATACTAAACACACAGTTCTCATATTACAATCCAGTAGAGCTAGCTTTGAATCCAATGACCATTAAAATGTTAAAACTTGGTGTGAAGAACTAAAGATAAGCATTTCTAATCAAATCTAACGCAATCAACCAAAATGATCAATCAGGTATATCAAAACCATTTCAGCAGAACATCACCAGCAAAAGTATAGAATACAATAATACCTGCTAGTGTCGTTATCAGGGTTGTGAGCGATAACAATGGCGTAATCACCAGAAGCTCTAGCCAAAACACCACGATCACCAACATGATGCTCAACGTTACAAATAACAGCTCCTTCAGGGATAGATCTGAGCGGAAGAACATTTCCAACGACTAGAGTAGCTTTCTTCCCACAGTAAAGAAACTGACCGGTGTACATACCTTCAGCAGCGACGAAGAGCTCCTTCTGTTTCTTGAAACGGAAAGGATGACGGAAGGAAACGCGAGCTAAAGGAGCACCACGTCCAGGATCGTGAATGATCTCGGTGACAACACCTTTGAGGTAACCATTTCTCTCGCCGAAATCGAGGCTCCTGAATTTGGCGGGACCTTTACGGTGGTGAGTGTGGGATTTGAAGACTGAACCAGCTCCCTTACGTTGAGCTCTGATGACACGACCCATGGCTGATGATTATCGTCTTCTTCCTCCTTCGGATTACGGCGAGTAACAGCAATGAACAAAATCAGGTTTATATCCCACAGTCTCTCTCAAAAACCCTAGCGGACTAATGGGCCTTATTGACAAGCCTGTTAAAAAGCCCAAACTACAAAAGATCTTGAATCTTTATTTTGGATAAATCAAAAATCCAGGAGCTAAACCAGTGCACCCGTCCGCAGCGGATAACTGTCTCCTCGTATTCCGTTTTTGAAAAAAAAATGTTTTATCCATAAAAATGGATTTTTTTTATAAAGTAATAATTAAAAAAAGGGTATTCCTTTTGAAATAGAGAGAGAGAGGTGTTGTCTCTATGTGGAGCGTCAAAGTTGAAATAAAGCGACAGCCCAAATCATATATACACATACACACCGCTCCCTTCTTCTCTGGCACGCTCCTCCCACTTTCTTTCTTTCTTTCTTTCTTTTATCTCTGTAGCTCGATTTTGATATTCGCACAACACTCTCAACAACTCTAAGAAAATCATCAATCGTCTCCTACCCGGTACGTATGATGCTTCTATCCTATTTCACGTTTCTGCTATTTTTTTTTTTGTTGTTTCCCTATAAAGAAGCTTAGAAATTGTATAGTGTGTTGATTTTTATAATACTTTGTGTTGTATGTGAGATTAGTGTATTGTGTATAGCTGATGATTTAATGTGTAGTTTTCCTCGCTCATTGAGTTGTGATTTGAATTTCTTTTTTTTGTTAGTAATTTTTTTCAATGAAAAAATAAATAACAAATAAGGAAAGAAATCATTAAATGTCATTCAACTACAGAGAATAGAAAAAAAGAAAGAAACAACAAAACGGTCATTGTTTGAGAGCTGAATGAAAACACACAGTATAATAAATATATAGCGGGATTTTGTCGGATGAAATTGAAAGTTACATTTACGGAAGATTTTTGTGTTTCCTTTTTTTTTTTTTTGTATCTTTGTTCAAATTTCAAAACTTTTTGTAGTTTTTGGTTTTTTTTGTCTTTTTATTATTAAAGCTCCTCAATATATCTCTTCCTTTTTCTACGGATTGTTAACAGAGTTTCTTGAGAGAGGTAACAAAAAAAAAAAAAATGGACGGTAGTAGAGGTTGGCCATGGAAGAGAAAGTCTTCAGACAAAGCTACGACAGATAAACTAGTTGTTGCAAACGAGTCAACTCCTGTTTGTTCTTTGTCCTACTTGGCTTCTCTCGAGAATCAGGTTCTTCTTTCATCTATAATAGTACCATGTAGTTATAGCTCTGTTAGATAAAGATTCCAATTTTGAAGTTTTTCTTTTTCGGTGTGTGTGTGTGTGTTAGGAGAAGTGTAAAAACACAAACTATGTTCAGATTACTATGGATTCATACACGCATATGAGTAAAATGGAGGATCAGGTCAAGTTGTTTGAAGTTGAAGTTAAGGATCTTAGAGATAAACTCACTCTTGCTCACTCTGAGATCAATACTAAAGAATCTTTGATTCTTCAACATGCCAAAGTCGCTGAAGAAGCTGTTTCTGGTCAGAGCACCTTTATAGTACTTGAAATGTTGTTTGAGCATTCTTGTGTGTTTTTGTTGCTGATTAGTCTTTTGTTCTTTTTAGGATGGGAGAAGGCTGATGCAGAAACTTTGACACTTAAACGTCAACTCGAGTCTGTTACACTCTTGAAGCTTACTGCCGAGGATAGAGCTTCGCATTTGGATGATGCGCTGAGAGAGTGCACGAGGCAAATAAGGATTGTGAAAGATGAGAGTGACCAGAAGCTCAAAGATGTGATTCTTGCTAAGACCACTCACTGGGACAAGATCAAATCCGAGCTTGAAGGTAAGATTGATGAATTGAGCCAAGGACTTCACCGAGCAGCTTCTGACAATGGGGCACTTACTAGATCGTTGCAAGAACGATCAGAGATGATAGTAAGGATCAGTGAGGAAAAGTCTAAATCTGAGGCTGATGTGGAGAAGCTGAAGACTAATCTTCAGTTGGCTGAGAAAGAGATTAGTTCGCTGAAGTACGATGTTCATGTTGCTTCAAAAGAAGTGGAGATCCGCAACGAAGAGAAGAACATGAGTTTGAGGTCAGCGGAAATCGCAAACAAACATCATCTGGAAGGAGTTAAAAAGATTGCAAAACTTGAAGCAGAGTGCCAAAGGCTAAGAGGGCTTCTTCGAAAGAAGCTTCCTGGTCCAGCTGCTATGGCTCAAATGAAGATAGAAGTTGAAAGCTTAGGGCATGAATTCACAGACCCTCGAGCACAGAGAGGCATAGCTCAAAATCCTAGTCACAATGCACACATCGCAAAGGCAGAGATTGCTACTGATCATAAGTTGGAAGAGTGCAAAAGAGAGAATGCATATCTCAAGAGACATACATTGGAGATGGAGGAAGAGATCCAGACGCTTAAAGTACATCTCGCTGCACGTAACAATGAACTGCAGGTTTCAAGAAATGTATGCGCTAAGACTCTTGGAAAGCTCAAGATTCTTGAAGGGCAGATGCATATGTTTCACAATGACAAGAATGCTCTGAAATCAAATATCATAAATCTTTCTGAAAGTCCATCCAGTGTCACCTCAGTATCCGAAGATGGGTTTGATGAAGAAGGAAGTTCCTCTGAGTGTGGTCCAGCAACCTCAACAGATTCTCATAAAGTAAGAAAAGTATGTGTTGATGGTTCCTCAAATCCTCGGAGTTCTAATAGACTGGAGTTAATGGATGACTTCTTAGAGATTGAGAAGTTGGCAGCGAATGATCCAGATGGAGCTAACTCAGCTTCAAAATCTTCCAATAGTGCCTGCAGTAGTATATCTGTTTACAAACAGTCCGCTAGTAAGTCCAGTGAGCAAGATGAGGATACAACAACACTTGATCAGCTGTTAACGGTTCTCCACTCAAGAACCAACAGGATATTTGAATCTCAAGAGGGCATTACCATTGAGAAAATCGTTGAAGCGGCAAGACTTTCGATCCAAGAGATGCAAGGATCATCACCCAAAAACCTCTCAAATCTTCTGTTTGAAGTTGCTGATGAAACTCTAGAGAAGCATGTTTTGCCATCTCAGGATACCAAAAGCAACGGAAATGTGGAGAAGAACACAAAGAAACAAGATTTTGAAAGCGACAAGGTTACATTGCTAGTTAAAGAGGTTGACGAGTCAGATTCTGATCCACTGGGAGACACATTACCTAAGACAGAGGATCACCGTGTAGATAATGAGCTGGATGATTCATCATGCAAGAGCTTGTTGAAAGAGGTGGAACAGCTTAAGTTAGAGAAAGAGAACATTGCATTAGAATTATCAAGATGTTTGCAGAATCTTGAAAGTACAAAGGCAGGGTTGGAAGAAAAAGAACAGCTCATATCGAAGCTGAAATCACAGCTCGCTGCTTCAGAAGATCTCCAAAGCTTGGCTGAAACACAGCTTAAATGCGTGACTGAGTCATACAAATCACTTGAACTCCATGCCAAAGATCTAGAAGCTAAAGTGAAAAGCTTGGAAGAAGAGACAGAAAGACTTGAAATGGCTTTCTCCACAGAAAAGCGTGGCCATGAGGAGACTCTAGCTAAATGCAGAGACCTTCAAGAACAATTGCAAAGGTATTAACAACTATAACATACTTAAATCTTCCACTATGCATAGTTTGTTTTGCTAATTTTGACTTGTGCTGAAGGAATGAGACTTGCAAAAAGTGTTCATCATCCAAACTCCAACCTAATCAGGTACACTTCTTACTTATCTTTTTTCATCCGTTTCGTTACATATACTATTCAAATGCAATAAGCCCCTTGACTAAAATTTACAATGTTCTTGTTTCCAGGAGAAAGACATAGCATCTGCAACAGAGAAGCTTGCAGCTTGCCAAGAAACAATTCACTTACTCAGCCAACAGTTACAATCCTTACAACCTGACAGCAACCACAGTATTCCCAAATCTCAATCCCCTGAGAAGAACCTTCAACAGCACAAAACCTCAGAACCAACACTGAACTCTTCACTAGATGATTTACTCCATGATCATATCATCCAACCATCTCGTTCTGTTAGACACACAGTAAATCCAACAGTTCACGCAATCATCAAGTCTAGCTCTGTTTCTTCATCATCCAAAGACGATAATGAGAAGCATACGCGCGGACTAGGCAGATTTTTCTCCTCTAAACAGAAGAACAATGGACGTTAAAACGCTAAAAGATAAGACACTCATTATCTTTTGGTTCGTTTGATTTTTCAATTTCCTTCTTGATATGTGTATATGTTTATATGCGTTTTGAGTATTTGAGAAGAGAACAGTACTAGTCAAGATCAGTCTTCCTCTTGTGTACTCTACACACTTAGGGCATACGTCTCTGAATTGACTAAACCGGACTATAACCAAGACCGAATAAAAGTGTTGCTACAAAACCGACTACAAGAAAACAAAAACAAAAATTTCATATCCAGTTCGAATATTTCTGACTTCTAAAGACCAAAACCGATAACCATTTATGTCCTTCCTACATAAAAATCTCAATGTATACAAAAATTCAAGAGCACATCATTAAAAAAAGGAAAAGTAAAAACACAATATTCTTTGGTAAAGATGTATTCATATCATATTTCAATATGTCAAAAATAATAAATGTATGTAGGTGGGAAAATCATTTAATGGCAATTCTATTTGGTCAATTTATCATATATATTGAAATGATCATGTTCCCGTTAAGACTTTGAAATTTTTTGATATACTTGAGAGTTGAACTGATCATAACGAGTAACTTCGATATTTTGGGATAATATAAAACATTCGATCGAAATTAAACTACAAAGCATAAACAAAATTAAGTTATTTTATGTCAGAATTTTCATATATATATATATACATCAAATAAATCAAGTGTTGGTGGTCTAGTGGTTTTCTGAAGTTTTAGTTGGGATGTGAATATCCATGAAAATGACTCTACCAGAAAAATAAATCAAGTTTTTTTCAAAGGACAGTTGGGTTAAGCTTCAGAAGAATCAAAATTATTAGACAAAACAAAAATAGGAACGTGAGGTCCATGCAACACAAAATCAATAATGTAAAGTATTCAGATGGATTTCTAGAAAGAAAAATATAAGAAATTTGAAAAAGTTTGAAAAAGGACAGGACACAGATCAAACAGATAATGGTCATCAATGTCAAGCAGACAAGGTATAAACTCAAAGCAACTTGACAGTATGGGCAAGCCAGAGTTTGCACAGACAAATGCTATTTTTTTTCTCTTCATTGTCTTTAAGTCTTTTTATTGAATAATACATACGTTTATTTGGTTTGTATTCTACTGAATATGATATTTGAAAATTATATGTGTCTTCTTGTATTCTATGATAACTGTGTGCGCTTATTGGAATAAATCGCAATAAAAAAGAAGATGAAGAGAAGAGTCAAGATAGAAGAGACATTGTGGCTTTTTTTTTTTTTTGGACAAAGAAGAGACATTGTGGCTTACATGTTCTTCTGCCTTTGAAACAACTCATCTCTCCAAACCCATTTTCAAACACACATTGTCTTTTTTTCAACAATGTAGGATAAAATAAAGAACTATAAAAAGAAAAACAAAAATCTATGTAATAACAAAAGGATTTAATTAAATAATGAGAATTTTAGATTTTCCTTCAAAAATTAGATCATGCACTAAACTAGTAATAATGAATGGTACGAGACAAATGGAACAAATGATATAGATCATGATAACGAAAAGACTTGAAAGCAATAATTCTTATAATCAATTTAGAACGTAACCCCACTCAAATAGAAATTACTGTATACACTAGGTATCATATCATATATTTATGAATTTATGGAAAAAACTGTTTAGCAGAATATTTCATATCGACATCTAAACTAATTAATGTGACTCCTATACTCTTATATGAATTTCACTACGCCATAAACAAGGTGCATTCAACGAAAGTAAACCCCTAATCGAAGCTAGGGTTTCCTATATGGAGGAATTTAATAATGGTTTGGAGAAATGATTTTGTTGATGACCGTTCGGTAAATTATTATTTTGATTGTTTCAGCTGGCTTCGTAGATATTTGACTTGTGAAACAGGGCATTGACGCCATACCCAGAGACGGCCAGACGTATAGTAGAAACAAGATTGGAACCACAAATGGTAAAGGTTAATGTTTGGCCATTATGGTTGATAGACCATGCAAAATTTGCGAATTTACCTTTTTGTGTATTCTATGTAGGTTGATTATATGTTATTTATGTTGTATATTAGTTTTCATGTTACTTGAATAAACATTTTTGGTCATACAGAGATCTATACATAAAACAAATAAAACAAGTTTTAATTATTTTATTTTTTTGATGTTGTGGTAAAATAAATTATATTCTTGTCAAAGTAACTTCTTAATTTAACAATTTGTACAGTGTTTCTAAACAATCATATGTTCCTAACATAGTTAAATATCATTTTTGTAGGATAGAAAGAAAACTACATATATATTGTAAACAAGAACAATAACGTATCCAGTATTTATAAACTACAATCAAATCTCTCGTTCCTAACAGAATTAAAACTTCAACTTTGTATGATGAATAGAAAATTTACATATTGTAAAACAAGAGATGAGAATAACAACTTAGTACTGCTGCTGTACTGATCAGAATGAAAACACTTGATTCAAAAATTAATACAAATAAAAAAAACTAGCTATTCCTCTCAAGAACCAACGGTCAACAATACACGTTGACTTGAGGGAAAAGTCGCCCACCCAAACTAATATACAGAATATTTAGAAAATAAATAGAAACAAGACAGCGAAAATATATAAAAAGGAAAGAAAAATCCCGAGAGTGGTTAATTAAAAAAAAACTGTTAGATATATTAATACAGCCACAAATCTTGAGTCGATGCGTAACGCGATCCTCGCCATTTGCTTCCGTCTTCTTAGCAAAGAGAAGAAAAAAAACCCTAAATAATATATATTTCTTAATTAATTTTTGTTTCTTGACTTTCTTGGTAATATAGCTAGTTTCGATGCTCCGATCTTCCGAGTCTAGAGTGTGACAATGTGTGATCAAACCTTTATATCCTCAAAGGGGAATGATCTCGAGGGAATGACAAATTGAGCTATAATAATCAGATCGACTCCTCTAAACATGTATGTAGAGTTTTATCTAAACATGGAGATGAGAGATCGAAAGACGACTTCATCACAAGGAATTGTGATACCCATCTCGTGCTCAAACCCAAACTCTTCCTCAGCTAGTTGTAGGAGTGTCTGGAACTCATGATGATCTAGCCATGAGATTGGGACCACATAGCGACTTCGGTGTTGACCGACATAGACCGGGAAATGACCTTTTGGCACGTCGTTGAAGTAGCAATTACCTTGATTCTTCTTTCCTAGACTTGAGCACCTCTTCAAGATTTTCTTTAGAGATGCTGCTTGAGATACCGCTGCTTTGTTCGACTTCTTTATCGCCATTTTGAGCTTATTCTGTAGAGAGAGAACTAGACAGCTAGAGAGAAGAGAGAGAGAGAGAAAGTTTGGTATGTTTGAAGAAAGGTGTGGATGTGAAGGTGGTGGGAGAAATATGGAAGGGTATTTAAAGGCACAATGAGAGAGAAAAACTGGAAAATTTTATTAAAAGTATTAAAGAAAAATCATATCTTTTTTTAACATAGATTTTTTAGGTTTACTTATGACTTTTTAGAAGATTTGTGACTAGGTTATATGTATTATATACACAATAACGACTAATTCATGCAGAACCACATGAAGTGTTTTCCTTGGTGATCACATTGAAAGCCGCGTAAGTACGTAACATATATATATATATATATATATATAATACAATTGGCAAACATCTATAACTATTTATTTCATCGATCGAACTCAAAACACTTGTTTATGCGTACATTAAAATCTCATAAAAGTTTAAACAGTTTTTTAATTTATTTATACAGGATGTATGGTTCACTGTAACACCCAACCATTTTCAAGGTTAAGTTTTTTTTACAAGCCCATACCCCAGAGTAGTCAAAAATGGTCTATCAATTTTGTTTTGCATCAATCTCCTATTGAACTCAGTAAAATTGAAAAAAAAAAACAATGCACTTACTTAAGTTTTTCGTATACAACTATATCAAACCATATATCAACGAAAAAAATTCCAATGTGAAAGCAAATATGATCATGTGGGATGTAGGAAAGAGGGCAGTTTTAGAGACAATGCCAGAAGGGGGAGAGAGGGCAAAACTATGCAAAAGAATGCATACAAAATAAATTAGGAGGGTCTTATAAATTACGTAGGGACTATGAACATTAATTACCCTACATTGTCTCCCTTTGGTGTTTTTATTTTAGACACAACTCTACGAATTAATACAAGTAGTGTCTGTTTTCTCTTCACTTGTTATGAACTGTTCTTCAGATTTTGTCTCTACTGAAACTTCCAATTCTGTTACAACTAATTTATGAATAAATTGATAAATAATATCATGGCCGTTAATCGATTTAGATACCCGTTTGTCATAAATTGAGTCCGTTGCAAAAGGATTACGGACGAAGTATAAAGATATGTGAAGCAAAGTACGTACTTGCAACTCCAAGATCACATGTCTTTTGCTACAACTAGAGTTGCCAACACTTTAATATGCCATTCTTTTTTCTTTTTTTTCTTTTCTTTTTTAATCTACATATTAAGAATTTCAGATGTACAAAATAAACAAAATGGTCGTAGTTAATTCGGTCTTCGGTGGTTTTATATTTTGTCGGTTAAAGTCGATAACCAAATTCACTGAGGACATATTGGTTATTGCGCGTTCATGTAATCACCATCATGTGACAGTATATATAATGACCGACCTAAACTCAAATAATATGTTGGTCACCGTCAAATTACAATTTGTATTACATATAAAATAAGTACCATTCGCAATAATCAGCTGAAATTGATAGATAGTGAAAAGATTAGAAAGGGAATCTTTTTGGGCTCACTTGAAAATTTTATCAAAGAGTTAGAGCTTAATTTAGAACTTACAAACCATACATATGATCACTACATCATGTACAGAAGATTAATTGCATGACAATAATTAAGATGGACAATTAACTAATTTGTTAACTAAAAATATAATTATCTAACAGTTTTCTCGATATAATTAATATATTTATATAGTATGCGTATTGCTTTGCACTTTAAAACTATGTACGTTTATTATAATTATATGGGGAAATATGTAGCAATATAATAGATCTTGTCCCCATGTGAAAATTTGAAATTAAAAACAAATGCTTAGGTTGTAACCTAATCTTTTGTTTAATTGATGGTATCAAATCCATGCAAGTTCCCATCTCATTCCTCCGATGCCTTGTGATCCACGTACTTCTTTCCCTATTCAACCTTCTTATTTTTCTTTTCTTTTTCTCTCTTTTTTTTTCCCCATTCATTTCAATGTGATGAATCAGTCAACATCATCAAAAGATTTCACATTTGGCTTTGTGATAATTCCAACCGAATTAATAGCAAATTTTCCGTGGTAGAAACCCCATATCGTGTATAACTTGATAGCCAAAAAAGAGAATTTTTAGTTTCACTGAAAATGACTTTCTGGCTGTATCTACAATACTATCTAATTCGTCTAGTCAGTATTTTTTTTTTGTTTGTTTAATCAGGTGAATTCACAATTACTGCAAAAATTATTGGTTCTCAATAGTTGTAAAACCTCTACATTCTACAGTACGTTAGACCTAACAATGGTGAGATGGCGTACGTGAATTCACTGGAATCAAGCTCTAACTTGTTTATTCCGTCGATTCAATCCCCATGTGTAATGCCTCCTTTTGTTCGGCTCTGGCTTCCAACCCGTAAATTTAACTATCTAACGAGACTGTTCCCTTAGTCGAGAAGTTTTATAATCAATAAATTTCAAGTACAACATCTTAGGGTTTCTATAATCAAGAAGCGTCAGCTACTAGCCAAGACTGTTTTAAGATTTGCTTAATGTAAAGTAAACCTTTTAAGATTTGTTTTGTTTTTATAAAGATATCAGCATCTTTCAAGATATAACGACAAATAGAAAGAAATAAGAGAGAAGATTGTTTTGTCGACAAAGAAGAAAAACGATTAAGATCAGTTTGGCTTCAACCGTTACATTTAATAGGGGCGGGGATATATAATTGAATATGTAGTAAATCTTCTTAAAACCATATACATTAAAAACGATAAAATTGACACTGTTTGTGGAAAGGGAAAAGAGCAGAAAGTTAAAAACTAAAATCCAAGACGTGGAAGATGTGATTTGTCGTATATATAGGGTAATATATAATTTGAAGAAAGCAAAACAAAAATAAGAGATGGTGTGTGTGGGGACAAACAAAGGAGAAGAGGACAGTGAGAGAATCAGGTGGAAGCGAAAGGAACCAACAACACTTGGCTGTCCTGAATTGGCGCTTGTGTTGTGGTTATAACTTGTAGACATGATCCCTCACGCTCTTCATTACCCCCACAACCCCAATTCATCATCTTAACCAACTTTTCCACGATAATAACTCGCTGGATTTTAACCCAAATTACACCATGTTTTCATTCAAAAAAAAAAAAAAAAAAAAAAAACAAATTACACCATGTCCTGTTCAGTATTGATTTTGGTATATTCGTTTTTTAGTTGCAAAAGTTTATTCTATTAGACTAGTTTGATATTTTTTCTTCTTTTCTCTTATATACATCTTCACATATTAATTTTAAATTGTCGTTTTCAAAAGGAAATATCACATTTGTTATTTTTTTGGTAAAACATATTTTTGAAAATTAGCCTAGACAGAAAGATTGGAGTAAAGTGAATGGTGACAAATATCAATAAACAAATGACTATTTTATTATTTTGTGGGATAAAATTCTGTTTGCCTTCGGAATTTTCCTACATTATGTATTATCATAATATAAATTGTTTGTCTCCTTGTCTTTATTCATTTTTAACTTTGACATTCGATATACGAAAGGCAAACGCAAAATTTTCATATGAAACAGTCATGCCAAAAAGCTGAATTATGTGATCTTGAACCTGGATTCTTGTCTAAACCTAGATTGAAGTATATATATGCTTTTTGGAAAACTACTAATAACAATAGTTTTTGTACCTAAGAGCTAAGACAATTACATGTCTACAACAAAAATAATACACTCAACCCACTATAGTACAAAAGAGATAGATTTTGCAAGGTAGGTATGATGTGATGTAGTTAGAAGGCAAAGTCACCTATCAGTTTTCGGCTTTAGAATCAATTTTATTTTTTTTCCTCATTTTTTCTCCAAATTCAGAAGCCACAAAAGGGACGGTTCCTAACGACAAATATACATAAAGATTAGAATTTTAGAGTTATTCTGAAAGAGCATTTTTCCCAATTTCCCTACGAATTAAATTTCCAATTCAAAAAGCTATAAAAGGGACAGCTCCTTACGACAAAATGCATAAAAGAAAGGGATAAGTAATTTTTAAAAAAATTTTCTTTCTTTTTCCAACTTCCTTACAAATACAATTTCCAATTCACAAACTATTAAAAGGACAGCTCCTAACGACAAAATGCATAAAAGTATATTGATATGAAGATATTTTTTAAAGATTTTTTTCAAAATTTTCTTACACATTAATTTCCACTTCGATACAAAATGCATTGAAATTCAGATATTATTAAATAGTTTTTTTTTTCCAATAAATATCATGAAAACTAATTTTCACTCCAATACAAAATTTTATTAAAAATTCAGATATTAGTTTCCAATCCAAAGGGACCACTTTTAAAAAGAAAATAGATTTTCAAGAATATACACATGTGAATAATGCCTCAACCACCATCAATACAAGAAATTAACTTAGAAAATATATTTAGATGTTAATAAACAAATATATAATTTTTTTTTTTTTTTGGCAACAACCAAATATAGAAATATATGTCTGCTAAATCCACAGAATTAGATCTAAAGAGAGAGTCACAAAAGAGTTGCTCATATCCCTAAACTGTGTAGGATCCATGTCTGCAAAAATCTATGACTCTCCCATGTGGCACTTATTCTTCCAACAACAACTCAGCAAAGTCGGAGAGCACCATATAGTACAGGAGGCAATAACTGTCGATGTCACGATGGTGGAAGAATTTAATCCTATCTACTTGTTTCTGCCACTGATTTCTCTTCTATACAAATGAAAATAACATGATTGACTCGACGACCATTAATTGAACAGTCAGTTTTAATAATTTGCCACAAAAAGAAGATATGCACAACGTCTTTCAAAAGATACAAGTTAAAAACTTCTTGACCAATTGACATCCTTGACAGGTATGCACAACTTCTTGCATTTGAAACAGTCCAGGCTGAAAAAGTTGGATTATGTGATCTTATAACTGGATCCTTGTTTAAACTAATTGAAATATATATATATATATATATATATATATGTATGATTTGGAAACTACTCATATCATATTTTCAGAAATTCATTGTAGGATCTTTCCTTACAGCATGGAGATCCAGAGTGTGATGCTTGTAACATAATCTCACAATCCATGCAAGTTTGGAGACGATATCAACAAAGAAGCAAAAAGTTAGCAAGGACTTTTAGGAGTCATTTGAAAAGAGTCAGAGCAAAAACATATCAACTATGCTTGCTTTCTTCAAAGCCATGTTCCACGGATAGTTTACCGGAATGTCAAATCTAAAGGAGAAAAGAATCCGATAGCAAATTAAGTTCGCCCACTAACTATATCCAAGGATTACATCTCAAAGATCTTCTCTTTTGCTAAGACACGAAAGATGCAGGATCAGATGTTTTAAGCATTCAAAGCCATCACTTTGCACTGTTCGTTTAAGGCCAGAAGTTGAGCTTCTTTCTTGTCAAGAAGAGCGCTCAGCTTCACATTCTCCTCCATTAGCTTTTGCACTTCAACCTCTTTCTGCGCTTTCTCACCTTCCAGTTGTGTCGACTTAGCAACCAACCTGATTTCACAAGAATAAACATATGAGAATGGATTTAGTAATCTTGACATACAGCAATTATATATACTATCAACTTTTAGTCAGTAAAATCAGGCGACAATCGCTTGCTACTATATATTGATTTTTCCACTCATCACGCCACCATAGACATAGCTTTAAATACTTGGTACCTTTGCAATTGAACAGTCACATACATACCTGTCTCATCATTTACATAAAACAGGTAATATAAGTTGCAAAGAGAAGAGATGAGACTGACCGGGCTTCAATGGTATGGAATTGCTGCTCGGATGAAAGAAGTGTTTCTACAACATTGGTGGAAGTATTGACGTAATTTCTAAGTGACTCACACTCAGCCTTGACACGACGGAGCTCCTCTTCATTTTCCAGAGCCTTTTCTCTATATCTCCTACTATCTTCAACTAGTTTCTTAACTAGCTCCGCTGTTTCCTCTAGAACAGTTTTATTCTCATGTGCAATCCTTTGGATCTCTTCAAACCTCGAGGAGAGGTTCTCCATTTTGGCTGTCTTTTTTCTAATCTCTTACTCACATATAATAACCCTCTCCTTTTGAAAAGAAGTTTCAGATTCAGCCGCTGTGACTCTCCTCAAAAGAGAATCGAGCACATCAGTAACCATCTCTATGGACTGAAGCGTCTTCCAAGTAAAGACTCCATCCTCTATAACCAAGGGATCCTGGGTTTCGTTAGCTCCAGTCACTTGAGAAGCTGAACTATTATGTTCCAATTCTAGGTGTTCAGCATTGGTCAGACCAGGAACGGCCAAGTTTCTAACTTTTGATCTTAAATAGCGCAAGCTAGCTGCAGCGGATTTGACCCTACGTAACAGATCATCTAATCCCTCAGAATCCTCCAGGGAAGTCTTGACATCTACAAGTTGAGCATCTAAATTATCTACAGGGAGTTGACCAGATTCCATAAAAGGAAGAAAGTTTCTTTCTGCAGTAAATATATAAAAGAAGCTTAATAAGAATCCAATCCAAAACAGCATTCTCTAGTCTAGTTAAAGGGCCGAACCAACATGGTTTGACCTAAGAATACAAAGAGTATTTTTATATATGTGAAGCTCATAATAAGCCTCTTGTGGAGTGAACAAGGTCAATAATTAAGATGAAGCTCTCAAGACAAGAATATAACAGAGAACGAACAACAAAAAAAAAAAAAAAAACAGAACCTTTCAGCTTCCTATGGGATTTTGAAACCATTATGGGGTTAATGAACTATAATCTCAAAACGATAACTGAACTCAAACGCAGGAACAATAAACAAGAGAAGCTATAAATAAAAATAAAAATAAAATCTTTAACGACGAACAGTATAAGGATGATTATCATCTAAAACAAAGTTCAAAGATATCAAAATTCGATCTGACAAGTCCTAAGTAATCACGAAATTTTAAAAACGGCGATTGAACCACACAAAACAAAAAGGGTTTCTTACGATTTTTCGAATGGGGATTTTGCTCCGGGATGATTCGTCGTCTCTTGCCAAAGGATTTTTGAGAAAGAAGGATTCTTCGTCTCTTCCCAATTTGCTTTTCTGCTCCTCTACTTTAGTTTCCTTTGATTTTGTTTTATTTTATTTCCCTTTTTATAACCTAACCGTTAAAAAGGCAAAATAAAATAAAATAATGACAGATGTTTGACTTTTGAGTTGAAATATCAGAGGGAAAATATTTTTATTTTATTTTGGAGAACAAGGGGAAAAAAATCTAATTAGATTAATTGATTAAAGACCTTAATTAGTCTTGGCATAAAAAAAAAAAAAAAAAAAATAAGACTATTATAATGATAATACGCAAAGATAGTTGTTGTTGCTAAAAAAGAAAAGATATTATAAAAATTAAACAATACAAATTTCTGCATCTGAATATATTTGCTAATATTTTTTTTTTTTTTTTTTGGAGAATTCATCAATCTAGAGTTTATTAATATTGTTTGTATAAGTAAATTCATTTATAATTTTTGTAATTTATTTCCTTAATTATTGTTGAATTCTTGTTTTATACTATATTAAAAATTAAAACAAATCTCTCTATAATTAATATTATACTATAAAATAATAATATTAACTACTATAAATTAATAATAACCATAATTAATTTATAGAAGTTTGACCGTACTTGCGAGTTAAGGGTGAAGAAGGTTTTTGATAAATCTAAATTACATGGGCTTTAGTTTTAATGGGCTTTGTGGACCAGAACTCTTTGGTCGGCGGCGTGTTGTAGTAGTTTATAAAATTACCAAAACTAGTAAAGGAAATCCGACCTAGATTATTTTAATTCATTGAAGAAGAAGAAGACTCAAAAAGAGCAAAAGTAAACGAACTCCATTCGATCCCTACAAACTGAAAACTTAAGAGTACGGGAAACAGAGGAGGAGGAGGAGGAGGAGGAGATTCGGTTTTGTGATGCAAAGAAGATGGATCCAATCTACGAAGAAGATGTTTTCCTCGGCAAGTATCAGTCTTCGGAACTTAAGATTGCCTCTGAGTTCCTAACCACTTGGTTGCCTTTTCTATCTCGAGATCTCTGCAACGACTGCGTTCATCTTCTCTCCCATCGAATCCGTTCTCTTGACCCAGGTTCTGTTCTTTTTTTTTTTTTTTACTTAATTCGATTATTGAAGAAACGTTGCTAATTAATATTTTTGGGATTGTTTAGAGATACTGCTTATATAGAACATCATTATATGTAAGTAATTAAGCAATCTTCTTGAGATTTCTGTAATTGTGTTTCGTTTATTACAGAGCACTCTAGTAACAAAGAGGATAAAGCGGGTTCAGGTTCGATGGTGGACGATGATTCTAATGGGAAGCTTTGTGATTCTCACTCTGGGGGTTTTGTATTTGGATCTTTGTCAGAAGACAGTGCAAGAGATGCAATGCAATCTCAGTCAACTGTTTCTGAGACGGCGAGTCCACGAATGTCTTGGGCTGATATGGCACAAGAAGATGGGCTCCAGGAGGAGGAGGAGGAAGAACACAAGGAGAGTGAGTCAAGCACTCATGACGTCGTTGATCCGAGTATGAAGAAGACTCCTGAGAAGCGTAAGATGTCTAGGGAGGAAAGAGAGCGTTACCGGTTTGTGAATGTGAAGAAATTGAAACTGTTTAGTTTTTATGAGAAAGTTAAAGGAGAGTCTGTTAATATCCTCGAGGGGCTTGAGTTGCATACCGGTGTTTTTAGCGCTGTGGAGCAGAAAAAGATTGTTGATTTTGTCTATGAACTACAAGACAAGGGTCTAAAAGGACAACTTCAAGGTTTGCCTTTTAGTTTTTTCTCTCGTTGGTTTTGAAATCTTTTAACGTTTACTTGATCTAATTTTGAGTTTTTGTATCTTTGTTCAATATCTAGAACGTACTTTTGCCACGCCGAAGAAGTGGATGAGAGGCAAAGGACGAGTTACTATCCAATTTGGATGTTGTTATAACTATATAACAGTAAGTGACTCTCTTTTATACGTCTTTTTTTATGTATAACATTTGAATCAAATCCTTAGTGAATGAATGATGATTAAAGAGTTTTCTTTGCGTTGTATGACAGGACAGACAGAGAAACCCACCCGGAATCCTTAAACGTGGAGCGGTTGATCCGATGCCGTCTCTTTTCAAAGTAATGATCAAAAGGTTGATTGCGTGGCATGTGCTTCCTCCAACTTGTGTGCCAGATAGTTGTATCGTCAATATATATTATGAAGACGATTGCATACCCCCTCATATCGATAACCATGACTTCCTCCGCCCTTTCTGCACAGTATCATTCCTCAGTGAGTGCAATATACTCTTTGGATCACATATCACAACTGTAGGGCCTGGTGAATTCTCCGGTTCATACTCTATACCGCTTCCTGTCGGGTAATGCTCTATATAGCTTTGCATACTCTCTCTCTGAGTTGTTTCCTACCTGAAAATTCTGTTGCTTAACTTTTCGGGGATTCTTTTTTTCCACCTTTGTCCTTCAGATCAGTTCTAGTGCTAAATGATAATGGAGCCGATGTTGCTAAGCATTGTATACCTGCGGTTCCCAAGAAGAGGTAATTTTGTAGGACCTTGATTGTTTTGTTAACGTATGAAACCATAACACTCTCTTTTTGGTATTTGAGTGTACACTTAGCAAAAATATTTTCTACCAAACTGAAAAATGTGGAACGTTTTCTAAACGGGGTTGTTGTGTTCTCCCTTGGTTCTGCTTTCAGGATATCGATAACGTTTAGGAAAATGGACGAGTCGAAAAGACCAGTAGGATTCACCCTGGAACCTGATTTGCAAGGGATTAAGCCGTTGCCATATGAACAGAACACGCTGCTGAGTACCCCTGATGCTGTAGCCAGTAGCTCTCCAAGGTCCAGCAACAACCAAAACGGTAGGAGTCACAACAATCGAGCTGCACATGGAGAAAGAAGCAGACATCGTAGGTCGAGAGATTATCCTACTGAGAGTCGAGAGTGGTCATCATCGAGCCAACGAAGAGAAAAAGCACGACCCACTACTCCTAACTGGTATTACAGACCCAAGGTTACTACTAGCTCCGACAACGTTTGAGAATTTGTTTTCTGCTTCTTCTTTTTCCCCTCTTGTAATACGAAATTAATATTTGATTTTACCACAGAATAAATGAAAATTGTTCCGAAGAGAAACTCTGGATGCTTTCGTTATTATTATATTTTGTCGTTTTGACCGTGTATTTTTGTTTTAATTTTTCTTCGATTTGTAACATGTATATATATACCTTAAAAATATGACTTTATTTGTTCTGTTTATAAGCAAAAACTATAATTAAATGTTTAGTAAGCACATATTTGAAGTTTACAAATAAATACAAAATTATCGCCCAAAATAATATAAGTTTTTTATTATTAATAAATTTTGAGGTTATTTATGTAAAAAAAAGTTTAAAGATTTATATTTCGACAAAACAAAAAGTTACGAGAACATTATGGGATTGAATATATTCAACAAAAGAAAAGGCAAGAAATCAACTTAAAATGAATAGAAAGACTAAATAAATTGTCTAAATTAAGTCTATAATATAACACACACAATTACTAAATTATATAGTTGACTAGACGAAATTTCTTTAAACTTTTGTTCGATCATATAAATTGTTTTTGTTTTCATCCAATTCTGAAATTAGAGGGAAGAATTGGACTTTAATATAAAAAAATAAAAAATTAGACCTCACTATATAATTCGGCTGCGCGACTTCGCTGCAGTCCAGTTCTGAAGGTTCTCTCTCTCTCTCTCTCTTTCTGTTCAGGGGAGTTTCGCCGGAGAGACCCAAAAAATTAAAAACAAAATTAAAAATTCATCATCTTCTTCCATCGTTAACCTCGAGGTCGTTGGGTGTGTTATGTCTCCTGAGCTTTCTCTTTTTAAATTAGCTTTAATTTGATAAACCCTTAGTTAGTTTCTGACCTAGTGGGGGGAGAGAGAGAGCACCTTGGGCTTACCGTTAGGGATCAGTCTCGCTTTTGGGTCTTAGAAAGAAGGACGAGGACCCGACGTCGTCTACGAACCAATTTCTACTCTGTGACGGAACCCTAAAAACACCGTTTTCGCTTGTCATGAGTCCAATTCAGAATTTTGAGCAACATTCTCGTCGTCTCGTCGAGCCTGACCTACGTAATAACACTCCCTCTCTCGTTTATTCCGTATATCGTGTTTTGTTTGTTCCAAGAAGCTTTTGATTTTGGATTGATTTTGTCATACCCTTTGCGGAGTTTTATTTTTGTCTTCTGATTCTTATGAGTTTTTTGTTTGATTACAGTGACATTGATTCGATTTTTTTGTGTTCTGTAGCTATTCAGGCTAGGCTTGAGATGGTGGTGGAGGTCAGGGACAGCCTAGAGATAACACATACGGCTGAGTACTTGAATTTTCTTAAATGTTACTTCCGGGCATCTTCAGTGATTCTTCTTCAGATTACTAAGCCACAGTTCACTGATAATCTTGAGCACAAACTACGCAACATCGTGGTTGAGATCCTCAATCGTCTACCACATAGCGAGGTTCTTCGTCCCTTTGTTCAAGACCTCTTGAAGGTTGCTATGCAGGTGCTCACCACAGATAATGAAGAGAATGGGTTAATCTGCATTCGCATCATCTTTGATCTTCTTAGGAACTTTAGGCCGACTTTAGAAAATGAGGTTCAACCATTCTTGGACTTTGTCTGCAAGATTTACCAAAACTTCAGATCAACTGTTTGCCATTTTTTCGACTATGTCAAAATGGAAGAAGTGAAACGTGTGGAGATCTCTACACCATCTGATCAGTCGCTCTCCATTACTGCACCTTCCAGAAATGGGCAGATTAACCCTAGTACTCGTTCATTCAGAATTGTCACAGAGAGCCCCCTCGTCGTTATGTTTCTTTTTCAGCTGTATAGCAGACTTGTTCAGATCAATATACCTAATTTGTTGCCCCTGATGGTTGCTGCTATATCGATCCCTGGCCCTGAGAAAGTTTCTTCACATATGAAGCCTCAGTTCATCGAACTGAAGGGTGCTCAGGTTAAGGTGAGACTCGGGAAGGAAACCTGCACCGCCTTGTTCTTTCACCTAATATATATATATATATATATATTTTTGAAGAGACCATGGTATCTATTGACTTGTAGTGTTTGTTTTTTTCTCTTTTGTTTATTTGCAGACGGTTTCTTTTTTGACTTATTTGTTAAAAAATTGTGCCGAATATATCAGGCCGCATGAAGAAAGCATATGTAAGAGCATTGTAAATTTGCTTGTCACCTGTTCGGATTCTGTATCTATCAGAAAGGTGAGAACTGTCTGTTCCCTTTTCTTCGTTATTGTTTACCGTGTATACAATCATGGGCTTGCAGTTAAAGATTTGTTTTGGTCATTGAAATGCAGGAACTATTAGTCTCACTAAAGCATGTTCTTGGGACGGATTTCAAGAGAGGTTTATTTCCTCTTATTGACACTCTTTTGGAAGAGAGGTAAGTGTGCCTTTTTTGCCTTTCTGAAGTCTGAAAACTTTTGCACCAGCCAGGAAGCTTTTTTGTATTTAACAAGTAGAACTTTTACTGTTCTGTATATTTCACAGTGTGGCGCAGAATAATATATTAACAAGTAATGAAATTTGTCATCCATTTGTTACTTTTTCTGTGTCAGGGTTCTAGTTGGAACAGGGCGAGCATGCTTTGAGTCTTTGAGACCTCTGGCATACAGCCTACTGGCAGAGATTGTTCACCATGTTCGAGCAGATTTGTCCCTTTCTCAGGTGCCTCCCGATCTGTGCACTTTGTTTCTTACTTTAGCTTCTGTTTTTTTTTCTTGTTATCTGTTAGTCCTATCTTTCTAGATTTACTCTTCCTAGTTGGGATAGCTTTAAGCTCTGAAAACTGTGTATGGCATATGATTCTATATTTTATAGTAAGTGATACTAATGTGTTCTAGTACACTGTTATTGCTATGTATTTGTGGTTGGGTATTAAAAGAGATTATCATCTTAACGGTCTTATCAATTATGATCAGAAAGTGCTCACGCTTGGGAAGATTTTCCTTGCTTATAGACATGAAACCTGAGGCCTCCTAAAATTTTCTGACAGATGAAAAATGCCAAGAAATAAATAATCTTAGGAATACAACATATTGATCAATCTTTCTTGCCAACATCAAGCTTCCCTTTTTTACATTTCTCCCGTTCCATTATCTACTTTACGGGTGAATTCTTTTACAGTTCATTTTATTTGACTGTAAACAATGTGGCAGTTATCACGGATCATCTACTTATTTTCAAGGAACATGCATGACTCGACCCTCTCTCTTAACATCCATACAACTTGTGCACGACTGATGTTAAATCTGGTAAAGCTATATTTTCCATTTTGTTGCCTTATTTAAACTTGATTTATTACTTAACATTTATTTGGCATAATCTGTCTACTATGTTTGAATCAAGATTTTGGTATAACTTAATAGTTATTACTTATATTGGGTTCAGGTGGAACCGATATTTGAGAAAGGTGTTGACCAGCATTCAATGGATGAAGCACGGATTTTGTTGGTATAGCTTAACCCTTGAGAGCTCATATTAGAATTGGTTGGCGGTTCTAATCATTAACTTATTTTTTTAATCATCTATTTTACAGGGACGTATCCTGGATGCCTTTGTTGGGAAATTCAATACCTTCAAGCGTACTATTCCTCAGGTAATTATGGCTGCTTTTTAAGTTTCTGTGATGTTTCAGCTTTTTGGCATTGTTGTTTATTGTCTTTGTATAGGTTTTGCTTAATGTTGTGTTTGAGAATCTTGAAATTTTATCTATCCTGTTGGTCAACTCTTTTATTTCATTGATGTGGTACTTAGTCTGGCTTTCTCCTTGTAGCTTTTAGAGGAGGGTGACGGAAAGGATCAAATCACTTTGAGGTCGAAACTTGAACTTCCTGTCCAGGTAATTACCTATGATGGCTGTTTGTCTTAGTGAGATTGTGAGATTGTGAGATTGTGTTCTACACTTCCACTTTTATATTCAAACCTTGTAGTTCCACAGCGTTCGTTAAAGTTTTTTTTGAGCTTTAATTAGAGTCTACTTTCTTTTCTAAAATGAATTATAACTTAGGCAGAAATATATATATTTGAAGCATATTATTACTTCTACTGAAGCATTATTGTCTTTGTTGTTATTTTTTTTTATATTTACTTCTGATTCACATATAGAATATCTGACCAAAAATAATAATTACTAGAGCATGCTGGTTGCAGGCAGTTTTGAATTTGCAGGTTCCTGCCGAACATTCCAAAGAAGTGAATGATTGTAAGAATCTGATCAAGACACTGGTGATGGGTATTGAATCTTGACCATACTGATGTTTCACCTTAGCGGATCAGTTATACATATTGATTATGGTTGTATATGTTAAGCTCTTTTCCTACTTTATGTTCAGGAATGAAGACAATCATATGGAGTATAACCCATGCACATTTGCCCCGACCTCAGGGAATGCACCCACAAGCTCTTGCTTCGCAGTCATCTGCTTCTCAAGTTTTTAAAGGAATGAGAGAAGATGAGGTATTGAATGGTAGATTGTTTAGTGTAGGCATTGATAGTATATGGCTTATAAGCCTCTAGTAATCTCTACTTTAAAGCAGGTGTTGAAAGCCTCTGGTGTTTTAAAAAGTGGTGTCCATTGCCTAGCTCTCTTCAAAGATAAGGATGAGGAAAAGGAAATGCTAAATCTATTCTCCCAAATCTTGGCTATTATGGAACCTCGAGATCTAATGGATATGTTCTCTGTATGTATGGCTGAACTTTTTGAGTGCATGATTGACAATACTAAACTGGTTCAAATATTTGCCACTCTTCTTCAAGCTCCCAAGGTATACAAGCCATTTGCAGATGTTCTGATTAATTTCTTAGTAAGCAGCAAACTTGATGTTCTGAAGAATCCAGATTCAGCTGCAAGTAAATTGGTTCTGCATCTGTTCCGGTGCCTCTTTGGGGCTGTGTCCAAAGCACCATCTGATTTTGAACGAATATTGCAACCTCAAGTGCCTATTATTATGGAAGTCTGCATGAAGAATGCTACTGAAATTGAAAACACTCTTGGTTATATGCAATTGCTCCGAATTGTTTTCAGAGGACTGGCTGGATGTAAATTCGAGCTGCTTCTTAGAGATTTAATCCCCATGCTACTACCTTGTCTTAATATACTTCTGACAATGCTCGAGGGTCCAGCCGGTGAAGACATGAGAGATCTTTTGTTGGAACTTTCTTTGACACTTCCTGCACGCTTAAGCTCCTTATTGCCATACCTTCCCCGTCTTATGAGGCCTCTTGTATCCTGTTTAAGAGGAAGTGATGAACTTGTGAGCTTGGGGTTACGCACCCTTGAATTCTGGGTGGATAGTCTGAATCCTGATTTTTTGGAGCCAAGTATGGCAAATGTGATGTCTGAAGTGATCTTAGCATTATGGTCTCACTTGAAGCCGGTGCCATATCCTTGGGGTGGTAAAGCGTTACAGATTGTAGGAAAGTTGGGTGGTCGCAATCGACGATTTCTGAAAGAGCCACTTACACTTGAATGCAAAGATAATCCAGAGCATGGGCTTCGCTTAGTTCTGACGTTTGCGCCGTCCACTCCATTTCTTGTGCCAATGGACAAATTCATTAATCTTGCTGTAGCAGCTGTTATTCAGAAAAACCTCACTACAGACATCTACTACAAAAAGCAAGCTCTAAAATTCCTCCGCGTTTGCTTGTTGTCTCAACTTAATTTGCCTGGGTGCGTCACTGATGAGGGTCAGATGACCAAGCAATTATCAGCTTTGTTACTTTCCTCTTTTGATTCATCTTGGCGCAGGAGTGAATCAACAGAAATAAAGGTTGGTTTTTGGTATTTCTCTTATGATCTTAATCCCTTATAGTTTTATTCAGTAGCTTTTTGGTCAAAATTTGAAGTTGCTACTCAGTTGGCTGACGTTTTCTTAAACCATTACCTTATCACCAGTATTCGTAATGCATCATAAATTAAGTTATTGATATCACGTATAGTTGAAGGCGGGGGTGCCTGTTAGGCGATGGTTTCTTGATTGAACCATGATTAGATTTGGTATTTGTTATCTTGTTGCCATGCATTTGTTCTCTCTAAATAAAACGATCTAGGACTGTTTCATGTCATTCCTTGTGATTGACCTATTTTTTTCTTACATTATCATTATCTATGTTACTTGGTGTAAAAGGAAAATATTCATTAAGACAATATTTTTCTTGCTGCAGGCTGACTTAGGGGTTAAAACAAAGACTCAGTTAATCGCTGAGAAGTCGATCTTCAAGACACTATTGATAACTATAATTGCTTCCAGTTCTGATCCGGATCTCAGCGACTCAGATGATGACTTTGTTATAAACATATGTCGCCATTTTGCAATTATTTTGCATGGGGACTGTACCTCGTCGTATGCTTCCACTAGTACTGCTCCATTTGGGGGTTCTGTGAGTTCAACAAGTTCCAAGCCCAATATCAATTGGTCTACTAACTTAAAACATCTGGATCCTTTGATATTTTTAGATGCTCTTGTTGATGTGCTTGCAGATGAAAACAGGCTCCATGCCAAAGCTGCTCTGACTGCGTTAAATGTGTTTGCTGAAACTCTGTTGTTCCTTGCTAGTGTTAAACATGCTGATGTGCTGATGGCTAAAAGTGGTCACAGTGCCTCTATGATTGTCTCCAGTCCTTCTACAAATCCGGTCTATTCACCCCATCCAAGTGTACGAATACCAGTGTTTGAACAACTTTTACCTCGGTTGTTGCATTGCTGTTATGGGAGCACATGGCAAGCGCAAATGGGAGGAGTAATGGGGTTGGGTACGCTGGTAGGGAAAGTGAATGTCGAAACATTATGTCTTTTCCAAGTAAAAATTGTTCGTGGTCTGGTTTATGTTCAAAAGAGGCTTCCTATTTATGCTAGCAAAGAGCAAGATGAGACAAGTCAGGTTCTTATGCAGATTCTAAGAGTGGTTAATAATGTTGATGGAGAAAATAGTGACGCCCGCAGACAAAGCTTTCAAGGTGTTGTAGAATATCTTGCTACTGAATTGTTCAATCCCAATGCATCTATCACAGTGAGGAAAAATGTTCAGAACTGTCTTGCACTTTTGGCTAGCCGGACTGGTAGTGAGGTATCTGAACTGCTTGAGCCTTTATACCAACCTTTGTTGCAGCCACTTATTATGCGTCCACTTCGATCAAAGACAATTGATCAACAGGTGCCTCATTCTGCTATTTTTTTGGTTGTTGTAAATTTTTTTCTGGACTTCTGTCTTACCTTCTTTAATATGCCTTATAGGTTGGAACTGTGACAGCTCTGAATTTTTGTTTAGCATTGAGGCCGCCCCTTCTAAAAGTGACTCCAGAGTTGGTTAACTTCTTGCAAGAAGCGTTACAAATAGCTGAGGCTGATGAAGCTGTATGGGCTGTCAAGTTGATGAGTCCTAAAGTTCTTACATCGTTGAACAGACTTCGAACAGCTTGTATTGAGATTCTGTGCACAACGATGGCATGGGCTGACTTTCGAACTCAAAGTCACAATGAACTGCGTGCAAAGATAATTTCCATGTTTTTCAAGTCCTTAACGTGTCGAGCACCAGAGATTGTGACCGTGGCCAAGGATGGTTTAAGACAGGTTCGTAGTTTTGTTTCTAATTCTTGCACGCGCATTCAATTTGAGGATTTTGAAGAGTCTTGAGGGAATAGATTTTCCTCTTCCTAAATTATACTATTTTTATGTTCCTTTTTGCTTTTCTGAAACTCTGTTTTTCTTTAGGTTATTAATCAACAACGGATGCCCAAAGAACTTCTTCAGAGTAGCCTCAGACCTATACTAGTTAATCTGGCACATACAAAGAATCTCAATATGCCTTTACTCCAAGGTCTGGCACGTCTTCTTGAACTTCTATCAAATTGGTTTAATGTGACGTTAGGAGGTAAGTTGTTGGAGCACCTTAAAAATTGGTTAGAGCCAGAGAAACTTGCACAATCCCAGAAATCATGGAAAGCTGGTGAAGAGCCGAAAATTGCAGCAGGTAATCACGTTCTTTGAGATATATAAAGACAGATGCATGGTCATGCTATTATATATGAACACATATTTTTCTTTCTTCCCGTGGCAGCTATTATCGAGCTCTTCCACTTACTTCCACTTGCTGCGTCAAAATTTCTGGATGAACTTGTAACATTAACTATCGACTTAGAAGCAGCTCTTCCGCCAGGGCAAGTTTACAGTGAGATTAATAGCCCATACCGTCTCCCGCTGACCAAGTTCTTGAATCGATATGCAACTCTAGCTGTTGATTATTTTCTTTCCAGATTAAGTGAACCAAAATATTTCCGAAGGTAAGAATACCATTCCACTAGAAGTTTCTATTTTTACATCGCATGTTAGTTTGAATGTGAGGATGGGGTAACGACTGTTCTCTCTTTTCCTTACAACCTCAGGTTTATGTATGTAATCCGCTCAGATGCTGGCCAACCATTAAGGGAAGAACTTGCAAAATCTCCACATAAGATACTTTCATATGCTTTTCCTGAAATTTTACCGAAATCTGATGCCATACTGAGTGTGGCAGCTTCAACTCCTCCAGCTGCATCATCTGGAGATGAATATCCCGCCCCAATGAAATTGGAAAGTTCTAACACGCCATTAACAAAATCCAATGTAGCATCAGATGCATATTTTCAGGGTCTCTATCTTATCAAAACTATGGTGAAACTGATACCGAGCTGGCTGCAGAGTAACCGTACTATTTTTGATGCCTTGGCTCTCCTTTGGAAATCACATGCAAGGACATCCCGTTTACAGAATGAGCAAGAGTTGACTTTAGTTCAGGTAGTTTCATCTATTTCTGAACTTTATATTTTTCTGCATTAGCTTGTGTTTCAGACTGATATTATATGCATACTTTCAATGTTTAGTTATCATAAACCATCTGACAGTCGCAAATTCGGCTGCTCGTTGTAGCCCTTTGAGCATAAATTTTGTTTTATTTAATCCATACTAGGTGTTTCGTTCATCTACAGTCTTGAATGTTGGTGCCCTTCTGAATTGTTTACGATCTTGTTTTTAGGCTCGAGTTCCCCACTAAGTTATTGTAGAAATTAGGTTTTTCTTTCAAAAATATGTATTTTGACTTGAGTGCTCTATATATAATCCTCCTTAAAATTAAAATATTAAATGTAGTCAGAAAATTTGGCCATCTAAAATCTTTTATTTTCTCAACTCGCAGGTGAAAGAGAGCAAATGGCTTGTCAAGTGCTTCCTCAATTATCTGCGACATGAAAAATCTGAAATGAATGTTCTTTTCGATGTTCTCTCAATTTTCTTATTCCATAGTCGTATTGACTACACCTTTTTGAGGGAGTTTTACATTATTGAGGTATCTTCTCATAATTTCATGCTTAATTCTCATATTTTTGCTGCTCTGGTAGAGTAACTGGGTGCTTTTCATCAGGTTGCAGAAGAATATCCACCCAAAACGAAAAAAGCAATTGTCTTGCATTTTCTAAACCTTTTCCAGTCAAAACAACTCAGCCATGATCATCTGGTTCAGGCAATGCAAATGCTCATTCTTCCAATGCTTACCCATGCCTTCCGAAACGGACAAACATGGGAAGTTATTGACCCTAGTATAGTCAAGACCATTGTTGAGACGCTCCTTGATCCACCTGAAGAGGTTGCTTTCTTTTCTCCTCTAAGCAACTTAAATTTTTGGTTAAAACAGAATTTAATGTTGGGAACATTACTGTATAATTTTCTGGATGTAAATGGTAACCTGTCCAAGTTGTTATGTCTGACATGGTCTTGCTGTTCTTCTTCTGATTTACGCTTCATCTCAAATGGTGTAGGTTTCTACTGAATATGACGAACCTTTGAGGATCGAACTTTTGCAGTTAGCTACTTTGCTTCTGAAATATCTTCAGAGTGATCTGGTTGATCATAGAAAAGAGCTCATCAAGTTTGGATGGAATCATCTCAAACGGGACGATAGTGCTAGTAAACAGTGGGCATTTGTTAATGTTTGTCACTTCTTGGATGCTTACCAAGCTCCAGAGAAAATCATTCTCCAGGTACCATATCAACTGTTTCTGTCAGATACCAGTGGGCATTTTAATTCCATTGGTGATTTTTACTGTTCCTTGTCGTTTTTATTGAAGAGTGAAAAATGGAAAATACTTGGAACTTCACCTCTTTTTCCATTGACGACCTTGCAGATTGTCATTTAAAATCTAATAACAAGCATGTGCCTAAAATACTCCTCCATCTAACCCGGTGATACAAATGTTTTTTGTCGACTGGATGTAGGTTTTTGTTGCGCTTCTTAGGACATGCCAGCCGGAGAATAAGATGCTAGTTAAGCAAGCCCTGGATATTTTAATGCCAGCTTTACCGAAAAGGCTTCCTCTTGGAGATTCAAGAATGCCGATTTGGATAAGATACACCAAAAAAATTTTGGTGGAGGAGGGCCACTCAATTCCAAATTTGATCCACATCTTCCAACTCATTGTCCGGCACTCAGATCTGTTTTACAGTTGTAGAGCACAATTTGTACCTCAGATGGTGAATTCCTTAAGTCGTCTTGGTTTGCCATACAATACTACAGCAGAAAATAGGCGGCTTGCAATTGAACTTGCTGGATTGGTTGTCAGCTGGGAAAGAAAAAGACAAAATGAAACTAAAATGGTTATTGATGCTGATGCAACCAGTGAGGTCAGTAATGGGTTACATCCTTCATCCAGTGCGGATCCTAAGCGCTCAACTGATGGATCTTCCATATCTGAAGACCCAAGTAAACGAGTTAAAATTGAACCTGGTCTCCAATCATTGTGTGTTATGTCACCTGGTGGTGCATCGTCAATCCCCAATGTAGAAACTCCTGGATCTGCTACCCAGCCTGATGAGGAATTCAAGCCAAATGCTGCCATGGAAGAACTAATCATTAACTTTCTTATAAGAGTAAGGCTTTACACTCTTACTACCATTGGGCATGTTTATAACTTGCTGGGAAGTTCTGAAATTACGGAGGCCCTTCTTCTCTGAGCAGTTTGCATTCTAAAGAAATGACGTTTAGCAGTAGCAGTCTAAAAGCAGTATAGTATTATGCATTAAATTCTATAATGAGATTATGCGGATCGTAGGTTTCTTTTGGATCTGGTTAAGTTCTAGGCCTTATTGACCACTTTTAGTCTCGAAGTATGTTGGTTGATCGTGACATTATTCTATTTATGGCTGTAGTTTTAAGTTTCCTTTCTCTTCCTCGAACAGGTAGCAGTGGTAATTGAGCCTAAGGACAGGGAAGCCAACACTATGTACAAACAAGCTTTAGATTTTCTTTCAAAAGCTTTGGAAGTTTGGCCAAATGCGAACGTCAAATTTAACTATTTAGAAAAGCTGCTTAGTAGCATGCCACCGTCTCAGTCAGATCCGTCCACAGCACTTGCTCAGGGCTTGGATGTCATGAACAAGGTTCTGGAGAAGCAGCCGCATCTTTTCATTAAAAACAACATCAGCCAGATCTCACAGGTATACTTGCTGCAGTAAGCGTTATCCTAATATATGAAATCATTTCTGTTCTTTGCTGACTGTTCTGGTCTTCACCAGTTTCTTGAGCTGTCTTTCAAACACAAGATGTTCGACGCTGGGAAATCGCTATGCTCTTTGTTGAAGATGGTTTTCATCGCCTTCCCACATGATGGAGGTAGTACGCCTCCTGACATAAAGCTGTTGTATCAGAAATTCAGTGAGCTGATACAAAAACATGTGCATCCTGTTACTGCTCCACAAGTGTCAGGAGATGATAACTCTCTCGGTTCAATCGGCTTTATACTTGTTGTCCTCAAAACCTTGGCAGAGGTTCAGAAAAACTTTGTTGATCCTTATGTACTGGTGCATATCCTTCAGCGTCTTTCGCGGGATCTGGGATCAGCAGCGGGTGCTCATCCTAGACAAGTAAGTTATTCTTCAATAATAGCTACCTTTTTCGTAAGAGATAAAATCATATGCTTTTTTTCTTCCTTATCTGAGGTTAAATGGATTTTACATGGCATTTACCACCTTATTGACTGAGTATTAGAATATCTAGTGCATCTAAATAGCTATGTAGCATTTTCTTCATGCCTTCGTAAGATTTTCACTTCTATAGTCCTCACGTTCATCATCTTCGGGCTCTGACCCATCTCATTATATCATTTGCTGACATGTTTTGGTTAGTTAATATTTGCTGACATGGTTTTGGTACGTACGTTTATACTATCAAATTCAGGATATCATTTCTCTCTTTTGCTAGCTCCTGTAAATTTTCCCTTCCTTTTTAGAATTAATAACTAGGTATATGTTTCATGTTCCAATTGTGGCTTACTCTTGTGCCTTTTTGCTGTCCCTTTTTAGAGCCAGCGGACAGATTCAGATTCTGCAGTAACTTCTTTTCGTCAAACTGCTGATGTTGGGGCAGTTATATCTAATATAAAGTCGGTCTTGGAACTTATTGATGAAAGGGTTATGCTTTTAGCGGATTGCAAAAGACCTGTGACTCAAATATTGAACACGTTGCTTTCAGAGAAGGGGACTGATTCTAGTGTGCTTATCTGCGTGCTAGACATGTTAAAAAGGTGGGCTGAGGATGATTTCGGGAAAACAAGTTCATCGGGGTCCTCTGGTGCCTTTCTTACCCAGAAAGATATAGTTTCTTTCCTCCAAAAGCTTGCACAGGTTGATAAGCAGCACTTCTCATCTGTTGCTTTGGATGAGTGGGATAAGGCGTATCTCCAGCTTTTATATGGACTTTGTGCCGATTCAACGAAGTAAGTTTTCTTGTTTAAATCTTATCCTGAGTCAAAGCTTTTTATGAGAGAGATAATATCATCTGTTTTTCACTATTAGGTATCCGTTGGCACTCCGACAAGAGATCTCTCTGAAAGTTGAGAGACATTCCATGCTTGGTTTACGGGCAAGGGATCCTGATATGCGAAGGAAGTTCTTCTTGTTATACCATGAGTCTCTCGGAAAAAATTTATTTGCACGGTTGCAGTATATTATTCAAAACCAAGATTGGGAAGCTATGGGTGATGTTTTTTGGCTCAAACAGGGTCTTGATCTCCTCCTAGCCATTTTAATTGAGGAGAAGCCCATTACGCTAGCACCGAATTCTGCCAGGGTAGTACCACTTTTGTCATCACAAAATCCTGGAACACATTACCAACCACCTGCTATGCCAGAGGGACCTGAAGAAGTTGGCTCAATGTTTGATAGCATTGTAATGAAGCATGCACAATTTCTTAGTGCGGCAAGCAAACTTCAGGTGATTGCAAATTATTTAAATTTTTTGCTGAGGCGTTATGGTGCTTTCTTTTGTCCTGTTAAATCGAGAATAGTTACTAATTATTTTAGGCTCTTTTGGGTTTTTTTACCTTTGGAAGCTGGATTAATCTGAATAGATATTATGTTCTCTTTTTCTGCTATAGGTCGCTGATGTTGTTATCCCTTTAAGGGAGCTTGCGCACACAGATGCCAATGTTGCTTACCATTTGTGGGTGCTAGTATTTCCAATTGTGTGGGCAACTCTACACAAGGAAGAGCAGAAAGCTTTAGCTAAGCCTATGATTTCTCTACTTTCGAAGGACTACCACAAGAAGCAGCAAGGACACAGACCAAATGTTATACAAGCACTTCTGGAAGGGCTTCAGTTGAGCCATCCTCAACCTAGGGTGCCTAGTGAGCTTATCAAATATATAGGAAAAACGTACAACGCATGGCATCTTGCATTGACTTTGTTAGAGACTCATGTCGTGCTGTTCACGAATGAATCAAGATGTGCTGAGTCTCTTGCTGAGCTTTATCGTTTGTTAAATGAAGATGACAGGAGATTTGGATTGTGGAAGAATAGGTCCAACACCACCGAATCGAGAGCTGGGCTTTCAATGGTTCAACATGGATTTTGGCAACGTGCTCAGAGCCTATTTTATCAGGCAATGGTTAAGGCAACCCAAGGCACTTACAATAACACAGTACCTAAGGCCGAAATGTGCCTGTGGGAGGAGCAATGGCTCCACTGTGCTACTCAACTTGGTCAGTGGGATGCCCTGGTAGATTTTGGAAAAAGCACCGAGAATTATGAAATTTTGCTTGATAGTCTTTGGAAAGCTCCAGATTGGGCATACTTGAAAGATCATGTGATACCCAAAGCACAAGTGGAAGAGACGCCGAAGCTTCGTTTGGTTCAAGCTTGTTTTGCCCTTCATGAAAAAAATGCAAACGGTGTAGGAGATGCTGAAAACATAGTTGGGAAAGGCGTTGATCTTGCTTTGGAACAGTGGTGGCAGTTACCGGAAATGTCTCTTCATGCTAGGGTGCCTCTACTGCAGCAATTTCAACAACTAGTGGAGGTGCAAGAGTCTTCTAGAATTTATGTTGACATCACAAATGGGAGTAAAGTTCCTGGAAATGCTGCTGTTGGGGGACAGGGAAATCATTATGCAGATCTGAAAGACATTCTTGAGACTTGGAGGCTAAGAGCTCCAAATGAATGGGATAATATGACCATCTGGTATGATATGCTGCAGTGGAGGAATGAGATGTATAATGTTGTTATTGATGCATTTAAGGATTTTATAACTTCAAATACTCAACTTCATCACCTTGGTTATCGTGACAAAGCATGGAACGTCAATAAGCTTGCTAGGATAGCTCGGAAACAAGGGCTTTATGATGTTAGCGTTCAGATACTTGAAAAAATGTATGGGCACTCGCAAATGGAAGTACAGGTACAATTCTCGTAGACCTTTAACTTTATTATTTGAGTTTCTTTGGGTTGAACATGTAGTTTTCACATAAATTATTCTCGCTTTTTTAATATATAAATTATTTCCATAATTTGTTAATATATTTATTCGTTTAATTGTTAATCCATCAATTAGCATGTGTGTGATATTTGAAGTCATGTATTGCCATCTCTCATCCTTTGCCACGATCCTATATAATAAGTTTACGTTCCCTGAATCTGTTTTGTTTGAGCTTGAAATATTGTTAATCATTAAAGTTCTCTTGGCCACATCTGTGTATGCAGGAAGCCTTTGTTAAAATTAAAGAGCAGGCAAAAGCTCATCTGGAAACGAAAGGAGAGCTCGCTACTGGTCTTAATCTGGTTAATAGCACAAATTTGGAGTTCTTTCTAGCGAAGAACAAGGCAGAAATTTTTCGACTAAAGGGGGATTTTCATTTGAAGCTAAACGACACTGAAGGTGCTAATATTGCATATTCCAACGCAATCACCCTATTCAAAAATTTACCCAAAGGATGGATAAGCTGGGGAAATTACTGTGAGATGGTATTTCTTCTGATTGGTTGCTGCTTCTATTCGTTTGCTATGAATAGTCCCTGTCCTCATATTAGACATTATATTCTACTTTTGTTTCGTAGGCATACCAAGAAACACAAGAGGAAATCTGGCTGGAATATGCCGTTAGCTGCTTTCTTCAGGGTATAAGATTTGGAGTTTCCAATTCCAGAAGTCACATGGCTCGTGTTCTTTATCTTCTTAGTTTCGATACAGCAAATGAGCATGTTGGTAGAACATTTGATAAACACTTGGACCAAGTACCTCACTGGGTGTGGCTTTCTTGGATCCCACAGCTGTTGCTTTCCTTGCAGCGTACAGAAGCACCCCATTGCAAATTAGTTCTAATGAAAATTGCTGCAGTATTCCCGCAGGTAATTCATATTAGTGTTGTATTTAGGTGATCTTTCTTTTTAGTCATTTCATCTGAGTATGAAATTGTTTTCCATTTCAGGCTCTCTATTACTGGCTTCGCACCTACTTACTAGAACGCCGTGATGCAGTAAATAAATCTGAACTTAGCAGAATTGTTTTGGCTCAAAGAATGCAGCAGAATGTTCCTGGTGTTAGTGCGGTTCATGGTGGAGGCAATTTACCATCAGAAACTCAAATCCATCAAGGTGCTCAAACAAGTGGGGCTGTTGGAACCACCCGTGATAATGGTAACCCACATGCGCAAGAAAGTGAACGTGCCAGTATGGAAAACAACTTTAATTCAGGGAATGATCAGCCTATGAACCAAAGCAGTTCAACTATCAATGAAAATAGTCAACACGCAGTAATACGGGATGGTGCTTCCTTGGCAATGTCTGCTGCTGGTGCTTTTGATGCTGCAAAGGATATTATGGAAGCTCTTAGGAGTAAACATAACAACTTGGCCAGTGAACTTGAGGTAGTATTCTGTTGGTGAATATACTGATTCTTTAAGTTCTCTACATACAAATTTCATGTGGTAGATAATTCCCAAAAAAGTAGGAAAAGAAAAGCTACTGTCTGGTTTATGTAGCTCAGATTCAGATTTTAACTCGATTGCACGTTTACTGCTTCTTTACTTGGATAATCTAATGATTAATTATTCCTCTCAGGTTCTTCTCACGGAAATAGGTTCGAGGTTTGTTACTCTACCAGAAGAAAGACTTCTTGCGGTTGTGAATGCTTTGTTGCATCGATGTTACAAATATCCAACTGCCACCACTGCTGAAGTTCCCCAACCGCTCAAGAAAGAACTCTCGGGTGTATGCAGAGCTTGTTTTTCTGCAGATGCTGTGACCAAGCATGTCGCATTTGTGAGAGAATACAAACAGGATTTCGAGCGTGACCTTGATCCAGAAAGCAATTATTTCCCTGTCACACTCGCAGATCTGACAAAGAAACTGAAAGACTGGAAAATCATTCTTCAGAGTAATGTTGAAGACAGGTTCCCCGTTGTGTTGAGATTGGAAGAAGAGAGCAAGGTGCTGCGTGACTTCAATGTTGTTGATGTGGAGATACCAGGACAGTACTTTGCTGACCAGGTAATTTGGATTGTTATCCTCGTTTTTTGTTTATAGGCAATGTGAACATTCTCTAGAGGGGCTGTAAATTAAAGATTCTGCCGCTCGTTCTTTTTCTTCAATCAAAATTTTATACGGATCGATATGATGATGCTTATGCTGCGTGGTGAACTAATCATATATTTAACTGCACAGGAAGTCGCACCTGATCATACAGTAAAGTTGGATAGGGTTGGAGCAGACATACAAATTGTACGAAGGCATGGGAGCAGCTGCAGACGTTTGACTCTTATTGGCTCCAATGGCTCGCAAAAGCATTTTATTGTTCAAACATCATTAACTCCTAATGCGAGGAGTGATGAACGAATCTTGCAGCTTTTCCGTGTGATGAATCAAATGTTTGACAAGCATAAAGAGTCGAGAAGACGCCATTTAGGACTTCACACTCCGATCATAATCCCTGTCTGGTCTCAGGTATGCCTTGAAAAAAAATCAGCTTAGTTCCTCTTTCCGTTCTTGATTGAGTCGATGTTTCTTTCGATGAGTAATTTATGTGTGATTCAGTTTACCTGGTTTTCGTGAAACTTCACATATTCAACCTAGTCCTCCTTCTGGCTGCCCATAATAAGAGTAGGTAAATTTCTCAAGGAGGTATGGCATGCTAACATTTTTTCGTCTCAGGTCCGAATGGTTGAGGATGATCTCATGTACAACACTTTCCTTGAGGTATATGAGAATCACTGCGAAAGGAATGGTCGAGAGTCAGATCATCCTATTACCTACTTCAAGGAGAAACTCAATCAAGCCATCTCAGGGCAAATCTCACCAGAAGCAATTGGAGATCTTCGACTACAGGCTTATGGTGAAATCACAAAGAACATAGTCAATGACACCATCTTCTCTCTGTACATGTACAAGACATCAATGAGCGGAAGTCATCTTTGGGCTTTCAAGAAGCAATTCGCTGTCCAGCTAGCTGTATCCAATTTCATGTCCTTCATTCTACAAATTGGTGGGAGATCCCCAAACAAGATCTTGTTCGCCAAAAATACCGGGAAAATGTTCCAGACAGATTTTCATCCATCGTACGACTCCAATGGGATGGTCGAGCTCAACGAACCTGTCCCTTTCCGCCTCACAAGAAACATGCAAGCATTCCTATCGCATTTTGGTGTCGAAGGTCCTCTCATGTCAAACATGTGTTCTGCATCTCAAGCAGTTTTCTCCTCCAAGGTAATAAGAAATATTTACCAAAGCTTGAGTGATGCACTCAAATCATTTGGCCTTTAACCTCTTCTTCTCTTTTGCGAATTTTCAGCAAAACGAACATCTTCGGTATCAATTAGCCATGTTCTTTCGCGATGAGCTTCTATCATGGTTTGGAAGAAGACCTCTTGGGGTGCCTATTCCTCCTGTTACAGGAATTGCTACTTTGAGTTCGGCCGAGCTGAAGCACAAAGTTAACTTAAACGTTGACGATGTCATTGGACGAATCAGAGGAATAGCGCCACAGTATTTCTGTGAAGAGGTACAATCATCAATTACATCTCCACGAGTTTTTGATGCTACTAAAGTTCTCATAAAACTCAAAAGAAAGCTCTTGTCCATTTCCTGAACTGTTGAATCTGATATTTTCGAGTTGTTCATTACAGGATGAGAACTCGGTGGAGCCGCCACAGTCTGTACAAAGAGGTGTGAATGAGTTGGTGGAGGCAGCTTTGTCGCCTCGCAATCTATGTATGATGGATCCAACATGGCATCCGTGGTTCTAACTTGCTTTAAGTTGAACTTTTAACCATTTTGAGGTAGAATCCGAGTTTTGAAGAGGTTAGGTTTGTAAATAGTTTACCTTACCGCGTTCCAACTCATTAGGGTTTTTTGGATGATTTGTATTGGAACAACTCATCTAAAGTTAAAAAGTCGAAATTTCCTCTACACAGCAGTTCACAAGTTTTGATGGTAAACAATGCTAATTACACTGCGAAACTAGTGGCTTCATTTTCGTGTGCCAGAACTAAATTAATACTATATGTATTATACTGCGTCTTTTTTTTTTTTTTGTGAGTTTCCAAAGGTAACACAAAAAAATGAAACAGAATGATGTCAATCTTGTAATTACAGCACTTTTTTTATTTTCATGGCCCAACCCTTGCTTCTTCCTCTTCTTTCCATATCTCAATCTCTTGTCAACGTTTCGCTCATTTTTTATGAGCCATCATCGCTGTGAATATATCCTCCACTAGAGACAGACCCGAAGACCATCACATGGGTCTCTGTTTCTCTTCTCCTAAAGCCACCAGACATGGCTCCAGTCGCCGGATTCCTAATCATCAGGCAAAACAGAAGGTAAGTAATAAAAACAAGAAGAAGACGAAGACGAACAAGATCCATTGGAGGCAAGGAGGAGGGACTCCGTACGGTAAGCGCATAGATTTTGGGTACGCTAAGGATTTCGATAAACGATACACCATTGGGAAATTGCTCGGACATGGCCAGTTTGGCTTTACATACGTAGCCACCGATAACAACAATGGAAATCGCGTCGCGGTCAAGAGAATCGATAAGGCCAAGGTAAAAAAAAACATCATTGGATTCACACGTTTTCTTGATTTCTCTATGATTCCAAAAGCTCATCGTGAATGGGTTTAACCTAAAGATCCATAAATTTCTATTCAACCATTAATTACGTCATTGCTTGACCGCAAAGTAAGCTCCCCATCCCAAGTTTTTGGCTGGCTCTAAGATAGTTTTGTCATACCAAGTTCGTCCTTTTTTCATGGCAAAATGGTTTTTTGTGTAATTTGGTGTGCAGATGACTCTACCGATTGAAGTGGAAGATGTGAAGCGAGAGGTTAAGATACTAAAAGCTTTAGGTGGGCATGAGAATGTGGTTGGGTTTCACAATGCTTTTGATGACAAAAACTATGTTTATATAGTTATGGAGTAAGCTACACGTTTTGACTCTGTTTTTCACCAATCATTCTTTTGCTTGCGATACAAGAAAAAATGAATATACCCTGGCTTTAATGAGTTTTTCCTTTTCCAGGTTATGTGAAGGTGGTGAATTGCTAGATCGAATACTAGCTAAGTAAGAGTTTGCGTTATTACATAAAACTAATCTGTAGAAAATAAACATTTTGGGAAGTTAACGTTACTTTATGTGTATATGTTTCTAGGAAAGATAGCCGTTACACCGAGAAAGATGCAGCGGTTGTGGTGAGACAAATGATGAAAGTTGCAGCTGAGTGTCATTTACGCGGTCTAGTGCACCGTGATATGAAGCCAGAGGTAGGTACGGTTCGGTTTGATTTGATGCCTGGAATATGTGAAAGAACCTTTCATCACTTTAAACAGAGTTTTCCTTTAAACCCCATCAGAATTTTCTGTTCAAATCAACTGAAGAAGATTCGTCTTTGAAGGCTACAGATTTTGGTTTGTCAGACTTCATAAAGCCAGGTAAGTCCTGCAAGTTTTTTCACTTGTCCAGTCTTGTCTTTGATAATTGAGAGCTGGATGATATATAGAGACGATTTTGTGAAAATGGCTGCAGGAATGAAATTTCAGGATATAGTAGGAAGCGCTTACTACGTTGCACCTGAAGTGTTGAAACGTAGGTCGGGACCTGAATCAGACGTCTGGAGCATCGGTGTCATCACTTATATTCTACTCTGCGGGAGAAGACCCTTCTGGGATAAGACTCAAGATGGAATATTCAATGAGGTCTAGTAATTTTCTGACAGAACAAAATTTAAAGCAATGATGTGTTTTTTCGTGAATACTGACTTGAAGAACAGGTCATGAGAAAAAAACCTGATTTCAAAACAGTCCCGTGGCCAACCGTTAGCAACAGTGCCAAAGATTTCGTGAAAAAGTTGTTAGTTAAGGAGCCGCGTGCACGGTTAACAGCAGCTCAAGCACTATGTATGTTATGCATATGCCATGAGCTTTCCATTGTCTGAGGTTATATTCACTCATCTTCTTGATGGTTTGGGTTTGCAGCACATCCATGGGTGAGAGAAGGAGGTGAGGCCTCAGAGATTCCAATAGACATATCTGTTCTGAACAACATGCGTCAGTTTGTGAAATTCAGCCGCCTTAAGCAGATTGCTCTTAGGGTAATTATATATTGTATTTCATATGAATAGTTAAAAAGAGTTTTCGTTTTTTACCTGAGTTGTTATGTTTTTGTAGGCTCTGGCGACAACAATTGATGAGGATGAGCTGGATGATCTCAGAGACCAGTTTGATGCTATTGACATTGACAAGAACGGTTTTATAAGCCTTGAGGAGATGAGGCAGGTACGAAATAGACAACACAAGTAAGCGATTTCACCGCATGACTGCAATGGAGAGTCTACTAACTTTCTAGTCTTAACAGGCTCTTGCAAAAGATGTTCCTTGGAAACTGAAAGATGCAAGAGTAGCAGAGATTCTTCAAGCGGTAGGTAAACTGAGTGTTTAGGACTAAAAGCCCCTTCCTGATGTGTTAGTGTATAATCCAAAATGTGTCTGTGTCTCTGCAGATCGATAGCAACACTGATGGCTTGGTGGATTTCACTGAGTTTGTGGTGGCTACTTTGCACGTAAACCAATTGGAGGAACATGACTCTGAGAAGTGGCAAGAGAGGTCAAGAGCAGCATTTGACAAGTTTGACATAGACAGAGATGGGTTTATAACTCCCGAGGAACTTCGAGTGGTCAGTCTCTCAAGCCTTTTACATTCCCCTCTTTTCTCTGCTTTGTTTTCTAAGAATCAATGTTTGCAGCAAACGGGTTTGAAAGGCTCTATAGAACCACTGCTTGAAGAGGCAGACGTGGATGAAGATGGGAGACTCAGCATCCATGAGTTTCAAAGACTTTTGAGAAGTGCAAGCATCAAGTCAAAAAATGTTAAAAGCCCTCCTGGTTACCAGCTTTCTCGAAAAATGTAAATTAACAAGTCCATAACCGTGATCTCCCATACACAGAACATTATCTGTCACCATGTTTTTTTTTACTGTCAGACCAAGAAAATTGTATATTGGATAAAACCCGTCTGGTTGTAAGGTTTAGAAATGTTTCTCACGTCTTACAACAATAATAGTTCAGTTGCAAAGAGATACAAAGCAATTGACTTTTTGTGTGTTTTATTTGCTTGTGATAATGTTACATAGTTAGGTGGTGCTATTGAGTTCCTTCTCAATCAAAGTACTAGAACACAGGGTTGAGGGGAATATGTTTATCGGTTTATGCCTTTAAAATGTCATTCACACCACCGGGGGAACTATCTTGAACAGCTTGAGATGAGGAGTAACTATTTGATGAGTTTGCAGTAGGTGTCAAGCTTTCTTTCTTCTCTTTTCCAGAAACATCCTGCATAGAAGTAACTTTGATCAGTCTGTGAGAAATATAAATAGTAACAACAACAACACAGAACGAACTTGTTGGTAAAGCCATAGAAGATTTATCACTCACCTGTTGAGCTAAAGAAGGTGCATGGACTTTAAGCTCAAGCTCTAAACCAACATCATATTTATGGTCATTGCCTTGATCTAAAGACTTGCTTTTGTAATCTTGTTTGCTTGAAGCACCAGAAGATGAGGAACGTTTCTGAACCGATGCTTGTTCGATTCGAGGATTGACGACTGAGGCTGAATACGGTATAAAAGTGGACTGGCCCTGAGTTATGGCTACTACAGGGATAGGATAAGCGTAATGTGGTCTCCATGGAACCATACTTCTGACTCTATGCTGATACTGAGCGTTGAGTATCTCAATATCTGACTTGAGAGTTGCTTTTTCCTCTCTCAGCTCGGTCTTCTCTTGAATAAGCTGCTTATAGCAATGGTAAAAGATAATCACAACGAAGTAGAATCCAGTAAGAGAATAATAATAATAATTGGTAAGTAAATCAATTATTCACCTCATGAGACTCTTGAGATAGTGTTGCATACTCAGCCTTTAGTCTTTCAACTTGGCTCATTACATCCTTCAGCATTTGTATTGTATCAGTGAGAAGTGAAACTTTGTCACTCTTAGGCCTATTTGGATCTGCAGAAAGAAACCATTAAAATCTCAATTCAAAAGTCTTGTTAGATAGATAGATAAATATATAATACCTAATGCGTTTCCAAGCTCAAGAAACTGTTCTTTGAGCTTATCTCTACGAAGCTTCTCGCTCTGCTTTACGAGAACAAACTGTTTCCTTGTTCACTTCCACCACCACCATCTCAGCTCTGAAATTTAGACGAATTCAAAACTATGAATAAACATGACACAGCCATAAAGTTTAGATTTTTAAGCATTAAGACCTGAGATTATGTCCCGAAGTAGAAGAAGAAGATGAAGAAACAGAGGATTCGGATTCAGAGCAAGCTTTTGGTTTCTTCGATTGATCCATATTACAATGTCAAAACTTCTAGTACAAAAACCAAGGAAGATAAAGAGAGAGAAGAATAAGAAATAAGTAGAAGTTGGTTTCGTTTTCGTCTTCTTCAACGTAAGTATAGTATATAAAAACCCAATCCGGCGATAATGGTGGTGGACGCCGACGAGGCAAATCAACAACTTGTGCTCCCCACGCGCCACCATTCAAGAGATATTATACTCTACGCCTGGTTACACTCTAACTTATCCACGTGTACAACCGTTGATTCAACTGACTTTAGTCTTCTCAGATCTCAACCGTCCAACGTTACAACCTAAAATAAAGGAACGATCTTTATTGAACTTTGGGAGTGGAAGAAAGGGGAGAGAGGATGAAGATTGTGACTTACAACGTTAATGGCCTTAGGCAACGAGTTTCCCAGTTTGATTCTCTTCTCAAACTTCTCGATTCCTTCGACGCTGATATCATCTGCTTCCAGGTTTTTTTTTTTTTTTTTTTTTACTTCAATTTTTGAAATTTCAATCCTTTTCTTCTCTGTTTCGCCTATGAATCCGTGTTTTGAAAATCTAGGAAACGAAACTTAGAAGACAGGAATTAACAGCGGATTTGGCTATAGCTGATGGGTATGAATCGTTTTTCTCGTGCACACGCACTTGTGAGAAAGGTCGTACTGGTTACTCTGGTAAGCATCAAGCTCTATAGTCTTCAGTGGGTTTTTGAGAAACAGAGGACATGGTTATGGTTGTGGAGGTTTTTTTAATCCTCTCCTCTTGAAATTTTGCAGGTGTAGCAACGTTTTGCAGGGTAAAGTCAGCATCTTTAAGCTGTGAAATTGCTTTGCCTGTTGCAGCGGAAGAAGGCATCACTGGTCTTGTAAGCAGTAATTCACGATGTGTGAAGACTGAAACGTATGCGATAGCTGAAGGGCTTGAGGAATATGAGAAAGATGAGCTTCTTAGGATTGACCAAGAAGGACGCTGTGTTATAACTGATCATGCCCACTTTGGTATGACTCTTAATTCTTTCTTTTCATGTACATTCTATTGTGCAAAATGTAATTTTCTTTACAGTTTGCATATATTTATGTGTTTTTTTTCAGTTGTTCTCAATGTCTATGGACCACGAGCTGTAGCTGATGATGCTGAGAGGATTGAGTTTAAGCATCGGTTTTATGATATTTTAGAGGTAAGCTTTCTGAATGGAGACAAGGAGGTAGTTCGGCTTATCATGATATTGGGTTAACTGTTTCTTAGTTTTCTTGTAGAGAAGATGGGAGTGTCTTTTGCGTCAAGGAAGAAGGGTATTTGTTGTTGGGGATCTCAACATTGCTCCTTCTGCTATGGATCGATGTGAAGCTGGGGCTGATTTCGAGAAAAACGAGTATGTAAATACTCATATTCATGATCTGCTTTACTCGAGATTTTGTTTCCTGTCAGATTTCTCATTTCATGCCAATAAAAAATGCAGGTTCAGAAAGTGGTTTAGATCTTTGCTAGTTGAACGTGGAGGCTCATTCTCAGATGTTTTCAGATCAAAGCATCCAGAAAGGTGAACTTTTGTGATAACCTCTTCTGTGTCTATTGAGGGATCTTAGCTTTTTTATCATTTGATTACATTCTTTGAACCTTTTTCTATCATTGATTGCTTATTTCTGGACTTCTAATAGGAAAGATGCATTCACATGTTGGTCCTCAAGTACTGGAGCAGAACAATTTAACTACGGTTCGAGGATTGATCATATCTTAGTTGCTGGATCATGCTTGCATCAAGACAAAGATAAGCAAGGCCATAGTTTTCTTGCTTGCCATGTCAAGGAATGTGACATATTGACAGAGTATAAGCGGTTTAAGGATGAAAATATGTCAACAAGGTAAGTCAAGATGATCAAGAATGATCCCATGTGTGCTTCAACTTAAAAGATTACCTTTTCTATTCTATTTGGATCTCAAAATGACCGTGAGTCACCTTCTGCACTCTACAGGTGGAAAGGTGGGCTAGGTACAAAATTAAAGGGATCAGACCATGTACCTGTATTCACTAGTTTTGATGATTTACCAGACATCCCCGCACATAGCACGCCGCCATTAGCGTCGAGATACCTTCCCATGATTTATGGTTTCCAGCAAACTCTTGGTACAAAAACTTTCCTCTATTTTCCAGTGTGATAGATTGGTTCATATTCTCAGTTTCATTCCTGTCTCTATCTTTGTTGTATCTTTCTTCACTCTTTTTGTTTACTGTAACAGTTTCAGTGTTTATGAAAAGGCAAGCCAATGAGGAAGCCAAAGCCAATGAAGTGGCATGTTCAACATCGAGTCAAGGTAATGCTTCATCAAGCTGTGGAGATATTTCGACAGGACCACTGAGAAACTGTGGTTCAAAGGGGATTTCACTGGAGAAATCTTGTTGTTTTGAGAACGAATCCACTTGCAGCGTTACAGAATCAGACATTATGGCATCGAGAGGTTTAATTGATAACCCTAGTGATGCAATCTGTGTATCATCAGGGAGAGCTGGGAATATCTCTAGAGATGGAAACAGGAAAAAAGCGAGGAAAGTCCAATCATCTCAGCTTTCTCTCAAGTCCTTTTTCACTGCAAACTCAAAGGCGAACAATGGTGGGGATAAGTCTTCATCCTCCAGTCAGAGCTCTCAAGTTGATAGCATCACACAACCGGCAGTTTCCAGCAGAGAAGACGGTGAATCGACTACTTCAACACAAGAACAAGAACAAAGCGGTTCTTCAGCTAAACAAAAGAACGGTACAGCTCTAATGGAGTGGCAAAGAATACAGAACCTAATGCAAAACAGCATACCTCTCTGCAAAGGACATAAAGAAGCTTGTGTTGCTCGGGTCGTAAAGAAACCAGGTCCCACATTTGGCCGTAGATTCTACGTCTGCTCTCGAGCTGAGGTAGAAGAACTAAGCAAAACCCCCAAGTCTTTTTCAACCGTGGTAGTTATATGCTCTAATAGTATCTACATCTCTTGCAGGGACCTTCCTCTAATCCAGAAGCAAACTGTGGTTATTTCAAATGGGCTTCATCAAAATTCAAAGACAAGTAAATGAGTAATGTGAATGGTCAGGAACCAAGGATTTAATCTAGTGAGATGAGGTACACCATAAAGAAACTTAACAATGTCGGTATATAGTTAAGCCCTTGACCAATGTGTAAAGTTGCTGGATTTAGCTTATTTCCACGTTCCTGTCTCTATCACTTTATCCCGCTTGGTCTCGTTTATTAATGTTGTTCCTTCTAATGTGATTAACTTTTAGCTTTGTAGCAGCTAATATACTAATGTTACAAGTTGCATAAGATTTAATTATAAGGTATGTTAATCGACATGGATACGTAGACGTATACGTATGTGTGTGTGTGTCTGGAATTTGTTAATATTTATATGGAAGATGACATGAAAGCGCAAAATGCTGATGGAAGGGAATGTGTCACCCACGAAATTGGTGGTGTCAATCGTCGACGTCACTTACGATTCTTTTCTTATACATGTAACTAAAAATATGTTACTTGTTTGGCTTTTGAAGATGTCAAAAGACTTGAATTAACATAATTATCTCTTGGGATAAATATGATCAACAAAAGTAAATGTTATAGTCATCGTTCTGAAGATAAGTTTTATCTAGAAAAGAGATGAAGCGATCGGCACTAGTTACCACAACAATTGGATTATGTGTTAAAAAAAAAAAAAAAAAAAAAAAAGATGTCGACCAATCACGTGGTTGGAGAAGAAGTAGAGATTACAATAGTTTGCTTACAACAATCACAATCTTCTAGAACCCCGGGAGGTTTCAACATGATCATCTTGTTTAAGGACTAAGGAGAGTCGAATTTGATTGTAATGAAACATGAGCACTTTTCATAGTTAGGTCATGTTTAAGAGGGAATTGATTTTTTCAATGTAATGCTTAGATAACACAACTTAAGCATGTGATTATCTTTTTTTAATTCAAAGATAATTATGCGTATAAAAACAATATTTTCAAAAGGTTAGTTTAGTAAAAAAAGAAGTCAGTGACAGATAAACGAGTTTAGTTTACTCTAAATATTAATCTCCATCCGTGATTCCGGTTCATTTGAATTACCTCACGCAGAAGAATACAAAAAAAAAAAAAAGGTAAAATAATAACTCAGTCGACTTTTCCTCTACAAATGTTTAATAAAAACAAAAAAGCCGACTTTTTTCCTTGATTAAGACAACCATAATCTAATAATATGAAGTTTTTATATTTTTATTTATTTTGATTAACACTAAATAATAAAGAACTTAAAGTTAAAATATTTATGTATTACCTAGTATTTGATAGTAGTAAATTTTATTTTATTGTAGTATATACTACTATATAGTAGTTCAAAAGGACCGTTTGTTGGCGTTTACCATTGGCCTTTCTTTTGTAGTATAGTAAGAAAACAATTTTCTCACAAATCAAATTGCACATTGCCATTTGGCACTTCTTTTTAGTATTTCCATTGCTAAAAATAAAAATAAAAATAAAAAGCAACATAAAAATACTTATCAATTATGGTTTGTATGGTAGTGGGAGGCAAAGCTATAATAAATGTATGCAAGAGCGACTTTTCTAAATCTTCTAAAAATCTATTTCTGTCTTCTCAATATCCAACAAACAATACAAGGTCCATATTAAAGTCTCTATACAACAAAATCATAATAATCAATCAATAAAAATCTACTACACATAAGAAAATTCCATTTTTCCAATTTTCACCATAAAATACTTTTCTGCTAATAAAAATAAAATTAGCATGCATTTATTTTAAAAAAAATAATAATAATAGTAATAACTAAAAACCAAAAAAAGCCTGATTTTATTTTTCTGTAATATGTTAAAAATGACAATTACAGCCACAGAACAATTTGGCCACTACGCATAAAGATCTTACGTACATTCTTATCTCCTTGTTGTGCAATAATTTCCCCAACTGGATAAGGGATCAGACTCATATCTCACAGACCCGACCCGACCCTTCTTTATTAACCCGACCCGTCTTTATTAATCCCCTCCTATGCATTTAAAAACTAATTAGAGTCTTAATCAAGCAATTGAGTGACTAATCCCTCTCTTTGCCTATAAATAAATCTCTCTCTGTTTCCCTTCTTCTTCAATCTTTCCCTCTATCTCTCTCTCTCTCGAACAATAACAAAAACGCAAAACTCGAATACTCGAAAACGATATCGTTTCTCAGCGATTAGCGAAGATGCTTTCTTCATCTCCGACCTCCTCCTTCACTCATCCGTTTCTCTCTTCACCTTCTTCTCCGCCTCTCTCCCCTACTCTATCTCCGTCATCTCGCACGGCTCGGATCTCTCCTCTTCTAGTCTCCGCCTCTTGCTCTTACACCTGCGCCGAAGACTCTCCGAGATTGCATCAGATCCCTCGGCGATTTACGGCGGCGACCGCCTCGCTCTACGATGTCCTCGAGGTTCCTCTAGACGCGACGAGCCAGGATATCAAATCGGCTTACCGGAGACTGGCCAGGATCTGCCATCCCGACGTGGCGGGAACCGATCGGACCAATTCGTCGGCGGAGGAGTTTATGAAGATCCACGCCGCCTACTGTACGCTTTCTGATCCCGAGAAACGCTCTGTTTACGACCGGAGGATGTTGCGTCGGAGCAGTCCTTTGACCGTCGGTACCTCCGGGTTGGGCAGTTACGTCGGACGGAACTGGGAAACTGATCAGTGCTGGTAGCGAGTTGACTCGGTGGAAACGAGTTAAGACCGTGTTTTAATTAGTGGTGTAAATACGAAAGCGATCAGGGCTTTGACGTTTGTAATTAATACTAGTACTTACAGTAATTAAGCTAACACGGACGAGTATTAGTGTGCTAACTTACGCCGTGTGTTTCGTGTTTACGTAGGATCTACGCGTTTTTTTTTTTTACCTTGTGAATCCTATTATCAATGAAAACCAAAAAAAAGCATATAGTATATGTTCTGCTTCCAGTGTTCTGATTAGAGCTGTTTAAAAAGTTATACATATTGTCCAATTTAGAAAATCTCTACAGGTGAGATAAAATGCATCCCAACTGACCAAAAAGAAAAAAAAAAAAAAAAAAAACAATTAGGATATGCATCCATACGTGATTATGAAATCTTCTGGCCCACAGATACTCTAGAACACGTGAACATGAATAGATCATGGATGGATGGCCAATGAAAATATGATTTATCCGTATGAACCAAACAACAAACCCATCACTTTTTTCAAGTACTAAATCGAGAGATTTTGTTCTTTAATGGATTTGGAGAAACGAATATATACGATTATGGATATATTGATGATCTAAGTTGGAGATTTGGACGACTTTGCTGATAAATTGGATGTAACCCATTGTAACTTTGACGTCATCGTTTTAGGTTTTACATTATGAACCGTAGAGGCGACAAATACGGGTCCCGCTAGTTTGTAGAAACTAGAAAGAAGAGGTCCGTTTTAGATCTTCTGCTTCGCTTCAACTTTTCCTGTATTTTTTTTTAATGTTAATTTGTCGGGACTTTAATTTTTATACTGCATTATATATTTTTTGTTTATTTATTCTGTCGAAAAATCCTTTTTATTTATTTAAATTCAACTAGTAAAATGTCCTTCTAGAAGGTAGAAGATAGTGTGTCACTATTTTTTTAATATCTTTATATGACAAATAAAAATCATAATAGAGATAGGCAACAAATATCGCTCAATCTCGTGGCTCTTCTTCCTCTGTTCTTTTTTGTTTTCTCTTGTGATAATAGATTTTGTAAAAAATTTGCTACTGGACAGAATGTGATTCAACGTGTTCTTTTTTGTTTTCTTTTGTGATAATAGATTTTGTAAAAAATTTGCTACTGGACAGAATGTGATTCAACGACTTTTACGCGCAGAACATTTTCGACGTTTAACTGAAAGACGTGCTCCAGTGGATTATATATAGAAATTCATTGTAACCACGTTGTCTTCGATTGGATAAGAAACAAAAAAAAAGTTGTTATTTGTTGAGAGAACCCATTTATTCACATTTAGTAGAAGATAATATACACATACTTATTTTACCTTGTTGGGTAAACTTAAAAAGTGATAAAACGAACGAGGCTTTAGCCGGATAATGTTCTCAAACGAAAGGATTTTGAATCATTACGTACTTTATTTCTTGTTTGGGACAAATATCTATCTACTAGCAGTATTTTGTCCTATTATTTTGCTTGCATTTGTGTATATAAATGATTATATTATAATATAACATCGATCCACTTGTGTTGTAGTATCTGCAATAATACCAAAAGTAGTGTCGATAAAGAAATGTCATAACATTATCCAATCAGATTAATGTATATTGGTGAAGTGAGGAAGTCTCTTTGTCAGTAGCACCACTGAGCAGGACTGGAAAACAGTTGCGACCAAACCAAACTAATCCAAAGTTTTTGTCAAGTTAAACTGAAAAACTATATGCTTTGAGTTTTTGTTAAGTTAAACTGAAACTAACTGAAAAACCGGTAAACCCAATACTGTCTATGGAAAACGCTGAACAGAGCCGGCTTAACCATAGGGCATGCCCCTGGGCAAACTTAAAAAAAGTGCCCCTTAATACATCAAAAAACATACAATTTTCAGTTTGTTCCAACAAAAAAAACTGGATAGAGTCTTATATAAAAAACAAGCAAAACACAAGTTAAAAACGATTTGGTTTGTAATATTTCTTCGCCAATGGTAACAACAACCACAATCAAGGTCTTCACTCCACTCCTTCCCCACACTCACTCTCTTCTTGCAATCAAGGTCTTCACTGCACTCCTCCTTCCCCACGCTCACTCTCTTCTTGCAATCTTCGTTAACAACCTTCACACCAAAATATATATTCTCTTGAATCTGAAAAAAAAAACCAGTAGTCATTCCAAGAAGAATAAAACGATCATATGAAACGGTTCATTCGAGCTTTAGTAGATGCAAAATCATGAATAACAGTTTCAAAATCAATGCTCTCTAACATACTTTTCTCAATGCACAAAATAGCTAAACCATTCAACCTTTCCTGAGACATAGAAGATCTTAAATAATTTTTCAATAACTTTAACTTGGAAAAGCTTCTCTCCGCTGAGGCCACAATCACGGAAAAACGGCTTTTTCATACCTCCACAATAGTCTTGTGTTGAATTTATACATTTGACTATTGATCTGGCGTAAACATACATTATGTTGATAGATATTTGAATTTCGTACCCTAACTTCGAAATCAATACCCCAAGTATAATTGTTGTGCCATAACATACAAAAACGTGTTTATCGACTAACTCTGTTAAGCTTCCGTTTAATCAAAATGACGTGGATTCCACGTGTGCGCGACGATCCAAACGACGTCGTTTTGGCAAAACAAAGAATCTAAAATTTTGTCCAAAACGACGTCGTTTTTTATTTCTATCCAAAATCTTTCTTCTTCTCTCCCGAAACTCTCTCTCGCGGCAGAGGAACCCTAGAATTTGGGTGTTTTCAATTTCGAGTCGATCTGAAGTAGGTTATCGTATGTATTCATCATCTAGTTCTGGTAAGTAATAATTATTGTTTTGGTTGATTTTAATTATTCAATTTCGATAATATATATGCGAATTTTGGGTTGGAAATTTGGCTAAGGGTTGAAAGCGAGCTACAATCGTTGTGGACAAGAAAGAGGGATACCTAGAAAATGTAGATGTGGTGCAGTGTCTGTAATCAAAACTTCATAAACATTGAAGAATCCAGGGAGGTTATTCTATTGTTGTCCTTATGGCTCAAAGGAGAATTGTGGTCATTTGTTCAAATGGACTGATTTATCTATGGTGGAAGAGATTGAAGAGGTTGAGAGTGTTGTTGAGAAGATACAAGTAGATGTGGGAAGCTTAGAGAAAGGCTTACATGATGTGGAAGCTGAGATGAAGAGTCTAGCAATGAATAGCAATGGAAGTGAAATAGAAGGCATAAAAGCTGTTGCACAAGGATGTGAGAAGGAGATTGGAGAACTCAAAGCCATGATCGTTTGTTGTGAGAAAGAGATTCAAGCATTACGTAGCTTCAAAAATTTGATTGTGTGTAGTGTAGTCATGTTTGTTGTATATGCTTTAATCTTTTAAGCAATAAGCAAAACATGTCTTGACTTGCTACCAATGTTAATGGAGCAATATGTTTATGTAATGGTAATGGAGCTAAAATGCTATAAAGAATGTTGTTTTAGATGATTCCATTTAGATGACAAAGTTTTAAACAACATCCGATTCAATAAGTAGACAAAAAACAAGCATCCTACATCTAAACCATATACCAAAAAACCATCATCCTAAACATTCAATCCAAACAACATGATCCTAAAACTTTGAACCATCCTAATCATAAGCTATAAAACAACTAATCAGCAAGTGAAATCTGTGATGGTTGGCTTGATTGGCTTGGTTGACTTGCTTGACTTGGACCTTTCCCTTGTGCTTTCCTTGGCTTATAGCGATGGACCCCAAGATTAGGACAACTTTTTGAAAAGAACAATAGAGTCTGAATTTGCAACCACCACCAAGAGAGCATATGACTTCCGATTTCTCAGATCTCCATCTTGAATACTTCACATTAGTTCCTTCCTTAAGCGCATACTCAACAACAGCTTCCTTGAACAAAGGTATGCTGTCAAATACCTGCCCCAATCTTATCTCTCCACTGCCTTTTTTGTACCTAAGGTGTTTTTCGGATCCACCATCCTCATCATCTGAATTCTGAGGAGTGGCCTCAGAATCACAAGCCTCATCTTCCTCATCTTCCTCATCATCATCTCCTCTACCGAAACAATCCTCCTCATCACTACCTCTAGCAGACCAAGCTCTATCGTTGCCTTCACCATCTCCACCATCATTGACTCCTTCTTGACCAACTCCATCATCATTGTGTTCTTCTTTACCAGCTCCATCATCATTGTGTTCTTCTTCACCAGCTCCATCATTACAAATCTCATCCTTTTGCACATAGAGTTCTATTGATCTTGTCCACAACGTAGCTGAACACATTCCCTGGAAACTATCGGATCCATCATACAACAACTTCAACTCTGAGAACATCTCGTAGGGGTATTTAAACCATATCCTTTGCCCAATCATATACAACCCAATCGACTCCACCATGTTTGTAAATATTGTCTCTGCCTTACATTCAAGACTATAAGTCTCGCCTCCAACATATGCAATCACAGCACCATTGGCGACTTCAAACTTTCCATTATAGAAGATTATGAAAATTGGATCTTCAGGTCTACAAAAACAAAACCAAATATTGTTCAAAACCGAGATTTTCTCTAACACACACACACAAATCATACACAACTTATACAAATACCCACTATTATAACACATTTTTGATGCAATTACACAATAGAATTCAACAAACTATCCAATGCTAATCAATCGATGAACTATGAGGAATTTCGTAAATGATTTTTCGAAAATTACCGGTTTCGATCTCCAGGTGCAACCTCCGAACCACCTTCATCCTCGGGAATCATTGCCTTCGGCTTCAGATCGACTCGAAATTGAAAACACCCAAATTCTAGGGTTCCTCCGCCGCGAGAGAGAGTTTCAGGAGAGAAGAAGAAAGATTTTGGATAGATATAAAAAACGACGTTGTTTTGGACAAAATTTTAGATTCTTTGTTTTGCCAAAACGACGTCGTTTGGATCGTCGCGCACACGTGGAATCCACGTCATTTTGATTAAACGGAAGCTTAACAGAGTTAGTCGATAAACACGTTTTTGTATGTTATGGCACAACAATTATACTTGGGGTATTGATTTCGAAGTTAGGGTACGAAATTCAAATATCTATCAACATAATGTATGTTTACGCCAGATCAATAGTCAAATGTATAAATTCAACACAAGACTATTGTGGAGGTATGAAAAAGCCGTTTTTCCCCACAGTCACCGGTGTAGTCAAAAGAATCTGATATGCAATGGAAACATTAGGATAACAATCCACATTTTCAACAAACTCAAGAACTTTACTAGGTTCCATAGGTACATCGGGTAAAGTCATTTGCAACATTCTCAATTCAGAATAAAGATCATTACAATCAACATCCAAAGAACTACCATGAGAAAAGGTTTTGTGAAAATGAGTGCAATGTTCATGTAGTTCACTTTCATCTAATGCCTTCAACTTCATCGAATCAAACAAAAACCCAAATACACTTTTGAAATGATTCATTTGATCAAATCTGTTCTTAACCGAAGTTATTGCCATGTCCACCACAACTAAAAAATATTCAACTCTAAAAGCATCCTCACTTGATTGTACTTCTTCACCACAATCAGTTTCACCAAATTGTTTTTTTCTAAAAATACGACGCTTTTTGGGAAATATAGGATCAATGTCCAGTTCACGAGCAATACTTTGAGCTATACTCAAACTAGAATTAAATCCTTCATGTCTATACTTCTCAAAAAACAGAACCACACCTTCCAATTGTTTTAAAGCACTGTCAATGCACACAGACTTAGACTGTAAACTCTTGCTCACCGAGTTAATAGCAAACAAAATGTCATACCAAATAACCATACCAAGTATAAATTCGAAGTTATCAAATGCCATGACTAAACTTTTAGCATCACTCTTTGTCATAGCATCATCACAAGACTCATATAATTCCAATAAAGCTGACCTTACTTGTGGAGCTTGAAACCTAATAGCTTTAACACTTTTGATTCGACTCTCCCAACGAGTATTACATAAAGATTTCACGGTGAAATTTGGAACATTGTCAATCAAAATCTTCCATCTCTTTGTAGAACTAGAAAATAATGTATAAATCTGTTGTAAAACTCCAAAGAAAGAAATAGCCTTCACACATGAATGAGCCATATCACTAACCACAAGATTAAGACTATGACAAACACATGGCATATACAAAGCTCTTGGATTTATATCAAGTAATCGCTTTTGAACACCTTGATGTTTTCCTTTCATGTTAGAACCATTGTCATAGCTTTGACCCCTCACATTATCGACATCAAGAGTAAGAGACTTTAGAGCATCTAGTAATTTATCAAAGTGTCCTAATCCTGATGTGTCATCTACCTTTAGAAACTCCAAGAAGAACTCTTCTACTCTTACTATCTTATTTGATATATTCACACACCGTACTATAACAGTCATTTGCTCTTGATGGCTCACATCCGGTGTGCAATCAAGAATGATCGAAAAATACTTTGCCTCTTTAATGACTCTTAAAATATAAATTTGAACCTTATGAGCCAAAAGATAAATAAACTCATTCTGAATATTATGACCAAGATAATGATGATGGATCTCATGGTCCTTAATGCGCCTAATGTGATCCTGGATTATCAAATCAAATTTTGCGATCATTTCAATAGCTCCTAAGAAATTACCATTGCTATCTTGGTAAAGTTTCTCATTTTTCCCTCGAAACGCTAAACACCGTTTAGAAAGAAACTTCACAACAGCAATGATTCTAATTAAAACTTGTCTCCAACGTTTTTTCTCTTTTGCAATTTCCTTTTGTAGTTCTTTATCAACTGTTAGACTTTTCTCAAATCTAACTTGCAACTCTTTCCAAGTTTTCATGTTAGTCATATGATCTACACTTCTCTCATGATCTTTCAGTCTCTCACTAAGATGCTTCCAATCTCTAAATCCATCATTTGCAAGCATTTTTGAGCAGTCACTAGACTTAAACAATTTGCAACAGAAGCAATAAACTTTGTCCACATGTTTAGAGTAAACCAACCAATTTCTATCACTAGTTTCCCCATTATTCAGCTTCCTAGAATAATACTTATATGAGAAATGCCTATTGTTCTTATCTAAAGGAAACACAAGATTCATTTCTCTTACAGGCCCTTTTTCAACTAACACATCTCTCATTTTATTGTCAAGGTTTTCCCAATACCTAGGATCGAAAATATCAACACAAAAACTTGGTTGTTCACCAACATTCAAAGTTTCAACATTTGATGCATTTACCACATTAGCTTGCTCACTTTCAATGTTAGATGCATTTACCACATTAGCTTGCTCACTTTCAACATTAGATGCACTTGTTCTTGTCACAAATCTATCTAATGAACCTCTTTGTGATGCAATAAACGATTCAACTTGTTTTTTCTTTTTCCTCTTTTGACATCCAGGTAATTGACCAGTCATGATGATGCAATCTAAATGCTGGCTGGAGTGTCTAAATGTCAAGTAAAAGGAAAAATAAAACCTGGATTTGTTTTGTCGAAAACCTGGATTTAAGAACAGATGAGTGTGCGATTAAGAGCTTCAATTTAGCGTAGAATACAAAACCTGAAATAGAAAGAGTTAAGTAAAATAGAAGTTAACTTGTGTTTAAAAGTTAAAACACACAAAATTATAGCTTACAATTAAGAAAAAAAAAACAGAACACGAGTCAATTAGGAAAACTGGATAATGTCTAAAAGACTCAAATGAAAAACTTACAAAAGTTATAGCTTTCGTCGCTTCCAAATTTCAGCTGGTGATGTAGAAATCCAAGCAGTAGAAAACGAAATCGTTCATGGTCTACTGACTAGTTGAGATAATTATGGAAGATGAAGAGTCTCTTTTTGTTATCTACTCCTAAAATAACTCCTTAAACATATTTTGATGGACCTTTTTGTTTAACAAATTTTGTTTGGGTCTCAAAAATAAATTTTATGGTTCATTTATCTTACACACTTTTTTTGGGTCTATTTGATTCATTTATTTTTTTTGTGCCCCTTTTAGTTTATAATTTTTTTTTTTGCCCCTTTTAGTTTATAATTTTTTTTTTGTGTCCCTTTGTTATATAAATTTTTTTCTCCTATACAAACAAAAAATATTTATGTGCCCCTTAAATTTCTGTACTCGGGGCGGTCGCATTGGCCGCTCTTATGGTTAAGCCGGCATTGACGCTGAATGTGCCTTTAGACAAGAAAAAAAAAGAGAGATTGTTTCCACTATCATAGAAGACTAGTAGGAGCTTGTTTTATTTTCAGAATCTTAACATATGCTGTAAATGTGAAACATCATGGCCCAGAAAAATAAATATGGTTGGTTATAACATTCGATGTAGACACACACGACTTCAAGAAAAACCCAGCTAGCCCTTGGTAAAATAAATGGTTATGTCTCTTATGGCCCCAATATTTAAGTTATCCAATCACATTTCCAACAGCTTTTTATTTCCACGTCTTAATTTGTACTTAAAGGTACCAGTATTATTACTCCGTTTCAAAATATAATATGTTTTATAGAAGTTTTTTATTTCATAATATATGATGTTTTCAAATTTTTATGCAACTTTTAGATTAGTTTAGTATTTTATATTATGCAGTATTGTTTGTTAAAAGTAAAGATTTCTTAATCTACGTGCTTTAGTTAAAACATCTAAACATGACAATCCCAAAACATAGGTGTGTTAATTAACCTTGAGAATTAATCAAAGTAATCTTGAAGATTTAGAGAAATTTTTGTTGACATTTTTCTGAACAAACACCAAAGAGCATTTTCGTTATAAGAATTTGAAATTTTACACATTTTTTTTTTTTTTTTTGAAATCCTACACTTCCCTATTATCATATTTTAATATATGGAATAGGCTTAATATAAAATGAAACAAAAAAGAACGGATATAGCTAAGACGAAGACTTGGTAAATGTACTAATAAGTAATTTACTCCGACAACGAAAGCCGGCGACGACCGGCGTGTTCTGTAGGAAATACAAAGAAATGACAGAAACCGTGTTTCAAAGACCAAACCCTCCAACAAAACAACAAAATTGATGTTTCTTCATTATCTTTAAAATTAAGACCAACCCGTTTCTTAATTTTCTTGATCTAAACCAGTTCTGTTACCTATGGGTGATCTAGCTAAGCAGATATTGTCTCGACCGATTCAACTAGCAGACCAAGTGGTGAAAGCCGGAGATGAAGCCACGATCAACAAACAAGAATGCGCCGAGATCAAGTCCAAGACGGAAAAGCTCGCTGCTCTTCTCCGCCAAGCGGCGCGTGCTAGCTCAGACCTCTACGAACGTCCCACACGCCGTATCATCGACGACACTGAAAACGTTCTCGAGAAAGCATTGACGATGGTCCAAAGATGCCGTGACGATGGCTACATAATGCGTCTTTTCAATATAATCCCCGCCGCAGCATTCCGTAAAATGATCTCCCAACTAGAAAACTCCGTCGGCGACGTCTCTTGGCTCCTCCGTGTCTCAACTCCCGCCGGTAACGACGACGACGACGAAGGGTTTGGTTACTTAGGCCTCCCTCCGATCGCAGCCAACGAACCAATCCTGTGTCTTATTTGGGAGCAAATCGCGGTTTTAATGACCGGTTCGCCGGATGAAAAATCCGACGCCGCCGCGTCGTTAGCTTCGTTAGCGAGAGATAACGACAGATACGTGAAACTGATAGTTGAAGAAGGTGGAGTCAACCCTTTGTTGAAACTTCTTAAAGAAGGTAAAATCGACGGTCAAGAAAACGCGGCGAGAACAATCGGCTTATTGGGTCGTGACCCGGAAAGCGTGGAGCATATGACTCAGCTTGGTGTGTGTTCAGTGCTTTCGAGTGTTCTCAAAGAAGGTTCGATGAAGGTTCAAGCCGTTGTGGCTTGGGCTGTTTCAGAGCTTGTTTCTGGTAACCACGCGAAGTGTCAAGAGCTCTTCGCGCAAAACAACGTGATTCGTCTTCTCGTGAGTCATTTAGCGTTTGAAACGGTTCAAGAACATAGCAAATACGCGGTTGTCGCGGGTAGAGCTACGTCGATGCATCACGCCGTCGTGATGGCGAGTAAAATCAATTTGCCGGCGGTTAACGAGGAGGAGGAGGAGGGGGACGGTACTAATACTAGCCAGATTGGGAACTCGAATCACATGCCGAATCAGATGCATAACATCGTTACGACTACAATGGCGATGAAGGCGGTTGGATCGGGATCAAAATCGAGTCTGTCTAACCGATTCGTAACCGACGAGGATGAGAAACCGCCGGAAAAGCTGCCGGAGAAGAGTTATAGTTTGAATTCAAAGATCAAGACTTACAGTAGTACGGCACATCAATCGAGAAACGCGTCGGTCACGAGAGGGAGAGAGCTTGAAGATCCGGTGACGAAGACTTACATGAAAGCGATGGCGGCGAGAGCGCTGTGGAAACTCGCTGTAGGAAACTCATCGATCTGCCGAGTCATCACCGAGTCACGAGCTTTGCTCTGTTTTGCGGTTTTATTAGACAAAGGAGACGCGGAGACTAAGTACAACACAGCAATGGCTATCATGGAGATAACCGCCGTGGCGGAAGAAAACGCAGATCTGAGAAGATCAGCGTTCAGACGCACTTCGCCGGCGTGCAAAGCGGTTGTTGATCAGTTATTCAGAATCGTAGAAAACGCCGACGCCGGATCCGATTTGCTAATCCCCTGTGTAAGATCAATCGGAAACCTAGCGAGAACGTTCAAATCAGCGGAAACGCATATGATCGTGCCTTTGGTAAAACTCCTGGACGACGAAGAACCAGACTTAGCGGCGGAAGTAGCGATCGCGTTAGCTAAATTCGCGACGGAGGACAACTTCTTAGCGAAAGAACACTCGAGGACGATCATCGCTGCTGGAGGATCGAAGCTTCTGGTACAGCTAGCGTATTTCGGAGAGAACGGAGCTCAGATCCCAGCGCTTGTTTTGCTGAGCTACGTGGCGATGAACGTACCTGACAGTGAAGAGTTAGCTAAAGACGAAGTGTTAACTGTATTGGAGCGGGCTTCTAAACAAGCTAATGTGATCGAAGACGAAGATATGGATGCTTTGTTGTATGAAGCTAAGAGCAGACTCGAGCTTTACCAATCCAGAGGTTCCAGAGGCTTTCACGTATAACTCGACTTCCACATGTATTCAAATACTAGGCGGTGTGACTCTGTTTTTTTTTCCCATTATTATAAAAAACTTGTATAAAGTTTTCATTTTCCCAGTATCTAATTTTTGGCCCATCAAATAATAGGCCCAATTTATAAATTCGGTCCATGCGGCCCAGTTTGTGGACGCGTGCACACATGATAAACCGACGCGGATAGACGGAAGTGGCAGTTTTCCCACTCCAGAAGAATCTTCCACCAAAAAAAAATGTTAATTTGGGCGGCAGAGTGAAATTAGGGTTTAATTACATCCCACTAAATTTAGGGTTTGTGCACTAATTTCCTTTATAATTACAGATTTAATCCACTCTCTATATATAATAAACACACACGCCTTTGGGATTTTATCAAACAAAACCCTAATTCACCCAATCTCTTTTCTTCTTCTTCTCCGTCAATCTTTTTGTTTGTTAGAGGGTTCCGATGTCTTCAGAGGATCAATCCGTGGTGAGATTTACCGGGAAGGTGAGTTGGTTCAACGATGCCAAAGGCTATGGTTTCGTTACTCCCGATGACGGCAGCGTAGAGCTATTTGTTCATCAATCCTCAATTGTTTCAGACGGTTACCGGAGTTTAACTGTCGACGATTTGGTTGAGTTCGCTGTTGCTAAGGGAAGCGACGGCAAGACCAAAGCCGTGGATGTTACTGCTCCAGGTGGTCTTCCCCTTAAGAAGGAGAACAGCTCTCGCGGTACCGGTGCTAGGCGCGGCGGATGCTACAAGTGCGGTGAGGGAGGTCATATCGCTAAGGATTGCCGTGGCGGCGGCGGCGGTGGTGAGCGTAAAGAGGGTTGTTACAAGTGTGGCGAGGGAGGTCACTTTGCTAGGGATTGTGCTCAGAAATCAGGTGGGAACGGAGACCAACGTGGAGCCAGGAAGGAGGGGTGTTACAATTGTAATGAGGTTGGTCACTTTGCTAGGGATTGTACTCAGAAACCGGCTGCTGTAAACGTGAGAAGCGGCGGCGGCGGCGTGGGTGAGCGTAATGGATCTTGTTACACATGTGGTGGAGTTGGTCACATGGCGAGAGATTGTGCGACTAAGAGCACTGGTTGTTACCAGTGTGGTGGTCCTCACTTGGCTCGTGATTGTGACAGGAGAGGAAGCGGCGGCGGTGGTGGAGGTAATAATAAGTGTTACAAGTGTAGCGAAGTAGGTCACTTTGCTAGGGAATGTTCTGTAGTATCTGAATTGATTTCCTAATCAACTAACAAAAGAGAATGAAGATTGAATCGAGTTATATATATATATATATATATATATATTTCTCTTCGTTTTCATATGATCTTTTTTTTTGTTGTTGATGGGAATGAAACTGCCTGGTCCTTTTGGTGTTTTGGTGTTTTTTTTTTTTTTGACTTATTATTATTATTATACTACAAAGAGAGTAATCCTACTAAACTAGTTGTTGTTTATTTCTCTGATATGGATGCGCTTCTTCTATCTGTTTCTGGAAATTTTGACCTCGTATTGCTTATGTCATCCAACTTTTGAGTTTCTATTGTCCTTTTTGTTACTTGTTTCAGTTTATTGCTTTTGTACTTGTGATGTTTCGACTATTACAAGCATGACGTCCCCAAAGTCCGTAACTTTAACTCATTCCCATAATTGTAGTTGTGTAGAGCATGTTTTGGGCCGTTCGTAGAGATACAGAATTTTCGATTATGACTTGCATGAGAGTAACCTGTGAAATTGGTGGAATAAGTGACTTTTGACGATTAAAGGGGATGTCACAGTTCGTAGACAACGCTTTAAGTAATGACCTCACTATGATCTGGTTAATCGTTACCTGCTTTGTACAGTCATCATATAGGGGATGTCACCCTCGTTTTTCCGGGTTAAAAGTTTGTACCTAATTTCACTACTAGCAAAATCCCAGACTGATGACGATTTTTTCTAAGAGAAGAACCTGGAAACCCAAGTTTGTTGTCCACCTTTTCCTGCCCAAACAGAGCCACATGATCATTGATTAGATTATAGTAAAGACACTCATATAAATAAACCTGATTAAGTTAAAACATCATCAACGTCTCCTTGTGTTTTATATCGTTGATTACAATCCATCAAAACCTTACTAATCACCTCTCATCGCATTAACTACTACTAACTTTTATGGTGTATTAAAGTTTCCTTGTCATTTTAGATGTCTCTTGAAATAGTAGCTTAATGAGAAATTTAAGGTTCAATTTCTTATATATTCGAAGTGGAAATCGAACCTGGAACTTCTACTAGTTTACATCTCTGTTCTAATGATATTCAAAGCAAGTACTAATCATAAACGCAAATACTATGAAAATACTATATGATCTTCAAAGCAAATACTAATCATAAACGCAAATAAATAGCCAAAATCTCTGTTCAGTCATACCAAATTTGCTTGATGTTTGGAAAGAAAAATCAATTTCTAATGAATTCGATAAATTTGCGTAATAGAAAACACGCATGAGTACTACTACTACCCAATTTGTCGTATTTGTTTAAAACCTATTTATTTAATCATAAGAACCAGTTACATGTCCTAGTCAAACATAAATAACTTGTAACAATGGAAGAAGCATGAACCAACCAAGTTGATATCTCTACATCACACAACTAAAGCTTGGAATGTCGTTGACCCAACACCCTCTCTCTCTTCTTTACTTACGAAATTCCCATCCAACGTCAGCCACTGTGTCTCTTTCCCATGATACTCAAAAATAAAATAAGATAAAATTTGTATTCCTCTCCTGAACCTTTTATCGTATGTTCCTTGTTTGAATAAGGAATAGATGTTTGAGAGGCTCACGAAATATCAAAGCATCATCATATTTAATTTTGTCATCATGTAATAATTATAATAATTTAATTAATACTGTGACACAGCCCAACTTGGGTGGATAGTAGCTAGATACTCGTAACTCGTAAGACCGTGTCCCTTGGAAGAGAGAAGAGGGCAGAATCTAAGGATGGCATCACACACACACTACGTTTTCTCTGTCAGCACCTCTCTTGTTTTTATTTTGTTCACCGCCTCTTTCATTAAAGTACATTTCCATTTTTCTTAAATATAAGCAATTTTCCAATTTTTTTGTAGAATTCAATTTCCGCATTTTAGACGACTATAGTTTCATTTTTTTGGATCAAAATCACATCTTCAGCAAAGAAAATTACAAACGAAGTAATGGATCTTCTGAAAAATATTTTCTATAATAACTTTTTGGCCAAAAGAGGAGACAAGTTCTATTTTAGATCACCGACATCAGCACCTGATCATATCCATATGCAACCCATATTGTCATATTGCACGAGGAATCATACAAATTAAACAAACAACACGTTACATGATATAATAATAATTTCTATGATTCAAAAAAAATAGTTTCTAGTTTCTACATATTGAAATCCTCACTACATACCAATAGTAACGTGAACATGTCATTGGCCGACTAACATAGACAGAGGCGGCATGGGCTCACGTGAAAGCCGACCTTTGTAATAAAAAATCTTGAGCCCCTTTAAAAGATGGGGTCAATCCCCAAAACCTTTTTTCTCTCCAACTCGTAAAATTCTCTTTACCATATAAATACAAAGCCTACTACACATTTGCACTCTTCTTTATACATTTCTCTCCAGAGCAGAAACAGAGTCACCGGAAAAAACTAATCTCCGGCGACACACAAACACAACAACAAAAGGTTCAATACTTATAGATTCTGGTGGCTCTCTGCTCTAATGGGTCAATCTCAAGTTTCTCTCTTTCTTTCTCTGATTCTTGTTTTAATCTATGGCGTTTCTTCTACCACTTTCACCATCCTTAACCAGTGTAGCTACACCGTCTGGCCTGGCCTTCTCTCCGGCGCCGGAACCCCTCCTTTGCCCACCACTGGATTCTCCTTAAAACCGACTGAAACACGTGTCATCCCAATCCCCGCTGCTTGGTCCGGCCGTATTTGGGGCCGTACGCTCTGCACACAAGACGCAACCACCGGCAAAGTCACTTGCGTCACCGGAGACTGTGGTTCTTCCGCCGTGGAATGCTCCGGATCTGGCGCTGCACCTCCGGCGACACTCGCTGAATTCACCTTAAACGGAGCCGGCGGTCTAGATTTCTACGACGTCAGTCTCGTAGACGGTTACAACATCCCCATGACCATTGTTCCTCAGGGCGGAGGAGATGCCGGCGGAGTCGCCGGGAACTGCACAACCACCGGATGCGTTGCGGAGCTCAACGGTCCGTGTCCTGCTCAGCTGAAAGTGGCGTCGACGGGGGCAGAAGGAGTGGCTTGCAAAAGCGCGTGCGAGGCGTTTAATACGCCGGAGTATTGCTGTAGCGGCGCGTTTGGAACGCCGGACACGTGTAAGCCGAGTGAGTACTCGCTGTTTTTCAAAAACGCGTGCCCGAGAGCTTATAGTTACGCTTACGACGACGGAACTAGTACTTTCACTTGTGCCGGAGCTGATTACGTCATCACTTTCTGTCCTTCTCCTAACCCAAGGTAACACTATTTCCATTATTTACCAAACAAAAATATGATTTGCTTCAAGTGGAAACAAGAATTAGAATAATTTAAAATTGGGACGTTTTGGCTATTTAAAAAAGGTTGGTTCCGATGTTCAGATCAAATCAATTAAAAAAGTTTGGTTCTGATTCTCTTAGAAGAAGTCATCGGTTTCGATTTTTTTTTTTTTAATTAAATTACATTCAAAAGTTGAATAATGTTGGAGATGAATAAGTAAGTTTACCTTTTTGGTTGTGTAACGTTTTGAATGAGGTCAAATCACCGAATAAAAATCATAGCTCATGCTTTTTCGTAATGGTCCTTATTTGTCAATTTGTGAAATCATTTGACAAGACGACATTTTTACATTTTCACCCGTTGGCATAATTATTATGTCAAACATAATATACAAAAAAATATCTAATGTTCTCTGTTGTATTATCATCACATGTATGGTACTATGCATAGATTTTTTCCTTTCTTTCAAACGTCGGTTAACTGTGGCCATGTGTGGTCCAAACACGGCTCTTTTGTTCATATTGCAAACCATTTTAAATATTTAGTTTTTTGTTTGTCATTTTCAAAACGTCGTAGTGATCAATTAAATGTTTGTTTTCTTGTGTAATTTGTCTTTCAGTGTGAAGAGTGCAACGAAGGGACTCCAACCCGAAGCGGTTAGCTACTCTGCGGCATCATCTCAAAACGCGTCGCCAACTCTCTCTACCGTGTTTTTGATTGGAGTTTTGGGTTTCGCGTCTTGGGCGGTGCTACGCGTTTGGTGATATCTCTCTCTACGGCGACGTGTTTTTCTAATAACACATCATTCGAGTTTTTTTTTTTCCTTCTCACCAAGAGAAAGAAAAGATCATCGAAGAAAAAAAAAGAAATGGACTGGCCAGGAAAAAAAAAAATTTAGTTAGTCGAAGAGTGATTTATTCGAAGTGATGATTTTTAGAACCAACTTATTTTAGAATTGATTAGCTTATAGTATTAGTTTCTACGTCATTCTTTTTAAGACAAATGGTTTGTCTTTATGGTTATGTAGGATATATATATATATATAACAGTTTTGCTTCCAGAACTAATTGATTTGGTAATGCATTTTAGAATTGAAATAATATATGAAGATGATAAAACAAAATGGAATTGTAATGGAAGAACCTCAAAAAATGTCAACATAAATTTGTCAAATATTAAAATCCGATTACCACTAAATTGATGCTTATACAAACGAATTGATTTTTCTAATATCTCATTTAGTCATCAAACGGGCATTTTTTAATATCAAACTGAAGAAATGTATAAGATTTATCTTCTATCTTTATATCCAATCAGAAATGAACTTATCTTAACTAAAGCTATAGCTTTAAGGATAAACGTTGAAAATCTTTTAAAAGTGGCGTGTAATCACAAGTGTTTAGCAGTATAGACACTATTAACTTAACAGTAGATTATGATAACACACACATAAAAAAAAAAGAAAAAAAAGTTGCTATATTCATAATATGGCGGCGAACATTTCTTTTCCAACAATTTCAAAAAGTTGCTATATTTGTTTATTCATCGATCTTTCACAACCAAAATTCCCGTTGACAAATAGCACAAAGCAGAATCAGTTGCAGAGGTAAATCAAATTTGGGAACTTATGATAAAAGATTCTCTCCCACTCACACGAATTCCCTCCATTTAGGATTCTCTAATTACTCCAGTTTAGGAACGAACTCACATGGCTTTGTTTGCTTTATCTCTCACTTTACGCCTCTGTTCTTGGATTTATCATCTTCTTGATCCGTGGTGGTCAGCGATCGCTCGTTTTCTTTATCTAAGTTTCTCTCATTTCATTTCAAATTTGACAATGACGGCAGAAGTACTTTCAGTTGTAGTGATGCTGATCAAACCATCACTTTCTGTCCCAAGTTGCCCAGGTATGGCAAAAAAATTTAGTCAAAACAGTTTCAAAAGATGGAGTTTATAAGATGGAAAGCTTTGAGCGTCTGATTAATGTATTTGTATTGTGTGAAACAGTTTCAAGTCTTCGAGAGAACCACCTCCTGAAGAGACAGGAGATGCATCTGGTTCTGGAACTGAGTCGAGTACAGATATATGCAACAAGAGATAGAAGAACCATCTTCAGTGCATACTTATTTCGCGGGTATGGCCATTGGAGAATCGACTAGAAATACAGCTTCTTTCGCTCTCCTTTTGACTCTCTGTTGGATCAGCTTGTAGCTTTGATTACTGCGACAAAATGACAAAACATTATAAAAAAAAACTAAGAGAGAAGCTTTGCCTTTAATATCCTCAATCATGAAGGCAAAGCTTGTTAGAATCGTCATCTTGTGTCATTCTCATTAATTGCATATTTCAAGAAATTAACAGTTCTGAATTCAATGTGCACAAAGAGATATATATATATATGCTTTTCAGAATAAGTTCCAATCACATTGAGGATCACATTTAGACCCGCACACACACAAAGAATCTCAAATGATTTCCTTTGTCATCTCTAAAATTTCCAAACGGCTATTAATAATTACAACAAGTTAAAGTTTATTTTCAGCACTATTAAAAACCAGAAAAGACAACTAGAAATTAGATTCAAAAAGCCAGATTTAGAATGAAAAAAAGTTTGATGTAGTTCATCAATGACAGTACACTTATCGAGAATCTTATAGCTTTTCCTATTAATATTGTTCTATATCTTCCTTTTAGACGAACGGCTTTGCCTAACTCGTGTGTATGTGTGGTGTGGACCTCTCCATACTAAAAGGGAAGATAAGAGCATCTTAGATAGGCTCAAAAGGTTTCAACTTTCAAGTCCACCCACTTAATATTTATATCCATAAAACACAATATGTTAAAAACAAAGCTTGAGAAATTGGGTGTACCTGCGTTTATTCGCCATCCATATCCGCAAATATGACAGTCTTGACTAGATATGATTCGTAATTTGAATAAGTAAAGGGTAGCAATGATTCTTGTCATAGTTAGGCCAAGCTTCGTCTCCTATAACAAGCGTCTCATGGCGCTTCCAAACTTGTGCATCGTAGTTTTCAGTTAAGACGTAGTGTAAGCCAATGTCTTTAATCTCCTTTAAGAACTTTTCTAAGGAGTCACCTCTCTTAGGACTAAAAAATAATGCTTCGGAGGGTTCTTTGGCTTTAAGCAGCATCTTGATAGTTCTTGCAAGGTGCTTATGAAATTCCTTGAAAAATGTACTGTTGAATCATAAAAAGTATGTGTCGCGACAAAGGGATGAGAAACACATATCGATGACTCTGAAGACTGAAATCAAGAGCAAGAAAAAGGTGAGGAAGGTACCAGTCGCTAGCAACAATGATGTCGAAAGTGTTGGTTAACTCTGAAAGTTCATGCTGGTTCCAGTGCAACTCCATGGCTTTCACGCTTGTGCCACCAAATGCCGTGGAGTTGGATTCTATGTTACGCTTAATATCTGGATGTTAAGTACATCACTGAATCCAAAAAAAGGGTTTCCATACGAGAAAAGAGAACTCTAATGGAACAGTATACGCACACCAACAAAACAAGTAGGATACAATTAACTACTTGGGGATTTCCATCTGAGATTACCACTGCTGATGCCTCAGTGGCAGCTGCAATAACTAAACCGGCTAATCCATAACCCGAGCCAAGCTCAATAACTCTTTTACCTCTGCATCATCCCAATGAGTCAAGTAGAATAAAAGTACACAAAGTTATAAGAACACAGATGCAAAAAATCAGTCATAAAGCTGAACACAGAAGCAACCTGAAACGATCTGGCTGAGACTTGCAAAAGAATGCTAGGACTTCTTCTGAGGGCCACTGACCTGGAAGAATGACAGTAGCCTAAGTTATGAATTCATAGAGAGATTCACACTCCAAATAACTAGAGACCCCCCAAAAGTAACTAACTCAATGTGTTTGATACATAACACTCTAAAGGATGGTTAATGCCAAGCCGTATAAGCAATACGACATAGTACACAGAGAAGAGCAGCAATATATTTATAGCCATATAACTCATAAGTTTCTACTTAAACCAGACAAGGATAAAAATGGAAACTTTATCACATCACAGAGATGGGTTGTCTTCAAAACCAACAATGAGAAAGAGAAACTTACAGACAAGTCCAGTATTATCAATGTTGTATCGATTAGATATCTCGAAGTCATTGAGATCACTGCAATTATCCACTCTTTGTCTGCAAAAATTTACAGAAACAAACAAACAAACAAAAGCTCTCAGGAGTGGCAAATCTACAGAACATGCCGTCACATTGTTTCATTTAACAGATTCAAAATCCTAACGTTAGATAGAGCTTCGGAGAACCAGTGATGGGAATAGTGTAGCAAACGCAAGCCTCCCGAGAATGATCTGACTGCAGAGAAGAATCCACCACTTGACACGGAATCAAGTTGAATCCTTGAGTAGCTTTCCTTGAAATCCGCTTGATCTCAGCTTGAGACTGAGAATCTAAAGAAGAAAAAATTGAGAGATGATGATCCATTAGCTTTTATCAAGACGTGAAATCGCGAGAAGAAGAAATAAGAGGAATTTTAAAACCAGATCTACGGAGAAGTGCTTGACGAAGAATGTTCCATCTAAGAGAAGAAGAAGAAGAAGAAGAAGAAGATGTGGGATCCATTGAACAAGAGTTATAGCTTCCTCCGCCGGAATCGGAATCGGAATTTGTGTAGCAGCCAAACAAAGAAGACGACGATTTTAACCTTTTTCTTTTTTTGGCAACAAATAAATTATTGGCACAGTAACTTTTTTTTTATTGGGGGTCAACGAAGTCAGTAAAAAAAAAATATGTCAACAGCGAAGTTATTTTCATGATGTTAATTATAATTAAATTGAGGAACTTAAAAGTGTAATGTAATATTTTAACGTGGCACAAATATGACACACACAACTGATTACTTAAAAAGGTCAAAACCACGTTGTTGTCAAAGTGATTAGAGATTTTTAGACATCTCTTACGAAGTTAGGAACAAATCTTATTTACTCAGTATAGAATTTTTTTTCCTCATAGTTATTATATATAATATACAGTTTAATTACTTTGAACTATATTGATTTATTTTTCAAAAATGTACTTTATGGAGTGATATGGGATGTTGCAATAAGATTTTCTCTATAACATAGTATTTCTATTAATAATGATAAAAATTAACAAGTGGTGACTAAATATGAGGATTTCTAATGCACAATTTCACTTCATTCAATTAAATTACCAACTAATCATTTTGTATCTTTTATGTTTCTATCTTATCATATATAAAAAGACCTTCTTTTTTTTCTTCATGGTTGAGATGTTAATTAAAGAGGGTTTTTATAAGGCAAAATAAATATACACATACAGATTGTTATTTATCATATGTATACATCTTAAATACTTATTTATTTTTGTCTGTTTTAATATGACATTATCCATTAACTTATACATCTTGATTACCTGATTCTTTTTCTTGTTTTAATATGACACAAAAATTAGAGGAAACACCATAAACTAATTTACATTTATACAGTTATCAAAATAAATTTTGGATATAATTATAAGCTATAAAATTTTGGATAATTGTTTAATTATTAGACCGGCCCGGTTAACACATCAAAACACGCAACTCCCACGTCTTCCTCTTTCCGACAGCAAGCTTGCTTAGCAGTTAATCAAGTTAGATTGACTTTCCTCTATTACTAATCTTTTCACTTTTTTCTATTTTTGCCCCAAATCTTTTTGAAATTCTTAATAAATAGCCCAACACTTCTTCATTCCCCCTTCGTCTTCCTACTCCTAATCTCCGGCGACAATGGAATGCTCTGCACCTGCTCCCAAGCTTTACCCAACTGTCGACGCTTCAACAACCAAAGCTCCTCTCCCAAACTCCTCCTCTTCTTCCTCTTGTCCTAACAACAATCTCTATCCTTCAGTCGATGTGAACGATCTCGTCAACAATATCTTCCCGGATCCCACCGTATCCGACTCTGCTTCAGCTCCTCCTCTTGCGACGGAGGAAGTGCTTCTCAAAATCAACGGCGCGATTCTTCACCTCATCGACAAATCTTACAGCGTGGAGCTCGCTTGCGGCGATCTCGAGATCCTCCGTCTTGTTCAGGGAGATATCACCGTCGCGGTTTTCGCTCGCGTCGGTGATGAGATCCAATGGCCGTTGACTAAAGACGAACCCGCCGTTAAAGTCGACGAGTCTCATTACTTCTTCTCGCTCCGACCCGTTAAAGAATCCAAGTCATCGGATCATTCGACCGACGAAGCAGAGAACAACGAGATGCTGAACTACGGATTAACAATCGCTTCCAAAGGTCAAGATCTTGAGCAGCTAGACAAGATCTTAGCCGACTACAGCAGTTTCACGGCGGAGGAGAAACAGAAGGAAGAGAACGGTTTGGATTTGACGGCGGCGAAAGAGACGTCGCCGGAGGAGCTTAAGGGAAAGAGGAAAAAGATGGTACAGAAGCAATGCACGGCTTATTGGACGACTCTGGCTCCGAATGTGGAGGACTATAGTGGAGTTGCGTCGAAAATGATCGCTGCTGGTTCTGGTCAGTTGATAAAAGGGATTTTGTGGTGTGGAGATGTCACAATGGATCGGCTCATGTGGGGAAATGAGTTCATGAAGAAGAAGTTGTCTAAAGCAGAGAAAGAGAGAGAAGTTAGTCCTACAACTTTGAAACTTCTCAAAAGGTAACAATCTTTGAGATTTTGTTATCATCAACTCAACATTTTAGAGTATTGGGATGTTTGTTTTGAGGTTACTGACTTTGAATGTATGGAAACAGGGTGAAGAAGATGACGAAAATGACAGAGAAAGTGGCGAATGGTGTGCTCTCTGGTGTTGTCAACGTTTCTGGATTCTTCTCGAGTTCTGTGATTAATAGCAAAGCTGGGAAGAAACTATTTGGTCTTCTTCCTGGAGAAATGGTTCTTGCAACACTTGATGGATTCAGTAAGTTGATTAAATTTTTAATGATCATTATGTATGTGTGTGTTATTGGAGCTTTCTTTCTTCTTATATAAGACATTTTGGATGTTGTTTTTTCATAGACAAGGTTTGTGATGCTGTTGAAGTAGCTGGAAGGAACGTTATGAAAACATCTTCCACTGTCACTACCGAAATCGTCGATCACAAGTAAGTAATTGCAAGAAGAAAAGATTACAAAAAAAACTGAATTTGTTCGGATGGTTGATGTTATGAATGTTGTAGGTATGGAGCAAAGACAGCACAGGCGACAAATGAAGGGCTTAGCGCAGCAGGGCATGCTTTTGGAACTGCATGGACCGTTTTCAAGATCAGACAAGCTCTTACTCCCAAGAACGCCATGAAGCCATCATCACTGGGTAAAACCGCACTTAAAACGGCAGTTATAGGAAAAATTAAGGGGAAAAAGAGTTCTTAGTAGAGGCTAATGGATGTTGTGTTCTTTGTACATCATTCTTATTTTGCCTTGGTACATAATTAATTATAAGCATTGGATAAACTATAGAGGTTTCTAAAAGATCAGCAGTGTTGTTGGTGGTGCTATTGTGCAAACTGCTTAGTGTTTAGATTTTTCAAGAATCATAAGAATTATATACAGCCATAGATACAATATTAGAAGATATTGTGTTTGATTGGTAATCGCAAAATAGCATAAAAGCGAGTTTGGTGTTTTTTGGTGTTTTATGGTATTTAATTTTTAATGAATTCATTGATTTTGCCTATGTTGTGGGTCTTTGATGGTTTGGTTGTCTCAGTTGTTCCAAGTAGTGAAACTGAATCCTATTTTAGGTACACTGCAAAAAAAAAAAAAAAAAAAAATGATTAAAACTTTAAACAAAGTTGAATTTATGAAATCTCAAACTATCAAAATCCAAGTAGTAATCACACCATTTTATAAAATTTAACATAAAAAAAAAACCTTAATAAAATAAATAAACCACAAAAGCTTTTAAAAGTTCAAAAAGATAAAAATGAAAAATTTTAAAACTATCTTAAAAAATCAAATTAAAACATTGAATGCTAAATGTACATAACGATGCGAAAACAAGTTGGATTTATGGAATCTCTAACTATCAAAGACCGGATCCAAAATCCGGTTAGTAATCACACCATCTTGTAAATTTAACATAAAAAAAAGAAAAAGAAAAACAAAACAAAAAAACGTGCATTAAAAAAAATTAATAAGATGAGATAGAGAATAGACCTTAATTCTTAATGGGCTTGTGAGTATTTTGGCGTGGTGAAAAACCTTTTGCTTAATGGGCTTGAAGTTGAGAATCCAGTCCAAAAAGCTTCTCTTGCTCCTCTCCTCCGATCGATCCATCCACTTCCTCTGTCTGTCGTCGTCGAGGGTCACCGCTCTCTCTTCGGTCAATACGTGATGATCTCTCGCTAGACTTGTAAAAGATCGATTTGGATTCTTCAAACTGTTACGAAAGATTCTATGGCGTCACCGGAGAAATCTCATTCTCTTGTACCGGAACCTATGATGCCTTCTTCTTCTTCCTCTTGGATTACGTCTTTGTTGAAGATATAGATTGTGTGATCTTCTTATCACTCACCGTCTTCTGATCCGACATAACGAAAGCCAAATACGAATCAAAGCATCATCAATTCATCATCTTCCCATCACTGAAGCAGAGAAGGGTAAAATCAAAGCAGTGAAATTGCATCTTTCTCTCTTATTATAACTCATTCGTGCCCTTATTTTTTGTTTGTTCTTCTCTGTGTCCGGAGTCTATATTTATAAACGGATCCGCTACTAATGATGATGATGATATGCATATGTGTTTTGTTTAGGACTCGTAGCTAACGGTTCCTTAATGACCGACTCAACAAGTTTCCTTTTTTGAGGTTAGGAGAAAGTTCGGAGCTAAACCGAACCTAACAACACAGGCTCGGGTAACAAACAAGTAGTTTAAGAGAGATAAAGTGAGGCCTGAATGCCACCGTAAGGCCCAATAATATTTGAATAGACAAGATGTGGCTTTTGGTCCAGTTTGATACAACACTGCCTGCCTCACACTAAACCGGGGGATTAATGTTAAAACAAACTGATGATGTCACATGCTTTGCCGGTTTTATGTAACTGGAATAAACTACACGTCGTTTTATGGTAAGCAAAACAGTTGGGTACATAATTCATCATGGCTTCGTCTCCAGAAGAAGTACAGAGAAATTAAAAACCTGAATCGTCGGTCTGACCAAATTAACAGAGGAACCCTCTTCTCCGCCATGAAAGAAGATTACGAGGTTGCGGCTTCTGCCAAAATTTGATTCATTGTTTGTTTACGGATTTAGTATTCAAACTATTGGTTCTTCACTTTTGTTGAGGAACAACAACGATTTATTGTAATATCCGATCTTTAGGATTATTAGTGAATCATGATTAGTCTTTCAGATGATTCCAAAGTTCTTTTAACTTTTTTGGGTTTCCTAGGTTGATGAGAAGAAGCAAGCTGCAGCTGATGTATTGTTTAGTTATTCCAAGTTTGCTATGGCCTGCATCGGGAACCAGACTCGTCCTACTGACATGAGGTTGCACTTGATGAAGGTACTATTAGTTATTGAATTGTTTCACCCGTTTTAGTTTTTGTATAAGTGATTTGAGAGTATGATGAACACTTTAAGATTGATGACTCTTGCTAACTTTTTTTTATAGGAGATCTCCGGATTGCCTACTTCTCTGAAAAAAAGAGAATCTTCTAGAGCAGCTACTTCTCCTGATCCAGTTGGCGAATCATCTAGCTCTGGTACTGCCAGGCTTGATAAAACGGATAGTTTCAGGGCACTTTGATTTTAGTTTTTTGTTTTAATTGTTGGGGTCTCATATTGTAAGATAGATGCTAGTGGATTACAGGCTTTATGCATCTGTCGCCGAGGAACCTTACTTATCAAGTTTTAACTTTTGATGTTGCCTATGATAGTGTGAATGCTGTATTCTCGGATGTGTGGTTCTGAAAGATAAATGCTATTATACTACTTTGAATTTATATTCTGTTTATATAATCTCTTTATACGTAGCTCGATATCCCCCATTTTGTGAATATAGTATTTCTATGGTCTATTTCTATCTTATTCCGGAGGACACAACATGGTTTCTTGAGTCATCGAAAGTTGGAGGCTTATTGCACCTAATCAGCTATCGACACTCCTGGTTCTTCCTATAGAAACTTTATCTTTTCATTCACATAGCTCGTTTCTCAGTTAAAGCTTTGTTTCTTTAATTTGGTAAAAGTGGTCGCTTTGTGAGAGAGACATGTGAGAGGGAGTTCACATACTGCTTTGTAAAATTGCTGTTTATTGGATGACTTACTAATGGTAGAAGGCTGTATGAATGTTGTTTGGGGCAATACCAAAGCACTGAAGCTTGAAAGGAGCATGAAGGTTACATCGCATGAATCTTTCTGTTTATTTCATTTATTGCATACATTCAATTACTATTTGTTAAGTTTTTTTTTCTTGCATCTGTGAAACCTCCTCACTTGCCTCTTCTGCTTGCTTCGTAGCATATGGTAAAGATCACCACAGCTGCAGCAACAGCGATTCCAAGCGTCTGCTGCGTGACTGCTTGAGAAAATTTTCTCGGCGGATTAAATCCTAGTTCTGAGAGTTTCTTGTGAGAAATTGCATAGGCTTTGAAGAACATATCCTCGTCCTACACATCATAATACATTTTTGTATGTTGATAACACCAGAAAATCATCCAAACTAAAAGTTTAGGATCTAATTTACCTTTGCATACAGCTTAACAAAAGAGTGAAACTTGGGGTCATGAAGTAGAGCCCTGTCGGTTTTCAGTTGTAGCAGTCCTGGAGTCTCCCCTCTTAGAAGCTCTCTGAAAAACCAATCAGCAGACAATGTAAGTTTCAGAACTCTCACTCTCTCTTGCTGTGTAATTTTGTTGATGGCTTACACGAAATATGAGTTATCAAACTTGAGAGGTTCTTGTGTCCAAGGACCTTCAAAATCGGATCTCTCCTTATGTGCACGCCCCTATATACAAAAGTAGCAACCGAGTTGGTTCATTGGTGCATGTTTAGTGACCAGCGAATATTTTGAAGGAGAGTTAGTAGTTAGTACCAAAGTGTGGCCTCCAGAGAGAGCTACAATGTCTCTATCAGATAGACCCATACGAGAGAAGAGAGTTCTCAAATGTGAAGCATCTGCAATAATCCAGAAGGAGGGTTTAGTCAGTTTGTGAAATAGAATTATGTTGCAAGAGCTACAAAGCTGCGGGAGTAACCTTCATTTGGATTTGGAAGTTCTCCGTCGTCTGGGGAATCAGCATCCTGATATCATATTTCTCAAAGTTAGTAATCTCTCACTTAGCAATTATGGTTTATCGCATACCATATAGCGGTAAGAGTAACTAACTACCTTACGGCCTGGAGTAAATGGGATTGCAGGGCCACCAGTAACCTCCACTGCAACAACTCCAGCGAGCTGAAATGAAGTCAAAGAAACTGTCAAGCTAACCATAAAGGGGGAAGAAGGTTTCTAATCTGTCAAGCTAACCAATGTTTACCTGATAAAGGTCTGCGTAAGAGACTCGCGGGTGCTTAACCTTTACTTCCTCTGAAATCACAAAAGTCAAAGGAAACAGCAACCGTTTTATTGTCATGTCCTGTAGAGTAGTAGAGTAGTGATGGATTAGAGGTTTCTTTTCATCATAAACTCACCGCAGAAGGCGACTGCTTTCTCCAAACCTTTGTTGTGTGAGCGGTTTAGCTCTTCCTTGAACCTGATTGATCCATTGGGACCTCCGGTTTTCTTTTTGGCATCATAAGTTCCTGCATCATGCCATCTATATGCATACAAGAATCTGCATTTAGAAAACATATAGACAAAAGAAAGAGAAACGGAGAAAGGAAGAAGATCTATATTACGCAAGACGGAGCATAATGGGAGCACAGTTTTTGGAAGAGATGAGAGCTCGAAGGTCTCTACGAGCCTTTTCTATTTCTTTGAGGTAATCTGAATCAACGTTAACTGCCATTGTGAAGAGTTTGAAAGAGCAAAGCAAAGATAAATCAAATCGATGAATGAATAAGATTGAAGAAAAAGGACTCAGAAGGATGGATATATAAAGAAGAAGGTAGAAGAAGAGTCTAAGTAGGGAGAAGTATGTTTTGTCATCTGGAGAAAGCAAAGTATTAGTAGTTATAGTTTTGGGAGAAACCCTTCTGCTAATATTGGCATATATTCAGTTTTATCCTTCACAGCTCGGAACCGGGGGCATGCATAGCTAAAGCCGAATAAGGTTTCTACCTACAAGTAAACTACCGAGCTTGGTTCTTGGAGATTGATGTGATTTAAATGATTTGGTTATCGTTGTATTAAGAAGTATAAAAATACATTAAAATCAAGATAAGGCATTTTATTAATTACTTGAACAAGATATGACAAACATTCTGATCCATGAGAGAAGCGTATTGGTTCCTTGAGATTCAATACAAACCGTTGTGAAGGGTTTCTGTATTTTTCGGCAAATCATATATTTGATATTGAGAATGTTTGAAATAATTGTAGTTGATTGGTTTACTTGGTTAGAAAACGCGGTTAAAATTAATAGCCAGCCTTGTTCTCTACTAAATTTATTGTATTGATATCTGTGTTTCAATTCATATGTCCTCTGCTAATTTTTGCATTAATTTAATTGAATCTGAGTTAAAAAAAAAGAAAGAAGTAAATTTATGTTTTAAAGGAAACATAAGAAGTATATTAAAAAAAATAATGAAATATCTGGATGCGAGAAAATAATAATAATAAATTAACCATAGAATTAACAATTTAGGTCATGTTGGTTTGATGCAATATCTGGATGTAAATGCTTATTGTTGTTCGTTTAGTAACAATTAGAAATTCATCTGGATACAATATCTAGATACATTTTAAAAACTCATCTAAAAAAACTGAATTTGTAGATGAGATTTTTTAGAGAGTTTGGATGAGGTAAACTCATCCATAATTTGTAAAAGTCAAAAATACCCCTATTTTAATTAAATAATTACAAAATTTGTTTTCTTAATTCTAATATACATACAACTCTAAAATTCCAATTCTTCACCCACCAACCTGCAAAATCTCATTTCTCTAAAATCACAAAATCTCGTTTTCCCGTCAAAACCGCAAAATTACATTTTTCCGCCAAAACCGCAAAATTTCGTTTTTTCCGTCAAATAGCATAATCTCGTTTTCCTACCAAAAAAACACAAAAACATAAAAACTCGTTTTCCCGCCAAAACTGCAAAATTTTGTTTTCCCGCCAAAACCACAAATTTATGTTTCCCGCCAAACTCGCAAAATCTCGTTTTCCCGCCAAAACCGCAAAATCTCGTTTTCCCGCCTAAACCGCAAAATCTCGTTTTCCCGTAAAAACTGCAAAATCTCGTTTTTCCACCAAACTCGCAAAATCTTGTTTTTCCGCCAAAACCGCAAAATTACTTTTTCCCGCCAAAACCACAAAATCTTTTTTCTGCAAAATTACGTTTTTCCGCAAAAAATGCAAAATTTTATTTTCTCGCCAAACGCGCAAAATCTTGTTTTCCCACCAAAACTGCAAAATTTTGTTTTTCTACCAAAAACACAAAATCTCATTTTTAAATATTTATTTAATATATATGAAAATAATGAAAAACATAAGTAAATTTAAACCACTAAAATATATTCAACATAAAATAAAGGATTTTTTGGGTATTTTACATATATTGTATCTAGACACAGATATCAAATTACAAAACAAACATAATTGAATCGAGATATAATTAATGGATACATGAACCAGTAACACAAACGAACATGATCTAATGTTACGTCCAGATATTCAAACGAACATGATCTAATGTTACGTCCAGATATTGTATCTTGATATTGTATCTAGGCCTGAATGGAAATGGAAATTTGCTACAATAAAATCAAACAGGAAAACAAAAAAAGAATTTTTTTTTTAATTTTTTTCAAAGAAGAAGAAGAAGTAAAAAGTAAAAAAAAAAAGAGTTAGCGAAACAATAGGGGGAAGGTTGAATGGGGGAGATTAATCCACTAAAGAGCGGAACGCTTCAATGGCAATTATTTCCGGCCGATCACTTTTCTCTACTTCTCTCTCTCTCTCTGTAGTCCTCTTACATCCAAATCATTATTGTCTACACGTTCCTTTTGTTTTGTTTTGTTTAATTCAATCATCATCTTCTCCTCCCTTCCTTTTGATCCTTGATCACACCCTCTCTGACATTTCTCCTTAGGGTTTGTTTCCACAATTTTTTTGCATTTCTAGGGGTTTCTTTCTTTCTTCTTGAGATGGTGAATTGAAATGGTAATGGTGGGGGAATTATTATTAGCTTCACATTGTGGGTTTTTCTGGGTTCCTCAGGTGTTTTCTTAGATCTGAGGTTCGATTTTTTTTTTTTTAAAAAAAGAAAACTTTTGTAATTGTCTCTGTGTGTGTGTGTCATCATCAAAACGTTTTTTGGGCTCCGGTCTGTTAAGTTTCTGAAGAAGAAGAAAAGGTGGAGACAATGAGCGCTTCAAGGTTCATAAAGTGCGTCACCGTTGGTGATGGTGCTGTTGGTAAAACCTGTTTGCTGATTTCTTATACCAGCAACACCTTCCCCACGGTACTCTATATATTGCCCATTTGTTTCATCATGTCAATTTTGTTTCTTTTTTTCCTTGATTCATCCATATATATATAATACATTACACATTCTTGTTAAAAATTGGACACAGGATTACGTTCCGACTGTTTTCGATAACTTCAGTGCCAATGTGGTTGTTAATGGTGCCACCGTCAATCTCGGATTGTGGGATAGTGCAGGTTTGGTTTATACTCTCTCCTCCTTCCTCCTTTGGAGATAGATAGCTTTTATTGTTTTCGTTTGATAAATTAGGCAGAGAGGGACTCTTAAAAAGTTTTGGTCTTTCATTATATTTATACAGGGCAGGAGGACTATAACAGATTAAGACCTTTGAGTTACCGCGGTGCTGATGTTTTCATTCTTGCCTTCTCCCTCATTAGTAAGGCTAGTTATGAGAATGTTTCCAAGAAGGTTCGTTTTTTTCTTTGCGACTTCGTTATCTTCTTTTTTTTGGGGGGGTCTTATAATTTTTGCTGCTTCATCTTTTTCTCTTTCTTTCTTTTTACAGTGGATCCCAGAGTTGAAGCACTATGCTCCTGGTGTTCCAATCGTCCTCGTTGGTACCAAACTAGGTTAGTTCCTCCTGACATTTCCTTTTATGCATTTTTCCTATTTTCACTTTTTATTAAGCTGCTCTGATATACATACATGATGACAATAGATGACATAACTTCACATTTTCTTGGTTGTGGTTCAAGCTTCTACATGTTCAATATTTGTATTCATTAGGTGAACCCCGAGGCTAGAATATCATTGCTCAATAGGTTTCTTCTTGTATCTTGTGCTTATTGTAATAAGCAACCATACGCTATAATAATGACCTTTTACATAACCTTCATTTCAAGAGGCAATCGCACGCCTTTAAGCATCATCCAATGAAAGAACTAATTTATAGCAAGTGTATAAAAGGCATTTGCAAGATCTTTAGTGAAATGTTTGGTTATATAAATCATGATCCTTTGCTGCATCTGAATCTACGATCTTGCCCTTTTTTATTATCTAACCTTGGTTCGTGTCAGATCTTCGAGATGACAAACAGTTCTTTATCGACCATCCTGGTGCTGTCCCTATTACCACTGTTCAGGTAAGAATACTTTTATTTCCTCTGCGCTATTTGATCAGTGTTACCTAAAGCCGTTAATCATTTCTGCATCGAAGGGAGAGGAGCTGAAGAAGCTAATTGGAGCGCCTGCTTATATCGAGTGCAGCTCAAAATCACAAGAGGTAAAAAGAATAAAAGGCATCTCATGAATCATCATTGGATTCATCTTTTTGATGACAGCAATGTGACTATATATATAACTGCAGAATGTAAAGGGCGTGTTCGACGCAGCGATCAGAGTGGTCCTTCAACCTCCGAAGCAGAAGAAAAAGAAGAACAAAGCACAAAAGGCCTGCTCCATTTTGTAGTAGCTCTCTCATCGAAGTCAAGAAGCTCTTTTCGATGACAGGGTGGTTTAAAAAAGTATTGCTTTTTCAATTTTTTTCTTGTTGTTTTCCGTATTCATTTGTAGTTTCCTTGACAAACGAATTGTGGGTTTAATTCAACTTCTATTTTAACTGATAGCCGCGAGGGCTGATGTTTGTTAGTCATTTAACAAAGTATTATCAATTGTAATGGTGTTGATCCACACTCCAACATGAAACTTCCATCTCGAGGGAATCTCAATTTCTCATTCTATTGTTGTAAGAGCAAGAGAGATATAGAGACCGGAATACTGATATTACTATATGGTTTACCAACCGCAAAGAATAACAAACGGTGTGTTCTCTCATACAACCTTGGAATTTTAAGGCTAAACCAAAAAAATTGTCTGGTCCGGTACATGGATGACTCGACCAGGTTCTTCGTTAAAAACTTGCTGCTCTCTGATGTTATCAGAACGGGACAGTGTAAGGTAAGGCATAGACATCAGCTTCTGGTAAAAGGCGAGCACATGGCCACCCCATTGAATTGCCTACTTGCGTGATCTCATTGTTTCTGTCAAGTTGTATGCATCTTTCAGTGGGGATACTTGGCTTCTTCATGGACCACCAACATTCTTCATCTTCGGAGTTAATGGGGTCTACTCTTGTCTCGATCGTGTTAGGAACCCAATTCTCAACTACATTCAAGAACTGCAACACCACGGATGGATGGCAACTGCATCGGCTTTTAGTAAGTTGGTAAGTTTCGGCTTTCTTCTTCTCTTTACCGTGGTGTTTCCCTCTAAAAACGGGATCTTTACTTTTCTCTTCTCGTGGCTTTGAAACATGTTCTGGTGCAGAAGTGGAACAAGGATGTTGAATAACCGGCTCTCTACTAGCAAGCTGGGACGACTCTAACTTTATTCCCCGGGAAGGACACGGAGTTTCTTGATCCTTGTTGGTCGTCATCACGTCGGGATCTTTCTGCCTTCTGATAGGCAAACGGATCCGAATGATGCTTTCTTCAAATTCATATCAACAATTTGAAGAAAGAATGTCATCAATGTCCTGAAAAGGAAATTAGACCCAACAAGAATACTATATCCTTCCCCGGGGAAGGAAGAAACACAAACAAACTCACCCGAGTCATTGTTATTATGTCTACCACCATCGAGAGGCTGCTGCTTCTCCTTGTGCTTCGGTAGTGTCTCATTGCTGTTAAGAGTGCTATCACAAGAGTTTTGGGACGTCGACTGAAGCAGCTCACGCTCTACAGTAAGGCTGCTCTTCTCCAAACAATTGATCTCGCTTTCTTTAAGTTCGCGAAAAATATCAACTTTGGCACCTTCTTCTTTACGCCGTCTCTTATGACTGTGCTTTTCGCTTCCACCTTCCTTTCCATCTCTGTCCTTCCTCTTCTTCTCCTTCTTATCCTTCTTCTCCTTCTTATCTTTTTTATCCTTCTTCTCCTTTTTATCTCTTTTTTTATCCTTCCTCCGTTGTTCTTTCTTAGCTTTCTCTTCTGCCCCCTGAATATATTAACAAAAGTAGTAACAACGATCAGTTCACAGAACTTGCTAAATTCCATAAAAATCAGAAACAAAGCCCTCAGATAGAACAACAACCCTTAAATTCCAAATTGCGTAACCATTTATAAAAATGGACTCGTAAACATTTTGGTTAGAGTAGTAAACAATGTTACTAGACTCGTATGTTTTGAAATGGGGACATTGATTCGAATCCGTGCTTTTTGACTTTTTAAACGCAACTTAAGATCATCTTTTTCAATAGGAAACAAAAAAAATCTCAAACTCTCTCTATCTCCATCTCTCTTTTCAAGCCGACAAATTTGCATCAATTTAACAAACCCTAACATATCAAGTAACTCAAGGAAGCTGAGCATTCAAAATCTCATGAACCCGAAACCAAAACCGACCGAGAGATTTAAAATGCTCAAACAAACCTTGATCGATACGATCATAGCCTCATCGCGGATTCCGTTTAGTACATAACCAGGTGGTGGGAATGGGAAACACCGAGACATCTTTTAACACCCGATTACTCACAAATCCAAGCAACAGCCAAAAAAAAAATGGATTGCGGAGGTGAATCGGAAAAGATGAAATCTCAGATCTCGCGAAACCCTAGATCGATCGCGAGAGACCAACCAACAAGTTTGGGTTTTAAGGATGGTTTCTAATAACGCGCCAAAATCAAATCTACGAAGTTACAGTGGATACAAAAGCCAAGAATCGTAGGTATAGAGTTGAGCGGAGAAGAACGAAGGAGCCGCGAGATCTCTCTAACCCTTCGAAGCTCTCCGATGAAAATAATTAAAAGTGTTTGTTACGAAGGCATACAACCTTTATTTATAGCCAAATGGTAAACAAGTCTTGTTTGGTAACACGGATAGTAGTATGTTACACGCGTCCTATGAGACTTACACACTTTGGTTTGGCATAAGCTTCAAGCCCAATAAGCCCGCTGGCCCAATTAATATCATCGGCTGCTTTATGAAGTAGCCTGATACAGTGATACCAGGTTAAAGATACTAAATTCATATTTCAGTTCAGTCGATTTTATTGACTTCTGTTTTGGTACGGTCCATTTTATTGGAGAACTTGAGAGAACAGTGAGAAATAAAGCAAGCAAAAGCAATAATTTTTATAATATATATAAAAAAAAAGCCACTGATCCAGATAGATGCAGAAAATATATACACATGACTCAACTGACCAAACCAAAAGACACATGCTTATTATGATGACAAACTCAAGAGACTAGAAACTTAAAAACCTTAAATGATAATAGATACTATGAGATTGCCTATAACCCCAGAACTAGCACTGCTACAAAACTTGCATGCTTCTTACTACTATATAGGTGATGATGATCATCAAGAGCAATGATCGATAATGCGATGAAGACAAAACCTAATAATATGAACAGAGATGGGAAAGCCATGTGAAGGGTCTGATTGCAGCAAGCAAGTGTAATCAGGTAAGGTTGTTTTGAGCAACAGCTTGACATAATTCCTCCTCATAGAAGAGCACTCGAGGGTGCTTTGGAGCCATTGGTTTGAACAAACTCGGCCTTTGGAGAACAGAAGGAACGATGCATCTTGAAGGAAACGTTGCCTGGTCTTGGAAAAGAACAGCAGTGATTTGCTTCATCTCTGTGAGCTTGGTTCGAAGGGGTGGCCGAGGAGCATGTTTTGGTGCTTTTGGGGTATGTGGGCTTGACACCATTCTCGGGTTCCCATCTCCTATGCTGTTTTTTACATCAATGAAGGTTTTGTTAAGAGCCAAACAAGTTGTTTGATGCTCTTTTTCGAAATGGTGAAAATCAAAGCAAAAACATGTTACCTACGAAATGGCCAACGATTTATTGGCATTGGGGTCATGACACTCAACATCTCCTGTCTTGAGCGGTCTGGTGTTGTATAATTGAAATGGTATTGCCTTGCAAGCATGGTCTATTTCAGTAAAAGAAAAAAATCAAAACAGATTAATGCCCAACTAATAAAATAGCAAACAAAGATGAAGCCTTTGTGGATGCTAACTAGAGAAATAAACAGGGAAAAGAACATACAGCCTTTCTTATTCTCTGAGAAACATGGAAAACTGCCTTCAGCTGGTCATGGTGCAGATGGCAAACTATCCTAACCCCTGTAAGATACAGAGAGTGTGAACATTTCAAGAACTAACTTCATACATTCAGATGACTACTAAACAGAAACTGTGAAGTGGAAAATAAACTTACCAGTAAATCCATGGGGAGAGATTCAAGAAGAGAATCTGAAACGCAAGGATCAGCCTGAGGAGTTTTAGGTGTCCTCAGCAAAGTGTTTTGCTAAAAACACTACTACTACTACTACAAAAAAATACAATTACCAAAGCAAATAACTCTGCATAACATACGTGGTACGTTACGAGTGGTTTAATCCTATATTATCGCTGACGTGGGACCTTTTTCACTAGCTCTTACCAAATTTGACGGCGGAGATTGCGCGTTCAGATTAGATATTAGATTCGACCATCTCTCTCTTCTTTTGTTTTTTTAACTTTGCTTTATTGTAATAACGCTTTTGTCCTTATTCTTCTGGTTGTAACGCTTTTTGAGAAAAGAGGGTAGCTTAGGACTTTTACAATATGGGAGATATTAAAGTGCGGGTCCAATGTTGGGGTAATTTAGCATGATTAAATTGAATGTTTTATAAAAAAGGACAAATTGTATTAATCTCAATCACACGTACGAGTGTGCCTCCTCTTGTGAGTTTTTATTTTTCCTCTCTATATACTATGTATTTTACGTAACGTAGTAGTAACGTATCGGTGAATACATTCAAAATTTTGGGAAACTTTAACTTAAAAAGATTTTCATTAAATCACAATACGATATCTCAATTTCCTTTTTCTTTTCTCGTGTTCTTTATTAATTTCCCTTTCTTGTTGTTGTTATTTGCTTCACGTGATGTTTGGTCTGGTAGACGACGGAGGCTACAGTTGTATGTATTGGGAAAAGTCTATTTTGTTTGGGCCATAACTTATTTATGTACAAATATCATGGGCTTACTAATCAAGTTCAACCCATTTATATCGTGGTGAGTTATTTTACTTTTTTTTTGGAATCCATTTGTAACAAACCAGAACCTTAACTCATTAATTATACTTGCTACAAACCAAAAAGTTATGATTCTTGATTCACCGGTTTGCCTGATTGGTATAACCCCTATATTAGTGTGCTATAAACTTTTAGTCTATACCATGAAAAGGGTTTTTAAAGCTACTCTGTTACAGGTTAGTTGATTAGCACATGACTTTTTATTTATTATATGTTTATATTGTACTTAATATATAAGTTTTTATATATGTACTAGTTGTAAATAGCTGAATAAAGTTATTAAAAACATATACAATATGTTGATAGTGTAAATTAATCGGAATAGTTCGATTAAATTTAACAATTCGTGTACTACATCAGTCGAACATAAAATTCATCTCGTTAACCATTATTAACCTGTGAGTACTGTTTTACTATAATCATACAAACCAGACCAGAGTAAACCCATGTCGTATTTCTATTGAGTTCGTCTGACAAAGAACTATGTTAGAATGTGTTAGCGGGAGCTGACTGTATAAATACTACTTATGTTTTAAGAGTTTGTTCCTAAATTCCTTGGTGCAAGCAAACTACAAAAGTGTGTTGATGCGTATAGTTTAATAATTTAATTTATCTGGTCAGAAGCAACGGTTTTTGAGGGGTACTCTTTTTCGTTAATATCATCAATTAATAAAATTCCGACAAAGTGTTAGACATTCGATGACCATTTTCACTAATATAACCCAAAAAAATCAGTTTTAAGTACTGTATATTAGTGGTGATTTTGTATTGTTTTTTTATTTTAAGTGCGTATGGAAAATTTAGCTGTCCCATTTATTGTTACAGATAAGGACATTTCGAGACTCATTTATTTTAATAGTAGCATAACTATAAAGTAAGATGCACGATTATTCCCAACTAAAACCACATGGAGATAATTCACCTAACAACTAAAACAACAGTTTGTCTATCTTTATTATTACCTCCAATAAACAAGACGTCGTTCCCTTTTCTTTACTTTTACAAGGATGTTGCATAAATTATTGAGTCTGATTAGTAATGTAGTTTAAATCTGTATAGAAAAGCTGTAAGCGGTAGCTGCGTAAAACACATTCGAGATAATAAAAACGTTTCATAGGCGTGCAAGTGATATATTCCCACACGTTCATTGCATTTAAACAAGTATATCGTCGTAAGCCAAAGTTATTAATGTGTATATTTAAATTTAAACTTTCTTAAGGTATTCTTTCTCATGATTAGGTACATTAGTATAATTTGCATAGACCTCTTAACAGTTTTAAAATATTAACTTAAATGCTCTTGTAAAACGCACTACAGCACTAAACAATACCAATAGTGCAAATGGGTAGTTGACATAAACTTTTGTGCATATATTACTGCTGGTAAAGGAACGGCTTTATAACCAATACACTTGTTTAAACTGTGTATCCTCAACATTCATCTGGATTATCACAAGACAAAAGAGATTAATACAATCTATACGATTACAACTTTTTTTTTTCGTTTTGGGTCAGTCTTGATTAGCATTGGAATTTCATTTGTAATTTTTTGAGTTTAATGTGTGAGTGATTAAAAAAGAAGAATCAAATGTACATTTACAAGCTGGTTATATAAATAAATCAACATGTTTGGTCATTGTATTTGACAACTTGTCATGGATCAACTGCAAAATTTTAACTTTATAGGGAAACTACTATAGTACTATTACAATGCTAAAATCAGTAACAAGAAAAAATGGTTAGATCTATAGATTAAAACGCATGGTATATAGGCAGTGCCAGCTTAACTAGGAGGGCGGACAGTACAACCACCCTGGATACATATATTAAAAGGTCATATGCATATAAGAAAATGGACACCAAAAAAGAAATTTGTAAGTTAAAAAAATATTTAAAAAGAAAATTTGTAAGTTAAAAAGGCACAATATGTAGACTAGAAAGGGCACGAAATAAATATATATAAATCAAAAAAATTCAAAAAAATTAATAAGTTTTTTAATAGATTAAGGGACATTTTTTTTTTGCCCAGAAACATGTAATATATTTAATCTGGCACTATATATAGGCACTCTAAAAAAAGATAGAGGGCGAAGCAGTCATACTCCAGCAAGGACCACCACCACCCCCACCAATGTCCACCCTTCCCACACATGCATAATGTATACGTGCCAAAATATCTCTAGATCCCACATATGCATTTATATACTTTAGTTTTTGGTCTCAAAACCGAAAAATTATCCTTAGGAGAAAAATACTCGATTATTAGTTTACCGTCCGTTTCGCCAGCTGTATAGAAAACAATCATGGTGAGACACGTGCAGCAAGATCGGGGGAAACCAAATTAAACTAAAGTCTATGTCGAATACTAAAAAGACATAATTACCATAACTGCAATTCAAAGACAAATCAATTCCAACCGAAAAAGAGACTAAAGGTTGATTTATTTGTCATGGATTACCCTTCCTATCTTTAACGATTATCATTACAGTGAGTCTGCAATTCAAAGACAAATCAATTTCAAGCCATCATATCTCACTTTTATTGCATTATAAACACGCATTATTTTCATACTATATGTGCGTATTATTTTACAAAATGTCTTATACTAACACGACATCATAAGTAAGCGGTCCACTAGAGCCCCTCATTATGGATAAAGACTCGATCCAAATGTTTATTTCTGAAACACACAATCTTAGTCGTAACATTATAATACGAACCATCAAGCTAAGCTAGCTAAAGTTCTAACATTACTAGATAAAATGTTGATATGCCACCTGCCAGATTTTCCTACCAGGAGTTTCGTTTTATCTCAGTGGCCACACCCATACGGATATATTAAAAATATTTTTTATACATTTTAGATTCTAGTCGTTGGAATTGTTCATAACTTCATATACATTCGATACGTAAAACAAAACAATAAAAAAAAAATCGATCGACGTCGTTGTGCAGCCTAATAAGTATAACGAAGAATTTACATTATTCGTTTCATACCAAGTCAATTTTTTAATGCCGACAACAAAAAGAGATAAGGGAAGTCACATTTACATTTCTGTAAGAGTAGACAAAACTTAACCGGAAAGTAATACATTATACATTTCCAACGGTGTCTCATAATCTCACATTCCCACATCTTATCAATGTACTTAATAAGATCTCGAGTTTGAGATTTAGACTAATAGTACTATAACTAAGGTATTTTAGTAGTTTACAACTGTGTCACGTACAATCAACCGCAACGTGTAACACAAAACACATTTAAGCTAAAGATTAAATAAAATAAAAAATGTATGGTTAATGATTTTTATTAGTTTTAAAGTAACTGAGGGCATAATGGTAAATAGAGAGAGTTGGGCAGGGCTTATGGGTAAAAATAATGGAGGAGGGGGATCTTGATTCTTGAGCTCCGACGAGTGGCAAGTGAAGGTGTGGGGAAAGCAACATAAATCGACAAAAACAAACCGTCTTCTAAAAAATACGACTCTATCATCTCTGCCTCTGGCTTTAAAACTCTTTTCATCGCTTGCAGCAGAGAATCTTCTCTCTGCTCCTCATTCGAAGACGACGACCAAGAAACTTCCAGGTGATTTTGCGTTTTCCTGGAAACTTTTTTTTTTTCTTTTTTTTTTTTTTTTTTTTTTGTAATTCCCAGACTTCAGTAGTGTTCATCATCTTCTTTAATAAAATATTTAGTCTTTGTTTATACGTAGAAATCCGTGAAAGAGAAAAAGTATAACTGTTGCCTTCTTCAATGCCATCATGTGAGCATTCCGATTTTGTTTCCTCTCTCTTAATTCTTTTTTTTTTTTTTTTTTTTTCCATTTGACTTGACTCTCGGCGGAGGAGTTTTTCGCCGGCGAATTTGTATTACTCGGCGGAGGTTAATACAACTGTTCATTGTCTTCCCTCTTTTTGCGCTTCTTTTACTTTTTTTTTGGTCTTTGGATTTTTTACTCTTTCGCTTTCGTCAGCTTCAAGTCTTCAAAGATTAAATCATCTTTAGGGATTTTTATATATTTTTGTTTTTTTTTGGTTTTTTGAAGATCTTTGACGTAGAAAAAAGCCTAATGACCTTGAGAATCTCTTTTGATTGGTATCTTCTTCTCTTATGGACTTTTCCTTTTTCTCTTTGTTGTCGCAGTCGAAGAAACTGCTCCCTTCTTATAGCCAAGTCTCTCGCTTCACTCCCCCTCCATTACCATATGATGCGGCGGCGATGACCTCTGATTTAGCGGCGGTCCTCGATCTCTATCACCAATGTTGGCGTTGTAGAAAACTTTGGATCCAACTCTCTGATTCCGGTAATTTCCAGAAAACAGTAGCTAAGTAAAAGGTAAAATTTCGCAAAAATCTCAGATAATTCCGATCTTGGGATTGGTTGAGAGCTGCTTTTAACGCAAGTGATGATGGTGAATCAGGAACGGTTATTGATCGAAGAAGAAAATGTCACATTCATGGGATGGTCTTGGAGAGATTGCGTCAGTGGCTCAGCTGACTGGTTTAGATGCCGTCAAGCTGATTGGGCTCATTGTTAAAGCTGCCAATACTGCATGGATGCACAAGAAGAACTGTCGTCAGTTCGCTCAACATCTCAAACTCATTGGGAATTTGCTTGAACAGCTCAAGATCTCTGAGATGAAGAAGTATCCTGAGACTCGTGAGCCTCTTGAAGGGCTTGAGGATGCGTTGAGGAGGTCTTACCTTCTCGTCAATAGCTGTCGTGACCGGAGCTATCTTTACTTGTTGGCTATGGGTTGGAACATTGTTTACCAGTTTAGGAAACATCAGGATGAGATTGATCGTTTTCTCAAGATCATACCTCTTATCACATTGGTTGATAACGCTCGCATTCGGGTAACTTTTTCTTGAATTATGATCTTAAAGTTCTTTTTTGATTTATGGTTTGCTGAAATTTGGATGATTTTTTACAGGAGAGGTTTGAATATATTGACCGTGATCAGCGCGAGTATACTCTGGATGAAGAGGACAGACATGTGCAAGATGTTATTTTGAAACAAGAATCCACCAGAGAAGCAGCATCAGTGCTGAAGAAGACTCTCTCTTGCTCATACCCTAACTTGCGTTTCTGTGAAGCTCTCAAAACAGAAAACGAGAAACTGCAGCTTGAACTCCAGCGTTCGCAGGAGCATTATGATGTGGCTCAGTGTGAAGTCATTCAGCGTTTAATTGGTGTTACACAAGCTGCTGCTTCTGTTGATCCTGACTCTGAGAAGGAGCTCACGAAGAAAGCTTCGAAAAAAGCTGAGCGTACCTCAAGCATGAACACAGAATATTCTTATGAAGAAGATACTCCCAAGAAAAGCAGTAGTCGTGCAGCCTCGAGGTTAGAATCTCCAATTTGTTCTGCTCAAAGATCCAAACTTGATGTGCTTTCTTTATATGCAACTTGTGTTATTGTCCAATTACAAGGAAAATACTATTATTATGTGATTAAGGAAATAAAATCTCCAATACCTTGCTGTGACTGTAATGCTTTTCATGTTTAAAGGCTAATATTTGGTCCTATGTTTCTCTATAACGTCGGTTACATAATTGTTCTATGCAGATCCGCTTCTAATGTTTCATCGGGGCATGATCTACTTTCACGAAGAGCATCACTAGCAGAACACCATGAAGAATGGCATACTGACTTACTTGCTTGTTGCTCGGAACCTTCTCTCTGTATGTCCCCACTTCTTGTTTCCAGTGTGATTTCACTTTGTTTTCTCCGTTATATAGAGGATCATCGTTTCACATTCCGTACTTTCTTGTTATCTGAAAAGTTGTGAATGATTTACTGATTGAACCACAGGCTTGAAGACATTCTTTTTCCCATGTGGTACTTTGGCAAAGATTGCCACTGCAGCATCTAACAGGCACATCTGTAAGAGATATACGAACACTGTGAATTTATTATTGTTTTCAACTTGGTAGTTAAAAGTTAAAACATGTGAAAACTAATAAGCAACTCTGTTTTGCTTTTGTTTCTCCCAGCTTCAGCTGAAGCATGTAATGAGCTAATGGCATATTCTTTGATACTTTCGTGCTGCTGCTACACTTGTTGTGTAAGGAGGAAACTCAGGAAGACACTAAACATCACGGTACATTCTCAACCACTCCCTTGAATACTAATCGGTTTTAATAAGCTTTGTGATCCCAAACATCCAGATGCTTCAAAGAAAATGGTTATCATTTGCAAACCAAATACAACAATTATGTTCATGAAATTATGGTTAATGATTAAGTTAGTCACCTGCAACAATTCGCTAGTAACTATCATGGTGTATGATATTTAATGATTGAGAGTGTGAAATGTCTGTTGTTTGTTTATGTCACACATTTAAAAGATGGTATGAATGCATAATGTTTTCTGATATGGCAGGGAGGGTTAATTGACGATTTTCTATCTCATGTGATGTGTTGTTGCTGTGCTCTTGTACAAGAACTGAGAGAAGTTGAGATTCGTGGGGCTTATGGTATACATTACATACAATCATCTTAAGAATGAATATTTGATCTTAAATCTTTGAAGGATGAATAATGATGTCTCTTGATATCCTCGCAGGTATGGAAAAGACGAAAATAAGTCCGCCTTCGTCGCAGTTCATGGAACATTGAATTCTTAAATTATACAAAAGGTGAACAAAACAACGATATGTCCTTGTCTCTCTGGATATGACAATAGATTCTTCTTCTTATTATTACTCACACTTGTGTTTGTTTTGTGTTGTTGAGTCGTTGTCGTATGTAAATTAGTTGTTTGGGATTCTTATGGAACTTTCAGAAATTTGTGTTGTGTGTATCATAATAGACTAACTAATTTTCTAATCCTACTTTTATCACATGCTTAAATTGAGGGTATATATATCCAATTGGAACAGACTGTTTTTGAGGGTCAAAATAGTAGTTTTAAATATAAATTCAGGAATCGTATGCTAGCAGTTAAAGGGGTTTGAGTTATATCACCAGTCACTACCATGGCCAAAAGTCTAAAGCATCGACAAAGAAATTGATAGTCGCCACCATGGCCAAAAGCCTGAAACATCGACAAAAAAATTGATATGACTGATGATTCTCTTGCTCCCAAATTGGACAAATCTTGTCGGTTTCTTTTTAATGGATGGTTTTACTTTTACATGTCCACAGTTTACGTAAAACGTTATTATCTCAAACCGTAAAAAGTAATCGTTTCACCGGTAAGGGTAGACTCGTAAATCACCACATATCATCTTCTTCCCCAATTTTTTTTTCCACTAAACCCTAGTTTCAGACAAAGTAGAGACCCTTTCGAACGCCTAAACCAACATCGCCGCGGCCAACCACCGCGCATAAGTGTTTCGACGCCGCAAAGGATGAGTTAATTCAAACTCTGTCCTACCCTCTTCGACTCTTAAAGCATCTATCGCGGCGACTATATATCTCTCTCAAACTGGTAATTAATCACTAATTTCCTTGTTTGATTCTCACATCTCTCTGTTTATTAGATGTGTTTGTTTCGATTATGAATCTGCTCACATCTCTCTCTCTCTCTTGATAGCAAGACTTAGCAATTTACATTGATTACATACTGATTTGAGTGTAACAGACTAATGGTTACGTTTAGAGTAACAATCTCTTGATAAGCTTGTTAATGGCGGACACTGGTTGTTTTGTCTCATGAATTAGATGTTGATTGTGTTGTCTACTCTTCTGTGTTCTACTATTTCCTAATCTTCATTTTGCCATATCACTGTCTCAGCTGGCTTGAGAATTGGAACATGGCTTGTAATTCCTCAGGCTGTGAGTCTGGTTGCTATGACCGTGAGAAGGATAATGTAAGCAAGATTGTGGAAGATGCAGTAATTACTCAGGAGAGTGTCTGTGTCAAGTGTAAATGCAATGAGCCTATGACCTTTGGGGACGGTGGCTCAGAGGATGGAAGGTTCTGCGCCGAGTGTTTTAGGAACAATGTCTTTGGGAAGTTCCGTCTCGCTGTTACTTCTCATGCCATGATCACTCCTTCAGATAACGTTCTTGTTGCTTTCTCTGGCGGATCATCTTCCAGGTTTCACTCTCATCTTTTCTTTTTTGATACGTTAGTGATTGTTGTCTAAACATAGCAAGTTTGATGTATGTTAGGGTTGCTCTTCAATTTGTGCATGAGTTGCAAATCAAGGCTTTGAAGAATTACGAGGCGAGTCGAGATAGATCTTTACCTGTCTTTGGTGTTGGTGTTGCGTTTGTGGACGAAACTGCACCTTTTCCTGCGCTCTCTACGGAAATGATTGATGCAATTGAGTGGATTCGATCTACTGTTTCAAGTTTGTCTCCACCTGCAAAGGGTCTCCATGTTGTTCCAATCGAAAGCGTCTTTGGTTCAGACTCGCTTGACCCACGAGATAGGCTTGTAAAGCTTTTAGATTCTGTTCCTGACGATACTGGAAAAGAGGACCTTCTGTTGCATCTCAAAATGTTGTGTTTGCAAAAGGTTTGGGTATTTTATTGTTCATGTTTCTTTTCGAAAACAAATCAGGCTTGGAACTATCTTTTTGAATTGATATTGCTTGATAATCCATTTTAGGTTGCCTCTGAAAATGGGTACAACAGATTAGTGGTGGGATCATGCACGTCGAGAATTGCTTCCCATGTTCTTACGGCTACTGTCAAGGTGTGTTGCTTGTCTTTTCTCTGGTTTAGTTTTCTATAGATTGCATTGTAGAGTTTATGTCATAGAGCGATTGCAATGGCTACCTCAAAGAATGTAGATATTTAGGACCTAACGAATTACATCAGTAAAAATTTAAGTTTTGATGTAAAGTTTTTGTTTCAATACCAAGTTTTTATGTACTTTGTTTGGACATTCTGTTTAGACTACGCTCCATTAGAGTTTTGAGTTAAATTGCTTTTTTTCTTGCGACAGGGACGAGGTTATTCACTATCAGCAGATATTCAGCATGTTGATGCGAGATGGAAGGTTCCCATTGTACTTCCACTGCGAGATTGTGTTAGACAGGAAATAACTAGACTCTGCCTTTTGGATGGGTTCGTATATTGGCTACCTAGTCTATATTGTATTATTATAGTGAACCGTATTCTTGCATAATCCAACTGTTGAGTGACATCTGACATATTCTGGGCAGGGCAGTCTAAAGACTGTGGAGTTGGCTTGTCGTTCTCAAAGCGGTATCAATGACTTGGTGTCTTCATTTGTCGCTCTGTTGCAGGTGCAAATCAAACTCATCTTCTGCATATACTTTAGTGCATGCATGGCTGCCTGTTACTTTGTTTTTGCTGATCTCTGAGTTTAATATATTCTGCGCAGGAAGAAAATCCTTCTCGGGAATGCACAATCGTGCGGACAGCTGCAAAGCTGACTCCATTTTACTTCAACAAAATTCCGGAAACAGACGACTCGAATGTTCCTATGGCCACTCAGAGGCGCCTAAAGAGATTCAATCTTAAATATGACGGTTCTATGACTACAGAAGCTTTCTGTCCTATCTGCAATGGACCGCAAAACAGATCAGACCCATCGGAGTTAGATTATTTTGAAGAAGGCCAGGAATCCGACGCCCTTTATGCTGCTTGCTGTTCAAGTTGCCGGTTTCAAATACTTCCACAAGATGGATCATCTCGTGAGCAATTCGGTTCATTCCTGCCAGATCACATGATTTCCCAAGTGAAGCATCAAAAGGTTAACAGTCAAGCTTATCTGAGGTGGGTAGTATGCAATAACTCTGATCTCAAACTTGTACTCCTTTTCATTAAATCTATGTTCATAATTATTGGTAGTTCATGTATCTAGGAAGCAGCAGATTTAAAACGAATAGCAAAACTGATTGAAACACTGTTTGAAACTCCTAACATCGATTTCTAATTATTTCAGGGAGAAAATAAAAGACAGTCTGCTCTTGGACGATGAAGAGGTTGTCTAAATATGCATTTTTAGATGCTTGCACAAGGTATGTGAGAGGAAGTTGAAATCCTTTCATGCTTCTTAAGGATAATCTTAGAATGCCAGGATCATCTTGGTTTTAATTGCAGATCTTATATCAACTTACATGTTACAAATGTTTTACCCCTTCTCGTACAATGATTGTTTTGATGTGAAATCACCGAGCAATTGAATGACATTTTATATTCACCTATACAATACAAGAATCATGGGGAGTGCCGGGATGATACGTGGGTTAAAAGTAAAGTTTTGTAATATTTACAAGTTTCTCTTGGCACCTTATTGGTTTATAAGCAATCCATGTAAATTGTAAAATTATAAACACTGATGGACTAATCATCACGATATTAGAATCGAGGACATCAATCGAGAACTCTAAAAGACAAGGGCATATATCTGAAAACTTTCTCCCCGAAGTATTAAAACATTAAAGGACCGTTTTGCAATTCATAAGAATATAGGGGGATCTGTAGAAACTTTCAAATTTATTGGGGAGGTTTTGCGTTTTACTTAAAAGTCCCAAAATCATCGCTCTATTCGTAACGCCGGACGATTCTGCCGGAGATCGGAAAATAGAGAAACCCGGGTAAAAGATCAAAGCTTTGACAATGGTGAGATTAAGGAGAGTGCTGCTAAAATACGCCGGAAACGTAATCGACAAGACCCTCTCGGAGATTCTAGTGTGCCCTCTCTCTAAGCAACCTTTAAGGTTCGACTCTCTCTCTCTCTCTCTCTCTCTCTCTCTCTCTCTCTCTCTCTCTCTCTCTCTCTCTCTCTCTCTCTTTCGATTTCTATATAGCTTCAATTTGGATTGGTCCCGAAGAAAATGTTGAAACGAATTGGTTTCTGATAGGTTTTGCGAGAAGACGAAATCACTTGTCAGCGATACTATTGGTGTCTCTTTTCCTGTAAGCTTTCTATACCAATTTCAATTTCAAAGCTTTTTGATTTTTCGATTTTAGATGAGTTGATGAATTGTTGCTAAAGATGTTTTTTGTTATGTTGATAGATGTAATAACTCTCCAAGCAGTGAAATTGTACCAGATAACATATATGCTTTCAGAATCATATCTCTTATTCAATGAACATGTTCTGAAACTAACTTTGATATTTTTAGGAATTGTCAGATCAGAGATTAAGATGTATATATATATAGCTTGATTCTTTACTATTTTGTTCATCATTTGCCTCATACTGAATAAAGTATAAAAAATGAATTTATGCTTGGTGTTGATTTGGGATTCACTGATGGAATGATGATGGGGTTATGCTAAAGTGATTGGTTGGCCGTTTTCTTATTCTTCTTCTTCTTTTTAGATTTCACTTCATGTTCACGATTCAGTGTTTTAAGATTTGGTTTTGCTTCTTAATCATATTATTATTATTTTCCTGTTCTTTTAGCTTTCACTTCATGTTCACGATTTTAGTGTTATTATCTCTTAACACGCTAGATGAAAGGTGGGATTCCATGCTTGGTTCCAAAGGATGGAAAAATACTTGAGGAGGAAAGTGAGGCATCAAAAGCTTAATGACTTTTGCTTTTGCACCAAAAAAATTATAAAATGATCAGAGTGAAAAAGGTAATATATAACTTGTATCTGCAGCGACTTATCAATGGTTCTTTCTGTCTTCACATTTTAGTCTTGTGATCTCTTTTAAGTTTGAAGTTTTTATGGGAAACATTGATGTACGCAATTGAAAGCCAGTGTGGGAGTTGTAGTTTCAGGGGAATGTAACTACCTTTTCTTCTTTTGTTTCTTGAAATCTAGGATTGTTATTGACTGGAATGAAAGTAAAAGCATGATTTATGGTATTGGATACCCTATTCGAGGGGCTCTAAGTTAAGTTTTACCACATAATGTGAGGATAGATTCTAGTCACAGTCCCACTTTTGGTAACTATTCTTCTCTATCTTGATGCTACTATTTTTACACCATATTAGCTCTTGATGTCCACTTTTGGTTGGTTAAAGAATACACAATAAAATAACAACAACCAAAAGTGGATCAATAAGACTTATCACTTTCAGGTAATTGAGGTTGGACCAAAAGAAGATAAAACGATTTTCCTGATAAACCAAATGAACATAAACACACACGCCTAGTGTTTTTGATGGTGACCAGTTATAGCAAAAGCTAATTTATAAATAAAACGTGGCGAGTGACTAGATGAATAAAAAACTTATCATGTTCTCTCTTGACCAACCAAAAAAGTTGGGTGACTTAATTCCCATTGGCTTGGAGGTTTCAGTTTCATAGTGCAAGTTGTTGGCTTGTATGGTAGCCAGCCAAAGGAATGGCAATTTTTGTGATAATGTGACAGGGTGATAATTAAACGTTAAGTGATAGGTCCCCTTCTCACTTTTCTCTGCCATTGTCATCATTTATGGGGAGCACTGTTTTGTCTATTGGTCATTGGAACATTGGCTTCTAGTGACAACCAAATTGGTTAAACAGTAACACATAAGTTTTTTTTTCTTACTAGTATTAGAATAGCAAGTAGAACATTACTACAAGAATACAAGTAGAAGTTAGTACAGAAGTGAAAAAAAAACTCAAAAGGAGTTGCATAATAACGACAGAACATGAAGAGAGGCCCCAGGACAGATGTTCCTGTGCCTTAGGAAATTGAAAGATCCTTTTCTCTTTCAGGGTTGTTTTTTACATCATCTTTCTTTCCCCTACAATATCTTGGTTCTACAAATTTAGCTTAGTTATACTTATAGGTAGCCAAAAAAAGGTACAAACATTTCCATTTTTTCATTTCTTCATAAGACAAGCTCGATCCCCAAAAGAGAAATAAGGACTTGTAGATTTCTCAAAATGGAGCTGTGAAAGACCGTTGTAGTGTGTTCTTTTTGGGTTGCTGATTTGCTGCAGCCATTCTTAACTGCACACATACCCACACAGAACTAAAGTATCAGAATCTTATTACTCAAATTGTTATAGGATAAAACAGCGTGCAAAAACAAGCATACTGCAAGTAATGCAGAGGCTGTCTCTTCCCTTATAAGTTGGTTTAAGATATGAGTTAAGCTATAAGTATTCGAACTATTAACGAGAGTGCTCCCAAAGGGCAAAACAATAAGAACTTCTCTCCGCTTGTTTACCTGATCTTGTTGTCTCTTGAGGCTTGCATTTTCTGCCTGCAGGTGAGCAACTTCAAGTTCTAACTCGTTTGTATAAGCCTGCAAGTGAGAAACAAAAGGTTTCATCAGAAGCATTTTGATGGCATAAGTACATTTTTTTCTTCCCTTTGATATCCATGAGTAGAAAATAAGGAGAAAAAGAGATACACATTCCTGTTTCCTAGCTCGGGAACGAGCCGCAGATTCTCTGTTCTTGATCATGCGCTTATGTCTTCTATTCCCTGTACCTTCATTGGACTCTTGGCCTCTTTTCTTACCAAAACAAGTGGATGTAACCAGAGCCTCAAAACGGGTGTTGAAGGAAGGAATGTTTGAGAGGTTATGGTGACTCTGAAGATTAGAGTTTGGGGTAACAACAAGAGGATCTTGATTATCGAGAAACTCGAAGCCAGCGCCGGAATTCAAGCTCAGAACAGTTGCAAGAGGTGGAAAAGGAGAGCTGCAGAGAGCAGTGACAGTGGTGGAATTGCCATTAGAAGCAGAACCCATAGCCAGGCTTGTGGGTGCTGGTTCCTGGTTCAAAGGTCCGTTGAGGAAATCTTGGAAGATCGAGTTAGGGTTTTGGTTCTGGGGGTTGTGGCTCCTGAAGCGTGGCTCATGGTTGTGCTGTGGATGTTGGCTGTGGCGGTTGATGTGGTGGATAGAAGCAAGGTTGATGTCTTTCCAAACTTCTTCCATGGTTATTAGAGATCTCTTCTGGGTTTGAGAGTCTTGTGCGGGTAAAGGAGATGATGATAAGGTTGATGATGATGATGATGATGATGATGATGATGATGAAGACGACGGTGAAATGGAAGAAGCCTTATTTAGAGTCTTGTTCTTGTTTGTAGCAGAGACTCTAAGGTTCCTCTGATGCTTTGCTGATGACAACATTGGAAAGAGAACAGAACTGAACCAAACAACACAGCTTTAGTACTCTTGGTGTCAATTGTCTTGTAACCTACACGCAGATAGAGAGAGAAAGAAAGAAAGAGGTGAGAGAGAGTAGTGAGTAGAGAGCTCAGAGAGGTTCTTGACTTTCGCCGGTCATTTCTGGAATGATGGGTTGGGTCCAGACTCCAGAAGTAGAGACAGAGGCATTCAACTATTCCAAAATTTTAAAATTATTTATTTATTACAACAAAGAAGAAAAATTCCATAACTATGTAATTAAAGTGTTGATGTCTTCTACGTCTAAAGTATTATAAATATCAAATGTTTGATAATCTTTTTTTCTTGTTTTGTTTAAATTAGTTTTTGAAAAGTGAAGTTAGTGAACTATTTTCAGTTTTCATGATCCTTAAATGTAAAGAGTGAGTGGGGGAGAGATACTTGAAAAAAGGCAAGCAGTATAAATTAACTTTGGTTTTATCTTAAAGGGTTTTCTAATATCACATCCCTTTTGGATCATTTATCAACTTTCAAATTATGACTTTATTGTTCTAGTTTGGATTTATGCGAAATTTACCAAAATACACTTTGTGTTAAGGGTACTGCAGAAACAAACATTTTAAAAATAATCGTAGCATACAAAAGCTAAAATAAAAAAAAAAACCCTTACTACCTATTAAACCAAATGAAAAAAATCATACTCTATTTCTTATTAGTTTTTTTTTTTTTTTGGCAGCAAACATTATATACGTTAGAAAAAGATTTACTATGTTTTGTTTATATAATAGATATTTGAACGTAGATAAAATATAATCAGATATAAATAGTAGTACTTGTTCTGTTGTTCATATATATTATTTTATGTACAGATTTTTATCTTTAATAATTTTAAAACTCTGAAAAGTACTATTTGATTAGCTAGTATTTTATGTCTGTTTAGACTTATTTTATGGAACAATTAATGTGAAGGCACATAATTTTACAACGTTCGATGTCTTCCAACTTTTTCTTAATAGCACTACACATTTTTTCACAATAATATTATTTGATTGTATGTATTATTCGAAGTGCATTTAAATAAAAAAATGGGTTTACTGTTGATTTGTTCCCCACTTCAAATCATTGGTGTTCATGTCATCCAACGAGATTTGATCACTGTATCAAATAGTCTGGTTTACATGGATAGGGAAATCAAATTTTGTGGGTCTGAATATAAACAAACATAACAAGTGGATAGTGTTAAACCAATTTTTATACCAAAATTATTTGGTTTGATGTGTACATTGTTCACACACATTTTATACGACCATATATTTTTAGATATTTACATTTGATTGTTTTAATATATTTGAGACGAATGGTAAACAAATTAACAAGGCAAGTGGTAGTTGATACGAATTAATAAATCTTTGTCATACGTAAGAATAAATAAATAAGATATGTTACATAATCCTTCCATCTAGATATCTAGATATTCGAACGTATATATATATATATGTTTCCGCCCGTAAAAAATGGTCAGTCTCCAAGTGCATATCTAGTCACACTTTTCATTTTGTTTTTCCTTCCCTACAAGTTGATTTATACTATATTATAATAAAATACGACATGTGGTCTTATTCTATTCAACATGGATTAACTATTCATTTTCCGTACACATATATGTAATCATATAATATTTTTTTTTTCTCTGGCGTGAAAGATTTTGAATATAGAGAAATAAAATAGACCTCAAGGAAACGTCCCATCTTTGAACATGCAAAGAGTACAACATTTTAGAGAAGGGAGAAGCCTACTGAATTAACTCAAAGAAAACGCAAACTCCTTAAATAATAATAATACTCACCTCAAGTACTCAAATTTGTTATAAGATCTTTTCAATTTTTGGGTGAGTATATAGTACAAAGGAGTTTATTATTCAACAAATAAAATATTTCGTTTCTTTTTCAAATCATATTTTGGGAAAAAAAATAAACTCAAAACGAGAGAAATTGGGGATAGTAGTAGGTGACGAGTGAATCCAAATGTCCATAAGTATCACAAATTGTGCAGAAGCTGTGAGCTGTTGTGCGTGAGAGAGAGAGACATGTCATGTCTCAGGGGATTGGACAGGTGTCAGCACTATATTGTTCTGTCCCAAACTCCATCAAATCTAGTTCTTCTTTTGACATCCTCTTTAATTTACCTTTAAACAATGCATATAAATGGAAGGTTTTTATTTTTTAGCAAGTTATGGCCTTTGCCCTATAATTTATTCGGACGAGGGTCACAATACTATAACATGTTAACGTAATCTTTTCTTTATCATCAAATTCAAAACTCGAATTGATGATCCTGCTGCATAGTATATACAATATTGTTCTTATGACCAATTAATTTTAAAATACATCTTATCATATGAATAAAAACCTTCAAAAGTTATATATAAATAGTCTCGTTGGCGAAAAAGGGTTTATAGACTCGAAATCGATGGACAAGTGATTTGATTTGATTTGATGAAGACTCGTATTGATTCAAGTTTCGCTTACATTCAAAGTATAAATCCAACGAACAATATGAATGACCCGCGAGCTCCTGACCGTTGGATTCTTCAATTCTACTGGTCCATACAATAATCATCTACCCGTAGGTTGTCTCTAGACCGTACGGACACAAAGTAGTCGTAATAATTTACTACTAAAATAAGCAATAAAGCAAAAAACTTGGAGTTGAAAGAGCCAAAAGAATGCTAACCGTTGGATGATGAAGATGGTGAAGATGCGTACTTGACATCTCCAAAATGGTAAGAATAATTGGGACAACCTTTCTATCTTTTGGGTGTGTTTTATGAATTAGGGTTTACTATTTTCTTAGTCTACGAAGAATAGTTCTGATTTTTTTAATTCACAGAGATCGTGACATTGAACCTATTCTTGGGTTGTTTCTGTTTATTTTCCACATTTAGGTGAACATATAGAATGTTTGTTCAAAAAAAAAAAAAAGGTGAACATATAGAATATTTCGGAAATGTTTGTGTTTGTTTAATTACAAATAGTTATGACTAAATTAAGCAGAGCCTAGAATCATAACTAGATCGTCTTAGGCTTCAGCTATAACGCGAGGGGGTGAGAAAAGTCCTTTTTCATTTATTACAAAAACAGAGGGACGACTAATTTAGAGCTAAAATATAGTATTACTTATTCGTACGTAAAGTATAATCTAAAAAACCTTTATTAGAAAAAGTTCCCCACTATAGCTAGTCTAATTAAATGTGAAACACTGGTGCACACAAGAAATTAATTTTATTAAGACGAAATATTTAGTCACAATAAAAAAGTATTTAGTCACAATATAAACATTGTTACGAATTTGCGATGATTTTTGAATGGTTGCAATACCATGGTCACAAATTTGTATTTGTAACAAAAACGTCACAAGAGTTGCAACGAATATATTAGTAACCATTTTGTCATTAATAATTACGACACAAAAAGTAACAAAGCTGTCTCAATTACAGACTAACAAAACGTCTTTAAATCGTCACAATTCGTGTTTAAAATAACGTTTTAATTATGTATCTTATTATTACGAAACTATAGTCTCAAATGGTCACAAATATAACTAAAAATTTGTCGCAAAATTTTAACAAATACTCAAAATCATGATATTTTGTGACTATCATAATGTCCAATCTTATCATTAGAAGTTAGTTTCAAATGGTCACAAATTATTACTAAATTTTTTATTGCATATGATAAAAATTATAACTAAAATATTAATCTCAAAACCATATTATTTTTTTAATTTATAATCATACAAATTTTTTATAATCATAAACATTAGATATACATTATAAGCTATCTTTATTCTTACAAAGAAAATAAATCACAAATTCGACCAGATGCACATATTAGACCATAACTTTCATATTATAACTCCTATGGAAACAATATTAGGCTCTCTTGAAAGGTAAGACTAAGATCTTTCCAACGACCGGTAGATCAGCTTCTGGTTCAATTTGTAGCAGTGGAAAAAGATTTCACAAGATGACTGATGTTAATTCGCGGATCTGCGCATAATAGGTTTGAGAAAACATGTATAACTTTTAATCTACAAAAAGGGTTACAAAATCATTTGGAGAAGACTTACATCTATGGGTTGGGAAATTTCTCACCAAAATTCGTCCATAAAAGAGTTCGTTTACCCCTTCTTTTCCACTATCTCCTAGGACATGTAAGATATGTCCTTAATCTCAACTGTTGTTCCTTGTTCTCTTTCTCTCAAATGGTTTACTCTCTCTCTAGGTTTAGGAGGCACGAAATTATAAAGAATAAAACCATAATTATCTCTTAAATAATTTTTGTTAAATTAGGGTTAGAAACTTGACTTAATGGGCTTTGTATAAATGACATAATAATTTATACTATTTTATGACTAATGTTTACTCATTTTAATGTCACAAACTATGACTTGCATATCTGTTATAAATTCATAACTAATTTGCAACAACATATTGGTCACAATGTAGTCATAAGAGTGACGATTAATATTATCGTAGCATATTCGTCACTAATTGTGACAAACTTTTGTTACTAATTTTTTCTGTCATAATATAGTAACGAAAATACTATGAATTTGTGACAAATAAATTTCGTCATCATATTGTATTTAAATTGTCACAAATTTGCGACGAAATTTTTTTGTCTCAAAAATACATCTCTATAAAATTATTTTCTTGTAGTGGTGGTGTATGCGGAAAACGAATAATTTCGATATGAATTGGCACACACATGTGAAAAGTGAAGGGCAAATTTCACCATCATACCCTATATAACTTTTGAATAATACACATGCATTAACCTTTTTGTACCCATGAACTTTGTTTTAGTAGGGTTAGTGTAAATACTATATAATCTTGCAACCTTTTGAAATCCATGTATGATAAGCTTATAAAAATAAAATTGAGCGTTTTTTTTTTCATTTTTTTGATTGGCTGACTCATCCAGGAATTAGTCAATACTCGGTTCAAATCACTTGGTTACATCAGTTCACCACCATATATGTTTATTTACTAGGATATTAATTATATATATAGGGCTTCTCTCATTGGCAGAGATAAACAATAAGAAAAATCAAAATTAGCATAGAACGTATGGTACTGGTTTTGTAAATAAATAGTACATCTACTGTATATTGTTAAAACGCGATGTCATAGTGTTGTCGTTTAGGTTATTTCATCCACTAAAAACACAATCAAAATCCATGCTATTTTAGAACATACACACGAACCCGATAAAAGAGATCTATGATCATATTTACATGCCATATGCTCTCGCTTTTGCAAAAAAAAAAAAAAAAAAAAAAAAAAAAAACTGAGTGGAAAATACATAAACAGGTATTTAAAGTTATTACTTTTGAATTAAATAGCGACTCTCCGAAAAAATTATTTATTGTCCCATTCGAAATCATACCAAACACAAACGGTACAATGCCAGCAGAGCGTTAAGCACGTGTTTGGTCATGTTTACATCAAAGCGGTAGTAACACAACAAAGATGACCCCGTTTTGTTTTGGTACATGTTTTATGTGTGACACTTAGCTTGTTTCCTCTTAACAGTGTTAGGTATAAAATTCAATTAATGGATTTGCTATTGCTTCACTTTAGCAATCTCTACTTTTTGTTTCTCACACCGACGCAATTGCAAAAGCGACTAAAGAGATTTTACCGAGTCACACCTCTCAAGTAAAGTTTCTTTTTCACTAGTCTTTCTCTCAAGTAAACCTTCTCCTTTCTTAGGTTGTTCTTAAAGAGGCCCATCTCAACAATCGAAATCCAAAAAAGGAATAAAAGACAGAAATAGGGGTCAAGAATTAGAAAGCAAAACCTCCCAGACCATAACGATGGCTACAAGGATGGATGTTTAGCAAAGCAAAATCCATAGTATGTGTAGCAAAGTAGCATAAACATTAAAAAAAAAAAAAAGTTAATAGCATCCAAAAACAACCAAAACCAAAAGATTTTTTTTTTAAAAATCCACAATATGCCAAAGTTTCTGCTAGCTAGAAGAATCACAAATGTTTGATCCTTTTTTTTCAAATGGGTCTTTCTTCTCTTTATGCTTTTATGCCTTACTTTTTTTTCCTTTTTTTTTTTTGGATTCCCCTTCATTATTGTTTTTTCCTGATTTTCGGCAGGACAAAATAATATATTCATGTCCATCACTCACCAACAGCTCCCACACATGATGGTTCAACGGTTTGCACCATCTGAGTCGTTGTGGTTGCTCACTGGCACAACACCAGAAGACTGTTGCTGAACATCTGAAAGAGCTTCCCTAGGTTGCTGCAACTGACTGCTTGAACCACCAGTGGGATCCGCTGAGCTCTGATCAAGAGCCAAGTTTCCAAGTCTGCTTGCTACTGCATCTGCCCTATCAACAGCTTGGGGGCTCGACACTGCAGGGGTCCTCATGTTTTGAAGCACCCATTGATGCCACTCATGGCGCTTCCTTATTACGTCACCCTAAGAGGAAGAAAAAAGTAGGTGCAATCAATTAAAAAGCAAAAGTCATCCAAGCACAGCGCAAAATATCGATCCCATGAAATAGATGAGAAGAGCTGATAATAAGCTGATTATTTTTTCAGACTCCACAGCTTTGATAATGTTTAAATAATATTATCCAATCAAAGATATCAATCACATTCTACCATACTACTAGCAAGAAAAGCCAATGCAATTCAATAATTAAAACACACTTAAGGAAACATAAACAAGACACACCTGCACTTCAACAACAGGTGAATTTTGCAGAGCCTCCACTATGTGCTGGATGCTATCTGTAAGTTCTGCAACCTGAAGAAGGAGAAAAGAAAAACAACACCTAGATAAAATTCACAGAGAATAATAAAAGAACTCTAGAAACGGCACAAAAGCAACAAAATGTTATACTAACTAGGATAAAGAGAAGGAAAAAGAAATGCAAAGTAAATTGGTGTAGTGGCTAATGAGAGGAACAGAAGTATTCAAAACTGAATAACACATGCCACCTGATAACATATATCACCCATCTTAAAAACAGATTCAATTTGCTATATTGTACATGCATTCGGCATCTTTATATAAATAGTCACAAAAAGAATCATAAATTCTATTGGATTGTGAGTCTTACTCATTGATCAATAAGGTATACTGTTTATATAACATATACAAACGGAGAGAAGTGAATGAGGCCAGCTTGAAAGATAACACATCTAGAAAACATTTTACCTTTTTGAAACCAGCAATCACACGTAGCGGAACAAAACCGTCTTCATCCATGAACCCGCGAAGGTATAAGTCAGTAACCAAATTCTCTTCACTGAAACAAAAGAAACATTTGCATCTATATTAGTATTTCCCTTAAGAAAACAGATCAGCAGGATTTCATCATTGACAAGAATAAGGGAAATTCGATACAAAGAGACTACCTAAAATAATATTGTATTTGGTTCTGTAGTTTTATGTGTAATGGAGGATCTTGAACATGGTAGAAGACCGGACCAGGTGCAAGAGGTGTCATAAAAGGCATACGGGGATAATACGACGATGCCATTTCTGAAATGAAGAAGACACATTAGCAAATCAAAACTGAAAACTAAAGACGTGATCTTAAATGTGTCTCACCAGGAGAGAAGGGCACAGGGCTGGCAAAAGGCTGAATAGGCTGAGCTGCCATAAAGTGAGGAGGAATTGGCTGAACAGGTGGTGGTGCATGTCTTACAAATGCTGGCCTTTGTGATTGTGCATTTCCTTCTCTCCCATTAAAGCTTCTGTGATAAGCCCAATTCTGATTCCCGTGCTCCTGATTACGCCTGCCACCATGACTTTGGTGATGATTACCATTTTGGTTCCTGAAGGAGTCTCGTTGTGGTAGGTTGTCAGCACTACCATGGGTTTGTGATGCAAAGCCATTTCTCTGGTTTTGGCCTCTAGGAGAAGGGTTGTGAGAAGGCAATTCGGCAAATGAACCATGTGCTGATGGTTGGGAAACAGTACCATTAGCGGAACCAGAAGCGCCATTCCGTTTAAATGATCTCTGGCGCGAATGATTTGGAGTTGGACCAGGGTTTGCACGGGCAGCAGGAACAGAAGCATTTGCAATTCCCTAAAACAAAGAAAAAGAAGCATCTTTATTACTGAATCAAGACAAAGAAGAAGAGTACTGAAAGTAGGATAACAAATGCACACATGAAAATAAGCATCAACGCCACAGAGCTCAGTAGCTCAATATGCATCACAATCCAACAGGAAGGTATAAAGACTTATCTGCCTTTTATTTGTAGTTAGGAAACAAACATGCAGATATCGAAGTTTTATGTTCATACATTGCAGTAAACACAATCCAAACATTAGCAAGCCGCATGACCTAAAGATTTCTTTCAACAAATGGCAGCGAGAAACAATCAAAGCTACAAAGGCTTCTTAACAACCACACAACCAACAGTTACAGTCAATCGAAAACAGATAGATCATAATATGCAAAAGCTCAAAGCTTTTCAGCAACCAGACAGAAGAACCACATATATATAACCAATATAAGGTGATGAAAATGGAATCAAACCTGAGAAACGGGGACAGATGATGATGACGGTGAAGAAGATGGAACATCGCCGAGACTTTTTAACGAATCAGAAGAAGACTTGTTGGAAGGAGCTTTGGTAGTAGCCTCAGAAAGAGCAGGCCACGAAGAAGCTCCCATGACAGGTCCGACCTCAGAAGAAGACCCATTAGACGGCCTTTTCCAAACTGGCTTCTTTCCCGCATTACCCTGCCCAACAACAGCAGATTCCTCCGATTTATCATCGACCGTCAAAACAGAATCAGGCGGAGCAGAAACGGAAACGGAAGCAACCGGCTCGATCGGAGCCTTGGATTGATGAGAGGAAGGAGCAGCTACGACGGCGGCGGCGGTAGCGATCGGGTCTGATTCGCCACGGACGACATGACTCCACGGAGAAGAAACTTGCCGAGAAGGACGGCGAGGCGATTGTGAAACAGCAGCAGCGTTAGGGTTGCCGTGATTCTCGGTCATACGACGAGGAGACATAGAAGAAGAGGAAGCAGAGTTATTGGAAGTGGCGGAAGCCATGAGAAGAGAGGAGGACAAAAATTAAAAATTAGGGTTTGTTAGAGAGAGTCGATTAGCTTCTTTTCTGATCTCGACAGTATCTTCTAAATTAAACGATTAATCCCCAAAAGTTAAAATTAAAAGTTAGAGAATTGGGAAAAGATCTGAAGAAACCTCTCTGCGATTTGAGAAAAAAACTAGGGTTAGGGTTTGAGTAAATGCAAAGAACAAAAAGGTATCAGACTGATTTTTTTTCCAAAAAATAAAAATTCCCCCAGAAGGAGAAGACGATGGAGCAGTGTAGTCTCCTCTTCTCTTCTCTTCTCTCTCTCTCCCCTTTATTTATTTTTTATATGTATGTTTATTTTTCATTAATAATTCTTTTTTTTTTTTTTTTGGCTACGACTACCGCGGAAAGTGAAAGTTACGATGATAATACCCTTCAGTAAAACAGAAGAAAAAACACACTTTTGTTTTTGTTTGGGTTGAACTTGAATCTGATTGGCTAGAATCCCTTTCCCAGGATTGTTGACGTAAAGTCTCAATTCGTTTTTTTTTTTTTTTTTAAGTTTAATTAGGATAAAATTTTATAATTTTAAAAAATACCTTATAAGTGATTCATATAAACATTAAAAAAGGGGAGAATAAAATCAGTAAGTTTTTATTAAGAGAATCTCACATTTATTTATATGTATTAGTCAATATCAATTAATTACTTATTTAATACATGAAGATTATTTCTTAAAGTTACCAACTTATTATTAGTATTTCTTACTACACTTATTTTATTTGCAATTTAAAGTAGGGATGTAATTGTGTTCTCAAGTCTATATTCTATAAAGAGGTTTTACACTGGAAAAAAGGGAATAGACCCGTGCAAGAAGATATCAGGTCAGGTGTAAAGCAAAATTCTATTACTCCCTCCGGTTTTATTTACTTGTCATTCTAGAGAATTTCATTTATTCTAGAGAATTTTACGTAAATTAAGAAATTATGTAAATTAACAAATTTAATCTTACAAATAATTTATTATTTTATTTATTATGTTAATTTAATAGGGTTATATTTGAAATTTTATTGTAAAAGTTACATTGGTAAATAAAAATTACAAGTAATCTAAAACAAAAAAAAACTTTAGTTGTTACATGGAGCAGTAAATATCGAATTGTTAGAATAATATGTTTTTAAGATACTAATTCGTTGCGGAAGACTCGCCATTCATCCAAATCATTTATATTAGTCTAGAATGTATATGTTGTTGTCATCTTGATATAGAATTACGTATAATAGTTGTTGACAAAATAAAAGAGGTCAACAATGGTTACAGAAAATTAAGTATTCTACTTCATAATACCAACCTTTTTAACAAATATAACATATCTGTAATATAACGTGGTCATGGACTCATCTTTGTGTAACTATGTTTACATCTTGCGTATACCACCACCGGGATATAAAATAAACTCGATCGTCAAAGTAGTACACATCTTTTATATACCTACCAGAACACGAAATATTTTCAGTGAGAATATAGACAGTAATTAATGTGTATATAAGTAACCGATTCATTCTCTTTTTGCTCCGTACATTCCAAGTATGGACAGAGCAAATTGACAAGAGAATATCGAGTAAACTAGCACATGAGTGAGAGAATAGTCATATAACAATAGGTATAGTGGGGGAATCGGCTAATTCATACCCCTACAGTTTCTTTGTGTTAAATTCATACCTTTACTATATGACTGTGCTAAAACATGCCTCCACTTTTTATTTATTTAATTAACATATCTAATGTCAAATTTTTGTGCTAAATCATACTTAGAGATTAACACCGTTACTTTGCCGTGAAATTTCGATGACATGGAATCCACGTCGACGTCGTTCATCACCTTTTTTTATCTCTCTTCGTTTATGCGTGTAATGGTCATGGTTTCCTTTTGTTTGTATTCATATTAAGACAAGTTAAAAAAAAAATCCTAAAAATCGAGTGTATTATAAAAAAAAAAAGCAATAATCATTCCTAAACACTTAAAAACTGAATGCATTACCAGCAAAAAAACGAGGATAACCATCTCTAAACCCCTAAAAACTAACTGCATTACCAGAAAAAAAACATACCTAAACATTTCAAATCTGAAACTCAATAAAAAAAACTTCTAAAATATGAGCCATCATGCTTGATGGTGCTTGTATTTGTGATGCTTAACTTGCTTGAACAGGTTGTGATGCTTGACTTGATTGAGTTGCTTGAGAGGCTTGTGACAGCTGACTTGATTGACTTGTTTGGTTTACTTGGCTTGGACCAGAATCTGATTGCTTCTTCGGTGGCCTTTTAACCGGGACTCCAGTGTTGTTGCACCTCACTATATTATGGCCTGTTAATCCACAACGCCCACAATGAAGTTTCATTCCTTCTCTTGACAGTTTTTTTCTGAGCAGGTTCTTCTTCTTCATTCCTTTTCTCATTCTTCTTCTTTTTCTTCTTTTGTGGTGACTCATTTTTCCCCTTGATTCTTTTCTGCTTTTTTTTTGGACCTTTATCTACTTGTCTTGGTGGTGGTTGAAGTCTAGATTCCCCAGAATTTTCCCAAAAATACATTCCATTCACTCCCATTAGTGTCTCACTGTATTGCATAACCCATCTTGTAGTCAAATACCAATCTGAGACAACAAAATCCTCAGGTTTCAGTTTTTTCTTCAATATTATACGCAGTACATGTCGACAAGGTATCCCAGTCATACTCCACCTCCTACTTTCTCCATGTTTTTCTCCAAGAAAATATCAACAGCTTTAGTGTAATTTGCAGCTATACACATTCTCTCAACTCCATCGGTTCCATTACAAATCATCTTTAGATCCGACAAACTCTCAAATGGAAGTTTAAACCAAATCCTATGCTCAGACAAAGACAACTTCAACGAATCCACCAAGTTCTCCAACATTGATTCCGGTTGGCTATCAAGTTTGTGAATCTCCCCTCCATCATATGTAACAACACCGCTGCCTGAGACATTAAACTTGCCGTTGTGATAGATCTGGAAAGATGCATCAGAGCTGAAAAAAACCAGAAAAAGATCATGGTTTTTAGATTTCTGGACATTCTATCGAACAGTTGGTGTTCAAGAATTTTACATTGGATCGAATTAAATTAAACTAAAATTAAAGAAAACCTTAGTCAATTCATCAAACAATACAAAATTTGAGTGGACAATGAAGGTGCTATTGACTCGTGAGGTCATATATATACATACACGTGAAAATGATTCTTTCACTACTCTTATTAAAATAATACATGTCTGCATCAAATTTGTTTTAAAACTCAAGAAATATCGAATTCATCAAAATATCTCTAAAATTAGAAAGAGAATTACCTCATCTTTTTCGAACAGATCCAAGTGTCAATTTCAAAACTCCCTTCAACAGCCAATATTGAGATTATAAGTTTTGATCGCTCTACTTATAGATAAATGAAGAATGTCGGGTTAAGAAGATGAACAAAACACAAACGACGTAGTATCATTTGGAATTTAATTTCTGTGTTTCTTTACAAAACGACGTCGTTGCGACGTGGATTCCATGTCATCGACATTTCACCGCAAATTAACGGTGTTAGTCTCTAAGTATGATTTAGCACAAAAATTTGAGATTAGATATGTTAATTAAATAAATAAAGAGTGGAGGCATGTTTTAGCACAATCATATAGTCAAGGTATGAATTTAACATAACAAAGCTGTGGGGGTATGAATTAACAAAACCACCTGGAATCGGCTACAAAGCGAATAATACAAAATCATCTCAAACTAATCAATCAATAATTCAATATGATCAAATCTATGTTCGGAGAAGCTTATCCCCATTATCCCCATTACATGCAGAGTTAGATACCTTTATTTAGGTTATGGAGTGCTTATTAGCGTTGGACCTAGATAAAGCTTTTTTTGCTACGGATTGTTCAGACCTCCTAAGGATGATGTATAATATCGAGGATTGGCCAACCTTTTCATCATAATTGAATGACTTTATTTATTTCAAAGATAGATTTGCTAATTTTAGTATTAGATATATTCCCCGAGAGGATAATATCCGTGCCGATAAACTTGCGAAATGTGCAAGAGCACGAGGTTTCTGTTTTTCCCATGTAAGCTCGTCGGTACCTAATTGGCTCTCTCTCAAAAAGAGTCATCTCCGATAACTTAATATATGGGGTTTGACCGTAAAAAAAAAAAAAAAATGATCAAAAGTGAAAGAAGATCATATTTTTGCCGGTCGTGTCAAGCGTTGGCCACTTGCCAAGTGTGGAACCCATTTTTTATTTCCTTTTGAATATTCAGCGTTCTACTCTATAACCAAATCGCCTTTTTTTCGGTTTTTCACGGATTATATCGGTTTACCTACCTCCATGACAGAAGAGAGAAAAAAGAGGACAAGAAATTGAACACGGAATATGAGCTGAGTGTAAAGGAGCATATATTTCCCTGAAGAAGCCGATTTCTATATAGTCTCATTATGATACAGGAGTGGAGTTACAAATCTACAAAAGTGGAAGTAATATGAACATAAATCTGAAAAAATACCATAGATTTACTGTAATAAATCTTTGGTTTGATGAAGAGCTACTTTTGGAGATGGTTTGGTTTGTTTTGTGTAGCTCTGAGGAATTATTGTGAGTCCTTATTCCGGCTGCCATTGCCGGAGCTACCGCCTCTGTTTTGTTTGTTCTGGCAATAGTTGTGTTTGTCTCTTCCACGTCATAGCCTGCGTTAACAGAGATATTCTTACTTCATACAAGTCAGAGAATAACAAAGAAGTTAACGGAATGTAAGAGGGAAACTTACAGTCAAACTTTTTCCAAGCTAAGACGAGTTTCTCTCTGTCGAATACTACACGATACCCGGTCATGTAGTTCTCTGTTTCATTAAAAGTAAACAATGTGAGGTCACAATTTAACGGATCTTCAATGATCGATACTAGGAGAAACTGATCTTACGTCCAATTATGTTGAGTTCAAAGCTTTTGACAATGGCCACGCAATATACAAGTTCACCCTGAGAAAACACACAGATACTGAAAGTATCAGCACAAAGAACCGAAGACAAGGAACGATAGGGAAAGAAGTAGAGAGAGAGAGAGAGAGAGAGAGAGTATGACCTCAGTAGAGATGACGATTATAGGATCATTGATGGTGAAGTGACTGTTTCCTTTCATTGTTAAGCTTAAACTCGGTATCAAACTGGCATTCGCCTCATTGCTAATCACACCATTTACAAGAAAATCGTTTATATTTTAGGGGCAATAAACACTCGAGTGTAGATGGATGGATACAAGCTCATACCTCATGTCATAACAATACTCGAATGGAATCCTTGAATCTGGTGAATGCCGCTTATCGTGGGCTTGAGAATGGAACTGAAGAAGGCAATTTGAATCATCGAGCTAGCAAAATTGAGCATCACGCGGAACAAACACAACATATGATGGTGTTTAGATGCTTACACTCTCAGAGACTGTCGTATACATCGGATCCACTAAATAAGTAAATGATGTACCGGTGTCAAAGAGCGCTGTAAACTCATCATCTATTAGAGTAGTCCCCACACGCACCCGAGTCACCGTGATGTTGTAGTTTGGGCTGCAATGAATTTCACCACGGTTAAAAGTTGCATTCACAAAGTAACAAAAATCTACAATTTAACGCATAAGTGAATTACCACTTACTGTGAAGGATTCAGATTGAACGGTGTCTCTTCCTGATCAGAACTACCCTTGTCCCCAAAGCTGATCCTTCCAACTCCATCATGTCCAAAACACATGGAGAAAGAATCAGCAACCAGACCTTCCCTCGCCAAAACACTTGGAACCGATATCTTTTCCATGCCAAGACCAAATAAACCATTTGGTGCGGCAATGTCAAGAAAAGAACCACTTTGAACCTGCCCACACCTGAACACGTATTTTCACATATTCAGGAGCTTACTACATTGAACTGAAACACAAAAGAACCAAGTGAAGCAGCTGTGAAGAAAGATGCTGACTGCTACTAACCCGAATGTGACATATGCCTCAACACGCTCAGGATTCTTATCCTCGGTTGTTAAGTGCATAACATCTTCCATAAGAATACCAGATGTCGAAGTCTGAGCAGAGACATAAGACACCATATAAGGGCAAGTGCTGAACGTTCCAAGGCATTGATTACGCTGTGCACAAAGACTGTTGTCGCAGGTGACCTTCTTGTTTGTAGTGGAAAGTTTAGGATTGTATATGCTCAGCTCAAATTCCTACACACAGGAAACAGAATCAAGGATTCGTTCGATCATGGAAACTTTTATAACTCAATAGCTAAGATCAATCAGTAAAACTCAACAACTGTAATAATTGCGTTAAAACATACAGAAGCGTAAGTGGCTCCTTCGGTTGGTGCGCATTTGCCGCAATCACAAGGGACCCAAAAGAGATCGCTTCCTGTATCAAGCGCCACCATGAATCTCATTCCCGGAGTACCCAATTTCACCGTCGTGTAATGCAAACTGGTATATCAAAATTGAATCAAACCAAAAAACAAAATTCGGACTTATTATATGCCTCAAGCAGAGAAGTTTTAATTTTCCCGAGCAAAAAGGCAACTTACAATCCGAGAGAGCTGATACGAGAAGTGGAATTGCCGTCGGAGAAAGTAAGTGACGACTCAGATTCCGACTGCGAGAGTCGACGCCGCCCACGGATTAGCCAATCACGGAGGATGAGAGCGTTGAAGTATTCGAAGCTTCCTTTAGGGGGAAACTTAGCAGACCTTCCGGTTGAATCTGACCATTGTTTGACTTCGTCGGAGAATCTATGATGCATCTCGAAGGTGAAGATACGACCATCGCAGCTCCCGGAGCTCAGTAACATCAAAATCGGGATCAAGAAGAGAGTACTCTTGAAGAAACAGCACGACATTGGAAAACGATTTCGAAACTCGACAGATTTTATCCTACTTTCCCGGAGATTTTTCTCGGGAAAACAAAGAGAAAACGAGAAATCATGACCAGAGAGAAACCCCCAAGAATTTTAGTATTCGTTTAGATCTTGCAATTTGTGAGAGAACCAAAATTAGGTTTTTCTTCCTTTTTTTGGGGTAACGATGAAGTTTAGTGAGTTCGAGAGAGAGATAGAGATCTATCTCTATTTGTAAATTGTAATGTATGTTCGTTCTTTCGTTCTTCTTCTTCGTCGTTAGGTGAGTGTAACAGTCTCTTGTGTAACAAAAAGCGAACTGTTGCGATATACCCATTCCAATGAACACTGGGTCCCCTCCCACCTTTTCAATTTTATAATAATTCTCCACCGACCCGTAATTTCTGTTTCTTCTTACTTCTCACCCCCCCCCCCCCCCCCCCCCGACTTTAATAATTTTTATTATTATTAAAGGGATCCGACTGATAAATCCCGCGAACAAAAAAAATAATGATGCACAAAAGATGGGATATACACACAAGGAAGGATGGATATACAAAAATAAAACTATTAAAGTTGGTCCTGGATTTGTTGTTGTAGAATCAATCATCTGTTGTTGTTGTAAGTGTCCCAATCGAAGTTTGGGTGAGAATATGATTCGTAATCTACAGGTCCGTCCACGATGTTATCCAAGGTTTGAATACTCCGGAGGAGAGCTGGGTGGTAACGATCTGTATCCGAAGGTAAAAGCTTGTACATCACGAGCACCCCAAGTGTGAATATGGCTTGAAGCTTTGTGGAATCTCCTTTTACTGAGAAGAAGAGCAGCATTGAGACGAGGTACAGGTCCACACAGAACCGCATGATGCACAATACCGTATCCATTAGCTTTCCTTCATTCCCTGCTGGGAATCCCCGCACTCTGTACACGTAGAGGAAGTTGTATTTGTCGACTATGTATCTGTAACCAAAGTAAACCGCGCCTACAGGGACCACGAGTGGAGCGAACGAAGAGTATATCATTGTTAAGGCAAATATGGTGAGATTGAAGGCGTAGTATTGTGCAAAGTCGAATTTTTGTTTAGGGATTGGTGAGGTCCGGCTGATTGGGTAGTCAGATAGGTCTTGGCTCATCGGTTCGATGTCACCGAATCTTGGAGACTCAAACATGTTTTCAGGGAGAAGTGGTGTCTCAAGGTTGCTGCTTGGCTCTTGATTTTCCAAAGCATACTCTTCGTTTTGCTCGGGAACAAGCTGAAGCATGTCGTTCTTCCTGAACTTTTGGATTTTCTTCTTGATCCACGGGATTGGAGCAAGTAGATCAAAGGAGATTCCTAAGAACGTGCTTGTGATGAGGAAAGCTAGAGCAGAAACGCACGACCTTGATAAGAAGGAAGGGCTCATGTATTCTTCAATCCTCTTGCAATCCTCACCATCTAAATAGCAACGGCTCATTTTCAAGAGCGCGCTTTCCAGCGACGATTCGACAAGAGCCTTGAGAACGATAAGGTTCACAAGGAAGAAGCAAACCATCTTCAAGAGAGCTGCTCTTTGTTCCCCAGAAACTGTTAGGTGCCGCTCAAACTTAGAAAGATACGAAAGAGCAGATGGGATCACAATGTACATACTAACAAATATGAAGACGTTGGGCATGAATTGAAAAATCAGAGATCCGATCCATCCAGAAGTTTGCACCCAATTGAGCCAAGACTGAGCACTATCCAATGCTTCAGCATTGAAGATTCGGCCAGCACTTACCAAGGCACTGATCAAGGCCAACGGGGAGCTGAAAAACACAAGAATCAACAGTAGAATAGTATTAACAATCACTCTCCGCACGATAAGAGCAACTTTTGTCAGTCCCAGATGATTCCAATAGATATCAGTAGCCAAGGGTGCTCTGTCCACTTTCCACTGGTTTCTCTGTAACCGAAGCTCAGTGACAGAGAAGAACTTTCCAGTACGCCTTGATCTCTCGTTTCGAAAATCCTGAACAGCCTTATTAGCTGTGTACACATCTTTAAACATCACAAAAGCAACCCCAGCACCTTGTGCTCGTCCTTCTTTATAAGCTGCTAACTGAGACTCCAGATCAGCTCTTAACTCTTGCATCTTCCTTAGTTTTTCATCATCTGTAAAACCAAACCTCTCTGTAGTCTGAGACCACAAATCCTTTACCTTAGTCCACAAAGCAAAAACACAAGACAGTAGTCCGTTATCTCCAGCGTTCTCAAACTCATCCGGAAGAAGCCTAGAGTCCATCTTGGCAACTAACCAAGTAATCTCATCTCGAACACGAACCAACTCTGTAGCAAGATCATCCAATGCACACAAATCCATGGGAACAATAATCTTATAAACTTTGCCCGGGTACTTAAGCCTAAAACACTCTTCAAACTCAACTCTATCAGACCCTAAATTCTTAGGCAAACCCTGAACCATTACAGTAAACACAGCCGTGGAATTCGCATTGGGGTCGCTGATATTCCCATTCCCGTCTCTAAACCTAGTAAACTTCAACCTAGCTTCAATGGCAGAGATTCCAAAATGCGAGATAACAACAACAACCACAACAAACACAAAATGCAGCCAAAGCAGACCCGAACCTTTCTTAATATGAGTAATCATCGTTTTCGAAAGCTCATCACTAAGCAAAGCAGTCCCAGCATAAAGATTCAACGGAAGCATAACGGAAACAGCCAAAACAGCAATAGAGAAAAGAAGCACAAAGCTCCCACCTTCGATCAAAAGAAACTGAGCAGCATCAGCACCACAGTGCCTAGCAATCTCGCGACACGTGGCTTTCCAAACGGCGAGGAGTTTAGAAAAAAGAGCAGAAGGACCAGGCATACGACGGTGATCGCTACGAAGCTTAACGAAAAGGAAGATGGAGACGCAACATAAGAGGCCAATGACCGAGATATTAAGCAGATACTGAATGTTACCGTACCAAGCATCTGGGATTTCAGGTAAGTCGCCGGAGGATGGAGGAGGAGAGAACGACTCATCCACTGATGAAATCGGCGGCATCGCGGCACTGCGATGCATCGCGAAAAAATCTCCACCAAATTAAGAAACCCAAAATCTTCAATTGGGGGCTAGGGTTAGCTAAGTAGATCGAGGAAGAAGATGATGATTGGGAATGGTAGAAAGGTAAATAAAAGAAAGATAAAAATTAAAAAGGAGGAACAAGGGGAAGGTTTTGGGATCACGGTTTGGAATCTAATAATCTCCCAGATTCTTCTTCCTCTTATGAAAAATTCCATAAATAACCGGGGACCTTTTTTTGTTTTTTTGAACAAAAAAAAATGAATTTAAGATGCGACCAACAAAAAAATTCGAATTACGATAAATAATATTTTGATTAAGATATGTAAAATAATGTACACTGATTTTTCAAAATATTAAAGTTTACATATATAGCTAATGTATTATTATCGATTAAGCATATGCTAACTGTTTTAAGAGATTTATATAAATATAATAACGTATTAATCGTTAGTTTCGCTCTTGTTGTGAGATTTTTGTATACAGAACAGAATCGAATTCATAACTCTCGTGCCAAAAAAAAAAAACGTATATTCTTACTATTAGGATTTAGGAAAGTCCATCAATGGTGGGGGGGACAAGGGTTTTGAATTAACAGAAAGGAGGAAGAAGAATGAATATACGTTGCAACCCTTAGCAAAAACGCACCCCATGTCTCTCACTCTGTTTCTCAGTCGGCTCTCGCTTCCCAAGTTATCTCTCCAGGTAAGCTGCTTCCTCTTCACTCTTGTCTCGGATGATGTTTTTTCCTCTTTTTTTTTTTTTTTGTCTAATTAGTTTGTAACAAACTAATGATTCCGCAGAGACATCTCACGGCTCGGTGCTTCTCTAATTGCGTCTTCGCATTACATCCTTGTGGATCAACTTTGAGAGATGGTGATGTTGGATATCCCAACATGTACAGCTACAACGTTGATATTAGAGGGGCCAACTTTACGTTAAAGAAGGTGCCTATGGAGTTAGTGCAGGAGATGGGAACCATAGGAGCGTCCCATGGCTGGGTTGCAACTTTGAAGAATGGGGTTGTGCGTCTTCAAGATGATTTACACCTAAGTGATTCAACTTTGAAGAATGGGGTTGTGCGTCGCATAAGTGGTTCGGATCTAGACCTTAGGTCTTTGGAAATAGACCCAAGTGCTTTGGATCTGGAAACGGACCCAAAACGCATTTCGCTGCCTTCCCTTGTAACATTGCCTCATTGCCAGACCCAAGTTGTAACCAATGTGGCCATGTCCACCTCGTCTCCCGAGGATGAAGACTGCATTGTGGCTATCAAGTTCCTCGGACCTCAACTCAGCTTGTGCAGGCCTGCTCAAAGTAACTGCAAGTGGACCAACATCAGAATCACAGACCCCAGCTTCTTCTCCTCCCATGTAATGTACTCCAAGAAAGATGACATGTTCTCGATGCCCGCTTCTGGAGGCAACTACACAGGATCATGGGATCTTGGGAGACACATGCAAAGACCCAAGCTGCAGATGCTGTCGTATCCCGAACATCGGCCCGTGAAGGACATGTACTTGCCCTTTAGTAATTAACCTCTTAATTTGGGTCAATCTAGTTTTTCTCCCTTAACTTTAGTCACAAAAATAATTCCGCGCTGTACAGAGATTAAAACCTAGTGTAGTGTATTAGTATGACAGAGCAGAATCATTCATAACTGTCGTGTATATTCGTTTTTTTATTGTTATTAGGAAAGTCAATCAATTGGGTAGAACTTGGTGAGCAAAGCTAATCCTCTGTTCTGTATTTATTTTAGATTTTAGGGCTCTCAAAGAAAGAAAAAAACGCAGCAGCCACCATGTTGTCTCTGTTTCTCGGCCGGCTCTCTCTCTCCAAGCTATCTCCCCCGGTTAGTTGATGCCTCCTCTTCTCTCTTCTCTTTTGTCTTTACTATGTCTGATCAGTAGCTAATGAATAATGATTACGCAGAGACACATCACGGCTCGGTGCTTCTCTAATTGCGTCTTTAATGTTAATCCTTGTGAATCAACTTTGAGAGATGGTGATGTTGGATATCTCGACATGTACAGCTACAACAATATTGATACAGGGTTCAAACGCACGGGAAAGAAAGTGCCTATGGAGTTAGTGAAAGAGATGGGAACCATAGGAGCATCCCATGGTTGGGTAGCAACTTTGAAGAATGGTATCGTGCGTCTTCAAGATGATCTAGACCCATGTGCATCGGACACAGACCCAAAACGCATTTCGCTGCCTCCTCTTGTAACTCTGCCTCATTGCCAGACCCAAGTTTTGTAACCAATGTGGCCATGTCCACCTCGTCTCCCGAGGATGAAGACTGCATTGTGGCTATCAAGTTCATGGGACCTCAACTCAGTTTGTGCAGGCCTGCTGATTGCGAGTGGACCAACATCAGAATCACAGACCCCGGCTTCTTCTCCTCCCATGTAATGTACTCCAAGAAACGTGAGATGTTTTCGATGCCCGCTTCTGGAGGCAACTACACAGGATCATGGGATCTTGGGAGACACATGCAAAAACCCAAGCTGCAGATGCTGTCGTATCCCGAACATCGGCCCGTGAGGGAATTGTACTTGTCGAGTAGAGATGAGTTTGTCAGCAGCGAAATAGTGAGAAAGTGCGAGTGGAACCTGTTCGATTTGAGTTGCAGGTTAGAACACTACTTAGTGGAGTCATCACAGACGACAGGTGATACGTTTCTGGTGAAATGGTTCACAAATAGGGACCCCCATGGGAATGAGGAGGGAAACTCTGTGAACTGGGACCATTTCCATGTCTTGAGGCTTGACAAGGAAGGAAACGCTGTCTATACTAAAGACCTTGGAGGTGAGTGCATTTTCCTCTCCAAGGCTGAACCTTTTTGTCTCCCGCCTGCTTGCTTAGATGACCAGCGCCCAAACTGCATCTATCACTTAAGCGACGACAGCGTCGGGATCACTTGCCTGGACGATGAGGACTACATGACGGGTGGATCCGTTACATTACCAGTCCCTTACTGGTTCCCACCAAAGCTCGACTAATATTTTTGAGTCTTTTTCTCTCTTATACTCCCCAAAACATTTTAATTTTATTATATCTATGTTTAGTAGGAGGACAAGAGACAAAGAAATTTGGCCAATCATATCAGTATGCTCTGTTCTGTTCTGTTAGAGAGACTCTTGTTCATCAAGAAGCTTTCACTCCTTGTCTTTATTAGTTTGTTCCTCTAGTGTCTTTGACACACATAAATTCTGCTCACCTTCCAACTTACGTTCAACTTCTTCTCCAAGCTGAAAATCTCCATTGTTACAAGTTGGATCATAATGTACCTATCCGCAATTTGATTCAAGCTTGAAACCATCATCATAGCTTACTGCCTTTTAGAACCGTTTGATTCAGCTCTAAAACCTGCAAATTAAATCTCCAAATAGCCTGCATATGTAAGACTTACATAGCACAACCACTTTTCAGTTTAATGACCATGCATAAACATAATTAATCCTCATTGCATTTGACGTTATGTCTAATGCATTTCAGCGGTGACTAATCATCCTGCTGAACCGAGCCATCAACACTTCAATATTCACCAAAGTTACACAACCAGCTTTGATTCAAGCATATATATCAAGCTCAACTCTCCATTGATGCTCTCTTAAAAAACCTTCCTAGTTTGGAAATTAACCTGAGATACCCACTCAGGCAACAAACAAGCTTGACGATATCTCTCAAACCTTGGTTATAATTAATCAACCAGAGAATTCCATATATAATTAGCTTCATACTTTAACTAGTACAGATTAGCTCAGGATCTCACTTCAACCACATTTAGTCTCTCTTATGGCTTTGAACACCCCATAAGACTGTTAAATGACTGAATTTTATTCTGCAAAACCTGATTCTTTTTGCTAGCTAGACTTGAATTTCAACTCATGTGCACTGAGACAGAAATCAAACTTTCACTTGAATCAACTGCAGAAACTGAATCACCTTTGCCCATTAAACCAGAAGCTCTTTGATTCAGACCTTTACCATGAGCTATATATATGGGCCTACGTTTTACTGACGGTGTATTAGATGATTAGGGTAGAAGTACTCTATGCTCCGAGTGTATATGGCCAATATATAAGGCGATGAGATGTAACTTGCAGCTTAAGAAATAAGAAGATTAAATACTTTTAATTAACAACCTTGTAAAGAACCTCAGTAGCTAGTAACACCACTGTCCAACTTGATGTTACCCTTTACAGTCAGTCATCTGTCTTATAATCATATTAGCCATGAAACCAATTGGTTTCGCTGAGGATTCCAACAGAACACGCCTACAACTCCATGCCTTGTTGTAAAGACCTTGTCACAATCAGCAAGTAAACAACCTGACAGTCTTCTGTTGAAGCAGAAGTTTCCCATTTGAAGTCAAGCTTTTTTAATCGTTGGTCATGAAAAACATGAGTCTTGTGTTGAAGCAGAAGTAGTGACATTGTGTTCCTTAGTTGAATGCAGAACTGAAGACAAAATTTCAAGAACAGGCCAAGATGATGTCTTAATTAGTCTTCGGGAGAGAGAGAGAGAGAGAGAGAGAGAGAGAGGCTTAATTTGTTTTGGTTGCTCCATATCAAAGACTTTTTGTTTTTAACTTCTTAACGAACCTAATACGTAATAAATAATGCATTCTCAAGATTTATACTAAAAAATTGTGTTGTATTTTAAACATGTGTTTTTTCCTCTTTGGTTTAGAATCGTTTCTTAGAAACTTTTAGGGCTTAAGTTGAGCATTTAGGTAATATTAATTACGTAAGAAAATTAATTCGGAACCAAATACATAAAAAAAAAAGAAAAAAAAAAACACCAGCGTTAGAACCAAAAACATTCAAAACAGGAATTGCATTCAAGACAGATATTAAAAAACTTGACTAGTTTAAAAATTTAAAAAAAAAAAAAAAAAAATGCCCACAGCTTCATCGTCTTCACTCACTGGCGTGTTTCTTTTGTTCGAAATCAGTTATTATATCGGCATACCCTTTAGAAAAGGTTTCTCCACCATCGGTCGTGTAAACAATGCCCCCTGCCTTCACCTTGAAGTTGTGTAACTTTTCGTCATCATGTACATAGAAGGTCAGTATTGTCGAGCCGTCTTCGACCGAGTCGATAACGTCGAAACCACGGATATCACCACCTACTAGACCCAATGCAACTTCCTTGGCAAGGTGCCTCCAGGAGTAACCGGCCTGGAGGCCAGAAGCTGTTGTTGTTTCAGGGGGGATTTGGTCAAGAAGTAAATTTATGAAACGATTGAAAACGAAGAGAAGGTTTTTTTTTCTTCTTCTGAAACTAAAGAAGCTAGAAGAAGATGTGATTTTTGGGCTCTTCATCGGCACCTACTACATAGAGACATAAATTTTTTTTTTTTTTTTTGTTAAAGTGTGTTTTCCATTTTTTTTTCTTTCATTTTTGCTCTTTATAAAAGCGTTTATTTTCCTTTTCCTTTTTTTTTTACGTTAATGGCTAACAAATATTTTCCTTTTCTTTTTTGAAGCACGTTCGAGAGACTTTTACATTTTTAATCCCTTGTAATAGTTTTTCCTTTTTCGTCGGATGTGGTTTGATACTACACGAATAAAAGTTACTGTATAGTAAATGTAAAGACTTTTACATTTTTAATCCCTTGTAAATTGTTTTATTTAGCTTCTTCATTGAGAAAACCTCGAAAGTAAAAAAATCAAAAAGCGCGTCGGTGACTTGTTGTTACTCTCTCATCACCAATCTCTTCTTCTTCCTCTCTTTCAATCGGATTCCCACATCTCCTCCTCTTCTCAAATTATCTGCTCTCTGATTCATCAACCATGTCGTACGATTACCTCTTCAAGTACATAATCATCGGAGACACAGGTGTGAGACCCACAGATCATTATCTTTCTATAATTATTCCTAAATTTTGATCTTCTGGGTTTGATCGATTGATTTTCATGGGGGGGGGGGGGGGAGGGGGTTTCGTTTTTCAGGGGTTGGGAAATCGTGCCTGCTTCTTCAATTTACTGACAAGAGGTTCCAACCAGTCCACGATCTCACCATTGGTGTCGAGTTCGGTGCTCGCATGGTCACCGTCGATGGACGCCCCATCAAACTTCAAATTTGGGACACCGTACGCCTTCTGCTCTCTACCTCTCTCGCCCTTTATCCTTCTCTTCCATCTAATTAGGTCCTTTTAAGAGAACTTCTTAATCAACGTTTTTATCGATTAGGATTGGTTTTGAGCCCTTTTTGACCTAACCTAGATTTTGAAGATTAATTCTCATGATCAATAAGACAATTTTATAGAAACAATGCCTTACTATATAATTGCTGCTCTCAAGTAACAATTCTATTTTAAAATCGTTGCCAGAGACTCAAAGTTGGTTTCATCTTAGGCTTATTGATATAGAAGCTGACTTCACCAGTCCCTTGTTGTGATTTATTCTCTTCAATAGTCTTTGTTTCGTTTTTTTTACACTCAGCTGTATGACTTGACTTGTTAATCTTTTTCATTGGATGATGTATGGGCTGGACTTGTTTTATATTTGGTTTTTGTGCCTTCTGGTTCTATAGTGTGCTATGATACCGTTCTATGATTTAACCAATCGTATGATGCTCTAGGCTGGACAAGAGTCTTTTAGATCCATCACCAGATCATATTACAGAGGAGCAGCCGGAGCTTTACTGGTTTATGACATCACCAGGTTTGTATTTCCTTGCAGCCGGAGCTTTACTGGTTTACTGGTTTATGATAAACTTATAACTGTTGTTAAGGTTTTGGAAATTGGTACTTTCATTATAACTACAGGTTTTGGGAATTTACGTTTGAAAAATCTTGCATATAGTTTTGGCTAATATGATTGATACTGGCAATGCTCTTTTGGGAGGTTGTTAAGTTAACCATACATCTTAGCATCCTACTTGAAATCATCTTTTTACTCTGTTTTTTTTTTCGGGATTTTTTACAAGTATGAACGATATATATAAGAAGGATTGCAAGAGTTTTACCATCTGTTGATCTTTCTGCCCCAAAGCTCAAAAGTCTGGTTCTTTTGGTTGCAGGAGAGAGACATTTAACCATCTGGCTAGTTGGTTGGAGGATGCTCGGCAACATGCAAATCCTAACATGAGTATTATGCTAATTGGGAACAAATGCGATCTTGCTCACAAGAGAGCTGTTAGCAAAGAGGAAGGCGAACAGTTTGCCAAGGAACACGGCCTGCTATTCTTGGAAGCATCTGCAAGAACAGCTCAAAACGTTGAGGAGGTGACACTGATTCTTTGCTACTCCTTTTCCCCATCCTGTTATTTGGCCGTAATTACATGGAGAGTTTTGTCTTCTTTTATTGCATTAAGAGTACTTAATATCGCACATATATATTCCTACAGGCATTCATAAAGACAGCTGCCAAAATCCTTCAGAACATTCAGGATGGTGTTTTTGATGTATCCAACGAGGTACTTTCCCTCATCTTCTGGTGTTCTAATCCCTTGATTGTGTTACAATGTGATCTAATTCCCTTGATCTCTTTGGATTTTGCAGTCATCGGGCATTAAGGTTGGCTACGGGCGTACTCAAGGTGCAGCAGGAGGCAGGGATGGTGCAATTTCTCAGGGAGGTGGCTGTTGTGGTTAAAAAGTCCTTAGGACACATATCTGCTGTAATCTGGTGATTCAGAAACTACTATTGCTTTTATTTACCTCTGCAAATTGATGATACACCAGAATGTATAGTTGCGTTCTTTTTTTTTATCTATATTTTTCAATTTGTCTTTGTTAAAAAACTAAACTGGTGCATTTGAGAGTGAACAGCCTGATCTTTATAAACAAAACAGGCGTTAGCTTATTTGGAACATTGTCTGCTTTTGTATGAAAGTGTCAAAGCTCTCAAGGTTAAGCAACTGAAAATGAGCATAATATTCAGTCCTCATCTAGTTGAAGTCTCCTTATTCATCTCAAGGAACTGGTTTGAAAAACATACCAAGATGGTTTACAGAGATCCTAATAAGCAAATAGCGTAATAAGAAAACGAAGAAGCCATGATACTGTCTTTTCTCCTCTTGATCCCTTTGTTTTAACGCCGATTGTTTAATGTCCCTTCCTTAAGTCGCAAGGTATTGTATGTACTCGTCACTAACATGAGTCTCGGATCATCTTCTGGAATTTCACGTTCCTGTGATTCCCACAACACAAAAACCGACAACCCATCAATAATTAATACCGTGAAGGAACTGAGTTTTTATGCTTTGTTTATAAGATTTGAGAAAAGGGACTATTATTTTACTTTCAATCCTTTGAAGTAAGCTTCAACAGCAGCTAGTGTAGGTGTAATCCTTCGAGCTTGCATGAAATCCCATATCATATTTGCAACTGTGTACCCGCCCGTCTGCCATAAAAGAATTTTTTTTTTTTTAACTTTCACTAAGCCAACTCTCTATAACACAGCAAAGCTATTTTTCAGTGCTTTCTTGGGGACTTCAAGTTCAATACCTTTTCGCCACCAGCTTTAAGTAGCAGACTGCTTCCAGTTCTTGGGTCTAAGAAGAAATTGCGTTCGTTCATTTGGACCTGCATTAACAAACAAATTATCATCACGCCAAGACTCTACCATTGGCCCGGGTTTTGTTTATTTCATATAATATTTTTTCAGTACAGCTCGAGCCTAGAAACATTACCAGAGTGTCTTGAGCAATCTTCATTCCATTCTCGGTGTATCCTGTCATAGCCCCCTCAATAAGTGTCTGTAGAAGCAAAAAGAAATAAATTGACATCTTTAGCACATACAGGTCGCATAGATATGTTGAACCAAGTATCGAGAACAGGATATAGAATCATAATTCTCTTTGCCTACTGGATCAACTGAGAATTTAGATTCATCTCTACATTCATTTGCCGGGGGTTTAGGATTGAGAACCAATATATGTCATATAGAAGTGGAGATGACCACACTATATATGTTGATATATAGAAAAGAAGAAGTTTGCTCTTAAATGAATACTGAAAAACCAATAATGAGGTCAGATGATCGTTACCGTATAGAGTTCCATAGCAGGGATTCTCTCTGCCCTCATGTAATCTTCAAACAATTTGAGACCATTCTCAAAGTCTTGCGAGTGTAGATAGCACCTATGCAGATGCATATATGATAATCATGTTTAGATTTCTAATGTGTAATATACTAGTAACAAAATTTTGGTACCTAATACTGTAGTCTAACCAATGACAATGCCAAATGTTTAAATTCTAAATGCAAATTTCATAATCTCATTTATGTATATTAGGCCAATTCATTTTGTGGGCAAAGACACCGGCAGAGAAAACTGCCAGTCTAATATTGAAAATAGAAGAATCAAAGTGCATGCACTGTTGTACCTCATAATTTGTAGCACACAGTAAGTATCAGTGTCTTTGCCGTCTTTCTTAAGCATCTCAAGTAGAGCTTCCGTTGCCTGCCATGGGGAACAACTGGTCAGATGCAAAAAATCAACTTCGAAACTAACTTTTGTTACTCCCTTTAAATTCAGGAAATTTTGGAATTTAGAAGACATATCCTCTTACTTTTACATCCTTTAGATCAGCGAGTGCACTAAATGCTACGTGGTACACGGTCAAATTTCTCTGCAGAAACCTAGTCCTGTGAGCATAATCAGCGGTTGGAATATTGTAAAGCTCCTCTTCACTGATGCTAAACATCACATCTTCTGCACTCTTCCTTGATGAATCAATTGCTGACCAGCCTTTTGACTGCTCTACGAACTCAAGAATCTTTTGAGAAAAAAAAGAAAAAGGAGGATATGAGAAAACCTACATGAAGGAAAAACTGAAAGGAAATACAAACATGAAAATTTCACAGGTTACCTTGGTAGAAAGATTATCTGGTCTAGGCTGTTTGTTTAGGTGCGCAGTTATGAGTCCTGCATAGCAGAACTGGTTCAAACCAACACCAGCAGCAGTCATATCTCGAACTATCGCATACCTAACCATTATTTTGATGTCACATATGAATTAGATTAGATCACTTCTTAGATAGCTGAGATAACCAAATACTTACTTATAATAGAGAAAAGATGCATTAAAACCTTATTAAAGAAATCATTTACGATTAGTGAGCAGTCAAAAGACAATAGAAGGCAGTAACCTACACAAGATCTAATTGGCCAGAAACAGCGCAGGCATTGAGCAGGCAGACAAAGGTCTGTCCATTTGGTTTTACGTCATATCTCTTCATCTCGTCGTAGACCTTACAATAAGAGACAAACAAAAAGGCTCGTATATGATTGAATATTAAAGAATGTAGAAGAAGAAGAAAAAAAAAAACGCTTGTACAAAAGCGGGGAAGATAACATACTCGGATTGCCTCCTTTCCATTCTTGCATTTCCCACATGTGGAAATCAAAAAGTTGTACAGATTTACCTATACAGTCAACAACAACACAAAACCACAGATGAACCGACTCATTCAAGTAAAGTGTAGAATTATTTGACAAAGAATCGCTTAATCTACTGATAGACTCTCAAAAAACTAAGAACATGCCAAAAACAAAAGAAAGACCAGAGGACATACATCTGGAGCAATTCCCATAGCCTTCATTTCTTCACGGAAAAAGAAAGCATCACTCAACCGAGCACCTTTCATCGTTCCCACAACAAAGGAGTGGAATATATCAGCTGTAGGCTGCACACCATCTAGCTTCATATCATCATAAACATCCCTCAGCAAATAGTGCCTACCAAAAAAAAGAAATTTTTTTATCAAGAATTTATAGTGAAGCAGTTCCTCAATCTCATCACATTATGAACACAATGAGCCATACAAATCGAAAGGGTGAGAGAAGCTAAGCTAAAGAAGAAGAGTACAAACCTTCGCTGAGCAGTGACGGAATTGACAGCTGTGTTGTATTCCGACAGATCATTAGCGTAATTTTTCTTTGCGATCTCATCCGGCGATGAAGCGAAGTAACGCCGACTAACCAGAGCTCGAACCAAGGACCGATTCCTCCCTACTTCCGTCGAAGAAAGATCGATTTTTAATGAAAGATGAAAATGGGATCTATCTAGTTAGCCATCGCCAGGATAAAATAATAATACATCAGTGATTTTCAAAGAAGCATATATATACCAGAAATGGATTGAATGAGGAACTTCATAGCTCCCGGTGAAATCCTTACTCCGGCAAACAAATTTATCCGGGAGACGACGAGACGAAACCAAATACAAGATTTTCCGGTGAGTCTCAGAGGAAAGATGAATAGTCGAGTTCAGCCGTCGGAAGAGGGATATAGCATTAGCAGCAGCTCAGGCTTCTTCAGGGTTTAGGGAGAGGATGTTAACCGGAAAATATACAAATCTAACCGGGTGTTAACCGGTTTGATATTAATGGATCGCCGTTACTAATTTTAAAGCCTTTAGCTTCGGAAATTACATGGGCCATTGATAGATTATTGGGCTTAATTTTCAAACTAATTGACGATGATCACGTGGCTGTCGCGTGATCATATCTAATGCAATGATTCTGCGCCACGTGTACCGTAGAGCGAAACGATATGAAGACTGAGGAGGAAGATAAAGATATTTACAGTTGGGATGTCCCAACTACTTACACAAACAAATACTTTGAATCTGTCGGAAGGATCACGTGAAGACAACTAATACATGTTCTTGCGTTAAGTGAGAAATATTGACCAAAGAGAAACAACAAATTTATTTATTTTAAGTTTGAAACCAAAGCTCGTTCACTTTACTCGTGATATTTCACCAAAAACGAATTTAAAAAAAGAAAAGAAAAAAAACACTTTTCAATCCACTATACTTCTAGAATTTTGTAGTAGTTACGCGTTTACTCCCAGTTTTGTTAAGTCATATTGTCAACAAAAAAAAAGCTCATATTTTTTTTTTTTTTTTTTTTTTTTGACAACAGCTCATATTTTTATACTTTAATTAACAACAGATATAAAGTTCCGGAAACAACATTAAACGATTTAAATATACAGGTTACTGTGTGTCTTAAAATAAACGTTTGAAAGTTTCTATAATGTTAGATGATGATTAATGCTTCGATTTTAAATTCAAGAACAAAAAAAACAGTAAAACTGACCCCCTAAAATTTATACAATGTCAAGAAGTCTAATTCATTTTTGTTTTGTTCATTTAGGTACCCAAAAGCATCACGGGAAAGATATAGAGACTCATCAGTCATCAATATTTACCATATGTAAAAAAAAAAAAAAACACTTACCAGATGTATCCAAATTCAATCATTTTTTTCTTTTCTGTTTTCGGTTAAGGAGCGAGCGACTAGACAATATTATATCCAACTTACAAAGTTACAACACGTAAAGCTCTCGTAATAATTGCGGTAGCCAAAATTGACATTGTAATTATTACGTGTTGGTGAGTATTTTGATCTTATTGTTTAGACGTTAGAAGAGCTAATTAACAAACCAAATCAAGAAAATGTTAATTTGGCATGATTTTTTAATATCTCCTGAGGGGGAGGCCCACGAGGCCACAGATTCACACATAGAATTCAATTCCTTTCCTTCACGTCATAACTACAGAATATTACGAAAATTCAATCACTTCAAAGTTTGGTGAGACCAACACACAATCTAAAGTCGCAATTTAATAGATTTGGTTCATTTTTCTGGGTTTGAAGATCATCAACTAGATACAAAACTTTTTTTTTTTTTCCATTTCTTTGTACATATTGAAAAGAAACTAACCACAAGATTACGACCATACAAGTAGTAGGAGCGAGAGTCTGTGCAAATGGTAATTAGAAGGGTGATTACAGATCACGTCTACACATTGGACAAGATCCGTGCCTCAGTAGCCATTTGTCTATGCAAGGCAAATGAAACATGTGATGACAATGTGGCAGGCTTCTTACGGTTTCACCAAGTTGAAAATCCTGCCACAAAACAAAAACAAGATAATCAGAACGTTCCGGATCTACGGTTTTATTTTGAGCTGATAATGAGCTAAAAAACCTGGAGACAAACAGAACACGAGTCTTTGTTGCCACAAGCATCCAAGTAGTTTGTGCCAGTGATTTTGATTTTAGGTATTTTATTGACCAAATCTCCTGCTAATCCTTTTGAGCCACCGGTATCAAAGATACTCGAGAGCTCTTCGAAAGTTGTATCCACAGCTCCCATCTGATCCAGCAAGAAGAAAGATGAATATGATCAAGAAACAGAGAGATCTCATTGCAACCAATACACTGCTGAATGCTGATAAACTGTACCTGACTTTGAACCGCGCTTAGCATTGCTGGACCTATGCGTTCTCGCACAAGTCTACCACTTGTAAGACTAGCAATGACATCAATCTACAAAAAATATTCAAGAATTAGTTAGAAGTTCAAATCCAACCGGTACTTAAAAACAGAGCACAAGAGCAGTTTCAATGATTCAAAAAAAACCTAAAAGATCCAAGCTCACCAAGTAGAGGAGGCATCCAAAACGTGACTCATTAGATTTCCAGAGAACAAGAGATGATTCGAAGACTTCGATGGAGAAAACAGCTCCTGAAATAGCTCCAACCGCTGCTCCTCGGATGAAACCACTCTCTGTTTCTTGGCCTATTAAAGCTCCAGTAAGTGCTCCAAGCAATGTACCCACTGAAGAAATGAAAAGGATACAACTTTCTTAGCTCTACATAAAACCCCCAAAGTTGTAGATTCTCTAATCATCAGAATTAAAGACATTCAAGAACAGAATCAAGAAACGTGTATAGGAAACCAAGAGGCGGACCTAGAGCGAAGAAGAACGTCAAGACCGCCGAGAGAACTGTCCCCAGAACAGCGGAGGCGAGGAAACGACATGCGTCTTTAATCTGATCAATGAGATTCCCAATAGAGGGACACGAAGAGATAGGACAAAATCCAGATTCGAATCTAGAAGAAGATGCCATTATTTTGTTTCCAAGAACCCTCCAAAAAGATTAAAGCCTGGTGAATATATATAGAGAAAGAAACGCGAAACGATCTACGGTAAAAAAAAACAAAAACAGAGCTCAGTGGAGCTTATAGAAGAGAAGAGAGAGAGAGAGAGAGATAAGAGAGTTGAGACAGAAGATAGAAGAAAGAAAGAGATGGGTTTTTTTGCTTAGCCCTTAAGAGAGAAGATCCGATGTCTGGCCTACTCGCAATTAATGCTCTTGGGTCGTCGTCTCGTTTGCTTTGATAGGTGAAGTAAAATCTAGGGTTTGCCTGTCATGATCGATGTTGAAACCGGCGACTAAAAAGCAGTTTCAAAGCACGAGACGAGAGAGATAGAAGGAGCTAGATAGATACGCGCGCAAGCTCAGCGGAAATTACAAAAAAAAAAAAAAAAAAAAAAAATTACAATTAGTGACTTAAAATTCTATTTTCTTGTTCGTAAAAATGTTTAGTTACTTGTTTAAAGTTTAATATCATGTTTACATCACTGCAGTATGTTAATTATTTTAAAAGTTTTAAATATCTTTAATTCTTTATACGTCATATAACTTATATAACACATGATATTATTATTCTAATATTCATATATCGTTGTTTTTTTACCCATACAGCTCCTGATGGTCTTGGGCAGTGGGCACCTGATGACGACATATTATCTTGTAGTAACCATTATTTATTCACAGATTAAGACAATAATTAGTCGTGGGTTATAATTCACTTTCATGGGTAAAAAATGAATAAAAAAATAGTTGTTAGCATTAATTAACGTTGTTGCATATATTTGGCGTACTCGTTATTAATCACAATAGAAGAGAAATATATCCATACCGAAAAGGCGAAAACAATTTCACAAAAAAAGGCGAAAACAATATCACCATTTATCTTTTACTGTACGTTATTGCAAGACTAACTATTTCATTATTTATTTTTTTCTAAACTTTTACTTTTTGTTAGCAACTCTAGACCCATATTTTTCCAGGAGTTCATATATTTCTTCGTGCAATACAATACAAAATGTAATAGTTTATTCAAATTAACAAAATAAAATGGATTATTCAAATTGTATGACTAATACTATACGGTAGGGTCCTTCTCGATGATACAAGCAAGCAATCAGAGGAAACAATTAGCTAGATACGAAACATGAATAATTGCTATACATGTTATATATTTGAGGAAATCTAAAAATCTTAATTGATTCTGCCTTTCCTTTCATAGTAATTAGTTCCCTAATATGAGCAATAGTTTATTGTTATACCAAACTAAAATAGGTCCGGTAAGACTTTGTTATTGTGCTATTACGTGTTGAGAAGCTGTAATACCATTAACGTTTCTGTATTTCCAAAACTCTGCCTTTTTTCTATACATTTGTACGTCGATTCACTATAATGGTCTACCGTTCCATTCTGAAAAGAAAAAGAAAAAAATTGTCGGTTCTCCATGAAAATCATCGCATTTTAAATATGTTTCACCATAATTCCTAGAAATATCTACCCCAGCATGGTGACAAAATATGAATACCTACCCCAATATACTTTTTTTTTCCGATATATTGTTATCAGTTTAGATTTTTAATAGTTGGTCCAGAAGCTGGTCCCATGAGTAATTAAACTGAAATCTAAACATTTGCATGATTCATGGTTGCGTGTCACTTACATGATCGTGTATGTTTGGTTTTCACTGCTGCTGATATGTATACATATGTAGTGATTAGTGAACTTGGCCGATTATGTTTGATTAGCTTTCCTCCCCCAAAAAATGTCGCATTAATTACTGATACGGTGATACCTTTAACTAACTTTGGTATCCTATAATCATTTAACAAAAATCGGAGTCCTGACATTATAAAAAACGATTATAAGTTCCGAATGTTAATCATCTCGCCTTTATATATTAGTTGATTACTATTTGAACTATATTGCATATTTTTTTTGGATGGGTTGTTTTCGTACTTACTATTACCATAATTTAGGACCAACACATATTTAAGAGAGGATCTTATTGACCATAATACACATAATATTTTTAGAGTATTTTTGCATATAGTGACAAAGAATAAAGTGTTTTTAAAAAGAAAAAAATAACAATGGGTAAGTAGAAGATATTACCTAGTAGTGAAAGTAACATAATTTTACCTAGAAGATATTATAATGTGAAGTGTGGAAAATAAAAGTCATATGTACATATATAAAGAATATCTAAATATGATTGGTAGGTTATCTACATCACTACATGATGACCCACGTTACAACATATTTACCGGTGCGTCTTTTGTATTGGTGTGGTTGATAATTTAACCCAGCCACCACCTGCATCTGCTCCTTTATTTATGTGAATGAAATCATCTTCAAATCAAATCAACTCCATAAATATCACATAGTTATAATAAATAAGGTTTCGTTAAACGTAGTTCTCGATATATATCACTAACAACAACAAAAAAAAAACACGATGTAATCATTACATCTTATAATATTTTTAAAAAATATATATACAAAGGTGCTTCAGATTCTATGGACTGATCAAAACTAGTTAGGTCTCATAAAAGCAGGTATACTGACTACGATCAAGCAACTACTATTAGTTAATAATACTTACTAGATTAGCTGGATAGTGAATAGATACAACATTTATTATGTGCTAAGAGAACTGAAGTGTTGCTAAGAATAAAATTGAATATACATATAATCATGGCCTAAACAAGGAAGGCTTTATCAAGTAATCAACTCCAGGCCTTCGTCTGGGTGGGATTGGGTAGTGATTAATTAATTTTCTTGACCCAAATTTTCTTCAAACTTGTATTATCCAGTTCTTTTCCTTCGTCTTCCTTCAAAGCCTAAAATACATCGTTTTACTACGTAATTAATGAAAACGACGGCGTGCTATTAAATAAGTTGGGCTATACCGAACAGGCTAACTACAAAGATGGGCTGGGCCCAAATTTATGAGAACAAAAAATTTGGAATGGAGCGACCCTTATCCAACCAAAATAAAAACTTGTATTTACATAAAAAATCATGTGGTGGTGGCGAATTTTGTTTTTGTAATGTCACCAGGTGGTGCTGAATTAATATCTGATCCATTTATAAATTTGTCAGAAATATGAGTGCTTGTTGAAATTGAGCAACCTTGAAGAAATTGGATAAATCATGATAAAAATTACGAAGTTTGTGATTTAAATCATAGCTTTTAATTCACTTGATTCCAAAAAAAAAAAAAAAAAAAAGTAGTAAAATTAGGAAATTAGACCCAAAAAAAAAATAAAAAATCAAAGAGCCATCACTTCTGACTGAGAAAGAGCCCACCACGGATCTGTCAGATAAATTTAACTTACAAATACAAATATATATATATAAATCCTTTCTTCATCGGCTTTCCTGACTCACCAACTCCGCTAAACAACAACACTCTCTCTCTAGTTTCTGAAACAGATCTCTGCTTCATCACTCGAGTTGTATCTCTTCAATGGGTAGCCGATTTATTATATCTTCTTTCTCCATTTTGTTTACGATCGCTAAATGTTTTACGATTCCTACTTCTTGTTCTTCTCTTCGATGCTGATTTTTTTTTCAACTTTTTTTGTTTGTTTGTGAAATCTGGTTATATATTTGATTTACTGTGTCGATCTATGCGTTTTCAGCTTCCGATAATCCTTTCCGGAGTATACTAAAGGCGTTAGAGAAACCTGATGGTGGCGAATTCGGGAACTACTACAGCTTGCCTGCTTTGAACGATCCCAGGATCGGTGAGTTTTTTTATAGCTTTCCATCTGATCCCGATGTTAAAATGCTTCTTGTTAGTTAGGCGAACAGAATTTGAGATTCATGTCGTTATGATCTCGAAAAAATGTTGTTGTGGTGGATATGCAGATAAACTACCTTATTCCATTAGGATACTTCTTGAATCGGCTATACGCAACTGTGATGAGTTTCAAGTTAAGAGTAACGATGTTGAGAAGATTCTTGATTGGGAGAATACTTCTCCCAAACAGGTTGAGATTCCCTTCAAACCTGCTCGCGTCCTTCTTCAGGACTTTACTGGTGTCCCTGCTGTTGTTGATCTTGCTTGCATGAGAGATGCCATGAATAGTCTCGGTGGGGATTCTAATAAGATTAATCCGCTGGTTAGTTTCCTCTCTTTATACCGAGATTTAATTAATACTTTTGTGGTATGCTATAAGGTTTTTGATACAAGGCCTTGATATTCGCAGGTCCCTGTAGATCTTGTCATTGATCACTCGGTTCAGGTGGATGTGGCCAGATCAGAGAACGCAGTGCAAGCAAATATGGAGCTTGAGTTCCAGCGTAACAAAGAAAGATTTGCTTTTCTTAAGTGGGGCTCCAATGCCTTTGACAACATGCTTGTCGTGCCTCCTGGATCTGGAATTGTTCATCAAGTAAGTTAAGGATTCAGGGAAACCGATACTGTTTCGATGCTGTAAGTTTATTTATTTATTTATGCTTATTGAAGATACTAAGTTCTATAACTTTCTGATTGACAGGTCAACCTAGAATACCTTGCCAGAGTTGTTTTCAACACAAATGGACTTCTTTACCCTGACAGTGTTGTTGGAACAGACTCTCACACCACCATGATTGATGGATTGGGTGTTGCTGGATGGGGAGTTGGCGGTATAGAAGCGGAAGCTACCATGCTTGGTCAGGTAAACATCGAGAATTCTGAGTTAACTGTCCGAACTCTTTCTGAAACTTAGATCTCTATCTAGAGATGATTCTTATAAACACTCCGTTGCAGTGTCTTCCATTATAAACTGTAGCATGAATTTATCTGTTTCTATGCAGCCAATGAGCATGGTCCTGCCTGGTGTTGTGGGTTTCAAGCTAACGGGAAAACTAAGAGATGGAATGACAGCTACTGATTTGGTCTTAACAGTGACTCAGATGCTAAGGAAACATGGAGTAGTTGGAAAGTTTGTTGAATTCCACGGTACATCCATAAAAAAATTACTATATCTTGTTTCATATTTGTCACTTCTTTACCTATCCAGTACCTGACTGAGTTAGACTAATTCACATATGCATCCACTGCGTTTCTATTCACAGGGGAAGGGATGAGAGAGTTGTCTTTAGCTGATCGTGCTACAATTGCCAATATGTCTCCTGAGTACGGTGCAACCATGGGATTCTTCCCCGTCGATCATGTCACTTTGCAGTATCTCAAGTTGACAGGCAGGAGCGATGACACTGTAAGGGGTTACAGGGGAAGTCTACATAATTTTTAGTATGCTATTGCATTTCATTAGGTTAGTGATTGGTGAATTGAATTGCAGGTTTCTATGATTGAGGCGTATTTACGAGCAAACAAGATGTTCGTGGACTACAGTGAGGTAAAAGCTTGGCATCTGTATGTTTCATTTCTTTTGTCTATTGTCATCTATCATACTGCATAACATATTCTCCACTTGGAACTTGGAACTCATCTCAGCCGGAGAGTAAGACAGTGTACTCGTCAAGTCTGGAATTGAATCTCGAGGATGTGGAACCTTGTGTTTCTGGTCCCAAGAGGTACTATTAGCGAATGTCTCAACATAAATATATTATCTCTTCAATTTCAAACATTTATTCTCTATGCACAATACAGGCCGCACGATCGTGTTCCTTTGAGGGAAATGAAAGCAGATTGGCATTCTTGCCTAGATAATAGAGTAGGATTCAAGGTTAGAACTCTCCTTTCTCTTCAGAAGAAATGCTTAATGTGAATGTTTGTAGTCCCGAAAGCTTTATCTTTAGGAATATGATGGCACGTCTAGAAAATGTTATTATTGTTTTGAAACAAGAATAGGTATTATGTTGACGTAATTGAGTTATTAAGCGAGTCCTGGAAGTGACTATCTCCTGCCTGCAACACTTTTGTTTTTGTAAGCTAACTCCAGTTTACAAAAATTGTACTTAGTGAATGTTACTTATCCTTGATATTTCCAGGGTTTTGCTGTACCAAAAGAAGCACAGAATAAGGTTGTAGAGTTCGACTTTAACGGGACCCCAGCACATCTTAGACATGGAGATGTTGTTATAGCAGCAATCACCAGTTGCACAAATACCTCAAACCCTAGTGTAATGCTTGGCGCTGCCTTGGTTGCAAAAAAGGCCTGCGAACTAGGACTGGAGGTTTGACAACGTCCATTCTGCCCTGTTATTTTGTGTCATCGTGTTTTAGTATCTTTCTGCGTAAAGGACATAATAGAAATGTTTGAACATTATTAGGTTAAGCCATGGATTAAAACTAGTCTTGCTCCTGGCTCTGGAGTTGTGACAAAGTACTTGGCAAAGAGGTACAGCAGATACACCGTTGAATGTTTTTTGTTAATTATTTCCTCATTCTCTGTATCATAGTGGTCTGAGTTTTCAAGTCTTGCAGTGGTTTGCAGAAGTACTTGAATCACCTCGGCTTCAGTATAGTTGGTTATGGGTGCACCACATGCATTGGAAATTCGGGAGATATCCATGAAGCCGTGGCTTCAGCAATAGTTGATAATGGTAAGTCCTGAAGTAGTTAACGATGTAAAACTTATTTACTTGAATTCTCTAAGGTGAAACTAAAATATTTCTCATATATGTACAAGACTTGGTGGCATCCGCTGTGTTGTCCGGGAACAGAAACTTTGAGGGACGTGTTCACCCGTTAACAAGAGCGAATTATCTAGCTTCCCCACCACTTGTTGTAGCCTATGCACTGGCTGGCACTGTATGCTAATGCTAACTCTAAACCATTACTTAACAATCAAGTATTCATGTATAAAGCACTGTATCAATCGCATGGATACTACTCTTGTAGGTTAACATTGATTTTGAGACAGAGCCCATTGGAACTGGGAAAGATGGCAAACAGATATTTTTCAGGGACATCTGGCCCTCTAACAAAGAAGTGGCTGAGGTAAACAAATACATGATGCTCATGCATACACAAAACAAGAGATTTTTTATTATTTGTTTGTTTCAGTAATATATAATTTGTTTGTTTTAATCTTTGTTTCAATTTTTCAGGTTGTTCAATCTAGCGTCCTTCCTGATATGTTCAAAGCTACATACGAAGCAATCACCAAAGGGAATTCCATGTGGAATCAGTTATCTGTCGCGTCAGGCACTCTCTACGAGTGGGACCCGAAATCAACTTACATTCACGAGCCACCTTATTTCAAGGGCATGACCATGTCTCCACCTGGTCCACATGGTGTGAAAGATGCTCACTGTTTACTCAATTTCGGAGACAGTATCACCACTGATCACATCTCACCAGCTGGTAGCATCCACAAGGACAGTCCCGCGGCTAAGTACTTGATGGAACGAGGTGTGGATAGAAGAGACTTCAACTCTTACGGGAGTCGGCGTGGTAACGATGAGATTATGGCGAGGGGCACTTTCGCCAATATCCGTATTGTGAACAAGCACTTGAAAGGAGAAGTTGGCCCCAAGACAGTTCACATTCCCAGTGGAGAGAAGCTTTCTGTCTTCGATGCTGCCATGGTATAATCCCACACACTTTTTTATCCTTTCTAAAACATCAAATTCTAGCTCTTTGATCATAAGATGACTTGATGACTTAAGATTACGGTAAGCTTTGTGTAAGTACTACGTCTCAACTCTTAGCTATAGGTCTACTGTACCTAGCCTAAGATTGAATGTAGCAGAGTAGAGCTGTTGTGAGTTGGTTTAGAGAACAGTTAGTGAAGGCTTCGTTAGTAACAATGTGTCAGCAGATTGTTTTGGGGGTGGAAGTTTCAGTGTTTAGTTCTCTGATTTGGTCAACTAGAATTAGACAGCAGTTTTCGTGACTATCTTCTTATCCGACTTTTATCTATCTGTGCTGCACCAGAAATACAGGAATGAGGGACGCGACACAGTCATTTTGGCTGGTGCTGAATATGGAAGTGGAAGTTCTCGTGATTGGGCTGCGAAGGGTCCAATGCTTCTGGTACATTTCTGGCTTACATGATTCAGCTTTTTCCGTGTTTAACAGCACACATTTTTACACTAGTTATGCGGTTTTTTAATCGCTACTCTACGACAGGGCGTGAAAGCCGTGATCTCAAAGAGCTTTGAGCGAATTCACCGAAGCAATCTTGTGGGAATGGGAATCATACCTTTGTGCTTCAAGACAGGAGAAGATGCCGAGACTCTAGGCCTTACGGGTCAGGAGCTTTACACCATTGAACTCCCAAACAAAGTTAGTGAGATCAAACCAGGACAAGATGTAACGGTCATTACAAACAATGGCAAATCTTTCACATGTACACTCCGATTCGACACAGAGGTAAATTTAGAAAATAGGGTTCATCTCTCGATGGTATATTTTGGCTTCTTTTTTTTCGTCTTCATTATTCAAGAGGACTTTGGAACTGCAGGTGGAGCTGGCTTATTTTGATCACGGAGGGATATTGCAATACGTAATCAGGAATCTGATCAAGCAATAAAATCTCATAAGCCAGGAGAGACTTGAGTTACGTCCAAAAGGTTTGTTGTAATAAAAATGTTGTCAGGGAGGAGGACGAGAATGGCTTTAAATTCAAAACTTTGCTTCTTGCTAGTAGTCATTTGGAACCATTTTCAGTGTCCAAGTCATTTTTTATTTGGAATAAATATGAGAACTCTTTTCTTCTTTTTGTTTCTTTTGCGCGTTGATAGAACATGTTCTGCCAATGGAAATAAACACCAACTTTGTAGTTTTTGGTCAACACATAAATGATGTTTTCATAGTAGAACTTGAATATTAAAAAATGAAACTTTGTGAGGTTGTTTGAGAGATCATGGGAACCCCTGCAAATGACGACAGAAACATTAAAACAGTCTTGAGACGATCCAAATGATCCATGACTATAGTGGGGGTAAGAGCTTACCTTCAAAAAGCTAAAATATATTATTTCTTAAACTCACGAAAGCGAAACCATTTTTTTTTTTTTTAAAAGCGAAACCATTTAGTTGATGCCCACTTGTTTCCTTTGATGACTGGAGAACCACCTGAACCAATCAAACAAGTTTTTGAGAGTTTTGGTTAACATCTCATGACCTCAACTAATTAAGCCAAAAGGGGTATACTACGATTTATAAGAAGTTTAGAGAAAGGCAATGTATCTTCTCTTTCTCTCTTACCATGTTGGCTCGAAGGGTCTTGAGAACCGTCAGGCCTCATGCTCCAGAAGAGTAAAGCGTCTCCCTTCTTTGGTCTAACAGAGAGTCCTCTTTTACTAATGTTTCCTTTGGCTGCAGGGAAAACTGTCTCGCCGCCTTCATCAACGTCCGAGCTAATTTAGTGGTAGGATGAGAAAAAGAAGATTAACTTGCGCATTGTATATTAATTCCTTTTTTTTTTATGTGGCTGATTTGAGAAAGATTAAGGGTTATATGGTTTGCATACAGGTACATAAGAACAGTAGCAATTCTTTGGAATCCGTCAAAGTGAGGCTCAAATTTTTGCCCAACTCCATAATGGATAACTTGAAGCGGTTCTCCATTTTCTGCAGTTTCATTACATCAACTCCAAATTATAAAATGATTTCCAATAAAAAATGAAGAGTAACAACGTCGTTAGTCAAAAAAGTTACCTAGTGTAATGATCTAAGACGATCAAGTTAAAACAGAAGCCACATACCTACAGGAATGAAGGTGAATTCTGAAATCCTTTTCTCAATCTTTGTCACGATTTTGTCTTGTTCTATTCTAAGAAAAGTTCCTGAACTCGTCCGTGAACTGTACATTAACAGATTTCCAAGTCTCAAAATCTTTCCAAACTAAACTTAAAAGACGGGGAAAAACAAAACAAAACAAAACTGACTACATAACCTGCTTTCTTTACCGAGTCCAGTTATCGCGTCGTGCACTTTTGACTTCGTCATCCTAGGTTTCGCAAGGCTAATCAAGTGCTCACATTCTTCATTATTCTTATAAAATTAAAGAAGAGAGCCTCAGATCAACTCCTAAACTTTTTTCATATAAAGCATGAGAGAAACATGTACAGTTCCCTTTGTCTTTGTACTGGTGGAGGAGCAAGTAAGATCTAAGCACAAACTACATGGGACATTCTAGTTATAACAACAACAAGTTTTGTAATTTGTTTAGCTTGTCTAACAAGAAATATCCAAACTTGAATTCTCATCATTCATCATTCTTCATTCATCAAGCATATATAACAAATCTATATAAATAAATAAAAATCCCAAATTAAGAAGCAACAAAGTTACCAAAAAATTGTGGTAAACGAAAGCTCTAGGCTCCTTCGAGATGATTTCGATCCAACGCTCATGAGGAAATCGCAACGAAGTAGTAACATTGTTTTGGTTACACGTAAGTGCAGTCAACAAGGGGGGCAAAGAACACATCAAGATCATGTCCTTATTTTTGTTCTCAATCTTCACATCCACAGACACTAGAAGATTATCACCGACTTATTCTTCGAAAGTGTTGACGTGCTGCAGTAGATCAGAAGTTTCATGTATCTTCAGCCCTTTCAACCTCTGCCTCAGATACAGTTCGGTAGACTGGGACGTCGACTTAGACATTGAGTTCACAAGTGTATATCTGAGTATATCAGATAATGAACTTAAAAGATAGAGAACGGATTTAATTAGGGTTTTTCCTCTCATTAGTTGAGCGAATTTACAATCTGTAGATCCTTTTATACAAGTCGCAAAAGAAAAAACCCAACAAGGCAATATACTCGAATATAGAGATAATTATCAAAAAGGAAAAAAAAAAAAAAAACTAAATTGAATATGAACTGTCAGCAACTGAGAAACTGACACTTGTCCTACAAAAGAAAAACAAAAAAGAGAAAAACCAAAAAATCTCGAGAAATATGTAAACAGGAATTCAATAGATAGTTTTTCTATTGTTATTAGTTGTTAATTACTATTATTATTCGTAGGGATTCTCACACACCAAAAGAAAAATTGTTCGTGTACAATTATTTAAATTTATATTATGTATCAAAGCAAGTTCTAATTTAAAGGCCAGAAGGCTATTTTGCTGGTACAGCAAAACTGACAATGATACACACATATACTATAGTACATGTTTGTGTGGGATCGTAGCTAGGAACCTGCAAAAGACGACAAAATCATTAAAACAATCTGAGATACAATGTGAAGGATTTATTCCACTGGCTAACATGATCAGGTTTAAGAGCTTACCTCTTCAAAAGCTTATTTTTTTTATTCAAGCCTTGTACTCGTGAACGTGAAACCACTTAGTTGATGACCACTTGTTTCCTTTGATCACTGGACAACCACCTAAATCAATCAAAACATTGATCTTAGATCTCTACTAAACGCATTGGCAATGTATGTGGTATCTATGACTACCTCTCTCTCTCTCACCATGCAAACTAGAAGGGTCTAGAGCCGCGTCAGGCTTCATACTCCAGAAAAGTAAAGCATCTCTCTTCTTTGGTAAAACAGAGAGTCCTGTTTTGCCACACTGTGAGAGCTCGTCCCACCATGGGACATCACTAACGTTTCCTTTGGCAGATGGGAAAACTGTTTCGCCGCCTTCTTCAACGTCCGAGCTAAGTAGTACAAGAATCAAAGAAAGTGGATTAAATTGTGGCTAATAAGAAATATTGTAAGGGGTTTTATGGTTACGCACAGGTACATAAGAAGTGTAGCAATTCTTTGCCCTCCTTTCCTGGTGTTGAACTCATCAAAGAAGTAGTCGTGGTGAGGTTCATATTTCTGCCCAACTTCATAATGGAGAACTTGTAGCCCTTCTCCATTTTCTGGAATCACATTACATCAGCTATCCATTACGACAAAGAAACTGATATGCACAGCCACACATACCTATAGGAATGAAGGTGAAATCTGAAATCCTATTCTCAATATCTTCCACGATTTCGTCATGTCCTCTCTTAAGAAAAGTTCCTGAACTGGTTCGTGCTCTGCACAATGAAGGATACATGTATATGCAAATTTAGAATTCTCAAATATTTCAAAATTGAGCATGATGAGGGAAAAAGGACAACACTAGAATACAGAACCTGCTGTCTTTGCTCTTTCCGGTTTTCACATCTACTACTTTTGACTTCACCATACTAGGTTTCGCGAGGCTAATCAAGTGCTCACATTCTTCATTTGTCTTTACAAAATTTAAAGAAACAGAGCCTAATTAAAGATCAAATTCCAAACCTTTGAAATATGTATAAAATCATCTCAAGCATGAAAGCCTAAACATTACATATACATTCTTTATTATGATTCTTGTCTGACAAGAAACACTTAACCATATATATGAACTATCATGTAACATATTAAATTGTGATCTAGCATCTTAATCAGAATTTTGTCCGAAAAGATTACCAAGAAATTGTGGTAAACGAAAGCTCTAGGCTCCCACGAGATAACTTCGACCCAGCGGTCACCATTACTGTCTTCTTCGTCTCCATAACTCTCGCTACTTATATGAATTCAAAAGCTATTACTTAAAGTATACTTGACTGTAACAACAACTACAAAAAAAACATCATATCACTAACCTCTCCTCGATCGTTTGTACAACGTTGGTCAAATCCATCGGCCTAGAAGAGTTATTGGTGATGCTCGGTAGTGAAAGAATTCCGAGACAGAGAAGGATCAGAATGACGAAAAGCACAAGTATGAGAACTGTGAAAGCTTGCATCGATAAAGACCTACGCGGCTGATGATGACGGAGATGATGCTTCGGTTTCTTCGCCATTTTTTTTGTTTATATTCTACAAAATTTGAAGAATCCTATAGAGATCCAAAATCGAAGACAAAAGAGCAATAGACCGTTACATGAAAACATGCAATTGAAAATGGAAGGGAAAGTAAGCTTATTATAATTCTTATCTTTTTTAGTTTCGTCTTTAGCGTTTCTGTTATATACAGAAACAGAGTGGCTTCACACAACTTGACGTTAGAGTTTGGACTATGCATCCCTGTAAGTTTTCTCCCCTATAATTTTCCGTATTTATGAGTTCACCCTACTTTGATAGAGTTAGAACAGTGAATTTATTTTTGTTACCCTTTGGAATATTTAAGGTGTTAGGTATTCCCTATTCCGAAGATGAAATGAAGATATCTAAAAGTCTAAAACGTTTCAATCTAAATTACAGATAGGATTCTTTAGCTCAGGGACTCCTCTTCGTTTATAGTTTTGGCCACTAGCAATTAATTAATTTAATAGAACCTTTAATGGTTACGATTTACCCCAACCATGGTGAAATAAATAGTGATTATGCAAACCGAAATTGTTTTCTTATCAAACCGAAAGAAACACTACAAAACCGATATAAACCGGATCTTGATATGATTACGCGTTTCTTTTAGGTCAGCGTCGACGTAGGCTCGTTACAATCCGTTTAAGTGGGCCTGAGAAGTTTACGGCCCATATAGCCTAAACCGACCTCTGAGCAGCCTCTTCTTCTATAAATAGAGGCTTAGGGCACTGATCGTGTTCTCTTTTGCTCATATCTCTCTTCGTGAAGAGACGAGAGAACTCCAGATCTGGTCGTGTCAAACCAGAGAGGGAAAACTCGAAAACGAAAAAATTAGCTCTATGTAACTGTAAACTGACTTCACAGATTCAAAAACAAATTGACAAAAAGAGGGAAACACAAACTAGGGTTTTTTTATTCCCCTTTTTCAATTCACGTTTCTAGGGTTTCGAGATTTTTTTTTTTTGATTCGTCTTTGATCGGAGTTTAGCCGCCATGGATACACGTTTTCCGTTCTCTCCGGCCGAGGTTTCCAAAGTCCGGGTGGTCCAGTTTGGCATCCTCAGCCCCGATGAGATCGTAATGTTCCTTTCTCTCTTTCGATTTCTCTAGCTCTTTTGAGTTCATTGCTCCCCGGTGGGGTAATTGGAGTGTAAATTATAGAATTCGATTGGTTTGGATGGGGAGCCTGTTCTTTTCAATCGATTGATCTTAATTGCAAGTTACGATTAGTAGGAGATTATGAATCGTTGGTATCTAATGGCTTTTTTGTCTTTGTTTTTTTTGTCTTTTTTCAGAGGCAAATGTCTGTTATACATGTTGAGCATAGTGAGACGACAGAGAAGGGTAAACCTAAGGTGGGAGGGTTGAGTGATATCCGGCTTGGTACGATTGATCGGAAGGTGAAGTGTGATACATGTATGGCTAATATGGCTGAGTGCCCTGGGCACTTTGGCCATCTCGAGCTCGCCAAGCCAATGTATCATGTCGGTTTTATGAAGACTGTGTTAAGTATCATGAGATGTGTCTGCTTCAATTGCTCCAAGATTTTAGCTGATGAGGTATGTACAAACTTATCTTGTTACTGTATCCCTTGTTCTGTATCAGTTTGGAGCTGTTTGTGTTGTATTAGTGTTGGGAATAATCCAATTGCTTATTTTCGTGAAGGAGGAGCACAAGTTTAAGCAGGCTATGAAGATAAAGAATCCCAAAAACAGGCTTAAGAAGATTCTGGATGCTTGCAAAAACAAGACCAAATGTGATGGTGGTGATGAAATGGATGATGTCCATAACAAAGACACGGACGAACCTGTAAAAAAGAGCCGTGGTGGATGTGGTGCACAGCAACCAAAGCTGACTATTGAAGGTATGAAGATGATTGCAGAGTACAAAATTCCAAGGAAGAAAACCGACGAGCCGGATCAGCTTCCAGAGCCTGCAGAAAGGAAACAGACACTTGGTGCTGATAGGGTTCGTCCCTTCTTTCTAATGAAGTTAGTCACTACCTCTTCATGTTTCGGGTAATCTTATAACATGTGAAATTTTTGCAGGTTTTGAGTGTTTTAAAGAGGATTAGTGATGCGGATTGCCAACTATTAGGGTTCAACCCTAAGTTTGCTCGCCCTGACTGGATGATTCTTGAAGTCCTCCCTATTCCTCCACCTCCTGTCAGACCATCTGTAATGATGGATGCCACTTCCAGAAGTGAGGTAAATTGACTTTGATTTACTGAATAAGGATTTGGATAGATTCTATAGTACAGAGTTAGTCTTGACTGATAATATTATATTATTATTTTTCAACTTGCTTTTTGACTATATCAACTTAATGTGTGGCACTGAGTTCGTGTTTGTTGTTGATGCAGGATGACTTGACCCATCAGCTAGCCATGATTATTCGACACAATGAGAACTTGAAAAGACAGGAAAAAAATGGGGCGCCAGCTCATATTATATCAGAGTTTACACAGCTCTTGCAGTTTCATATAGCTACCTATTTTGATAATGAGTTACCTGGACAGCCAAGGGTAATGCTTTTGTATCCTTCCAGATATCTGGTATGATACATTCGGATGGTACTTTATTTGGGTTGGCTTTATTTTCTTCAGGCTACTCAAAAATCAGGGAGGCCTATTAAGTCAATATGTAGTAGGCTGAAGGCAAAGGAAGGCAGAATCAGGGGAAACTTGATGGGAAAACGTGTTGATTTTTCGGCACGTACTGTTATTACACCAGATCCAACAATTAATATCGATGAGCTTGGTGTACCGTGGAGTATTGCTCTGAATCTCACATACCCAGAAACAGTGACTCCATATAACATTGAAAGGTTTGTATTTCTGGTGTTTTTTTTTTCTTTCTGTGTGTTTTTTTTCCATGTTTTGTTGACAATTTATTTTGCAGATTAAAGGAGCTCGTTGATTATGGGCCACATCCTCCACCTGGCAAGACTGGAGCGAAATATATCATTAGGGATGATGGCCAAAGGCTAGATCTCCGGTACCTGAAAAAGAGCAGTGATCATCATTTGGAACTTGGATACAAAGTATATACTGCTTTTCTTTATTCCATCTACTTAACGCACAAAGGTTGCTATTCTGGAATTCTTCATTTTTTTATGTTTCTTGGTCACAGGTTGAGCGGCATTTACAGGATGGTGATTTTGTTCTGTTTAATCGTCAACCAAGTCTGCACAAAATGTCAATCATGGGTCACAGGATTCGGATTATGCCATATTCCACTTTCCGTCTGAATTTATCTGTCACTTCGCCTTACAATGCTGATTTCGATGGGGATGAGATGAACATGCATGTACCACAATCATTCGAGACCAGAGCCGAGGTGTTAGAGCTGATGATGGTTCCTAAATGTATTGTGTCTCCCCAGGCGAATCGGCCTGTGATGGGAATTGTTCAGGATACTCTACTAGGGTGCCGTAAAATTACAAAAAGAGATACCTTCATAGAGAAGGTAACAATTTCATTAGCGGTTGCTTGTAAAGTATCTTTGAGTTTGATGAGAGGTGAAACTAACTCGTATGCTGATATCTGTTTCATTTTACAGGATGTATTCATGAATACGCTTATGTGGTGGGAAGATTTCGACGGGAAAGTTCCAGCTCCTGCAATTCTGAAGCCACGTCCTCTTTGGACTGGCAAACAAGTTTTTAATCTTATCATCCCAAAACAGATAAATCTGTTGAGGTACTCTGCCTGGCACTCAGATTCAGAGACTGGATTCATAACTCCGGGGGATACTCAAGTGCGAATTGAAAGAGGGGAACTTCTTGCCGGAACTCTTTGCAAAAAGGCCCTTGGTACATCTAATGGAAGTCTCGTGCATGTCATTTGGTAAGTTACATCATGGGGAATTGCTGACCTAATTAGTGTACTAGGCACAAAATTATCTTACACATCATTGCGAATTGTTGATGTAATTAATTTCATGATCTCTTTTGTTTTAATTTATGTTCATAACTTGGTTTTCAGGGAAGAGGTTGGTCCTGATGCAGCCAGGAAATTCCTTGGTCATACTCAGTGGCTTGTCAATTACTGGCTTCTGCAGAATGGTTTTACCATTGGAATTGGTGACACAATTGCTGATTCATCAACGATGGAGAAAATTAATGAAACTATTTCTAACGCAAAAACTGCTGTGAAAGATCTTATCCGGCAGTTCCAGGAAAAGAAATTGGACCCTGAACCCGGCCGAACTATGACAGAGACATTTGAGAACAGGGTTAATCAGGTACATTAAGGACATTATTTTGTGCTCTGTCAGAACATTATTTTGTCGTGCTGACCCATATTTTCTTGTAGGTCTTGAATAAAGCTCGTGATGATGCTGGAAGTAGTGCTCAAAAGAGTTTAGCAGAAACCAATAACCTTAAGGCGATGGTGACAGCAGGATCGAAAGGAAGTTTCATTAATATTTCTCAAATGACAGCGTGTGTCGGCCAGCAAAATGTTGAAGGGAAGCGGATTCCATTTGGATTTGATGGTCGAACATTGCCACATTTCACCAAAGATGATTATGGTCCTGAGAGTCGTGGATTTGTAGAGAATTCGTACCTTCGTGGTCTGACACCTCAAGAGTTCTTTTTCCATGCCATGGGAGGAAGGGAAGGTCTTATTGATACTGCTGTGAAGACATCAGAAACTGGATACATCCAGAGGCGTTTGGTAAAGGCTATGGAGGATATTATGGTTAAATATGATGGGACAGTCCGGAACTCGTTGGGTGATGTTATTCAATTTCTCTATGGTGAAGATGGTATGGATGCTGTATGGATTGAATCACAGAAGCTGGATTCCTTGAAAATGAAGAAATCGGAGTTCGATAGGACTTTCAAGTATGAGATCGACGATGAAAACTGGAATCCTACATACTTAAGTGATGAACATCTCGAGGACTTGAAAGGGATTCGGGAGTTGCGTGATGTATTTGATGCGGAATATCAGAAACTTGAGACTGACAGATTCCAACTCGGGACAGAAATTGCAACAAATGGTGATAGCACTTGGCCATTGCCTGTTAACATCAAGAGGCATATCTGGAATGCGCAGAAGACTTTCAAGATCGACTTGCGCAAGATTTCGGATATGCACCCTGTTGAAATTGTAGATGCGGTTGATAAACTACAAGAGAGGCTGTTGGTTGTTCCTGGTGATGATGCATTGAGTGTGGAAGCACAGAAAAATGCAACACTGTTCTTTAACATTTTGCTTCGCAGCACTCTTGCTAGTAAAAGAGTATTGGAGGAATACAAGCTCAGCCGCGAGGCTTTTGAGTGGGTAATTGGTGAAATAGAATCGAGATTTTTACAATCGCTAGTGGCCCCAGGGGAAATGATTGGTTGTGTTGCTGCTCAATCAATTGGAGAACCTGCTACGCAGATGACTCTTAACACCTTCCATTATGCTGGTGTCAGTGCAAAGAACGTTACACTCGGTGTTCCCAGGTTGCGTGAAATTATTAATGTAGCTAAAAGGATCAAAACACCGTCCCTATCAGTCTATCTCACACCGGAGGCTAGCAAATCAAAAGAGGGGGCTAAGACTGTTCAGTGCGCTTTGGAGTATACTACTCTCAGGAGTGTCACTCAAGCTACAGAAGTCTGGTATGACCCAGATCCAATGAGTACTATCATTGAGGAGGACTTCGAATTTGTGAGGTCCTACTATGAAATGCCGGATGAAGATGTTTCTCCGGATAAAATATCTCCTTGGCTGCTTCGTATAGAGTTGAATCGCGAGATGATGGTTGATAAGAAATTGAGTATGGCGGATATTGCGGAAAAGATCAACCTTGAGTTTGATGATGATCTGACTTGCATATTCAATGATGATAATGCCCAAAAACTGATCCTTCGAATTCGCATTATGAACGATGAGGGGCCTAAGGGAGAATTGCAAGATGAATCAGCTGAAGATGATGTTTTCCTTAAAAAGATTGAGAGCAACATGCTGACAGAAATGGCGCTCAGAGGTATTCCAGACATCAACAAAGTTTTCATTAAACAAGTTAGAAAAAGCAGGTTTGATGTGGAGGGTGGATTTAAGACATCTGAAGAGTGGATGTTAGATACAGAAGGTGTTAATCTCTTAGCTGTTATGTGCCACGAAGATGTGGATCCAAAGAGGACAACAAGCAATCACTTGATTGAAATTATTGAAGTTCTCGGAATCGAGGCAGTTCGCCGTGCTTTGTTGGATGAACTCCGGGTTGTGATTTCCTTTGATGGCTCTTATGTGAATTACCGCCATCTTGCCATCTTGTGTGATACCATGACATATCGCGGTCATCTAATGGCTATCACTCGACATGGTATCAATAGAAATGACACTGGGCCTCTGATGAGATGCTCTTTTGAAGAAACAGTTGATATTCTGTTAGATGCTGCAGCTTATGCTGAGACAGACTGCTTGCGGGGTGTTACTGAGAATATAATGCTGGGTCAACTTGCACCAATTGGAACAGGAGATTGTGAACTGTATCTGAATGATGAGATGTTGAAGAATGCTATTGAACTCCAGCTCCCTAGCTATATGGATGGTCTGGAATTTGGAATGACTCCTGCTCGATCACCAACATCAGGCACTCCTTACCATGAAGGCATGATGTCCCCGAACTACCTGTTGAGTCCAAATATGCGTTTGTCACCAATGTCAGACGCACAGTTTTCTCCATATGTTGGCGGAATGGCCTTTTCACCTTCTTCATCTCCAGGCTATAGCCCGTCTGGATACAGTCCTACTTCACCTGTATATAGCCCGACTTCGCCTACCTACAGCCCCACTTCGCCTACCTACAGTCCCACTTCGCCTACCTACAGTCCCAGTTCTCCTGCCTATAGTCCAACAAGCCCTGCTTATTCTCCTACAAGTCCTTCCTATTCTCCCACCTCTCCGAGCTACAGCCCCACGTCTCCAAGCTATAGTCCAACGTCTCCAAGCTACAGCCCAACATCCCCAAGTTACAGCCCGACTTCGCCTGCTTACAGCCCAACATCACCTGCTTATAGCCCGACTTCACCTGCATACAGTCCGACCTCTCCTTCTTACAGTCCAACTTCGCCATCTTACAGTCCAACATCGCCTTCTTACAGCCCTACCTCACCATCCTATAGTCCCACATCACCATCTTATAGTCCTACTTCACCTGCATACAGCCCCACTTCACCTGGCTACAGCCCCACTTCACCTGGCTACAGCCCAACTTCACCAAGTTACAGTCCAACATCACCAAGCTATGGTCCTACGTCTCCAAGCTACAACCCTCAGTCTGCTAAATACAGCCCATCTCTGGCTTACTCTCCTAGCAATGCAAGACTATCACCATCTAGTCCCTACAGTCCTACATCTCCAAGCTACAGGTTAGTGGTTTAGTGTATTCATAACTTGTAGATCACTCTATGAAGCTTCTCGTATATTGTGTCATCTTCTCTATTCATTAACTCTTAATATTTACTCTGCAGCCCGACATCGCCATCATACTCACCCACATCTCCATCTTATTCACCTTCGAGTCCAACATACAGTCCCAGCAGGTTTGACTATTAAACGCATATGAATATTGAATAGTTGATGCATTAATCTCATTCAAAGGTTTTCACAATCTAGTTACCCTTCAACATTTGAATTCTGCGAATATTGTAACCGGGTTGTTGTTCTGAAATTTGTCTCAGCCCTTACAGCTCAGGAGCAAGCCCTGACTACAGCCCAAGCGCAGGCTACTCGCCAACACTTCCGGGTTATTCACCATCATCCACGGGTCAGTATACACCACATGAGGGCGATAAAAATGACAAGACTGGGAAAGATGTCTGTAAGAATGATAAAAGCAACCCTTGAAAGAGAAAGAAGAGACATCCTAAGTTTTAGGTAACGTCTAAATCTCTTGGATTGGCTTCAAAATTCCTTGTAGCTCACAAACTCAGCCACGTGATTTTTCGTGTAACCCGCAGGGGGATAAATCAAGAGACGATGAAGGCTACCCAAAAGGACGAAACCGTTTCAAAAGGGATCTTCGTTGGAAAACTTTGTGGCAATGGTTTTCTTAGTAAATCCTTTTTTATGAGCTGTATATTATTCTAAACCTATCCATAAAGCCATACCCATCCTCTACCCCAAAAGAAAATAATATAACCAAAAAAATATATATATATATATCATAAACTTTAGGCTTTTCGTCTGGTTCAGTTTTTGCTTTGTTTGATGATTTCAGTATGTAAAACGGTTCAACTTGAAAGGATTCTTTATGCTACTACTGTTGCTTCATTGAGTAGATATATGAATTGAGAATACTTATGTTCCTGGGTTCCGACAAGTATTGATTGACATGTGACCACTTTGAACAGCTAGACTTCCCAACATATGTATAGTTCTTGTTTTATTCGCACCATGAAAGAATGGTTTTTTGGATTTTATGTGATTCATCATCTGCCCCATTTATTTAATTTCCATAGGTAAGAAATGATTCAAATTTCGAAAGTAGTATCAGATGGATATGGTGGGTGGTGGATCTCAGATTGGCATTGCTGGATTTTGACTTTTGTCTTTTTAATTATATATACAGAGACAGAGAAGACCTCTTCACATCATCATGATCAATTCTATCAATTTATTATATATACTAGTAGCTTTCTTCTTTGCGTCTAGAAAAATATTGGTGCAACATTCTTAAATCAGAGATTCACAATCAACAGATTTTGGGAACAAATTAAGTAAAGTTAAAAGGCCAGTCTTACCAATTAAAGAAGGCTAAAAAAACGAAGAACGTGTGCAACTAGCTACTACTCTCTTCAGAATTCAGATCTACACGGAATCATGTCGTCAGTGAGTCCAACAACTTCATCACGTCGTGTCTCCTCCACGTGTCCCGTCTTCTTCTTCCTTCTTTTGTCTTTCTCTCTCAAATCATTTCACCTAAAAATAATAAATAATCTTATTTTCTAAAAATAACTTTTCTCAATCAAATCCGTTTAACCCAAAAAAAAAAAAAAAAACTATTCAAATTCATCTTTGGTTTCTGCAGCAGCAACAACAACCGAGCCCTGTTCGTTAGGGTTTTCGGTTTTTGTTAGCTTTTTCTTCTTCTTCGTTTCATCCGCTTGTAACTATGGCGGCGAAATCACCGGAAGCTACGATGCTTCTACACGGTGACCTCGATTTGAAAATTGTTCAAGCGAGGAGGTTACCAAACATGGATATGTTCTCAGAACATATGCGTCGTTTCTTCACCGCTTGTAACGCCTGTACTACACCAGCCACCGATGACGACCCTAGAGATAGAGGCGAACACGGCGATAAAAACATCCGTAGCCACCGTAAGGTTATCACCAGCGATCCGTACGTCACCGTCGTCGTCCCACAGTCGACTCTAGCTCGGACACGCGTTTTGAAAAACTCGCAAGATCCTACTTGGAACGAGAATTTCAAAATCTCCATTGCGCATCCACTGTCTCATCTCGAGTTCCAGGTCAAGGACGACGACGTTTTCGGTGCGCAAATCATTGGCACGGCTAAGATCCCGGTTCGAGACATCGTAACCGGTGAACGCATTTCCGGTTGGTTCCCTGTGCTCGGCGCCTCGGGAAAACCGCCTAAGAAAGAAACCGCTCTTTACATCGATATGAAATTCACTCCGTTCGACCAGATCCATAATTACCGATTTGGAATCGCCGGAGATCCGGAGCGCAAAGGTGTTAAACGGACTTATTTCCCTGTGAGGAAAGGAAGTCAGGTCAGGCTTTACCAGGATGCTCATGTTATGGACGGAATGTTGCCGGAGATTGCTCTTGATAACGGCAATGTTTATCAGCATGGGAAATGCTGGGAAGATATTTGTTATGCTGTTTCTGAGGCTCACCATATGATTTACGTTGTTGGTTGGTCTGTCTTCCATAAGATTAAGCTTGTTAGGGAACCTACTAGGAAATTACCAAGAGGTGGCGATTTGACGCTTGGTGAATTGCTTAAATACAAATCCGAGGAAGGTGTTCGAGTTTTGCTGCTTGTTTGGGACGATAAGACTTCTCATGATAAATTCGGGATAAGCACGGTTAGTGTTTCTTTTGATTAGTTTTGCATTGTTGTTGGAAAAGAATTGGGGTTTCGGGTGAGGAGAATTTATGGTTTGAGTATTAAGATGTTCTTTTATATTGCAGCCTGGAGTTATGGGGACACATGATGAGGAAACTAGGAAGTTCTTCAAGCATTCTTCTGTGATATGTGTATTGTCACCTCGATATGCTAGCAGTAAGCTTGGGTTGTTCAAACAACAGGCAAGTCCTAGCTCTTTAAAGTATATGTTCTTTTCCATGGAAGATTCTTTGTTTCTCTCTCTCACAGGTTTTAGTTCTTTGTTTATTTCCCAGGTTGTTGGCACTCTCTTCACGCACCATCAAAAGTGCGTTCTTGTAGACACTCAGGCTGTTGGTAATAATCGTAAGGTCACAGCTTTTATTGGAGGTCTTGATCTTTGTGATGGCCGCTATGACACACCTGAACATAGGATACTCAACGATCTTGACACTGTGTTCAAGGATGATTTTCACAATCCTACATTTCCGGTGAGTGTATGGTTATTTACTGGTTATTTTCAAGCTAGAATCCTAGTTTCTTATATATTCCCGATTCTTATTGTGTTTTTACTTCCTCAGGCTGGTACTAAGGCTCCAAGACAACCTTGGCACGATTTGCACTGTAGGATAGATGGGCCTGCGGCATATGATGTTCTCATGAACTTTGAGCAGCGATGGAGAAAGGCAACACGTTGGAAGGAGTTTAGCTTACGTTTGAAGGGGAAAACTCACTGGCAGGATGATGCTTTGATCCGGATAGGCCGTATATCATGGATTTTAAGTCCAGTGTTTAAGTTTCTGAAGGATGGTACTTCAATTGTTCCAGAGGACGAGCCATGTGTTTGGGTTTCTAAAGAAGATGATCCTGAGAACTGGCATTGTCAGGTCCTTCCAGATTCCTTCAGATTCCTTCCAAACAATATCTTTTCATGTAATATTTTTTTGTTGATTTGATATAACCATGGGGTTTCTTTGGCTTTCAGGTGTTCCGTTCTATTGATTCAGGATCTGTGAAAGGATTTCCAAAATATGAAGATGAGGCTGAGGTTCAGGTTGGTAGATTAACTTATTTGCACTAGTAATTATCCTTGACATCAACAGTTACTCAATGGAATTTCTGTTTATAAGCCCCACATTGTATAAATTGCACTACTAACTCTTCAGAATTATTTATTTACTGCAGCATCTGGAATGTGCCAAGCGTCTTGTTGTAGATAAAAGCATCCAGACGGCATATATCCAGACAATCAGATCTGCTCAGCATTTCATATATATCGAGAATCAGTATTTCTTGGGTTCTTCTTATGGTTGGCCTTCCTATAAAGATGCAGGTACGTTTTGATCTTTGAGTACAGTTCTTAGACTAGGAAATAAAATGCTCACATTGCATAGACTGTGTAAAGTCTAGTATTATTCTCAGTTACTAATTTTGTATGTTTGGCTGCATTTTCACCGGACTGTTATCCGGAATGTATAATGAACTTTCGTTCGTGGATTTTCTGATTCTGGTTTGTCTTGAATGGACAGGAGCTGATAATCTTATTCCTATGGAGTTGGCACTAAAGATTGTTAGTAAAATCAGAGCTAAAGAAAGATTTGCTGTATATGTCGTCATACCATTGTGGCCTGAAGGCGACCCAAAGTCTGGCCCTGTGCAAGAAATTCTATATTGGCAGGTAACGTTTTTAGCTGACTTTAAGATCAGTGCCAGTACCAAAATAGATTATTCCCTTATTTTTAAAGTGAAACAAACATTTCTGCTAAACATCCTTTGTGCTTTTCATTTTGCAGAGCCAAACTATGCAAATGATGTATGATGTTATAGCGAAAGAACTGAAAGCGGTGCAATCAGATGCTCATCCTCTCGATTACCTTAACTTTTATTGCCTTGGTAAACGAGAGCAACTTCCAGATGATATGCCAGCCACCAATGGCAATACGGTATAAGCTTCAAAAACTAAGAACTGATACATTCACAAAAGCTCTAGCTTAGTGATAGAGAAATCATACATATACTTTCAGTTGTAATCAGTGGAAACAAATGCCTAGTGATCTTTTTTAACTGCATTTTTCAGGTGTCGGATTCTTATAAGTTCCAGCGTTTTATGATTTACGTGCACGCAAAGGGGATGATAGTAGATGATGAGTATGTACTCATGGGATCTGCAAATATCAACCAAAGATCTATGGCTGGCACGAAAGATACCGAAATAGCCATGGGCGCATATCAACCTCATTATACATGGAATCACAAGGGAAAACACCCACGTGGCCAGGTTTGCCTTCCTCCTAACATCATCACCTGTACCATAACCGAAATCTCAAAAGTGTCTATTAGAATCTGTATCATTATGAAAGAAGTATAAAATTCCTAAATCATAGATTTAGAAACAACGGAAAAAAATGAAAAGTTAGGTTGAGAAATTGTGTGTTCTGCTCTAGATTCTTGAATCAGTATGAAACTTGGTGAAAGTATAACGAATAAAGAGGTTTGCTGGTATATCTTATCATATACACAGGTGTATGGATACAGAATGTCACTATGGGCAGAGCATTTAGGCAAAACTGGAGATGAATTTGTAAAGCCATCAGATCTGGAATGTGTGAAGAACGTGAATGAAATCTCTGAAGGAAACTGGAAAAAATTCATAGATACGGAATTCGCAGAGCTACAAGGTCACTTAATAAAGTATCCTCTACTAGTAGACATTGATGGTAAAGTGAGCCCTCTTCCTGATTACGAGACTTTCCCAGATGTTGGTGGTAAGATCATCGGAGCTCATTCCATGGCTCTTCCTGACACTTTAACCACGTAATGTTAATGTTAAATATAAATTTCAGCATTTTTGGGGTTTCTTTTGATCCTGAATATATATAGCTGAGAATGTGTTGTTTGAGTTGTACATTTAACTGTGTTGTTTCTTTTGATACATTCTTTTGTGATTGTCGTCAAAGACTCCAAGTATTTATTTGCTTGGGTGCAAAATGTAGAGTTGATGATGAGGCAAAATTATATGAGGATATTCTATTTATTTCTGGGTTTGTAATTTGATTAATGATTGTGAGCATAAATGTTCGAACCGGACCAAACCGAAGATGCATAGACAGGTCCATAAAGTTAATACCCGGAATAAAAATGAAAAAAACAGCAAAAATCGAACCGACCCGAACCGTGTTGGAAAGAACGAGGCAGACCGGAAATTAAAATCCGGATTGATTACGACGAGTTGAAGAATGTGCACACCATAAGAAAAGGTGAGTCTTGCCACATGGAATTACTTACTACTCGTTTAATATAAGATTTAAAGAATAAAAAAAATTCATCTGTAGACAAGGGGGAAACGAAGAAGTGATTTCACGCTCTCTTGGCTTAAAACTAAACCCTAACTCTCTCCGTCTCGATCGCGACGCGACCTCTGTTTCTTTCGCAATGGTGAGCTTCTACGATTAAATCTATACGTTCTTCTTTGAATTGCGATTTATATTTCAGAGGAAATTGCTGAGATATTTTACTTGGGTTTCTTTGCAGGCGGATTCTCCTCGAAGAAGGTTAGATTTAAAGTTTTCTTCTATTGCTACGCATTTTTTTTTCAGGGCTGTTGTCTCTTTTTTGGTTTTTATACAATATTGCGTAAGCTCTGTGAATCTGACGGGATTGGTTTGGGGAACTTGTTAAAGATCTAGTATTGGAGTACTTTTCTATCTAGTTATAATTTTTTGTTGATTTTGGGTTGTTGCAAAAGCTAATTAAATTGGATATTTTAGCTCATTGAGCTTAAGTTAGATGGTGTTTTTGAAGTATGCCTCGGATACACTTTTTTTTGGTTTTTTGTGTAATACAGTTTGTAATCGTAGACTTGATTTTTGTATTAGGGATATCAGGGTTTCACGATCTCCTTCACCCCGGAAAGGACGAGCCAGATCCAGGTCCAGGCTTAGGTCCAGGTCGAGGTCAAGATCTTTGCCTAGACCCATATCTCCGTTAAGAAGCCGTGGAAGGTTAGTTATTTTGCATTAAGTTGACGGTTTTTTGTTTTTGTTTTTTGGGTATGTCACTGAAAACTTATGGAAGAATATTACGTGCTAATCTTTATTCATCAACTACACTTAATAGGTCAAGGTCAAGAAGCCGTGGAAGGTTAGCTCTAGCTTTATACTTCTGAGTTTGAATGTCTTGTTGTCTGTTATTGGATTTATAGTTTCTAATGTTTAGTTTTCCGTTATCTGAATAATTTTTGGTTGACAGAAGTGAAGTTGAAAACCCTGGTACAACTCTCTATGTGACTGGTCTATCTACAAGAGTCACTGACAAGGATCTTGAATCACATTTCTCCAAGGAAGGAAAGGTGATAACATCTTAAGCTGATTCTCCTTTCTCATGTTGCCAGTTTAAATATTATTTCTTGTCTCTGCATTTTTTGAGCATACGATTCCTTAATATGTAGTTGACTAGTTTCATTTCCATAGGTTGCGTCTTGTTTTCTTGTGATGGAGCCTCGTACCCGTGTATCTCGTGGTTTTGCCTTTGTTACAATGGATAGTCTTAAGGATGCTGAGCGCTGCATCAAATATCTCAACCAGTCTGTACTAGAAGGCCGATACATTACTGTCGAAAGGGTAAAAATTTCATGCTTATTTTGGTGGCGATATGATTAGTTTGATATCATTATTTGTTGACTTGGAGGTTTTCTGACCATTCAGAAAATATTGCATCAAGCAACAATCAGAGATGATAAGAGTACTCATGCTTGCTCAACATCATTAAGTAAACACAGCTTGATCAATCGAATCGCCAGCTTAAACAGCTTTTCCAAATGTTCTGACCCAACTAATCATATGCAACTATATTGCCTCTACTCTCAACTCTCAACTAATCAAAGGACATTATCAACTATCAAGTATCAACAACTATTAGTCAAGTGTTCTCCAGACTAGGATGCATCTTGTTTCCTTGAATCTACTGTGTGGCTTTTGTTTAACTTGTTACATGAAGTTTATGTACTTTGTATTGTCTTCAGTCCCGGAGAAAGCGCCCGAGAACTCCCACCCCAGGCCACTATCTTGGCTTGAAAAGCTCCAGAGACAGCGGTAAGTGAACATTTGTGAAGCCTCTGTTAATACTTGTCGAGTGTGTCAAGTATCAACAAATAAAAAGATTGCTAACTGTTCTGTCATCTTCTAATGTTGTGCAAAACAAGACCGAGAAGGCCATAGCAGTCGAGGGAGGCACTATGACCGTGATGATTATAGAGACCGTAGGTCACCAAGACGCGACTATTCACCCCGTGATGAAAGAAGGTCTAGAAGAGACCGGTCTTACTCTCCTTATGGAAGAAGCCCAGAGAGAAGGCCAGAAAGAAGGTCAGAGAGAAGGTATGAATCCCGTTGCTCGAGATAAACTGTTTCATCCTCTTGACAGAGGAACTCAACAACTTATCTTCTGATTTAGGTTGTGTAATTGATCATCCTTAAAATAGCATAAAGATTCTGTCAGGCAACACTTTGGGTTTCATTTCTTGTCTGTTGTTGCGTTTTATTCTGCTAGAACGCAGTGAGGTGAAAACTACAAAACTGTAATAGCTTCTCTGTTATGTCGCTACACTACTTGTTTTTGTGTGAATCAGGATATCTTTTGTGATGAGAATCTTTGAGATGGTTGGCAAGTATTTATTTAAAACAAAAAGGTGGAGAGATACCTAATTAATAAGCTTGAAACTGTGAAACTAAAAAAGAAGCCCCTAAAACAAAGCTATGACCAGAGAATCGAAAAAATAATCGTATATACGTGCTTAACTTATCGAAATACTAGTAATACAAACCTCATCAAGAATTGGCGTATTTGTGCCAACAAAGCAACATATGAATACATCTTCGGGCGATATAAAACCTAGAACGCCTCTCCTTCACCATAGCTAAACATCCTTTAGTCCTCTCCATTGATTGTCTGCAACCTTCTTCTTCTCCTCTTTTCCTCTTTCTTCTCATCCTGGTCGTCGATGAGCATTGCCCCATAACTGTTCTCTTCTCTTTACTTGGTTTCTTCACACTTTTTTCGTTATAGATTGCTTTGTTTCTCTTCTTTGGATAGACGATTACTCGCTATAAAAGAAAAATGGAAGAAGAAGAAGACGAAGCAATATCATATAAGGGACCAAATGTGAAGATGTAAAGAAAATAAAGCGAAGAAAAAAAAGACTATAAATAGAGGAGTGGTGGAGCAATGATGATGCGATGACGTTCAACATCATTAACGTCTTTTTTTTTTTTTTTTTTTTGTTTAAATTTACGTATTCTTCAAAAAAATATATTAGTTCATTTTGCTTGTGTACTTACGTGATTAAACAATACCACATTACGCTTTTATAGTTGTTACTTAAATCGTTTATTAGTGGAATAATTGTCTTTAATTATGTCTCTACCATTAAAGATGCAGACAAAAGTCTCGTATGATATACAGAGCCGGTCCCAAGCACAGGCTGATGAAGCATGTGCTTGCGGCCCGCAAATTATATGTAATATTTCGGCCCTAAAATTTCTGAAAAATGTCATTAGTGTAATGGTAAAGGTGTACCAAGTTGTGTTTGTGGTCTACGGTTCAATCCATAGCACCAACAGTTTTTACAATTTTTTCCTTTCTTTCTTTGGCTTACTATAAAGCCAGCCGTAACATAGTTTTGAGCTTGTGGCCCCAATATCCTGTGCGACGGCTCTGATGATATAAGATTAATATATCTCTTCTATATTTTGATGTTATCGTGTTTACGCGGCTAATTCAGATATAATATGCACGGAGACCACCAAATGGGTATCATGTAATGTAATGAAACAAAACATTGTTAGTCTATGATGACATATGTTTTTTTTAAAGTATCTTGGGGATTTGCTAAACCAACCTTCAAAACGCGTCTCAGGTGGTTTTAGCGTGTACACGACATGCAACTGGCTTATCTCTTTCCTACACATGGCCTCCTCTAATTGGTTTTATATCCTACGTGTAATAGACCTTACCTTAACCGCATCTCGTGGTCATTAATTTTATTTATTACGCTGACTTGATTAAAATTTAAGATGATATAGATTGTTTGTTAAGACAAGGTGTATGTAATGAAACATTAATGGGTTTGAAGTTTTTGGAATTTTGAGGTTATGTTTCGGAGGAGATGTTAATTAAGCTGGGTCAACCTCTCTGAAGTATTCATGAAATAATTGTTTGATGGACCTATTCTAATACTATAGGACTGTCATTAATAGATTATAAATTGTTTGTTAATTGTTATATAAGTATTTATTTGTTTGTTTGTATATAAAGAAGAGACGCAAAAGCAAAACGTCAGCATGAAGAAGTGGTGGAAGGGAATATTAAAGGATCTGATCTGGAGCCCGGAGGAAAGAAGGAAGGAGAAGCACTGACTGACCAATCATTGGGTTTCTTTTATTGGTTTTTGCCACGTCAGCGCGCACAGCTGTGTAATATTCCCCTCTGTCTTTGTTTCCTGACAAAATAAGATTATCATTTGTTAACAATATTTTTGTTGGTTTATTTTATATACATGTAGCCACATTCTACGATTTTAATTACCGAACCCATATATGGTTATGATCCACTAGCGTTATAGGATTCCTCGTATCATTTTTGTCTGAAGTTTGCGATTGTTGCCACTTAATTTTACTTTTGCATCTCTCTCTCGCTGACCAATTGAGAAGCTGGGCCACACGGGCCTAATAGATATGTTCTGTAGCGTTATGAAATTTGAAAGGCCTGTACTTATAATTAGGCTCTCATATTAAGATCTTTTTTTGGCAACAAATATTTTTTTTTGGGGTAGGAAGACTAATTCCCGTGTTTGCAGCAACAAAAGATGTATACGACCACTTTAAAATTTAGACCGGACAAAATGTCATTAAAATCCCAAAATTAACATTTTCGTTGATTTAAATCACAAAATTAACATTTTCGTTGATTTAAATCACAAAATCTAAAAATGTTGAAACAAATCATCAAGTTTTTGTTAACTTCTATTTAAATCACGAAATCTTGTTGACTTTGCCGTTTGAAGCACATCGTTAACTGGCCAAACGGATATATTAAACGTGATTAATTAAACGTTAACGAATTCCATTAATTATTATTACGACGTCGTTTTCTTCGTTAATCTAATCCCTAAATCGAATATTCCTCACAAACTCGTTTTCCTTGATATTTTTTTCTAACTTAAAAAAGATGAGCTCACACCACCCATCCATACAAAATTATCTCATAGCAAATAAAAAGCAAACAATGTCCATTATCCATTTAGAGAGAGCTTTTAAAGATAAAAAAAAAAAAGAGTATTTCCCCCGTGACCCACACTCATATAGACCCACCCAACTCAACACGATGATGACGTGGACAAGCTCCTACGTGTTACATAATAACGAAACGTTCATGGTCCTCCCTGGCTTTTTCATCATCAACCCATCTCTCACTCTCTCTCTCTCTCTTCTTTTTTTTTTTTTTTACAACTTTACTTGAATCTTGGATCAATCTCCTTTTTTTTTTTTTTTTTTTTGTGTGTGGCTTTTGGATCGAAGAAAGAGATCAATCCTACTGTTTATGTTTTTTTTGTTTGTTTACTGTTGCTGTTTTTTTTTTTGTCTTTCAATTTCTTGATCGACCCGTTCGTTCGTGGATTTTGTTAATCCCGATGGCGATCAAAGATGAGACAGAGGAGAGTTGCGGAAGCAGAGCCGTCGTGGCTTCTGTTTCTAAAGAAAACCCTAGACAGCATCGTATGAAACTCGAGGTCTACGGTGAGGTTCTTCAGCGTATTCAAGAATTCAATTACGAAGAAGCTAATTTCCCTGGTTTTGATGATCAGCTCTGGCTTCACTTCAATCGTCTCCCTGCTCGGTATTAACCCCTATTCTTAAGTAACATGGATTTTTTTTTTGTCATTTTCTTGTCTGAATGAAAACTGGTTAATTTTCGCATGTTTTATTACCACGTGTTTTCGTAGGTTTGCTCTTAGTTTTCACATTTTCTCGTTTAGTTAGTACTGATGATGATGCAAGTTTACTTATGTTTTGTCTTAAAAGATATGCTCTTGATGTAAATGTTGAGAGGGCAGAAGATGTTCTTACTCATCAGAGATTACTGAAGTTAGCTGAAGATCCTGCTACTAGACCTGTTTTTGAAGTTCGTTGTGTTCAGGTGTGATTAAAGTGCTTGATTCTGAAATCTTTGTTCGAATTAGCTGCATGAGATACTCTTACTGACTTGACTATTCCTCCTTGTGTTTCCTTCCTCGCAGGTTTCTCCCACGTTGAATGGAAATTCTGACGCTGATTCTTCAGATCCTGCGGTTAAGGAAGATGCTCAAAGCTCCTACAACTCGAGCAGGTAGGGATTTATATATGCTGTTCTATAGATATTTTGGCTGATCTTTAGACGTTTTCGCTGACATTTGTATTATGTTTATTGCTTCATGTTTAAAACAGGGTTCTTGCACCTCCAACTTTTGGTTCTTCTCCGAATTTTGAGGCTCTTACACAAGCATACAAAGATCATGCTGAAGATGATGATAGTGCTGTCAATGCACACTTGCCTAATTCTCGGTGAATATTCTTCTGTTATATTGTTTTCCTCTAGTCTTGTCTGCATATAATTACAGAGAAATACTCTGTAGCTTGGAATCGTCCTCTCATATGTGGTGACATTATGCTTTGTTTCCTATCTTATAGACCGATGCACGAAATCACCTTTTCAACAATAGACAAGCCGAAACTCCTAAGTCAGGTTGGTTGATACATTGTTTTTTCCATTTCTTTTATGTCGGCTCTGATAATCGAAACATGTGACTTGGTGTTCTTTAACAATTTCTGTAAATTTCTCCTTTGTTGAGTAGAGTGATGTTTATGATTCCCATAATACAAATCTGTTCATTTTGTTTCTACTGGTTAAATGCACTTCTAAGTATCAACTAGATACAGTCATGTAGAGGAGAATGGGTGGTTGTTTATTCCATTAAGCCAATATCTGAGCGAGAAACGGTCACTTGTTGCAGTTAACTTCTATGCTTGGTGAACTTGGATTGAATATTCAAGAGGCTCATGCTTTCTCTACCGCTGATGGTTTCTCTCTGGATGTATTCGTTGTTGATGGTTGGTCCCAGGAGGTATAATATCATTTTTTCTGTCTGGATCACATCTTTCAGAACCATCATGTTACTTGTCACTGATATACTTGGTAATTGACTTTGAAAGATATTGACCATTAAATAAATCACTTATGTATTAGGTACTTGACTTGTGACTGATGTATTAAGTAGATGGCTTTATGTCCCTATCATCACTAAGCTGGTTGCTTTATGCACTTTGGAAATACAGGAAACAGAAGGTTTAAAAGATGCATTGAGGAAGGAGATAAGGAAGCTGAAGGTATCTCTTATAGTTTTCTTGTCATAAACTTCATGTGATTCCTTATATACTCTCCATGCCTCATTCTCAATTTCAATTCTGAAAATGCAACTAATGCTATAACATTAGCTCGCTCCAAAACTGAATCTGACGCTGTACTGATGTATTGTTGCTATGGTTTGAATCAATTTTGATAGTTGTCATGTCTCCATATTCCACACTGGCTGCTCTGCAGGATCAACCTTGTTCAAAACAGAAGTCTATTACTTTCTTTGAGCATGACAAATCAACCAACGAGCTGCTACCTGCTTGTGTTGAAATACCTACTGATGGAACTGATGAGTGGGAAATTGACATGAAACAACTCAGGATTGAAAAAAAAGTGGCATGTGGATCATATGGGGAACTGTGAGTTTTCATATTCCAAAGTTCTCTTCTTTTTTTTTTAAACAATGTTAGGAAGTTAACAGATATATATTCTTGATGGCTGTGCAGATTTAGAGGAACCTATTGTAGTCAGGAGGTAGCTATCAAAATTCTCAAGCCTGAGCGTGTAAATGCAGAAATGCTACGAGAGTTTTCTCAGGAAGTGTATATAATGAGGTGTGCCCTCATTTTTGTACAACTAACGTCCATTAAACAAAGTTGAAATTCAGAGACATGCACTAATTTTCTCAGTAGAGGACGGCTCTTACTGAATTTCCTATTTGTAGGAAAGTCCGGCATAAAAATGTTGTCCAGTTTATCGGTGCATGTACACGATCACCAAACCTCTGCATTGTGACGGGTAAGATTTCTGTATGTTGAATAGGAGACTGGTTCCATCTAGATTGTTTTTTTTTCTCTTGGTTGTGTATCTTCATGCATGTTGAGAAAGTTGTTTCAGCAGGACATTGAGGTTTCTATAGGTTCTTGTTTAGTATATACTATATAATACCCTAACATTTCATTTGCTAGTTTTGGATTTTATATGCATTCATGGTCAGCTGATTTTATGCTTTCTGTACCAGAGTTCATGACTCGGGGGAGCCTCTATGATTTTCTTCACAAACACAAAGGCGTTTTTAAAATTCAATCTTTGCTTAAAGTGGCACTTGACGTGGCCAAAGGAATGAACTATCTTCATCAGAACAATATCATTCATAGAGACCTTAAGACTGCTAATCTTCTTATGGACGAACATGAAGTAAGCCACAATCTTTGGCCACTGATCTAGTCCTTCAACATTAATTTGGTCACAGTTTATGTAGTCTTTCCACCTTCCCTCTCCACAAACTTATTTTCATTTCAACAGAACAGAGGTACATGTCTTTAGATTCTACATAATATTGAAACAGGTTGTCAAGGTTGCCGATTTTGGGGTTGCCAGAGTGCAGACTGAGTCAGGGGTCATGACAGCTGAAACAGGGACATACCGATGGATGGCACCAGAGGTATTATACTTCTTTGTCTTGTTTTTTTTTTTTTTTTGGCTTTCCATGCTTTTGACACTAGACTTTGTGAACTCAGGTCATTGAGCACAAACCTTATGATCACAGGGCAGATGTTTTTAGCTACGCAATTGTGCTGTGGGAACTTTTGACTGGCGAAGTAAGATTTTTATTTTTTCTCTCTGGCTTTTGGTAGAAAGTTGCTAAACTCGTTACGTTTAACACCTTTTTTTTCTTTCTGATATATAATGAATGAAAACAGGTCCCATATTCTTACTTGACTCCACTGCAAGCTGCTGTTGGCGTTGTCCAAAAGGTATCCTGTTTATAGGGCTTTACAGTTATTTCTCGTGCTTTGTTGAGAGGCTTTAACACAATGGCTTGTATTATTCTACAGGGACTTCGCCCAAAAATTCCAAAGCAAACACACCCAAAACTGACTGAACTTCTTGAGAAATGTTGGCAGCAAGACCCAGCTCAAAGACCCGATTTTGCAGAAATCATAGAAATGCTTAACATACTAGTCCACGAGGTAATTGCTATATCATTGTATCTCTCCAACCAGTTATACCTATACCAACGCTATTCTGAGCAATAATATGTTGTGAAACCACCAGGTTGGAGAAGATGAGCGCCAAAAGGACAAACATGGTGGTTACTTTTCAGGCCTAAGGAAAGGCCATCGTTGACACTCTCTCGAGTGCCCTGAAACTGTGGTTTGATCGGTTTGATAGAGCTCTACTCACTTTCTCGTTTTCCTTTTGTACAGTCTCTTAGAGCCTCACTCTTTTTGTCCATGTATTATTTTTCTAAAGCAATTTCCTTTTGATACAATGATCACTGCAGAGTTTGAGTTGCATTGCAAGTCAATAAAGTTTAAACCATTCTTTTGAAGATGAAGCAAGTATTATTATTAATATTTGGTCATAAACGATATCATTACAGAAACACTTGGGTTGAGAACATCTACATAAATTATTGATAATTACAGGAGGTGGTTTGGTCATGTCATGTGTGTTTTCACTCTTCTACTGGGAGTTCATTCTCTGTCCAAGCGACGTATCCCCCAGCAATGTCTGTGACCGCCGTGAATCCCTGTAAAAATCGTTTGTTCTAAATCAGGAAACTGTTGTAACTAGTTCTATCACTAAGCTACTTAAATAGAAGTGAATCACACTCACAGCAGTGAGAAGATCAGTTGAAGCCATGATAGACCTTTCTCCGCTCTCACAACCCTACAATTGTAGTTTAGTTATTATGCACCGATCCTCAAAGATGATGTTAAAATAAAAGAGATTGTTCTCATCATGGTTTGCTAATTAAAACGGAAACTTACGATGATGATTTCGTCGTGTTTCCTGAAGTGGGACGAGACCTGTCTTAGAAAACTCGGGTTCTTGACTAATCCTGCAGGGTTTTTGGCTTTTGGTTAGTTTTAAGTTTTCCATTTCAACTGTAACAGAGGAATGTAAAGGTCGGTGATGAATACCTGATCCAACTCTGTACATGTAAGGTACGTTGATGGCTCTAGTCGGATGTCCGATACTGAATTCGTCTGGTGTCCTCACGTCGAGATACTTGTAACCTGCTTGAGCTAACTCACGCGCCACTCTTACGGGTACAGATGTAGGAACTCGAGCTGCCTCTGCTGCAACATTTCCTCTGTTTGTTGTCGTTGCTTTCCTCCTTCAACAAGAACCAAGTTAGTACTCATATAAATATTTAATGATATAACTCATAATTCAAACCTGAGAGAGAGAGAGAGAGAGAGAGAGAGAGAGAGAGAGAGAGAGAGAGAGAGAGAGAGAGAAAGAGAGATTCCGATCGTTGCTCACCATCGGAAGTTTGAGTTTTGAAGATTTGCTACAATAACACTTTTACGTGTTGGTAACTGCCAGTTGAACGATCCACATGTTTGTAGAGGTGGAGAAATAGCCAATGACCAGTTCCCAATTCGTGCCGTTGTGTTTAAAGCCGTAGTTTCCATTTCTTTTCTTTTCTTCTTTTTTTTTCTCTTTAGATGCTTCGAGTCTACTTAAGATACTTCTTCTCTTGCGTTTATAACTTTATATATATACAGACACCAAGGTATTGATGTCGTGTCGCGTCAGCAAGTTTTATGTCCGATCTTCGAGTTCGAGTCTCTATCATTTTACGGATAAATTCAATTCAATTATGTAGCAAAGTCGGTCGATTCCAAAAATGTAATGTAAGCCATGCGTCGACGATGATAATAAGTCCAACTCTGTGCCTCGTGAGTCGTGTTGAAGAGGATAACTTGCTGACTCGGATAAGATAAGACGACCGTAAGGCCCAATCTTAAGGGGCTTATTATGGTAACAAATAGATAATATTTGGGCCTCTTAGGCCCACTATTGAAACAAGCGGCTGAGATAGTGGAAGGAAAGCTGAGGAGAAGAAGTTAACAATGGTGGAATAGAGCGATTGTTTGACGACGACGATGATGGCGACGTTTGTCTCCGTATCGTCTTGCCAGTTTCGTTTTGGCTTCTCTGAGTTTCCACCTCCATCGTTAACTCCTTATCCGAGGCGGTTTAAGGTAAGTTCTAGTCCTGTGTTTCTTCTGTGATGGTAGTGTGAATTAGTGATCGGTCAGTTGAAGTCAGATGTTCTTAATTAGGTCTCTGGCCGGAGATTTCCGGAGATTCAGATCAAATGTTCTTCATCTGAGCCGGAAAATGGTGAGGATTCGGCGCCGTCGCTGTCTTCCTCCTCCTCATCGAGTGAAGTATCTACGACTAACAGTTCGACATACAACTGGTACACCGTACTTGGCGGTATCGGGATGTTAGATACAGCGTATTTGACTTACCTTAAGGTCACTGGCTCTGATGCGTTTTGCCCTATTGGTGGTGGCACTTGTGGAGATGTCCTGAACAGCGATTACGCTGCTGTTTTCGGTATTTCCCTAACGCTTTTACGACTGCAGCGTTTGATTTACGTAGTTATGATTTGGGATTTGCAATAGACTTTCGAGATTGTATGAATATTATGGAGTCCTGAATCTATAGTTTCAGTAATTGACTAAACCTGAAAAATTTGTATGCAGCTTAGTTTTAAATTTGTATCTATGGAGACCTCTCTTGATTAATTGGCTAATTTTGAGGTTCTGGTGGAGTTTTTTCCACTCATATAGTAGGCATGATCAAACACTCGCATGTGATAATCTCTGTGAATCTGTGCTTAAGGCTATATCATTTGGGGGGTTCAGTACTTTAGCATACATAGAACTTTTAAAGTTGAATATTAGGCTTCAACTCTATGTTGTGAAGTATGTAGTGATTTGTCTTTCGTCTTTATCCTCTGCTCCGGCATTATTGACCCTCATTGTCTTGGTGGTTTGATGTGTTTGAAAGCTGAACTCAGTCCAATATTTTACATTTTGCCAGGTGTTCCTCTCCCAGTGATTGGATTTGTTATGTATGGCTTAGTAACCGCTCTAAGTGCAGAGCTTGGGGAAGGGAATCTACCTTTTGGAATTAGTAATACCAATGGGCGTTTCGCGTTATTTGGGACAACGACTGCAATGGCATCTGCTAGTGCATATTTTCTGTATATCCTTAGTACAAAACTCTCAGGATCTTCATGCCTGTATTGTCTAGTGTCTGCTTTCATATCATTCAGTCTATTTTTCCTCTCTTTAAAGGTATCCTTCCTTATATTTCTGTTTCTGTAGAGACTTATTGTATTTTAACTTAAAATAAGTTCTAAAGGTTGGATTATGTTTATGTTCTCTATGTATGTGGTAGGATGTGAAGTTGCAAGAAATAAAGCAAGTCGTAGGATTGCAGATATGCTTGGCAATTATAGTTGTTGCCTCCTTGACTGCTTCGTACAGTACTGCTCAACCAATCCCGTCACGGTAATATAAGTTCATAGTTTTCTATCGGGACTCTGATGGCAATTTTAGTCCTTTGTAACAAGTTGTGAAGAAATTGTTTTGCAAATATGAATGGGTCTTATCAGGTGATATCTTTTAACGTGGATAGTTTTTTTGTTTCACTGCTTCCAGCTCTGGTGACATTGAACTGCCATATTTTAGAACAGAGATCACTTCATCATCGAGCCCTTATGCTATTGCTTTAGCAAAACATCTAAACTCCATTGGAGCCAGAATGTATGGGGCATTCTGGTGCTCTCACTGCTTAGAGCAAAAAGAGGTAGTTCATTTATAAATATGCGTTTGCAAGGAATCAGTTTCGTGCGTTTATAATTATGCGTTTGCAAGGAATCAGCTTCACGCGTTTATAATTATGTTCATGTAAGTTATATATCCATTTATAGATGTTTGGAAGAGAAGCGGCAAAACAACTGAATTATGTGGAATGTTTTCCGGATGGATACAAGAAAGGAACTAAGATACTCAAGGCATGTGCAGATGCAGGGATCGAAGGATTTCCAACATGGATAATAAATGATCAGGTGAGTAAATCCACTGAATCCTTGGTACATTTCATCATCATATGACATTTCTATATTACCACTTTTATTCTTTAGGTCTTAAGCGGAGAAATAGAACTCGCTGAACTAGCGGAGATGTCTGGATTCAGCCTTGATCAGGCAAATGAGGCCAGTCAACTACAGTAAAATATTGTATTGTAGCAGAAAAGAATTAGGTGAATCCGTGAATGTCGTTTGCTTGATCATGATAGCTATAGGGGGGGGGGGGGGGGGGTTGGTTCTAAGTGAACGAATTCATTGTTATTGCCATAGGAGGTTAAGGCTTCATGACATATCTCTTACCCTTCACCAGTGCATCACTATTTGACCATATAAAGATGATAGGCTCCAAACATTGCTAGGTTCTTCTACTCATAATTTGAGAATCTGCAGTTATCTGGTAGTGATGTATCTTATGTGTATCTTATAACCGAGAAGTGAGGTTTATGTAAGAGTCACATGTATTTGTATATCACATATGATGTACGCGTAGATGATTGTATATAATATGGGATACTTAGAAGAATAAGTCCCAAGATTTCCTTCTGAATAGTTTCCTTGCATGTGCCTCTTTGTTTTTTTTTTTTAATATTGTAATGATCCACAAATTTCGGCGTTATTATCCGATTCATATCAAGTAGATTAAAGTTTTATTTTCTAAGATTCCATAAGATAGATAAGATCATCGAGATATTTATTATTTATTATATAAGGTAAGGGAGATAAGCAATGATTTGATTTAGGGTTGCTGAATATATCAGTAATCTCAGATGAGCCAAAATAACGCTTATCTTATCCAATAACATGATGAATCATGTGAGGAGGACTGATGAGAGACGTAACGCTTAAGAGCGCGCGCGGGAAAAGAGTTAATAAAAAAAAAGCAGTAGCCGTTAGATGATGCAGGGGGGGAAAAACGAAGGGACCAGATGAGTTTTGCGTAACGAAGAAAGATCAAAAGAGAGGGCACAAATGGTAATAACCGTGAAGTGTAGGACCCACAAAGAGGTGCGATTGATGATGATAAAAAGGAAGATGCTATAGAATATTCGAAAAATCCCCGTCGTTTCTCACATTAACCCTCCAATTTAATTCACTATTTTTTTTTTTTTATTCTTCCCCCTTTTTAAAACTGATCATCACCTTCTTCTTCACTCTCGCCTCATTTGTTGTTCATCTTTAATTAAAATTCAACTGTGATTTTTACCGACGAAACAAAGATACAGAGAGAGAAGCGATGAGTAGTTCTCAGATTTCAGAGATCGAACAAGAGCAGCTTATCGAAAAGCTTGAGATCTTTAAGATCCATGGCAGAGACAAACGTGGCCGTAAGATCCTTCGTATTATCGGAAAATTCTTTCCAGGTACTCACTCATAACTAATCGGATCTGTTTCTTTCTTTCTCGATTTGAAATCTTCTAATTCGAGTTTTTTTTTTCTTCTTCTCTCAAATCAGCACGATTGCTATCCCTTGATGTGTTAAAGAAGTATCTAGAGGAGAAGATCTTTCCTAGATTAGGTAGAAAACCATTCTCCGTGCTTTACGTTCACACCGGCGTACAGAGGAGCGAGAATTTCCCAGGAATCTCAGCTCTTAGAGCGATCTACGACGCGATTCCAGTTAACGTCAGAGACAATCTCCAGGAGGTTTACTTCCTTCATCCTGGTCTTCAATCACGTCTCTTCCTCGCTACTTGCGGCCGATTCCTATTCTCCGGCGGGTGAGTTAATATTATTATTATAAACTAACCGCCGTGTTTTTTTTTATATTAATTTTTTCTTTTGGTCGCGACTTTTTTTTTTTTACTATTGGACTCGTTTGATGAACTGGTGTGGTGGTTGTTGGTTGTCTACGCTAGGTTGTACGGGAAGCTGAGGTACATAAGCAGAGTTGATTATCTGTGGGAACATGTGAGGAGGAACGAGATTGAGATGCCGGAGTTTGTCTACGATCACGATGATGATTTAGAGTACCGTCCGATGATGGATTACGGTCAAGAGAGTGATCACGCGAGGGTTTTCGCTGGAGCCGCCGTTGATTCATCAGTCTCTAGTTTCTCCATGAGGTGTATCTCATAGCCTTAAAAGGTTTTTGGAAAAAAAACATCCACTAGATCTCGGATCGTAACTTATAAATATAATAATATACGATTAAAAGGAAATTTACCAAAAAAAAAAAAAGTAGTTATGCTTTTATAGAAATTAGTGAGCGTTTTTTACGGAAAAACAAAAGAAAGCAGTTGGCGTTTTGGATAGGGAAAGAGTGGAGAATCTTTAGATTTTTTCTTCTTTTTTTTTTGTCTTAATTAAGCTCTTTTTAATATTAAATTTGTAGATCTTTTTCTTTAGTGGTGGTGGTAGTTGTCACTTGTGAGTTATTTATATGTGCTAATTGTATATTGGGATGTCATATGCGTGTGTAATACGTCGTCCTTCTGTTAAATGTTAAAAGAGAAAGGAAAGAAAAATAGCCAATTTATTTACACAGCAAATGTCAAGTTTAATAATGCGAATGAAATACTTGTCACAAATCGGGTAGAACACTAATTATTGTATATGTTACGACTTTAAGAGACATTGGGGCCAATGCTAATAGCTAAACTACAAAAAGAAAAATGAAAAACCGTTGTTGGCTAGTGAACAGATATCCTGATGTGTTTAGCTACACTATTTATTATTGAAGCTTCATTATCTTTGCCGGTTTCATGTCATCAAAACCTTCAGAAGATTTATCTGCCGATGTGTTTAGCTTCATTTTCCTCCTGTTGACGAACTCTGAGAATGACGGAACATGTGGAAGATTTATAGGCGAACGGCTTGGACTCACCACTAGCTCTTGTGTCGTTTCATCAACATGTGACTCGGACGTGTTAATCTTGCCATCATCTTCTTCCTCTATGTTCTCAGCATGTTCTACCAGTAACGGCTCTTTTCTTGTTTCTTCTCTTCCACCTGAACTGACCACTGAGCTAAGTCGGGTCATTAGGTCGTCTCTGCTTGCGGTTCCTAACCATCTAACAGTACTAGCTATCTGCGAGTAGTAAAACGATTTCCCTGCTTTGCTATATTTTCTATAGCATTCGTTTTCAAGAAACTCGCATGCTTTTTTGGAATCAATCCTGCAAAATTAATTTCGAGGTTCCAATTAATGAGATAAGAGACTGCTGACCCATAAGCTTCTTAAACTAAAAACATTGGAGAGGATTCGAGAGATTTTTACTCCTTAACACTGGCGAGCTGCTGAAGTACTCGTGTCAACTCATCCAAGAGTCTCTGCTTGCTGGATTCCCTTAGTACTTCAGATATTGCGTTCTTCTCCGATTTTTTTACCTGCAAACGGTTCCAATAGGCTTTGCTAAGTTAAACTGGAAGAATGATCTCAACTTCTGTTTCTAAAGACGATAAAGTGAAATTGTTACCAAACCTGTTTGTTCCTTTCGTAGTACTTTTCCTCAGCTTGCTCTAGTAAAACCAGTTTCTCGTCAAGTCCCAATTTTTTTGATAGTTTAGGTCCTGCTAGGCTCTTGGCAGCCTCATTGGCATCTGGATGTAGATGAATCAACATGTGAGATAGACATTTAAAAGCTACAAGAAGTTTAATCGAAAAGATTGGATATGCATGCGCTTATATATCAAGCAAGTGAGTTACCATCAGAATCTGAAATTTCCTCATCGGAATTGCTTCCATCTTCATTACGATTCCAAAACTCAGAGTACTGTCCCTCATTGGTCACTTTGTTCGAGCTTGCAAAACAAAGGGCACAGAGTTCAGTTAGACTTTGTATATACCTTGCGACGCATATTTAGATGCGGTTAAAGGCAAAACCTGGTGATGAAAATTCGAGAAGGATTGTGTCTTCGAGAGGCAGTGGTCATGAGCTCCTCCAAGGAATGAGCAACTTGATTTGGATGCTTACATGCATCACACGTTTTTTTGCATTGCTGCGCAGGAAACTGCTTGCAACAAGAAAATTAGCAGCTTACCTTAATAGAGCGTTCAGGGGTTTGATTGAATCAGTAAAATACAAGTCACACCTCTTCACCAAAGCTCTCTAGAATCTTTTTTCTTCGGCATCCAGAACCTTCGCAGTATTTCACAATCTAAATACATGCAGCATGAATAAGAATAAGTTTCAACTGAAATACACAGAAGCTGAAAGAACCAAGAAATCATTAACCTGTTCAAAGTCAGATGTAGGCTTCTTAGAGGATTGGGATTTTTTGTTCTCCGAATTCCGTAGCAGAAATTCCTAGCAAAGATTGGTAAACTAAGTTAAGAAACTCACAATATGAAAACTGTGAAGCCAAAAACTGTCATAAGCAGATTAATCTTACCATTTTCTTTCTGTCATCTACACCATAATATAGTACACTTCTCGAGGGTAATTGATCCCGACCTGCTCTACCAGACTCTTGATAGAAAGATTCCATTGATTTTGGAATGTTAAAATGACAAACCATTCTGACGTCCTTCTTATCTATACCCTAAAAAGTCAGTAGTCTGATCATGCTACAGGACATAAGAAATAAAAAATGAGAGATGCAAAATGAGAAAGAATCTTCGTTTACCATTCTGTAGAAAAACCAATAGAGCGTTTACCATGCGCCCCAAGAGCTCCCAAACATAATAAGACGCAAATACGATGATCACAATAAACCCAGGACTCAAATGCAAGGTAGTTCACAGGAGTAATTCATACCCGAAAGCCACTGTGGCAACAATAACTTGCTTCTTTGAGGACAGCCAATCATCTAATACAGTACTCCTCAGTTTGCTATTGAGTCCTGCATGATAGGCTGCAAACATATTGATAAGAAAATGTCATCGCTTGTCGCTCAATATTGAAGCAGATAAAGGTAGATGAGACGGTTTCTTTACCAGCAGAAGAGATCCCAATACTGGTGAGATGAACAGACAAGTCATCACAAGTCGTACGCTCAAGGCAATAGATAATTGCACAAATACTTCCACAAGACTTGAGCAAGTTGCCCAGATCAGTATATGCATTATCTATGAGATCTTTATACCGAACTGCACCAACAAAAATTTGTTTAGATGATAGATAGGAAAGCATTACTTGAAAATCCATTGTAATTAAAGATTTGTTTAGATGATAGGAAAACATTACTTGTAATTAAAGATTCTCAAACAGAACAATATTGGGAATACCTCATACTAACAATTTACAGAGAGAAATATCATACACAAATTAATAGGTCAAAGGGAAACCTTCATAGAAGATATTTGGGCGATTGAAAGAAGACTTGAGGACCAAAGGATTCCGCAAACTCAAGGAGTCGATAACATCCTTTTGTACCCTAGCAAAAAAAATTGCTGTTGAGAACAGATCTACAATCAACAAACATGTTCTTATTATATTGCACTGGAAAAGAAAATCACTTAGGAGCAGCAGTAGCAGTTAGGGCCAACACTGGAACATCTGCCAAAGAGTCTCTCAAGGTTGAAAGTTGACGATAACTAGGTCTGTAATATGACAAAACAAGTTAGACTATAGTAAGAGGCCACGGACAAGAATGCTTACACAATCACCAATAATAAACCTGAAGTCGTGGCCCCATGATGAGATGCAATGTGCCTGAAATATACATAAAACACTCGAGAAAATTAAAACCGGCATTCAAGTTCAACACGTTATGCTTTCCTGCTTACTCTTGTATAGGCATTCCAAGGTCCTTACCTCGTCTATAGCTATAAGATTTAGTAAACCCCTAGAATGGAGTTTTCTCAGCTTCAACATAAATCCTTTCGTCGCGATCAATTCTGGAGTAACATAGAGCAATCTTACTGAGGGTTTTCCAGAATCAAGGTCTTCATGTATCTAAAAACAAAATTCAAGAAACACATCCAAGGACAAAACAAAGCTTAGAATTAAGTTCCATCTATATACACACAGACGAAGAACACACACAATAGTCAAATCACCTTGTTCCTAACAAGTGTAGCTTGGGTGGAAGAGAGATACTCAGCAGCAATACCTTTCTCCTTCAGAGCCATTACTTGATTTTCCTTTTAGCAAAAGAGAAACAAAGAATGGTCCTTCAAAATCCGTTAACATGAAAACTTTAAAGGAGATAGAACACCAAAATAAGGAACAAAGCCACTTACCATCAAAGCTGAGAGAAGGTAAACACAAGAGAAACAAAATACAAAGTTAGAGACACCAATCAAAACACACACAGATTCTCCAATTCATGAATCAGAAAAAAATAAAAAAAAATTACCAATCAATGGAGAGACAACAAGGACGATTCCAGGTTTAGCTAATGCAGGTATCTGATAACAAATCGATTTCCCTCCTCCCGTCGGCATCAAACAAAAGCAATCTCTTCCTGATTGTTAACAATGACATTACAGTAGCGAAACAATTTCAAACGAATCGTTCAAGAGTAAAGGCGAAAAAAAAGGTCATGTGTGTGTTGTTATATAACACATACCAGATACAACAGCTTGAATAGCCTCCAATTGCTTCCCTCTGAAATCCGCATGACCAAAATGCCATCTCAAAAGCTTCACCAATGCTTCTTTCCCGGCTACATTCTTATCGGAGCGCTGCACATTCTGTACCGGCAACGGCGATTTCTTCATATCTCTGATCAACTCTTCAACAGCCTCGATGAAAACTAACAAATATCTGGAGACACTTATTCAGATTCTAGTGCTTGTGATGGTTTCATTCGTCGATTCTGGGAAAGTTTTCGCAGAATCTGTCGACGCTTCCTCAAGACGCTGAGGAAAGTGAAGAAGGAGATTGGTAATATATAAGAAACGATGTCGTTTTTCAAACCGCGTACTTGAATCGGACGATAACCAAACCAAACCAAATAATCTCAACTTAACCATAATTTTGTTACCCTGTCAGCAATAAACGAAATCAATCCCCCCCCCCCCCCCCCCCAAACCATTGTTTGCTGTGCAATCGTGATTCCGGTTTTACTCAACGGCTGAACGACAACAGGGGCGGATCTACGTGGTTCTTAGGTGGGGCACGTGCCCCATGCTAAATTATAAAAGTTTCTAATGGACATTGATGTTATGTGTTTTCCTAGCTCATTTAGCATAAGTGTGTCACATGCACCATCTTGTGAGGAGTTTGATGCTTTCTATAGTTTTTTTTTGTTGTATTCTTATTTTCCTTTTTCCATGGCCACATATTTTTTAATTATTTTTTTATGTTTAGTTCCATAGTCTTTCAGTCTTATTTATTTCCTTTCTTACTTGTAATTAATTTTTAACAAAATTTGAATCTTCCTTTTCTACTATTAACTATATTTACATTTAAATTTAAAAATATTTGCAAACTTAGTATACAATATTATAGTTATGTTACTTTATCTAATCTATTTAGAGTTTAAATTTGTGTGAAATATAATTATTATTTTAAATATATCTAATTTGCAATTATATATACATTTAGAAATCAAATAAAAATATAATTTAAATTACTATAAATGGAAAGTCATATTTAATATATTTTTATTTGAATTTAATATCATAGTGTTGACAAAAATTTTTTTAATATTAAGTAATAATAAATGATTTGTGCCTCATACAAATAAATTTTCTGGATCCGCCACTGAACGGCAATATATAATGTGTTTGGAAAATAATGGCGTATCATATAGTCTAGTTTGTACCAGCAGAGTCACAATCCAAATTCAAATATGATACGTAGTAATGTTAAACATTGCATGTATTCCCTATAAACGACTACAAAGTCTACAACCTAACTATTCTTCTGATTACGAGAACAATTTACCCAATACCATGACATGAACATGACACTGATCATGACAGACTAAGGTAACAAAATAAAATAAAAGATACAACTAAAGAAAACTCGATGAAGAGACGGAGAAACCAGATGGAAAGGACAAAAGGCGATTCCTCATATATAGTCCGATCGATAGCAAGACGGAGACTATATATATATGAGAGTTGTTAAAAGAAAAAGAATTGTGCATGACACTTGTTACATCGTTTTGAACTGTTATCAACAAGGAGTCGAAACCTCATGAGAAACTTGAAGGATTCTCTAATCGGTGCACCCCAAAACACTAAAAATGGTCTCAAAGTCTGCAAATTCCGATTTGTCCTTTGCAAATTTTCTATTTACTCAGAAAAGTTTAAGTAACAAGCAAAATCAGACAATGTGAAAAGAAAAATAGGTAACCAAAAAAAAAAAAGTGACAAACAAAATCAGAATCTGAAAAACAATTTTTACTCTAATGGACAAAGACAAAAGATTAAAAACTGATCATAAGTAAAATATTCTCAAACAAAAGAAGGATTAAGCATCTGAAAACAACTATGAGAAGAAGAAGAAGAATCATCAGCCATTTTAGTAATACTACCATCACCAAGCTTGAACACTTTAACATCGCCCTTTTTATCTTCCTTGTCTATAAAATAGATGGAATTCTCCAAACATCCATAATACTCTCTAGCCAAGACAGAGAAACAGCTATCCGTAGCCATCACAAAAGCTTCATCTCCCAAAGACTTCACCTCAACCCATTTAACATTTTCCACGTCCATCTTATAAACCTTAAAACCAGAGGTCCTTTCTAACTTAACTCCCTTTACGGTAAATTTCTTACAGAAACGATGAACAATGCATAGGTCTCCACAATACTCCACCAGCCTCTTGTCTTTGCAGTCATCGACCTCGTAGTATTCCAGTGGAGTTGATGGTCCGTATTGAAATATGTTGAGCTCAGATAAACTAATCCACCAAATTGCGCCTTTCCAGTCCAAGGCATAAAGATGACCTTTGTGAAATAGTATATCCGAGAAATTTTCAACTTCTTCATCCACGATTCTTGTCCAAGGTTTCTTACATTCGTTACTATTGCACCACCAGATTTCCTTGTTGCAATTAACTACGAAAACCAGATCCCCTACCAGGACAACTCTAGCAAAATTATATGATGATACGCTTCTCGAACCATACTCGTATAGAACGTCATAGAATTGATGAATCTCTGAAACCGTGAACTTCAAAAGGTCGAGGGTTTTGCCAGAAGGGGAGTCGATGGAGTTACGAGAGAGAGGAGAAAGGAGTTTCGATTTAGAGGAGACACCATAGATACCTCGGGTTTTGATAAGCCATCCTTTGTCCGGACATGACGAGATAATCACACGACAGAGAGCTGCGGGACAGAGAATACACCTTCTAGTATCGTAGGACGAAAGACGGCGTCTACGGTTGCGATTTATGTGGTTGCGAAAACGCTTTTTGTTCGTCACCACAGATGAACGCCATGTTTTGCAGATGCTACGGAATCGTAGAAGCTCGACTTTGGAGAAGAGACCGTTGGCTATATAGTCAAGGAGGTCTCCGGGTAAATCAGACCACTCGATGACTTTACTCATCTCTGTTTGGTTTGCTGAAACCCTAACATTGGAAATCATCTGAAGAATCTATGGACAAATCGAAGAGTAGATATGTTTGTATATATAACATATATATATATATATATATATATATATATATACATATTCTAAAGAATCTGGTAAACAATATATTTCACTTTTTGTTGGTCAACAAAAATATATATTAACTTTTTTATATGGAAGTTGTTTACTATTATTTCCTATTTTCATTGAATGAGTTAATTAATTTCTTTTAAAATTTTAATTTGATTCCCTATTACAATTAATTTTTCACTTTTTGACTTGACCAATATTAAAATTTTGGATATCAATGACAAAAATAGGCCAATATTTCTTGCTTCTTAATAAAAGTTATTTTTTTTCTACTACACAGACTACAATACACTGTTTGGCCTATTTTTATTAATAAATTATATATGACATTAAATAAAATAAAATTATATTTCTATTCAGCAAGTTTGATGCAATGCATAAATGTATTAAACTATCATGATTTTATATCATACATCCAATTCCAACCATGAAAAAGAAGAGTGCTATTTCAAAAACTTATTTCCTTATTTTGATACATGAAATTTTTGGGCTAATTTGTTATTTTACGTGTTTTAGATTTTTACTTAGTTTATCAAATTAGTCCAATTAAAATTTATATGTCGCCAGCTAAACTGATACCGGTGGACATCATGCAGGAGGAGTAACTGTAACGGTTTGCAATAAGATTGATGAGTTCTTCAGGTAAATCAGACCACTCACTTTTATCCATCTTTGAGTAATCGACGGGTTCTTTCTGTGTTATAATTACTTGTCAAAGAAACAACTTCAAACACAGAGAGCTCCTAATATTGAAACTTGAAAATACATGCACAATAAGTAGTTATGTATCCTAACGTAGAGAAAAAGATAACACCGAATCTGATGGGATGTTTACCTAATTTAATTTATAAAGATTAATGAATTAATGTCAATAACTGTTTAGCATATAATTTGGATTTCTGAAAAGCCACTTTCCAGTTCAGATTTTATGTAACGGTTTAACTATATTTTCTGACAAGATCACAACAAAACCGAACCGTTATTCGGTAAGTACTAAGTAGTAAATAGAAAATGTGTCTTCGTTCTTTTTCATACACAAAAAATGAACACATTGCAGTAGTGGAAGTTTCGGCTTCAGATCAACGGGCCTTTACTGTGTCTGATTGCTTCAAAACGTGCAGCCAACATATCATAGTCAGGTAGTTTTGGGTGAACATGGTGACCGCTTGAGTCCCGTCTGGACTCATTGGACTGAAGAGCCTGAGGCGGTGCTCGGTTTGGTGGGAGAGAAGATACACGAGCATGTGGTGGTTCTTCTGGCTCTGTCTCTTCCTCGTAGTAGTCTGACTCATCAAACTTGATCTCAGAAGTTGCAGGAGGAGGAGGAGTAGGAGGTGATGGAGAGCTGTAGCTGTGTCTCCTCCTCATTGTTTCCTTTGCTTCTGCTTCGGTCTTGGTATAGTCTTCCTCGTATTCAGATTCATTAACAACCGGGTTGTTGTAGCTGTATCTTCTACCGATGCCTCTGTTTTCTGCACTAGGTTTTGCGTAATATGAACTTGTTTCGGAGTCTCGTGATTGTCTCCTTGAACCTGGATGATGATGATCCATGTACTGTGAATCCTTCTGATATGTTGAATGATCGGAAGATACAGAGAACTCCTTGGTGCTGTCTCTTCTGGTAGCTAATAAGGAGGCTACTTGTGCTGCTGCAACTGCCTGTTTGGCTAATTCTGTAGCTGCTTCCGCTGCTGACTCAGTGTCATGATAATGCGTGTTGATGCTCGTGCTACTACTCGATCTGACAAGCAAAACAATAAGAAGACTTCATATTTTTTCTGATCCCATACTAAGTCATCGACATTTTTGAACCAATAGCAGCAATGCACATGCATACCTGGGGACTGCTTTGGCACGATCAGTAGGCTCGTTGCTAGCTGCACGATTAACCGGTAAGCTTGAGGCGCTTACAAACTTACGTGGCCCGTCCTGTTAATACAAGAAGTTCAAAGCTTTTAAGATGCTGATTTTGAAAAAAAAAACAGAGAGGAAGTAAAGAGGGAGATTAAGAGAGACATACAATGCTTTCTTCTTCAGGTTTGAGAAGTTCTTGTTCTGTCTCTGTAGTGTCCCAATCAACCTGGAATTCCTTTGCAATTTCCTTCATGATTTTCAGTTTGTATTCTCCACCCGGGTTTCTAACCGAAAGCTTATCAATCAACTACAAATGCAACAAGAGAGAAAATACAAAGTTCAAGATATATCATGTTGCATCTGAATATGAACCAGAAAGAAAGAAACATGAATGATTTAGTTACCATCCGGTTAACGCCGCAGCTAGGACGCAAATCAGTAGCCGCAGATACAAAATCTTTCCCATATTTCTTCTCAAAAATGTCTCTGAGATCTCCAAGCTCAGGGATCTCAGAGCATCTAGGCGCAGCGAAAATCAAACTAGCAATACCTTCCTTAAGATCCACAGGACATTGCCTAAAAAAAAAAGTCAAACAACATATAAGAACCCAAAACTGAAGTCAAGTAAAGAGATTATTGAAAACTAATAATAGCTATGAACATACTTTTGCTTGGTGATGATAGTGAGTCGAGAAACAATAAGTTCACAGAAAAGCTCGATGAGTTCGTTAGCTGCCTGAATGTTCTGTTCCCTTATCACATGCTCAACCTGTCACAAAGGTAACATTCTTTCATCGAACTGAATGAAATTGCAAGAAAATTTCTTTAGAAAAAAAGTGAAGCAGGAAAGTGAAGTATACTCTGATTCGAGCAGTGGCATCTTGACCGGATTGAAGAAGAACAGCGATGTCACGCCTCATCTGCTTCACCACAACTTGTCTCTTGTTCCTCAGTAGCTTAATCCGAGCCACAGCCATTTTCGCCGCCGTTTTGCTTTTTCCCCAATCAAAATCCAACAAAAAAACACATACTTTTCATCAGATGCTTAATCTTAAAAAACCCAGATCGGAAATTTCTCAAACGCAGATCAAAATTCAACCTTTCTCCTATAAACTTAAGAAACTAAGAATGCCCAGATCGAAGCTCGAGATAAGAAGTGCCACCACACTAAAAAGACCCTAACTTTTCCATTATTTCTTGAGCAGCGAACCAGATTGGAGGAAAATTACGAATCTAAGAAACATTAAATCGATAAAGATGATGAGTAGAGTACCATACCATTTAGAGGAGTTAAAGCCACGACGGAAGAGAGAAAGACTAAACTTCATGAGCTTCTTGGTCTGCGCAGAGGCTACTTCGGCCGCCGTCATTATCTTCTCACCACCGCGTCTCTGCCACAGAAATAAGAAAATAGATGTTGAACAAGGACGCTACTGTGAGTGTGTAAGTAGTAACGGTCCGCTGAAATTAGTAAAGTAACGCTCTTTTTGGTCCCACAAGAACACACCGACTTAATTAGCTGGACTCGGGACAAATTGTGACCATGTCAAAAATATAGCCGTTGTATCATAGACACGTTGCCAAACCCAACGAGCATCCGTGGCTTGTTGATTAACATGTGTGATTCATTGATTCTAAATGGGCTTGGGCTGTAATAGGCTGGATTTTAGTCATGGGCTTTTACTGAGTCAAACTTATTCTGTGTAGTGTGTGTATAGTCAATTTTTTTTGAGTCAAACTTATTATCTACCATATTTAAGAGTTTCTATTCTTATCATTTATTTTTTAAACAATTCATCTTTTAAAAAATTATTTTTCTATTCTTGTTCATAAATATGGTTGACGCAGAATCTTTCATATTTAATTTTACTAAAATAGCACACTTTCTCTATTCTATATAAACTTTATACATTGTTTCAGATATTGTCATATTCTTCATCAACTCTTCCTAGTTTTACAAGCTTATCAAAAGAAAAAACAAAACATATTTATATGACGATGGGAAAATCTTCATCAAAGGCTGCTTTCATCATCTTTTTAGCTTTTCTTGGTAAATTCAATTTTTTTTATATAATATGGTATTAAAGAATTATGTTGTGTTACTAATGTTTTATTATACACTTTGTTTTTGTGTTGCAGTGATGATATCCGTAACAGTAGAGATCGTTGAGGCGAAACGTCTCTTACTTGATAGGTTTGAACGTTGTACGCCACCATGCAAAGAATTATGTTTTGGTACAGGCTGCAACTGCGTATGTGAATAATGTGATCCAGGTTTCAAAGTAAACGACGTACATTGTAATCGCAACTGAATTAAAAATAAAATATTGTTTGGTATGGTTGTCTATTTAAATTTTTATTGAGAATTGTGTAAATAAAATTTTTTAAAAAATGTTTTTATTTGAGAATTGTGTAAATCAAACTAAGAAAAATACGTACCTTTAGCCTCTGGATTTCATTTTCTTCGGTTAAAAAAATAAAATATTTATCTACTATTTTAAAAAAATATGAAACAATAATATACTAATTGAACATGCAAAAGTCCTCATAGTAAATAGTTAATATATCCACAAAAAATGGTGACATTTGATTAATTAATTATTATTGCAACTCTCGCATATGTAAATTGCTTTTTACGAAATAATACTAATAATCAGTAATTATCCTATTTTAAACATTAACACTAGTGATTCTGCATTCATTTATATTTCTTCACATTTCTCGTTTTAGGCAGTAACAGATATTTATAATCTAGTCTTTTTCTCATAACCATAATAAGTGCCTAAACTTTATACAAGAGATGTTCGCACCCTGAACGAGTTACAAACTTATACAACAAACACACATCCTCTAAAACATGGACGAATGTCTAAACTCTCTCCAAAAAAAAAAAAAAAAACAAACCAAGACAGGAGAACCAATTGACCTGGTCAAGAGCAAATAAAATATTTTCGAATCTGAACCGTTTTTGAATTATACGGAGAGGATGTTAAGAAGAGAGACTCTAGCGTAACACAAAACAAGTCATTACACACTCGTCTCTTGCCTCATTCTAACCAAAGCATTCGTCTCTTGATCATCACCATCAGACCAAACACTCTCCAAAGACGCGTCTGTCTCTCTTTCATCATTAATTATCATATATTTCTGGATCTCCCTCTTGATATCTTTCCTCGACGCCATGTAAACATCTACGTCACTCTCAAGGCTAAACTTACAACGCCATGTAAAAAAACTGACGATGTCAAAATTTAGACGCTGTATCATAGACACGTTGCCAAACCTAACGAGCATCCCAAGCAAAAGCATCCCTAAGCAGTGAAAAAAGTTTCAATAGCACCGTGGCTTGTTGATTCACTATTCATCGATTCAATAATGGGGTTGGGCTGTAAAATAGGCTGGATTCTAGTTTGAGTCAAATATTTTTTGAGTCAAACTTATTATCTAACCACCATATTAGGAGATTTTATCTTATGTTATTCAAACATATCATTATCAAAAATCTTTGATATTATTAATTTTACTAAAATAGCACACTTTCTCTATCCTATATAAATGTTAACATTATAACAATATCTTCTTCACTTTTTCTAGTTCTACAAGCTTATCAAAAAAAAAACAAAACAGATTGACATGACGATGGGAAAATCTTCATCGAAGGCTGCTTTCATTATCCTTTTAGCTTTTATTGGTAAATTCAATGTTTTTATATAACATGGTATTAAAGAATTATATTACGTTATTAATGTTTAATATACACTTTTTGTGTTGTAGTGATGATATCCGTAACAGTTGAAAACGCTGAGGCGAAACGTCTCTTACTTGAAGAAACTCCTCTAGACTTATTACATCATGAAACTTCTTCACTGACGATTAAGCCACTTGGTAGGTTTGAACGTTGTACGCCACCATGCAAAGAATTATGTTTTGGTACAGGCTGCTACTGCGTTTGTGAACAATGTGATCCATGTCTACATTGTAATCGCAACTGAATTAAAAATAAAATATTATTTCTGTTTGGTATTGTTGTCTACTTAAGTTTGTATGTGAGAATTGTGTGAATCAAACTAAGAAAAATATGTTCTTTGGAAGTACCACCACCGTAGGCTTTTACTCCCATATTTAGAGTTTAATTCTTATATCTCTTCACATTTATTGTTTTACGGAGTAAAATTATACTCCCTCCGTTTCATAATATAGGATGTTTTAGAAGTTTTTATTTGTTTCATAATATAAGATGTTTTCAACTTTTTAAGTAATTTTTAGATTACTGTTCTATTTTTTATTATTTATTTTATGCAGTCTTGTTTATGATTGGTTGAACTTTTTTTAAAATAATTATTTTTTAATCTGCATGCTTTCACTCAAAACATCTTATATTTTAAAACAGAGAGAATATATATTTATAGTCTAGCTAGTACTTTTCTCATATAATTATAATAAGTGCATGAACTTTATACAAGAGAAGAGATGTTCGCACCTGAATGAGTTACAAACTAATACAATAAGTCAACAAACACACATCCTCTAAAACATGGACGCATGTTTAAACTCTCTAAAAAAAAGAACCAAACCAAGATTTGAAAACCAATCGCCCTGGTCAAGAGCAAAAAAAAATAAAAAATCGAATCTGATCCGTTTTAAATTACACGGAGAGGATGTTAAGAAGAGAGACTTTAGCAGGAGAAGACAGAGCGTAACACAAATAAGTCATCACTCTCGTCTCTTGTGGTGATGATGATTCTTTCTTTAAACCTTTCGGCGACGACTAGCAGGAGAAGACACAGAGCGTAACACAAAAAATGTCATGTAAAGAAATGACGATGTTAAAATATATCCGTTGTATAATAGACTCGTTGCCAAACCCAACGAGCATCCCAAGAAAAGCATCCTAATCGGTGAAAAGTTTCATAGCACCATGGCTTGTTAATCGACATTTTGTGATGCATTGATTATATAATGAAATGGGCTTGGGCTGTAATAGGCTGGATTTTTTCATGGGCTTCTATTTATTAAAACCAGTTGAATATATTTTGAAGGTCTCATCATGTTAAGATAATAAATCTTAGGTAATAATAAGTAGAAAGATTTGACAATTTGATTATCTACCATATTGGAATATTCTATCTTATCTAATCCAAAATCACATTGGCATAAAATCTTTGATATTATTTTACGAAAATAGCACACTTTCTCCTATAAAATGGTAATACATTGTCCAACTCCAAAATATATCAGAAATTGTTATCTTCACCAATTCTTTCTAGTTCCAAAGGCTATCCAAAAAAAAAAACAGATTTTCGTAACTATGGAAAAAATTTCAGCCAAAACTGCTTTCATCATCCTTTTAGCTTTTACCGATAAATTCAATGTTTTATATAATATGGTATTAAAGAATTTAATTTGTGTTACTAATGGTTTATTATACATTTTTTTTTGTGTTATAGTGATGATATATGTAATTGTTGAGATCGTTGAGGCAAAACGTCTCTTATTTAAAGAAACTTTTCTGCACTTATTGCAACGGGAAGTTTCACTACCAGTTATTAAGCCACTTATTGCTAGTTTTTGTACGCCAGATTGCAAACCATTATGTTTTGCTACAGCCTGCCATTGCGTATGTCCTCCAGGTCAAAAATAAGTGTTTGGTATAGTTGCTTCGTTAATTTTATGTGAGAATTGTGAATCAAACTAATAAAAATATGTTCGTGGATGTACCGCCACCTTATGTTCAGCTTCACTCCCATTTTTATTAGCCACTGAATTTCATTTTCATTGGTTCGAGAAATCAAAATATTTATCAATAAAAATGACACAAGAGATAATAAGAAAAGAGATGTAGAAGAAGGAGACTAATTTGTGAGTGTGTAACGGTCCGCTGAAATTAGTACAGTAACGCTCGCTTAGGTCCCACAAGAACACACCGACTGAATTAGCTGGACTCGGGAGAAATTGTGACCATGTCAAAATATAGCCGTTGTGTCATAGACACGTTGCCAAACCCAACGAGCATCCCAAGCAACAACATCCTAAGCAGTGAAAAGTTTCAATGGCACCGTGGCTTGTCTATTTCAATGCGTGCGTGATTGTGATTCATTGATTCACCAATGGGCTTGGGCAATATTACATTTTTACGAAATAATAATAATCAGTAATTATCCTATTTTAAATGTTAAAATTAGTGATTCTGCATCCATATTCATCGTTGTAAGCGGTAAAATTATAGATTTTTTATAGTCTAGATCTAGTACATAAACTTTACAAGAGATGTTCACACCTGAACGGAGTTACAAACTTATACAACAAACACACATCCTCTAAAACGTGGACGCATGTTTAAACTCTCTCAACATACAAGAGAAAAGAAAAAAAAAACAAACCAAGATTTTAAAACCAATGAACCCGGTCAAGAGCAAGAAATTCGAATCTGATCCATTTTGGATTAAGTGGAGAGGATGTTAAGAAGAGAGACTCTAGCTTGTATCATTACCTTGAACAATCCTTCAAGTCCCTCTTCAAGCTCTTCCATGGCTGCCTCTACACCTTCGGATCTAACCAATGCGCATTGAATCTTCTCACATACTTCTTCGCTAACTTTTTTCTCCTCGTCCTGATCTTCCTTTGTTGTCATGACAACGAGCTTCCCAAGCTCAGATTCCATTGCTTCAAGCTCAAGACAAGAAAACCCCTTCTCAAGATCTCTTCTCTCCTGGTGATGATGATCTATTCCTTTCTTCACAAGCTTCATAACAATCCCCCAACCTTTGTGGTGATGATGATTCTTAGTCGTTAGCCCTTTAGGCGACGACAAGAACGACAAGACCGAACGTAACACAAAACAAGTCATCACACTCGTCTCTTGCATCACTCTAACTAAAGCACTCGTCTCTTGATCATCACCATCGCACCAAACACTCTCCAAAGACGCGTCTGTCTCTTTCGACATTACCATATACTTCTTGAGTTCCTTCTTGATCTCTTTCCTCGACGCCATGTAAGCATCCGCGTCACTCTCGAGGCTAAACTCACCTCCTTTCTTGCTCCTTCTCAAAGCCGACTGAAGCTCAACAACACTCTTCTTGATCTTCGATGTCGCGTCCTTAGCTCCACCACAAACCTCCAAGTACTTCAGAGACGCTTCAAGAAGCTCATCCATCAAACCATCACCATTAAGAAGAGCTTGCTGAGTTTCAGAAGAAGATTTGAAGAGATCTTCACTTAAACATCTGTAAAGGTCGGTGAGACCAGAGAGACCGTCACGGACCATCGTCCTCGAGTCCAACGAAGACGACCCCAAAGCTCTAATCTTGGAGACCACTTCTTGAATCCTCCTAACACTAGGATGAGACCTAACTGGTAAACTAACACATCTAGATTTGTTGTATGCTTTGTGGAGCCTCGGAGACAATGAGGACATATACATCTCACCTCAGGTAATGATGATGAAAATGAGTTATTCGAGTCGAGTTGTGCTCTATTCGGTTCTTTCACTCTAGGGTTTATATTAAAAAGATACACATAACGACATAAGTGTACATAAATGTCAATGAGTAGGGCCCTAGCTTAGCTAAGACGTGAAGACCATGTGGAGTGAGTGTGGGTACTTCACTAAGGAAGAACAGAACACGTAAGGCTCAATAAATGCTATGTCGTTTGAATATTGAGTTAAATCGTTGTCGAAGTTCGATGTTTCGGTTTCGGTTACTAAAACCAAAACCTTTTTCACACCTCTTTTCATGCACCAAAGCCACCGCCCATTTACAATTCTTTAACATTATAATTATTTCTAGTCTCGTTGGATTTTGTTTCTTTTGGAGGTTACAAATGCAATGCACTATTTTTTTAATGTGTGGGTACCTCGTTCAATTCAATTCAAGATCTTTGGAAGATTTTGTTACATTGTTAACAAAAACTCCATGGGATATGATATGATATTGTATGTGTAATGCACGGATGATGTGGTCCTATATGCAAGAGACGATACCTCCCTTAAATAACACCGTCACACGTCAGCAATTATGCTACCATGAATTTCGGAAAGTATAAAATCAGGTTTGTGATCTTTTCGCTTTAAGGACTAATAATTTATGAAAATTTTGAATATACCGTCTGGCATCAGTCAAAGCACTTTTGAATGAGTGATTCTGTTACCAGATTTTAAAATGCAAATTTGCGGAAGTGACTAAATTAATTATAATTATTCATTTTTATTACAAAAAATTTCTATAACTGATTTGATGGAACGGCTAAAATATTCGAAAGTGTGCAAGTATAGTTGTGTTAAGGTTTCTCGTAAAGTCTCGTAATAGTTAAATTGGATGAGCGAGTTGGGTTAAGACGGTTTCAGATGTTGGTTAATTAGGTGATTTTAAATTGGTTTATGGTTTTAATTGATTAGGAAATCAATAACTGAACATGACTTCCTCTCTCAGGCACGAGTCTCGGATCGGTTATTTATCCTAAGCACCGTGGCTTGTTGATTGACATGTGTGATTCATTGATTCTAAATGGACTTGGGCTGGCTGGATTTTAGTCGTGGGCTTTTAATGAGTCAAACTTATTTTGAGAATAGTCAAATTTTTTTGAGTCCCTTATTTATCAACCATATTTAAGACATTCTATTCTTATATATATATATATATATATATTTTTTTTTGTAACAAACTATTCATCTTTCAAAATATATTTTTCTATTTTTTATCTTGTTTATAAATATCGTTGACGCAGAATCTTTCATATTTAATTTTACTAAATTAGAACACTTTCTCTATTCTATATAAATGTTGTACTTGTTTCAGATATTGTCATCTTCTTCAATCGGCTCTTTCTAATTCTACCTTATCCAAATAAAAAAAACAAAAAACAAAACAGAATTACATGACGATGGGAAAATCTTCATCTTTCATCATCCTTTTGACTTTTATTGGTAAATTCAACTTTTTATATAATATAATATTAAAAGAATTATACTGTGTTACTAAGTTTTATTATACACTTTCTTTTGTGTTGTAGTGATGATATCCGTAACAGTTGAGATTGCTGAGGCAAAACGTCTCTTACTTGAAGAAACTTCTCGACACTTGTTGCAACAGGAAGCTTCCCTACCAGTTATTAAGCGACTTATGACAAGTTTTTGTAGGCCGGGATGCAAACCATTATGCTTTGCTACAGCCTGCCATTGCGTTTGTCCTCAAGATAAAAAATAAGTGTTTGGTATGGTTGCGTCTTTAATTTTATGTAAGAATTGTTGTAAATGATCTTATTTATGAATTGTTGTTAATTTTATGAATTTTAAAATGATCTTATTTATGAATTGTGTAATTTTACGTCGTTAATCCCTCTCACGTGTAAAGTCAACAATATCTTCGATCATGTAAACATCTACGTCCCTCTCAAGGCTCACTCACGACGCCATGTAAAAAAATTGACATATAGCCGCTGTATGATTGTATCATAGACACGTTGCCAAACCCAACGAGCATCCCATACTTCTTTTTTCTACTGCTCCTCCCACACTTTTTTTATCGCTCTTTTGATTCATTCCTTAAAACCAATTTAACATTTTATCAAACCTCAAATCAATGAAACTCCAATAAATCACAGATGAAAGATGATATTTCTTGCATTGAGAGATTACAACACAGTCTACGCAATTCTTAATTTTGGAAAACATGACTTTGTGATTACTTACAGAGCAAGAAGAAGATTTGGTCATGAACTTTTGCATACGATTATGCAGTGCTACGTCATTAACACTCGTTTCCCTGCAGTGAAAAGAATCAACACATTAAAATATTGTAACAAGAGGAAAGTGAATGTCAACTACCTTTATATACTTTTCTGATTACTTTGTTTGGCTTGAGACGATTCTGGTGCCTTGTCTACTTAACGTCCAAACACACACATATACGTAAATGTGCAAGAAATCTTGAAACAGGTCCCCAAAATTAAACATAAATCCAATTTTTAAACCCAGACTCGATCATGAAAGAAAATATGATAAATCTAAACTTTGTAAATTACCTCTAAAAATCAGTATGATGTTGTTACTGTAAGAACGCCCGCCGGCAACCGTTTTTCGTCTGAATCTACTTCATCCCTCCAAAAAAAAAGGTTCTTGAACACACGAACACGCACCTGTTTCACCCAAAGGAAACAAACAAACCCGTTTTTTAAGATCACCATATACAAACAAAAGCAAAACTCTTTATCTCAAAAGTCAAAAAATATTCACACGCCAAATAAAGATAAGAGAAGAGTTAAGGAATCAGAGAGTTTCAACTATTTATTACCTGTGGAAGGGAATTTTTGGCATGAGGCAATGACAAGTACCTTTTTGTTCAAAGGCTATGCGTTGAATTATGGTGCCTTGTGGAGTTCCAACTTCAAAAAAAAAAGGGAGTATTGGTTAAAGGATATAGATAAACTTCTAACAGAAGAAAGTAAAGAAACGATACCTTCAGGTCTGTTTGCTCTCTCCATCTCTCTCTCTCTCTGTCTCACTGTCCCTGCAGTGATAAGAATCAACACATTAGAAGAAAAACTATAACAAGAGACAAGACAAAGACCTAATTTACCTTCGAATCGAGCAATTTGATGTTGTTTTACATAAATCCAATCTTGAACCTAGACTTGATCACGAACGAAAATGTGATAAATCTAAACTTTGTAAATCTTACCTCAAAAGTATAAATACCAGGTAGTCTAAACTTTCATAATCCTCAAAGTAATCACAGAGTTCTACATTTTGATTCTCCACTTGAGAAACTTCCGTTGAAGCTGTTATTGAAGATGTCTCTGCATTATTATTAGTCAATGCAATTGTTTGAAGATGAAGCCCCTGCAACAATAAGAAAATGAGATCTTTGTACACTAATAAAACAGATCCATCAAGCTATGAGTCTGTTCTTAAGTGATGAAGGGTATTTACCTTGAATTATGGCAGATGTGGAAACTTCTTTGTGGTGCAGGCAAAAGCTGGTGCTATGGGGTGAAGTCCTTGCTGATTTTGAAACAATAATTGGCTCACATGTCATAATTTTCCAGTATTTAACACTCGTTTCCCTGCAGTGAAAGAAATCAACACATTTAAAAAATATTATAATAAGAAGAACGTGAGACCATAGTGGTTATTAAGAATGTCAACTACCTTTATACATTACTGCGGCCTTTGGCTTGAGACAATTCTGGTGCCTTGCCGAGTTCCACTTCAGTAGCACCTTGTTGTTCAACAAAAAAAAAAAAAAGAATCATTGGGTAGACAAGTATGAACTCGAAACAGGACAAAGAAAAAAGAAAAGAAAATCTGAGAGGAATTTGAGGTTACTTACAGAGCAAGAAGAGGGGTATTCCATGGTCTTGGTCATAATCCCTAACACTTCAGTAGCACCTTGTTGTTCAAAAAAGAAAAAAAAAAAGAAGGGAGTATTGGTTAAAAGATAGAGATAAACTTGAAACAGAAGAAAATAAAGAAACGAATACAACTTTGAGATGACTTACAGAGCAAAGAGGATTTATTTTCCATCATTTGGGTCCATATGTCACCATCATCCTTACATCAATGGGAAGAAAGTGAACCTCCATATATCTTCGTCATCTAGAGAAGCTGCAACAACAAAACCAAAAAGTCTCAGTCTCACTTATGAATGAGGACTACTGAAGCGAAAAGTATTGAGTTATTGTGAGTACTGAGTAATGGAACGACTTGCCTTAGTAAAGCAAAAAAATCCAAATGAGAGTTAGAACACGAACACACACACACACACCTGTTAAACCCAAAAGAAACAAACAAACCCATTAATAAAAAAAAAAAAAAAAAAAGCAAATTCGACTCAGCGGACAAGTAAAGAAAGACTTATCTCTATACCTTTAAATCGATTAATCTATACCTTACATCTCTATAAGAACGCTCTACGGCGACCGTTTTTGATCTGAATATACTTCGTACTGTCCTTGAAAAAATCTGAGTCAACGTCCTCATGGTTGAAACACACACACACACACATCTTTCGTTTCACCACAAAAGAAACAACAAACAAATTGATTAATTAAGATACCATATATAAAAGCAGAACTTTGTTTCAAAAGCAAAATATTTACATATTATAGGGTTTAGAAAGGTACCTCTGACTTGTGATGACTTTGATTTTTCCTGAATGGATGGGGACTAGTGAAGCGACGTACTGAGTGCTTGTGAGTAATGGAACGACTTGTCTGAGTAAAGCAAAAAAATTTCAGATGAGAGATGGAACACGACCACGCACACACCTGTTTCACCCAAAAGAAAAGAACAAACCCATTGAAAAGCAAATTCGACTCACTTTTAAGGACGCAGAAAAGGGAAGAAAGACTTATATTACCATTAAACTCAGTTTGATGTTGTCACTGTAAAAACGCCTGCCGCCAACCGTTTTTGGCCTGAATCTACTTCATCCTTCAAAAAAATATGGTTTTGGAACACACGAACACGCACCTGTTTCACCCAAAGGAAACAAACAAACCCATTTTTAAGATCACCATAGACAAACAAACTCTTATTTCAAAAGCAAAAAACATTCACACGCCAAATTAAGATAAGAGAAGAGTTAAGGAATCAGATTGTTTCAACTGTTACAAATTGTGAATAATGAAACGACTTGCCTGAGTAAAACAAAAAAAATCAGATGGGCGTTGGAACACGAACACGCACACACACACCTGTTAAACCCAAAAGAAAGAAAGAAACCCATTAAAAAGAAAATTCGATTCACTTATGGAAGCGGACAAGGGAAGAAAGACCTATATTACCTTTAAAAATCAGTTTGATGTTGTTAATTTAAGAACGCCCTCCAGTAACCGTTTTTGGACTGAATCTACTTCATCCTCCAATAAAATCTGGCTGAAACACACGAACACACAGCTGTTTCACATAAAAGAAAGAAACAAACCCATTATTGAAGATCGCCATATACAAACAAAAGCTGAGCTCTTATTTCAAAAGCAAAAACATTCACACGCCAAATAAAGATAAGCGAAGAGTTAAGGAATCAGAGAATTACCTGTGGAAGGGAATTGTTGGCATGAGGCAACCACAAGTACCTTTTTTTTTATAGGTTCTCCGTTGAATTCTTTCTGGTGCCTTGTCGAGTTCCAATTCAGTAGAACCTTGTTGTTCAACCAAAAAAAAAGCATCATTGAGTAGTCAAGGATGAACTTCAAACAGGACAAAGAAATGAAAAGCTGATAGGAATTTGAGAGTACTTACAGAGCAAGAAGAGAGGTTTTCCATGGTCTGGGTCATAATCCCTAACACTTCAGTAGCACCTTGTTGTTGAAAAAAAAAAGGAAAACAAAATGAGGATTGGTTAGAGGATAGAGATAAGGTTGTAACAGAAAAAGATAAAGAAAAGAGTAAAATTTTTGAGATGACTTACAGAGCAATAATCCTAAGTCCTAACACTTCAGTAGCACCTTGTTATTCAAAAACAAAAAAAAAATAATAGTATTGGTTAAAGGATATATGTAAACTTGTAACAGAAGAAAAGAATAAAATTTTGACATTACTTACAGAGCAATAAGAAGAGGATTTATTTTCCATCGTTTGGGTCCATAAGTCAGCATCGAACTTAACATCAATGGAAAGAAAGTGAACCTCCGTATATCTTCATCATCTAGAGAAGCTGCAACAACAAAAACAAAAAGTCTCAGTCTCACTTATGGATGGTGACTACTGAAGCAAACGTATTGAGTGCTTGCGAGTAATGGAACTACTAGCCTGAGTAAAGGCAAAACTTCAAAGGAGAGTTGGAACATGCACACGCACACGCCTTATTCACCCAAAAGAAACAAACAAACCCATTACAAAGCAAATTCGAGCAATTTTATGGAAGCGGACAAGGGAAGAAAGACCTATATTACCTTAGAAAATCAGTTTGATGTTGTCACTGTAAGAACGACCACCCGCGACCATTTTTGGTCTGAATCTACGTCATCCTCCAAATAATCTGGCTGGAACACACGAACACACACCTGTTTCACCCAAAAGAACCAAACAAACCCATTATTTAAGAGCATCATATACAAAGAAAAACTAAACTCTTATTTCAAAAACAAAAACATTAACAGGCCAAATAAAGATAACAGAAGAGTTAAGGAATCAGAGAGTTTAAACCTGTGGAAGGGAATTGTTGGGATGAGGCCATGACAAGTACCTTTTTGTTCAAATATTGGTGCTTTGAATTCTGGGGCCTTGTCGAGTTCCACTTCATTAGCACCTTGTTGTTCAACAAAGAAAAAAAAGATCAATGGGTAGTCAAGGATGAACTTGAAACAGGAAAAAGAAAAGAAAAACATAGAGGAATTTGAGATCACTTACAGAGCAAGAAGAGGGGTGTTCCATGGTCATAATCCTTAACACTTCAGTAGCACCTTGTTGTCCACAAACAAAATCATCATCCTGGTTGGAACACGAACATACACACACACACACCTGTTTCAGCAAAAAGAAACAAAAAACCCATTATTTAAGATCACCATATACAAACAAAAGCTAGACTCTTATTTGAAAAGTATAAAATATTCAAACGCCGAATAAAGATAAAAGGAATCAGAGAGTTTCAACCTGTGGAAGGGAATTGTTGGGATGAGGCAATGACAAGTAACTTTTTTGTTCAAAGGGTGCTGCTTTGAATTCTGGTGCCTTGTCGAGTTCCAACTTCAGTAGCACCTTACTTACAGAGCAAGAAGAGGAGTATTCCATGGTTAAGGTCATAATCCCTCACACTCCAGTTGCACCTTGTTGTTCAAAACAAAAAAAAAAACAAAAGTATTGGTTAAGGGAGATACACAAAACTTGAAACAGAAGAAAATAAAGAAAAGGAAAAAACTTCAGGGATTATAACTTACAGAGCAATAAGAAGCGGACTTCATTGCCATTGTTTTGGTCCATAATTCAGCATCATCCTAAACAGTAATGGGAAGGAGGAAGTGAACCAGCATAAATATATCTCCATCATCTAGAGAAGCTGCAACAACAAAACCAAAAAGTATCAGTCTCACTTATGGGTGGGGACTACTGAAACGTACTAAATGCTTGTAAGTAATGGAACGACTTGCCTCAAAATAAACAACAAACCAATTGATTTAATAGACAAAAGCAGAGCGCTTGTTTCAAAAGCAAAACATTCACACACACTCGCGCGCACACACACACACACACACACACACATCTTTGTAATAGTAGAAAGAGAAAAAAATCAAAATCGATTCCTAGGGTTGAGAAAGAGATACTTCTGAGTTGTTTTGGCTCTCTCTCTCTCTCTCGTGGCCTTGCGATGGCTAAGAATGATACTCGGACATACATCAAAAACTGTAGCTTTACGTTTTTAACAATCATTGTTACCCTGCAATGACAAGAATCAACACAATTAGAAAGAAAGAAAGCAAAAAAAAAAAAAAAAACTATAACAACAAAGAGGAACAGCGCCACCGACAAGACAAAAAAAGACCTAGATATTACCTTCTTTGAATCGAACAGTTTTGATGTTGTTTTTACTGTAAGAGAACGCCCGACGGACACCGTTTTTGTAATAGTCATCCTCCAAACAAATAAATCTGAGTAAATCATCGTCCTCCTGGTTGGGAACACGATATCAAACACACAACTCATTATTATTAAAAAGCGAAACTCTGATTTTAAAAAGCAAAAAAAAAAAAAAAAAATCGAAGAAGAACGCGAAACGATTACCTCTTCTTCTTGACTTGTTCTTCATCATGTCGCCGCCGCCACTAGAAGATTCGAACTCTCTCTCTCGTCGCTCTCTCGCTCTCTTTCTTTCTCGTCGCTCACTCTCTCTCTCTCTCTCTCTCTCTCTCTCTCTCTGAATTGAAGAGTCTGTGATCCCTACTCCCTATAACTTTGTGTTCTCCAGATACTGAGTGAGAGTCGTCAGATAATTTATAAACAAAAGAGGCGAAAACTTTGTTGTCAGGTAAAAAGGAAATAAGGAAATAACCCTTATGCAAAATAACCCTAATAGTAAATCACTTTTATATGCTAATAAATGCCCATCATAGATTATACAAGCCCAATATAGGCCCAAGTAGAAAGTTGTCGATGTTGGTTTTATTTTTTACTCGGTTCCTTACAAAATTTGCCGGTTTGCCAAACCGGGATTGCTTGACTAGAAGTGAAAGACTCTGATCCGGCCAGACTTGTAAAAAATAATAATAAAAAGACGTAGACTTCTAAACTTCAGTACATCACAGTTTTTTTTTTTTTTTTTTTTTAGTACATCACAGTTTGAACATACGGTTTTAAATATATATTCACTTCTACATATGATTTACTAATTAATATCAGCATGTTGGGTATATTCATGCTCGATCGATATTATAATACAAGCATGCATAAATTTCAGCAGCGATAATTGTATGCACGTTCTACGTCAGTGGTTAATTTTTAGAGTACTGATAAGTCAACTCTCCTATCCGTTGTACATAATAAATCAAAACATGAATGTATAAGTTTCAATCATGGATTCGAGTTTAGAAAATTTTCTAACTAATTAAGTCATATTTTAAATTATGAGTCTTAGATTTTTTTTTTCGTAACACTTGTGGATATAAAACTGCAATGTTGATTCTACATCCACACATTTTTCTTTACATGTATATCAGTCTACAAAATCTTTTATATGCTTCTATCATGCATTCCTCCGGCAAATTCTCTAAAATCGAATGGCCACGAAGGTTACATTACATACAAAAACTTCTTAGTGAGAGATTATGTTGAGAAGCGAGGCTCGTGTTCTTATCAACCTTCGAAACAATCCTTCTAGATTTTTCTCGAACCCACAAACGCTCATCTCAACCTCATCAAGCTTCTTTTGTAGATCATCATGCCCGCAAGAATCCCCACGAATTACGGAATCCAATGTCTCCAACTCGTTCTTCGTGGCCTCGTGATGATCTTTTTTCTTCTTTAGTACCGAAGCCAACTTGCTCTTTATGTTACTTTGTCGTCCGGACAAGAATTCCAAGAACGACTTCAACACTACTACACTTGCCGATACCACTCGTCTCATCGCATCTATAACCGCTACAAGATGTTCATCTTCATAATCATTATCACATGAACCTGATACTCCATCGATTTTCTTCAAGGATCCGAGAAGCTTCTTAGCTTCTTTTCTCATGTTCTTCCTGAATCCGACATAGCCCGAGACAGCGACAACTAGTTGATCTCCTCCTCCGGCTACTTTCTTGCGTCTAACACATGAGTGAACATCACGAACGTGCCCGTGAGTCTCCGTCATAAGATCCCTCGAGACGCTGCATATATCCATCAGCCTCAACGAACCATCAAGCATTTCCTCCATGAACTCCGACCCACCAGAGGACATAACCCGTTGCGTTGAATCCATTTTCAGAAACTCTTCTGTGCTGTTGTAGAGTTCCTCCAAACCAGCCAAACCCATCAAGATCGATTCGGATGAACCCGTCGTTGTGTTTATTGTTTTAATTTTATTAAGAGCTTCTTCAATCTCACTCGTGCTTGGATGCAATCTTGAAGGTAAACTTGTGGATCTTAATTGTTTCTTAGTAATCATATTCGCCATCTTTTGTGTCTTGTTTTTTTTTTTAATAAAAATTTGTATGTGTTTTGAGGTTTTGTTTCCTCCTTTTAAATTGTTCGTTCTGCTTTGTTCAACTTGCCCTACACATGCATATATATAGCATAAGGTTTTTGCAACGTCATCAACCAACAAAACTTCAACAATAATTGATCTTTTAAATTTGATTGGTTCAATTATTACTGGCAAATCTGTGGCTCGCTTGAGCTGTCGGACTTATTATATTAGTCAAATTATTTGGCCACAGAGAAAAGCCTGATGAGTCATAATCTGTGTTGCCTCCGGTTACGCCACATTATCAATTGACCTTTCGAATTCGTAAAAGCGTCTCGGTAGGCAATGAGATCCAGATCTTCCTCCTATTATCTTATGTAGTTTGCTACTTACGATTCCTTGGTTACAAAAAGAGATATTCTTCAAAAACACACAAAAACTATAACATTGCCTTCTGCATGACCATCTCATGTTACGACACGTGTAAGAAGAGCACGGGGTTTGAGAAGATTTGTTTCGTCAATGCTCGCTGCTGTTATTTGATTTGATAACGTAGAGTGTACTATTTAACGGTAACGTTTTATTATTGGTTAAAAAAAAAATTTCATTTATTACCAATCATTTGTAAAGCCAAAACAGTAACAGCCACTTGTGTTGCAACTTCAATTTGTCTTAGGAAAAAGTCTAGAATTTTCTCCTATTTCTTTACTAGGCGATATAGTATATATTTGTTCAATTTAATTTTGTACAATATAGTGGTCGACCGGATTTAATTTTGTTCAATTTAATTTTCTAGTATTTTTTTACAATATTGTAAATTATAATTAATATTGAGAAATCTTTCATCAGCAGCAAATTTAATGTACTCAACCGGATTAACATAGTAAACCCCTTTTCTTTACCTTTTCTTTTTTTTTCACGCTAACGCTGTTATATACATATAAAAAAAAATTAGGAAGAAGAAAATAACACTTTTTTTAGAAAATAATATTTTGCGTTGGTTTAAAAAAATTTGCCATATTTGCAACTATCTAAATTATAATTATAAATAATAATATTTTTTTACAATATATATTTTAAGATAGTGATTGGTAATAAAAATAAACGGCAAATGGATTTCATAGATATTGCTTATTAAATTTTAGTTTCAATGAAAGTACGTAACATAAAGTATGAAGCAACAACAGAATAGATTGAATACTTCAAAGAAACAAACGGAAGAAAACAATATTACGAAGGAAGAGTATTTGCATGCACATTATTGAAATCAAACAAGAAAATTAAAATCGTAATGTTTTAGCAAAGTCTCAGAAAGCTTTTCACTTAGCTTTATCAACCTCTTTTCCGTCTTCCTGCGGTGGTGAACTGTTGAGATCGAACTTTGGAGTAACACCGGATGCACTACCTCCTTCGTCCTCCTCCATTGGATCTACATTCAGATCAATCTGCAACCCTCTAGTGCCTGAACTAGACCCTCCACCACCGGAAAAAGCAGCAACCGTGCCACCAAATCCTTCCTCAGCCGTATTAAATGTTGGTGGAGGAAGAAATCCTTGGTAACCACGATCTTTGTGAAGACTTAGGTGTCCAAAAACAGCTTTCCAAGAACCAAAACCTATCCCACATATGTTACATGTGGGAGGACCTTGAGGAGGGTTGGTCAATTGCGTCGACCCTTTCTTTCTGGCCTTCTTAATTGGCTCTTTGTCCATAGTTGAAGCGACGGCTGTAGATCCGGACACTCCGGCAAGAGCTTCCAATAAGACATGTGGTCGTCCAATTTTGATCTTATCTTTGGGAGCCCCATCAAAGCCACCTTTACCACTCACAGTGTGATCCTTCTTCCCAGCGGCTTCTTTGGCAGCATCAACAATAAGCGTTGCCGCAACTGCGGCTTCTTTACGGATGGTTTCATCCGCATTAAAACTTTCAACGAGACTCAATGCCGGCAAGGCCAGAACAAGTTCGTGAATTTCTCCTTTTTCATCACTACTAAGATAGCCACTGTCGTCGGAACTTTCATGTTCCTCTTCATCACAATTCAGTTTTCTCTCGTCGGGATTACTCATGATTTTGCCTTGTTGAGAGTAATGCATTTTTTTTAATACATCAAGTTGGTCTTTATATAGTTATCAGTTTACACAGTTATACATTTTTAAGATCTCTCTCGCGCCTTTTCTTTCAAAGGTTGCGTCCGTAGGTTCCAATTCAAATCTCGGTTTTGACAAAAACACCCCCGGAAGATAAAGAACGAATATTACTTGCTATCTTCAGATGATCTGTACCAAAAATTTTGAACCATAAAATCATCAATTAATATAACAATTTGACTAAACTGGCACGCACGTGCTTTTCTGATTATATGTAGCATATATGTTGGTTTTAGATGGCTCCATAACATTTATCACAAAAAGCTTGTATTAATCAATGTAATATTGTATCTATTTTTACAAATTTATCTCTACATTTATCAATAAGTCTAGTGTGTAAATCCTATCTGTGCGTATATAATGTATCCCTCCGGCAAATTCTATAAAGTCGAACGCCTGGGAAGGTTACATTATATTACATGCGTACGTATATTAAAATCTAATGAGAGATTATGTTGAGAAGCGAGGCACGTGTTCTTATCAACCTTCGAAATAACCCTTCTAAATTCTTCTCGAACCCATCAATGCTCATCTCAACATCCTCTAGCTTCTTTTGAAGATCATCATGAGAGCAGCATATCGCTGAATCCAAACTCTCCAACTCGTTATTGGTCCCCTCATCATGATGAACCTTCTTTTTCTTTAGTACCGAAGCCAACTTGCTCTTAATGTTACTTTGTCGTCCCGACAAGAACTCCAAGAACGACCTCAACACCAAGACGCTAACGGAAACTACTCTTCTCATCGCATCTATAACCGCCACAAAATGTTCATCTTGGTCACGATTAATTACGGATAATGATGAACTTAGGCCTCCATCAATGTTCTTCAAGGATCCAAGAAGCTTCCTAGCTTCTTTTCTCATGTTCTTTCTAAATCCAACATACCCCAAGACGGCAACATCGAGTTGGTCGCCTCCTCCGGCTAATTTCTTTCTCCTGAGACATGATTGAACACCACGAACATGCTCGTGAGTCTCCACCATGAGATCCCTCGAGACGCTGCATATATCCATTAGCCTCAACGAACCATCAAGCATCTCTTCCATAAACTCGGATCCATCAGACGACATAACCCTTTGAGTTGAACCCATTTTCAGAAACTCTTCGGTACAACTGTAGAGCTCCTCCAAACCCGCCAAGCTCATCAAGATTGATTCGGACGAATCCGTCGTGGTGTTAATCTTTTTAACCTTGTGAAGAGCTTCCTCGATTCCCGTCGTGCTTGGATGCGACCTTGAAGGTAAGCTAATTATAGATCTTAGTTGATTCTTCACGATCATATCCGACATTTTTCTTACTATGGTTTTGTGCTTTTGTTTTAATCTTTTTTTTAGAAAGGCGTTTGAGCTATTTTTTCTTTCTTTTCTGATCGATCTGCTTTATTGAACTTGCTCTACCAATGTATAAAATATATATAGCATAGGGTTTTGCGTATCAACCAACAAAACTTCAACAATAATTCAATTTTTAAATCTGATTGGTCCGATTATTACTGGCAAATCTGTGGCTTTCTGAGCTGTCGGGCTATTATATCGGTCAAATTATTTGGCCACAGAAATGAGCCTGATGAGTCATCGTTTGTGTTGCCTCCGGTTTTGCCACATTATCAATTGACCTTTCGAGTTTTCTTAAATATTAAAAACATCGACGGTGTCAAAAAATTAAATGGTCTCGGACTCTCGGTAGGTATCGAGATCCAGATCTTCCTCAACCATTTATTAAAAATTATATCCGACCTTCTTTTATCCAATCAGCTCTTATGTAGGTTTGCTTATTACGGAAAATATTTTGCCTTTACAAGAAAACAAAAAATATTTCTAATGTCCTCTACATGGTTTGTCACATTACGACACGTATAAGAGTGGTGCACGAGTTTTGAGTTGATTTGCTTGCGAGATATATTACGAATTTACGGGGTTTGTATATCTGGTTGACTATTCTCATTAACGTGGAATGACTTTATTTTAACTTGTTTACTTATTAGTTATTACCAATCATAAGAGTTCGTCGAAACCAAACTAGACAAAACCTAAGTATTGAACACAAAACAAATCTTTTAAATTCTAATTTAAACTAATTATTGGTCATACTCAATCCAAACGCATCTAGATTTAATATTAAGAATTTCATATTTGTAATCTAAAACTGTGAGAAACTAAAATAATCACGCAAAAGTACGTAATTGCAAATTTGATGATCATATCATATGTTAATATGTAGACATAAGATAGAGTGAAAGTGTAAAACGACACTCGTCACTATGTAAGAAATACACTAATTGGTCGAGTCTAAGTGAGTGGTTATGTTTAAAACTTCCAATAATTGGTCGAGTCTAAGTACTACTAACTCGTTACTGTTTAATGCATTGATACTCATACACGTGTATAAAGGATATGAATAATTCGTAGATTTTTGTCATTAAAGTATTCATATGATTTGCCTCATCGTATATTGTCAGTCCCCTAGACCAAAGTACACGTATATAAAACCTTAGTTTGATAATTTTAATATAGATAATGGCACCAATTATATTACATGTTCTATCACGTTATGTTAATATTCTTGTTAATCTATAAAAAAAAAGGTTTAAAACAAACATTCTTTTTAGCAATAGCTAAAGGATATCTGTCACGTAATTGTCAATGATCCTTAATTATTGGAACTAGCTACCACGTCAATGATCTTACCAATAAGGAATCTTACACCAATTATCATCAATTGGATACGATCTTGCTAGAAGAAAGATGTGGCTAAAGTAAGTTGTGTTTTCAGACAATGTTATTCTATAAACAATTAAATTGTGCTCATTGATCATGAACAACGAATCCTTCCACTTTTAAATATAATCCTAATAATTATAATAATTATATTTTGTATATCTAGTAAAAGTTCTGAAGTTTATGCACACCAACACATGGATTTCAGTTTTGAAATCATTATTTGTAACTCTTTATTTTTTTTACATGTTCCATCACATTTTGTGAAAAAGATATAATGTGTTGCGTTAACTTACTGGATTTGGCTACAAAAATTGTAAGACTTTTTCCAGTTACCTTTTTCACAAGGTAAGTAACAAGAGTAGCATCATTGAGATGTCCAGCAACATGGTGGGCAAATTTTGTGTGAAGACTCATTATTCCAGCTGTTGTTTTAAGACTATCAAACAAGTTCCGCCTATCATCTCGAAAATCATACTTGTAACTTTGTAAGTAAATGGAGAAAGTCCATTAAAATTTAATTCAATGTTGAGACATCCTTTGACTGTATCAACTTTTTTTTTTCTCACAATCTCCATTGGACGAGGGTAATTTTATTGCAAATCTTGACAGATGAATAGCTGTGCTGGAATTAGCATGTAACACGTCCAACACAAAATCTTGGTCAGTAACTCTGCGTCGATTAATGGTTGGTTTCTTCACAAATTTTTGTACGTACATATTTAAGAAATACATCTGATTAGATCATCTTTTGTACTTTAGAAGGGGTATCTGTTTGCTTCTAAACCTGAAGTAAGAGCCTTCGTCGAGAAACCACGCAAAAGGTAAAATTGTTTTTCCAGACACGTGTTCTTCTATCTTCGTTAATTTATCATGTGTACGTTGATGATATATATATATATATATACTAGTATTCTACCCCGTACTACGTACGGATAAAAAAATATGAAACTAAAAATGTAGTTTCATTTTGTTGCAATATTTAAAATAATCATTAATTAGATTTATTAAAATATTTGGATGTATAAAATTGGTTGTATGAGAAAAAATTATATTTCAAGGGTTGGAAAATAAAATTGGTTTCGTCTAATATTTCTAATTATCTCTTTGTTTTTAAATTATAATAAAGTTAATTAAGAAAACATGGTTAGATAATTAAAATAATATGAAGTATTTAACAATATGCAATTTCATAATTAAAATAAATTCATAAAACACTCAACAAAAATATTAAAAATAGTTGACAGCATTTCTTTTTGTGCAACAAATAATTGACAACAAAATGAAAGTATTTGTATTTGTAAAACTCTAAATGGACAAAAGGTTTAGCTATGACCTTTTAATGAACATATGAGCAACACATGTTTCAGATTCGCCTTGCTTATTCCTCTTCTGTAGCTTGCTTCTCCAGTCTCTTCTTCTATTTATTAATGAGGAATAGAGTTTTCAATTAAAGTCAAGTGGCTTCCACTCGAGAAAGAGGCTCGTCATGGGAAGATCTGGTAACAAAGATTTGTTTATAGCGAATTAAACAAAAATAAAAAAATTTTAAAACTAAATATTAACTATTGATATTTGATTTTATCACTTACCTAAAAAAATTCCAAATTTCAGAAAACCATGCCTGTAAGAGTCAAGACCATTTGAATCTCTCCACCTGACCACACATTACTGACCTCTGACACCTTTCAAACTCTGCAGCCACAATCCAGTTGTTCGAGCATTCTAGAGAAGATGATTCGTACTTATATAGAAAAAATAAAATAATTGTTTCGTTGGATAAGTGAGAAGTGTGGAAGAGATAAAACAAATTATAGATCATCAATAAATTGTTAATGGAGAGGGTTTATTTATGTTGGATCCTGACTTCCTGAGCAGTTGAGAAGAAGGTAGATCGTGGCTAGAGAGTGATAATAGTTTAGAAACAGATAAAATTCAGTTTTTTTATAGGGATCGCGTTGGAAAAATAAACTGCTTTGTTCAAAAACCAATAAGCCAAAATTGTCGTGGCCATAAATCTTTTTTAGTTTTTTTTATAGACTTATTTATCCCATGATCGGTCAAGTTTTTCGAGATTTTTTTTTTCCATAAATTAGTTTAAAAAAAATCTGATGTGGCACGATTTTGTTGGACAAGTGACTTCTGTTTTATAGGATAAATGATATATATATATATATTGAATTATTGTAGTTGGGTTGTTGACGTTGAGGGATTCGACACTTCGCTTCCTGAGGATGAGATCAAGGAGGCTTTGACCAATCAATTCTGGTTATGTGGAGGAATCGTTAAAGTTTTCCTTGACGACAAAGACCCTAAAACCGATGTTCTCAACAGGTTTGTTTGTTTGTGGCTTCTTTTCCTAATTTCTTTGTGACAAATTAACCAGCTACTTGGTAAATGTTAAAAAAATGCTGCTAGCTCAAAAACACCTCCTGTGTTCCTGTTTCTTTGTTTTTAAACAGCCATGCTACTATTGTCATGGTCGGAGATGACGCTGCTGAGAATGTGTTGGAACTTAATGGAAGTGTACTGGGTGGAAGGAAACTAGTTGTTAAGGCCAAACGGTTCCCAGGTACATAAATTTGGATCGGAGGACTAGAAAAGCTCGCTCTCTCGCTCTTTCAGATCGTGTGTTCTACAATAACAATATCTTAATTTCTTTTATTATGTAATTGTCTGGAGCTTAATTTAAGCTCTATATGTATATGACAGTTTGTGTGTGGATGTTTTAGTAAGCTTAATAATCATTGATTAGTAGTAGGTAGACAAAAAAAAGCTGCTTCCTATATCATCTTCCGTGGGACTCAAATCTGAGCTTTAGTATCCCAACTTGGTTGACCAAATCATTTACTTGTGTAACTCAAAGACTAGACAGATACTTTAGCTTGAGGACCACATTGTACATAGACACAAAATCAAAATTCTGGTCTCCTCCTTCTTAGGCTTTCAGTGAGATAGATGCGTCACACTCCTTGTGCCTCCACAATTGCAAAAGGAAATTACTGCATTAATTAATACTAGTAAATTGTGCAAAACTGAGATTCTGCTTTCTTGGTTCTTACTTTTTTTACTTTTACTTTTTGCAAAAAAACGACAAGTTGAGGGAAAAAAAGATGTACATGTGTTGTCAAAAAGCTCAGTATTAACAGTTGCTGAGGATGATGATAAGGAACAAATTTATGTTCTTAACTCTCCTCTTTTTTTTTACATGTGTTCCATCACATTATTTACTGTTCGTATTAATATATTAAGATCTAAAAACAAACATTCCATTTTAGCATATAGTCTCCACGTAATTGCCAATGATCTTTAGGTATTGATGATATCTTGCTAAAATTGGAAGAATCTTACACTAATTATGAATCGGATAAGATCTATGTAGAAGAAAGGTGTACGTCTAAAGTAAAGTTGTGTTGCCCGAAAATGATTTTCTACAAACAAAATAAGTTGTTATGATTGATGAATGTGAATGGTTGCAGCGGTTGGGGCGGACAAATCCGACTGCGTACTAGACCATTTTTCTATTTACCATTCAGCAAATATAGTCTGCAATGATGCGGTCCAAATAAAGCAGAGATAAAACCACTGCAGATCAACTACAGACCGCTTTTGCATACAAATAGAATTGGTTCGCAGCGGTCTACAGACCGCCCCAAAATAGAGCGGTCAAGACCGCAGACGGATTTGACCGCCCTGATCCCAATTACCATTCAAACTATATATGAATCCTATACAGCACTTATATTTATAATAATTCTCGACCTTTATTATTTGATAATAAATGGCAGCAGAGCCGGCCAAGAGGCCAAGCAAGCGAAGCATTGGCTTGCGGCCGTACATAATAAATAGAAAATTTCGGCCATTTTCAGTAGAAATTTTCCTTAGGCTAATGGTTAAGTTGTACTAAAATTAACACTATCTCTCAGGTTCGATTCCCATGAGCTGCAATTAGTTTTTTTTTCCTTTTTTTTTGGCTTGTAGCCCTAAAAAGTTGAGCACCGGCTCTGGATGGCAGATATCATATAAATATATAATATTCGAAAGTCGAAACGAATTCTCAAGAGCCTGAGGCTGTAGCAGCCCTCAAGGAGAGCAATAAACGATCCATCTGTTTTTTTTTTTTTTTTTTTCTTTTTTTTCCGGCAAAGTAAGAAAATAAATTGTTTTCGAAGAGGAAAAGTTTTTGTTCCGGTTAATGGTTGGATTAATCCAAATCGAACCGGCTCAAACCAAACATCTAAAGGAGATTTCACACCAAGTTGGGCGATCAAATATTAATAGTAAATAAGATTTGAACCCAAAAAAAAAAGGAAATCAGGCTTTGGACCACTTGGGCTAGACACGGAGTCCACAAGACAGAAAAAAAGAAAAAGAAAAAAGGAAGACAGTTTTAAAACCTTAAACAGCTTCGTTCTCGCCCTCTCTCAAACCCCTCCCTAGGGTTATTGCAATTCTTCTCGACTTCTCCATGGAATTACCCGGTTCCCTCTTCGGTAGCCTGAAACCTCCCGTCTCCGGAGCCTCCGGAGTAATCTTCCTCTCCTTATGCCTCTCTGTTTCTCGATCAATGGTTTCTTTACAATCTATTTTGCTGCCTATTTAAGAAATGCATCTGATTAGATCTTTTGTACTTTAGGGACTAATAAGAGCCATTTTTCAGAACCTACGACGCAGGTAAAATCGATGCTTTGTTTTTTTTTCTTTTTTCTTTTCCTTTTGGAGATTTGAATACGTTAAAGATGTCTTCTTCATCATCATGTGTGAATAATTATATATACATTGAAGTATTGTAGTTGGTATGTCGACGTTGAGGGATTCGACACTTCGCTTTCTGCGGATGAGATCAAGGAGGCGTTAATGAATCATTTCAAGTCATGTGGAGCAATCGCTAGAGTGTTTCTTAACACAAACCCTGAAACCAATGTCGTCGACAGGTTTGTTTGTTGCTTCTTTCTTAAAGTAAACAGGGAAAAGATATGCGCTTGATAATTAAATAGTGAGTGTCTTAATACAAGCAAGAATCGAAGATATTGTCAGAACATTCTTGGCTTTTTTCTGAGAAACCGAAACCAGCTCAACAGAACCCATTGAAACATTTGGTGAAATACCTCAAGGCATGCAATACATGTAAGCAATGGCTTTGTGTTTGTAGTCTGGTTTGCGAGGAGAACTGTCGAAGGAACGTCTTGGGGAGAGTTCAATTGGCGAGTTTCACCTGAAGGAGAAGAGGAGTCGTCGGTAATAAGAGATGTTTGTTGTATCTTCTTTAGTTCTTTGGCAACTTCCACCATGGTTGGAATTTCCCCTTTATGACCGACGCATCTCAGTGAGAGCATTAGGAAAGCTTTCATTTGACAAAGCTCTAGTTCTGAAATTTCACCCACCATATTTTCTGTCATTTCTGGATCTGCAATCTCTTCTATTCTTCGCTTTTCCATGAATTTGAACCATTTAAAATAAAACGGATTAGCCGAACTCCTCATGGTTTCATCAGAGTCATCATCATCATTCCCTTCACCGTAAGCTTCTTCTTCTTTTTCACAGTTATCATAATTCTGAAATCTTGTTTCTCCCATCAGAAACCTTAGCATTAACATTCCAGTGGCAAAGACATCAGTTTCCTCGGAGACCACGCCATACATTACGTACTTATAGTCCAAGTACTTAAATGCTCCCACTACTCTCTCAACCTGTACAGATGTTTCTCCTTCTGGAATGGAGACGCAGCAAGAGAAATCAGTCAGCTTGGCGTCACCATCTTCATCCAAAAAAATATTCTCAAGACTCATACACCTATATACGAAGGGCCTTGGGAAGGCAGTGTGAAGGTAAGCTAAAGCAGTGGCGATATCCTCTGCTATCTTCATTCTCCTTTTCCACGTCTGCTCACTTATATTTAGGCTGTAATGTGTCTTTACAGCACCATAAACCATGACTGGAGATTCAAACTCCAGACAACATCCAACAAATTTCAAAAAGTGATTGTGACCACTCACCATCGAAGATACTGCTATGTCCCGGCAAATATCTTCATCTACATTTATCTCCTTGTGACGGACGAGTATTTTGCAGTGGTTCTCGTTTATACCTGAATACCATCGTTCTCTGTAAATACGATTGGAAATACGATTCGACTTGCTGAAATCGTCGGTGGCTTTGCGGATCTCATCAGAAGAGAAGATTTTGATGGGATTGGATTTGCCATCGCAACATTCTATCAAATCTTCTAACAACTTCGCCCCTCTCGCTGATATTCGCTTCTTCTTCCTTATCCTCCACAACCAACCCATCTCTACACCAAAACAAAATAAATAAATAAATAAAACCAAATGACCAGAGGATGCAAGACCTTTCACACAATGACTTGTAAACGAAAATGGGATTAGATTTTTAAAGTACTCAATTTTTGACTATTCAATTTTTAAAGTACTCAATTTTCACACAATGACTTGTTGACTTATTGACTATTCAATTTTTACGTCCACCCGCGTCAAAAGTAGCAATGGTCAATGGAAAGGGGGACCTACTACCGAAGATTAGAAATTAAACATTTTTAAATGGGATTTTTATCGATTCTACCACATTCAGTTAAAACCTTTTTTCAAATACCACATCTTTTTTTTCTTTTAAGAACTACCACATTTTTTTATAACACAAAAATTAGTGTATTAATGGCTGTGGATCAGCATAAAATAAAGTTTGTAATTTAAATAAAAAAACTGGAAACATATAGACTTTGTAAGCTGTTTTTTGGTTTAGATATATGAGAGTAGCATAACACAGTAGACAAAATTAGTCCGATGGACAAGGTAAATTGTATAGACAAGTTGAGAAATATAAACTTGTCTATTAGCTTGAACTAGTCCATTTGTCAAATATATTAACTAGCAGACAACTTGTAAATAAAACTTATCCATTAACCGGTATTGTTCTTAGAAAAATTAGGCAGTTATAAACTTGTCCATAAAATTAATAATTAAATAAGTGTTTCAAATACATAAGTTAGGAGAGTTTGGAACTTGTCTACTAGGTAAAATTTTCTCAAAAAGGAGAGTTTGGAATTTGTAACCAGAATCGTCCGACGCCACATGCTGGTTAGGTGAGTTTAATTCGTTGCTTTTATCTATGGAAGAGTTTCAGATTCGCATGCGGAATCGAATAGGGAGAGTGAAAGAAAATTGAGAAGAAGAAAAGTGTAAATGGGAACGGAAGCGAAGAGAGATAATTAAAGTGAACTGTATTGAACAGTTCTTCTATCTTAACATTTTAAGAAATTTTGGTTTTTTGGTGATTTTTTAGTGTTTTCAATAAATTTTTTATTACATTTATATTTTCAATCTATCCTAACATTTTAAGAAATTTTGGTTTTTTGGTGATTTTTTAGTATTGTTAATAATTTATTAAAATAATTTTAGTATTTTCAATAATTTTTTTAGACTTTAGTGTTTTCAATAATTTTTTGGTGATTTTTGGTGTTTTTTTAGTATTTTTTTCTTCTGCCTATTTAAGAAATATATCTGATTAGATCTTTCCTACTTTAGCCCCGGTCGAGGTCATGTTGGTGTGGGAATTAGCACCCCCAACATATCAGTCTAAACCGGTTATCGAAACCGGGAGTTCAGCTTAGAGTTGGGCCCAACCTTCGAATGAGGGCCTGATGGTATCACAAAGCCCAGTTCAGAAGCGAAGAACCGACTTCCCAGATCGTCCGGCGGCCGACCTAACAAAGAACAAGTTATATTCTGTAATCTAGAGAAGCATATAAATAAGGACGTCTCCCATCTTGTAAATCCATCCAGCAATTAATACAATAACCCTAATTCTTCGTTGTTTTTGAGCAAAACCATAACTTGTCTTCCAAGAGATCTAAATCCCCTCTTGTTCTTAAGCTTTGATCGAGATTCTTTGAGAGAGTTCTTAAGTGAATTTGTTTCTCCCTTCCAACAAATTCATTGTATGAAACCCAATTTCTACAGATCAGAATACGGGTAAAATTGATGCTTTGTTTTTTCTTTCTTTTTTCTTTTGGAGATTTGTAAATGTTAAAGATGTCTTCTTCATCATCATGTGTACGTTGATAATATATATATATATATATGTATATTGAATTAGTTGGTATGTTCACGTTGAGAGATTCGACAATTCTCTTCCCTTGGATGAGATCAAGGAGGCGTTGAACAATCATTTCAAGTCATGTGGAGTAACCGCTAGAGTGTTTCTTAACACAAATCCTGAAACCAATGTTGTCGACAGGTTTGTTTGTGGCTTCTTTCTTTCTTTGTGACAATCCAGCTACTTGGGAACATGCATGTTTAACTGCTGCTAGCTTAGCTTCTTTGTGACCAACTTTTTTTTCGATAACAGCCATGCTTCTATTGCCATTATGGGAGATGACGTTGATGAGAAGGTGAAGGAACTTGATCGAAGTGAATTGGGAGGAAGGAAACTAATTGTTAAGCCCGCCCAGCTGGCTCCGAAAGTGATTATAAGGGATGTTCCTTTTGCCTAGGCACATAAATTTGGAGGGTAGCTAAAGCTCTCTTTGGTGTTTAATTTAGATCGTGATACAATATGCAACCCTCTCGGTGTGTGTGTTTTTAATTACTTGTTGGGTCTTTCTTATGAATTGTGATACAGTGCCAACCCTTTTGGGTCTTTCTTTATTATGTATTTGCCAAGTAAGCTCCAGATATATGACGTTCAATAATCCATTATCTGCTCTTTTATTAGGTAGACAAACCAAAAAACTACTACCTATCTCTTCTCCCGTGGAACTCAATTCTCAGATTTAGTATCCCAACTTGGTTGGCTAAAAGTGAATCAGTTAGTTGTGTTACTCAAGACAGAGACTTTTAGCTTGAGAACCTCATTGTGCAAAGACACAAATCGAATTTCTTGTCTACTACCCTTGAGATTCTGGTTTCTTGGTTCTTACTTTTCACTTTTGTTTAACGACAATTTGAGGAAAAAGGTTGTACATCTCTGTTGACAAAAAAAAAAACCCAGTCTCAACAGTTACTGAGGATGTTAAGGAACAAAACCCTGTTCTTAACTAAACACTTGGAAACAGAGTCCAGTTCTGCCTCCAGATCACGAAAACCATCTTCAACAACATCTCTCCTCATCTTCTCGTTCTGCATTGTCTCGACTTCGACAAAGTTTCTTCTTGAATCCACAATAGAACCGAGAAAGACATCATCAAGACTCTTCATTTCCTTTATCAAATCCATAGATTTATCTGATAATGATGAAGATACAAAAGGAATCGACAAAAACCCGATGGTGGTCTTGATTTTTTTGCCGCCGATGGTGGTGGCGGTATTGCTGATAGGAACAACAGAAGATGTCTGAAAATCGAGACAGTGATTTCGATTGTCTCTCTCAGAACACTCGTGGGTGGTATCGCTGAGTCTTGATCTATGTTGGTTGGAATACTTTTGGTTTCCATTTTCTTAAGTGCATTGATGTGTTTAGAGATTTGTTTCTTTGCCTTCTTACGGAAATTAACGTATGCTTTAACCTCCTTCTTTACTACGCCACCTTTCCTACGAACAGCAGATTTGAGATTCGCCACGTGTTCTCTCATCACGACAATCACCTCCTTTGTGGCCTCACACACGTCGAGCAACACAACAGATCCATCTAAAGAATCTGCTAGAAGTTTTCCTTCCTGGTGATGAAGAAGAGTGTGTTTCACGTAAGAGGACTCAAGTAGCTCATGCACGCAACCGTAGAACTCGGTTTGGTTCACGAGTCCAACGAGAAGCGTCTCGTACCCAAAAGACGCGGAAACCGAGATTGAGGAAGAAGATCTCCGCCAGATGCTGAGCCGGTTCAAGGCTGCTCTGAGTTTAACAGAGAGTGGATGGATTCTTGAAGGAAGACTCACAGATCGGACTGGTTGGTGTGTAGTTTGATCAGACATGAAGACCGAATCTAAACCTTCCATGGATTTTAATTTTTTTTTTTCAGAACACTAAATTGGATTGAGATGCTCTATTATAGGGTTCGTGAGGGTTTCTATATATATATATATATTGCAGAGAAGCGCAAGAACAGAGGAATTCTCGGGTAAACGATGTGGGAACATGTGAGAAGAACATGGGTCACTAATCTGATCTGTTTGTTTCTAACATTAATATCATCAGTTATGGCCAGTGACTCTTGTAACTCATGTTCCTCTTTGTCTTCTTCTTAGGCATCTATTGCAAACTTAGTATTTAAAATCAGTTTCTTGTTCGTTTGTTTTCCATACCAACTGTTTTTTTTTTGGGTGTCAGGGTAAAACATAATTTTGGTTAAAGGGATCTAAACTAAATGTGTCCGGCTTCAAAGAACCAAGGCTTGTCTTCTTTGTCTCAAGTTACAAATACATTTATCAACTTTATCGCTTGACTCTTTCACCTTCTAATAAAAATAGATAGTCTTGTTGGAATATTTTACTCGGCTAAATTAGTTGCCAATCACACATTTTTAATCATCAATTGTTTTGTGAAAAGAATTTTCACAACTATTAATAAGTTAATTTCTATGAGATGATTAAAAGAGAAAGAGAATAAAAAGACATTCAAATATCATTTCACTCAATTTGATAGATTTTTATGGACATCACTGATTAGTACTAGTATTATTTTTAAAGCAGTTACGCATTAAATCATTATCACTAGACTCTCCATCAACATATTGACAATTAACTTTAGGTTTTCCTCCATCCGCCATGGTAATATCAATTCCATCCATAACGACGTCTCTGCAATGTGTGGTTTCACTACACTTAATCGTTATAGCATTTTTATTCGATGTTGTCCCGTGAAAATCGATATACTTTACATTGCTAATCGCCACTGCTGATTCCTATAACATCAATATATATTATTTTATAATTATAATTATGATTCCAAATAGGATATATAATTTTATTTATAAAGAACTAAGCAAAGATTTTACCTCGGCAACAAGACGTCCTTTATTTATATATTGTTGGTCAATTATAATTGGATTTTTTGTGTTAATGAGTGTGATATCGGTAAAACTTATGTTTCTTGCATATCCTTGTCCACCCTAAAATCAAAATGATATTGAATGATTAATATTAATTTAGATATAAGAGGTAATAATTAGTATATATACAAATGAATATATACCAGCCATGTTTTGATTCTAGCTCCATTCGTCGTCTGATTGAAAGTGCAATGAGTCACTTGTACATTACTAACTGTAGCCTCTGCTCCACCGGCTCCTAGACTTCCTATACTGTTGTCCAATAAAACAAAAATCAATGAATACTCTGAACCTTTTTTCTTTGTGAGTAAGCTTTTTATTCATAATGTAAACTAAATTTTTTAACTAATATAATGAATTACCTTATTCCATGACCTGGTCCACAATTAATTCCTGTGATGTTGATATTAGAACTTCCACTGTTGATTGCTATACAATCGTCCCCTGAGAATTTAATAATTGAAATTCAAATGAATGTTATTATGTTCTTTCATGTTCTAAAAAATAAATTAGTTTTTTCACAAAGGAAATCGCAAATACATAAAAGCTGGAACTATAATTAAATAATAGTTAAAAAAATCTCATCTGGACCTATGCTTCATTTGTTTTGTGCAGCATTCATATATTAAAAAAAAAAAACCAAAATAATTCATCAATAATTACACACCCGTTTGAATTGTAGAGTCAAATATGTTGATATTAGTCGATTCACTTATATCAATTCCATCTGTATTGGGACTTGTCTCGGGTGCAAAGAGATTTATGTTTGATATTGCAACAGTGTTGCATTTGTTGATTGATATATGGTTTTTTGCACTATCAATCGAGGTTATCCCATTTATCCTGAAGTTATCACATTTGCTAATATGTAATGCCTACAAAAAAAAATAGCAATATATGACGATTGTATCAAAACAAAAATTCTTCCAAATAATGGATGATTAATTTAGTAGATATACTCACTGTAGGTCGTTGAGAAGCTTTCAAATTTAGCTGGAAAAAAAACTATGATTCTGTTACGATGAAGTAAAAACGATTAAAAATTGTGATATATCAAATTGTCACCTCCCAAAAAGTCAAACCGCGACCATTAATCGTTCCTGAACCAACGATCATTAGACCAGACACATATGAAAATTTGATCCACATTTTAGAGGTAGGATTGGACCAGGCTCCTTTGTCGATAGGTGCAACGATAACTCCATCCAACTTTAAAAAACAAACGCAAATTTTACTGGTGATCTATTTTTCTCTGATCAAAAAAAATTGTCAATTAATTGTCTATGTACCTGAACTTTTATAGAGCTAGATTTACATGGACCTTGGAACACCGTAGGCTGAAGTAAAAATGTTTTGTCTGAAGGAATAAGAAGTGTTTTGATGTCTCCGTCTCCACCACATGTATCATTCCATGCTTGCTCAAAACCCTTTTTACAGAATTGGTTTTAAAAACATTAACTAAAAGTTTTTAAAAAGAAGATAATCAAGATTAATTCTAAAAGTTCGTTCTAAGAACAAAAAAAAACTAGAAAGAAAAAAATAGTGATAATTTACTTCTGAATCATCAGTTTGACCATCTCCTTTAGCACCATAATTGAGTACGTTGTAATTTTGACCATTTACGAGGACAGAACATAAGAAATTTATCCAGATCCAAACACGTAATGTGGTTTCCTAATACACTAAAAAAAAAAAAAAAAAAAAAACGTTAGAAAAAACAAGTAATGAATATATACAATTAGAAAAGTGGATTGATATGATGTGTACCATCGTGAAATGGCGATGATGAAAATCCATTTTGCATGTGTTTCAGTTATGTGAATCTACGTAAATATGAAGTATACATATAGTTTCCCCCTTTATACATCCAAATTGTACCTAAATTTTGCGTCCTTCATATACTATTAACAAACCACCTACGTACATACATTACATACATTTCATTTATTACAAAGTAGCATATGTGTCACAAGATGACGAAGGAGATGAGAAAAGAATTTGGATACTTCTCACTAGCTCTCTCTATGCCTTCAGAATAAATTAGTGAGAAAACGTTAAGGAGATGATGCTACAAAGAAAGAGAAGCTACATAGATCTCACTGAGGCCGCCGATTTTAAGGACGCAGTAAAAAGAAAATAGTGGTGGGCGAAAGCCAAAAAAGTGGTCGGAGTTCACGGAGGAGAAAGCTCAAAATAGTCATTAGTTTGTGGTTAAGGCGATGTCCGAATTCCTGAACATATTAGATCCATGATAAATGTGACGTGCTTCAATTAGGCGTTTTTGGTATAATATTTTGAGCTTCATATAGAATACTGACTTTTTCTGATGTCGACCATACAAGTCAAACACTCTTATATATGTTTTGATTAAAAAAAAATCAAAAATCAAACACTTTTATGTATTTGTAATAGATTAAACATTAATCACTAATTCACTATTTGTAATGGACTGTATGCTCGGTCCCCGAGAATAAACAATTATCACTAATTCACTATTTGTAATAGATTAAACAATTATCTGCATGAACCAAGAAATGAAGATAATTGTTTATTCTCGGGGAAGAAACAATTATTTGCTTCTGAGTTGTGTGCTCTCGTGGATCATCATCGTACACAAATAATGACATGTCATATAAAATAGAAATTGGTAAACAAAACTTTTGGTAATGATAATTTCCCACGACACACGTGACGTGAGCGACACGAGGCTAGAAGACAACAATAATCAAGTTTGGTAAGTTTGTTGAGCATGTGATGTCTTAAGTGACTGATGATGATGCACCACATAGGTTTAGGAATATATACACATGCTCTTTTTTTTTCTTTTTGTTATTATTTTTTTTACCGGATGAATTCATGTGAAAAATTCCAATCCTAACCACAAAAGAATCAAAAAATAAATTTATGGAAGTAGACAGTAGTCAATATGCGATTAACTCTTTTTCTATAAAAAGTGTATCTATAAGACCTGGATTTACACAAAATATACAAACTATTTTGTTAAGGAGTCACAATGTTCAAGAGAGACGCTCTATGTTGAATAAGTCGTCTTGATAAGTAACTTAACTCATCCTTAATTGCTTCAAGGCTAAAACTAAGCATAGCTAATCTCCCGAGCATCGTTTGCGCATCAATGACCTTCCCAATTTTCCTACGGATGATTCTTCCATAGAATGAACGGATCATCGAGTTCTCTACACATCCAGTTTCATCGTTCTTCCTCTGTTTCTCACCGGGAGAAGCAAGAAACTGCAAGAGTGACTTGAAAATAGAGATTGTCGATGCGTTTGATTGACTTATGATGTTGGAAATCATAGAAGAATGTTGATCGAGGTCACCGGATTGTTTGATAACCGAGGGTTTCTTTTTTGTTTGTGTTCTTGAAAGGGATTTAAGTTGTCTCGCTGCTGCGTTCTTGAATGTCTTCTGACAGCTAATGTAAGCTCGGATCTCGGATTGAACGGAAGAGAGATCTCCTCGGCGTCTACGTAGAGCAGATTGAAGAACTTGTATCTGCTCCATGAATGTTTCTATCAAGTCTCTTGTGAAGTCAGAGACATCGAGTAACAAGATGGATTCATCAAGAGCGTCTTCCACAAGTTTCGCGTTGCGACCAAGGCGGAGAGCTTTTTGGCCTTGAGGAGAACATATGACTTGTTCATTGACAAAGTCATAGAGCTCCACGAGCTTGGCAAGTCCAAGTTGGATCCTAGAAGAAGCTGACGAAGAAGAGTCTAAAGCTTGAATCTTTTTCAGTTCTTCTTCAACTCTCTGTGCTTTAGGATGGATTAGTCTTGTAGGCAAACTAATAGACCTAGCAGGTAAATGCGTAGTCGCCGCAGAAGAAGATGATTCTGCCATTTTTTTAAGCTCTGAGGCAAAACAGAGAAATCAAAGCCTTAAACTTGGAAATGGGTTATGGTGGGTCAATAAGGTTCAGAGACTCCAAAAGATATATAATAGAGGAAAACGTTACAGAAAAATCCAAAAGGACCCTTTAAAAGGTATGTAAGAGCAAATTGGGCATGTGTTAAAACCTTATAAAGTGAGAATATCTGCATAATTATCCGTTTCTGCTTAATTTAATCATCTTTTTGTGGTCATGAAACAAGCAACGTCAAGCTATCTTGATTATTATGATTATCTTGTCTCCTAACTTGTCCCTCTTTGCCTCCTCTATCATCGCTGGCAAACTCAAAGATCTGTTTCATCAGGAAATAAAAACACGACAACCCAGAGAAACGTTTTCCAAGGAGAGATTTAAACATATAAACAAATATTTGCCCAAAGAAAAAAAAGCTTAGGCCATTCATTATAGGGTCCAAGAATCTAGGGTTTTAAACAATAAGAGTAGTAGGAGAATCTTGTTCAATAAAGTCGTGGTACGATTCATTTCCTACTCATAGTGCGTATTTATTTCCGTAGTATTTCTGTTATTTTAATGGGAGACAGAGAGACAGAAGTTGTAATACACTAATATAGAGAAAAAGAACATCACAGAAGAGAGAAGAAATAAGCCCAAAAAAATAAAGGAATCCTACAATTAATTACCAAATGATTTGAAGGGAGTCATCAGAAAAAGAATTAGAGTATTACCACAATCTTGACCACTTGTCCTTTGTAAATCTTTCTCTAATTGATGCCATGAACATTGTCTTCTCTTTTGGCTCTCAATGATTAGCAATCTAATTTCACTGAAACGTCACAATACCCTGCACCTACTTATTAGTGTTAAAAAATATTCTTCTTTTAGTCTTTTTCCTTTTGTCTTTAGAGAAAGTATATAATCACCGGAGATTACCGTATCGCTTGTCTCTAACTTCTGCACAAAGAGAAAAGAACAGAACAATCTTTGATCAGATACTGTTGTCTGATTAACCAGAGAACATATCTAATTTCGGTTGAGATTTAGATATTGACACAAGGAAATTTGTTTTTTTCTCTAGGAATCATCAGGGAAAGCACAGTAAAAGTATCCATAAAATATCACATAATTTGCTCCAATTTTATTTCTTATAAGAAGAGTGTAAATGGACAAGGACAATAAACGTTAACGTAAGAATACTAAGAAACATATACAGGTCCCAGGGAATAGAACAGTATCAATGTAACTAGCCTAACGTTTCTCAATAATGATGTATTAGCAATTTAGCAGTATATTTTGGTAATGTCTAAGCATTTCTATTAATTCAATATCTTGACATGTTATAAAGAGAAATGCTAAACAAATGATTAATGAAAAAAGGTTCTACGACAAAAGTTTCTCAATGCTATTCTCATACGGTTACGTCATTTACAAGAAATCAAGAAAAAGTAAAACAGAGCCATTTCTTGGCCGTAGGTTTAGCGCCATCTCGTTTCCTCTGTGAAGCTGCCTTGCTGGAGCTCCGACCTGTTTTCTTGTCCTCACCAGCTTTAGTAAATATAACGGTGAATCCATCAGCCGTCGCTGGATCATTCACATCCCATTCTCCGAATTTTGGCAGAGGCCTTGCTTCACTATTCGATGCCATTTCAATCTTCAGAATCAAGAAAACAGAGCAAAACTTCTCAAAAACAAAATGTTTCCTTCTTTCTGTTGTTGTTTTTGTTCTTCAATGTCTTTTCTTCTGAGATCGTTGTTCTTGATCAAGAGATGATGGACCAAAGATGTATTATATAGGTGGGAGATCTCAACAGAGCGGAAACAAATGAACAAAAACAGAGAAGTAGAAGGTTGAGTTTTTGAAATGTTCCTACGGATTGTACTCGTATGCGACACGGGAATGAGGATATCCCTTTTTTCACCTCTTCTTAATCTTTCCTGAGGTACAAAATCGTTGGTCTTTGCGCGTCGCAGCCTGTTAAAACCCTAATTATAGCAAAAGTCTTATACCCATGAGGCTGCTTTGTTTTATACCCTGTAAAACCCCTAATTAATCTTTTTATATGCTTCTTTCTATACATGTACGTGAATTAGATATCATTACTTTGTAAGCATCTGAAAATATACGTTAAAACCAGATTTTGGAAATCGGAACAGCCAAGATTACTAAGTAATAATATATTTTGCCTACTCAACAAGTTTTTGCCAATTTTGATACAAAACGCGAGCAAACTCTTTGCTTGATAAACAAAACTGCTTCTGTCTTTATTGATTTTATTGTATTATGTTACCGTAGAGCTAATAATGCTCAAAACACCAAGTCGGATATGAATCAATAGAGAAAAATGAACATATAAAACCAATCAATAGCAATAGAAAACAGAGGAAACCAACACTTTTCTCTTAGTTTGAATGGAAAAAGACGAAGACAAAGAAGCAGAGAGGCTCACATGGGTTTCACTCAAGAGCGGCTATGACAGCATCAACAACTTCTTGCGTGGTGCAGTCACCTCCAAGATCTTTCGTTCTACATTTCCCTTCTTGTATCACTTGTTTCACTGCGGTCTCAAGCCGATCAGCAAAAGTAGGAAACCGGAGATGTCTAAGCATCATAGCTGATGAGAGAAGTAAAGCCACCGGATTCGCTTTCTTCTGCTCCACTATCTTATCATTACCCACATTCCCTGCTGATGCGCCTTGCTCAAATATAGCATGTTCTGCACCAACATTACCTGTTCCCAACAAACCCAAGAAATGTCATTTAAGAAAGGTTTGTAACTTAAATTGATTTAATTATGGACAAACCTCCTGGCATCACTCCAGTGCCACCGGCTATTCCAGCCGCCGTGTTAGCTATAAGGTTACCATACAAATTAGGCGTCACCTGAAAAAAACAAGGTTAGAATATGTATAATTTGCAAAAACCAACAGCCAATATCCATTATATAAAGGACATATATAAGTAGAGTAATACCATAACATCAAATTGCTCCGGCTTAGCGACAAGCTGCATACAACAATTGTCTACGATGATTTCATTGTAAGTAATCCCCGAATAGTTTTTAGCAACCTCTCTACAAGATTCGAGGAAGAGCCCATCCGCAAGCTTCATAATGTTAGCTTTATGAACAGCAGTCACTTTCTTCCTATTGTTCAGATATGCATACTCAAATGCATATCTTGCAATCCTCTCAGAACAAAACTTTGTTATAACCTACAACAAACAATTCAACAACAACATGAATCAAAATTTGGACTAAAAACAATCTCTACCAAATCTTTTGAAAAATGGTTACCTTAAGGCTCTCGACAACACCAGGAACAACCTCATGCTCGAGTCCTGAATACTCTCCTTCAGTGTTCTCTCTAATGACAACAATGTCAACATTCTCGTGTCGTGTCACTAAGCCAGGGACATTGATGCAATTGACAAGAGAAGCGAAGATATCGAGTTCTTTCCTCAACTGCATATTCAAAGAACTGACACCACCACCTACAGGAGTCGCTAACCCACCTTTGAGACAAACCTTGTTTCTCTTCACAGACTCGATCACTTCTTCAGGGACTTTCCTCATGTTGCCTCTAACCTCGTACCGTTCGAAATGCACCGGTGCGTGCATCGCTTCCATGACCTGTTCCACCGCACCGGTCACTAAAGGTCCGATTCCGTCGCCGGGAATTAGGGTTACGGTTCGTGGGGCTCCGTCTCCGGGTCTAGGCATGTAGGTGATGGATCGGGACGGTGCGGTTAAAGGAGAAGACGGATTCGCCAGGAGACGACTGAGGATGGAAGCGGATCTTCTCGCCATTGGTGGATTTAGTTTCTTTTAGGGTTTCAAGGCGACGTTGGTCGATTTCGGCGATTTGCATGCGGCGTTATATGCCTTTTGTGACTTTGTTTTGTCAGATTTATTCTTATTCTCTTTTTGCCCATTATTATTTTTTGTCCAAAATATAAATACAAATCTTTACAATTGAAAATATACGAAAACGAATTAAATTGATGATATTCCTTTGGTATGCCTAATTTGCTGATAAATCAAGGAATCTGTAATCTTTAATTTTCCCCAAAATCATCTCTAATTTTTTTTCTTTTTTTGAATAACAAACCATTTATAAAGTTACACTTAACACAATGTTTTTAAAATTAATGCACATAGTTCTTTTTCTAGAACTAGAATTGTCTAGAACATAAACTTCTGTCTTCTAGATTTTGAGTCACAAAACAAATATGAGAAACAACAGATTATATTTTCCCTAACAAAAGAAGCATGTTGTAAAGTAAGCTGTGTACAATTAAAGAGAAATCAGTGGTAGACCTTGATAGTGAAAATTGTTTTACGATAATTTAAACTAATGTTCACGTACGGCCACTTCGTGTGGTACGCTTAAAAGTATTATAAAAAGGTTACTTCCAAATAATTTTGGAGTCTCTTTCGCAACAATGGTATTAAGAACTTGGACTGAATCACGGTCACACGCATCACAACAAACAAGAGCAAAGAGAAAGAGAAAGATAGAGAGACGAGACAACATCTCATGAAACATTCCAAAACACAACAGTGTGGACACAAACACAAGACTTCAGTTTTACTACTTTTTTTTTACCTTTGCCTTTTTGATTGTCGCTATTTCGATTCCAACACAAAAAAAAAGAAAAAAAGCATCAATCACTCTGTTTTATAATCCTCTCTATACTCTTGAATTTTGCTTCTCTTTTCAGCCATGGCTAGTTTAAACGGCGTGAATTGTGGTTTTTCTGCCGTAGACGACGACGACGTGAAGACCGGCGATGAGTTTCCTTTCGAGAGGGTTTTCCCGGTTTACGCTAGAGGAACCCTTATTCCCGTGGACGACCCGGTTTTGCTGGATTTTATCAATTCTGGTTATGACCCAATTTGGGATTCTTTAAGACAAGAAGCTAAGCTTGAGGTTTTCTCTCTATGATCATATTCCTTTATAAGAATCAGTTCTTGTATAGTTCTTTTTTTTCCATCTACATAACATAACTTCAATTCCACAAAGACAGCTACTTTTGCTATAATCGTTAATCAACTTCGATACTACAAAGGTTTGATAAAGACATAAATATTGTGTACCTTTTGTATAAATTGGACAAGACCGTGGGGTCAAGTGCTCTCAGTAAGAGCCTCTCACTAAATGTGATCTTTGTCTCTTTAAGCACTTAATTATGATACCTTTTAGATGTTACGTATTCCTCCATCTAGATTTTACTATATAATAATCATGTTTAGGCCTTAATGTTTGTTGAAATCTCCATCCTTAAGGGCAAGTTGTGGAACAGTGGTTGTGCATTTTGTTCCTACAATGGTGAATGTTGAAACGCTAGCTGTTGTGTGTTTACAGGCAGAAAATGAGCCGGTTTTGAGTAGCTTCTTGTATGCTAGTATCTTGTCCCATGACTGTTTAGAGCAAGCATTGAGTTTTGTTCTAGCTAACCGTCTCCAAAACACTACCTTGTTAGCAACTCAACTCATGGATATATTTTGCAATGTTATGGTACATGACAGAGGTATTCAGAACTCGATTCGTCTTGATGTTCAGGTATATCCGTGAATCTTCCTTTTGTTTCAGACAGTATTTTCAGATAATCTGACTGCACTGGTGTTTGTTTTTGGTTTTTTGCAAGGCATTCAAAGACAGAGATCCTTCTTGTCTATCGTATAGTTCCGCTATTTTACATCTAAAGGTAGTTTCTTAACCAATTACAATAACATCTCTTAATCTTATGCCGGTACAAAACGACTACTAAGTGAGTTTTCATGTGCATTTTACCAGAATAATTTGTTCTACAGGGCTATCTTGCGCTCGAGGCATATAGAGTTGCACATAAGTTGTGGAAGCAAGGACGAAAACTATTAGCATCGGCATTGCAAAGCCGAGTAAGCGAGGTAGTGTAACTTCCAACAGCTTCTTAGCTTATTGTTATATATAGTCTTGGTGTACAATCTCTGATCCATGTCAGTGGTTTCTCTCAGGTTTTTGGAATTGATATCCATCCGGGTAAAGTTTCAGATTCATATCTTGCTTATGCTTTTACATCTAGCATCAGACTAACTTGTTTTTCTTGGTTCAGCTGCAAGAATTGGGAAGGGAATATTGCTGGATCATGGAACTGGTGTGGTCATAGGTGAGACTGCTGTGATAGGCGACCGTGTCTCAATTTTGCATGTACTGATCTCTTCTCTGAATTCATTTCTCCAAAAACATAGAGAAGTATCAACGTTAGTGAAGCTAGTTAGTATTTTCATCTCCAGGGTGTGACATTAGGAGGAACAGGGAAGGAAACTGGTGACCGCCATCCAAATATTGGCGATGGTGCTCTTCTTGGAGCATGTGTAACTATACTTGGTAACATTAAGATAGGCGCTGGAGCAATGATAGCTGCTGGTTCACTTGTGTTAAAGGATGTTCCTTCTCATAGGTATAAAGCTGAAATAGTGAAATGCATCTAAAAAACCAATCTCCTTGGGACTTTCTGTTTACACATCTCTCAAATGGATCTTTTATTTGGGTGTTTCTGAAGCATGGTGGCTGGAAATCCGGCAAAACTGATCGGCTTAATCGATGAGAAAGATCCGTCATTGACAATGGAACATGGTTAGTCTTGTTTAAGACTGCAGTACTTTGGTTTTGTTCTCCATTGCTCAGGTTTTAGTAGTGAACTAAATGAAAGTTAATTAAATATGCAGATGCTACCAGAGAGTTCTTTCAAAATGTAGCTGTTGCTTATAGACATACGATACCAAATGGTAACTACATTCTCACGCTGAACTGTTTTTTTTTTTTTTTTGAGGAATCAGAGTTTAGTTGGGACCTGAATTGAGTTTTGCTTCTTTGTAAAAAAAATAGGATCTTCAGTTTCAGGAGTTGCAGAGAGAGGAAACGTTAAAAAGAGAATATGAGATCACCTGCAGATTTATCTAATGGCGATTTTATCATCACTTCAAACAAATAACAAAGCTCTTTGTTTGTTACAACAGATCTGCTTTTCCAATTGATGGAGAAAGATTTTGATACATTGCTAAACATTATTTATTCCGGAAAGGAAAGAAAACCAAATCATAAGCTTTCAAGCTTATCACCAAACAAACATAAACCAAAATGCAACAACAAAAAACAAAAACAAAAACCCTTAAAACTTAAGCATGCTTTGCCTGGAAATCTTTCATGAAAGCAACAAGCTTTTCAACACCAGCCAAAGGCATTGCATTGTAAATAGAAGCTCTCATACCTCCCACTGATCTATGCCCTTTAAGCTGAACCATCTTCTCTTTGGCAGCTTCCTTGATAAACTCAGCTTCCAATTCAGATTTCTCCAAAGTGAAAGGCACATTCATCAACGACCTCACTGATTTCTCAACAGGACACCTGTAAAAGCCTTCGCTTTCTTCAATGGCATTGTAAAGCAGATCAGCTTTCCTCTGGTTCTTCTTCTCCACTTCTTTCAATCCACCTTGCTCCAACAGATCTTCAAACACAAGACCGCACATGTAAATCCCAAAGCAAGGAGGCGTGTTGTACAACGAACTGTTCTCATCATGAATCTTGTAATCAAGCATCACCGGAGTAATATCCTGAGCGTTCCCAATCAAATCTTTACGAATCACTACAATAGTGACACCAGATGGACCAACGTTCTTCTGTGCACCACCGTAGATCACACCAAACTTAGACACATCAACAGGCTTAGAACAAAAGTTGGAAGACATATCAGCAACCAAGATCCCATTAGGGTTCTGAGGAACAGGGTAATCTTTAAACTCAACACCATGAATAGTTTCATTGGCGCATATATGCAAATACTTGGCATCCGGAGATTGCTCCAACTCATCAAAAGATGGAACCTTTGTGTATTTCTCAGATTTCCCAGACCAAATCACATTGGTTTTGCAATACTTCTTCGCTTCCTTTGCAGCTTTATCTCCCCACGAACCAGTAACAACGAAATCGACAGTATCATCAGGTTTGCAGAGATTGAGAGGCAAAGCAGCGAATTGAGTAGTGGCACCACCTTGTAAGAACAAAACGGAATATTCCTGAGGAATCTCCCAGAGCTGACGAAGATCAGATTCAGCTTTTTGTATAATAGAGAGAAACTCTTTGCCTCTATGACTCATCTCCATCACACTCATCCCAGATCCACGCCAGTTGTATAGATCCGCCTGAGCTTTTAGGAGAACGTTCTCAGGCAAAGTTGCTGGACCCGCCGCGAAGTTAAAGACACGTTCTTGGGATCCCACGGAACCGGATCTAACTCCGTCTTGAACTTGAGTCGTACTCGAAGCGACGCATCTAACCGCGACGGGCTTGGTTTTGCCGGCGAGGCTCATGGTGTTTGGTTTGCTAAGGTGAAGAAGGGATTGAGATGTTGATCTGGGTTTCAAAGCAGGGATCTGAGTGTTGTTTCCGACGAGGAAAGAGTTCGCCGACGCCGCCATTATGGTGAGATTCTCGGAGCTCTCTGTTTTTGACCTCTACACTTTTATTTAGTTACAAATAATATCTGAAAAAAGTGTTAGGTGGGAGAGAGACATATATAAATATAGATTGAAAACGACAACGTCTTATGCTATTAGGTGATACTAGTTTTGTCTGCGGTTGGTTTAATTAAGGACTCATTTACAATGTGTGTTTTAAATCTTGTAGATGAAAAAGAGTTCAAATCAAAATTCTCAATCTTGATATCAATAATTTAAGAATCTGTATGTACTAATACGGGAATCGAACCCGTGTCTTCGACATGAAAAGACGATGTCCTAACCACTGGACAAAAAAAAGGGTGAGAAATGATTTGTAATCAGAATATTAGAGAATTTTATTGCTGAGATATCAATAAAAGAAAAATTACAAATCAAATTCAGAGGAAGTTTTTAACTTATTGTGTTGATGTTTTCTTTTTGTAACTAAAAAATGAGAGGGAAAATGTTATTAGCAGCTATACAGAAACTACTATTTTCCACTCTTTTAGTGAGAATCTGACACAAGAAAGTGTGCAGCTTCATACTTTGTTGCTATGTATCCGAATTTGGAGGAGCTGTATTTCCTATGTACTCCTGTTAGTTTATCCGTCGCTGCTTTCTGATGCAACCTTACCATTCTTCTACAACATTCTCTGCAACAACAAAACACTTCAAAGATCAGTTTATGTATGTGATTCGTTATAATTACCCTTTTGTGCAAATGGACAATAATCACTTACATGAGCTGATGTTCAGAGTAGTGACTGTGGAATTCACAAGTGCTGTTCCATTCACTGAAGCCATGGATTGTACATTGCGCTGTGTACACTGCAGTGGCGGCTAGCAAGGATGGTGGATACCGAATCATTTCGTAGTCCACAAGGGCAAGCTCGATCAAGAACGACGCCAAGATCTCAAGCTGTTTCAGTAAACAAGATAGTTGTAATTCATAATGTTTGATGAGAATATGCTATATACAAGTCACTAATAGATTAAACTAATTTACCTTCTTGTCTGATTGAGCTGCCTTAAGGAACCTCTTCAAGAAAGGGTATTGCGTCGGTAACGACATATTGAATTGTAAAGTACTAAGCATAATCTTCTCCTGCACACAGAGGTTTTTGGTGTCAGATATAAAAATTTCAAGTTTTGGAAAACAAAACAAGAAAGACTCTTTTAAGTTATGGTTGTACCATTTCTAAAACATCGTTCCTCGTATAAGCTTTGTCCGAAATGACAACTAAATCATCAACAATAGGTACTGAAACCTCTTCGTACTTGCAAGCTAAGAGCAATGCAACTAAACCAACAAGCTGAAGCTTCTTTCTTGCAACAGCTTGCTTGGACAAGAATCTATCTATCAGATTCACTGTTAGGAACAGTGTCTCGTTCATTAGCTCAAATTTGTCATGTACCTGAAAACAGTCAATAAGCTTCGTTCATTAGCTCTCTATATGCAATAAATCCATCACCACTGTGTATCAAAAGAGTCTTTGAATATGCGTACCTCGATGAGCCAATCGATAAGTATTGCTCTCATTCTGTCAGTTATATCAAACTGTTGCGCCATGTAATCTTGAGGAACACAACTAAATCTCTGCAGATCACCAAAATCCATAGAATATGGTCTCAGACAAAACTCAAAAATCTTATGGTTTTTATTTCAGATACTTTTTAAAGAACCGTACCTCGGTTTTACGGTAGAATTCGTAGAGATTTTGGACATATTCAACAGCTGCAAGAGAGTTGTTTGCATCGTATCCGTCAATATCCAAAACCGGTTCTCCTTTTTCTTCTTCCACTATTATATCCTCCATCTCAACTTCTTCCTCCTATCCAAAAACAAAAAGCTTCTTTAGAAATACTACATTATACAAGCTAAAGATCTATTGTAATTGATTGATAAGATAAAATTACCATTGGATCAGATTCAATGTAGAGTTCCTCCAACGACATTGGCATAGGTTGGTCCAATGTAGGTTCATTCTTCTCCTCTTCTCCTTCTTCATCAATGAATATACAATCACCGAACTCGTTACCACTACTACTTGGAAGCGATGGTTTCAGCTTCTTGGTCTCTTCTTGAGATCTGCAGATATTCAAAAACAATCTCAGATCTTCTCTCTTTTCTCAGCAAAAACAAAATCAAAGCAACGTTTTCCAAAGCTTTAAACTTTTATAGACCTTGAAATTGAGGGATGTAATGAATCAAGCTTCTTCTTCTCACAACTTCCTTGCTTTTTCCTGAAATCAACAAAATCCAAAGAAATAAGTAATCTTTAAACAGAGATGATACAAAAGAGACAAGCTTTAGGATTCGAAAGAGTTAAGTAATGTACTGAGATAAGGCTCTTCTCTTGTTAACAACGCAAGGATAAGCTTTTGCACTAACGAGATTCTGGTTAATCACACCCAATGCTCTCCTGTTCTGTCTCTTCGTCTCTATTCCGACTTTTCTGGTTCTCGTATCATCATCTGACCAAAAAAAACCCAGAATAAAAAAAAAAAAAATTTTCATGTTTTTGAAACCCTAGAATTCTCAGATTCTCTATCAAACTCATTTTTACTAACTACCTTGAAGATGAATCTCTGTAATGGGTTTGGCAACGAGATTACGATTAGTCTCTGGATTAACCATTCTTTTTTTCTCGATTTGGATAGTGTTCCCTAGAGAAGAATCTAATGGAAGAAGAGCATCAAACGAAGAAGGATCTCTCTCTGTGCTCTCTGTTCTCTCTGTCTGATGCAATTGATTGAATCAGGAGGAGTCAGAGAAGGGGATTGAAATAAGCGAGGAGAGACAGAAGAATTAAGAGGCAAGAAATTAAAATTAGAAAAATAAAGTTTTTGCCTTTTTTATATATATAAAGATATTGTATTTTTATTATGATTGAAGAGAGAAGAAGAGCAACGGCTAGGTGATTAAGATGACCGTTGGGTCATGAAGGAAACGATTTGCTTCTAAGTCAGTCTAACGCCAACGGTAACTTTTTTTTTTTCTTTTGTTGGGGTTGAAGAAGTAAAGCATGTGGTGTGGCTCTCTCTCTCTCTCTCTCTTTCTTGATTTCAAAATTTATTATTTCCTTTCTCTATTTTTATTTTTTATATATTTTTCTTGCCTTTTTCAGACAAATAAGGCTCGTTGCCACTACTAGCCAGATCCTTCCCGTAGGCGCGGTTCTGAGATCTTTTAAAGTCAACATATTAATTATCTAATCATAATCTTAGCTTATTAATCTCTGTAATTTACCAGAAGTTAAAGAAGTATTGTTACCGAGAATTATGCTGACCCCTGTAAGACTGTAGTAAGTGTTCTTGCCATTTGTTATCATTATTTATGTTTGGTGAAGTTTTTGTTAATATTTAATTTAGAGATATCTAAAAATAAGGCTAGATGAGTTCTGGTCATCATTATTGTAATTGAATTTTCTTCTCCATTAGAATGGTCAATCAGAAGGTGATTACGTTTTCTAATTTGTTTGTTATTCAATATCTATGATGTATCTTACATATTTGAATTTTAGATAACTTTAATTTCTGTATTTCTAGAAAAGAGTTAAAAGTTGAATTAGAGTCTAGATATTATTCAAAATAGTATCCTACTATATTAATTGAGATGTACATTTATTAAAATAGTGTAAAAATTACATTAGAATGCTATTAGAAATAGTAAAAAAAAAAAAATCATTAAAGATAATTAAGAAAATTTAACTAGGATAAGTAAAAAAATTTGTGTATTCAAAATAAGATATTTAGAAATATTCATTCTAAACAACTAAGATTTCTACAGATAATAACAAAATAACAAAAAAAAATTTACTTAAACCCACAATTCTTAGCAAGGAGATTAGATAAGAGAGAGCTTAATGATTGATACGGACTTCTGAGGAGAAAAGCAAAAGTTTGATGGCGAGAGGCTGTGAGTGTCTCTGGAATCACAAGCATGTGATTTGTGGAATTGCATTAGCCTTATTTGTGATTCCAAAGACAATTAACACATGTCATAGCATTTCCACCTTGAAAACATCTTTCGAAGAAGTGAAATCTACAACATTCGAGGTTAAAGATGCAATCAAAAGTTGGATTGACTCTCACCCTAGAACCGTCAATGCCATCATCTCACTCCAGGATCAATACGAAGCTAGCGGTTCACCGTCCAGCCTCTGCTTCTGGCGCAGATATCTGATCGATATGAAAAGGTGGTGCTTTGGTCAATCACACGCCTCTCTCTCTTTATTATAATTAATTACAAGGATTAGCACTTTTTTAGCGTATTTACTTCTCGGATTTGTCGTTTTGAAATATATATATATATATATAGCTTTCCCATATATATAATATGCTACTTAGAATAGGCAGGGATACAATTTACCAAGATTTCAAGAGACATATTCTATTTGCTTCTTGCTCAAAAACAAAAAAACAAAAAAAAAACAAACGTGGGTTAGTACTTAGTTTAAAACATATGCCTCACATTTAGTATCGCTCTCATTTTTTACACTTAGGGTAAAACTACTAAAGACTTTTTCTTATATGTAAATGCAACATAATCTTGTATAAAAGTCTAAACATTAAACAAAAACACTTAGTTGTGCTAAGAAGATCTAGTCATATTGTTTTCAAGAAAGTTTAATTATTAACATTGTCAAATTTCCAAGTAGTTCATCTATCAGGATTGTAAAAGTTAGTTAATGCATATATACCTATTGATATAATAAGTTAGTCACTCAAAATTTTGATGCCAATCATCAACACATTATCGAAGAAGTTTCTTATAGGAACTTTATTACTTATTTTATTTTGTTTTAACTGTTAAGAGGTTTTAATGTTGAAAATTATCTGTAAAAATAACTAATATACATCACTGCTTCTTTTTTTTTTTTCCGTTCCGCTACCTGCAATTAGGAAACAAAGAGCTTTAAATCATTGCTATCCATGTTACTTTTCTCTTTTTTTTTTTTAATTAGTATTTACACAGCTTCAAGAGCTTCCTTCTGGCTTCTGGCATTGAAAACTATTCTAATATCTGATGTTACCCGTATACGTTAATGTTCAAATTTTAAATAGTAAAAACATAGAATTTAAAAAATATATGTTAATACAAAAGTTTACAAGTCACGTCATTGTCGGGCTCGGATGTCACATGCATAATAGTATTAGGCTGTGAATGGAAGCATTCAAAAGGCCGTTTTTAATACTGTTTTGTCAAAACTACACTAAAGTTACCAATCACACAAAAATTATTCATTTACGTTTTAAAAAAAAATTAATAATAACAATGATTTGTGGTTTTGTGTAAAAGTTTATGCCTTGGACCGCTTCTACATCTACCTATGGTTATTATCCAGCGGTTTTGATGTAAAAAGTATTACAATATCTTTTAAATATTTTTTTAATACTGATATATAAAAGCAAAAACATGCATTACCCTAAATACCTTTGTCTTTTCTCTAATAAGTTATGTGTAACAAATTAAATAATAATTAATTCAAATATGTAGGACATAACTACAGAATTTTAATAATTTACAAATAATATTTTTTGTCAAATAAAATCATGGAAAATATGTTGGATAAATAATTTAATGGATTAAAAGTATAAAGGTTAATGTAAATGATTATATATTATAAATTACAAAATAAATAATAATAATAATAAATTACAAATAATAATAAATTCACATATGTTATAAATAGCACAATGTTAATAAATTGTAAATAATGTTTTTAGTTTTGCATTAAATATATCTACATAATAGTTTAGAATATTATTTTGTATTTAAGGTTTGAAATATTTTTTCATTAACACAAAACAATTAGTAATTTACAATTATATTAATTATTTATTATTTTGTACCGCTTATTCTAAAACCGCAATTTTGTTTTCACCAATCAAACATTATTTTGTACCGCTTATTTTGTACAAACCGCACTTGTCCCGCAAATATATTTCTCCCATACGTACCGCACTATAATACTGTTTTTCTCACACAACCAAAACCGCGGTTACCATTGGGACCATTATACTATTAGTGGAGTGCAACGAGTCTTTGTACTTTTGTAGTCCCAAAACCGCACCGGCAAATATAACGTCTTGAAAGCAACCTACGAATAAAGGTTATGGGCTTCGATGGGCTTTAGACGATATTAAGCCCATAGAATCAGACGAATCTCAGCGTTGAATATTTTATATTAAATCCGACGGACGCAAATCTTCTCCAAACGAAAAGGCGGGAGAGAGATCTAAACGAACGAACGCAACCATTTAACTACCACAACCGCCATTGCTTAGAGCAAACATTATAAAAGACTACTTCAGTGTCGTTTGTTAATGAGCGCATATGAAACATGACTGATAATGCAGAGAAATCGAAAGCGATTAATACTGATGGAGAGAGAGATGAGTCTGAAGAACAATGTAGCGATGATGATTCTGAAACGAGAGAAATCGTTCTCGGCCTCCCTGCTTTGAGTATCAGCAGTAGAGTAACTGGTGATATTATTGTCCCTGAAAGAGAGGAAAATGAAACGCCTTTGAACGAGCAAGAGGAGGAAAATGAAGCGCGTTTGAACGAGCAAGCGGTTGCTGCGACAGGGTTGGTTGTGGCTGCGGCAGAGGAAGCTTCTATGAAAGGGAAGAGTGATGCGGGTGCGGGTGCGAGCGAATATCGTGTGGATGAGCAAGCGGTTGCTGCGGCAGGGTTGCTTGTGGCTGCGGCAGAGGAAGCTGTTATGAAAGGGAAGAGTGACGAGTGTGGTAGTGGTGGGAAGAAGAAGAGTGAGGAGGGAGGGAGCGGTGGGAAGAAGAAGAGTAGACCGAGGACTTCGACTCAAACTGATGATGAGGCGGATGGTGTAAGCAAAGGAGAAGCGAAAAAGCCGAAGAGGAAAGGTTCGGAATTAACTAATCCACCGAAAGGACCACCAATTTGTCACATTTGTGGAAGAGGTTTTGGTTCTTGGAAGGCTGTGTTTGGACACATGAGGGCTCACAAGGATAGAAACTACCAAGGGTTTCTTCCTCCTCCTACATTCTCTGCGGCGGCTGAAGACTTTACGATCCCCGGGAAAAGCTCTGCTTTTTCTCTTGTCACTGCAGGAGGAGGAAGTTTTGTTGCTTTTGCAAGCGGAGGAGGAAGTTCTGGTGGTTTTGCAAGCGGAGTAGGAAGTTCGGTTGGCATTGTCAGCGGTGGAGCTGGTGGGGCTCCGGGAGGTGAAGGTGGGAGAGATGGAGGGATTGATCTGAATGTGAAGGTCGTGGAGTATACAGAAGCAGCGAGTGGATCCGGAACTGCTGCCAAGTTCGATCTTAATAAATCCCCACCAAAAGAAGATGAGGAAGAGGATAAAGCCAAGTGATAATCTGTTCCAGTCAACTCATTTAATAATGTTATTATTCTTTTTTTTACATACAATTATATATCGTTGAACTTATTAAATTAGCTAATATGTGCTTTTGTGTTGGACGGATGTTTTAATAGAATTATGGAAAACTATATTCTGTTTTTAAGTTGCTAGTATGAAAAATCGCTTTTTTCTATTTTTGTAATGAATATATGTCCGATAATGATCAATTCAGCATGTTAATATAAGCTACAATTAAAAAGGGAAAAAATCCGTGGGAAGGAAAAAAGGTCGTTATAATTACTTATTTATACCAACCAATGTGGTGTTGATAATTCATATCCTAATTTTCGTGCAAATGTATAATCACCACTCACTATCCGTGCAAGACAAAAAAAAAGGGAATGGATAAATTGAAAGTAGAAGGAAACCCACCCAAAAGAAATTACATAATACGCAAAACACTGTAAAAATTGATTTAATAATATAATTAAACCAAAAAAAAAATTACCAACGTATAGCGGCGGTCGGAAAATATAGCATCAGGCAACAATTTCATTTTCTACTCTAAGCCGTCCGGCTGCTGCTCTCTTCCGTTCAACCCCTAATGCGCCAGCTCTGTAACCGTATTGATGGTGAAGTGGTGAAGCACGCGAAGAGGTAGAAACGGTCTGTTTAGTGGCAGAGCGGTCAGGGACAACATTAAGTTTTCGAATGTTTTCGAGAACTTCAACTACATCCTTCATGTGCGGTCGGTTTTTAGGATCTGGTTCGATACAAGAAAGTGTGATGCGTGCCATTTCTGTCGCAACCTTAGTAGTATATTGACCTTTAATTCCTTTGTCCATAATTTGTTTTACTCTGTGTTTGCTTGAGAGTTCCGGTCGTAACCAGTCGACTAAACTTTCTTGCCCCCTTGGCCTTTTTGTGTTGTGCGCTTTTAGTCCGGTCATTACTTCTAGTAAAACCACACCAAAGGCGTATACATCACTCTTAACGTATAAATGGCCTGAGGATGAAGAAAATACACAATCTTTTTATTATTTGACTCGTTCAACGTAACTCGTAAACTGTATAGTCACTCAGAAAAGGAGAATACTGAATGGCGAGTTCGAATACTATCATTGGAGAAAAGACGAAAGGGCCGTCATTAGAAAGAAAAATAAATACCTGTTGCCATGTATTCAGGAGCAGCATAACCATAAGTGCCCATGACCCTAGTAGTAACGTGTGACTTCTCGTCTGCTGGTCCTAGCTTTGCTAGTCCGAAATCTGAAATCTTTGCGTCATAGGTCTATACGCCCACATGTATCAAAAACATTCCATTAGCAAAGATAAAATCGATTACAGAGTAGACTATTTATATCAATTTCGAGTATTAAATTAGACTAACCGAATCGAGAAGTATATTGGAAGCTTTGAAGTCTCTGTAGATGACTTCTCTTTGCAAGCCGTGTAGAAACGCAAGGCCACGAGCTGCACCGATAGCAATCTTGATCCTTAATTCCCAAGGAAAAGGCTCGTTTCCTATTCAAATGAAGACCATCCGATCCAAAGTGAATCAAATATTTTTCTATGAGCACGTTGTTATAACGATGAACAATGTTTAATCACTGAGTTTCAGAAATCTTAGTTACGTCGGAAAAGATGATTTTCGAGACTTCCTCTAGGCATGAACTCGTAGACAAGCAGAAGCTCTTTGTCTTCACGACAATATCCTAATAACTTCACCAGATTTGGGTGTGAAAGCATTCCCAAGAAGTTCACTTCTGACTGTCCAAAATCACAAATCTCAAGTTTAATTAGCTTATTCAACTCTAAAAAAATCCAATGAACCAAATGAAAGATTTCCGACTCCTAATCATTTCTAAATAAGTCAGATGTTCCATCCAATACGTACGAGAGAAAAAAAAATATACTCATTTATAAAATTTATGATGTTATTTATGAATACAATACTTTCATTACAATATGACAGCTAATTAAATAAAATGTAACAACGTGTCCCCAACTCAAAAATCCGGTAACAATGGAAGGGATATACAAAATTATCATAAAGTGGTTAGATAGGTAATCGATTTCAAAGACTTATAATACGCCTTTTGCTATAATAATATTATCATAGTACAAACTGCAAATCATCATTTATTTATTATTAGAATTTCTCTTTTTATAATTTCTTTTTTAAGTATTTTTCAAGACTGCAACAGAGAAAGTCAAAGTCGTGTCTTGATTGGAATAGTCAACTCTTTCTTCATCATGATCAACAAAAGATGTAATAATTGAGCCTAGTTGTTTTTGTTGGTCCCGTCAAAGAAGTAACCAAGAAAAAGAAAAAAAAAAGGTTTTGAGGAAGAAAGAGATAAAAAGATCTTACTCGCCACTCTGCAAATCCTTGAACACTCTCAGAATTCAATCTCTTGATGGCTACGATTATACCGGAACCAGCTTTAGAAGGAGAAAGAGTCTTGGCATCGACCCATCCTCTGTAAACTTTGCCGAATCCTCCTTGACCCAACATTGAATCCGGTTTAAAATTCTTCGTCGCCGTCTTTAGATCAAGAAAGGTGTACACTTTGAGATTCGGCGATTCCAGGATCAGACCGGAATCACTTATAATCCCATTGGAACACTCGCTCGCCGCTTCGAAGAATTGGCTCCGTCGTCCGACGCTGCCGCTTGTCGTCGCGGCGGTTGTGGTCGTCATCGATGAGAACTCTGTTCCACTGCTGTGCCCGTTCGTTGTCGCTGTTTTATTACCACAAAACATCTTTTTAGGTTTTTCTTATGTAAGAACCCATAAAGAAAAAGAAAAACAAGAACCTGTTAAAAAAAAAATAATGGATTTGATGGAACTAGAGATTACCATGACTGTGGAGACCTGTTTTGGAAGGGATTGAACAACAAGCACCCATTACATGAGCCTTCTCTTCTTTCTTGTCTTTCTTGTTTTACCAATTCAGACAGACAAGACCTAGTGGATATGATGATCAAGTGGTTTATTTATTATTTGAGCTTTTATTGCTGGATCGTTTGGAATAGTTTGAATGAGGCGACGAGATGGGTTGCAAAAAGATTTTTTGGTTTTTCAGATACAAAAAAAAAAAGAAAAAAAGATAGGAATTTTGGGATTTTGTTTAGGGGGAAACCGAAGAAGGGTTTTCTCTTCTTCTTCTTTGCCCTATTTGACAAGAAAAACAAAGGGGAGGTAGAGGAACCTATATCCTATATCATTCTCTATATGACATTTTCCATGTTTTTGGTCCTCCTAGTCATTGTCATTTATTTCTTTTTGAATTACCACGTATTAAAATAAATTAAACGAAAGAGCCAAGAAGATCGACCAAACAAAAAATCATAGCCCAAGCTTTTTATATCTCTTCTTCATTCTTTTTATAATACATATATATATATATATATATATATCAAAAAGCTTTCTCTATCTACGATCGTGTGATCTGAAAAAATAGTTGAGAATTTTAGTTTTTACTTTGGAAATCCACATAATTTTTTGGTATTTTAGTTCACATTTGTAGAACCCATGCATGTCCACATCATGGTAATGAATTATGATATTTTTCAAAAGTATGAAATAAAAAAATCTATTAAAAATCCGGTAAAAGGATTGGATATTATTCCTATAATCTCGATTGAAGACTGTACAATAAATTAATCAGCCCTAGTAAGTAGTGAGAGACAATTTTCCTACATTATGTCATATTATTATTTAAAATTCATTTTAACAGAAATCTCATATGCCAAAAACCTCTAACTCAAAAATAAGAATAACTAATTCATTGTCACTTTCAAAACTTAACGATTACAACTATGTATGTAGATCAAAAACATGAATTTTTTTCCTAATCCGGAGTCATGTTTTCGTTATTGTAGCTATGATAATATATATTGACTTGAACAAAATAAAACATTATGATGTGAAACCGACGATCGTAAAAAGACTTTTGCTTGTGCCAGTAAAATGCTCAAAAGTCAGCCACTCACACAGCTTGGACGTTTGTGTCCTTTTGGGAATTTCTCGTTCATTTCCACTACTAATCTGAAAAACATTAATTCGATTTCTAATTTTCTACTACTACAAAGTTGTTTCAAAATTAGAGACATAGAAAATTCTCCAATGGCACAATATATATCTACCGACGTGAGTAGAAGAATTTATTTTCTTCACTTGGTCAAAGATCTTCATATGTTAGCCTTTTTTCAAAACAACATAAGTTCTAGTGATCACAATTTTTTACATTAAAAAAATTCCAGTAATGTTGCCTAGAAAATTTTAAATAAAAAAATAAAACTAGTAATATTACGATTACCTTTAAATAAATTATTCTTTGGATAAATTAGATTTCAATTCCTGCAATTTCTTCGAACATACAATACATTGAAATTAATAAAAAAAATGACCAACTATATTGAAAAGGACATCAAAAGGATACTTGACCACGTATAAATGCCAGACTAGACGGAAAAATGAAATTTCAATCAACATATTCAAACGCGGAGCATTATTAAGTACAAAAACCATATATTGACGTAGGAACACTCCCACACACACACACTTGTAGCAGTCTCTTACGTTTTGAACCTCACTGTACCGTACACGTTAATAAATGGTCTTTCTCGTGTGGACGGAGTCGTCGTAGATTTTCAAAGCACGAGCTAACAAAAGGGACCACTCAGGATGTGTTGATTTGGGATCAGTTCAGAAACCAAGATTTGGGTTTGTGTTTTTTCACCACGTTATATATTATCTACACAAATTCGATAATACTACCTCTATTGGCTCGGCTTTTACGAAATAAAAAAAGTATCTTTGAAATTGGAACCTACTTGCACTACTTTAAAAAGAAAAAGAAAAAAGAAGAGTTTAATTCCGATTTCCGACCACAAAAAAAAAAGTCATGATACAGGAGCTCCTCATGTTATCGGAACTCCTTAACACCAAAAATTATGCAAGCAAACATGGCTTAGCATCTGTTACACCTAAATTACCAGAGCACTTCATCACAAATATCCTAACTAACTAATATGTTCGATGATTCTGTTAATAAAAAGGCCTAAAATCTTTTTTATTAAGTGGAAGAAGAATTAGAGACAAGAGATTCTTGATTCTTCTTGGCCCTTGAAGCTCTGTGTCTCTTCTTGAAGTTGATTTGTCTGAATCTTTTGGTTTCTTTCTGTATCTCCATGAATGGTCTCTCCACTATATTTCTCTTCTCTGTCTCCAGTTTCTTCTGTTTCTTAGCTACCGCCATCGCAGCTGCTTCGCTATATTCCTGCTCCCTCTCTGCTTCTCTCTAATCAAAGACAAAACAACAAAACAATGCTTGTTTCAGTGACTTGTTGTATTAGATTAATGAAGAGAGAGAGAGAGGGAAACAGACCTGAAGGTCGTGGATGAGACTGTCGAGAGATTTGATCTTCCTATGAGGCCACCGGGGAATCCCAAACTCTCTGCATTTCTTTTTCAAAACTGTAAGACCGACATTGAGACTCCGAGAAGCTTCCACGATAGTAAGACCAAAGTATTTTGAAAGATCTTTCAAGGAAAGTCCAGCAACAATCTTTGATGGTGTCCTCTTTCCCATCAACATCTTGACATTTTCATCTGCATTTTTACAATGAACCCTTATATTAATCACAAAAATCTTGAAACTGGACTTATACGGCACGTAAACCTATTGACATTTTCAAGAAAGAAGAGATACCTGATTCCGAATGTTCAGTTTTCTCATATTCAGATTCCTCGGATTCGGTTTCTGAATCAGGAAGGCAGTTAAGATCTTGTTTGAGGACGATCCTTCGCGGTTTAGGCTGATCAACCTCACAGTCTCGAACGCTATCTTCTTCGGATTCAAACTTTAGCCGTTTAGGCTGATCAGATTTACAATATCCGACACTGCTGCATTGTTCCTCGTCAGAAACCTTTGATGGTGTCTTCGGTATTGATTCAGAGATAAACTTGAGCTCATTGGCTAAATTAGGGATGTCCTCCAGCTTAGGGTTTCTGTAAAAGAAGAGCAAAACAAAAAAAAAAAGGTTTAGCTTCTAAAACACAACTCAAGAACACTACACAATGTGTTACTGTTACAAGCCTATTTGTTTACAAATAAGAAATCTTAGCAAGTAATTAAATCGGGAAATCAAACTGATTCACTAGTTTTGGTCTAATCAGTAATTATGAACCAGAGAATAATATACAAGTGAAGAAAACTATGTAAGATTTGTACTGTTATTTGTGGCAAGTATAGTACTAACGAGTTTAACGTAATAAACACACAATAAATCACATCCTAATCATGCATGTCTCCAACTCTGTTCTTCTAATTTTGTATAGATAACTTATTCATGTTATCTATTCCATTGCTATATTTTGCCGTTGTGGTTATGCGATGTTTTACTCTATTTAACAAACTTGGAATCATTAACACTATTTCAATGAAATATTATTAATCAAGAATTCGATTCACGATAACCGCATCCAAAATAAAAAAACGCCCCTAATAAATGATTGATGAGTGAAGAAAACAGCGTTACCCTGAAGGGCAGAGAAGAGTAGGAAACCGAGGGAGCGGGTGATTAAACCGGAACAAGAAGATACAACGCCACGTGCCATAAACCGACCCTTCCGAGATCTCCGGTCGCCGGGAACCTTCCAAAAGAAACAGAGGCTTCGCTTCCTTCTCCACATAAGGGCTTTGGCTCTCGAACAAGAACTCTCTCTCAATCTCCACCGATCCATACACATGCAAACTCCTCACCGCCTCTGCATTTCAACCCCACACCCACATAAGAAAAAAAAAAAAAAAAATCCAGTTCTCAAACCTGACCCGACCCGACCCGAATTAAAGTTTCTAGACAGTGTATTATTAGACTTACCTTTACGGATAAGGCTCTGGAAGATAGCAAGTGAGGTTACAGAATGTGCCATGTCCGGAGAAGACCAAGAGTCGCAAAAGCCGAAGATTTTAACATATAAACTTTTTTGTGAAAATATATTTTGTTTTCCTTTTTTAGTGTAAAAAAAAAAAAAAAGATCTGCAGAAGAATCCAAGGTTTTTTGTATTTCAAGCGTTTTTTTTTACCTCAAGTGAAAAAAGGCTTTAGTGATAAAAGGGAAGCCCTTTTGGTCTCCACTCCCTGAAATTACCAATAAAGCCACTGGCTGTAAGTTATATGTACTTTCTTGTCCTCGGTTACACAGAAGATTCGCTAGGGCACGTGTAAGCGTGCGAAGCCCATTTAGTTTAAACACTCACACGCGCGACGCATGTCTGAAAAGTGGCAACCCGATTTTTATTTTATTTTATTGTATTTTATTTTTATAAGAAACTAAAATGATTCTGCAAAGGTTAAATTTGGTAAATGAATCAGAGTAATATATTTACTAGAATGTTTTAGAGTATATTTTTAATCTGGTCACTTATATGATATATGGCTATGATATGATTCTCATTTTCTCTTCTTTTTTTTCGTTATCTTTTTTTTTTTTTTTTTTTTTGTCATATGTTTATTTTTTAAAGTGGTGAGTTCTTCTCTCAAGCATTTAAAACTGGGAACAGTTAATGACCATAATGCTAATCAGCTAAGGAGATGTCTCGGATCTTGCTGTTTTGTTTTGCATTCCTTGGCCGAGTCAGTCGGATATTTTGTCTGATTTTTGGCTTAGGATCGGAACAAGGAAAGCTGGAGAAACCAAGTATTTCTGATATTGCGTCTCTGGGTGTTGAAGCTATTGGAACAAGTTCTACACGCACATTATAAGGTTCAAATAGGTTGAAATTGTTTTTTGATCTTCAATATAAATTTTGGTACTCTCTGTGTTAGTAGCTGTTTTCGTATCATAGGGTTAATTTTAGGTGGTTTAAGAGATGATTTCACTCTGAGTTGTAGAGTGTTATTTATCTTATCGTGGTTAAAAAATACAATGATTTCTCGATCAGATAGCGTTAGATCCGCCTAGTGTTCCAGAGTGATACTAGATCGAATCATTGCATTTGGTCCAATTCTATGGAAAGGAATGTTATGTATCTTGAATTTGGATGGATTCCTTTAGTTAATGAAGAGTTATGTAAAGAAAAAAACAAAATTGGCAACAGTTACAGTAGCTTTTATGTTTTGTGGCAGGAACGGTAGATCTTGGATATTTTGAGAATTATTTTTTTTTCTTGAAAAAATAATGCTAGAAGCCAATTTTCGTGGAGGCTTTCAAAAACTAAATTAACTAATTGCGTTATATTTTGGTAAGATTTATTACAACTTCTATATTTATATCTTTTTACTATTTTCTTTAGAAACCTTTTTTTTTTTTTTGAAAAGCTAAATTAAAGCTGGACATGGTTTAAAGTTTCAAACTCAAAATCAGAAGAGTGTGACAAAATAGTCTAGCTAACACTAACTTACAAGGATTTTTGGATATAAATATATATAGTACTAGTTTTGAGTATATCTGAAAGCAGGTGTGAGTGTACTTTTATAATAAAACTCAAATCGAAAACCCATTAAATAGAATCTAAAATCTACTTATTTTGAATTGCTTGAATACAGTTTTTGTTTCGTAATCGTACATCTTTTCCTCTTAACTTTAATCTTAAGTTTTGGAAAACTCAATTGAAGAGTGATATGAAGACGACCACCTCTAATTTTGGAAACATTCGATTGGATGGATGATGATACGAAGACGCCAAACGCTGGTCCTGTCTATATCACTCTTTACATTTTTTTTCAGAAACGAGGTTAACAACTCAAATAGTTGGTCCAATTTGGCCAAATATTTTAACTATAGCCAGAAGAGTCAACAACAATACCCAATTAAGAAAATGGCAAAAAGCTTGTCAAGCAAGATAAAGAGGTCATTTCCTAGAAACTTGTCGAAGAATTTTCAACGGTGTTTTCTTTTCTCGTCTTATAAATACATAACATTTCTCATATTACATGAATATCAAATCTTAAACATCATCATTCATCGGTATATTAGAGACTCCACACACTTAAAAAAGAAAAGAAAAAACTCAGATCATCATGTCGTCTTGCTTTGCGTCCTTCTTTGGTTGCTTTGTTCCAGAATCCGACTCACGTATTAGCTCAACTGATGAAAGTAACTTGAAAGCCTTGTCCTTGAAGAAACCAAAAAGCAAATCCGAATCTCCGAGAGCTCCGATCATCGTGTCTTATTTTCCCGCAGGTTCGAACCTTTCCCGACTGTAAGTGTCAAATAGAAGAGAAGAGCAGATGAAGTATTGGGAGGTGTTCTTTTTTTTTGGATAAAGAAGAGTTGGGTTGTTGACATGTTGTTTGTTACACGAAGGCTTTATTTTTTGGTTCATCTTGTTTTTTTTTTATGATGTACATATAGACCATTTTGATTAATAGCATCATATATATGTATGCTTTCTGTACTGAAGACTAAATAAAAGATTAATGTTTATATCTACACTACATGTTAACATGTGTTTCTATACAAATATCGAAGAGGTTAGATTATTATATGAAGAGCTCCATACGCTTAAAGAAACGCTGAAAAATTATTATTACATATCCCTATAAATTACTAGTATAATTAATCTTCTCTGCTCTAGACGTTTCCAACAGTTTTGGAATTCACTGATGGCATAACACACTCTTAAGCATAAACCACCACAGGAGAAAACCAGAAAGATTTGGGCTTGTTTGGTTCGTAGCCGCAAATAATAAAAAGCCCATCAAGACAAGAATACAGAAGAAGACAAGTGGTTTTAAAGTGGTAGTTATCTTTCCCACGTGGTCTTAAAACAAAAATAAAAAGAGAGAGTAAAGAAAAAGAAAAAAAAAAGAGAAGAAGAAGATGAGATGATGAGAGTAAGCAAAGTGTTGTGAAGACTTTTTAGAAAGTAGAAAAAAAAAAAAAAAAAAAAAAAGCAGAGAGACTGTGGTGGTATTCAAAAGTCGGAAACCCTAAGAAGTAGTAGATTTATGGGTGTTGTATCGATGGAGTCGCTTCCTCTAGGTTTCAGATTCAGACCTACCGATGAAGAGCTTGTTAATCATTACCTTCGCCTCAAGATCAACGGACGTCACTCTGATGTCCGAGTCATCCCTGACATCGATGTCTGCAAATGGGAACCTTGGGATCTTCCTGGTTCGTCTCTCTTTTTTTACTCTCACAAAATTTGATTCCTTTATTCTCAGATTCTGATTTTCCCATTCAAAGATTCCACCTTTTTTTTTTTTTTGTTCTGATTCAATTGAAACAAATCTGATTGGTGTGGCAGCTCTCTCGGTGATTAAAACGGATGATCCAGAGTGGTTCTTCTTCTGCCCTCGTGATCGAAAATACCCAAACGGTCATCGCTCTAACAGAGCTACTGACTCAGGCTACTGGAAAGCTACTGGTAAAGATCGTAGTATCAAGTCCAAGAAGACTTTAATTGGTATGAAGAAGACTCTAGTCTTTTACCGTGGACGAGCTCCTAAAGGTGAGCGTACCAATTGGATTATGCACGAGTATCGTCCTACTCTTAAGGACCTTGACGGTACTGGACCTGGTCAAAGCCCTTTTGTTCTGTGTCGTCTCTTCCACAAGCCTGATGATCGGGTCAATGGTGTCAAGTCCGATGAACCGGCTCCTAGTTCTTGCAAATACTCACCCGATGATACTTCCTCTGATCTTGTCCAAGAAACACCTTCCTCTGATACTGCAGTTGAGAAACCATCTGATTATTCAGGTGGATGCGGCTATGCTCAGAGTAATATGGCAGATGGGTCAATGACTGAGGTATGTACAGGTGATGAAACTTTTGAGTCATTAGGCTTTTTTTGAGGCGACTTTACCAATTTTGTTGTGTTCATAGGTACGTGAAGAGAATCTATGGTTATCTTGTGACCTTGAAGATCAAAGGGCTTTACCACCGCGTATGGATTCTACATATGCTGGTGGTTTCGGTGATGATGAGATTGGATTCCAATTTCAAGATGGTACCAGCGAGCCAGATGTGTCACTAACAGAGTTGTTGGAAGAGGTGTTTAATAACCCTGATGACTTCTCTTGCGAGGAATCAATTAGTCGAGAGAACCCAAATGGAATCTTTTCATCTGATAAGATGCTGCAGTCTGCAGCTCCAGAGGATGTTTTCTTCAACGACTTTATGGCTTATACTGATACAGATGCCGAGATGGTGCAATTACAGGTGAGCTATACAACTATACAAGATGTTATCTTTACAATCACTTTGACATTATCTATATGACATAAGTAAATATGACACAGTTTTCATCGTTTGTTTGATCAGTATGGTTTAGATCATGGAGCTTCTGGGTGGCCAAAGGACGCTGTATCGGCTTACCCTGCCACTACTAATTCGTACTATGGTGATATCCTTCAACCAGACCAGATGACCAATCATAACACCGAGAAAAACGTCACAGAAGGGAGGGGGATAAAGATTCGAGGTCGACAGCCTCAGAACCGTTCGAGTACAGGATTAATAAACCAGGGCATTGCTCCAAGAAGAATCCGTCTGCAGGTGCATTCTAGCTCTGTACCTCCTGATGATAAGAATCAAATTGAAGTAAAACAGCGGGAAGAGGTGAATGAAGGACTCACTGATATTCCTGAGGTACGAGAGAGAGTTGTAATTCCAAAAGTTGTGTGTGTTACATAACATAAAGGATGCAGTATTATATATTAGTCGTTATGTGATGTGTAGGACAAAGAAGTTGCAGCTAAAGACTCGGAGAAGAGTGATTCTTTGGTCAAACCTCAAATAAAGCTCAGGACGCGGGGAACTATAGGCCAAGTAAAAGCAGGCAAAGTTGCAGACGACGAGGTAAGAAGAAGAGAACTTGTTTTAGACATGAGTTGAAAGAAGAGCATATAGTAAGATCTACTAGAATTCAGAATTAGAAAAAGGAAAAAAAAAAGGAATTAGTATAGTATGTGAGCCAAGAGTGTGAAAGCTAGTAATGAGAAAAATAAAACAAAACTGGAGTAGTAATATCATTATCTAAAAGAGAAAGCTATATGGTACAGGTACAGGTGGAGAGGAGAAAGAGAAGAAGAGAAGGGAAGCAATGGAAGCTGGTAGCAACGGTAATAGTGGCAGTGATGGTGGGAGTAGGGGTGGGTATGTGGCTGTTGGGTTCATAACACACGATGAGACAGAGAGAGGCTGAGATTCAAGTTTCGTTTAATATGTAATTAGCGAATGTTAGTCTGTTTTTTTTTTTTTTTTTTTGTGTTGTAACTTTGTAACCAAAAACCTTATATGTAGGGAAAATGTGTGTTATATATATATATATATACAGTATAAGCGATTATAGTTAGTGTTGTAATACCAAAATTGTGCTGCTTTGGGAACGTATAACAATAGATCTGTAATACCAAATGAGTGAAAAAAAATCAAAAATAATTGGCGGGTAATTAAAGTAATAATCGTAAATTATATGGCGGGTGACGTGGTAATCAGATTTACCAAGAAGTTAATCTGGACACGTTTTAATAGACACGTACCGTGTATTTTTGTTAGTCCCACTTGACAAAATCCCGCCACATCACGAATTTTTTTTTAAAAAAGTTAAATTTTATTTTTTGGGGGAAATGTGAAATTTTTCTTCTTCTTTAAATAAACAAACACAGCGCATCAAAAATAAAATAAAAGAAAATATCTGGAATCGTCGTCTCTCGCCTCAATTTCGAAAACAAACCCTAAATCGTTCACACAAAGACAGGTAAAGGTAAAAAAAGCTCGTACTCCTCGCCGCTTCGTCTGAGTCAAGTCCGAGTCATTCACCGATTCTCACCTTTTTTTCCTTGTTTGCTCCGTGACAGATCTCTCGAGATGAAAGATAACCAAACCCAAGTCGATGCGAGGGGCACTGATGATAGGTATCTTTATCCGCTATCTCGATTTTTTTTTTAGATTCCCAAGTTGTTTCCTTATATATCAAATTCGTTTTTTTGGGTCTCAGATTGAAAGTTAGAGGAGGAAAGAAACTAAAGGATCCGAACAAGCCTAAGAAACCTCCAAGTGCTTTCTTCGTCTTCCTGTATTTTCTCTCTCTCTCTTTTGTAACTAATTTTGATTAATACTGTTGTTTAATTAAGATTTAAGTAATGGTACATGCTAATTAATTAATCACTTCATCTTGGGTGATTGATTAAAGGGACGAATTCAGACGGGAGTTTAATTTAGCTAATCCTGATAACAAATCCGTTGCCAATGTAAGTTATTATTATTACTATTTAATCTCAAAACGCGTTGGTTTAGATATGAATGAATCTTTTAGTTTGTTGTTTTCTTAAAAAAATATAGGTTGGTAAAGCTGCTGGAAAGAAATGGAAATCTATGACTGAAGAAGTGAGTGTTTTTTTTTTGGCTTCTTCCTTATTTTATAGGTTTTAAAAGATATGTGTGTTGCTGTACTCATTATTATTCTTCTTCAATGAAACAGGATAAAGCACCTTTTGTAGCCAAATCAATCAGCAAAAAGAATGAGTATGCCATCACTTTGCAACAGTATAACATGGATCTGGTAACTAACTAAACAACTCTTCTTGTTTGTCTTTCACTAGTTTTAGTACCTTTTGTCCTTTTTTCATGTGTTGATAAGTAAACAATGTTATGTTTTTGTTTTTTTTTCCGTCAGGCTAATGGAACCAAGACATCTGGAGATGAATCTGACAAGTCCAAGCCTGCTGTAGTCAACGAGGTGAAAGAAGGTGGAGGAAGTGAAGAGGTTTTTGTTTTGCTTACACTTGAGTTTGAAAGTCTCCATTTGATCTCTCCTTTTTCGTTAGTGTAATTTGAGCTTTTTATTTGTTTTACAGAAGGCTGGAGGTGCTACTGATTAAGGAGCTGGATCAGTGATTTGTGTCTCAAGTACTTCTTTCTGTTGTGTTATCATGTATTAGTAGCTAGTTTACTTTTAAGGGAGAAGAATATAGTTTACGTTGTTCCTATATTTTCCCCTTTCTGTTGTTGTTAACTGTGGGATTATATTCACATGTAACTTCCAACTTCTGTTCGGAATGATAACTTTGGATTTAGCTTTGAGCTTTATTTCTACATTTTATGACATGCTGTGTTTGCACACCTATTTTACTCTTTTTGCTCTCTACATGATTGGTGATTAGTCAAATATACTACTTTGTCTACAAAGGAACTAGTTTCATCTGGCCTTCTTTGAAAAGAAGGAATATTGTTTTGTTCCTATGCTATTTTTTGTCTGATGTTTGTGATTTGTCTTTTGTCATTTTGTGGCATCTTGTAACTACTCAGAAGCATTTAACGTTGTTATTAGTCACTGGTTAGATTTCGACATTTGTCTACAGCATTTAACGTTGTTATTAGTCACTGGTTAGATTTCGACATTTGTCTACACTAAACACACTTCCAAATTTCTACACAGTTGAGATTACTGTTCTGTTATGATGGAATTATCCAATTGTCTAATGCTCGAAAGAAGTTGAATCAAACCTCACACTACCACTTGTATAACTTTGAAATAAGTATTTACAGTATTGTTCAGCAATATGGGTCAAACAAAATGAAATGGTAATTTTTGACATTCAGAGTTCTTTTGAGATGTATGTAGTTTTAAATAAATAAATTAATCGACCAAGAGAAAAAATTGCTAAGATTTTGAGCCCTGTTTATTGAACTCAACAGCATTCAGCAGTTCCTTTGCAGTGGAGGAGAAAGACTTTGCAGTATCTTCCATTTCTGTCGTCCTCAAGCTAATTCCCTGCATAGATGATTAACATATTTCAAGTCTCTGAATGAATCCATCCAAGATAAGGTTAATTCTGCAAAGCCATGGATCATGTTAATAAATACCTGCAACTTTTTCAGGTTGTCTTGAAGTTTGCTCTGAGCCATTTTGGCAGCTCCCGTTTCCTGTAAAACACACAGAAAGATGGAGATCAATGATCCGGTATTACATACTTGTGTGAGGTTTATAGAAGCTTACCTCTGACGAGGTAAACCCGTATTTCTTCTTGATCTGATCAACTGTGGCGCCGTTTTTCTCCTCATGTTTCTCTTCATTTGTTACAACAGTCTTCTCGTTCTTAGCCGTCATCTGCTTCAACTTGCCTTTGAGGTTGCTAAACCTATTCGCCATCTTCTGCTTACTAAGCCCTGCCAATATCCCTTGTTCTTTAGGCTTCTCTTGTTGTTGTTGTTGATCATGATTATCATCAATATCAATGTCATCTTCAAATGTTAAAAGGCAAAAGATCAGAGACATATACGCCAAGCTAACATGTTGCATTACAAAAGGACATCAAAAGTGGACCATACCTATATCCAACTCTTCTTCATCGTCAACTTTGGTAACTGTATGGCTCTCTCTACTTCTCTCAACATTGTTATTCCATGGGAAGTTAGCTGTTGCAAAGATTTTAGACAGCTCCTTTACTGTTTCCTTAGTACATTCTGGCTCTGTATCAGTTGAGCGCTTCGATTTAGTCTTGAAGACAGAACCAAACATACCCTGCAACAAACAAGATAATATGAATTAGTAATCATAATTGTTATTACGTTTAACAGAAAGCAATCAAGCCAATGTTTCACCTTCTTTTCCTTTGGAGATGATGATGTAATGATTCCTTCGTGACAAACCGCGTTCTCTTTCTTGTAAACTCTGCTCAAGGATTCCACAAGCCTGGACCAAAAAATGTACAAGATACTGTCAGCCTTTACAGTTCATCTGTATGCTATGGATCTAACCAGACGCGCATCAGTCTTACCTGAATGTGTCCTTTTGAGGCAAAACTGAGCTGACAATAAGTTCATCATCTCCATTGACCTGCAAAGAGACAAAATGATCATCATCACAAAGTCTAGCTTGAGTACCTACTACAATTAACTCCAGGGTATGTTTCTAAAGGGTACCATGACTAGATCTCCATCCCAAGAGGCGGATATGGTAATGTCTGATAAAGTATTTGGCTTTGGTGGAGAATATGTGAAGCCTCTAATGGAAGTTTGTTTCAGCAGGGAGAGTTCTGGCAAAGATCTGCGGCAAGTCAAATCAATTAGAGAGATTTTTTGCTTATATGAAGAAAGATGAAAAGGCAGATCATGTGTTTTTCACCTTATCTCAACCATGCCATCTATGAAAACAAGTGTAAGACCAACAGCAGAGGTTCCATAGAAGGTAGAAGCTGAGCAAATGGATGAAGAACTGAACTTTTTCTTGTGAAGGACCTTCTTCACCCCCTGGATAACGTGAGTCAAAGAGTAGATATATATAGCTTTCTCCGAACAAATCAAAACCGAAGGCTGCCTTATCGAAATCTCCTCAACTGTGCTCTCTCTGCTCGTATCTAATCCATTTCCTGAAGATTCTTGTTTTCCATCTGCAAACAAAGGTGAGAAAAATCAATGACATCTTTTAATTCTTGATTTAAACTTAGAAAAGGGAGAGGTGGACCTACCTAGGATCTGCATAAATAAAGCCTTGAATGGTTTTTTAGGCTTAATCATGTTGGTTCCAATCATATTTCCCGTGTCGCTGTCCAGAGCAAAAACTGATGAGTCTCTCATAGCAACCACTAATACGTTCTTCTCGAAGCCTTGCACAATGCAACTCTCAAATTGCAAAGAGATGATCCCTGGACAGATATCACTTGCAATGTGTTTTGAGTATAACACAGTTGCTTCCTCAATGTCAGCCAAAGAAACCTATAAGTAGACCGGTATTAACGCATCAATCACTTCAACTAACGAGTCCTAAGTAGAAGAAGTACAAGCTTACATGTCCTTGATCTGATCCAATAGCGAGATGTTTCGAGTTTTGGCTCTTCTGAATACAGGTTATGGAACCAGTAAGCTTTATGTACTTAACACTTTGAACAATATGGTTGTTCCCTTTCTTTGAACTTCCTGAAAAACGAAATAGACTTATCCTTATGAGGACACAATATATCTAGATGATAGTACAGCCAACTTCTATATGTTAAACATACCTTGGAAAGGAATAAAACTGTTTTCTGTTAGGTATGGTTCAGGTTTGAACCTATAAAGACGAACCTGCACAAGATTAAATTCAATCATAAGCCTCTAAGTTAGTGGCAGCATTCCATAAGAGTATTTTGGATAACATGCTTTTACCATTCCGTTATGATCACCAGAAACAAGAAGCCTTGAGTTGCTGTCATAATGTAAAGCTGTCAATGCCGCACTTCCGCGTAAAGATACATCTTGATCAGTCTGCTAAAAAACACACAACAAAGGCAAACTAATTTTTAAAAGATCTGCGTCTGTGAAATAAAAAAAAACAAAACAGTCCGGGAAATTTTACCTGGTCTTTTAGGAACAAGACAGGAATGGGAAAAGGACAGGTCATGTCCCATACACCAATGGTTCCATCACTGTGACCTGTGATGTAAACATTCTTAACCTTTGTGAAACCAGGAAAATGTGCAGAGCGGGAACCTTCCTTTGGCACTGTTTGAAAAGGAAGAAAAGGCAAAGCATCTTTTGCTAGCTGACCATAATCCTGCAGTATAAGAGAATCACAAGCTCAAGAATGTTCATAACATTCAATACTTGGTGGATCAATATCACAGTTTAGATTTACCTCATCTGAGAGATTCAGCAAATGTGAAGGGTTTGTGAGAAACTTTCCTACTGTGACGCTGCTAGAATCTGAAAACGGCAGCTTAACCACAGTTTCCTTTGGGAGAGAAGGAGGTGATTTGGATTGAGACTGAATTAGATACTTCTCAATCATATAATCATCATAAGCATACACACGTCCAGACTTTCCAAGAACCAACAGATAATCCTGTTTGTGTTTGCTATGTTCATTAACATCAGCTATGATCATTTCCATATCAGCACAAGGTTCAGACACATGAAGCCCCAGCTTAATCATCCGAGTTTCGGTTTGGTCATTCAAAAAAACCACCTGCAACGAGTTTGAGGATGTTCCGGTGACGTAAACCCGGCTTGCTTTACCTTCCGCATAAACCCATTTCAGAGAAGATATTGGTATCTTCTCGGATTTGTATCCGAGGTTAAGCTTGCAGATCATAGAAGAACTCTCTGGTGAGGACTCGCCTTTCGAAGGAATGCTCCATATTAAAATATCTCCGTTATTATATCCAACACAAACTCTGCTTCCTGAAGGACAAACCCAACAAGCACAAGTCGCTTTCTTAGCGTCCTGCTTCACCATCCCGTGTCCTCCTGTTTTCAAAACCGGTTTGCTTTCTTTAATGTCCCATAATGCTATAAACCCGCTACTAAATACTAGTAGAATCCTGCAATGTAGCAAAAGTGTGAATGTCCCATAATGCTAATCACCACAAAAGATTTGTTGATTTGTTACCTCTTGCTTTCAGCTGTTGGTTGTGGTAAAATGCTCACAACTGAAGTATCCTCAGAATCTTCAACAGGAGAGCCTACACCAACAACAAGACGTTTCAAGAAAGACAGTTAGATCCAATGTGACAAGTAAATTAAAGAAGGTATTTTTAGTAATGAGCAAATTACCATTGGATGCTAAATAAGGTATAGTGTACTCCATCTGTATCACTTGATTAGAATCTTGTTCAATCTTCAAAACCGATACATTACCAGAAGAATCTCCAACATAGCTACCAAATCCAAATGCACACTTGTTTTTAGTGTCATCAACTCAAGAAACTATGGAAATCTAGTACCAAAAGAAAGAAGGAGAATAAGAAGCATACAAATAAGGGGTGTGTTGCATAACCCGGAAAGAAGTGATTTCACCGTTGAATACATGAACATGAGACAGAAGCTTCTTGTCTAAATCCCAAACCTGCGAGAACTTAGCTTTCAGACCAACACTCAAATGCCACTACTAGTTTACACGAATCAAGAAATGTCTGACCTCAATCTGGTTCTTGGCATTCACGTTGAGAAGTATTCCTTGGTTCTGAACAAACTGAACAATTCAAAACAAAAGAGGGAGAAATTGTTGTCACGGCCAAGTGATTTAGTAGAAACAGGATAAAAAGAGAAGAATGAGATAATGAAGTGAGCACCTCAAGAAACCTGCTTGCAGATGCTTCTTCTGAAACTAGTAAAGCCTGAGTTTGATCTTTCCCAAACAGTTTGATTCTACCATCCCTGAGAATCAAGAACCAGAAGTTAATATGATGTATCTACACTACACAACAAACAACATTTGAGAAATTGATTTTTCTTACTTGGTGGAAACAGCGAGGGTCTTCTGAATTGGATCATAAGCAAACAAGTGAGATCCTGAAGGGAGTCCATAATGTAGAGCAACACGTGGCTCAACGTCATTAGCTCTCAGTCCCTCCGATGAACTTCCTCCAGGCTATGATAGATAATACAACAACGGAGGGAAATGTTAAGACTGTTTTGTTAACCGGCCGGTTCGATTGACCAACACGAAACCGAACGATTTGAGTCTCATTGAAGTATGGTTAAGTACAAAGGTCAAAAGATAATTGGGTGATTAGATAGATATAATAAACAGACAACAATTTAGATACGAATTCTTAATGCGACTTTTTGGGGACAAGAATCATGCGTGGCAACAAAATACCGTCTTACGTCATAAATTTTGGTTTTTTAACAAAATGGATCAAACAACTGGGCTAACCACGAACCGACACAGAGTCAAGAAAGAGTCACATTCACAAGTAATAAGATCTGTGTTTTAAACAATTAAACCCGACAAAAAACCAATCACACACACTCTAATTAACATTAATTCTGTGATTAATCTATAAAACAATTACTGAAGACAAATACTCTTCTAAGATGGATCTAACATCGATTTCAGTAAACTTCACGATTTCGAAATTTGATATTGTTTGAACACAAAAAAAAAAAAAAAAAAAAGAGAGAGGAGGATCTCACAGTTTTGAAACTCTCAGAAACCCAATCGCACGAAGAAGATGAAAAGTTCAAAGAGGATTAGAAAGAAGGGATTTGTAATTGTACCTTCTTCGCTGCTATTTCGACCAACTTCTTCACGAACATCTTTTATCCGACGGCCAAGTGAAGAATCGTAAATATCGATTAATTATAAAAAAAATTACAAAGCGATCGAATGAGAAAATAGACAAAAGATCAAACTCGTAACAACCACTGTTTCGAATTCCTCGGACTAAAGAGAGAGAGAGAGAGAGAGAGAGAGAGAAGGGGGAGAGAGAGAGAGAGAGAAACGAGAACTGATGAGTGTTGTTGATGAGAGAAGTAACGGTTCCATTGATTTGACGGTTTTTTTTATAAACGGCGACCCACTGACCCACGCAAAAAAATATTTAATCATACACATATATGGCAACATATCAATACATTTTGAAGTCCACAAATTTCCTAAATATCTGGGTTGTAATCCATTTAATTTCTAACTATTTCTAGCAAATTCGACCAACCAAACAAAACTACCACAAAACAAAAGAAAAAAAACTAATTATTTCAAACAAAATACACATTATATCAACTTAAAGTCTTAAACTGTGAATTCTCACCTAAAATTCATTTGTTATACAAAAGGAGAAAGCCTTACTTTTTTTTTTTTCTTTTGGTAAATTTGGAAAGTCTTAATATAATAGTAGATGACAAAAGAATTATATAAACCATATAACAAAACTTGCTAAAACGATTTATAATTGTTGTTCTCTAGTCGGAAAATGTAACTACCAACATTAAAAGCATTACTACCACATCATGACATCAACCTTAATCCATGCCTATAGATATACAGTACGTTTGGGATAATTGTCCTTACTAACTCATCCAACCAACAACACAAAGACGTCTACCTTTTGTCTTGTGTGTACCTCTAAGAGTAGAGTGAAAGATCAATATATAGGCCAAATATGATCAAAGAAAAACTAATATCACCATATGATTAAATTGTATAAAAAATTATCTTTATGTCCAAAAAATAATTCAGTATTGTCTGGTTTTTTACTTTTTGATTTTCTTAGATCTCCCATGGCAAATGGTTTTTACACACTATTTTAAGACTTACCAATCATAAAACCCATATTAAAAAGTGTTACCAAAATTATTATTATTCATAATTTTTGTTGTACCGTTTTATTTTATTGCTCTATGGTAGAGCTAGAAAGAATGGACAGGTCAAAATGTTACACGTGGCAAGTCTAATCTCTAATATGGGTCCCCTCTAGCTGAAGTTGGTTGATCTGATTCTGATCTGACCTTTTTGTATACGAGAGACGTCCGATTTTATGTAGATGGACGGTCAGAAATCACGCTGCCTTTTTCTTCGACATGTCTGACCACCGACTTTTTGGATATATGGGGTATAAAATATCAAATATCTAAAATTATAAACTAAAACAGATTTTTTTTTTAAAGATAAAAAGACATACTTTTTATTTTGAAAATTCTATATATTATTATTGTATTTGATTTATCATATTCTATTGCGATTCTTAGCGTAATAGAGTGGGTATGGGTTGCCAAAGCACACAAAAAGAAGTAAAAAAGTTGAACCCACCCTGAATAATTTCATAAATATTCATCGGATACGCTCTCTTTAACTTTGTGGGGATTTTTATCTAGTTTCTTGTACCCGAGTTACATAATATAGCTAGAAGATTGTTGTCCCATGGGACATGAATCACATGATGCTCATGACTAAGATACTGGCATGATTTTGATAAAATACTAGAGAAACGGTTTCTGTAATGACTTCAAAAAGAATCAAGACACCAGTAACGTTAAAACTTCATCCAAGATCTGTTTTTTTAGTGTGAAGTCCGATATTTTGATTATAAACAATAGATTGTGTAACGTCTAGTGACTAAGAAACAAAACAAAAAGTATTATATTTCTAGTTAAACCAATGATTCCGAAGGGTAAATCTGTAAATCGTGACAGATCGTGAAATAATAATTAAAAGAACGTAAGAAAAAATTCTAAATACTGTATTAGTGTAATTGTTAAAAGGCAGAAAAAAATTGCAAAATATCGATAAAAAAACACAACCCTAATCCTACCGTTAAACAGATGGGCTGGGCCTGTCAGGAGATAGATATCTGGGCTTGAATGAATTATTTTAAGTACCCAATAAACTTATGTTAACAAAATAATGAATTTTACATGCTACTACTAAGTAATCACCAACGGTCCTCAATGACTATTAATTGCAATAATTAAAGAGGAAGGAAGGCTACGTCCACGTTGACAACTGAAATAACAAAAAAAAAAAAAAACTAAAAGAGGAAGATGTCTTCACTTTGAGTTCAAGGTTTTTTACTTTTTGTTCAAACATACTGTATTCATTAATCCTACCGAAGTACTGTTTTACAGCAAATTTTTTTCATTATTTCCGTGTTATAATGATTAGCCATCTGTATATGGGTAAAAGAGAGTATTAAATAGGATAGGGCTTAACTAAAAACAATCTGTAAAATGTTCAGCTGTAATAAAAAAAATATTACTGACGCATATATATTCCATTTATTAATTACTTTTCATAAGGCTTAACTTTTTTTTTTGTAAGGGTTTTAATTTGTGTGAATTTTGTTGCATCTTCAGTTAATGCGAAATCAGTAAGATTTTGTTTTATTCCGGAACTAAGAGCATACGCATACATTACAAGAATAGGACTGTAGAATAAATAAATACAAAAGACATCATGATAGAGAAGTAAGCATAAAATATAGGTAGCAATGCCATACTAGAGAGAAGCTATAGGTACACCAAACTCTCCAATCCAAAGGAAGAATCCAAAGAAGCTTGGCCAAAGAGAATCCAATGGGTTATATATAATCTAATCTGGCCTCATCATCACTAAGTCAGCCATGTAATTAAAGAATATATAGACATCTCTATATATGGACAAATTTATATGAAACTTTTTTCTACTATATTTAAATTCCCTGGCCCTATAGACATTTGGTCGATTCATAAACTTTATGTAAATAGTATTATTCTGGATATCTCCATTTGTGTGGTCTCTATATTTCCGGCTGCTTGAATCTCCTACTCCTAGATGTACATGAACTCTGTTAATTATACATTGTGAATCAGTATCACATTTATTAATTTAATTTAAAAGCGTACATATAAAGATATATCTTTATCAAAAGGGGTTTTTTTTTTTGTTCATTTCTCATAGATAATCGAAAGAGTTTTTAATTTTTCTGTACTTCTTAGTGAATATAGTTAAAAAAAAAATTCCTGAAAATAAAAACGTTTAGTTTTGCGAAGATTTATCTTCCTACATGACAAAAAAACGAAAAAATATATATCTATATTTGTTTGAATATGGACTTTTGGGCATTTATATACACTGTTTGGTCTCGATACTTGACTTAGGATCGCACATGCAAACCGCATTATTTTCTTCCATAATGTTGACAATTAAAAAACTAAGTAAACTAAAATATACTGCCCGGAAAAAATGATGATAATAATTAGATAAACAAATGGTCCAACGTAAAACATGATAACAAGATAAACGAGGTTGTACTAAGCCTACTGCCATCAGTGTCGTCTTTTATATATGTAAACCACCACTAAACCAGTAATTTATTAGTAAACGATAGCAGTAGAATTCAGAATATAATAGAGATTTTTACCATAAAGTTTTCTGGCTAGTGGCTATATATATAAATCATAAAGATGGGAAAAACTCGATTTATGATCAAACAACTATAAATCTTCTCGAGTTGGTTCGTCGAATTTTTACGCAAGGCATTGGTATGAATATAACTGTACATCAAACAAGTATACCATCTTTTGGTTGACAAAAGGTTACAATATGTAAGTTTAAGAGTTAATCACAGGTCCCGACAATCACTACGCCTCCGACTACAATACGGCATGAGTCATGACCACGTATTATATATTTCTTTATTTTCATATTTTGGTCGACCATGGTCACATTTCAATGTTTGGCCTGGTTTATTTAATAAGGTATCAATTTCATTGCTTTTTTTTCTTCGGTTAAATGGTTTGGCAATTAATGAGTCAGATTAGATCATATTAAAATCTAAGTGCCCGTGGAACATGGGCGGCGGACACCGACCACCTACAAAATTCTACTGTTCAAACGACACGTGGGAACTATTGCTCCCTAACTTTTTTTTTTTTTTTTGGGGTGATCGCCGCTACTTAACTTATAAGTCCTGATTTGCCCATCAAATTTTTATTTTTATTTCTATCATGGTTTCTTCATTTTATTTTCTAATTATGATTTATAAGATGATAGGGATTGCAAAAGACGGTGAAACTAATAATCTCTATAGAATAATGGGATTGGGAAAATATATACTAGTAATGTGGAATGTGTCAGAAAGTTAGATCACAACCTCAATTTATCAATCAACGGAATGTCGGTTAATCGGTCAGGGAAAAGAGGAGATTAAAAGTGTTATTTTATCTTGGCACAAGTGCTCTTTATCGCATATTTAAAAGTTGTAATACCAATTTGACTGTTGACCAAAAAACGATAACACGAATTGGAACTATAAAAGCAAAAGGAAAAAACTGAAAAGCAAGCTTTTCATAAACCAATTAGAAAATCATAAATTTATACAGTAAGTCACAAACATTTATATACTATTACTGGGATTAGGGCAAATTTGTCGATTGAATAAAGATTTCACCTAATAATAAAAACATATTCTATCTCTACAAGGGTATTGTAGAATTGTCATTTCATAATCCAAATTAACATTCGTAGAACGTGAAAAACACACAACAAAATGGATAATATTCATTACTATATTATTATTCTAAAGTTAATTTAATTAAAAAAATAGTCAAACATTCAGAAGTTCAAACTAAAATCTTACTGTACTTCAGTTTCTTGAAAATTACGAATTAAACCAACGACTATAATTAAAGACCTCATGTATATTGCATAGCTATGAATATTTGTATCATCAATTTGAACGATTGCATCCAAAGGCAACGGCTAACTCCAACAAAAAAAAAAATCAAAAAAGATAGCTTAAATATCCAGTTATGGAAGTAGCCGTTTAACCTACTTATATTGTAATTAACGTATAATTTTTTAAAACGGTCAAGTTAGAAATAGAAACTATATAACCTTTGGTTAAATAGTTCCCTTAAATCACCCTATGATTGCCAAATATTGAATCATTACCGTTTGTTATTATAACTCTTTGTAATAATATTATACTCCGTAGTAAACGTATATACTAAAATTTTAAAATGAGAACAAAAAAAAAAATATTAATTAAGCTTTTTTGTCCTTTTCTGCCTTTACCTTTCCTTCTACTCCCGAAAAAGCACTGACTTTGCTCTGTTTCATCATTCACACAGAGAAAAGGAGAAAGAACCAAAAAAAAGTGAGAAATCTTCTGAGCAAAATTCTGACAAAAGAGATGATGGAATGGGATAATCAGCAACAACCCAATAACCATCACTCTTCTAATCTTCAAGGGATCGATGTTAATGGCGGTGGCTCCGGCGCCGGTGGAGGAGGAATGTACGTGAAGGTGATGACCGATGAGCAGTATGAGACTCTCAGGAAACAGATTGCTATTTACGGCACTATTTGTGAGCGTCTTGTTGAGATGCACAAAACCCTCACTGCTCAACAAGATCTTGCAGGTCTCTTTCTTCTTCCATTTAAGTTTCTTCTCTGTTCACATAAAAAAAAAACAAAAAGGTCGTTTTGTAATTTTTTTTTTTTAAAGTTTTGTGTGGTTTTGTTGATTTAAGTGATTCTTCTTCACTTTGGTGAATATGTAATTGAAAATTCTCTGCCTTTTTTTATCATTTCTTTGGTTAAATCTGATTCAAAGACCATACCTTTCGTGGATTTTTGAGTTATGAGTAAGGAAAATTATGGTTCTTTTTTACCAAAAAAAAAAAAAAAAAAAAGTATGGTTCTTGGGGAATTCTAGAATCGATTTTAGAGTTCAGCTTCAATTGAGCTTTAAGAATTTCCCACCAAAAAAACATGTTTTTTTTTGATGCTTTTGTTTTTGAGATATAAAGTTTCAATTTTTATTTAGTTTTAACTTCAACAACTCTGCTTCATTTGTCTGTTGGTTGTTGTTAACAGGAGGGAGATTGGGAGGACTATATGCAGACCCAATGATGTCATCTATAGGTCACAAGATGACTACTAGACAGAGGTGGACTCCTACGCCCGTTCAGCTTCAGATTCTTGAGCGTATATTCGATCAAGGCACGGGTACACCGAGCAAGCAGAAGATCAAAGACATAACCGAAGAGCTTAGCCAACACGGCCAGATTGCTGAGCAAAATGTCTACAACTGGTTTCAGAACCGACGTGCTCGTTCCAAGAGGAAGCAGCATGGTGGTGGTGGTGGTGGTTCTTCTGGCAACAACAATAATGAGTCTGAGGTAGAGACTGAAGTTGAGGCACTGAATGAGAAGAGAAGACCAGAGAGTCTTCTTGGTCTTCCTGATGGCAATAACAACAACAATGGCTTAGGGACAGCAACGACAGCTCCTAGGCCTGAAGATCTTTGCTTTCAGAGCCCTGAGATGAGCTCAGACCTTCACTTGTTAGGAGTTCTATCGAATCCAAGTAAGTAACAAAAAGATATTGGCTTTAGAAAAATGGTCAAGAAAGGTTGTGACCAAAATCAGATGATTTCTTGTGATTTGTGTGTTTGCAGGGGATGAGCATCTTGTGGGAAAGATGGGATTGTCTGAAAGCTACAATCTTTATGATCATGTTGAAGACTATGGCATGTCAGGCTGATTCATACAAGCTCAGGAAACTTCTAATTATCAGAGAGATCAATGATATGGATTTCGTAGTCAGTCGTAAGCAGTTTTAGACTTTTCTTTTTTTTTTTCTGGTTTTTTTTTTCTTTTTCTTTTTTAATGGGTTTGTAAGGGCTTATTAAGAAACAAGTAGTTTATCTTATTAATCATCTTCAGAGAAACATTTACATGGAATGTGGAAACGTCTTGTGATGCTTGCTTTGATAATTTCTGCATTCAGAAACATTTCTATATCCTTAAAAAAAATGAAAAAAATTGATTCAGTGCTTACAAATAATTCTTTTCAAACCTCTCCACAGTTGAAAACATGCAATTCTAGCAAACTTTTGTAATGACCCTTTTCAATTTCTTCATCCTTCACATTGTGTAAGACCAGAGTCTGGATAATCAAATCCTCCCAATCAATTTCAGTTCCTTTCTTCCTTCTCTTCTTGCTATGTTCAAGCTCCAAAGACAATGCACCTTCACTAACTATGTCAGAAGGATGCTGTATCGCATGAATCCGTAACTTAGCCTTCTCAATCTTTTCTCTTCGTCTTTCGACTGCAACACAACCCTTTATGTAAGAAGGAGGAAAAACATCAAGCCCTATATCTTTCTCCAACACTTCCTTAAGCAGAAGCCTTTGACTCAGTTTAGATCTCCCTTTCCACCAATCTTCACAAGGAAGCATCTGAAAAAACGATTTCTTTTGCAACATACTATTATTGTTTCCCTGACTTATTTTCCCAAGAATCCCACCCCAAACTCCATCCACATATTCCTTATACATCGTAGACAATTGTTTCACCAACATATTATCATCATTGTTACATACACTTAGCTCACTTTCACCTCCTAAACTAGAACACCGAGACATAGTAGGCAACTGTTTCACCGATATATCATCATTGTTATGACATAAACTTAGCTGATTTTCACCTCCTGCACTAGAACACCGAGACATAGTAGGCAACTGTTTCACTGATATATCACCATCGTTATTACATATACTTAGTTGATGTTCACCTCCTACATCAAAATACCGAGACATAGCACCTTGGTGATCATCATCATCATCAGCATCATCATCACGGTACATGGGTTTTTTGCTTAGGCAGTCCTTCACTATATCTTCTAAACAAAACTCATCAGTTCTAACTAAATCATCCCCTGTCCCGTGTTTTCTCTTTCTCATAGACTTGGCTTCCATTAAACCAATCAAAGTCCCTGAATGTTTCACAACATTCTTCACAGTAACATCTTTAGCCCAAGGTAAACGCACTTCTTCAGCAACCTTGACAAGCCTCTGCAATAACTCTCTATACCGAATTTTACAGGTATTCAACGAAACCCGAGCATCTTTAGCAAAATCATCAATCTTTACCTTAACACCATTAACCTGAACAACAAGGTTCAAAACAGCCACAACCAAAGGCATAGGTTTCCTCCCAGTAGACAAAAACCACTTGAGTGCACAATTCATCAGAAAAGCTCCTTGCTTTGTTATCCTCTCCTTCTTTTCCCTATCAACATCACTCAACCTCGACGAGTTATTAGCCGTGTTCATAAACAAACCCACAAGATCAAACTCAGGCAACTCCAACTCCAAATGATCCACAACACGCTTAACCACACTCCCTAACTGATGCAACTCACAACCAACTTCATTAGCAATCTCCTCCATAGGCAAAACACCTTTCCCTTCTTTCCTCACCACAGCGTAACAACACGCACCAATCAAAATCGGAAACCACTCACCTTGCCCGAATTCACCATCAGTGATCTTACTAATCATACTCTTAACCGTTTCAGCATTGTTCCCAAGATTCAATCTCTCTGTGATTACCTCAATCAATTTGTTGGCTTCATAGATCTTCTTCTCCTTATAAGCAAGAACAGAGCCTACACCAATGGTGCCTACTCGTATATATGTACCTTGAGGTCCGTTAATACCACCAAGTTGAGCCTCATAATTATCGTACTCATATAATGTCCCACATCCACCGCAATACGAATTCCCTGTGCCTTCTTCGCGTTCAAGGTTGCTTCCATTGCATCTCTTGCATCGCATGATTCAATCCGAAAGCTTCAAACTTTAAATTAGGGTTTTTTTTTAATCCCGGCGTGAAAGAATAGAAGGATTGAGAACTGAAGGACAGCGACGCGAGATTCTGATCGACGGCGAATCGACAAGCACTGGGAGAGAGAGAGAACAAGACCAATGTTGTAATTAAGATTTGACCTTTCCTTAAACAACCTAAATTAGGTTTTATATTAAAAAAACGGCAAGCTGTTAATGTGATTAAAATTAAAACGGCAGGACGTTTAGAGTTTTGTGTTAGGGGACTTTTATTGAAAACGACATACTGTCTGAATATTTTTTTTACTTTCTTTTTTTGTCATTTTGTTGTCTATAAAACCATAACTAAGAAGATATATATCTTCTTCTTCGTTACTACCCTTCACCGGTAAGAAAATCTGGGTTTCTGATTTGATCCATTTCAAAAAATTGCGGATTCTGATCTTATTTCTGATTGATAGACTTTGATTCGGGTTGCGAGGACATTGTGTGGGGATAGTTGGCGAGATTTTTAAGGGGATTCAACGGGGGATATAGTGCACACATGTTGTTCGACGAAAAGCCGCAGAGAGATTTGTGTAGCTGTGTGATTTGACTGAGACTCAAAATTCTGAAAATTGTTGCTTGGGTTTTTTAGAAGTTCGAATGGTGATATTGTCTCTTTCGAGTAAGAGGTACACTTACATACATGAAAGTGGAAGTAAGCCAACTAGAGAAGCCGTGGACACTCACCATGTGATCATCAAGGGAAGCAGAGCAACTGGTTATGCTAGTCGTAGGGGGATTGGTTTCTTCCTGGTGCTTTTAGCGAGTTCTATTTACTTTTTGCTTGGAAAGGTAATGATACTTTTAGGAGATGTCTGTTTGTGCTGTGTGTAGTTTCTGAGGCATTGCTTAGAACAAGTGCTGCTAATGCATATTATGATAAAGGCATACGACTTTGTTTCTTTACTTTAAAGCGATCAATCGCATGGCTTTTAGAAGTATGGCTCATGAAGTGAACAATTGATGGACTATAGTTTGATATTTTCTTTCTTGTTGAGCAATATGTTAATAGATGAAAAGTTTTGCGTAAAGCACGATTCTTAATTTGTGTTACTTCGCAAGTTTGTTTTGTTCATGTTCTATCTGTTGTTTCTTTACGCAAGTATCTGAAAGAGATAATTCACATGAAACAGGACAATCCAGTAAGAAGTCTTTCTTGGTTCTGCCTCTTAAGTGGTTTCTTAGTTATGCTACAAAGTCGGAAGTTTGTCAAGAAAGGTGAGATCCTGGTTCATGATTGTACACTCTTTACATGCTTACCGAATGAAATGACACCAGTTTCATGTCTCTGATTAATGCTTTTATTTCTTCGACTTGTTCAGAATCTGTTATAATCATGCCAACCTTTGGGATCCAGCTTGAAACTCAATATTTAAGGTACCCTATATATTGTTTGCACTCCATGATGAATAAACGTTTTAAACTACTCCATATTAATGGTTGTAATTCATGACCTATTCTTATCTATACAAGCACCAGTCATCTATTGCACATGTTTTTGCTTTGCAGTGGAAAAACTGTCTCCAGGTTTATCCCTATTGGCAAGATTTTGAAGCCTGTGCTGGTTGAATGTGTCACCCCCGTTACATGTTACTGGAGTCTCTCCTTATTTCTGCGTGGCGAAGAACAACTTACATTGGTGTTTAAGGTAATGCCACCAGTTTGTTTCTATACATTGTGAGAGAAAACATTTTGCTGAAAACTTTGAGAAACAATCAATCTGAGAATATTACGTTTAGCCATCAATTCTGAGTTTGGATTCCTCTTTTTACAGGAACTGCGACCCCCATTGAAGATGTTGGTTCCCATTTGGAAAGCGTTGTGTGCTGTTATCGGCACTGACCAAAGTAAAACCATAGCTGAAGAAGATGTTGTATCTGGTTAAGCATCTACATCTGAACATCCACTGGCCACGATCCACTACAAGAGAAGCACTAAAAGTTGTGATCACACAATGTGTTCTGTAATGTGAGAATTTTACTTACAAAATAAAACTCGTGGCTGGTGAACTTTTGGGCCATGGATCGTTTATCAGTTATAAACTTTTCTTTTGTATATTAATCGAATGAAAAGAATACAATGAGTGAGTTTTATCAGCTTGCAAACTCTACTCTAGTGTAGTATCAACCTATACGAATATGTATCCAAGGAAAAACGTTAGTAACTCTATACAAGTGAGTTAGCAAACTGAGGAAGTAATTATCTACGGAGTCTACGACACTAAAGACTTTGATACAGTTGCAACTTTTTTTAGCTTTTAGCTTTGTCTAAGCGTGACTTAGCACGATCAAGCGTAATTTCTCTGCGTTGGAACCCGTGCCACAGTTGTCTGGAACCGAGCTTTGCTATTTGTCTGTGCAATGCCTTGAGATTGACTAAGGGAACTGTCGTTGGTCGTCCATGAGCACACTGCACACAGACTTAATGGGTTAATTTGATTAAAGATAAATCCTTTTGGTAAGATTTGATGTTTCTTAATTACCTGGAAACAAAGCGAGGTTTGCTTCAGTACTTCCATGATTAAAGAGCATTCTGAGGGTAACAGAGAATCTCCGAACATAATTGCACCTTTTTGGAAAAAAAAAACACAGAATTAGCAGAGAAACCAAGTACTGAATGGTGGTCACTATATTACCCTTAACATAAAAAAATAATTATGAAGAGATCAGGAATGTACCTCTACAGGCTTTGGAGTTGAGGATTCGAAGAACAGATGGAGGAATTGTTGATGATCCGTCAGTATCAGCAAGCTGGTTTGGCAAATGTTGAGTAAGAATCTTAAAGAAAGAAAAAGAAAAGATAAGCTATGTGCGTATACACGATTCTGAGCATACCTGCTGAAGAAACTCCAACAGATCAACATCTGATAGATTTACACCCAGAATGCATGGGACCTACAAGTGGTGTAAACAGAGTGATCATTCAAGTGACTCATATAGAATCCCACAGAGAATAGAATCGCTTTAAACTGGCAAAAGTAGTAAGTGAAATGAAAAAACTAGACTATGTGCCTAACCGCATTAAGTGTGATTGGGGTTGGTTTCCGTTGGATGATGCTCATGTTCCTGTAGAATAGGAAAACAATAATCACCCATCTAGAGAACATGGTGCGCAATCTAAAAACACACAACTGCATATTGTTGGACAGCAAGAGAAAATTTACTTCTTGAAGGACGTTGACCCTTCTACATTGATGTTGCAGATCCAACCCCAGTTTCTTATCTGCTCTGAATAACTCTGGAGTAACTGATAGCCCATTTCTGGCAGTACCTTTTATGTCGAAATAAAAGATTAACGATTCATCATCAATAAACCAAGGCAGAGTACACAATTCTGATGACTATGCTATCAAATATTATGTTCAAACGTACCAACTCTTCGTCTGCACTCAAGTAGGTGACTGTCCTTGCTTCCCCAGCCAAGACCTAGTAATTGCAATTGCTTTGTCAGTTGACAGAAGCACAAAATTATCGAAACTAGAAAACATTAGAAAATTAGTTTCATGAACTTGAAGTTTCAAGATACTCTTACTGCTCTTACCTTTTTATGCAGCTCTTCCAAACGAATTCTTTCATCGGCAGCATGCTGTAAAAAATGACACCCGAAGATAGCAAGACATTTGTTAAGAGCAATAGTTTCCACAGCTTATGTTGTCCTAGTTTCAACATAACCCTCCACCATATTCAGACAAAGTGTCAAGAATTTGAGATAAAGGAGGAACCTGATCAACGATGGCAACTGTTCCACAAGCAACAATTGGGATATATTTTTTGTCAACCTGTTGTAGAACCTTGGCATCTTGAAGCGAGTGCCTGTTTATAGATTCAGGAACCAATAATTCATCGGATCGTAGGTGTAAAAGTCCTGCACATATATCAAGTACACTATCTTGATCATGAAGCTCATTTGATTCCTTGGCAACCTGCACAGCAATGGAAAAGATTATGCATGCTCAGTTGTCTTTCATGGAACAGAAAGTCACTCAGTCCGGTAAAAACAAACCCTATCAATTTGTGTAACCTGAGAGACTGAACAGTTATGGCCCCATTTCGTTGTAGATTTATCCCGAACTACATAGTCCTTCGAGCGGAAGTCTGCGAAATAATAACATAGTAAATACTCCAGATGGAAGAGGGGAGAAAAAAGGAAACATCATGAAGACTCCCATATACCAAAATTTTTAAGGAGCATGTTTGATTGACAAATTATATTCTCGACCATTATGTAGCAGTGTCTTCCAGATAATTCATCTACGAAAGAGACATACTGCTAATTCAAGATTAATATTTTACCTTTGTCTCCATCCTCCTTTTGGGTCTCTGAGTGCACAGTCCTGCAATCAGCAGATGCTTTCAAGTCTGAGGCAGAAATCAATCTTTTTTCTGTTTCTTGTATGTGACCATACGACACATCATCAATGATGATCGGCTTCGGATGCATATGAGATGTATTATAAGGTTGTGTCAAACACTCCAAATCATCAGGTTCTGCAGAAAGATTTACCTCATTAATATCTTTCGTACGACATTCCGGAAACTAAAGCCAGAGCAGAAACATAATAACCACATCTGACGAAAGACCAGTAGTATGAACCTGATGGATCAGAATTTTTTGATTTTGTGTCTGATCTACAATTTAAGCTGATAAATTTCTTTTTATCCTGATAAAATGGAGGAGCAGAGCGGCTTCTTCTTGACCTCTGTTCATCATCATTATTCTGTCTAAAATCCCTATAACTGAACTTGTCCTTTCTGATACTAAATTGTTCAATACCCACATTATCTGCATGCCCCCACAATGACTTGCAAACTTTTTCATCTGACTGACTGCAATTCTGAATATCTGTGAAAGAATCTGTGTTGGTTTCTCGACAATCCATCTGCGGTATGACCTCATGATCAAATTTGATGGTATTAGCTGCAGTGAACAAATATTCAGGGTCAGGCATCCTTTCCAGTCTCAAACTCCCTTCAAGAATTTGACAACCTTTCTCATAATCTGACTTCCACTTGGTCGCAGAAGGAGGTGTAGGGAACATTGGAGACAACTCAGAACTCAAACAGAAACTCTCAGCACCAGAGTTCCTCACATTGACAGAGGAAAGGTACTTTTTCCTGAAATTTTTGTCTTCGTAAGAAAAAAATTCTGCAGTATCGATGGGGGAAATGTTAAAATCTTCTCCAACACTTCTACTAAATGAGGAACGTTGAGGAGTAAACCAATCAGTATCCTGCCACGAACTCCCTAGGGAACAATCAAGGGTCTTGGTAATTCCATGAAATTCAAGAGTATCAGAAAATATATCACTTTGAGAACCACCCTCTCTGGTCTCTAGGACACCAATCAGCGAATTACTTTGGTCGCTATTAAGTATCAGAGGCATGACAGATCCAGACCGTTCATCATGAGTTCGTATGGGCTCCTTAAGGGTTAGGCTCCCTCTTGAGGAGCAACCACGCAAGAGATGCATTCCAGTGAAATTGCTAACATTCAATTCATCTTTGTATCCTCCAAACTGAAAATTTAATTCGTCTGAATCTTTCCTAAGATCAATGTCGATATTGCGAGTTGTGCTACTCTGACATCTTTTTAGAGACTGTTTACTGCATGTAACACCAGCAACGAAGCTTGTTTCCAGGAGGTCAGTAACTTGTGGAAAGTCTGTGTTACATGACTGCGGAAGAGAATCAGTCTGACAGTCAAATTTAGCCACAGTGTCTTGCTCTTTGAGATTCTCAATATTCATGTCAAATTCACATTGTACAGACCATTCACCCTTTCCCTCAGACATATAATCACCATTTCTTTTCACTTCAGCCGCTGGGGACGACAGAAAACTACAACGTGCCTGGTCATTGCTTCTCTTGAGCTTTTTTTTTGTAGGTTCCAAAGCTTCTGGCCAATCTGCATCCAGAAAATAAGACATTGATAGAGACTTTCTTGGAATATTTAAAAGGGACGAACAGTCGATGATTCCTCGTGCTAATAAAGAAGCACTGATGTTTTAGAAAGGTGATAGTATGAAAACTTCTGTACCTTCTTGAAGTCTAAGGTCTTGTGTATCACCTTTTGCTAGTAGATCAGCACCCCCATCAAAAACTTCTGAGAGTAAAACGAACGGAAACATTGAAACACCAAGAAATATTAGGGATATAATCAGAGTTTGAAAAAAGTGTGCGTACCAAGACTTGTATCTTTCTTCCAGTTGGCTAGAATGATACTTCCTATGAAGGCCAGTATAGGTTCCCAATTCTGCCACAGATAGAGATATTGGCAATCATTAAAATTTCAAAAATTTACTACAAAATTTAAATCACAAGAGAAATTTCTTACCTTGAACTCAACGTGCGTCTTTGATGGTTCAAACGAGAATTCATAAAGATGACGTGGACATGTTATGCACAAAATGTAACCAAGATTGGATTGAATTCTGTTACGTCTTCCTGTTTGTAACCCATCTGTAGGCTTCCAGTCATCCGTACACTCAAAACTAGCAGCCAAGTTGTTCAGCAGCTTATGTATGGGACCTTTGCTTATGAATCTTGAATTGATATCTGTTGCTGTGAAGGCCATACAACGATATAGAAAAACTACCTAATCTCGATAGCAGAATATAGTTGATGTATACATAATCTACACATTATAAGGTGCAGAGAAATGGATACATATATACTGCAAGGCCTGCAAGGAAAATAACACAATATACACAGACATTAAGGCTCAAAGTTATCAATCTGACAAACAATGGTGATAATTTGGTGCCCATCTGTGGAGCAAGTAACTTACCTTGAAACTATCTCCAGGACCAGATACATATCCAGAGACATTCAGCATGCCATTTGTAACGTTTACTTTACAAAGCGAGTTTGAAGCCTCTGTCCCTGCATCTCTCATCAATAATGAAAATGCTGGAGAAGAAGGATTGGTTTGGAAAAGCTCTTCATCACTGTAAAGAGGAAACAATCAGAACATCTACGGCTTTGCGCCAATACGAATTATGAAGGGCTAATTTCGTAAGGATGTTTAAAATGAAGGTAGGAGCCCACCTTTCGATATCAAGAACACTAAAGGAAACATTGGAGTGCACAAGGGCAATCCGGAACACACACTTTTTGATAGATTCCAAAACTTTCTTGGGGCTTCCATTGCAAAAAAACAAAAACAAAATCATGGTCACATTTCAGAAAACTTCAGACAAGGCGAAAGTAAGATTAAAACCCAGATGTCTAACTGTAAAAAGGTAAGTGTCTAAGAAATGAACCTGGATTGCATATATTTTCGTCTCACTGGCTGATTGTAAAACAGATCTCGGACCGTTACTGCATCAACCAGGTCAGGATCAGATGTTAATAATGCTCATGCCAATGTAAGCCAAAAGTGTAGCAAACATATTTCTCAATTGTACAGGACAAATAGTTTCTGAAAGTTGTAATAAAGGCTTCACTTTCACAATTGGAATAAGCATAACAGATAAAGCAATGGTGACAAAAGACACATTACCAGTCGTGCCAGGGACTTTTCTATCATCATCAATTCCAAGATGTAGACACTTGGATCCCTGAAAAAGCATTTTAGGAAGTTTAATTAAAACCATAACCAACGCCAGACAAACTATGTAGGAGTGTTTGAGTAGCATCAAAGTCATCACATACCTTCATAACCTTTCGATAACCATTAGGCCTCCCAATAGCTTTTGTCCTGATTTCCAGTAACGAGATATCTGATATTGAAGCTAACGCCTCTCCACGAAATCCAAAAACTTCACTGGCTGTCTCCAAATCGTGAAACTTTGAAGTAGCTGCAGATATTGCTTAAGCTAAGTTTCTCAATCGAAAACTAAGAAGTGGGCTTTATCAATGCATCAAACATAAAAGATACCCACAACTTACCATATCTTTCTCCCAACAAAACCAAATCATCTCTGGAAACGCCTGATCCTGAAAACCAAAAAAACAGTAAAATATTTCCAAATTAGGACTCAATCAATCATTAGGTAAAAGTAATCATAGTGGAGCTTATACTCACCATCATCCACAGCCTTGACAGAGCACGAAACAACACCAACGAAGATAGAAACCTGAAAATAGAGAGATCAATCAGAAGAAATCGAACATGATAATCAGAAGAAATCGAAGGGGGGGAATTCGATTTTTGCGGACCTTGGTCGCACCAGCATCGAGACAGTTGAAGACGAGTTCCTCCACGACCCTCGACATGTCGAACATGATAATTCCAGAACGCATGGAGTGACGAACACCTTCGGGCAAAGGCTTGATCGTCTTCATCCCCCCGAATTATCCCGACTGAAAACACCGAGAAACAAAAAAAAAAAAAAAAAAACCTAAAACCCTAAAATTTCAAGAAGAAATTCAAGCGGGTATCAATTATTGGAGATCGCGAAGCTATTTATCGCCATCGCCTTTCGCACCATCATCCTCTCTCACTCTTAACGGGAAAGGTTCGGTTCAGCAACTGTTGTTGAACTGGAGGGAAAATAAGAAGATATTGGGGGTTAGGGTTTCACAAAACGCATCGTTTCGTATCTTATATATATATCCGTAAACGACAGCGTTCGTATCATATGTGACGCTTTTTTCACATTAACAATACAAACACACGTTACACACAAACACATATTTTTTTTGCTCCCAATAAAGAAAAGTCACGAGAATAGACTAATTAATGGATACGCATATTCGTATCTTATGATATTAATTTTTTGTAAAAAAAAAAAATCATTACAAGAAGTGAATTAAAAAGAAAAATCATAAATGATAAAAATATTCAAATGGTTTTGATTTTTGACATCTAACATATTTGTTGTATCCACAGTGTTGATGATATTTTTTGGGTCAGAGATTGCTATTTGCTGATAATTACAATGTAATAATTCGAAAAGTTTCTTTGTATAAAATGATTTCATTCACTTTATAATTTTAATTTTTGGGGGGTGTTATTGAGAATGAAATGGCACGACAAGCGGGAGGTTGAAGTTGACTATCTATCTCCGCCAAACATAAATTAATTTTTTAACAAACTAGTAGGGACTCTATAATGATCATATTTAATCTAATCAGATTAATTAGTCTTTTGTCGATTCTACTTTTTTTCTCTCCAAACTAAGATCTTGGATCGACCACGTTGCTTGCTTTGATATCCATCCACCATAAATTCTAAACCACGTCAATGATATGGTAACTCCATTTCGTATAGCGATGTTTTTAAAATATATATGTTCACATTATTTCATATATTAAAAATATTAAAGTTGTAGGGGAAAAAAATGAAAATTAACTCCGAAGCGAAATAGTAACTCTGTGAAGAAATTACAGAGGGAAATAAATGACGGCCGTTATTATAGTTAGACGGAGGAAATGTAATAATAACGGAAAGCATGACCAGCTAGTTTAATTTTTTTTTTCTGAGGTTGTTGTCGTGTAAGAGATAGGAACTGTAATTATATAAACACACACACACATGTCAATCAAAAAAATTACAAAATTTATGTGATAATTAAAATTAAATAAATAGAGAGAGAGTTGATTTTGTTATTTTGTAGGGTTTACATATAAAAATGGAACAAAATTCTCTTGTCTTCTTCATCCTCCTCCTCCTCCTTTCTCTGTGCAAACCCTAATTTTCTTTTTCTCCCTAAACTCTCTCATCTTCCTCTTTCTCTCTTTACCTTTTCATTCACAGAGAAACTGAGATTATGATAAAGATAACCTAAAACTGCGGCAATTCAAAAACTGACAAGAAAACGCACGAGGTAAGAAAAAAATCGAATTTGCTTGTTTTGTTCTCTCTGTTTACTCTGTTTTCTAATGTTTGATTCATGATTTTGTTCTTTTTCAATGCTTAATTCGTTATTCATCGATCACACCCTTATGATCAAGTAATCATCAGCTCATTCATGTCAAGAATTTTTCTGCTTAAATTTTGTTGTTATAATTGTGTGATTTTTGAAATTGAGTTTTAAGTATTCATATTTGATAAAGATCGGAATATTTTGATGATTAAAGTATACATCTTTTTAAGGAAACTACAGAATTGGTTTTGTCTTAATCTTTGTAATCTCTCAATCAGGCAATCAGCAAATGTATTAACTCTCTGATTTGTCTCTTCATCGATCTGATCTCATCCATAATTCGAATTCTGATCCGAAATTAAGACACTTTCATTCTTGTAATTTTCTCAGATTTGGGTTTTAACAAATGGAGATGAATCCATGTGACATGATGAATCAGCTCGATTCAGATTCGCATCTCCCTCCTCGAAAGAGATTACTTGCTGGATTCAAGAAACTAAACCCCAACAATAACAACAACGCCAATGGATCTTCTCCTTCTGATTTCGCTTCTTCTTCCTCAACTTCAAACTCTAATGGATCTTCCTCTGCTCCAACCCATGTCCAGACCCATCTCGACAATTTGTTAGCTTCCCGTTTCAACAATGATCAGTCACCGGAAGAGCTCGTTGCCTCGACGAGATCCGCTGCTGCTTTAGCGGTTAAAGCTGCCAAGGCTGCCAGGGCGATTGCGAACGAGAAGGCTTTGGTTTCCGCAAGGGCGATCGCTGCGGCTAAGAGGGCATTGGAATTGGTTGATTCTTTCCCTAAAGAAGCTATCCCTGATACCAAGGAGAGGTCTCCTAAGAAGAACAAGCAGAAGAAACATGTCCCTGTTGAGCTTTTGTATTCTAAAGGGCAGCTAAGAAGAGACGAGGAAGATGATTTAGCGCGTAGGTTGCATCGAGCTATAGACAATACGTATCCTAGAGTCTTGAGAACTTACTCGGAATTCGAGGAGAATGGTCAGAGATACAAGAAGCATAAGAAGAACAAGAACGTAGTTGAAGCTGGTGGTGGGAGTAGTAGTATTATAGTAACAGGTTCTATGAAGGACATTGCGGGAATCGTGGATTCAGACAGCTCGTATGAAGGGTTAGAGATAGCTAGATCAAACAGGGATGAAGAAGCGGATTCGAAGAAAGCAGGGGAGGAAAGCAGCTCATTGGGTAAAAGAAGAGGAAGAGTGAAGCTAAAGAAGATTCCTTTGAGCATTTGTAATTCTAGAAACCAAGAAAACGGAACTCCCTCCGCGTCTACATTACCGGTGGCTCAGCCGCAGGAGGACGGCGTGATTCCGGCTTGGAAATGCCAGGACCTCAAGGCGGCTCCAGAATGTGTGAAGCAGAACAAAGCCGTACGGTCATCATAGTGATCGCCCTACAGAAGAAAATGACTCGTTTTTTTTCTTCAAGATTTGGTCAAGCATTGCCATTTTCAGTATAAGATTCACATTGTTGTTTCCTTTTTTGGATGTGTTTTGAGTTAATGTTATATATTGTTAAATATATACATATTATTACACTTTATTTGCCATTACAGTTGTGTAGAAGAAGAAGGTTTGATATTTTCGGATTCATAGATGAGCATGAAATGTAATAAAGTGATATACTTTTTTGTTGAGTTTATAGTATTTGTTATTTTATTTTATTTTGCTAAGAAACGATTAATTGATATGTGGCCAAATTATAAAGAAAGTTTTCACACAAAAAAAATAAGTAATACAAAAAAGAAATTTATTTTGTGGATTCAACGATTGGATACAGGGTGTCACGTGTAGATAGATCTCCACGTGGTGATATGGAACGTGTGACACAGAAGGAGAAGAAATAGACTGTGAATGGTTGTCTAGTCTGCTCCGGACCGGACTAAAGTCGGACCAATGCGCAATTAATTCACCGTTCAGAATTCTAGACCAGTATGCACTACTCCATACTATAAAACTACATACTGGTCTGCAATTGAAAAAAAACTGCATACTATGCAAATTGTATTATTGGTCCGATTTTTTTTGTTTACTCCTTAAAACCTCTATACCAACTCCATACCAAAAATGAAAGTTGGATAAAAACATGATTGTTAACTAGTCTTAGAAAACTAATTTTTTTTTTGAATAAACCACTTACTCAATAATCGAAATAATATTATTATGAGATAATCGAGATAATAACTTTTGAATTATAATTCTAATCTTAGAAATCTTTTTTTTTTTTGAACTCTATGTTATGGGATAATTGAAATAATAAATTTTGATTTGTAATTCTAAATACATATTGTAATAATAATTATTAATTATGATAAAATATTATTAAAATAATTTTAATCATTTGTACATACTACTCCATATTATGGTCTGATTTTTACCATTCATAATAATATGATGTTATGCATATTATTGTATAGTGTTGTACATACCAACGTTTACTCCATACTACAGTCCATTCCACTCTATATTAAAATGTTTGTACGCAATATCTAGTATAGAATGCATGGAGCAACCAGAGACATAGTAATATACGCAAATCTGTGAAGACAAAGCTGCTAAGTCATGCACGTCACATGTGCTCTGAAAGTTAAAACCATCTGGCAATGTCGCTTTTTAGATTTACTAACAACTAGAGTAATTTTTTTTCTTCAGATTATATATGACACTGAAAATTGCAGTTTCGTCATTTAGGGTATTTTGGTTTCTATCTTTCTATATAACGTAAATTTATTACTTCGATAATACATTGACAACGACATGTCTAAAACGGGAACTTGATTTTGTATTTGACCAGGTTTACTAAAAAGTAAAAACCTCATATGCTAGTCAATAAAGTATAAAGTAACTGCACTCCATTACGCTGACAAAAACAACCGACACAAACACTAACGGAGTACTATTTGAGAATATGACAAGAAAAAAATAATAATGGATTTAACCGACAACAACAAATGATGAACAAGTTATTAGAAATATCAGTAAAATAACAAAACAAAATTATTATAAGACAACATGTAAAACCATTGGATTTTTTTTTTTTTTTTGTTTTGTCGAATACTGCTATTTGTCATTTTCTGTTTAAAAATAGATCTAGAAGTATATTACCAAGATAATTTTTATAAAACTATTCTTTAGCAAATACAAGTCAAGTATACATAGTTTTTTTCAACCCACACAACCCCAAAACCAACTATAAGAGGCACATATATCTATATATATTTTTAAGACATTTATAAAATAAATCTTCAAGTTCAAACTTATTTACAATTATGCCATTAACATTAAATCTATATATACATTTTTAAAGATATTTATGAAATAAATTCTTAAGTTCAAACCTATTTATAATCATGTTATTAGCATTAAATATTTTTAATTTTAATTTATAAATATTATTTGATTATATTTCTCTCTCCTTAATCAATCAACAACTAATTACAATATCTCATTAAATATTTGTTTTGTAAAATTCATAAATATTTCCTAAAATATCTCCTTAATTTATTACAATATTTAATGCTAACAATAAAAATGTATTTGCAAATCTCAATAAATCTTTACGTTGTCCGTTTTATCCGCAAAAAAAGGAAAATAAAAAAAATTATCATATTTCATAATTATTTCTGAATCATATGTAAACCATTCTAAAATTAAGATATTTTGAAGATAATGTATACTTGATTAGCAAGATTTTTGGTAATGTATTTTTTTGCATTTTTCGTTATTTGGATTTTAAAATACGTGCATGTTGTAGTTAAGCAAATAACAAAATGTAGGGACAGGGTTCAGTTTGTGAAGGATATGGCGAAGGAAGTTCATCGTGCAAACTTGGCTTGTCAAGTGTTATCGAATGAGCGGGTAAGGGTAGAGAGACAGATCTCATGGGTTCCACCTAGGGAGAACTGGTTTAAACTGAACACGGATGGTGCCTCACGGGGTAATCCAGGCTCTACAGCGGCTGGCAGGGTAATTCGTGATAGTGAGGGACGATGGATCCATGGGTTTGCGTTGAACATAGGTTACTGTACGGCCTCATTGGCGGAGCTATGGGGGGTTTATTATAGTCTTTTATCTCGCATGGGAGCGACAGATCACTCATGTGAAGTTGGAGATAGATTCAGAGTTGGTAGTTGGGTTCTTAAAGACAGCGATTTTGGATTCTCATCCCTTGTCATTCCTAGTACAATTGTCCTATGGCTTCTTTTTAAAGGACTGGTCAGTCTGGGTTACACATGTGTACCGTGAAACTAATCGTCTTGCAGACAGGTTGGCAAACTATGCTTTTACTCATCCATCAGGCTTCCAATTGTTCGATATTTGCCTGGAGGATCTTCTTTCTGTTTTGATAGAGGATGCGAGAGGGGATGCGATTGCAAGATGGGTTTGTTTGTAATTTTTCTTTTTTCTTTTTAGGGAAGTTTCTCCCTTTGTCTTACCAAAAAAAAAAGAACAAAAATTGTGTTTGGATATCTAGCGGGATGAATTTGGGTACTAATATAAATTGAAAATTATTTCATTGATTGTTAGTAAATCATCAATTCATTATTTTGTTAATACCATCGACATTTGAATATTAGGCAGATCTAATTAAGTTTATTAAATTACGATTATGTAAAATAAACAAACAATACTACGGTATACCACATATTTTATTCTGAATTTAACAATTTAAACCGGTAAACCTAAATTTTTAAACCAGTAAACCTAAATAATATAGATATAAGGGATATATGTTTAAATTTTGCAAAACATTAGTCATATATATAGTTAATCTACTAAAAAGTTATATTTTTATTTTACTTTTAAAAATATAGTTCTGCGGTGTACCGCGGGTTCAAACTTGACATTAATATCAAAACAAACCGAAAGAAGACTCAAAATTGAAGCCCAAAGAAGAGGTAAGTAACATCTTTGTTAGTCAATTCATCGCTAAATAGACAATTCTTTATAAGTAACAAATGAAATCGATGGTTAATCAATCAATAATCATATGTCCCCCGAAACAGCAACGAACAATTACCAAAAAAATCCATTAATAAAAGAAGAAAGTTATTTAAAAAGGAATGAAGAACGATAGAAAGTTTTGAGTTTCTTTTTCACCCTTTGATCTGCAAGTTGTTCATTTGTGCATCTACATTATCTGCATAGTTCTCTGTCTTTACATTCATCCACGGATGTTCCAAGCACTGCTGCGCAGTTGGTCGTTTGTCTGGCGCAAACTCCAGAATCGAAGTCACAAACTCGGCAAACTCCTTTGCTTCTGCTTCTGGAAGCTTGTATTTATCAATCAGTAAGCGATCAAGTGACCAATATTTCAACCGCCGGATCCTTTTCAAATCCCCGTGTCTGTCAAAATAGTCTTTCGATCTCGCTCCCCCAATCGCAATCTGCTCAACCAAAGCATATCGTAAGAAGGAGACCAAACCGAGAAAACAGAGCGGGAAAGCAACAAATCAAATACCTTTCGAGGCATCTTTCCTAGGAGTTCCATCATAAGAGCAAGGTGATCCTAAATTCAAAAACCATATAACAAAATGAGGACAAAAAATTTGAAGAAGCAAACTCTTGAGGTAATAGATTTAGGACCTGACCTCGTCTTCTCCATAACCATCTCCTTCTTTTGGAGCAAATAGCATATCTCCTGTCACAAGCTCGAAAGCCGTACAACCAAAAGACCACATATCAACAGAGAAAGAGTAACCTGACTTTAGTATGACTTCAGGAGCTCGGTACTGTCTCGTTTGTATCTCTTCCGCAAACTGTTTATCAGCCCAACAAGCGTTACCAAAGTCAACCACTTTGCATCTCATATCAATCCCATCAAGACTTCTTTCCGTCTTGGATGATGTTTCTTCACCCACCATTGAAACTCTTCTTTCTGATATTTTAGCAACCGCTCTTTTTGCTCTCCTCTTAAGCTTCTTCTCAATTAGATTCATCGTGGATCCGCCACCGTTTGCGTTTCCCTCTGGCTTTTCTAGTATTGGGGTTAGTCCAGATCTAATAGGATCTTTGGCAGGGTCGATGGTGGAACAAAGAAGAATGTTTTCAGGTTTTAAGTCGGAGTGAATCATACCGAGCTCACGGTGCAAATAATCTAAACCAGTCAGTATACATCTGCAAATCTCCCGGACTTTATTCATTTTCAGACCTTTGTAACGGTTGTATCTGATTAAACGGAGCAAGCTATCGCCAAGAAACTCAAGCACCATGCATAAATGCTGTCCGTTTGGACCAATATGCTTAAAATGGTCGATAAGACGAACAACACATTTGGAATTGTCGACATCTCCATCAGCAGCAGCTGAAAGAAATTCGATTTCGTGAAGTGCAGCTTGAGCAAATTGTTGTGCGCTCTTCTGAATCTTCAAAGCAACATAGTTCTACAAAACATACATAAACACATACCAAAGCAAAACATTCTTAGGATATACATACTTCAATATCACCGTTATCTTCTTCCTATGATTAAAGATACTAAAACCATTTAATACGCAATCCTTTTGAGCAAACAAATCTGGTAAAATGGTTAGCTAGAGAGTAGTTCAGTGCCAAATCTAGGGTAACGATCCACAATTTCAAAACCAGAATCATCTTGCACCAAAATCTATTGGACTTATAAAACTAACAGATGCGTATTGTATATAAAGGATGAGTCTTTAGCTTTAAACAGTGTAATTTGAATGTGATTCGATCTCGATTTGTCACAGATAAACTCTCAGATGAGAATTAAAAAAAAAGAGATCAGAGCCCAGAAATGAAACCAATGAATAGAGAGGCTTGATGTTCACAAATATGTAGGAATCAGAATAAGGCATTACGACCAAAGCAACTGAAATCGAAGAGAGAGAGAGAGATGCGTACAGAGGTGAGAGTATCGTAGGCAAGCCAAACGGTGGAGAATTGACCCCAACCAAGTTTTCTCTGAGCGATGTAACGACCACCGGAGAAAGGATCGCCGATCCTGACGGCGTGATAACCACCTTTACGGTAAGCATCGTAACCTTCTTCTTCACCTTCTGATCCGGAAGAAGATGAACACGACATATCTAATCTAATCTACAAAGACGCAGTACGTGTCTCAATTCCTCACCGAGTCGCCTCGCCGGGTCGATTTCGATCGTCAAAAAGATTGGATCTTTGCAAAGGAACCCCCCAAACAACACAAGACAAAGGAGCTTCTCCCTTTTCTTAGAACAGAGAGAGAAAGACAAAGAGAGGAATGGGCACTCAGATTGCGTGTGGCCCTGAAACGTAAGACCCTCTCCACTTTTCGCTCTTTCCTGTGATTTATTTAATCAAACGAGATTGCTTCAGATTTTTCCCGATTTAAACTTTTTTTTTTTGTTGTTGTCTATTTCTCTCTTTTGCCCTTTTCAAAGGAGGGAAGTTGTTGAGTCTATTTTCTCGGGTCAGGTGTCTCTCTTTTTTTCTTCCCTCTCAAGGTCCAAAGTCAATGTCTTTCCTTGACCACAACATTCGATATGGTATCCAAATTTCAAAAACTTCCATTGATGGCAAATTTTTAGGATCCGATCAACAGAAGCAACTGAGTCGAGCTGGACTTCATCAAGCAGTAATAAGCTTTGGACTCGATTACAGATAACAAGCAATCATATGTCAGTGTGTGTGATCAGTTCTCCTATGAAACAAAAGTGAAGTTTCTTCTTGTTTCTCTAAACACACAACTACAAAGCTGTTACACTTGAAAACATATTGCAGACGAATATTCAAGAAACGCAATTCGAAAGTTCTCTGTTTTTAAAATTGAGATTGATGTCTCTTTATTCAGATCTTACTTGTGTCTTTGCCATTTCAAACCACCCCATTGCTCCTTTAGTTCACTTAAACCTTGAGAAGAACACACAATTCTCCAAACTTTACTGAGTGCATAAGAAACAGAATCTGATCAGTGAGGTTAAAGGAACGAACTTTAGATTACTTAGCCTATTACTAACGATCCAAATTCAACAGCCACAACTACAACAACACAAACTCTGTACTTTCCAAATTATTCAATCGATCAAAGTTGAACAAACTGAATCTCTCTCAGCCACTTTGGAGCTCCATTTTATCAATTGAAACAACAAACAAAAACAATGGAACTAAACAAAAAAAAACACAGAACAATCTCTTTCCATCAAGGAAACCCCTTAAAAATCACTCCAAATCCTGAACGATCTTGATACCCATAGAATTAGCAGTACCAATGATAGACTTGCAAATCGACTCCAACGGCATATACTGACAAAACGGATCCGTCTGCTTCACCTTCGCGATCTCGTACACGTGTCTCACCGACAGCGTCGTCACCGTCAAATGTCCAGGACGAGTGCTCCCTTTGTCGACTCCAGCTGCTTTCTTGACGTACCACGACACAGACGGAGACTTGACGGTGAATTCGAATGAGTTGTCCTTAAACGCCGTTATCGTTACGGCCATCGGGGTGTCTGGTTTGTACTTTTGAGTCCGAGCGTTGAAGTCTTTGCAGAAAGCCATCAGGTTAAGCCTGTACTGACCTAGCGCCGGACCTACCGGTGGTGCTGGCCTTGCGCCTCCCGCCGGAACGGTTAGCCTGATTGTCGCCGCCACTGGTCGCCGTAGTAGGATCTCTTTCGCAGCCGCCATTGTTGTGATCGTGAAAAAGAAAGCTCTCACTGTTCTTCGAGGGTTTTTGTGACAAGGTGTAGAAATTGGGCCTTTTGTTTTTATTTTGGGCCTTATATAAAGCCCATTATTTACTTGCTTTGAAATTGTTGTTTTGGACCTGTGGTTGATGGATTGGGATTATAATGGGACGGTGACCGAATAATCAATAGTTACATGACAAACAATTCAAATGAATTAACAAAGAGTGTGAAGTGTCGTTTTCTATAACTCTATTTATATTGAAACGGCATAGCAACTGAATATATCATTTTTTATGACGTCATATGTATGTATATTAAAACTTGATGTTTCAGTTGCTTCAATGACCCAAAAAAAAAAAAAAGTCAAAACAAGTTTGCGCACCGACATGATATTGCTCTTGCGTTATGATCATGGACACATATAGAACACGTAACTCCTAGGCATGACTTTGACTCGTTTTATTGCTATCTACAAAATACATATTCAACTCTTTAAACTGATAGTATGGGCTTTTCAATTACCCTTTATTTTTGTCAACCTTTCGTTGTTACTTCGGCGAAGTCCAAAACTGCTAATTTCTCTATCACTTTTATATTTGATTCAATATATATTAGATATATTGAATTTGAATATATTGGATATATCGAATAAGTTACAATATTTGATTAGCTGGATTCGCATGGACTATCATATTACTACATGTCAAACTTACTTTATTGTAACTGGTGCAAAGTATACCCGTACATGGACCTAGAGATAGAGAGACTTCGAACAGAACATATAATGTATTATCTATGAAAATGGAGTAATATCAATTATTTGTGAATACGTGCATATCTACTTTCAATATGCATATGCTATATATGCCCTCACACTACGTATGGCAATGGCAACTAATTTGATTTAATTTATTGTAGTTTTCATCTACTGATTTTAAACGAAAACATTGAAATATACAAACCTTTATTTGTGTAAAAAATAAAAACAACACACGTATGTAAAGTAAAAACATCTAAGCTGGCTTTATCCAAAACTATCGATTATGGATGCTCTAAACCTCACTCAGTATATAATTGATCGATGCTTCCAGTCTCCATTATTGTTGTTTGCAGGACTGGTTTGTTTGATTTCCGTTTTTTACATGGCATGATCAATGCGTCCAGACTCAATTATTGTTGTTTTTTTCTTATTCTTTTTTATTTGTTCATGTGTGCTAATAATGTCTTCTCTAGTTTTAATTATTGGTGTAATAACTCGGTTTGCTTTTCACCTTTTTGGTTCCATATAAGACGTTAAGACTCACATCACACACACACACACACACACACAAATATTCCATTCCGATTGGCGATTGTACTTTCGTTTTCGAAGTTGTTATTCTTGCAACGTTTCTATTCTTTTTTGTTTAACTATCTATTCTCGTAGGTTCCATCCATCTCTTTCTCTAGTCCAAGACCCGATCATCTCATGAAATTTCAGCTGAAACCGTGCGCAGAAACGAAGTTTATTTGGATCGTTGGTTTGTAATGTATGATATGATAAAGTTTGGTTTGATTCGACTTTTTCAACCACAAATACAATAGTATTACGGATACTAATGACCCCCCCCCAGAGAGACTGTAGAAAAACACCAAAACTTATGCACACGTGGACGGTGTTACCTGCCGTTAATACTATAATGTAATAAATATTATACTGCCTTTTGAGTTTCGAGGACACGTAGATCCATTTCAAAGATTCTGTAAAAATTGATAGTTATCAAGATCCCACCTATATCTAGACAAAATCCAACATACATATTTACAAATCTAAATAAAAATTATTATAAAAAATGTCGTTTCTAAAGAGTTTTGCCAACTATACAAATCTTTTAAATGAAGAAAAGAATAAAATATATTGGAAACCGATTGAATTACTCTAGACAAAATCCAACATATATATTTACAAATCTAAATAAAAATTATTACTATAAAAAATGTCGTTTCTAAAGAGTTTTGCCAACTATACAAATCTTTTAAATGACGAAAAAAATAAAATATATTGGAAACCGATTGAATTACTCTATTGTCCTCAAAAAATTTCAAAGTTAATTTCTCTATAATGGAAGATAAATAAATATTGAAACCAAACTAGATAATATTATTGCAAGAACTTCGAAGTTCATAGAATCCAAAACTTCAGCACCACCTGTCAACAAAACCATAATCTCTCTCGATATTTTTCTGCCCTCTGTATTTTGAAGGGATCCTTCTCGATGCCCAAAAAGAAAATGAAGAAAAAGAATGAAGAGAATAAAGTGAAATAGAAGAGTCTAATCGAAGTAGGTTTAGGTAAGAAAAGTAAATTATACTTAATACCTTTTGATAATGAGTTCGTCAAAACAGAACCTAAAAAGAGCGCCCACACCTACCCATCTTTTTCCCTCTACTTGCGTTTTCTAGTAATATTAATACGGCTATATGATCCTTCTTGTAATTACGATAGTATTTTGTAATACGATTACGATATTTCCAAATCTATTTATCTAATTAGATTTTATGGGATACATATTTAAATCGAACCCGCCCCCGGTAACTAACTGTACGCATGTTGCCAAGATCTCTCTGATGCGGCTTAGAAATTAAATAACTAAACATAACAAATATTGTAGTACCAGTATATTAGTTTTTTTTTTGTTACTTAACAGTTAACATTAGTCTTTTGTGTATGAAAAAAAAAATCCTCAATTGATTCGATGAAATTATATTAGACAATAAACTTCAGTTTGGTCACTCGCAACATTCACGAAATGGAATGATGATATAACTTTGCATAATTATTTTTACATAATTCTGTAAATTTTGTATACTGGCATTAACATAACTCAATTACATATTTTATTAGTTTGACTACACATTTTTATGATTTAAAAATTTGAAATGCTGTCAACGTTCAAAGCATGTATTTTAAAATTTCCCCACTGGACTAAACTTATCTTTTGAAACATCGAAGATTTTCTCTATATAGAGAAAGAAATCCCAAAAAAAATATATATATATATATATACTTGAAATAAAAAAGATTCAAATAAGTATGTCTTTATGGCATACTTAAGAAAAAAATGTCATTATTTAGCTTCGGAAAATTGTAAAAACTACGTGTTTTCTATTCATACAACCTTTTCAGCCGATATATGCCAAATGAATTAAATAAAAAATATTTTGATTAATATATAACTTTTATCTGCAAATTGGGACATATCTTATACATATAAGTAGAGATGTGTATGTGTGTCTCTCTATTATATGCAAAAACTTGGATCAGATTCTTCTTCTTCGTTCTTCTTCTTCTACCTCTCTCTCTCTCTCTCTCTCTCTTTCTTAAACAACAAAAAACAAGAACAAAGAACAAAGTTTCTTCCTTTCTACCTTCTTCACATTTATCTCTCTTCAGACAAAAACAATTAAAAAATGACACGCTCCTCTAGATTCCTCGGTACGGCGTCGTCTCCACCACCACCGGAAGAAATCCTCGCCGCCGAAACCGACATGGTTGTCATCCTCTCTGCTCTTCTCTGCGCTCTCATATGCGTTGCCGGTTTAGCCGCCGTAGCTCGCTGCGCTTGGCTCCGCCGTCTCACCGGCGTTAATTCCGCCGCCACCGGAGAATATCCTCCTCCTCCTCCGAACAAAGGCCTCAAGAAGAAAGCACTCCAAGCGCTCCCCAAATCCACTTACACCGCCTCTCCCTCAACCTCTAAAGCAGCCGCAGAAGATTTGCCGTGCTCCTCCTCAGGCGGTGACGGAGACGACTCCTCAACCGAGTGTGCTATATGCATAACGGAATTTGCCGAAGGCGAAGAGATCAGGATCCTACCGCTGTGTAACCACGCTTTCCACGTGGCGTGTATTGACAAGTGGTTGACTTCGAGGTCTTCGTGTCCTTCTTGTCGTCGGATTTTGGTTCCGGTGAAGTGTGATAGGTGTGGTCACCATGCTTCCACGGCGGAGACTCGGATCAAAGATCAACCTCAACCTCCTTCACAACACCAACATCATCATCCTTCACAGTTCACTTCCTCCGCCATTATTCCTGCTTTTCTTCCTTAGAAAAACTTCTCTTTCTTTTTCTTTTATAATTAATTTGCTTAAAAAAAAAAACATCGGCATGATTAAAGTTAAGTAAAGTAATAATTAAATTAATTAGGAAAATTAGTAGTGATCTTTTTCTTTAGTTATGTTTCGATAATTCTGTTATGTAAAAGACTGTAATCCACTGTTCTTATTAATCTAATCAAGATGAAATTTCGAAGTTCACAAATTCGATTAGAGGATTATCTTTGTGAAAAAAAATAAGAGCATGATTGATGATTGTATTGATTGGACAACCCTGAGCACTACCAAAAGGGTCGGTCATGCGAACCCGTGTTTCTGAAGCATTACCCAAAAATAACCAAAAAAACAATTAAATTACCAAAATCTTTGAACTGAAAAACTTATAAAAGTATTTATTTATTTTGGAAATATCTAGCGATAAATTGGGCGTTTATCTTTTTCCGACTGTGGACACACATTTAATTTAAAAAAGAAGTAACAAACTATATGAGTAGTGAAGAAAAAAAAATATAAGTAGCAAATTCTTTTGTAACAGTCACACTGTAAGTCCAACTTATATACTGTGTTTAAATTGGGCGTTTATCTTTTTCCGACAGTGGACACACATTTAATTTAAAAAAAGAAGTAACAAACTATATAAGTAGTGAAGCAAAAAAAAAAATATATATATATATAACAGTCACACTGTAAGTCCAACTTATTTACTGTGTTATATAGGGAACGTAGTATTTAACTAGTTACAACAAGTTTTGTTACATGTAAATAAAACAAAATAAATAATATCACTAATCATCATGATATATGTGTGTGTATGTGCGTAACTTAAAAGTCTCCCTTATGTTTCTCAGTCATCATAAGTCAAAGAAAGCATGTAATGAATAATATATGGTCCTCTCATCTCCTTTACCCGTAAGCAAGGATGACTCGGTCCTCATTTTCATCCAAACCGTATCCGAATGATATTATTATGCATGATTTATGCGTTGCCTCCATATACATGTATTCTTTTTCTGAAAAAATAATATTGTGAATTTGTGATGATTATTTTATATATGGGTTTTATACTTTATATTAGCCTTAACAAATATTGCCAAAACACATGTCATTAAAATCATATACGAAATTAAATTACTCAACGATTAAGAATTAACAAAGAAGACATTATAAAATGAACTATTATATTATATGTTAGGTCTCTCTTTCATCATTATAGCACTTACGTAGGTCCCTTTTCACCATTATAGTAATTCGTTTATTTTGGTTTAATGTCATACTTATAGAGCTTAGCAAACATATATGGATGTTTAACAAAATATCTCAAAATATCTGTAATGTACTACTCCGTGCTAAACAAACATAAATCTGATTATCTGACGATAATTAATGATGTTAGGTCCCTTTTCACCATAATAGTATAAGTCCATTATTTTGGCTTAAATTTATTAATAATAGGATTCAAATAGCTATGGACTTTCCAAAAAATGGATACTTGTGTCCACTCTACTAATTTCGAGCTGAGACTCTGTTTTAACGGAAAAAAAAAAAACTAATTTCGAACTGAGATATGTAAATTTTTCTGTATCAAAATTATAATTTCCGATTTAGACAATCGAATCTTACTAGCTAGCTAGACTACTACTTCTTTTTTTAAAATTTTTTTATTGTATAATGATGATGGGAATAAAAGAAAAGTGAAAAAGGGGAAAGGTGGAGAAAGAGGAATATAGAGAGTAGGGGGGAAAACGATAAACGTACCACCCAACTTATAGACACTAGAAGAAACGCATGACAAGCCCGCCAAGTATCATATCATCCACCTTTCAGTTTCACTTAATGGAATCTTATGCCTTATCTCTTTCTCTCTGATTATTAGTATATTGCACCCAAGAGGCAATTAAAGTGAAGAAAAGTTTCGGCTTACACTTTTCATCTTTTTTAACTTCGCTTTTTACATTTTTGTCTTCTAAAAAACTAGCTCTAGGTTTATCCAACTCTTCTCTCTTTTTTGTCTGTTTGTTGGTATCTTCTTGTTAAAGCCAAACCGAAGTACCGAACGTATTCAAAATTTTCGATAAGCATTCCCAAACACAATAGAATAGTCCGTTAGTTTTGATTTCCAGTTTGATGTACTCGCTTAATTGGTTACGGTGGAGTTTATTACAAGTTTTTGAAATTATTGCACGCTTGGATTCGTGAAATCTTGTTATAAGCAACATCAAATGAGAACACTGGAAAAGTTGATAAGATTAGTTTTCCCATTGATTTTATTTGCTTCAAACTCAAGTAGCCAAGTCCCTCAAGCGCACTTTTTCTTTAAAACATATTATCATTTGGTTTTTTTTTTCTGGAGTATAATGTTTGTCCTAGTGTAAAAGTGAAATTTTGCTTTCAAGAATATTTTTCATCTTAGATGATGATCATTTCAGGAATATATAACTCTAATCAACTAATAAATCAAAGGAATAAAGGAAAGTTAGATAGCGAGGGTGGCCCGAGGTTTTTAACTAGTTTTTTTTTTCTTTTCTTTTTCATCTATATCATCTATATATAGATATGTGTACATGTATCATCATTTCAGTATGGAGTACTTTGCTCCTAACTATCTTTTTTTTTTTTTGCCCTTATAGTCAGAAAAGTGATATGTTTTGAAGATTCATTTCAATCCTTCATCTCTTTTTAGATGACTTAGTCTTCCCTAAACCCTTTTCCCCTACTTTTTTTCAACGTTCACATTATATATGTCCCTTTTAGTTTTACTACCACTTTCTACCAGCCTTATCATCGCAAGTTGGGCAATCCTATAGTCCTATACCCAGACCTTTTCACTATGTTACATCCTCTGCTTTCATAAAAGCTACAATCAAGTTTGGAATATGCTAACAAAAAGACAAAAGAAGAAGTTTGGAGTCTGTTCACAACGAAGTTAGAAGAATGAACCGAGATTGGATTCAAACTGATTTGTATGTGTCACGTGCCGTGTGTTAATTAAACTTTTGTGCCTCGATACTACAAGCCCAGATCCAGTCAAATAAAGACTCTGTATGGGCCTGATTGTTTTACATATCCAGAGAGATTTATCCACAGAAAGACGAGAGATAGACATGGGGTTTCAACTGATAAACAAAGCTTTAATTGGTTCACACGTGAAGTCACATGTATACTGATATGATAATACACATAAAAGAAAGACCATCTCGTGATGATTATACACATACATAGACAAAACAAAAAGCGCAAGTTGCATTATTTATTACAAGTGAGTATTAATTAACCACTTTTAACTCTCTAGACATAACCACGTTCATGGCCAACTCATGTCATGTCTCTCCTCTAAGCATCACAGCCATCACATCACATCTCTATCCACATACACAGTGTCACAGATACTTTTTTTTAGGTGCGAGAGTCTTATGTTTCAAACCAAAGAAACAAAACCAGAGACGATACACTACGTACAGAACATCAAAGTGGTAAGAATTAAACGAACACGTCAATCTACGAGGGACAATGTTTTCGGTTCTGTTTTGGGATGGGCTCTATGGATTCGGCCATAACCGAGTAAAGAAAGAGCAGATATGTGGAGACTAGAGAGACATGAATGAAACAATGATACATGTGAATAGTGAAGAAAAAAACAAAGAATGAATAATGAAGCATCTACAGTACTCGGAGTTGCAATGCAAATCAATGCTTCTCTTCTCTCTCTCTCTCTCTCTCTCTCTCTCTCTTTGTAGTTTGCATTGTCGTGTGAAGATAGCTGGATTTGTCTGCCACTTGAGCTGTCAACAGCATTAACAGAAATACCTGAAAAAAGGGAGGGAAAGACAAAAACAGGTGTTTTTGTTATATGTAATAATGCACAGTGTGAATCTTGATTTTTGGAGTTTGGGAATCTAAAGTGCTACCTGATTACGGGTCAGAGACTTTATCAGCTGTTTTAGACGATCTCCATGCTGTTCTGTTTTCTCTTGTTAGACTTGGAGAAGAAGCACATCTGCACCCAGCTCTTCTTCGGCTTAACCATTTGAGATTTCGCGTTCCTCGTCTCCACAAGATCATTCATGTATTGAACAACAGCCTGAAAGTATATGAATCATCCGTGAGTGAATACCATTTAGAAGAATCTAGACCACATTATGAGAAACCTAGAGGAGAGATAGAAAATGAGAGAACCTGAGGGCCCTTCTCAGCTATATCACGAGGAGGAACTTGTAATGGATTCTCCTGAGCACGAAAAACACGCAACTTTGTAAGCATTTTAAAGGATTCGGGTAGAACACGGATCTGGTTATTGCTTATATCAAGCTCTTCAAGCATCTCAAGGTTGCCTATTGATCTCGGTAGCGATATCATGTCAGCAAAATTGTTTCCAACGTTCAGCTTCACAAGCGTAGTGGCAAAACACAAACTCTCTGGCACTGACTCGAGCTCATTGAAACTCACGTCCAGCTCTCTGAGACTAGCTAAAGAAGACATCGTTGTAGGTAACTGCCTGATGTTATTGTAACGGACAGACAAGGTCTCTAGTGTAGTAATCTTCCCAATAGCTTCCGGAAGAGCCTTGAGTTTGTTATAATCTGCACGGAGCTCTTTCAGCGAGGAGCACCCACCGATAGAATGTGGGATCTCTTCAATATCATTGGTCTCAACGTCGAGCTTCTTAAGACTCACAAGAGAACCGATGGATTCAGGGAGAATAGGGAGGTTGTTACAGCTCAAATCAAGCTCCTCGAGGTTCACCAATCTGCTAAATGCTGAAGGCAGAGATGATAACTGGTTGCTACCAAGGTTGAGGTAAACCAAGTTCAACAATTCTCCTATAGACTCAGGAAGCTGACCGATTCTGTTTGAATGCAAGTCGAGCTTTGTCAATGAAGTAAGTCCTCCTATGGTGTTTGGCAATACCACAATGTGATTCTCAGACATATCAAGCGAAATGAGACTCGATAACTTGCCAATAGAATCCGGAAGCCATTCGACTTGATCCGTTAACTTGTTCTGTAGATTAATGTCTTGAGTAGCTTTCTTAGCTGATACCTCAATCAAGCTTGCAAGTTTTATCAAACTCAGCTTCTCTCCATCGTTGCCTACACATAACAAATGATTCATTTACACACCACAGTTACTAACATAATCTATTTGCAATTCCTGCTGCTCTATCTATCTAAAGGTTTAAACTTTAAACAATTCCAATTCCAACACTTTCTATATCAGAAGAATCCTAAGTTGGAGAACCAAGAGAAGAGAAGGGTTAGTCCGACTCACCGGAGAGTTTTCCGGCGGTAAGTGTTGAATCCAGAAACTGAGGTTTGCGAGGAGCTGCAAAACCATCGCCGTAGAGAGAAGGTTTAGTGTTGGTCATGAAGCTGTCGTCTCTAGAAACCATATCCTTAGGGCGAACAGGGGCTTTCTCAGAAAAATACAAACTTGACGGAGTAGCCGTAGCCGTAGCCGTCTTGGGAGCCGGAGCGGGAGGAGGACGAGAAGGAACAGAGCCGTTAGAGGAAGAAGAAGAAGGAGAAGCAATGCAATTAGAAGCTCTCTGAATGAAATCATCGAACATAGCGTGAGTAGCCTCCAGATCGAGAAGCTTCAAAGCTTCTCTCTTTTGCTCTCTGCTGCGAAACTGAACAAAACCTCTCTTCATATCTTGCAACACCATGAAAAGCTCACCGGGGACTTCAGAGCTTTTCCTCTGTCTAGCAATGGCTTCGAAACAAGATTGGTCTTCATTATCAACGTTGTCAATTAAACCCTTGGCAGCTTCAACTTCGTCGATTCCAGGTCTTGGTGGTAGAGATCTGTGAATTCTCATGATTTCTTCAACCACTTGCTCCGTCGAATCCAAACGCTTATCCAATTGCATCAAATCCATTACTAACGAAATTTGAAGAAACGAAGCAAAAAAAAGAAACCTTTTTTTTTTTTCTTTTGTTGGCTCTCAAAGTGTCGTTTCTTATGTTTGTTTGAAGAAGGAGGAAAGATTGAGAAAAGAGTTTTAAGTAGAAACCCAGAGAGGTTGTTCTTCTTGTTTCTTCTTATATACTAATAAATACAGCTGTTTCCATAACTCTCTGTCTCTGTGTTTTATCTCTCTCTCTCTCTCTCTCTGTTTTTTTCTTAAAAATCGGTTTCTGCTTCTGCTTCTTCTTGTGCTGCTTCCTTCAGTTCTTCAAGAAATAATTGATTACCTTTTTATTAATAATATATTAGTATAATAATATTGTCATTTGTCACTAATTTAAGCTATGAATTAATTTCCTTGTTTAAAATGTTAAGACATAAAAGTTTTGGTTAATTAACATTATCAGTAGAGGATAGTTTACAAAAAAAAAAAGACGGAAATAACGTGAACCGTGGGATGGTGACCTATTGCTTATCTGTGGATTTTGTATATCCCGTTATTCCCATTTTCTCCTTGTACTGTATATACACTCTCTTTTTTTTTTTATCGTATGTATTTTGACCGTATTTATTGAAATTGTCAAAAACTCATTTCGAAAAGACAAAAAAAAACGTAATACAATGCCTATTTATTTCCAGTTTTTTACTGTCTTTAAAATAAAATATGATTCGTTACCGTTAGGTTTTTTAGTATAGTAGTAGTATTATTATTTAGATATCGAGGGGATACTAATGATGAAAATAAGCAATTATTAACTTGGAAGTTGGAATGTTATAGGGATCATCAAAGATAAATTAACAGTCCCATAAAATAACACTATGTGTATGTATGTATAAAGTTGATAAAATCAAATACTAGATAGTCTTATTTTCGTGAAATATCTAATGAGATATTATTCCAAAATAATTACATATGTTTTTAAAAAAAATAATAATAATGTTGTTGTCAAGATAAAAAAAAAAAAAGCAACACATTTTTGCCCAAAGAAACAAAAAGAAAGAGGATGGGGAAAAAATGGGGGAGAAAGAGAGAAGAAAACGCCATGTGTGAGATGGGACACGTGTCGGGCATATGGTCGATGATGTGTTGTCCTTTAACCTGTATCCAGCTGTCACATTTCATGGCCCCGACTTTTGCATATTGCATATGCTATGCATATCTGGGAGGTAATTACAAAAAGATACCTACCTATATATAAAGTACTTTGATAAATATAATATCTTTTTCATTTTTAATAATAAAATATATAAAATGGGTTATAAAATACAAATTGTATTATGACATAGTGACATACCAAATGAAAGCATACATGCCAAAAACAAAGGTTAACAAATAGTAGTAACTTTTATTCTTAATAATCAATTATGGGTTATATATTCTATTTCTAGCAGTACAAATTCTTCTGCATGATAAACAATTAGTATAGGAATTTAGTGTGTCAGTATTCAGCAAATCTGATCCATTCATCAATCTTTTAAGTGGCTTCACTCAACAACGTCGGATCTATACTCGGTTATATATATTTAATTGTATATACTTTTTTTGTTTTGATACCATTTTTTTTGTAAAGTTTTTCTCCTTCTCTAGAAATTTCCATCAGAGCAAAGACAAAAACAATTCATTGCAACTTTGTGGTGGTCGGACGCATTTTTCTCATTTACTGAAACAATAATAATATTATCGAAGATTTGATGATCATAACAACGTACATTTTCTACAATAAGCACCAATTTTACTTATAATATTTATATGTATGTATGAATGAACGTGATCTACAACTATTTGCCAGTTGTTGTGCTTTAATCTAACCGGTTATATCTTTAATCTAATTAACCGGTAATATCAGTCAGTTCTTCTGTTATATATAGACGTAAAGCGACTCATTGCGGTCAAATTATGAGTACTATGACTACATGAGATAAACAAACATGAGACGTTACAAAAAAAAAACACAAACTAAAGCCAACGACCATAACAGACCGCCGCCGGCCTTTCTTGTTTATATTTTGGCAAAGTGTGGTTGAATACGATAGAATTGAGTTTCAAGAATCAGTCTACTGCATATGAATTTATTATTGTCTTTGGTGTTTAAAATGTTTTCCTTTGTCTATCCTCACAATTCTAAAATATACTATTACATACCTAAAAGCTTGATTTATTTGTATCTGAAACCAGTTGACTTTGCCGATCGTCAAACAAATATATTTTAACTGTTAAAAACTACTAGTGATTGGAAATAAGCTTGAATGTTGTTTTTTTTTTCTTTCTTACACATACGGTTGAAGTTCGTTTTCTCACACAAATTCATCTTTGAATATATTTTTTTTCCCGACCAACTTCGGTTTTTATATTGTAGAACTTACTGAAACATATTTTTCAGTTTCATAAATATCGGATTGTTTACACTGATAAATATGTTCATAAGATAAGAGTACTGTGAATTTACGCATCTTTTTAACAAATATTACAGGATGAATAGAAACTTCATAAATTATTAGGAAAAAATTATCAGAATAGGAATCTAAAAGCCTTATAAACCCAAAGATCGCGAAGAAATTGTTTTCTTATAAAGTCTTACGAAATCCTATTTTCACATTACATTTTTTTTAAAAGTAATCTTTATGTAATTAACTTTAAAACTCTTTAAACCTATATCGTTGATTGCAAAAGTTTAATATTTCTAAAGTCAAACAAAAGACAAAACAAAGATAAACTGCCGACACAAAGAAAAGAAGACAAAATACAGAAACCTTTATTTGTTTTTTTAAAGTAAAGAATTAATTAAAGCTTTTTAATCAAACAAGTTTTTTTATATTATTCAAGGCATAATTCAATGACTACGATCTTATTGAGTACATCATTTTGATAAAAAATCTACATTCAAGTTTCACGTTCACGGTCTTATCTTCATATTGTTTGAACTTTGAAGAATATTGGGTTTGGGACTATTTTTGGGAAAGATTTTATGAGCTCTTCGTATATTTTTCAACCATGTGGGAGTTTCTATTTTTGTTGTTGCACGCTTTGCTTTACTTTGCGAAACGACGTCATTCGTTCAAGACCCCTTAGCCGTCAGCTCTCTTGTCAAACATCAACCTTTCAAAACCGATTCCTCTGAAAAAATCGGTGACCATAACTTCGAAAGTCTCTAGAATAGCTAGAATAGCTCTGGTGCGTGTCTTAATGGCTCGGCTTCAAGATCAGACATATCTTCTAGATTTCTAGAAATCCACGTTCGTATTACAAGACTACATATTATTATTACTTTAGTTATTGGATAAATCATATTCACTGAATATATATGAACGTGAAGGCATCACTGAGAATCAAATCTTAGGGACTTTTGTCGTAGCTAATTTTACACTTAGAGCTACAACTTTGAACAATATCCGTACTCATTTCCAACTGCAATATTAAAAATAATAAGCAAATCAATGTCCCTTAACTTGTTCTATGCTAAAGATCAAATCTCATTATGGTACATCCATCAGGGATCAGCAATTAACTCAATGACCGACCCTTCTGAAAACATTCCTCAATCACTCTTACCTTGCTGAGATCCGATCTCTTGTAAGTAATGCTCTGCATCCAAAGCTGCCATGCACCCTACACAATCATTCAAACCAAGTTGTGAAACAGACCTAAACTGAGCGAGAATTGAAAATTGTGAAAACTCTCAAGTCTTTTAAAAACTGTTACTTAAGAGAATCAAAGAACTCTACTAAGCAATGGAACAACAAACTCAAGGAAGACTATCACTCAACACAAAAACTTGGCCTTGCATCAATTTGTGAATGGAAGCAAATGATATAGAAGCAACTAAACCACAAGAACTTGACAAGCCATACAGAGCCGATTAAAAAGGTACTCTTTTTGAAAAGATCATTCCAAAAACAGAGATTGCACACAAACTCAAGTAGTTCTAAGCTAGTAAAAACAGTTTCTTTTAGTTTCACTATTGCAACTTGTGAGAAAGTAGATAACTAACCAGTTCCTGCAGCAGTGATCGCCTGTCTGTACTTCTTGTCCTGAACATCACCGGCAGCAAAAACTCCAGCAACACTAGTCTCCGTAGTACCAGGCTTCGTCACAACATAACCATCGGAATCCAACTCAACACCACCATCCAAGAACTTAGTAGCTGGCTCATGACCAATAGCAAAGAACAATCCAGAAACTTTCAAATCAGAAACATCTCCAGTAACCACATTCTTCACTTTCAACCCACCAAGCACACCTCTTTCTCCATCTCCATAAGCTTCCACAACGGTCGAGTTCCAAATCACATCAATCTTAGGGTTAGACAAAGCTCTCTGCTGCATAATCTTAGAGGCCCTAAAAGCATCTCTCCTATGGATTATAAACACTTTAGATCCATACTTGGTTAAAAAGTTAGCTTCTTCCATCGCTGAATCGCCTCCACCGATCACCGCAAGAGGTTTGTTACGAAAGATCGGAGCAGCTCCGTCGCAAACAGCACAAGCTGAGATCCCACGGTTCCAGAAACCTCCAGAGCCTTCACCAGATCCAACGAAGCTAAGCCGTTTAGCCACAGCTCCAGTAGCGAGGATCACAGCGTCAGCGAGAACGGTTCTTGAATCTGTGAACAGCTTCAACGGTTTTGAAGAGAAATCGACTTTTGTCACCGTCTCCGTGAAGATCTTAGTACCGAATCGCTCCGATTGTTTACGGAACTTGTCAGTGAGCTCTGCTCCGAGTATACCTTCTGGGAATCCGGGGAAGTTCTCGACGTCGGTGGTGGTTGTTAACTGGCCTCCAGGAGCGATGTCGTTAGCCATCCATCCTTCGAAGAGAAGAGGTTTAAGTTCAGCCCTAGCCGCGTAAATCGCCGCCGTGTGAGCCGCTGGACCACTACCTACGATACAGAGCCTTGTGTTGTGAGTTTCGAGGCCGTTCATGACGGCGGATGAAGAAAACGCGGAGGTGAGAGACGACGGCTGCGGGTGGGGATGAGAAAGAGTGGATCCAAGTCCTCCAGGCCGTGCAAAGCTTCGTGCTCTGCTTATCAGACTCTTTAAAAACCTTGAACGACTCATACAATTATACATTGGGAACGAGACAAGACCTTCGATGTTATTAAAACCTTTTGTTATGTAGTAGTATAATTATATGTTAGTATTTGTTAAATTCGAGACTTTTGTTTATTAAAGATTTGGATTATTTTAGGCTTTTGCATAAATATGTAAGGACATTGGGAATTTTGGACGATACAGTTACACAAGAATGGAATCACTTCGTGATCAAGTGATTCTATCAAAACCAAGATGATGATTCTTGCTTCATCCAAACTAAAATTATCAAAACGAAGAAGATGAACTTCAGCAACTATTTCTTTCTTTATTGACTTTGAATGAAAGACACAAATTTAGAAGGAGAGAAAAGCTAATAAGAAAAGAAGTATACAGAAGAAGCTTTTGAAACTGGTTCAGGGCACACAAAAGACAAATCTCTCTCAAAGACGATATGAGTGAGCTTTAAGAACCAGAAGCTCAAAGGAAAGCATCCTTCTCAAGCAGCTTCACCACTTCGAGCTGGCTGTTGAGCTTGGCTACATCAATGGGTGTCTTTTCGTCTAAGTTTTGCAGAGTCCTGCAAGACCACACACACACATTAAAACATATATATAACTAAACCCGTGACACAGTGTTTAAAGGAGTTTATTTCTCTTTAAGTGTTGTGCTCTGAGACTTACACTGCAGCACCATTCTCTAGGAGAAGGCTTACACACTCTTTCCTCCCGTAACCAGCAGCGTAATGCAGAGGTGTGTTCTTGTTTTTGTCAACAGCGTTAACACTAGCTCCAGCATCGATAAGAACTTGAGCACATTTTAACTGTCGAAAGGGCCCAGTAGGGTCAAACTCAGTTCAAGTAATAGCCCATTTCATTTCACTGTTCTTTTATTAATTGTGTCATGGAAGTCTTAGGAGTAGTAGACCCATGAATAATGATGATAAAGATTCCTAACTTCACTAGTGAGAAAAGAAAAGCAGCAACGACGAATATTTAATTGCCCTGAAGTGTTAAGAGACTTGCATACCTCGCCGTATCCACAAGCAAAATGCAATGCTGTCCTTCCCTCAGAATCTTCTTCATCTTTGTTACCACCAGATGCCAAGGCAGCTTTCAAACCCTGATTGAATCAACATATCAAATGCAATAAAGAGTTCAACAAAACAAAGTTGGATAGGGTGAGAAAATGTACAAAAAAACTTCAGCCTGTTCCACCTAATTCCTTGAGTAACACAAATGATAAATACCAGATAGTCACGCATATAAACGTTTAACAAAGTAGGAAGCAGTCTAACCTCAACATCGCCAAGACTGGCAGTTTGATGAACAATAGACTCTTCTTCTTCTTCACCTTCTTCTGCTGCCTCGGGTTCAGCTGAAGCAGTCTGGTCTGGCAAGCCAGCAACAGGCATACCCATTGCTTCCCCCAGCTTTTTCAGCACATCTGGATCATTCCAGTACCTAATAGCATATAACAATTCTTCCTCCATAAGCACAAATAAAATTTTACAATTTCCATTAAAAAACATTGAAAGAAGTTTGTATCACTCACTTCATCATGGCAGAAGGACCACCAGCATCAATCTCATCTAGTATAGGTTTCAACTCAGGATCTTCTTTCATCCGCGCCATACGCTCAGTAAAGTGCTCTGCTGTTTCAGGATTAGAGAAAGCATCCAAAAAAGGAGACATTTGTGGATCCTGTAGTCAAAAGAACAAAAAAAAAAACCAGAAAGACGCAGAGATTCGTTAAAAGCCAGACATCGATAACCAAACTACCCGAATGAAAATCTAGAAGGAAAAAACTTCAGTTTCTAACCTGCACCAAGGCGCTACCAAGTCGCTCAGCCATGGTCTTAAACTCAGGGTTATGCATAACTTGTTGCATGGTGTTGACATACTGTTGAGGATCAAAGTTAGGGAAACCACCTTCCTGAGCTCCTGCGTTTGGAATAGATCTCTGAAGCTGCTCAGCCAACTGGTTAAAGGCAGGATCTTTAGCTATTTGCTCAGCCATTTCTCTGATGCTTGGATCCTAAAAAAAAACACATCAAAAAACCCATCAATAAAAAAAAAAAAAAGATAACTTTTTTTTTCAATTGTGCTTACAAGACAAAGGGGCACAGACTTACATTGAGGATACTAGCCATATTAGAGAAATCAAAAGCATTGACATTGAAGCCAGGAAGAGCTGGTGGAGGTGAACTCCCAGAAGCTGATTCCGGTTTAGTACTCTTGTTCTCCTCCGTCAATTGGGTTTTCTCATCTACAGTAAACAAAAATCAAAATTCTCTAATCTCAATTGACAAAACAATGAAACCAAATCATCAAATCTGACTAGAAACGATTCAACATCGCAGATCAGATTGTTTATATATATATATACAAAGGAGATTTGAGAACGGATAACAAAAACATTACCTGAAGGAGGAGGATTTTCCTCTGAATTGGAAGCCATTAAATATGACTAAAACCCTAAAAAAACAAAACACAAACAGGATTCAGCAAAACGATATGGAAATCGAGTAGACAAGAAGAAGATAAAGAGAATCGAAGGGAGACCTATCAGAAAGAGAGAGAGAGAGAGAGAGATGAAGTAAAACGAAGAAGAAAGCAGAAGTTTTTTTTACCCGAGAAGACAATGTTGTTGTGGTGGCAAACGCACAGAAAACTCGACAAATACAGATAATCTTTTTTTTTTTTTTTTTAATATGAAGACAAGACAGAGAGAAATGTAGTATTTATTTATTTTATCAGCTGGATTGGATTTGAGAAGACGACGAGGCACTGCAGCCACTGCTTCCTTCCATTGAAGTTTGAACCTAAATTAGCTAAAGGGGTGAGGTTCATTTGGTAAGTAAAAAATATTTACAAGCCCAAATCATCTGGTTTACCTCTAGGCCCAAGCCCACGCTTTCGAACCGGAATTAATTAGCTGAGCCACGTCAGATTTTCCCAGTGCCAGCAGTAATGTTAAGAATTGAATTATCCGTTAATGGATAAAACACGCGTCACTTCTCGGAAGCGCAGCCGTCCATGGCAGCCACGCCTTCACTCTGTTCTGCTTCTCTCCGATCTCCCGTCTCTTCCCGGAGATTCTCTCCGAAGGTTCGAAAATCCAACGATCCTCTTCCGTTAAATGTCTTCCTCTCACCGTTTCCGTCTTCCGTCGCCACCGTCGGCAGAATTTTCCCGCGTTTTCCGGCGGCGAAGCAGCAGGTTGATCAGGATGATGAAGTTGGATTCGATCAACAGCCGTCACAGGAGCTGGCGATTGCGTCAGCGTGTTTGGTCGGTGTTCTCACAGGAATCAGTGTGGTTCTCTTTAATAATTGCGTTCACTTGCTTCGAGACTTCTCATGGGATGGGATCCCTGATCGTGGTGCTTCGTGGCTTAGAGAAGCACCGATCGCTACCAATTGGTTGCGTGTTATTCTTGTTCCGACTATCGGCGGTTTGATTGTTAGCGTCCTCAATCAGCTTCGGGAATCTGCCGGAGATTCTGATTCTAGTCTAGATCGAGTGAAGGCGGTGTTGCGTCCTTTACTTAAGACTGTTGCTGCATGTGTGACGCTTGGGACTGGGAATTCTCTGGGGCCGGAAGGTCCTAGTGTTGAAATTGGAGCGTCAATCGCAAAAGGAGTCAATTCTCTCTTCAATAAAAGTCCTCAGACTGGTCTCTCACTTCTTGCTGCTGGCTCAGCTTCTGGCATTTCCTCTGGTTTGTTTCATCTTCTATCATGTTCTAGTGATTTTTTATTGTTTTAACGTTAAGTAAGTCGATTATGTTTTTGTTTCAGGGTTCAATGCTGCTGTTGCTGGGTGTTTCTTTGCAGTTGAATCCGTTTTGTGGCCTTCTTCATCAAGTGATTCATCAGCATCACTTCCTAATACGACTTCAATGGTTATTCTTAGTGCTGTTACTGCTTCTGTGGTGTCCGAAATCGGTTTGGGTTCTGAACCTGCGTTTAAGGTTCCTGACTATGACTTCCGCTCTCCTGGAGGTAATATACAATTGAAAATTCTTATGCTTTCTACCTTCTCCTTTTGTGCAAGACAGAACCGGAAACCAAACTTATGAGATCTGTTCACTGATTTGCAGAACTTCCACTTTATCTTTTATTGGGTGCTCTGTGTGGTCTTGTTTCGTTGGCATTATCTCGGTGTACATCATCTATGACATCTGCTGTTGACAATCTTCAGAAGGATGCTGGGATACCAAAGGCTGTATTTCCTGTAATGGGTGGCTTAACTGTTGGTATCATAGCTTTGGTATACCCTGAAGTCTTATATTGGGGTTTTCAGAATGTGGATATTTTGTTGGAGAAACGTCCATTCGTGAAGGGCCTTTCCGCTGATCTTTTGCTTCAGCTGGTAGCGGTCAAGATAGCTGCAACCGCATGGTGTCGGGCTTCTGGACTGGTTGGTGGATACTATGCTCCTTCTCTCTTTATTGGCGGGGCAGCAGGAATGGCCTATGGAAAGTTTATTGGACTTGCTTTGGCTCAGAACCCCGAATTCAATCTCTCTATCCTGGAAGTTGCATCGCCACAAGCTTATGGTCTGGTACTGTTCTTATGTGGTTAATGTTTCAAAATTGTCTTCATCTCAGAGGCTCTTGATTGAGAAATGAAAAATATCATTCTTTCGGGTTAGTGGTGAGGAAAGATTTGCAGCTTCATTGCAAATAACCCTGTTCTTCTCATTGTTTTACAGGTTGGAATGGCTGCTACACTTGCGGGGGTTTGTCAAGTTCCTCTTACAGCGGTATTACTGCTATTTGAACTTACACAGGATTATCGTATAGTGTTACCTCTACTTGGAGCTGTAGGCATGTCTTCATGGATTACATCTGGACAATCAAAGAGACAAGAAACTAGAGAAACAAAAGAAACTAGGAAAAGAAATAGCCAAGAAGCTGTACAGACTCTGACATCATCTGATGATGGATCATCAACGAATAACCTTTGTGAAGTTGAAAGTTCTCTTTGCGTTGATGATTCACTCATCCAAGTTGAGGAGCTGCCACAAAGTATCTTTGTTTCAGAAGCCATGCGAACAAGATTTGCCACAGTTATGATGAGCACTTCTTTGGAAGAGGCGTTAACTCGTATGCTGATAGAGAAACAATCCTGTGCCTTGATTGTTGATCCAGACAACATCTTTCTTGGTCTACTTACACTTTCAGACATTCAGGAGTTCAGCAAAGCAAGAAAAGAAGGAAGCAAAAGACCCAAGGTATGGAGTTTGAATAGTCTGTTCTGGCCTGAAAATTCTGAAATAACTATTCCTTGTGGTAACATGATCAAATAATTGAAGCATTTCTTTGGCATAGGATATATTTGTTAACGACATATGTTCGATGAGTGGAGGAAAATGTAAAGTGCCGTGGACTGTTACACCTGATATGGATCTTCTCGCTGCCCAAACAATCATGAACCAGCATGAAATTTCTCACGTTGCAGTCGTTTCAGGCAGCATTAATGCTCGCAGAATACACCCTGTTGGGGTTCTAGATAAAGAATGTATCACTTTAACGCGAAGGTATACATGTATCAACCTTCCCTCAGTTTATCTGTTTTCCCTAGATAACCTTTTTATATATTTTAGATTGAACGTAACTGTCTAACCGAGTCTTCCATATGGCAAGAGTGTGTAGAGAGTCGGTATTACTATAACTTGGGCTGCCAGGTTTCCCATATTAGATGTAGTTGAAGTAAAATTAGTAAAAGTTCTTTTGGTGAGTAGCAATGTCCAGTTTGCTATATTCTCTTTATTCTTACTGTCAGCTGTATCTAGAACGAACAAGTTTCCTCAATTCATTTGAAACGTTTCTGTGCATTTCTGCTTTTGCTGTGTAGATGTTGCACTAGGGATGATACTAGTTTTTCTTAACTTTCTCTCTTGCTTGACCTGGCAGGGCTCTAGCAACCAGAATTTTCCTCGTCAATTCGCTGTATCCATAAACGAGCTTGCTTTGTAACTCTTCTTTAGCTGACTAGGGTGTTGTCAATATGTTCCTTCTGTGAGGTTCAGGGCCAATTTTGTTCTTTGTATAAAGAGATTTGGGGAGAAATAGTTGGCTGGTGCAGCATGGATGTTTGTCTTCTCCATCTGTTGATTGAAGTGGTGGAAGCTCCCATATCCCACCTAAGCTGTTGAGAAATCCAAAGGGAATGAAACATGGAACGTGGTTCTGAGAAAAATTCAGGAATTTTCTGAGACCAAAGATATTGTGCTCAGGTGATTCTACCAATCGTATTTTTTTACAGATTTGTTACTGTACCTTACTCAATATTTGTCTATTTTGTAAATTGCTTTCGGGCTTATATCATATTGAGAAAGTTTTGACTACTTGAAGACTGACAGTGTCAACAATTGTAAGGGTTTCCTTGTCCACTATTTTGTATTTTGAAGAACACTGGATTTTCTAGAAATCCAACGTTGAATTGCCTTTTCTGGAGTCTATTTCTCTCTGTGTTACCCGTAAGGGCAATGTTGATGTCTAACTATATAGAGATTTCTCCAAGAAACTCCCTAGAGAAAACCGTAGTCAGGCCATTGTATTGGTTAAACAACCATCTTAAAACCATTTAGGTAAAAAAGAAGCAACCCCACATGGCTTGAATGACCTACCTAATCTATACTTACCTCCAGCATGGTTTAAGCTAGTACCCTCTAGACACGCATGAATACAGATGCTATATAATCATTCGGGTGTGACTCTGTTGATACCGGAAAATGGATCAAGCAAAAGGAAAAGTCTGTGTTACCGGGGCTTCAGGCTTCCTAGCTTCTTGGCTTGTGAAAAGGCTTCTCCTTGACGGATATGAAGTTATTGGAACAGTCAGAGATCCAGGTTTTTCTATGCTTCTTGTTTCCTTGTTTTGCTCCGTTTTGGTACCTGTTTACTCAGATAGTTTTCTGTTTTGACAGGAAATGAGAAGAAACTTGCACACCTTTGGAAGTTGGAAGGGGCAAAGGAGAGACTACGGTTGGTAAAGGCTGATTTAGTGGAAGATGGAAGTTTTGATAACGCCATAATGGGATGCCAAGGAGTTTTCCATACTGCTTCTCCTGTCCTCAAACCTACCTCTAATCCAGAGGTATGCATGCCACTACAACTTTTTTCTTCCTGGTCATAGTATTATTGTTTGTGTAACTTTTTCTTTCTTATGATCTGATAGGATGAGATCTTAAGACCAGCTATAGAGGGAACCCTGAATGTACTCAGATCATGCAGGAAGAATCAGTCCCTGAAGCGCGTGGTTCTCACCTCATCCTCTTCAACTGTCAGAATCAGAGATGATTTTGATCCCAATATCCCTCTTGACGAATCAGTTTGGACTTCTGTGGAGCTCTGCAAGCGTTTCCAGGTATAGTAATTTGGAATAGTCTTTTATTTATTAACAAAGAACAGAGATCATCATGTCTTCTAGCTTACCCAAAAGTGAAAGTAGCTATTTTGGTCAACACAAAAATCATATTAGCTAACAGTTTGTGTTAATGCATTTCACAATTTGATGTACCATGGGTAAAAAGGTCTGGTATGCCTTATCAAAGACATTAGCCGAGCAAGCTGCATGGAAATTTTGTGAAGAAAATGGTATTGACCTCGTCACTGTTCTACCATCCTTCCTCGTCGGTCCCAGTCTGCCTCCTGATCTGTGTTCTACAGCTTCCGATGTCCTTGGACTACTGAAAGGTACTCTTTCTCATTAATTCTCTAAGCAAAAGATCACAGGACTCATTTTTTGGATCCAATACCCATCTGTTACAATAGCTTATAGAAACTGTCATTCAACACAACAGGAGAGACAGAGAAGTTCCAGTGGCATGGACAAATGGGGTATGTTCATATCGATGACGTTGCACGAACGCACATACTTGTTTTTGAACACGAAGCAGCTCAAGGCAGATACATTTGCAGCTCTGATGTCATCAGCCTAGAGGAACTAGTTTCCTTCTTATCCACTCGTTACCCATCACTCCCTATCCCCAAGAGGTCTGATTCTGACCTTTTCACTAAATTCTTTATGAAGCCTTATTAAATTTTGAAAATCACAGACGATGATATTTATTCTCTTTGAAAATTTCAGGTTTGAGAAACTAAATAGGCTGCATTACAACTTTAACACCTCGAAGATACAGAGTCTCGGGTTCAAGTTCAAGTCCCTAGAAGAGATGTTTGATGACTGCATTGCCTCATTCGTCGAGCAAGGCTATTTATCCACTGCGGTTCCATAACTCTTAGACGATAAAATATGTGCAAATAAGATTGGTCTGAGATAAAGTAGTAATGTCGCTTCACAATAAAAGAATGGAATTTGAAAACATGTCGACAAATGTTACAAACGATCTAATTTAACTTGTTTATGACCCAAATCAAAACATACAGATAGAAGATAAGGACGCTTAAAGATGAAAATCCCTCGAGATGAAAAAGTTCGAAATAAAAAAATTCAAAACATTTACTGTGACAGTACACAGGGAACATGTTTTAACTGCAAAGAGTGCATAGATGACGAAAGAAAACTACTTAGTAGCCTGAGCGATTATATTACTTATCGAACTGGCCTCTTCTTTTGCAACCTCCACCAGTTGATCCTTGAACATGAAAACAGAGACAGATCGTCATTTGTCAAGACAAAACTTACGACTAATCTTGTCATGTTGATGACTTAAGCAGAGAACTCTGTACCTGAGCAGATATAATCCTGGCTACTGTTTTCTTGCTCGACTCTTGAAGCTCCCCAGCAATCAAGAGCTCATCCAATATGTAATATGCCTATGATGAAATCAACAAGAAATCCAGAAAGTGTCATCAAGAAATAAAGATGCAGAGACTATAGAATCAATTGTTGAATGGCAGAATCCTGGAGGTTTGTAGTGTGATATTACCTTGTGGAAGTTAAAAATCAAATCGAGCTCACACACCTGAAGGTCATAATATAAAACAAGTCCTGATCAAAATCTAGATGTTCTGGGAAAGGTAAAAGCTAATGAAAAGTAGAAGTAGAGGTTCCAGGTGCTGGTATTATACTCACACTTCCAAAATAGCGATCGAGAATCTCAACATAGTGATGAATGATCTCAAGGACTTCTAACTCGTTATCCTCCTGATCAATGCACATGCAGAAGTAGAGACTTGCATATCTTTTGTAAACAACTTTGTAGCCTCTCCATTCAACGAAATTGCAGAGCTTGGGACCTCGATTCAGAATCACTCCACTGAGTTCTCGTATAACCTATCCATAGCATGTAAGATCAAACGTATGCTAAAGCATAACAACATGGGATTAAGCACACGATAATTTTGGTATCCCATACCTTAGATCTTTCCTTCTGTGCATAAGGAGAATACCATTTGGTGAGCCTTACCTTTCCTTGCCGGCTAACAAGAAGCACAAAATGTATCTGAAACCACACACAAAAGACCATGCGGATCCTTGTAAGATGAGGAGACAGAGCATACAAAAAGATACTTCTAAAACAATATATAGTTCATGTAAAAGACCATGCGGATGATCCTTGTAAATCAACAAGATAACTCTATGAGAAAGCCAACCCATGTGGATCAACCAACTAGCATCACCGTTTATGGCATCACATAACAGAAGCTAACATTATCTTAAGGTTTGAAGACATTGAGTTAATTAGGAGGATCAAATCATACCCCAGAAGCTAACATAATCAAAAACTATAAAGGTACCAAATTTCTATCTGCATTCTCAAGCATATCATATCACCATCCGAAACTACCGATCTATTCGTGCGCGACGATTGAGAGAATGTGGAAGGAAAAGCAGATCCAAGCGGAAATCGGATCAAACTAATTAACGAAAATAAGAGCCAATGGGAGATGCGAAATACAAAATCCAGGAGATTCGGAGGTGGTTACAGAGATTGTTACCATGATTTCGTAGCTCACTCAAGACGATTCAAATCTGTCGCAGCCAAATCCACAAGCTGAGATGATGGTGATGATCCCCTCCTCTCCCCACGGCAATAACTAAATGTTTTTTTTGTTTCTTTGCTCAAAACTGTGTCAAACAGTTGAGAGTGGTAGGGGTATAATAGTCATTTACAGTATTAAAAAATGGATTGCATTCCGGGTCGGATCCATGTAATGCGATCCGACTCTGACCCTAATTTACAATTTCTCTAATCATTTTTCTTCCATTATTACGTTTAACTTTCTTTGTTTAAATTTTACATTTTTCCGATTCGGATGATCGATTAAAACTACCGTCGTCCATTTCAATGTTGACTAATAATGAATTCTTAGCTTAATGAATATCCAAATTTATTTCTAAACCGCCATTAAATAGGTCAAAACACATAATTTAATTAGTATATTTTGTACTAGTGCCATTGCGTTACCACACACATACAAGTCCACATAATAATCATTTTTAGCTTCAATTCTTTTTTCTTTTATAAAAGCAAAAAAAAAAATCTAACTAAGAAAAAGAATCTTTGCAACTGGCAAAGATTAACGACCAATGGACAATAATGAAGTTATGAACACAAAACCTTTCACATAAAGCTAGTACCTATTTAGTTTGAAGTACACCATAGACCACCAGACTACACCATACCTTGGACTTGGAGAGAGGCATATTCTTTTGCACAGAAATCGTATGAGCAGTCCCTAAATTTCAAGAGAAAATCTGAAAACTCCCCTATATAAAACATTTTCTATTTTAATTTATTTTTAAATCGAAAACTAAGATAATTACAATCATATCCTAGTATAAATCCAGAAATTACCAAAAATACCTAATCCAACTTCAAACCCAATCGGATCTAGAGGTCTCATCGGATTTATCTCTACTTCACTATTTTTTTAATTCCAAAGACTACAACGGTTCTCTCTCTCTTCATGAAAAACTAGGAAAACTAGGGGATACTAATCGAGAGATCCTTTGCTCTCTTTAAGCGTTGTGTTGTTCGATCGATTGTGGTCAGTTATCGATTGTTAGCAAGATGGTGAAGACGAGGTGGACTAAAAAGAGGAAAATTGTCGAGAAAGAACAAGATTCAGGGACGGCGGAGATTTCTCAGCTGGCGGATCTCCCTGCGGTTGGTGATGGAGATGGTGAGGACGAAGTCAAAAGGAGTGATAAAGAGGATGAGGGAGTTGACTCAGAGACTGTGGGAGAAGAAGAGAAGGGAGTCGAAGAGGATATCGGAAGCGACGAAGGAGAAGAAGAGAGCGAGCCAGATCCCGATAGCGAAGAAGAAGTAGATTCAGACGCATCTTTGGGAGAGACCGATTCGGGCGACTCCACCGAGGAAATGGTACGTAGTACCGATTGATTGACCATGTAGAAGTAAGGAAAACATGTTTTTCTGGGTTTGTAATACTAGGATAACATAGTATAACTATTTGGGTTTGGAAAACTAGTATATCTAGGTATAACTATATGTATTGGAAAAACTTGGTTTTACTTGGTAGAACTATTAATTTGGTATAACCTGGTAATACTTGGGACTACTGTTTGTTGCAGGATGCCGATGATGATGAACCGATGGCACTACAACCTTTAAAAATGTACTTTCCAGCGGCGGAGTATAAGAAGAAGATTAAGTTAGGTACGAGGTGTTATGTAAAGGAACTTTTGACAACTTTTGAAAAATTGAAGCATCCGCTCACTAAGTTTGAGAGGAATTGGTTTGAGAACCATCCACAGTTCAAACACATTTGGCACTTGCCAAAGGACAAAAATCACAAGGTTATGGGCATGTGGATGCTACTTCTCCGAACGGCATGGATTGAAAAGAAAAGGGAAGTTTGGTTTGTTGTTAATGGCGTGCCCATCCGTTATAGTATCAAGGAACATGCTTTGTTATCAGGATTCAATTGCCGCAACTATCCAATTGACTATAACAAAGTTGGAAGCAAGAACTTTGTGAACAATCATTTCAAGAATAAGAAGGTTACTCGTGAAGAAGTGAGAGAAAAGCTCAAAGAGATGGTACCTATGGAACGGTCTCGAGATAGGTTGAAGATGGTTGTCTTATACTTCTTATCCAGCATTGTTAAAGCACCGACAAAGACAGGAGAACAAGCAACAGAAATTGATGAATTTTTGCAAAATGCGGTTAGTGATCTTAATTTTTGTAAGACGTTTCCTTGGGGGAGATATTCCTTTAATTACATGCTAGAAGAGATTGCTCACACGATGGATCATTTCCATGGGACCGTCACTGAAGGTGTATTATGGCCGGTTGCAGGTTTATGTATTCCTTTGGAGGTAAGTAAAATATATTTAGTATTGGATGTTGCGTGTTGTTCTTATAATTGAAGTTAAGTCTAACTATATGTTTGTTGTGTAGCTTTTAGCATTTGAGGCGATTCAACATTTGAGGAGTCAATTCGTAGAAGATAATCCAGGAGCAGACGTTACATGTCCTAGGATGTGCAGGAGAAAGTTCAAGAAATGCGAACTGAGAGGGTTTCCTCTTGAGAAAATAAATGATGAACTTGGTACAATTAAGGTTAGTTTTTATAGTTATTATTAACATCCTATTTATCCTTTGCATTTGAATGAGTTTTGGGTAAAAAGTTTTAATCTTTATATGTTTGCAGGACATAGATAATATTGTAATACCTGAAGATGATAATGAGAAGTCTCTTCTGACAAAAATAACTGAAGAAGAAGAAGACGTCGATGATGTACATGATGTTGTTGTCAACAGTTGGATGCAACATTATGAAAGAGGATATCATGTCTGGTTTGAAAATATGTTCAATGACGATGTTCAGTCCCGAGCAGAAGTAGGGGGAGTAGGAGGGGAACCTGAGAAAGTGAACGAGGATCTTGCCTTGATTGAAGGACCGGTATACCCTAGTGTATCTGATTTGGTGGATCTCCTAAACTCCTTCAAAAATGAGATGGGAGAGAAGATGGAAGGAATTGTGGATAGGCTTAATGAGTGGGAAGAAAAAGCCGCAACATTGGGAGAAAGAGTTGCATCATTGGAAGAGAAATCGAAGGTAAGATTTGGTCTTTTTGGTAATACTAGAGTATAACAGTTCGTTGGTAATACTTGTTAAAACTAGATTATTTGATTGTAGACGCGTGAAGACAGTGGAGACCATTCAGACCTTACACCAGAAGGTACGACTGGTCCTGCAGACCCACCAACGAAGCGAATGACAAGGTCATCAAGAAATCAAGGGTGAAGACTAATCTTCGTGTTTTGTATGGTTTTTGTAAACCTTGGATGTTGTGTTGTTTTGATTTTGTCTTTGGGAAACTTGGTAAAACTTAGCAAAACTATGTTGTTTTGATTTTGTCTTTGGGAAACTTGGTAAAACTTAGTAAAACTATGTTGTTTTGATTTTGTCTTTGGGAAACTTGGTAAAACTTAGTAAAACTATGTTGTTTTGATTTTGTCTTTGGGAAACTTGGTAAAACTATGTTGTTTTGATTTTGTCTTTGGAAAACTTGGTAAAACTTAGTAAAACTATGTTGTATTGATTTTGTCTTTGGGCAACTTGGTAAAACTTAGTAAAACTATGTTGTTTTGATTTTGTCTTTGGGAAATTTGGTAAAACTATGTTGTTTTGATTTTGTCTGTGGGAAACTTGGTAAAACTTAGTAAAACTATGTTGTTTTGATTTTGTCTTTGGGAAACTTGGTAAAACTTAGTAAAACTATGTTGTTTTGATTTTGTCTTTGGGAAACTTGGTAAAACTATGTTGTTTTGATTTTGTCTTTGGGAAACTTGGTAAAACTATGTTGTTTTGATTTTGTCTTTGGGAAACTTGGTAAAACTTAGTAAAACTATGTTGTTTTGATTTTGTCTTTGGGAAACTTGGTAAAACTGAGTAAAACTATGTTGTTTTGATTTTGTCTTTGGGAAATTTGGTAAAACTATGTTGTTTTGATTTTGTCTGTGGGAAACTTAGTAAAACTTAGTAAAACTATGTTGTTTTGATTTTGTCCTTCCTTCGTTTGGAGAAATCTCTTCGATGATGTGTGCACCACATGAACAAAAAGTAGGAATGCCGTAGTCACCATCACCATCAGCGTAGGCATATAATCCGTCGATTAGTTTTTTTGCTCCTTTTCATATCTCTGTAGTATAGATCCTCCTCATCCATGTTAGCAACCTTAATGAAATTTAGATAAGAAATGAAACAATAAGAGAGAGAATTGATGGATAATGTCGAATATTTCTAGAAGAGAGAATGGAGAGAGATCTCGAGAAAGTGATATAATATAATTTGGGTATTTTTGATTTTTTAGGGATTTTTGAAATTTTTGGGATTTTTGAATTTTTGGGGGATTTTGAAATTTTGGGGATTTTTGAAATTTTGGGTAATTTTGAATTTTTCAGAAATTTTAGAGAGGGAAATCAAAATCGAATTCTCTCAAAAATTTTACCCCTATGTGCGCCGTTTTTTCCCCACGTGCGCCGTTATTTCAATCAACGTAGTATTACCAGAGATTTTAGTTGTATCAAAGTCCCAAATAGTTGTACTTTTGATGTTTTACTATTTATTTAGTATTACATATCATTAACATTTGCTTTTCTAGTTTTACAATTGATTTATAGTGTTTAAGGTATGACAAATGGTGTTTTATGAAGTCATATTTGTAAAAAAATAATTTTAGTAACTTTGTCATCCTAAAATGCATATTATTACACAAGTGATGATTAAAGTATAAGGAACATATTGTTTAGTTTGCTTGATAACAACCTACTTTAATATAGTTTGTAATTTATTTTTGTTAAAATTCTTTATCGGTTGTTTATGATGTTTTCAAAGTGTTGTTTTACGTCGACTCAATATTTTTTCAATTTTTATTAAGGCATAATTCTTATTTTCAATCAACATAGTTTTACCAGTTGTACATGTTTTACCAGTTGTACATATTTTACCAGTTGTACCTGTATTACCAAGTTGTACCAGAGTATAACAGAACCAAAATATAGTATTACCAAGTTGCAACAGAACCAAAATATAGTATTACCAAGATGCAATAGAACCAAAATATAGTATTACCAAGTTGCAACAAAACCAAAATTATTAGACAGTACTACCATTCCCAAATATCAACCATTGGAGTCTTTGTCTAGGCCTCCTCTTATTTTGTGTCCTTGGCCGCTTTTCCTCAACCGATAGATTCCTTTTAACTTTATTTCTTCCCTGCTTGTTTTTCCGAGGCGGAGGTATGATTTTTTTGTTTTTGGTCTCATCTGGGACATCCCATTGCGACCTGTCTGGCACTAAATATATTGTCCTATAATACGCCATTACCCACAGCTCTGTCCAATAATATTTTGAACACAACTCGTGTAGTTGGAGCTCATGAGTTCTATCATCATGCCTTAAGAATTCGATAAAAGCGGCTACAACGTGTAAGCAAGGATACCTTTCAATATCGAACACCTTGCAACTGCAACTCTTCTGAAGCAAGTTCACGAAATAAGGCTTTCCATCACAATCGACGACATTGTATTCAAGTTCAAAACTGTTTAGCTCTGTTACAATCAATTTCTCAGCAACAAGCCATAATTTGTGGAGTATGTTCTCCACTAAAGGCACCAATTTGTTATCAATTGTTCCAGCCACAGAATCCTTCCGATGGTCATTAAACCATCTAGAAAACGTCGCTATGATTGTATCAAGCAGGGGTATTAGGGAGTACTTTCTTGCATCATTGAAGACATTGTTCATAGATTCCACACAATTGCTTGTATCTAAGTTGTATCTTTCTCCAGGAAAACAACACCTTGCCCATTTTTCTTTCACAATACTCTCCTCAAGATAAGCCGCAGCAGAAGGATATCGCGTCTTAAACATAATATATGCAGTGTTGAAATTAGCCACTGTGTAATGCCTACTCAACTCCATGAATCTCCAAGCGACTACGTCTTTGTTGACGTTTGAAACATGACTTTTTACATTTTGAGACAAATGCCAAATACAATATCCATGATGAGCCTGGGGATACACATTAGCTATGGCACCGATAAGTCTTTCATTTCTATCACTAATAAATACCAATTCGGAAGTGTCTAGTATAACAATTCTCAGCATCTCCAAAAACCAAGTCCAACTTTCATCTTTCTCACCATCAAGTATACCAAACGCTATGGGATAGTGGTGACGATTAGGATCTTGAGCCGAGGCAAAAATAAGTACACCACCATATCCATCTTGAGCCAAGTTGCATCCACAATTATTACTTTTCTCATTACTTGAAACCCTTCAATGCTAGCTCCCAAAACTATGAATAAATACTTGAATCTTTCCTTCTCATCCAATTCCACACGTGTTATTGTGCCCTCATTCTCCTTCTCTAACATGTGCAAATAGCAATACAACATCTTGTAGCTATCTTCAGAGCTACCGTGCAAATCGGTAATAGTTTGATTTTTTCCTCTCAACGCTGTCGAGTATGATATATTCACACCTAATTTGGTCTTCACAAGATCCATGATCATTTTAGGAGTTGGAGTTTCCATTTTTCTAGGAAAATGATCATGCAAAAGAGTTGCGACTAATTCTGGTGTTCCATGCCTTTTCACGATGCTGTTGGTTCTACTTTGACTTGCCCTAGAGCATGTATGCATCTTGGTGTACCTTCTAATCGAGAAAATATCTGTATTTTTAATCTTTCCGGCTCGTAAACGCCATTTGCACAGATCTTTAGTACATTTAAGCACCAAACGTACATGATTAGACTTCTTAATAAGAAAACCAAAACTGAGAGCAAATGCGCCTTTATTCACCACATCTTGTAATGCCTTCTTATTAGGAAATTCTTGACGGAGACTCAAACCCAAACCGTCTTCCCATGGCTCTACATACTGACTAGCTTCTACAACAGGTTGGGGCTCTACATATTCATCACCCATATCCGATCTAACTATATCGTTATCCACAGCTTCATCACAAGATACAATTCCATCAGTTTTGTTTTTACTACCATCAACCTCCTTTATCGGCTCAACTTGTTCTTTTTCTGCATACAAAGTGATGGCATTACATCCTACTTCATCACAGTTCATACCAGTAGAACTTTCCACCACTTTCGACACTTGCACGGGCTCTTCGAGATTAGTGATGACCTCCACATATAATATACATCTACGACTCTCCTTATCAATGGACAATAGATAAACTTGCATATCCTCATCGTCAGTAATAGTCCATGGATCCCCACTTCCCACCAGCAGTGCATTGTAAGTCAACAGAAGTGTAGCTTCACTTTCATCTAATGCAAGCTTCTTGTATATCCTAGCTTCTACCATCGACAAAGTTATCTTCTCAACCGATGTCTTCATCATTAAACTATACATGAGACCTTGACATTTAAAATGTATGATGACGCTCATTGTATCCTGCCAAAACAATACAAAACTTTGTTCAGTATTACCAAGTTCTACTAGTTATTACCAGTTTTGATAGTTGTACTACGTTGAATAGTAATACTAGTTTTACCAAGTTTTACTTATTAACTCGTTATACTATATAAAACAGTGATACCCAGTTTTACCAAGTTCTACTATCGCCACACATAAACAAATTAAATCGTTGCGAGTTCTCTAATCTGGAATTCACTACGATTCCACAAATGAAATCTATTTCTTGCTAATTCAAACTACTAATCGAACTAAAAACAATGAAATAACACCCAATGTACATACCCCAATAATGGAATTAAGCTCAATGCAGATTATAGAATTCCAGATTTACTTATCTGCAATTCACTACGAATCCACAAATGAAGAGAAGAACTTACTTGAAAGCGTCTTCAATGCAGATTCTGGAAGACACGGCGCCGATGGAGAAGAGGATCTCGAGGGGGAGCTTGACTCTCGCTTGACGGCCGTGGAGAGAGCTCGAACTCGATTTCTCGTTTTTTGTTTTTTATTTTTATTTTTCTTATTCAAATTTAATTATTAAAAATCAAAAATAAAAAAATAAGAAGGAATGGTAAATGTGTCCGTTCATATTACTCTCAATGGAGAAGGGATATGTAGATTAAAGATTGAGATAAGAGATTTTTGGTACAACAGAGTGGACTCGTGAGACTTCCTCTTCTTTTGCATGGAGGCTTTTCTTTTTTCTCCTTACATTTGTTTTTCTCAAGTTTCAATGTGTTTTTGAAGTTGACATCATAGAAATTAGGGTTTTTCTTCTTCTCCCAAAATATTCTTTCTCCTTCTTTGCGAGACAGTAGAATGTGGAAGTTCAGTTTTACTTAGCTTGGTTGTATACTTATGACACTCAAATTACACGACGTGTTATGACAATAATCGCAAGAGTCAGTTAAAGCCTAATATATGGATTATGGAACAATTAAACGAATTTTAAATTCATTCACTCCACATTCTTCACCTAAATTACCAGAACATGTTTTAGCTTTATAACACAATAGTCCAAGGCTCCAAGCAATCTCACAAAAATAATATCTTCCTTTTATAACACTAACTGATTCTATTCATAATAAACAAAACACACAAAAAAAGGAAAATTAAGCCTTCGTTTTCGTTTTCACTTTTCACACACCAAATTTTTTGTAAAAAAAAAAAAAAAACCCTAATATTGTAGATCGCAACCGCTATAGCTACTTTGAGGACAATTTTAAACGCACAAAAAAGTGTCACCAAAACGCCCAAACGCTAAAACGCGGGTCTAGCAACACCGCCTCCCCCGCTGGCTCCACCGCCGCTCATACCGAAAATATCTCCCCCTGAGAATTGAAAATTGTTCATATTCATTCCAAGATTATAGAAAGCGACTCCTCCTTCGTTTCTACCTCCGAGGTTTGTATCACACACTTGGGCACCACCACCCGTAACCTCCGACGACTGAGATGCCGCCGGCTGCACCCCGGTGGTTCTCGCCGGCGGAGTTTCTTCCTCTTCAATTGGTAACCTATCATAGACTGCGTTTGCAAACGAGGCAGCCATCATCACTACCGGACCCGAAGCAATCAACGAACCAGCCACATTCCCTCCTACCACTTGTCCTTGGCCCCCGGCTAGATACACCGTCAAACCTCCTGCTCCCGGCGGCGCAGGTGGCGGAAGCGCAGTCCCGGTCAAAGACAATATCTCAAACCTACCATGCAGAGTAATCACACCTCCACCCGCCGGAGCTGCCGGTTGGCGTATCGTGACGTTAGTTACCGCACCGGTTCCGCTTATAATGCAAACGCCGCAGCCACGACGAGTTGCATAGGTAGAGACAGCCTCGGATATGTCCGAACCGGAGGTGACTTCAAGTACGTGAGATCTAAGGACGTTAGGACTATCTCTAGTTATAATCGTCGGGGGTTTCGGTTTGTTTTTGGAACCAGCAGGACGACCACGTGGACGGCGTCCGGAGGAAGAACCAGAGGCGGTGGCTGAGCTGGTTGCTCCACCGGTGGGAGTGGTCTCGGCCGTTGTATCGTCTGCTTCAGATCTGTTAAGTTCCATGTTATTTTGATCAGGTGGGGTTCTGGAATCTTCAGGTCTCTGTAGATGCAGTTCTTGCCCTAGAAGAGGGTGCATATAACCAGACATTGCTAACGAAAACAAGAAACTTTGTTTGAGGGGTCTTTGGATTTTTTCTGTTGTAGAGAGGGACAAAGACAAAAGTCTGACAGAAAACTTAGTGATGAAGTGGTTTATCACTGGGATTGTTTCAGAGACAGTTTGATTTGACTTACATTAATGCTACAGACAAAACAAGAAGACGACAAGAGAGAACAAAACCCTACTGAATGAATAGTGAGAGAGAGAGAGAGATGTGAAAGAGGGTCGGTGAAATTTGTCTGGACCCAGATCTAGATCTTCATGTGGAGTAATAGAATGAAACAAAGGTGAGAAAGAAGTAAAGCAAGAGCATCGAAACACTACTTAAAAGTTAAAACACAGCCCTCTTCTAAAGTATAATATAGTACATAATTATATAAATACAAATATATTTGTGTATATAGTTTATTTGTCTTAAGATATAGTACTAGTATTACACATCATGTAAGAGGGTTAATTGGTGTAGTGGCTTTTCCTCGAGTAAAGCAAAAAATCTAAAAAAGTGAACATGTTGACGACTGAAGAAGGGATCGATGGATTCTGTGGGAGACAAAAGAAGGAATCTGGGTAAGGAGATTACGGAGACTAGAGAAATTAAAGGAGAGGCCTTTTGTGACGGTGAAGGGATGGTTTGGTGATATGATGTGATGATTGTAGTCGTACATGTCTTTGTTTTGTTCTCTTCTTTCAAAGCAAAAGAGAATAGGAAGCGAATGGGTAAACTGTGTTATTCTAAAGTCAAATTACGCTGCTTGATCTCAAGAACAATAACCGACCTTATAACTTTCCGTTTGTGTTTTTGTCGGTAATAATAATAGCACAAGGATTGTCTCTTTTTATTCCATCTATTACATTTTTGTAGTTTTACAAAATTTGGTTCGGAGCCTTTAAAATACGATTACTCTTGCCATTAGTCTAAGATAGGTTTTGACACGAGAAGAACCAATCATCTGAAAAAAATAATATAATAATAATTGTGGTAATCAAAGAGGTGTCGGTTCTGTATGATCTATACGACTATACATATATAGTAGTAGTTATTTTCTCACCTAAAACTAATTTGAGACAATGATAACATACTCCAAATAGAATATTGTTCAACAAAAAAGGCTTTGTGCTAGCTATATAAATCTTATGACAATTAATTTTATGATTGATTATTTTTAAAAAGAGTTAATAATTATACATTCTTGAATGAAATTATAGAAGTTAATGGAAACTGGACCAAGACAAAATATATAAACTATTTTGAATGTTTGGGTACTATAGTTTTCTTCTCCATTGAATCAATTCATAAAAGTAATAAGTACATTAAAAAAATATGGATTATTGTAGTGGTTGGGGGTAAAGCTTATATATAAGTTACACGTTTTTTGGGTACATATTTTAAGTGTAATTTTAACGTCCGCGTGGGTTGATCGTCACATTTGTAAATTTACTGATTGCACCAGATCGATAATTGAGGTTAAAGAAAATTTGGTTTATCAGAAACTTCGGCAGGTAAAAGGGATAGAAATAATCAGAGTTCAATCAGCTTGTTGGCCCTTTACTAATGAAAAACTATTGTCGCTGAAATAAGGAGGTTTCTTCAATTTTACCTTATCATTCTCTCTTTTTGGTATATCTGAAATAAATTCTAATAATGTTCTTTTTAAAATAGCGTCATAAAAGTGGAAATTTGTTACAAAAAGTTGCAACATTATGCAGACCTGGAGTGTATTTATTTGAATTGGAAATTATTCTGGTCTTTCCTAGTTAACCAACCATGCTGATATAGAAACTCTTCTATATAATCTTCGAATATTTTCTCTTGAGTGGTGTTGAAGTGATCGGACGAGTAAAGGCTTATAAAACAATTTGTGTGTGTAATGAGTAGTGGAAAAAAAATGGGGCTTCACCATTGGCTGTGATGGTGAAAAGAGTGGTGGGATTTCACATGATGGGCATTTGCCGCATTTTGCTTTCTTCCTTTTTCTTGATTTTATTTAACCTTTTATATATCTCGAGCCACTCAAGAGCATGGCTTCACTTTTATATATTAAATTATCCAAATTGCTAAACTTTACAGAGGGGGTCTGTTTTGTGTTTACAAACAAAGGAAGCTGATAATGCACATGCTTGCCAATATACTACTTCGATTTCAACGACTCATGGTTAGAAAGCAAAATGCTCATCAAATACTTGGATATTCAGTTTCATTGTTCTACATTTTTCCTTCCAAAAGTTAATAACCATCTTGGATTTTGTATTGAAAGGGATATCTTAGGTTAGGTACGTAGACAGTGCCAGAATGTGCACCATAGCTCGAGTGTAGCTGAGCACAGCCAACCTGACTCCATCACCATTCACCACTCCACACGACGATGTTTGAATTATCTTTTGTTTAAAATTATCTGCTGCATAAATCTTTGTAAATATTGCTCCCTTTTTCGTTTTGATAAAATTAGCATTTACGAACAAAAAAAAAAAAAGAAATTGAAAAACAAAAGTTGGACAATTTTGGACGTCATGTCTTTCCATAAACATTTGTGAAGCAGTAGAATGCCAAAATTCATCATATATATCATCTTATTATAAGGTCTTTAACATATATTCGACGATGAACAATGATGCCATATCTTGGATAAATATATATAATATGTCAAATACATATAATCTTGGAATAATAAAAGATCAAGTCGATTTTTCGCTGTGAGGACTACTAGAAGCAGCAGTATTGTGGTTGAGAAAGGCAGAGATGAAATATTCGCGAGGTTGAGTACAATAATAGTGGCACATCCTCGTGCAAAAAACCAGATCATGAAGCTTAGGCATGCATTTATTGATCACACAGTGTTTGATGCAATGATCTGCATCCAACGCGTATCCCTCATGTGTTTTCAAAGTAGAGATCTCCCCACCGCTTAAGCACCATGTTGCGTTCATCAACATAGAAACCACTATCATCAAAATCACCACTCTCTCGTTTATTCCCCTTGCACCCATTTTTTCTTATTTGAACAATTGATTTCTTACAAAAAAAAAAAAATTCTTGTTCTTTTTCTTTTCGTGTTTGTTTTTTAGGGAATATGATTTTGTGAGGTTTTCGAGAGAGTATATGTAAGTGTATCTAACAATCTATTTTAAGTAAATTTTGTTGTTGTTTTAGCTGTCTCAATGAAGTTTGTTTTTGAAACCGAGAACAAAACCACTAAGTATAGCGCTTATTTGTTATATAATTTTAGAGTAGGACTGTCAACAGCTATTTGCATTAGTTCATAAACTGGATTTCCTTGTTTTATTCTTTATTTCTAGATTTGTTATCAACCAAAAATAGTCGTTTTCACCCTAAAATAAAACTGTACGTCTTAACGAATAGGACTAACAAAACTAATCCCCCGTCAACATTGTTGAATAAAGTATTGAATGTTTTTGCACCTTACACTATGTTAGATGATTTCAATTGCATTATTTTAGATTTCATTGCACTATGTTTTTATTGTACCCAACGTAAAAGTTCATTTAAAGAAAACAAATATGGCCAAAATTTATTCGGGTAGACAGCCAAACCCCAAAAAAGATGTGGGCGATACACAGATTAGTGGATATTTTTTTTAACTTAATCCGCAAGCAAGCGACTAAGCCAAAATAGGACCAATGCACGATTTCAAAACATTGCTTAAGACATACGGAACTTGTGGAGAGCAGTGCTCAGTCCTCACAAGATCCACCAACAAAGGGAAGAAGCTGGACACGTGTCTTTTCAAAGACTCTGCTTCTAACGAACATAAAGCTTCGAGTGACGAAACAAGCAGCGCAGTTCTCGCTGTCGCTTCTTCTAAACGATCTGATTCCATCGGAAGAATCCATAGGACGTGTCTTTTTTGTTGATGTTGTTGATCTGTGCATTTAAGGTAGATCTTCACGACTTTTGCGCATTCAGTGACTAGACGATACTCGAGATCGAGTTCTTTGGATACGTTCGGATTGCAAGCGACCATGTCTTGAAGGAACGTCATGTAGGATTTGTTAGACTCGTTCTCGAAGTTAAGTAGTTGAGGCTCTGTTAGGTTTTGAACTGCGCATGCTCTCTTGAACTTCCTGCGAAGGACTATGTCTGAGTTAAGTTCCTGCGCGTGAGACGCGATGCACGAGAAAATGTCTGCGAGGATATCCACGTGTGATGCGGACAATGAGAATTGTCTTTTTCTGTATAAGTCACTCACAACCTGCAAAAGAAACAGAGAAGTCAAAAACAGAGCAAGTGACTTAAAAAGAGAGAAACAGAGAGCGAGAGAGAGGGGACCTCGACGATTTGAGACAGGACATCAATGTGTTTCTTTGTCCTGGATACAACATACGACATGATGTGAAGACTGTCATCATCGAGATCATCTTTGTTTACGCTTTGACCAGAGACTGTTTCAACATCTTCTATATCATCCATTGTTCTCAAGACTTTCATAAAACCCGCGAAAGTAAGAGACGCTGCTTCCTTGAGAGCCAAGAAAATCTCTGTCCATTCATTTTCATAGGCGCTACGAGACAACCCATCAGCCAAACGAAGCAAGACAGAGATCCCAGAGCCTGTAGAGCCTTGAAAAGGACTCTTTATGAACCCTATGAGGATCGACAAAACGCTTGGAAGCTGAGACCTTACAGAGCTGAAGAAGAAAACGAGTAGATCGACAAGAAGCTGCAATGCTAATGTTGATGTCTCAGAGTCCCACGTGGTTTCTTCGGTGTCTTGAGAAGCTGCTGATGAAGGCGACTCAACGCTTTCTTCAAAGAGCATATCGGTTTTACTACGTATGTTGTTGTTAAAAACGGGGAGAATGATAGAGCTGAAGATTCCAGTCCAAAAGGGTCTTGTAAAAAGATGACCATGATCCGTCAGAATGTTGAAGAGTACTTCTATGGAACGCTTTCGAATTGCTGGTCTCGGATCCGAGGCTTGCTTAGATAAACCTGAACAGACAAAAATACTCATATCATTTAAGTAAAAACAAAGTATACAACTTAGTGAGCTAAGCATAGAAGCCAGATTTGGTTGTAACCTGTAAGCAGAGGAACCCAATAGGATACTTGTTCATCCAAGTCGGTAGAAAGATGTGTATCAGATGAATCTTCCTTTAACGCAGAGATAGTATTATTCTTGAGTTTCTCATTCAAGACAAGTCCTCCTTCTGCAAGTTTTGAAGCGCAGAAACGAAGAAACTCTATGGTGTTGAAGCCAATGTCACCTTCAAACTTACTGTTTGTGAAAGTGATGAGACATCTAATGCAATCTGCGTATACCGTTATCTCCGTCTCGGTTATGCAATGAAAATGATCCCGCACGATTTTCTCAATTGTCTCAAAAGCCAAAAGTACAATGTTCTTCCTTTCATCAAGCGCTGCAGTTGTAAAAACCTAAACCGAAAAGATCATTAGATAACATTTTTCAAAGATCATTAGAATATTGGATTGAGAAATGTGTGTGTGTGTTACTTACAGTGAAGACATTTTTCCAACCAGACTTGACATTACTAACTCGACTAAGAACCATTTGAGAAACGCATCGGACTATAAGCTCTCTAATCTCTGCGGAACTACTTTTCTGCATAACAACGACGAATGGTCGAAGAAACTCATGCTGGAAATGGTAGTTTGCTAGCTCCTCACGTTCCAAGAACTTCATGGAAAGCTGACGAAGCGAGTCCATTACAAATATAGCAACAGAGAGATTCTCTGACAAGCCGACTGATACGAAGAAATCAGAGAGAACATTCCAAATCCGGGACCAAACTAGTCGGATACGGTTCATGTTATAATGCCTGCCACAAGAAAGTAAATCAGAAAGTGACAAAGCAGAGCAATGGGATTAGTATAATAAGGTTATAGAACTGGAAGTTTACGCTGTTTCCACTAGTTTCGTGAGGCTGAAGACACGAGGATCTGTTGGTGACTGAAGTTCTGACATGGAGACTTTGCAAAGAGCTTTCACAAAAGAAACTATAGCTTCACTGTTCAACCTTTGGCTATTAGCATAGACATGGTTCAGCTCAAAATTGCCTATTTGATCAAGGAGATTCAAATTTGCAATGAAACTTTTGATCTGCTCTGGAGTAACTAGTTTGGGAACACTTTTCACAAGTGAAGTACTATCATAAGAACCTCCCCTAACAACAGCCATAACAGATGGATTCTGAAAAGATCCACGTTTCTTTAAATTCGGAAAACCTAGAGCTTTCTTCTCGTCTACCTCAGCTTTTTTCGTTGGGATGTAACGTGACTCTGATGGTGGTACTTCTCCTAGGAGTTGCAGATGTTCAATACGAGAAAGGCAAGTTAGTATATGTTCCCAAGAACCATGTAGATGATTACCATCTTCTATGGCTATCGTTATAATCGCCTGCAATACAATGGGAAAGATTGTTTCTTTTCATAAGTTGGTGATATAAAACATATATTTAGATAGGATGAGATATAGAACAAGGGACTTACTTTTACAGCATCAACATTTTTCTGCTTCATATCTGCAGCACAATGAAGATTAGTGAACTTGGCCATGGAAGTTACAAAAGCATCTCTCTGAGTTTGCATTCCCATAACTGCAGTAACGTGAACCGCATATCTGAAGCCTTGTAAGCATAGAGAAGTTGCTAGTCTATCATCACTCTGGTCAAGAGTTACACTAAATGCAGCAAGCATCGGTCCCCAAGAGACCTCTAGTATGAATCTCAAGATCGAAATATCTGTAACAGTATGATAAACTGACCTGGAGATCAACAACATCACAAACAGATTCATATTTAGTCAAGATTTCTAAATCTTACTCACAAAGTGAGAAACAGATAACACTATGACACATAAAGCTGGTATAACAACAATGCTTACTCTGATTTCTCTGGCTTAGCTTGGAACTGTTCCTGAATATCTCTTATAAGACGTCCATTGGCACCATGAGGTTTCTCATCTGGTTGCATCCAAGAAACCAGATTGAGGATGCCGTCTAAGCCTAACAGTTTATTCAAGCCATTCACTTGTTTGTTTTGTGGGGCTAAAGTATCAGAGTTCATCTTGATTTCTTCTTTCACAACTCGATCATATAGAGAGCCTAAATACTCCTCAGGTAAGTCTTTCCCATCATCTATACCTCGATTGTTGCGGATGAAATCAGCTTTCGTCATCTGCATAACCATTAAATTATTACAAGGCATCAGAACAGTTCATACCATTTCTATGTATCTACTGCAGTCTCAGAAACAGAGGAATGAGCAGACGTTACACTTGGTATGGTCTCATACGTTAGTTCCAAAGAAAAGAAAACATACCTTATCCTTAACCATGTTGTTGTGTGCATCTGTGTTGAGCATAATCACAGAGTAAGCAAGAACATAAGCAGTGTCTGCACTTGTAAAAGAACCAGGGTTGCATTTCCAGTAGTGTTCTGCAAACTTCTCCATGATTCGGTCAATCTTTTGAGCTTCTCCCGGTAGCCTAAAGCCGCGTAGAAAGAACCTTATTGCTTCAACAAAATCCTTCTTCTCGAAATTACACGAGTCCACATATGCATGCATTACTTTGAGAGGAAGCTCATCTCTCTCACCAAGGTAATCACCAATCACAGTTCCATTTAGCCCTGCTGTCTTCATCAGAAAGGAAGCTACTTCCTCAGGTGAACTTCCTATTTTCTTGCTGCTTATGAGAAATTCGATACCTTTCGATGGCTTCCTATTGAACAGAGAGATACCTTTCTGCAAATCACCAAAATCATTCGTCAGTAAACAGAAGCAATCAATACATTAAACTGATACATCATCAAAGTTTTAAGGACCTGCAGTTCAATTTTGTAAGCCCTTCGTTGCTGAAGCATAGAAGCATCATAAGCTTCTGGATTAGTAGTATCTGGCTGTGAGTCACAGTCAGATATAGTTCCTTCTAATTCACCAATTTGACCAGCAGTACTGTCCATAGAAGCATAAACTTGTGACCCCTTAGGCCAAACCGTCTCATTCACTTTCAACTGCTGGTCCATCCAATTTCCCATTGCCTTTGCTATGTTAACCAAACACTTCACAGAATCATTCCTGAATGTACTATCTTGCGCTGGAGACAGCGTTGTTGATGATCCAGTCGGTGGTCCTAGAGCAGTTTTGAGAAGACCGTTGACAATCCTGCAAGTATCTGATGGAATTATAAGAGCTTTAATACATTACATTTACTCTTAACGAGCTATGCAACAAATATTTATGTGACAGTTTCTTAGACTAATCTAATAATACCTTTCAAGTATGTTGGCAGAATCCACATCGCAGTCGTAGTTCACAAAGATATCAACAATCAACTGTGGATCTTGTGACATTTTATCTAACAAGTTGAGAACAGTCATCTTCTGCAAGTAACTAGGCTGAAGAACATTCTCAAGCACTCGAAGAACAATCATCGGAAAGAAAATGCCTATTTCAGCTTTCAAGACTGATCTAAGCTTTGATAACAAGCTCATGAAGATAGCACATTGCAGTTGAAATATAGACATGATTGATACCGCACTGTTCTTCAGTAGTGATAAGCATAAGTATTGCTTAACGGCATTGATGAAGCTGTCATTAGAACGCCAAACAGAACCACCATTGTCAATAATGACTTTAAGCAACTCCAAAGACAAAGTCTTACCCCTCACCATGATCTGATCATCATTGTTCTCCTTAGACGAAAACCTCATAGACAGTTTACACAAGTTCTTGAACAGAAGAAAAGCGTCCTGTCTCATCTTACTCATGTCACCGGTCTCTGAGTCACCTTCTCCGTTTGCTACGTAGCCTCGAAACGACGGCGAATCCGGAGTCATAACGGTTTCAGTCTCCGGATTTGCCAACAGAATCTCAATCACATCAGGAGGAGGAAGAGGACTTCCTTGTCCTGCAGCCATGACTTCATTCACAAACCCTTGACAGAAATAAACAGAGCTTCCTTCATTAACACTCTTGTCCGTGACGGTTAATAGCTCGTTGACGTAAACGGTTTTGACAGAGACATCGAGCGAGTCTTCCTCGGATCTTGTGAAGATCACGAGCATCATCTGAGCTAACACCGATTTAGCACAGGTCTGTGTCGTGCCGCTCAAGCCACCGAGGTAGATGTTGTAACAAGTCTTGACAACGTGTAACAAGCAATCACCACGGATCAAGACACATGGAGATCTAACAGCAGCGAGGAGAACTCGGAGAACAGCGAGTTGAATTGGTTCCTCGGCTATAGCACCGACCTTGGAGACGGCGTTGACGAGTTTGAAGAGGATTGAATCTTGTTTAGAGGATTGGATCTCTCCCCGGAGGATCGAGAGAGAGAAGAGCTTGAAAGCGCAATCTAGAGACGGCTCGACGACTTTCGAATAAGCTGTGTCGAGAGAGAAGAGGAAAGGTTGGAGAACGGAATCTGCTTCTGAGGCGGCGAGGCCGGAGACGACGGAGGAAGGATCGTGGAAGTCGTCGGGGAGAGACTCGAGCTTGTCGAGAACGGATTTACAAGAGGAGACGAGGTACGTGTGTTTACGCCACGCTGCGTTTTTTATGATCTTGTCTAATGATGGACCTATGATCCGGCCACAACGGGTGGCACCGCCGAGAGTTTGTGACGTTGACATCACCGGAAAATAATCAAACGGTGAGTTTAATTTAGTTCATATCGGGAAAGAGAGAGAGAGAGAGAGAGAGAAGCTTTGAACGTACGTTTCAAATCGTGAAGTGCGGGATTTATATAGCTTTCTTGATTTTGCCGAATCGGTAAAAGCTTTCCTACTGAAGAGGGAGAGCGCGTGTAAATAACGTCTTAGAGAAAGGGCGCGTGTGATTCGGTTTGTGTTGATTAAACCACTCATCTCCCACGTCCCAATGGCATTATGTGTCTTAATACGATATGTAATAATAATGGTCACGTCGGATAATAATAATAATAATGGTTTTTAAAATTAATTGACTTTGATGAAAACGTTACTTTCGAAACGTAATTGCACTTATAAATTTCTAGCTTTTTTGGTATGACTTTTTTTAACGTAACAGTAATGATGAGTATTGAATAGTAACGGTGATTTTCTTTAATTCCCTCTCAAATTTTAGATTCTCATCAAAATAATTAGTCATGTTAACAATTTGTTGTAATATTGGATGTAATTATTAACGGTTGATTTAAAAAGTTAAAACTATATAGACGACCAAAGGAGAGAGAGACATATATGTCTCTAAAATTCGGTTATGACTTATTAATCAATCCACTGCCACTAAATTTAATCCGACTTGTATGAGTACAATTAGTCAAATAATTATTTTGTTTTTCTTTCTAAATTACCATATGCCATAGATTATTGTGGGTTTAATCCAACTATAGTACTGGTGTCCAAGCGCCAAACATGACCTTTTGACCTCTTTAACATATAATACAATGATGATAGACATTGATCGTCTTGCAATATTCTCTTTTTCTTTACAATCAAATATCTCGTCATTATTTCTACAAAATTATTTATTATATAGAATATAATGATATTTGATTGGTTGCATTAGTTTTGTATACATTAAAACGGACGTTTTCAAAGCAAGGATAACGTTTGATTAAGTTGTGATGGAGGGAAGATGTAACGTTTGATTAAGTTGTCGTAGTGGGCTTATTTTAAAAATCGAGTTTGTGTTTTCATCCACAATATCTCAAGTCTCAATCCATGATGAACTAACTTGGGATAGCTAATTGTAAATATATATGTCTTAGTTTCCAAATTATTGCCAAACGTAAAAATATATAAGTTAGGTTTTGGTGTTACTGGTGTAATTGAATCATTTTCCATATCATTTTTATATATGATTTCATCAATCATTTCGAAAAAGCGTCTTTAGTTTTCGATTAATCATCTCGAATAATATTTATTTTCATAATAAATCTAAAGAATATAATAAATAATAGGTAAGTTTTCTTGCCTTTATTAGACCGTGGAAAAACTATTGAAAGAACCAAAAAAGCTATAAAACCATAATTGAAAGATTTTTTTTAATAGAATTTGTTCAAGTTTTGAAAAATAATTATTTAAAAGAATATGTATGTAATATAAACTATTAAATAATCAATTTATTTTACTAAACTCATTTAAAAGTTATATGTCACACATTCACTTCTGAATACTAATCTCATGACCGTCAGTCTAACCATCATCTGGCTAGGTTTGTATTGGGCTATGAAATGCCTAAACTCACTGAGGATAACGAAATAAGGGATGTAGCTGTCTAGGCCCATGTGTGCCTCATGGGTGGGTTGCGTTTTGGCTACGACAATCGACAATGGTGATGATCAACGGGATGACAAGGATGCAAGGAGAAGATTTGGACTGATGGTGAATGGATAAGTTTCTTAATTGCGTGATTGTAGTTTAAAGCTTTCTAGTTCGTAAGTTTAATAAAGTATTGGTAGCGAGCTTATTATTGGCTGAGTGTTCAGTTCAGCTAAGCTGTCGTAGTATACTTTAGTCTCTGAGTTTAAAAAGGCGTTGGTAGCTAGCGAGTAGCGAGCTTATTACTGGCTGAGTAAGCTTCCTAAATTATCTTGAGCTTATCTAGTTTCTGTGTCTAATTAAGTTGTCGTAGGGGGCTAATTAACTATGTTGATTGCATGGCTTATTTTTTGTTCAATCCAGTTGGTGTAGGGGATAATTAATTTATGTGTTTGTGTTGTTGTTAATACTCCCCCTGTCAAAAAGTATGCTTTTTTAAGATTTTCACCTACATTAAATAAATAATGAATGTTTAGTCATGTTTAGTCATAAATGTATTTTTATATATAATAAACATATTTTTTTATATCTATTAACCAATAGTAGTTCATTAAAATTTTAAATTTTCAGTTAATGAATCTTGAAATCTACAATTTCATAGCATTAATTAATAAAAAATATAAAAAATCAAAACTTTGTGATACAAGATGAATTTCTAAAACATCATCTATGGTATAATACAACAATTGAGTTTGGGTTTATAATCAACCTTTAAACTTGGGATAACTTAACCGAACCAAACCAAACCAAACCAAACAAAATAACCACACACAAATGAAACCAAAGGCGAAGGCACCACACAGACATATGTGTGTGTCATCATCGCTCTCATCGTGAAGGAATCTGCTTGATTTCATTTGTGAAGATTCCGATCTCTCTCTCTCTCAGACGACACGTACAGTACATTGTTTGCTTTGGTGAGCATCGACATCGATCGACGAACGAGAGAAAAATGGAGAGCGACTCCGAGATGGTGGCGTTGCCTCTGTTACCGACTCCGATAGAATCAAACTACAGAGCTTGCACCATTCCTTATCGATTCCCTTCTGATAATCCCAGAAAAGCTACTCCCACTGAGATCTCTTGGATCGATCTCTTCTCCAATTCCATCCCTTCTTTCAAGTTCGTATCTTTCTCTTCCCTCTCTCTTTGATTCTGTTTTTGTTAATGGGTTAAAGTCAAGCTTTGATTTTTATGTTCTAAGAAGTTCATATACCTTTGAAATTTCTCGGGTTTTGGATTTTGTCAGTCGATTGATCTCTGGCTGATATTCGTATTAATTCGTTTTATCGAATCAATTTGGCTATCCATGAGCTTTGTCTTTGTGAAATCATGAAGAAACTCTGATTGTTTATGGATGTTTATAAAGTTGTTTTGTTTGTTTTGTTTTTGCAGGGAACGAGCAGAGAGCGATACAACTGTTCCAGATGCTCCAGTTCGAGCTGAAAAGTTTGCCAAAAGGTATCTTTTTGTTGTTGTTCTATAGCTTGGCAGGCTCACATGTGTTTTTCGCTTAAAAGCATTCAATTTTTTTCTGCGTTTGATTTCTGGTAAGGTATGCGGAGATTCTTGAGGACTTGAAGAAGGATCCGGATAGCCATGGTGGACCACCAGATTGCATTGTAAGTTTAGAAAACGCTTTTCTTGTTAAGCTTAGAGAGAGCTTTGTTGTTCATTGATTGGTTTGGAGTTTTACATTTTTTTTTACTTTTGCAGCTTCTCTGCAGAATCCGTGAGGTAATGCTAAGAGAATTAGGATTTAGGGACATCTTCAAGAAAGTTAAGGTATGGTTTTCTTGACAAGTGATTTTCTCGTATAAAGTGTAGTTTTCTCTTGTACTCTTTTCTGATCCGGCAAGTTCATTCAGGATGAGGAGAATGCTAAGGCTATATCTTTATTTCCTGAAGTTGTCCGTCTGAGTGATGCTATTGAAGATGAAGGAAAACGCATAGAGAATCTGGTAAGAGGGATATTTGCTGGAAACATCTTTGATCTGGGTTCTGCACAGGTATATGAATGATCTCTTTCTTATTCATGCACTGTTGCTTTTGTCACATCTCTTTTGTTGAGTATCTTAATGAAATGGATCTTGTATTTCGTTTCTCCATATTGAAGTTAGCTGAGGTTTTCTCTAAGGACGGAATGTCATTTTTGGCTAGTTGTCAAAACTTAGTTCCACGACCATGGGTTATTGATGATTTGGATAACTTTCAAGCTAGATGGGTCAAGAAGCCGTGGAAGAAGGTCAGTTCTTTTAACTTCACTCTGTTTTGTCTGCTTAAAGACTTTTTCATGAAAGAGTATGATCGCAGGACAAACTGATTTGTTTTATTTGTCTCCTTTTCATAACAGGCAGTTATATTTGTCGATAATTCTGGTGCAGACATAATTTTGGGTATCTTGCCGTTTGCTAGAGAAATGCTACGTCGAGGAATGCAGGTGCTTCCATGTCCTAAAATCATTCTGAGTTTTTTTCGTGTACAATTATGGGCATTATTGTTCTCTGGTTTGGCATTATGATTGCGTAAAATAGTTAATTAAGTATGTACTAAGTTGTTCGTTCCTCCTTTGCACCTTCCCTTTTAAGGTTGTGCTGGCTGCTAATGAACTTCCATCTATCAACGATGTAACTTATATCGAGCTTGCAGAGATTTTGTCTAAGGTGATGAATAGAATCATTCGGGTACAGGATGTTCATTACATATTAAAAAAAAAACTCAACCCTGACTGAGTCTTAATTTATCAGCTGAAGGATGAAAATGGACAATTGATGGGTGTTGATACTTCAAATCTTCTTATTGCAAATTCAGGGAATGACTTACCGGTATGGTAGTTAAAAGCTCTCAGAAGATGAATGCACTTTTAGTACCACCAAGTCACCAAGTCCTGTTTATCCATTGGCAATTGTTAAAATTTTCATCTCCTTTCCTATAATTGTTGCAGGTTATTGATCTTGCTAGAGTATCACAGGAGGTTGCATACCTTTCAACTGATGCAGACTTGGTCATCTTAGAAGGCATGGTAAGACTTTTTAGTCCTGTGAAGGTTGCGGAATATGTGTTATCTAGTCTTAGCAGGTTCCCTACAAACTGACTCCTTGACTGTTGTGGACAGGGCCGTGGGATAGAGACAAACCTTTATGCTCAGTTCAAGTGTGATTCCCTCAAAATTGGAATGGTAAATATCTCAAGAGTTTCGTGGTGTTGTAACATAGAAGAAGAGTTATGGGATCCTTGATTCATCCTCATTATAACTCCGGTCAACTCTTTTGTTATTCAGGTGAAGCATCCAGAAGTAGCACAATTTCTTGGAGGACGTCTTTATGACTGTGTCATCAAATACAATGAAGTCCAGAGTTAATTATATATTTCAAAACCTCATTTTTACTGAACTCCTCCAATAATTTTATCATGTCATATAAAACAGCTCTTAGGCTTTGTAACTTAGAGATCCAAATCCTACTCTCTGTCGACATTCAGATCTAAGAATTTATGACTTTTTGAAATTCTTCATTAAAAATACGCAAAAGCACTAATCTTTCTGATTGGTCCTCATATTTGAAAGTTTCATATTATTTCACTGTCTAATTAAACATCATCACAAGTGAAAAATCACAGTTGCAAGTTGCAACATGAGCATTCTCTGGTCGTAGATATAATCATAGCATATATAGCCGATACAATGGAAGAGAAAAATTATAGGTTAAAGTGATGTGTGTTCCTCTTGTATATAACTAAAATATTGTTCTACGCTTGGACCATGCTATAGAAAGCTATAAATGTACATCATATATAGAGACAAAGCAAGCTTAGCAATACCATGATCGTTTGAATCCAACCAATGGCAAGCAAACATGGTGATTAAAAGTTTGATGTGGCTGTGATTAATGTTTGTTGTGGCTTAGTATTGGTTCAATTATTATGACTGGGACGAGAGAAAAAAAAAATATACATTTACTACACTAGCCGTGATAAAGGTTGTATATAATATAACTAAACCCTATAGCTTGATTTGGTTGGAAATCACTCATATACATTTCTTCATCTACTTGTTCACTTTTGAGTTAGTTTCTTGCTTCACTACCTCTAGTAGAATTTTGAGCTTAATCTCGTGAAGATAGGAGATGTACCAAGTGGTTCTCCCGACCCGACAGTATAACACGGCTAGTGTTGGTTGTTGTCACTGTCACCGAATGACGTCCCCAGAGATGTATATAGTTGCCGAATGGGTGGGAGAACCACTTGGTACGTACATTTTTCTGTCTCCACGAGATTCAGCTGATTGGACGCGCTGGAAAAAAAGAAGCAGATAGGGGAGACAGCTATGTAATGAGGGTTATATAAGCGAACTTGGTTTCTCCCTGATGATGATGAGATAGTTAGTGATGATGATTGATGAAGAATGACGAAGGGTGGTGATGAGAAATTGAGAATGATGAGAATCATCTCGTGCTGGTAGATTCATCTTGGTTATTACTAACTGTATATGACATCATCATCGGGTAGCCAACAATGTTGATATTAAGTTGTTTTCTTGTAGTGAGTTTACTTCAGTGTTTAATTAGTTAGAGCTCTTTTAATGCTATATATATATAATTAAAAAAAAAAAAAAACGTTCTACATCAAAAGAACAGAGTATTTTATAACAGGAACAGAGTAGTAGTATGGTTTGTCTAAGGTCTCTCGAAGAGCTGGATGAGCTTTTGAAAAACTTCTCTTATCACCATGTGTTATTATAAAATCTCACATTCCATCGATACAATAATAAACTCAAAAAGATGACTGGTTGTAAACGGTAAAATTAAGGTTAAAGTAACCGTAGTACGTACCCTATAACTGTGATCAATGTTTGTCTAGCTAAGTTAAGAGTTTATACTTACGTAATATATCAAAGGATGGCCATATCTAAATACACATCAACCAAATATAATTAAACACATGATTGATTATTGCAAAGAACATGAAAATGTGAATTCCACGACCCAAAAACAGATAAAATATGTTTCTTACGTTCTTCAGAGTCAATCTCAATTTGTTGAGATCTTCTTTTTTGACTCATAATCTTATATTCCCTTTGTTTCAATTTAAGTGATCTTTTAGCACAAAAAAAATTGTTTTCAATTTAAGTGATCTTTTAGCACAAAAAAATTGTTTTTTTTAAGGGATCAGTTTTCTATGCAAAAATTAAATGTGTTTTTTTTTTTACCAATCAAATTTTACATTGTATTTTCTTATTGGTTTAATTTGTTTTATTTAAAGGTGTTTTATGAAAAATATGTAAATTAAATGAGATTATATGTTTTTATTAACTTGTGTGTAAAAAAGGTAAAAAACCTTTAACATTACTTAATATGAAACAGAGAGAGTATTCACCAATATAATTACATAATACATTACTAAAATAATATTTATTCGGGGGCTACCATGAGTTTTCGTCTAATATTATTGTAATTGACATAAAAAATAAGTAAATTGATATGTAAATAATTCATCGTAAAAAGTCAATATGATAATAGTTAATCCATATGTGAAGAGAAATGTTGGCTATAGACCCCAACAAACAGTGTTGCGTAATCAAGGAAGCGATTGTTTTATCATTTAAAATATGATTAGCACTAAAACCTAAACCAAAGTGGATTACCCTCAAGACAACTGCTGCACGTGCAAATCTTGGTTGCGCCTACTCCCATACATATTCCCAACAAAAACCGTTCGTCACGACAAGTACTGTGGCATAAAACTACGTCACCTTTATCGCGTTCCTCACTATTACAAGTATTATGGGTTTGTGTCTTGCTTCCTGCTATGTGACATGGAGGTGGAGGTGCAGTAATTTTTGGTGATGATCAAAACTTAAGATTTATATGCTATAATGTTTATTACCTGTTGAAGTCAATATGGTGATGATCATCACAAACATGATGAAACTAACATGTACTTTTTTTGCCATTTCTTATCGTCTTGTTTATGTTTTTTTTTATGGAGTATTTATAAAGAAATTTACTTTTCTATTTTAAGATATAAGCAAAAATTGTTGTTCACGTAGAAAAAATGACCAAGGAGAGAATATATATTAGGACCACTTATTGCTCTCAGTCAACAATTTTTTGTAAGGGAGCTTTGTGGTTGGATGTTGGGAGTTTTAGTTCATTGGTTTGTTTTGAAACATGGAAGTAGTTTTACAAATGCAACAATCAACAACGTTATACAATATCTTCTTTTTTTTTTTTTTTTTTTGAATGTAATGTTAAATTATATTCAAAACAAAAATACTTTGGAGCAGAGGAATTGAAGGAGCTCGTAGGAAGAGACATAAATAATGTTACTAATTAATGTATCTGAAGCTTCATATTTGAGAACATGATCCTATTGACTATTGAGAGAGTTATTGATGATAGAGGAGTATTTGGAAGACTCTTAGTCAGAACAAAAGGGTAAGAGAACTCTCACCATATTATTTTATAATCTCACACATCAATCAATACAATATGATGTGCTTTAGGCGGGTAAAATGGAAATGTATTGGAAGATTAAAAAAAAAAAAAAAAAAAAAAGAGAAAGAAACAGAACATGAATCTATCACTTAGTCTTGGTGGGATATGAGGCCATCTTGTTGATTCCGCAGAGTCCCTCTGGTTTACCAGTGTTTCTCTTCATCCTAATAAACCCTTTCTCTCCCCATCTTGGTCCCCATGAGTTCTTGACAATAACATAGTCAGATCCCTTTGATGAACCGTAGCCAACCGCTGCTACACCGTGGTCTAGGTCTGTTCCACATCGTCCATTGAACACTCCCTGTAAACAAAACCAAAATCCCCCAAATCAGTTTTTTGAGAGAATGTAACAAGATAAGATGGATACATAGAACACAGTTTAGATATCAGAATAATCTGTTATACATACCCCTTTGTAGAATTGGAAGTCTCTTCCTGAAGCCTCAATAGCCACACTGACTGGCTGATGAGCTAAAGCCTTTACTAAACTTTCATCGTTTTCCGGGACATCTTCATAGCCGCTGATCGTCACACGTTCCACATCCTCCTGTGTAAGATTCATGAATGTGATCAGTATTATAATTAATCTGTATCACAGTATGATTTTTTTTTTCTATTCATGTATTTATTTGTCAAGCGTTTGTTACTTTCTGCTCTTGGCAAATTCCTTCTTCCATGAGATAAGGGTAATCGTCTTCTTTGTGGAGACCACCTGTTGAAATTATGTACTGGAATGCATAGTCCATGAGACCTCCGTTGCAGCCACTGTTGAAAGTTGTGTCACAGTCTATGAGTTCTTGCTCTGAAAGCGAACTTAGATTCCCCGTTGTGATCTGGTTGATCCCCTCCACAGCTGCAACTGTTGAAAATGCCCAACAGCTACCTGCAGCAACAAAAGAAGATCATTGTAAGGATCCATTCCAGTCTCTGGTACTATTCCTATCTCAATTTGGGACCAAGAAAGGTGAAAGAGAGAAGAAATGTTACCACATTGACCCTGGTCCTTGACAGGAGTCACAGCGCCTTTCTTCCTCCAGTCTACGGATTTAGGCAAGTCAGTGATGTCTCTGTACCTGAAGTTAGCAGAGGGCTGCCTCTTTCTAGAGAATTGTGGCTTTGCAAGTCCTAGATATCTTTCCTTGAACTCTTCATGGGACAAATCCGCAAACTCGTTCAAACCGAGCCAGTAACTGTTGATCTCATTGTTCCTCTGGTCTATATGCATCAGGTTCTCTCTGAACACCTCGAACCTGTGCACCTTCTCCTCCACGCTGTTGTAAGCCTTGCTGTGTTCTGACATCCATGACTCAAAGAGCTCTAGAAGCTTTTCAGTGGATGTCAAATGCTCCGGTGTGTATCCAACAATGGAGAAATCATGGGCAAGAGCAGAACAGAGGAGAGCTGATGCTGAAATGGCGATCAAAAGAGAGAATTTGGTAAGTGAAGCCATAGCTAAATCTGTTAACTGAAAGAAAAGGAAGAAGAAGAAGAAGAAGAAGAAGAGATGGTGAGAAAGAGAGTAGAGGAATAGAGCTTATATACAAGTAGGAGACAAGCCAAAGTCTCACAGTATTGGCTTTGAAGCAAAGACAATGATTAATTTTAAATAACCAAGTTCGCCGGTCTCTGAGTCTTCACGGTTGGATAATTTTTGGTTATGCCTTTTGCTCTAAGCGTGATATTTTCAACAAAACAGCTTCACTTTCAGACAGTAAATGATTATTAAAATATCCGGAGGGAGGATTTATAAAGCAAAGTTATGTATAGGCATATAATTTCTGAAATTTTTACTATTCTTGATAATTTTTGGTTTCATACAAATGAAAACAGTAAGTTTCGTGACGGGAAATAAATCAAATACAGAAGCACAATTGTGAATATACCTACACGAAAAACAAAATCGTAATCGTTAAAAAGCTTCATCTCTGTACTAGAATAATGGCAATTTTCTTGGTAGATGTAAGTTTCGAGATCTTTACTATCGTAGCTTCCCTGCGGAATGCAAATATACTGAAACAGAGACGACCCTGCACAGTGCAAACACAGTAATGCATTAAAAGAGAAACCTTTTACACACTCATTAGCTCTTATGTGCATGATAATGTTGGTGGCTACTTTTAATATCAAAATTTGAGATGATTGTATAAGTAAAGGCACGTGGTTGTTAACTTACGTTGAACCCAAGAAGAAGGCAAGGGAAAGATGGAAATTGAAGAGGAATACAGAGACAACCGCGGTGAGAAGCATCGCCACTGATGTCGAATAAACCTACATACCAATTGATAAAGTTAGACCTCGTGTACAAAAGTGACTACTTAAGGGGAACCTGCTGACAAATGATAATGCACTTGCAAATATACTACCTTTACAATATTGTCTGCATACTTCATCACCATTGACACAGCAATGCCACTGCAAAATAACCAATAGAAGAATGTTTTTAATGTGTTAACTTCCCGAACTTACGTTAAGAATACGAGAGGAGTCTGGCCCCTAAAGTAGCTTTTACCTGAGAGCATGGTTAAGAATCATGAGTACTGTGATGAATGAGTAACCATGGAAGAATCCCCTAAAAATGGAAAACAGCCCACATTCAATACCAGACCAGATGCGACATAACAGCATAATAACTCGGCCAGTAGAAAATAATGAGCTCTACAACAACGAGACTATAGTCTATAGAGAAGTAGTATTCCTTACATGTACATAAAGACAGGGGTGGCGACACAATCAATCACATGTACTATTTTGTAGCAAATCTGAATGGAGAGACAAGAAAAATTTGGACTTACTTATTTGCAACGGCATCGAAATCTTGGATCACTATAGCAATAGCATTGAAAGCCATCCCAAAGACATATAGCCAGAAGTTCTGTACATTAATATTCCTTGAAGGTCGCTTTTTTATAATGGCCTGCCAAAATGGAAAGCAAAACCTTTATTAAGCATAAGTTATCAGTGGAATGACCCTATCATACTGTTTTAAACAACAAAGTAAATTAGTGTTCACATACACACACAGAAAAGAAATGAATCAGCTTTGAGTATTTAAAGTATACAGTCCTAATATCTCACCTCTGTGTACACTCCGGCGAAACCACTTAACAGAGCCATGACCTAGAAACGACAATGAATGATTATATCAATTGGTGTGGACATGAAATATACTTCAAAAGTCTTAGTTGATATTAGCATGCAAAGGAGGCTAACAGCTTACAATTGCCATAATCCAGCCAGGAAGAGATGTCTGAAGAACACGATCAGAACTGCAAAAGCAATTTTAGATATGAAACCATGTATTAAAAAGATCAGTAGAGACCTTAAAGTTCGCAGAGCAAAAATCAAATGCTACATTTACTTTGAATTCAACTGAGCAGTGGTGCATCCGCAACACAATAAAATGAATCCCGCCCACTGAATCTCGCTCAATCTGTTAGAGAAGATAGTAAGCAAACTGATTAAAAAGAGGCTGTGCCCAATTAATTTAATTGATGGGAATAAAAAAAAAGCATAACGTATGGATTTCCAGAACGAATATATATTGGAAGGTACGAAATCCATTTCAATAAGTAAAACCTACTTTTTCTTCAGTATAATTCTGTACAAGACACCAGTGCTTATGATGTTCAAGTTCTTCAATATCTGATAGCCGGGGGCGTCCACGTATGCAAAGATATAGTACTGCCAACATCAAAAAGTGACAACACAAGTAGTTAGAAGCATATTAACATGGAAAATACATAGGTTACAAACATCGAGCTAAGCCAAAAAAAAAAAATTAGGACATCCCACCTGTAACAAATTCTTGAAAAGATACAATGCTGCAGGAATAGGAAAGACTTTAACTTCTTCATATGTCGTGCTTAACCTGATTCAAAGAAAATTAAATGAGCTATCTATAGTCATGTTCAAAGAGAGATACATGGAACCAATTCGAAACCACTGAATTTTAAAGGAAACTAATTGGACATTGAAACACATGGGTAATTTCCCAGAAAAACCATATTGAGGTGGTAAAAGAAAACCCTACCTATTGTCGTCAGTAACACCTTCGTTTTTCCATATTCTTGTCAATGCAAGGAAAGATAACGCACATTTCAGTGTCTCAACCTAATGTCCACCAAATAGTAAACAAAAATCACTAATTTCAGCCTAATATAAGATTATGCTTCAGACATCTCACTTGTAACATAACATCACTCAATTTTCAATACAGAGTAATAAAAAGCTTCAAAAACTCACCAAAAAGTTGGCGGTTGTAACACTATACTCATACTTGCCAGCTCGCTTCGACCACACGATGAGTATCGCTTGAGAACTCGTCAGAATCGTCAGTGCACAGGTCACTACGCCCCTAACTCAACACAAGTAAATTTTAAACGAAAAGAAGAAATTTCCATAATTTCGCGATGTTCAAAGGAATCAAACTTACTTTCGTTTCCAGTTAACACGTTCACCGGATCCAACCCCAAGAGTGGGCATAGCAATGTTACTCGAAGCAACTGACATAATCAAAGCACCAATGAGGACACTAACTAAACGAACACAGAGAAAAGCATAGATTGAGAGAAAATAGAAGAAATAAAAAAAAAAACTCACCGGTATGAGATTTCCCCTTCACACTCTCGATGTCAGAAGCGACGACATGATCGTCCTGAAGCTTAAAACAAAATCGAGCATTAAAGAGATTACAAACCCTAAATTGAAATCCAAATACCAAAAAAGAAGTGAATATAGAAGAAGCAACGAACCTCATCTTTGATTTTCCGGTACTCCATTGTTTCAATCTCCTCAGATCTCTCTCTACTCCGAACAATACATACTCCCAACTCCAAACTTAAAAGAAAAAAAAAAAAAAAGGAAATTTTGGAAAATTAAATGTAAAAATAATAAAAGTGCGCTTAACATTCTATTTTGGGCTTGATATTTATTGGGCCTTCGTCCTTGGCTCGTTGGGCTACTTTACACATAACATTATCATTTTTATTCTTTTTTAGAATATATGAACTTTTCTTTTTGGTCAACATGAAATTTGTTTGCCACTGGAGTGGGGGGGATACAGATTCTTGCTACATTTTTCTGATAGAAAGAAAAAAAAAAATTCACAATCGAATTTTTAAAACATTTACTATACTGAGAAAATAATCTTTAAAATAAAACTAGAGAGAGAAAAAAAAACTAAATTTAATTTGTGTGTTGTGAATTGTGATGGAATGGAACCCTACCTGTATATCTATATTCACCAAAACTAAATCTTTGTATCTCCTATTCTCTTTTTTAAGATTGCATACATACACAAAACAAGTAACTAGACAAAAACAAAAAATAAACATAAAAATACATTATTGTAATTATAATAAAACAATGCAAAATGTAAATTGGCTGGGCATAAAAGTAAAGTGGGGCCCACAAATAAAAATGGAATAAAAACCCAGCCTGTGTTAGAGCTGTGTTCACTAAATAATCATCTCTCATATTCACATTCACATTCATCATCTTCATACGTCGACCTCTCTCTCTGGGAAGAAAGAACAAAGCAATGAGTTCAATGATGGAGACTCTCCAGATTCGTAAACCCACTTCTCTACCCGTTTCTCAACGCCCTAACTCCACCACCACCGCCGAAGATGAGCCTGGACTCATCCGACGTCGTCTCTCTTCTCTCTCCCTCAACCTCTCTAACCAACCAGCGGCTATAGCAGCTAGGTTCCCGAGATCCAAATCTGTCTCCGCTATAGGAGAGCAAGCAGGGACCTCTGTGAAAGAATGGTGGGAATGGGGTTGGTCGTGGATCCTTTCAAGAAAACCCATCTTCATCAGAGATCTTGAGCTTAACAAAGACGAAGCTAAATCTATTGGTTCTCAAAACAGAGGAAGTATAATGCACGTCTTCTTCAAGCTTCGATCTCAGATCCGTAACCTCATGGGATCTTCTTCCTCTGATTCTCTTCCTCTTTCTTGCAAATACAAGCGTCAACGATAAAAACACAAATGTTTCTTGAAAGCTTGCTTTCACACAATATGGGGGTTGAGATTTTCGTGATATGTCTCTTCTTTTTTACTTTTATGCAATGGAGTATAATGTATAATGTGTTTTTTATTCACTTCTAAATTTTAATGTTGTATTTTGCTTAGATCATTAATCAATTTATTTATTTTTATTTGATGTTTTGTGGCTTGTGCAGTTGTATTTTTGTATCTCTTTTAATAACCATGCACATTATATAGAAATCCGTTATTTTTGTTTTAATCTTTTACGCGCCATATATGAATTTCCGTTGTATTATTTCTTTCATAAATGATAAATTGATGACGGTGATCATGATAATAATAACAATGCAAGAATTTTATAAAGTTAAAGTATAGAGGTTCAAGAATTTTAATCATGATCATACAAGTAAAAGTGTAGAGATCTATGACGTTAATTTTCACCGAATATTTCCCCCCTATTTTGTGGGTTTTTAACGGTTGTGGTGTGTTAAAAGAAATGGTATTGACGAAACTTCGGTTCCATACAACAGAGAACGTGTGTGGCCGACATAACATTTGTCGGTGGCACCAATATCGTCGGTGGCGAATTCATATTTATTGCTCTCATTATAATTTTTAAACTAAACTTGATTTGAAGTCGGGGGTGGATTAGTTTATATTAAAAAGAATTGAGTAAATCTGACCTCAAAAACGATCGTATTTAGCTCAAACAACAGCTGATTCTTTTAACGAAGCTAACCAATATGATAATATCAAGAAAAGGTTATTACTAAATCAAATATGATAAAATTATAAATGAGACCAAAATAATTTATATAAATAGTCGTATATGTTAAAGGTTGCGGCGTTACAAAGCATGTGAATATGAGGAGTGCCAGAATTTATTGGTTTTGGTATTATATATGTTGCTTACAGATTGTGTGGCCAATGAATGAATGATTGTTTTTCGAACAGCCTTGAGTTTTGGTTTTATTTGAGTTTAATTAAATACAGGTTACTTAGAAAAAGCACTTTGATTACATGATTGAGACTCGCTAGCTCATCATCTTCCACATCATAGACAATTCAAAATCAAAATTGGTGTAGTCTGAGATTGATGAAGGGTCGTCATCGTCTAGAAAGAAAGAAAGAGTTTTTCAAAGTAAAATTGCTTAGAAATCACACAACATACAAAGACATTTTTTGTTTTGTTTTTCAAAATACAAGAAGAGTGAACAGAGTTGAACAATTGAAGATGATGAACAAAGCTCACTAACTCCAGCAATGGCCATAATAAACATACAAACAACAAAAGGGTAAAAAAACAAACAAAACCTCCAAAGCTATTTGATGATTAATCACACAGTCGTTAAAAACATTAGCTGGAACCCTCCTCAGCAATGAATCCGGTTTGGTCTTCTTCTTTTTTTCACCTTCTATGTGGTGAGCATTGAGATAGTGAATCTCATGAATAAGAACATTTTCACAGTCACAGTCGCACAAGCAGCTTACAAAAGCAGACTCTACGCGTCTCTCATGCTAATGTTTAGACTATTTCTCATCGTTCTTCTTCCAACACCAGCATTTCCCTTTTGCATCATCTCCACAAACTCACCATAATCAATCTTTCCATCCTGTTCGGACCAACATAAAACCCAAAGAACTTTTTATGAGATGATACCTCAACATTATTAGTCCAGAGAGAATTGTGGAACAGAGTTAATGTAAGGCTTACATTGTTTTGATCAACTTCTTTTATGATGTCTTCAAGGAAAACATCAGCCATGCCATGTTCAACGCATGCTTGTTGCAGCTCATCGATTGTTATGTAACCACTTCCGTCTTTGTCAAAGTATTGAAACGCAGCGACAAGATGCTCTTCCCTCTCCAGTTTGTTGAGATGAATAGTCGCTGCAATGAACTCACTGTAATCTATTGTCCCACTGTTGTCCACATCAGCCTGGTCAATACAAGAGTTCACCATTAGAACCTAGAATATTTCAGTGTCACTTGTCAGTGTATTTAGCAAGATAAGGTTAGATTTTACTACCGCTTCCATAAGATCATGGATCTCTGTGTCTTTCAAGGTAGACCCATACTTTCTCAGCCCAGCTTTGAGTTCATCAAAAGTGATTGCACCGCTGTTATCAGTATCCATTGCCTGAAACATTTCTCTTAAACCAGCAATCTCTTCTTCCGAGAGGCTCTCAGCTATAACCTGATGACCATAGAAGTGAAAGGGTTAATGAAAAGTGAAAGCAGAGAGCATAGAAGATAGAGGGTTTAAGCACAAAAATCACTAACCTTCAAAGCCATCTTCTTGAGTTTATTCATTGCAGAGAACTGCTTGAGACGAGAAAGAACAGCTGGATCAAGTGCTCGATCTGGTGCAACACCATTCTCACAAATCCATGGATGACCTGAAAAAAAAGATTATAAACACACAAAGAAATAAGTCTAATGTTGTTCAGTTGTTGCTATAAGTAAACCATTTATGTGAACACATACGCAAGACTTCATGAGCGGTCAACCGTTCTGCAGGCTTGGAGCATAACATTCTACGGATCAAGTCTTTAGCACTGTCAGATATCACAGGCCACGGGTCAGACTCAAAGTCGATATATCCCTTCAACACAGCATCAAATATCCCTTGCTGAGTTTCTGATTCAAACAAGACAAAACAATACACATATCAAGACTCAGGTGACTGGTTATGTCTAAAGAACTAAGAGACGGGTTAACGTGTTTACCTGCCCAAAAAGGCGGGACTCCACTTAGCAATATATAGAGTATAACACCAGCAGTCCACACATCAGCTTCAGGCCCATAACGTTTGAGCAAAACCTCAGGAGCAACATAATATGGACTTCCAACAACATCAGTGAATATTTGACCTGAAAAATCACAAGAAGATAGGAATCAAAATAAAGCTTCATTAACTAATGAAATTAAGGAACCATTAACTATATAAAAGCTTCAAAACATTATACCTGGTTTGAAAAAGATAGATAGCCCAAAATCAATAGCCTTGAGGGAGAAATCATCATCCTTATTAACCAACAAGAAATTCTCAGGCTTCAAGTCTCTATGCATAACACCAAGAGAATGACAAGCTTCAACAACCCCAACAATGATCTTAGTAAGCTCAGCAGCTTTCCTCTCGCTGTAATGCCCTCTCTGAATAATCCTATCAAACAATTCACCTCCAGCACAAAGCTCCATCACAATGTGAACATACAAAGAGTCCTCATAAGCTCCTTTGATGGTCACGATATTACCGTGACCAGCTAAATGGTGCATAATCTGAATCTCCCTTCTAACATCCTCAACATCTTCCTTGGAGATCAACTTCCTCTTGGATATGGACTTACAAGCGTAGTCAATCCCCGTGGCAACTTCTGTGCATAGATAAGTCGTTCCAAATTGACCTTGTCCTAGCTTACGGCTAAGCGTATAGAAATCACGAATGTTAGGTGTCTTATGACCAAGAACATAGTAAGCTTGATTGTCCGGGTTACGCCTCATGATTGGTTCTCTTAAAGGAATCACAAGAGCTGGATTTTTGCTGTCGTTGTTGTCTTTCTTGTTGGGAGCTGCTTCTTTGGAGAATTCTTGAGCAACGATGTCTGCCGCGTTGTTGTTGGTAGGAGAATGGTCGTCGGAACTAGAAGAAACGTTTGTAGTAGAGGTTTTAGAGTTATGACTATCTTCAGGCTTATTGTTAGTGTTGCCTTGGGAGATTTGGTCCTTGAAAGATCCACGGCAAGAATTGCCCATGAAACAATGGGAATTGACCAAATCCTAGTTTGAAGACAGCAACTTTCACTTTCTGTTGTTCTTCATCCAAGGAACTGTTCATAGAGATTATTTTGTGAAACACTGTCACAAGGTCAAAACCTCTAAAATAATCAGACTAAATCCCACGAGCTAAACGAAAGAAAAAGTAACGAAGTTTAACAATCACAAGTAAAGAAAACGCAAAACCCACATTAGATCAAATAGTCAAACTAACGAGGACAAAAAAAAAGACAAAACACAAGAAGAGCTAACAAGTTTCAATGGAGATCTTTGATAAAAGAATCGTAAAAACAACAGAGAATGAAATAAAAGCAACAAAAAGGGGAAAGAGGATCTAGTTTACCAGTAGTAGAAGTACTCAGAACGGCTAAAGAGAATGAAGAAGACTGAAAGAATGAACGGATTAGGAATCTGACTTTAAAAGGAGAAAGTAAAATTTAGGAGACCAAAGAAAAAGGGAAAGCTACAATACTGGAGTATTTTATAAAGAACAGTTTATTTCGAGATTGAAGTAAAAATAAAATAAAAAAGAATAGATTTTTTTAGTTTAGTTTGTGTTTGGTCGGATAAATAAGATTCGTTGGATGGGAATGTGATGGCTTTAGTTTACGGCGGCGATTGAGCGAAGAAAGGTCTTGCCCCTTAATTAGTGCTCACCAGCTACTCCTCTCTGACTCTCTCTCTCTCTCTCTCTCTCCGCGGTTTCCTCTCACCTTCTTCACTTTTGAACTATTAAAACCAGTTCCTCTTTAATTTGGTCGATACATGAGAATATTTTTGTTTTTATTTATAAAAATTAGAAAGGTTGTACATGAGAATATTATTTTTAGTTCTTTTTGTTGGATAATCAAAATTTGAATATTCGAATTATATAATAAGTCGATGACGATGACCATTGACCTGCACAATCCAGCATTCTTCTTGTTGTTGCTATGTTTGTCGTTTGATTTATTGGAGTGGTGGTGTGGTGCACCATATTATTTATACTTATATAGAGGAAAAACTATAATGTTGGATACTATTTTGGAATCATTTTAGTACTTTTTACTTTTCAAGCTCACAAAAATCCCTATCGAGTTTAACAGCGAGACAATCGCAATCATATTAGTGTAACACCACAATCTCTGTAATTTTTGCTTTCAGGAATATTTCCAACTTTCACTATATTTGATTGAACACACACAATTAAGTATGTCGAAATGCAGATTAAAATGGAGTACAAGGGTTAACGTTAAATTGAAAGTATTAACCAAAGTAAAGAAACATAAAAACTAGACGGGTCATCTACCGTTCGGGGTTTGTGTTTGGGCCTTTTATCCACTGACCTGGCCCAATACTCAAATACAAAAATCACACACCCTAATGGCCGTTTTATTGTATTGTTTAGACTTTTTAGGCTTTAGACCCAATGATAAAATGTTACTTTCAGTTTCAAATTAGTGAATAGCATACGGATCGGAAGAAACATAAACCGAATTTTGAATGAAAAAAAAAAACCCTCGGATTTATCGAAGTCGACACCTTCACACGACTGACGGACTGTATCGAACTGGAGACAGTCACCCAAACAAACACATATTTTGGGATATAATATATATCATATTGCTGGCTAATTTCTTACCAAACTCTCCTGTTAAGATCTCTCGATATCGAACTTGGTTTCGTTTTTTACATAAACATAATTTAGTTTGGTGGCAGACGTAAAATATCCAAAGGAAAATATCTTAACCAGTGAACACAAATGAAATGGTCCGTGATGTCCAACAAAAATAAATGAAATGGTCCGTTTCTCCTAGTTTCTTCTATTCTACGGAAGTTTAAGAAGCAAAACCATGTCATGATGATTAATGATGATGTGGACAAGAATCTTTATATATTCGCATTCACATGCCCAGTCTATGTAAAAAGATTCTGTTTCGTGTTTATATATATTAATGTGGTGTGTGTGTCCCTTTCGTAACGCTTACTATACAGTGTCCTTGTACGTTCATTTCCGGAAAAAATATCTAAAAACTTATGAGAGTCAAAGATGTTCATATAAACCAATTATGTAGATGCTTTTTTATAAATAATACTATCACATTTAAGATATTTTGTTCTGAAAGTTATTAATTACCACGTACAACGAATTTACCAATCATCAATATATATGCATTCTTTGTTTTTTCTTCCCTTTTAATCTGTAAAGAGAAAAGATAGTAAGTAGTAAAGTGAAGAAATAAAACTTAAATCATTATATTTGTAACATACGAATACGACTCACGATTAAACAAGTTAAAAAAGTGTCTCATTGTGTTTGGACAATATTCTCCATTATTGCATTTTTTTTTTCTTTCTTGATTAAAATTATGTAAAGTTGAAATGATTTGAAGATGCTTTCCCGGATGTAAACAAACTAAACTTTACTTTAAACAATCACTTTATTTTCAGAAAACTCAAGTCATGCTTACATAACTCAGATATTTTATCTCTCTAGTTTTCTATTTCAGAAATCAATCCTTATCTTTCTTCATATTTACAAAAGAAAGTACCAATCTTTTTCCCAAATCATGCCGACAATAAAACTCATTGGTTTTGAAGACAATTCTACTACACACGAACTCCTCCAAGTTTATACCCACCTCTACAACTATGTTTTATTCTAATTGTATCAGATATTTAATAAATATAGAAAATACAATTCAAAACCGTATGCTATTTTAGATGTCGTCTCTTTATAATTATATTATGATTTAAGAACAAAGTCCAAAAAAAAAAAACAAACCCCTAATTTATTATTAAAAGTTTTGACCTTGACTTCATGAATTGCAACCCAATATGGTAAAGAGAAGAACATTGTCGAGAATTTTGAACTCTACAAGTACTGAACGGTGAATGAAATGAGTGATTGTTACAAACTTGTGGACCCAAATCCAAAAGATGACAAATTTTATAGATTATTGGAAATTAACTCTTTGAAAATGATTCTGTACGCAAACACAAGAGGTATATATATAGAGAGAGAGAGAGCATATACAATAGACACATACGTGGTGTGAGAGGACAGGAGCAAAGAGGCAGGTGTCACTTATCTCACAGGCTTGTCTCTCTGTTCACAGTCCTTTCACAAAAACAAAACAAATAAAAAAGTAATCAATTTTATATTCTCACGGTTATTTCGTAATTTAGCTTTCGTTTTCTTTTTTTTTTCCTGATTTAAATTTTAAACCAAAAGGGAAAATAAATAAAAATGCTTTTTTTTTGATTGCGTAGTGACGCCATGGAAGCAGCAGCGGTTCACTGATAGTGGTTTATTCTGCCTCCTTTTCCAAGTTTGCAAACCCTAGTTTTCATCTCTCTCTCTTATATATATCATATTCTCTCCACCTTACTTGGTTTCTCTTCTCTTCTCTTCTCTTCTCTTCTACTTGGAAGAAGAGATAATAATAAAAAGTAGTCAATCTTTTACTCAAAAGTTTCGATTTTTGACATCTGTGGGTTATTTATTTTACCTCTGTTTTTATCTTTCTTCCAGAACTCCTCTGAATCTTGTACGTCACTAAAGGGTTTGTTATAGTCTTATGTCATGCTTTTTTTTTGGTGTTATCTCTCTGTTTATCTTTTTAGTTCACCAGTTGATTGTGTCTGATTTCCATTTTTCAGGTGGGTTTTGTCTCACTCATCGTTGGCCAGTGATTCTGTTTTCCGAAATTCGCTAAAGATAAGACAGGAATTATGAGTGGAGCTGTGCTTGTTGCCGTTGCTGCCGCTGTTGGCAACTTGTTACAAGGATGGGATAACGCCACAATTGCAGGTGAGATTGATTTTGGTTGTTTATTATGTTCCAAATCCATAATTCTGTTTGTAGGATCGAAGAAAGAAAGGATTTTTTTTGATGGGGTGTTTGATACAATTCACAGATTCTGTTTCATCCTTTTAGCTTCATCTCTTTTGCTTTTTTGTTGTGATGGATTTTATAACCTTTCTTTGGGACTCTGCAGGAGCTGTGTTGTACATAAAAAAGGAGTTTAATTTGGAGAGTAATCCATCAGTGGAAGGTCTAATTGTGGCGATGTCACTTATTGGTGCTACTCTGATTACAACATGCTCCGGAGGTGTAGCTGATTTGCTTGGTCGCCGTCCCATGCTAATATTGTCCTCATTTCTCTACTTTGTTGGTTCTCTAGTGATGCTATGGTCTCCCAACGTTTATGTTCTGCTCTTAGGAAGGTTGTTAGATGGATTTGGGGTTGGTATTGTGGTCACACTTGTTCCTATTTATATATCCGAGACTGCACCTCCTGAGATAAGGGGTCTCTTGAATACGCTTCCGCAGTTCACTGGCTCTGGAGGGATGTTCTTATCTTACTGTATGGTATTCGGGATGTCGTTGATGCCATCTCCTAACTGGAGGTTGATGCTTGGTGTCCTTTTCATCCCTTCCCTTATCTTTTTCTTCCTCACAGTCTTCTTCTTGCCTGAGTCTCCAAGGTGGCTCGTAAGCAAAGGCCGAATGCTTGAAGCAAAGCGCGTACTGCAGAGACTACGTGGTCGGGAAGATGTGTCTGGTTAGTCTTTTTGATCATTCTGACTCTAATTTTTTTCAGTGAATAAATTCGTTTCTATTGAATGTTATTATGTGGCAATGATTAGGTGAGATGGCTTTGTTGGTTGAGGGTCTTGGAGTTGGAGGTGAAACAACCATAGAGGAATATATAATCGGTCCTGCCGATGAAGTCACTGATGATCATGATATAGCTGTAGATAAAGATCAAATTAAGTTGTATGGTGCAGAAGAAGGGCTGAGTTGGGTTGCTAGGCCAGTCAAAGGAGGAAGCACTGTGAGTGTTTTGTCTCGCCATGGAAGCACAATGAGCAAGAGGCAAGGCTCATTGATTGATCCTCTTGTCACACTGTTTGGGAGCGTTCATGAGAAGATGCCCGAAACTGGAAGCATGAGGAGTGCCTTGTTCCCTCATTTTGGGAGTATGTTCAGTGTGGGAGGGATCCAACAAAGACATGAAGATTGGGATGAAGAGAATCTTGTTGGAGAAGGTGAGGATTATCCATCCGACCATGGAGATGATTCTGATGATGAACTTCATTCTCCGTTGATCTCACGTCAAACAACAAGCATGGAGAAAGACATGCCTCACACTGCTCATGGTACTCTTTCAACCTTCAGACATGGAAGTCAAGTGCAGGGAGCTCAAGGGGAAGGAGCGAGTAGTATGGGGATTGGAGGTGGATGGCAAGTGGCATGGAAATGGACTGAAAGAGAAGATGAATCAGGGGAGAAAGAAGGTGGATTTAAGCGGATATACTTGCATCAAGAAGGTTTCCCAGGATCTCGACGTGGCTCAATTGTTTCATTACCTGGAGGTGGTGCAACTGGTGACTCAGAGTTTGTACAAGCATCTGCTTTGGTTAGCCAACCAGCTCTTTATTCCAAAGACCTTCTCAGAGAACACACAATTGGTCCTGCTATGGTACATCCATCGGAAACAGCTAAAGGGTCAATTTGGCATGATCTTCAAGATCCTGGAGTCAAACGTGCGTTAATCGTAGGAGTCGGACTTCAAATACTTCAGCAGGTAATCTAGATAGAGACGACATCAAACTTAGTGAATCACATTATAAAAAAATCTGCATGGTAACTTTATTTGTTTTTTCTGCGTCCTTTGTGAAATGCAGTTCTCAGGCATCAATGGAGTTCTATACTACACACCTCAAATCCTCGAACAGGCGGGTGTTGGGATTCTACTATCAAACTTGGGGATTAGTTCTTCTTCTGCATCCTTACTTATAAGTGCATTGACAACCTTTGTGATGTTACCTGCGATAGCTGTTGCAATGAGGCTCATGGATCTATCTGGTCGAAGGTAGTTCAAACTTAAACTTCCTTTGACTTTGATTCATTCACAAACACACACAAAGCAAAACAAGCTAATCAAATGTTTTATTTTTTGCAGGACCTTGCTTCTCACCACGATACCGATCTTGATAGCATCTCTGTTGGTATTAGTAATCTCGAATATAGTTCACATGAACAGCATTGTGCACGCGGTCTTATCAACCGTAAGTGTCGTGCTTTACTTTTGTTTCTTCGTGATGGGTTTTGGTCCGGCTCCAAACATCCTCTGCTCAGAGATCTTTCCAACTCGAGTCCGCGGAATCTGCATCGCCATTTGCGCACTCACCTTCTGGATATGCGACATTATCGTCACTTACAGTCTCCCAGTGCTGCTAAAATCCGTTGGACTTGCTGGTGTGTTTGGAATGTACGCAATCGTCTGTTGCATCTCATGGGTCTTTGTGTTCATTAAAGTCCCCGAAACTAAAGGCATGCCACTTGAAGTCATCACTGAGTTCTTCTCTCTTGGAGCTAGACAAGCTGAAGCTGCTAAACACGACTGAGAGACTAGAAGACTTGAGATCAAGTTTGTGTAATGTTTTCCATCTCCATGTGGATTTGTTGTTGTCTTTTTACTTTGTGCAGTAATAATTATCTCTCTCTCTCTCTATGTTTCTTCTTCCTCATGTGGGGAGAACAAAAGAAGTTTCAAACTCTCTTTTATTATCATCATTTTACCATTTGCAGAATCTATAGAGACAAATCCTTAAAAACTCGAAAAGGTTACATGCTTTTGATAAGTCTAGCTCCGATCTTGTCAAGTCTCTTCACAGAAGCAACAGACTTCAAGTTTCCGAATCTCGAAAACGCTTCGACCATTTTCTCTCCGATCTCATAACCTTTCTCCACCGTGTCGATAACCGCAACCGCCGTTGGACCAGCTCCACTTATGGTGCAACCAAATGCTCCAGCTTCCAAAGCAGCTTTCTTCACAGCTTCCATCCCCGGAATCAACGGTGCTCTCTTCGGCTCCACTACTTTATCCGAAGAAAGCGCCTTCCCAAGACTCGCCACGTCACCTTCCAAAACAGCAGCCACTAACGCCGCCGCTTGACTACTGTTCCAAACATGATCAGCCATGGGGATCTCTTTGGCTAACGCTGCTCTCATTTTCTTAGTTGGAGCTTCGAACTCAGGGCTAACGAGAACAAAGAAGAGATCTTTCTCTAATGGGAACCTCAAAGGTTTTAAATCAAGCGGCTCGTAGCTTCTGATCAAAACGAATCCACCCATAATCGCCGGCGCTATGTTATCAGCGTGAAAGCCTGAGACTTTCGCTTCCGATTCTAAACCGGCGAGGACAAGCTCGTCGTTTCCTAACTTCCGGCCAAATAGTTCGTTAACCGCCACAGCTGCTGCGGCGGCGCTAGCCGCACTGGAACCTAAACCACTCCCTAAAGGAAGACCTTTATGCAAAGCTAACGATAAACCAACAGATTTGATCCCAAGCATCTTCATCGTCGCCATAGCTGCGATCCCGGCGCAGTTCCGGTGTGGATCAAAGCTGAGTTTAGTTGTTGTTCCGGTGATTTCAGAGATTGAGATATCTCCGCTACGGACAGAAGGATCCACGTGGAGAGTGACGTGGTCACCGAGACCGTCGACGGCGCATCCTAAGAAATCAAAGCCTGGTCCTAGATTCGCAACAGTCGCCGGAGCAAAAGTCTTGACGGAGGTGAAAACTGGTTCTGGCTCGGTGGCGATGAAAAGGCCTTGTGATTGTACGGAGGCTCTGGGTTTAAAGATGGAGACTTTAGTGATTAACGACTTTGAAGGTTTGGTTTTTGAGTTGAAATTGTAAATCGGCTTTGAAGGAGATTGAAAACATAGGGTCGCCATTGATGGAACTGAAGCAAAACCTTTCAAATCGCAATGTGATTAACCTAATTTTAATGTTTGTTTGTTAGGGTTTATAAAATGTTTTCAAATCTAGTGAGTCACTACTAGTGACTATTGAGGTGGAGATCCATTTACCAAATTATTCAATAATTTCCTGAGGCAAATCAGCAATCACTAACTAACCTATTAAAAAACCAAACTCAACCGGTACCTTTGGAATCGTCCGGTTGATGTTTACAGCTCTCGGTTTAGGCTTTTGCTTGCTTGCACACATAGTTAAATAGAGTTACATTTGGTCTCCCATACGTTGAGCAAAATTTGACCGAGAGATAACCGACGAACCTGATCTTATCTAGAAACTAAATTCTCGCAACTATCCGGAACTGAAAAGAACTGGTTTGAACCGAACGGACTCCACGAATTCTGAGGCTAAACAATTTGTTTATTAGGCATTTGATTTCTCTTAAATTCTATATTCTTCTTCCTCGTGGAGAAGGTTTCATCGGACCTCCAAGACTCTAGCCAATCGCTCTTCTCTTTTTCGGTATAGAGTTTTCTATCTTGTAGCATTTTTGTATCTGATTTGATTACACAGTTCTACTATTGTAGCAATCTTGTGTATGAAGCTGATCAATTAGAACTCACGAATGGTCTCTAATTGTTGTAGTTATGTGTGTAGTTGAGTAATTAGATTATTAGAATGAGAATTTGTGGGATTTATATAAGCAAACCTCTTACAACACCATTTGTTTATAATGTTCATATAGGTTTACCATGGTTGATTTTGAAAGATGTTTAGGACGTACCAAAACGTTCTTGTACACAAGCCGACGGTTTCTTGGACTGGTACTATTGATTTTAATCGTGTCTCATGCAACAGCTATGGACATTACAAAAGAAGCAGGTTCAGTTGTGGCAGGTTAATATATTTTTCTTGTCTAGTGTTTGTTTGTTTGTTTGTCTCACACTTTGTAGTTACTAGTCCTTCTTTTTTTTTTCAGACAACGTTCATTCGTCCGAATGTGTTTGTCCGCGTGAGCCGCTTAACCTTATTAATGCAGTATCATTGCCTATCAATGCAGTATCATTGCCTACGCATAAATACGTCCCACCTAAAGATTGGTGGATTGTCTCTCTGGTATCAATTGTTGCTGTGATAACAGTGACGTTTTGCTTGTCGGCACTAATATATGCAGTACGTCCACCGGAAGCTACTACAACTGAACTCATCAATAATGAATTATTAGCAGCGGAAACATTAGCAACATGTGAAGAGGGAAACAAAAACATGGATGAGTACATCGAGTATCTAAGTAATACTATCCACGAAGTTCCTTGCTTCGCACGAAGAAGCTAAATCCGTCATATGCTTTTTCATGGAAATGTCTTTTGGTGGAAACAAAACATGTGTCATCTTACAACTCACATATTGAATCGCTTACCATTTGTTTTTGGAGGTCTATCAAAATAAATCCACCATGATTTCTCTTTTACCTAGGCTATTGTGGAAATATCTCATGCTAGTTTTATATAAATATCTCTCATTGTGTTTAATGATTGTAACTTCTTACTACTTCTCAAGTGAAAACCCCAAATTTGAATCAATATCTATGAATGTTAATGAATCCAATTACTATACTAGAAGGATTGGATAGTAACCATACTTATAAACCTAACAGAAAGAGGCAATTTGGGATTCTTTTCTTTAAACAGATAGATACAAAGTTGTAATTCCTTCTTTTAAAATCATATGATGTCTTACAAGTTTATGGTTAAAAATGTTCCGTATGCTTCAAGGCTTATTCTTGAAGTATAATCAAAATCTGCATTCTACTATATATGTATGAGGTATGTGTCTGCATTTCTTCATCTTTCATGCCTGACGAAGATGGCTTGAGTAATGATGTATCTTTCATAATGGTCTAGAAGGCCTTACAGAATGATCATCGATTCGTTTACGCTTCAACCTTCTCTTGGATTCCTCTTCTTTTTCATCGAAATAAGCTAGAAATGTCAGCAAGGTTTTAGAACGCGAACTTTCTGGTGAAGGTACTGTAGCAGCTTCTTCCTCAGGCTTGTTATGGCGGCAAAAGTCGCGGACTATCTTGAAGAAGTAGATGAAGAGAGCGATAAAACAAGCGATCCCACACACGAGGAATAATCCCCAGAAGCTACGGAGTTTAAGCTGTTCTGAATCCTCAACTGACTCTGAACCATTCAAGTTACTGCAGTTGGATTTTGAAAGCCACTTGTCATGGATCTTTTGAAGCTGTCCTGTCTCTGATAGACCTAAGATCGCGGTTGACATGTCAACTGCTAATGGAGAGTCTCTTGGGAATGCCTTTAAACAAAAACAAAAACCGTAATGAAGATGATCATGATTAAGGTTCAAACGAGCCGCAGGGAGAAAAGAATAGATTCAGAGATTGAAATGAAAGGTACTCACAAATCCCCAGCCGCTTCTGGTGAATTCTTGGCCTCTAATAGCAAATCCACAAAACTCTGAGAGGAAGAGATCAACGTAAGGGCGTTCATCGACAATTGCAGCAACAGTTCCGTTTTGAAGAGCTGTAGCGTATTCCTTTGGGGAACCGAGTGGTACAAGTCGGGATCTGGCGATGTTAAGCTCATCAATCATGTAGTTTTCAGCATAAGAACCTATCTGAAACCCAACTCGTCCATTGCTGCTGATAAGTGTGTCTACTCCTTTGATTGGTGAGTTCAGTTGTTGCACTGTAAGAATAGATGTAAGACTCGCTGTGTAACTTGACGTTATGATCAGTACCACAAAAAGCCAGATCAGCAGCACCATACGACCGAGTGTGCTCACTGTATTCTCTCCTGCAAGTTTAGTTGCATAAAGATTTTAGAGACATCATCACATGTACTGTAATAACTTAGCTGATGTTTTTGAGATGTAACTTACTGTGGGAGAAAAACATCGTCGAGAAGCTGAACCTGCAAAATAATAATATCTTGTGTGGTCTTAAGTACGTTATATGCCAACAAATCGATAATATGCATCTTCAGTGACTGTTTTACTAACCAGAGAATGGTAACAATTTGTTTCCTTGGAGGTCCGCGAAACTCATCATTGGTTCTATGTTCAAGAATCCATATTACTGATCCAACAATGAGGAAAAAAGCTGCTGTAACAGCCCACATTGGAGGTGTAAAAGGGCATAAGAATGCCCACGGAGTATCATTCAGCTTTGTGACAGGAGCAACCACGACAAGTCCTGATTCTATGTATGGCTGAGTGAAATCCACAATCCTTGTTCGTCTTGTAACAATAGCTATGTCTCCTACAACAGCATCAAACACCTGAAAACGAAAATGAACAACTCACACAATCAGTTACAGTCAGTTTCGACAATGTTTTGTTAACAAATGATATTTTACTCACTCCGGTAGTGACATTGTTGACAAATTCATTGAAGTTTGGGTTCTTGTGACCGTCTCCAAAAAGGATAAACTCATGAGGAACTGGATAAGAAATCAGTTTGACTGCAGCTTCAAAGACATCAATGGCATACCCATGCACTTTGTTGCTTCCATCCACCCTTGACACAAAGTCCTTGAAGCTTGCTCTGTCCGGTACACCGATTCTCAGCCTTCTCCCGTTGTTAGGAAAAACCCATCCACGTGGCGTCTCAGAAGTTCCACCAGGCCAAGTCACATTGTTCAGATGTTGGTTTGAGCTCGAACGATTTGAAGGCTTATTGTACAGTGACTCTGGAGGTATAATAGAGAGCCCAGAATGGTTGGACCAATACCCTATCTGCCTAACCCCTTCACCAACCATGTTTAAGATGTCATATGCGGGCCGTATCATTGATCTGTCAGGAAGAAACTGTATTGGACCTGTAAGACCAGACATCTTTGTATTCACAATATAATCACGTAATTGTGATCCTTGATCAAATATGCTCAATGCACCTAGATTCAGTGACCCTCCTCTCGTCATGCTGGTTAGCTTTGGGTCGGTAGAGAAGGATATGTTAGCTCCGCTATCTAGAAGTGTCTTAACAGCTCGAGCAATGATCCAGACACTATCATAAGCATAGAGTCCATAAACGTTTAACCCGATAGTCCCATTACTCAACTTATTCCACCGTGCCACGAAATCTCTTTTCTTTCTTGAATTTGGCGTGTGACTACGGAGAGCGAGCACACCTCTAATAGATTCAGCAATCTTGGGAGATAACGGGATAACAGAATCTAACAGAGAAGTCAACCAAGGTGTAGCTATCCAAACATAACCTTTCTCCATCATGCCAAGCTTCTGAGCTTCCTCAAAGATCATCACACCTGTTTTAGGGAAAGTGTTCACAATGATTACCCGAGACTCCATCCTTTGAATCTTAACCAACTCATCTATGATCTCACGAGGACTAGTAATCACCACATCTAAAGGAAGCACAGCCTTGTATGAAATCTTGCAGCGCCTTCCTTCAAGCTCATCGCCTAATGCTGTTATACCGTTTCTACTGTTATCATCGTCGTTGTACAATGCAATCACATCTGACCAACCGTAGTAACTAATCATTTCTGCAATGGCACGCATCAGAAAGAGATCGCTAGGTGCTGTTTGTACAAAGAAGGGGAACTGGAGCGGAGAGAGGCTAGGGTCTAAAGCTGTGAATGACAACATAGGCACATTAAGCTCATTTGCAAGATGAGACAGGACATGAGCCATTATTGATGTCTGAGGACCAATTATAGCCACAGCATCAGTCTCCATGAACTGCAATGCTGTGAGATAAAAAAAAAAAAACCAACACAAGGATAAGTAAAAGTTTAAGTTTCAAAAACAAGAACCAATGAAAACAAGATGACTTTATTTCACCTCCCATGATGGTGAGGAATCCGTTGCGCTTGGCATCATAAGTCATTATACGCAATTTAGATCCACCAAGGAAGCTAGGATCAGAATTGACATCATCCTCAGCAGCTTTCATGGCAACGCTTGTAACATCACCATGTAAAGTGCCTAAACTGAAGATGGCTCCAACATCAACATTACGAGGCCTTGAAGCTCCATCACCAATAAGAAGAGTGAAGCTCAATAGAACCAAAACAAAAAACATTGCTCTACCTTATAATCAGTTCCTGATACAAACAACAAACAATCAGACAAAAACTTAAAGTGGGATTTTTTTTTTTTGTTGTTATTTGGTCACAGCAAAAAGAGTAACACAAGAAAAAAGGAAGAGAAAGCTAGAAACTTGTTAAGAAACAAAGAAAGTAGTATCTTTCAGCAGAACTGTAAAGTGTTCACGAGGATTAAAACCCTTACCTCAAAACATAGACAAGACAACGAAAGGCAATAAATTATTAGTGGGAGAGAGAGATGCCAAAACCCAAACCCGGACCAAAATCAAAATCATCCTTTAAAAAAAAAGCAGATTCGTCAGTCAGGTAGGAAAATCAAAGCTGAGAGAAGGCATGAGGAACAAGCAAGAGAGGAGAGGACTCACTAAATATATATATATATATATATAAAAAGGGAGAAGAACGAGTGGGTCTTTTAACAAACATAAAGAAAAGGAGGTAAACTGATAAAAGTAAAATCATGGGTATGATTGAAGATTTGGGAAAAGTGTTGAGCTTTTTGGTGAGATTTGATTACTTCCAACCAGAATTCATATGCAGTCGGCACCATTTACAGCCTGAGAAAAGAGGGTTTTTTTTTTTTTTTTTTTTGTAAAGAAGAAAATTAGATAGACTAATGATCTCAATTAAGTGGGAGGGAATGTGAAAATCTGAAACTTTTACTGTTTTTGTTTCCAGTGAAAAATCAAAACTTTTTTGGTTTTGTGTAGATTGCCAGAAGCAAGCTGTAACGAAGTGACCCTTTTTGTTCCCAGCCAAAGAAAAAGGAAGAGGAGAAAGAAGATGATGAGAGTTGCTGTTACTATTTTTGATTACACATCATGGATAGAGTCTAGCTATAATCTTTCTTTTTTTTTTATTGGCTAATGAAATCATTAGTACCTATACATCGTCATGGAGTTGTTTGATTATACTTTTGATTATTCAATGAATTCTTTTGTATATTAGTATACTTGTATTTCTTGAATCCATGATCCAATGACGCTTTTTTTTTATTGTTCATTGGGAAAAGTGATATATGTTATTATATTTTGTGGTGTTTTCTGATACGACAATTGAGAAAGATATTTCGAATATCTTTTGCTTCAGGTATTCCATAAAACATCTTCCCATGTTTCACATTGACATAACTCCAAATATATGCTGTTTGGACTATTCTTAAAACCTTGTTACCGGAAAAGAGAGACAAGTTTATCCAAAAAAAAGAAAGAAAAAGCAAATTTGATACATTCTTGTTATCACTTTAAAGTATAAATTAAATGCTTTTAGAAAGATTAACAAAACAAACTCAGTATAAAAAAAATGTAATGGTTGACAAAAAAAAAATGTAATGGTTGACAAAAAAAAAATGTAATGTAACGGATAAAAGTCAGTATGTCAAATTGTAAAGAGAAAATTCTAGGAAATATATGGTTATAAAAAAACAAAAAGAAATCTAGGCAACTTAAATCATAATCAAATGTCCAATATCAATAATTAAGTGTATCATGGGAGAGTGGGGATTTTTTTGCTTTTTCTTATAATCTGTGGAAGCTCCACCGAAGTTGGGCAATGGAAGCTCAAAATCCACTTAAATCTTTACTTTTACCCAGTATACTCTATGAAGAGAGTATAACAATTACTATGAACAATAAGATCTGGTTTAACTGAAGTAGTTTTTGATAACAGAACAACACCAAAACCAGAGTTTTTGGTTCCTGCTGTTTTTGGTGTTGTTCTGTTATCAGTTTTGACTTGTCATAATTTGTAATGATAGATCATTAATTATTAGCCTTACAAAACCGGTCTTCCACTCTTCCTCCTTGAGACCTTGGCGGTAGGCATGAAATCATCCTTTTGGAACGTACATGTGGGGAAAAATCTGAAACCGCAAATATACATTAAAGCCGCTTTGCGAAAGCTTTAAAACCTTATACTTTGAGACTTTAGTATTATAAGGCCCATTTAGAGATATTATTGGGCTAATAAAAAAATAAGCACTTAAAAAGGCAGCAAAACTGACAGATAAAAAACGTGGTGTTCAAACTGTTCCTTACATCGTAAACCGCTCTGTTCCTCAACTGAAGTTAACTGTCTCCCTGTTCCTCCATATCTTCTTTCCTACGTAACCGTCCCCTTCTTCCCCTTCTTCTACTTAAGCAAGTCCTTTCTCTGGCATCTACCTTTTTTTTTTCGTTTTCATCAATCACTTTCTCTACGTGATCACGATGACCAACTATAATTCCTACTATGATCCCAACTTTCACATTCCACTTCATTCTTCTAACGCAAGAAACCCTAAACCAAATCTCCAGTTTGCTTTATCTCCAAGTTACGATCACAGTCCTAAGAAGAAACGCACTAAAACCATTGCTTCATCTTCTAGTTCTTCACCAAAGAAACCAAGGTACACCAAAAAACCAGACCCTAATGCCCCCAAAATCACACGTCCATGTACCGAATGTGGCAGACAGTTTTGGTCTTGGAAAGCTCTCTTTGGTCACATGAGATGTCACCCTGAGCGTCAATGGCGTGGCATCAATCCTCCTCCTAACTACCGTAACCCCACCACTGCGGCTTCATCAAAACAACTAAACCAGATCAGATCACAAAATTGGGTCTCATTTATGTCCGAGGAAGATCATGAAGTCGCTTCTTGTCTCTTAATGCTGTCTAATGGCACACCAACGTCATCGAGTACTAGTGAACGGTTCGAGTGTGGGGGATGTAAGAAAGTGTTTGGATCACACCAGGCTTTGGGAGGACACAGAGCAAGTCATAGGAACGTTAAAGGATGTTTCGCAATCACAAACGTAAACGATTATCCTATGACGGTTACCACTTCTAGTGATCATGATCATCATCAGGGAAAGATCGTTATGTTTTCAGGGCACCACAAGTGTAATATCTGTTTTAGAGTGTTCTCCAGTGGTCAGGCTTTAGGAGGTCACATGAGATGTCACTGGGAAAGGGAAGAGGAGCCGATCATTGGAGTTGTAGGTGCTTTGGATCTGAATGTTCCTGCAACAATGCATGATCTTTCTACTTCAGACACATTAGGGTGTTCTTTAGATCTTAGATTAAGTCTTTAATTAGTATATATAATATAGGGAATGTAGTTATATTGGATGTTTGCTTCTTCTAATTGGTTAATGTTGTGATTTGATGGTATGTATAATTAATGTATTTAGGATATTGGTGTATCTTCTATATATATGCTTAATAAAGAAAATGTCGTACTAATATTTTGGTATATATTAATTTGGAATCTAATAAACATGAAAAGATACGTCGACAAAGAAGAAATCTTAACTACATGCTCTTTGATTCTGTAACAAGTTTTCAGCTTTTTTTAGTTTGGTGTATATATCTTCTTACATGAAAAATAAATGGAACCGAAAACAGAGTTGATCTCTTAAAAGTTAAAACATATGAAATCCATAAGAACATTAAGTCGGAGTTAATTAGTGCCATGTTACCAAATTTCATTGTATGACTTGATCTCAAACTCACCACGATCTCCAAGACCTCCAACCATTCTATTTTTTTAATAACTCTTACCGTTCTATCATATATAGATTAGATCTTAATCCGCTAAAGAATCTTAGTCTTTACTTATTTATAAGATAACCTTGTTTTCACCAGCTAGCTTTTAACATAAAGTAGTATAATTTATAAATTAAGATTGAATCTTAAAAAAAAAAAACTATTACTAATCTGAAGATTCAGATGCAATATAGGTAAGCACGCGGAACTAATTACAACATGCACGAACCCTAATCCGAGACAGTTTTCAATTAATCTTCTCGAATCTATTAAACAAATATTTTCTCAATTGTACTTCAAAACATTATCAAAATAGTGCGACACACAACCTTCACGAATATTCAACTACGAACTCTATTCAATAACAATAATTATCGTTTACAGCGATGCTTGTTCGCATACATCAAAGAAAACAACAAAAAAAATTCTTATGAGATTTCCTTTAAAAATTTCATAAATAGTATGTAAAATGCAATATTATCAAAAAAAAAAAAAAATGCAATATTATCAACAACAAAAAAAATTCTTTTGCGCATATTATCAAAGATGAATTCTCTGGCTCTCGTTTCTTAATTTGATTATACGGGCTCGTGTACGTCACACGCGCGTGAGAAATATTGTCACGTACATTTCAATTCATTTCATATGTCTACATCTGCAACATGTTGACAAAAAAAGAAAGAAAAATATCTGCATCATAATACTATTTATATGTTATAGTTTGATTTGTTTTAAAATGGTAGATATGAAGGCTTACGTAAGCTGAAGTTGACCGATTTATCTCCTCACACGTTCTTTGCATCTCAAATTGGCACTCCATCCAAATAAAAATGGTGAACTATGCTCTAATTTAGTTTAGCTTATATATATAAATCACATTAACGGGAATCCTGATATACAACTAAACTCTATATTTCATAGAAAGTAATAACAACATTTCATAAGATATAAGTATATATATCGTCCATATTTTTGTAATGGCTATAACTATTTTTTTCGCTTAGCAAAATCGTCTAAAAAAATTACATGATTGAGAATAAGCTTTTGGCTTTGAGAAAAATAAACAAAGATTGATATATTTCTTGTTTTCCTTTTTCCTAAAATTATTATATTTAATCAGAAACTACAACTTGAATACTATTATATGATCCAAAAACATTAATTGGGTTGACGTCATAAGAAAATGTCAGATGGAACCAACACAAAATATACATAAATGAACGAATTCGACAATTCCTGATTGCTGATGCTTGACGATTCTGCAATACGATGTTGTTTTATTTTAATAGTATAAACTAAACAGAAATAAAACAAAATATTAATTATTACAATGTATTTGACTAAGCATATATATATATATATACGTCTTCATGTAATGTAAATTGAATAACTTATTAGTTAAATTCAGATCCGTAATAGAACAAAGTAATAAAGAGAAACCAGTGAGTACTACAACACACAGTTAAGTATATATAAAAAAAAAAATATGTACTAATGTATATGTGTATTATACAGTGTATAGCTAGATTTAACTATGTGGGAAGCACGTCATCGTGATTCTTTTAAGAGAAAAACCTATATATTACCTATACTTATATGCATATATTGCACCATAATGATTTAGTCTAATCAAAATATTTTAAGTGGATTCTTGAGCGAGATTAATTTATCTTTAAATCCAGGCTTTACACCTAATCAAACTACAATTCTAAAATCAGAAATAGCAAATTGTTAGTATATAACAATAATCTCATTTAACTTCTAGTGTGATGCCGCAATGGGTGGCGACAGAAAAATAATATTAATCACTTGGCTTTCATTTAAAAAGTCATTAAACGGCGTGACATCATCTTCCATTATCGCGGCTTTGCTTCAGAAAAAGTATTATATCTAATCTTAGTTTATTTTCTTTGAACTTATGAGATAATTACTAAACTAGTTTATTTACTAATTAACATCTGCCTTAAGATTTATAGCGCCACTTGCTAATTTTTCTAAACAAGTTTGTACGTACATACACATATACATATACTCTCATGGTTTCGATATTTGTTTATAATATCAAAGTCGTTCATCTAAAGTCTAGTTAATAAGGATTAAGGAGGTTTCATCGTGTAATCAAGGAGTGAAATTATTGTTTCCAGAAAAGCGACATGTGTAGGGCCTGCCGGATTCAGACAGAGAATTTCAGTGATAGAAATTTTCATGCTATTTTTTATATATATTAAAAAAATATAGAGAGATATTTCGTGCACGACGGTATGTCTCGTCTAGATTGTAAACTAAATAAATGAATTGTATATATACGATAAAGCTGATAAGTTATCATATAAACACATGGATTCCAACTGAGTATTTATGAAATTAATGGAGATTAAAGTAAGAGGATTACAATGAAATGAAACCATTTGTTTAGTAAGGTCTTTGGACGCGGCGAGTCGGGGATATCGGACGATGAGTAAGGGACGATGGCTCCTCAGATCACTGAGAGCCGTTTGATCCTTACTTTTTGGAGCAAAGTGGCTTAACTACTTAACCCAACTTTCTCCCCGCTCTCAAAGCCTGACCCTTTGGAAATTAGTTTACATTATTCTATATTTGTCCTCTAATTTACTATTCTGAGAATTGATAAATTGAGGAGAACATGTGTTAAAGACTGGATTGGTTGTTGGATTTGCCGTATATTTGGATTTGGATCGGTACATTGAAATTCTCAACGTTCATGTGGAAGTCGCACATTAGTAATCAAAATCTATAATAAACTTCTATTAAAAACGAACGACTCAATCACGAATTTTTGGGATGAGTAGATGTTAATATGTTATCGCTTAAGTCATTTTCTTAATTACTTTCATTTTGTATATGGCTTATTTTCACATGCATATTTTTGGATATAACTTTGAGGTAGATTAGTGAGAAAACTCATCACATAATATCGTTCTTAAATTTCCTTAATTCTATTATAATTAGTACCGAATGATTTGTAAAACTTTCACCAATCTTTGGTCGACTACAAAACAAAAATTCTAACTAACTCTATAAACCGAACATATAAATTCAAGTACATTGTTAAGTTTAATGAGCAGCTCCTCATGTAATCTTTGTCCGGCCTACAGTTGCTAAGTTTTATGTATAGATATGCTTCTTGCTTCTTACACAGTTACACTATAAAGTATTAACAATCTATTTACAAGTTTTTTAACAAAAACAAGCTTTCTTCACCACAAGAGTATTCTAGCATGATCGCTTTAATCGATCCTTCATTTTTCGAACTCTTTTTTTTCTTCATATATTTGTTTAAAACATGTAATATCTTGTCCGATTTTATCTGTACGTGTGTTTGCAAAGGAATGCTTTTCTTCTTCTATATTGTAGAAGAATCCAATGCCTAGCTACCGCACAAACAAAGATGATATAATATTTTAAAAATTAACAAAAAAAATTATCTTCAATCAATGCTTTCAACCAATCAGATTGTCGTTTGCTCTAAAATGTTGTGTTTAATTACTAACTAAAACTGAGGAATGTAGCAAGCACAAAGAAGAAATATCATCCGGTCAATTAAGTACTTGAGAGCAAGAACTCATGTGAGTAAACCTCAACCACTTAGGCATTCGAGGCAGTCCCCAATAAAACTGTAGACAGACTTGTCAACTAATGTGTTTGATCCTAGGTCTGTCTGGTCCAGTCGTCGAGTATGAATCTAGTTGTACGTAAAATCGTTACCGCAAAATAAAACAACAAAACGGATGGGTACTTAAGATTTTTTACTTTCAAAGTACTTGCAACGTAGGAACATATATATGATGATTATAAGTTATAACTATGTGATCAACTATATCAGTAACAGTAACAAACTTTCTTCATCACTTTTAACATTTTTGTTTTCTCTCTAATATTTCATACCGCACACACATATATAGATTCCTAGTATAGATCTATATTTATGTAAGAATGTGCGATCCATATTTCAATCCTAAAATAACTGTTTTGGTCAAATATCTCAACGTTTGTTGTTGAGCTTCAATAATTCAAGTAATTTCTAAATGATTACACTTTATAACCATCATGAGAAATGGAAAGTACGTATATCATTATAGTTTATAAAAAGTTTGCTATGAGCCTATGATCAATTAGTGTGAGAAATCTTTATCATAAAAACAATTCAGTAAGGCAATTAGCTAGTGAAGGAATCATTGTATAATCCGAAAAAAAAAAGAAACTATGTATTCCGTCACTTCTTCCATGAATCGTCGGAGTCACATGGATGCCATTTGAAAGCATGAAATTAACTTTCAGAAAAGCATTAAAGTTTACAATTTTAATGAATATACTAAGTAGTGTTCCCTCTGTCTCATAAAAATTGATGTTTTGGGATATTTTTTTTGTTCCACAAAGATTGATGTTTTGTAAACTTTAAGAAGTAATCATTGAAAATATTTAAAATTTTGAATTGTTATTGGTTTAAAGTTAAATAATATATTTTAGTCAAAGAAAAAAATATATTTAAACTCAGTAATCATTGTTTTCTTAAAATGTGTAAAAATTTCTAAACATCAATCTTTATGAGATAGAGGGAGTATAATATAGTTTAAACCTCTTTTGTACTGAAATCAATACAAAACTCAATCTTAAAGAAGAAGGTAACTATTGGCTAATTATTTTAATTTGCATCTTATCAATCTATGTGCATAATACACTCACACATCTATATCCACATACAGAGAGATTGGAAAAAAAAACACACCATGGCAAATACTGAAACCACAAGAAAGATGAATAAATAAAATTAGAGGAATTATTATATATACAAAGGGCGTTTAAGAAAAATTCAAACAAAGAGTTAAAAAAAAACAAAAACTAGGGCTGAGGTCAGGAAAGGGATGATTGTTTTTGTGAGAAGTTAAAAAGAAAGAAAGAATCTTGAAGGTCAAAATAATTAATGGAACCTGTTCAACATGACAGACATTGTCTTGTGCAAAGAATCTTTCTTCTCCCTCTCCCATTGATACAGATCAACAAGCTGTTTAACCAATCAAACAGAACAAAGTACACATTTGCTTACGTAATCAAAATAATTAATTAAATATTTGATTAATTAATACTACTATATATATTATAAAAATTTTGGACGAATCTTTAAACAAAGTAATAGGCCAAAGACATCATCACCAACTACATCATTTAAGAGAAACAAAACACCACCACAGCTCTCTTAAACACCCTCTCTTCCTCCTCTAATCTATTTCTCAAATTCTTATCTTTCTCTCTTTTGCAGAAGAAAACAGAGAAACAAAAGATCTTATTTTTAACTGCAGGTGGGGTTTTTTGTTTTTATTATATTAATGGAAGTGTGAAGAGATTAGAACAGTAGAGAGATCTAATTGGATGGTAAAAAACGGGTCCACTTTGTTCTTGGGGAAAGATTCTGCACGCCCACATGGTGAGAATTAAAATAGACTAATACTCCCTATTTACCCTTCTTCCATCACCACCTACATGCGTATGTCCAGAAAGAGAGAGAGATAAAAAAGAAGTGGTGATGATAATATCATCTATTTGATGAGCTAAAGGAGTTTTTTTTCTCAGCTTTCTTTTTTTCTTTTCTTCATCATTTATGTGTGTTGTGTTGTGTACCAATAAACAGAGACCAAACAAAAAAGCCTCTCTTAATAACTGAAAAAAAAAAAAACCAGAGCAGAGCTAAAATATTTTTGTTGTTGTCCTGTCAGCTCTTCTTTGTTAACTCTTACTTCTTCTGAGTGTTTGAAACCCAAAAGTCAAATTTTTTCTTTCTTTTCTGAAATTCTCTCTACTTGCTCGAGGAATCTTGCTTGATAAAGTAAGTAACTTTTTGTGTGGGTTATGTAGTTTAGTTACTAACTATTTATGGGGTTTTGTCGGAAGATTGTTTTGTTCTTTGTGGTTATGGAGCATCAGAAGATTTTTTTGTTCTATGGAAACTGATGTCATGAAGCATCAGATTCTTGTTTTTATCCTTTTCTCCGACTTGTTGTGTGTGTGTGGCATTTATTGTCTACTGGAAATTTCCTTTGAATTTGTCTTTTTAAGTGTGTTCAATAATTGGCCCTCTTGGAGAGTTTCCATGTCCATTGGGGAATAATATTGTACTTGAAGCTGCTGATGTTAGTACTTGATGAATCCTCCTCTCTTTCAAGTCAACTCTCTGTAGCTTTCCTTTTTTATATATATTTATAGCCTCCCTATGATCTCACATCTCTCTTAAATTTCATTTATATACATGTTTCAAATGCACTTTTAATCTTGCAGTTGACATAGACTGAGTTTTTTTTAGCTCTTGTCTTGTTTCTTGTCTTTCTCTTTGTTCTTTTTAGTTTCTTGATCATGTTTCTGCAACCTTTGCAAATCGGTTATGTAGACAACCTTAAGGGGACCTCAAAGACGCTTGGTCTTGCTGGTTCTTGAAGTACAACATCAAAGCACAAGTCACTGAATAATTTTTTAGGGTTTTGGTGGATACGAGACTGGGTTGAAAACAAAAAAAAACAAGGAGTTTCTTTTGATATGGAAGGTGGTGGGGGTGGCGGTGGAGATGGCAGTTTCTTACCAAATTCTAGCTTTGGTGTATTCTCTGAGACGGCTATGGATATGGATTTCATGGAGGAACTCTTCTATGATGGATGTTGGCTTGAGACAACAGATGGTAAGAGCTTGAAGCAGACGTTGGGACAACAAGTTTCTGACTCTACCACCATGAGTGACAACAACAACAACAACTCTTTCCTTTATGGTTATCAATTTGCTGAGAACCCTTCACAAGATCATGTCTCCAACGAAGAAACAGGGAGAAAGTTTCCTCCAATAGCACCGGGCTTCCTCAAGATCGAGGATCTCTCCAATCAGCCGTTGAATCAGCTACCTTTTGACCAGTCTGTAGCTATGAGTTCTGCACAAGCAGAGAAGTTTCTCCTTGAAGAAACAGAGGGAGGAAGAAGATGGTGGATTGCTCCAAGAACAAGTCAAGGCCCTTCTTCATCAGTGAAAGATAGATTAGTACAAGCTATAAAAGGTCTTATGCAAGATAAAGACTTCCTCATACAGATATGGGTGCCAATTCAACAAGAAGGCAAGAACTTTCTCACTACTTTGGAGCAGCCACACTTCTTCAACCCTAAATACTTGAGTCTTAAAAGATACAGAGATGTTTCAGTGGCCTATAATTTCCCGGCTCATGAGGATTCCACGGAGTCTGTGGGTCTTCCTGGCCGTGTTTTCCTTGGGAAACTACCTGAGTGGACACCTGATGTGCGCTTCTTCAGAAGCGATGAGTATCCGCGCATCAAAGAAGCAGAGAAATGTGACGTTCGTGGCTCATTAGCTCTTCCTGTGTTTGAAAGAGGTAGTGGGACTTGTTTGGGTGTTGTTGAGATTGTTACTACAACTCAGAAGATGAATTACAGGCCAGAGCTTGACAATATTTGTAAAGCTCTCGAGGTTTTTCTCTTCCCTTGATGTCTCTAAATCATCCAGTTGCATGTTTAACCAAATAACACTTGACCAACTTGATCCTTCAATGAGAAGTTTTGTCTGTGTATTGTTGTAGCCTAAAGAGGGTTCTTGTTTTTTTGTAGTCTGTTAATCTAAGGAGTTCAAGAAACTTGAAATCTCCAAGCAGAGAGGTGTGTCAAAATGGTCTCATAAACCAAACTTTTACTTTTCAACACAGAGAAACTTTAAACTCTTGTTGCTAAATGTCATATGCCCTTTTGTTTCAGTTTCTGCAGGTCTATAATGAATTCTACTACGCAGCATTACCTGAGGTATCAGAGTTTTTGACATTGGTCTGCAGATTATATGATCTGCCTCTGGCTTTAACGTGGGCACCGTGTGCTCGGCAAGGCAAAGTTGGATCCCGCCATTCTGATGAGAACTTCTCTGAGTGTGTTTCAACTGTAGATGATGCTTGCATTGTCCCTGACCATCAGAGTCGTAATTTTCTAGAGGCATGTTCTGAACACCATCTACTTCAAGGGGAAGGCATTGTGGGAAAAGCATTCAAGGCAACCAAACTATTTTTCGTGCCTGAAGTAATCACTTTTAGCAAGACCAACTATCCTCTTGCACACCATGCTAAGATCTCAGGTCTACATGCTGCTTTAGCAGTCCCACTGAAAAGCAAATTCAATGGTTCCGTTGAGTTTGTGTTGGAGTTTTTCTTTCCAAAAACTTGCCTTGACACCGAAGCGCAACAAGATATGCTCAAGTCACTGTCTGTGACCCTGCAGCAAGATTTCAGGAGCTTAAATCTTGTCATTGATAAAGAGCTAGAGCTAGAAGTGGTGTTTCCCGTTAGAGAAGAGGTCGTATTTGCAGAAACCCCACTTAACAATGCACAAACCGGAGAGAATATGAAACCTTTGCCTTTGGAAGAAATTTCTCAAGAAGATTCTTCATGGATCTCACACATGATAAAGGCTAACGAGAAAGGTAAAGGCGTGTCTCTTTCTTGGGAGTACCAGAAAGAAGAGCCAAAAGAAGAGTTCATGCTCACATCTGGATGGGATAACAATCAGATTGGGTCAGGCCACAATAACTTTCTTTCAGAAACTGAGCAGTTTCAGAAGGTGTCAAATTCAGGACGCAGGATCGACATGGATCCAAGTTTTGAATCAGCTTCTTTTGGTGTGGGGCAGACATTGTTAGGCAGTAGAAGACCAGGTGAGAAGAGAAGAACAAAAACAGAAAAGACAATTGGTTTAGAAGTTCTTCGACAATACTTTGCAGGAAGCCTCAAAGATGCAGCCAAGAGCATTGGTGGTAAGAATAGTTCTTGTTATAATGTTCATTTTACCAACTTCTCTCTCTGATAGTGATGATTCACACAGTTTCATTCTTATGTTTCAGTCTGTCCAACGACCTTGAAAAGAATATGCAGACAACACGGGATAACACGATGGCCTTCTCGGAAGATCAAGAAAGTGGGACACTCATTAAAGAAGCTCCAACTTGTTATAGACTCTGTTCAAGGTGTTCAAGGCTCTATTCAACTTGATTCATTCTATACAAGTTTCCCAGAGCTAAGCTCCCCACATATGTCTGGTACTGCCACTTCATTCAAGAACACTGACCAGTCAAGGAACTTAACTGCTCAAACCGAGAACGGTGTTTCAGCACAGGGAACTGCTGCTGCAGCCCCAAAGTCACCTCCATCATCTTCTTGTAGCCACAGCTCTGGTTCAAGCACATGTTGTTCAACTGGAGCTAATCAAAGTAGCAATACTGGAAATACCTCAAATACTGTAACCACTCTGATGGCTGAAAATGCAAGCGCAATCTTGAAGAGAGCTCGTAGCGAGGTAAGGCTGCATACCATGAATCAGGAGGAAACAAAGTCCCTCTCTAGAACACTAAGCCACAAAACGTTCAGTGAGCATCCTCTTTTCGAAAACCTACCTCGGTTACCGGAGAGTAATAGAAGGAAGTTGAAAGCAGAAGGGGCCTCTAAAGTGAAAGCCACATTTGGGGAGGCCAAAGTACGGTTTACGTTGCTCCCTACTTGGGGATACAGAGAGTTGCAGCATGAGATTGCTAGGCGTTTTAACATAGATAATATTGCACCCTTTGATCTGAAGTACCTGGATGATGACAAGGAATGGGTTCTTCTGACATGTGAAGCGGATCTTGAGGAATGTATCGACATTTATAGATCATCACAGAGCCGCACAATCAAGATCAGCGTTCATGAAGCTTCTCAAAACAAGCTGGGAGGTTCTTTTGGTAGCATCGGTCTTGGTCCTTCGTTATAAGCAAATCACTCAGGTATAAAAAGGTTGTACCTGCAAAAAAAGAAAAGAAAAAGACCAGGAGAGATTCAACTAATTTAAAATAAGTAGTGTGTTAGAAAAGGTATTACTCACCATTTTATAGCAATGGGCATCGTTTTTGTAAACATATTTTTCAGTGCCCCTGGATCATACCCCATTTTGCAAGCAGCAGTAGTGGACTGGTTTCCTGCATCGGCTTAGCAGTTTTTTTTTGTATAATAAGGCGATGCGTACCAGAAACATGCTTATTATTATGTGTACGTATTTTTATTGTCTGTACATCATTTTTCATCTGGATTCTACTAAGCTCTGCAAGTAATGTTTAAAATTGAAATATCTTCACTTACTTGCATTCTACGAATCATTACAGTCAAAGCTTACTGTGTACTAACATTACGTCTCAGTAGTAGAGATCTAAGTTTCTTTATTCACTCTTGCTACATGAGAGTTTTACTAATGTCAATCCAAGAGCATTAGACTAAGTACCTGATTCGCAACATTTAGTAAAAATGAGGAGGTAAATGTAGAAAAGTCCAAGTGGTCCACTTCAGCACCAATTCAGTAAAAAAGTATTGTCCAGAAGATTCGGATTTTTTGGGATTATTGAGAGACGACTATGAGAAGATAAAAGGACTGTTTCTTTTTCAAACTCGACAAGAAAGCAAAACGATGACAAAGGGAGTTGATAGACACGTTCGAACCTCTAAACACTTGCCAATCTCCGATTCTTCGTCTTCTTTAGCCAAAGCCTTGAAAAAAGGAAGATACTAGGGTGCCAAGTGATAGATAATTTTGCAAATGCCGTCTCATGTTCACACCTGATCAAAGATTTTCCTGTACTTTTGTAAATAACTGAGGTGGAAAATAAGCAAAAATCAAACTATGGGGGCAGTTGTGTAAATATCTGAATTGACGATTTTGCAAATATGGTCTAAAAAAGCAGCTATCAAATTGTTTTATAGAAACATATTAATGAGATGAAGATTTTGGGGGTGAATTGTGTAAATACCTAAACTTTAACAATAAACGCTTTTCGTCCGCCTCCAGCTCCCAAAGGCCAAAGGGGCGAATCTTCTTCTTCTTCTTCTTCTTCTTCTTCTGTTTCGATCAAATCTTTTATCTCAGATTCAAACCCAAAATTCACAGAGCAAAAATGTCTTGCCGATCGCTAAATCTACTCAAGAATCTCGCTAGAAACGCGAATGGATCGGGTATCCAGACCCGATCGGTGACTTACATGCCTAGACCCGGTGATGGAGCACCACGCGCAGTGACGCTGATTCCTGGAGATGGAATCGGTCCACTGGTGACGAACGCCGTGGAGCAGGTGATGGAAGCGATGCACGCGCCAATCTTCTTCGAGAAGTACGATGTTCACGGAGAAATGAGCCGTATGCCGCCGGAAGTGATGGAGTCGATCAGGAAGAATAAGGTTTGTTTGAAAGGTGGGCTTAAGACTCCTGTCGGTGGTGGTGTGAGTTCGCTTAACGTGCAGCTTAGGAAAGAGCTTGACCTCTTTGCTTCTCTGGTCAACTGTTTCAATTTGCCTGGTTTGCCTACTCGCCATGAAAATGTTGATATCGTTGTCATCAGAGAGAACACTGAAGGTGAGTATGCGGGGCTTGAGCACGAGGTTGTTCCTGGTGTCGTTGAGAGCCTTAAGGTGAGAATTCCGACTCTTCGTTTAGTCTTCTTTTAAATTATGGCCTTATGAATATGAATTTTGTGGAATCTGTGCTTAGAGATTAGCGTTTTAGGTTAACTTTTGTATAAGATTAGATTGATCTGACATGTTGGATTTCAGTTGCCATCTAGTTGGAAACTTAAAACAATGATGGATGAACATTTTATGCCTAATTCGATGATTGTGGACTAGCTAGCAATGATTATTCCTATTTCTTGGTTACTTATGATATTGTTGAACATGATTAGTGTGGTTTTACATAAGTTAGTTGCTTATCACTATTCTGTTGAGTATACTTTTTTGTGTATATTTGCAGATGCATGTTGCTTATTATCTTTGTTTGCAAATGGTCTTTTTATACTATGTGTGATTGTTCTGATCCTATTCTTCTGCTAGGTGATCACGAAGTTCTGTTCGGAGCGTATTGCAAAGTATGCTTTTGAGTATGCGTACCTCAACAACAGGAAGAAAGTTACAGCGGTGCATAAGGCTAACATTATGAAACTTGCGGATGGTTTGTTCTTGGAATCTTGTCGCGAGGTTGCTAAAAAATATCCGAGCATCACCTACAATGAAATCATTGTTGATAACTGCTGTATGCAACTTGTAGCGAAACCAGAGCAATTCGATGTCATGGTATGTTTCGGAGTTCTATACAATATGAATTTTCCCAGCTATCCATTGGCTCTCATTCTTGGATGTTTTACTCTCATTCTCAATACCAGTCATCTCTCTTCCTAGTTTGGTATCTCTGTAGTTTACCTGTTTTACGGTCTTATTATCTTATTGGTATGAGACTGATGTTGTGTTCCCATATACTAGTTAATTGCCCCATTTGCATATTGGAATGTGACTGGTACTGTATTGCCACATTCTAATTTATCTACTCTCGTCATTTGCAAATCACGCTTTCAGGGAATATTTTAAAGTGTACTTTGGTGGCCTTTTCTATTTATTATTACTACTTTGCTCTGCTGAAAATAAGTTGAGGACAAAGCTACATGTATCTAGCTCGGAATTCTCAGTTATTAAACAACCTGTTTTGTCGTTTATGGTTCCTTTGCTTTGCTAGTATAGCTACCTTCGCTTCTAGCTCTTTGTTTTGGATAAGATCCAACTTAGCATGAATATACAAGTGCTAAATGCTGAGCTCAACTTCGACTCGCATTAACTATTGTTCCTTAGGGCAGTAGTTTTGACTGTTGCTATTAACCTTATCTTGCTATGTTCTCTCTCATTACTGTATGTACTAGTTTCCTTTGGCTTTTTTTTCTTTCCCTTTTATAACGGTAATTTATAAAATGTTTTGCAGGTAACACCCAATCTCTATGGGAATTTAGTTGCAAACACTGCTGCTGGTATTGCTGGAGGCACAGGAGTCATGCCTGGAGGTAAAAACATCCTGTATTGATAATCTCATACGCCTTTCGAGCTATATACATTTACTGGATAAGGAATGATTCTAATCTGCGACATTAAATACAAAAACAGGAAATGTTGGGGCAGACCATGCAGTATTTGAGCAAGGTGCGTCAGCAGGAAATGTTGGGAAAGACAAGATAGTATTGGAAAACAAAGCAAACCCAGTGGCATTGCTTCTCTCATCAGCGATGATGCTTAGACACCTTCAGTTCCCGTCATTTGCTGACCGGCTTGAAACAGCAGTGAAAAAGGTCATCGCTGAAGGAAAGTGCAGGACGAAAGATCTTGGTGGAACAAGCACGACTCAACAGGTAGTTGATGCGGTCATTGCAAAACTAGACTGACTTTGACAAATTACGTGTTCCCTGTCTGCATAAATTCATCAAATTCCTGCTACAGATTTTGTGTGTTTGCCAAAATATGGGGTATGATCCAATCCTAAGCACACCACCGGTTATTTGGTTTTGTACCTCGAGTTTTCTATTCTTTAGCCGTCGAAAATTTCGATAAGAAAAGAAACAAAAACATGTTCTAAATAATTCATGTTGCTACGTTTGTTTGTTGGCGGCTTTTGTCATTTCATAGTTTCTAAACCCCTGTTCGCGGAATATGCAAACTTTTTTATTGATCAGTAAATTCAGCCAGACACATATTTAGAGGGGTTAAAACAAGAATTTCTATTTTTAATGGGGTAAAAATGCAAAATTTAGAGGGTCAAAATGAAGTTTTATTTAATTGATGGGGTCTAACTGCAAACGTTTTAAAGGGTCAAAATGAAAATTTGTTTAAATGAGGCCAAAATGCAAAATTTAAAGGGGTCCAAATAAAAATTTATAAATTTAATGGGGGGCAAAATACAAAATTTTGGGGGGTCATTTTGTTATTTAAATTTAAGTTGATTCAAATGGCGCATCAGTTCACATTAATCTTAATCACAAAACTCTATTCAATCGGAAATTCTGTCAGTTTACAAGAAAACCATTTCAATTTCATTTCCATTTTTAACAAGAGTTAAGCTAGCAATTTTGGTAGCCACGTACGGGTTGATGCATGACCCTGTCTAGTTGATTTTTTTCTCTCTCTTTGTGTGTGTTGTGGATATGGTTTTTATTATTGTATTAGTGATAGAAAAAATGTATTCTTAATTTATTATGGTTGATATCGTTCCTACTATTCTCAATTTATTGTAACTCGAGGTTGAGGTCTTGCTTGCATGTATTACACATTTACACGCGATACTCTGAAACTAACATTTCTATATTAAATTTGTAAAATCAAAGGTTAGTTTGGGTGGTGATAAGAGAGAGAGCAAAATTTTGGAAGGTAAACCAGAAATAGAAGTCGTCGCCAAAATGTGGAGGAGTACTGTCGGTTCTCTCCATCGTCGTGGAAAGCTTTTTGTTGCCGTGTTCCTTAATCTCGAGAAAAAGCTAGGTTTCGATGGTCTAGGTCTGAACTGGAACACTTCTCTCATCTTTGTGGGCGGAATGGGTCACGCCGTCACCGGTATACGAGGTTTTCGGTCTCTGACCCCTTAGGAGGAAGAGCTTACTTGGTTTAGGATTTTTGAGCTCTTTGTAGTTAGGGTTGTTGATCTACATTTGTTGAGGGGTTGCAGGGAGCCAGATTTTGTGTACTTAAAAATATTGATAGTACACAAAATATTCAAATATAAACAAAGATAGATGTTTGTAGTCGCATGTGTTGCTTGTACATGGTATGTACATACCAAAAGATGGCATAGAACAAATATACAAACGCACGGAACTAACCTGATTTTTCAAAAACGAGTAGACACCTTTTATCACCATTTCTTCATGTTGTTAGGTGGGTGTATCATCATCACATTTGTGTTAAAATACATAGACTTCAAAATTTACGAAAAAAATCGATGCAATTGAGAATTATTTTAACACAAAAACAAAAAAAACATAGTGTGGCATAAGGTGGTTACCTTATTGGTATAGTACAAAAGTCATTGTATACTAGTCTTTTCTTTTCTTATTAAACCATATACTTTTTTTAATCTTAATTTAATATTAGTTTTTTAATCTTAATTTAATCGTTGACGTTGTTATGTCAAAATTTATATTCTAATATGACACTAATATTCTATACTATGTGAATTGTAAAAATATCAAAAGAACAAAAAAATTATTGTTTTTTGGCTGTTTTAATGGAAATTTGTGTTACTTTATAGACTTTAAATCCTTCTGAAAATTATGAAATTAATTAATTACCTGCCGTAAATGATAGTAATACAAAGGAAGGAAGAGTAAATATTAAATATATTGTGTTTGTTGTTCGAATTATCGGAAATATCTGACGGTTTTACTTAATGGTTCACCATTGCTTAGTGTACCATGTCAGGTTCGAAATGAAGTTTAGAGGGTCAAAATGAAGTTTAGAGGGTCAAAATGAAGTTTTATTTAATTGATGGGGTCAAACTGCAAACGTTTTAAAGGGTCAAAATGAAAATTTGTTTAAATAAGGCCAAAATGCAAAATTTAAAAAGGTCAAAATGAACATTTTAAATTTAATGGTGGCAAAATACAAAATTTTGGGAGGTCATTTTGTTATTTAAATTTAAGTTGATTCAAATGGCGCATCACCTATCCATTGGCTATTTGTCATTTTGTTATTTAAATTTTAGAAACATATAATCTATAGCGTACATAATATTAATTTTGTGTATAACAAGTTATATCAGCTCATATTTCTCTAAAATGTAAAAATAAAGTCTTAATTAATAAAATACTTAATGTAAATTCTCTATAAATTAATATTATTATAAATGAATAAAATATCATCCCCATATTATTAATATAATTAATAGAGGGTTTTGATGTACAAAGACTAGTTTTGATTAAAAGATGTTATGATCATATACAGATCTTCACAACATTTTGTAATCTAACATATATAGCAATTTATGATCCTCATTTTCTTACAATAAGTTTATCTGCCCTTTAGTTTAGATAGACCCAATTAAAATTTTGTACCGTTGATTCCCAAAAAAAATCTCAGAGCCAACTTGGTCTTTCCGGACGCGGTGATCGGAGAGAAAAATATTCAAATATCAACAAGGATGTTTGTTCTTGTATATGTTGCTGCTTGTACATGACCAAATTGGAATATGACCAAGCAGGTATGTTTTTTTTTTTTTTTTTTTTTGGCACAAAGTATGTTCTTTTAGTCCTCACATAGAGTATTTTGTTATTTAAGACTTTCTTTGTCTCAAGTATTAATTAATACTAATATCTAAAATAATTTGCTTTTAAGTTATTTTAATAAATAATATATCTTCAGCAACATTAGTAATCAAACATAGCAATTTAAGATTTGCCATGGTGGCGGGTGAAGATGATTAAATGCTTTCACATACAAAAACTTAAAATGTGACTGAAGAAGTGGAGAACAAATATTCATATCCAAGGCAATTAATTTATTTAGTTCAGTAACCAATTAAGAAAGATAAGATTATTATATGTATGATTTAGTGGAAAATGAAGTCTATTACTATACACATTGTTTTAAATTAACCCTCGTAGTTAAAATAATAATCAAATCCAGTTTTAGTTTTCGACAAAATCATCATTACGAGAGAATCAAGAAAACAAAATAAATAATGACGAATGGGCTTCGGCAACAGGCCCATCAGTATAAATGGGCCCAACTAAAAATTAAGGGTGGGACTGTTAAGGATTGAGACGCCTAAAGAAAGGCTTGAGCTACTCAGGAAAGAAGTTGAAAAAATGAAGCGAGACAGGAGGTAAGTAGAAAAGCAAAGCACTTTGGAGGGTTTGAATTTTGACAGAATCGAAAATCGTCAAAGAGCCCCCCTAGAAGTTTAGAACGAGCCCAAAGGAGGAGAATTCCTCCCTTTGCTCTTTTAGTTATTTGGTATTGATTTTTTTTTTTTTTTTGAATCGATGGTTCGTTCTTTCAGGGTGCGATTGGCCGATTCGTCGTCAAGTGGGGAAATAAATTTTACCATCAAGTCGAGGGGAAAAAGTATACTGCTCTCGCAACACTTTTCGTCGGATTTGGTTACGGCGACATTAAGGCTGGGACTGTTAAGGATTGGCTCGAACAAGAAAAGCTTGAGCTATTCAGGAAAGAAGTTGAAAGAATGAAGCTCGAGTATGAAGCTGAAGCGAGACAGAAGGTAAGTAGAAAAGCAAAGTGTTGATGTGATTAGAGATTACTTAGGTCGATATGTTGCAATGATTGTTAGATTTTAGCCTCTAATAAGACTCTTTTAGGACACCAAATACTGTCGTTTACTACGTTGTGACTTGTGAGATTTGATTGATTGATTTTGAAGGGTTAAGTTCTGATCAGATCAGCAGTTTTGATGTTATTGTTTTCTGCCAAGTGAAGTGCTTTTCTCTCTAACCATCACGACGACTGAGAGAGTAGAGATATCTTTGTTTTTTCTTCTTCTTTTAAATGGTTTTTGGTTGGTCTTGTGTCTCAGGTGAGGAGTTTGGAAGCTGCCAATGCTAATCAGTAGAATTCGGGGAAGAATATGCAACCAGCCAGCCGCACATTCCTGTCTTTTGTGTTTTTCTCTTGTTGTTTGCATTTTGGTATTTTCTATGTTCAAGTCACATACACTTAAATTGCCATTTTATATGATGTCCACTGTTATTTTTGGGAGTCAGCCATGATGTTTAAGCTCTCTTAATTCAACTTAAATTTTGGTATGCCACTTTCGCGTCTACTATTTAGTTGTCTTCTGTTTACTCTTCTAGGCGCCTGTTTGTACTGTATTATAGATTTTTCTTTCTACAGTGTATTTATAACCTCTAGTACTTATAGCTCGATTTCAGTCTCTTGCAAGGGACATTTATACCGTCCGCAATCTCAAACGACTGCTCCATCGATTGTCCCATTTGAGAGCGGCGTGCGTGACTCCCCCGCCGTGGTTGACAAGACATTTTACTACTGACGAATCCTAAGACAGAATGGTTCTGTCTATTCGACGGCTTGCCAAATGGCTCGCCCTTGTTCGTAAAAGAAGCCGAACTACGAAGGTCGACCAGGGCTTATGGTGTGTGGCTAGATGCTCAACGGAAACTTATATACTCTCTGCTCCAAGGAGCTTCCCACCAATGTCCAAAACTGGCCAACGCGCCTCCTGAACAATATCGCTTCCTCCATCAGTCCAACATGGTAAGAATCTACGTTAGACGGAACTTCACCGGATTACACCAAACCCACATACTAGTCCAAAATAAAAGTAACATTGGATTAGACTGAATTGCTCCGCTCATGGCCTAGACTTACGCTCCTCCTTCAGTGCCTGCATTATTGCCTGCAACATAACCAAAGTTATGGTGATTTTCTTTTTCCATACTAGAAAAATAAAATTGAAATGAAAGCTAATTCTTAAAAGTAGAGAAAAAACAGAAAATAAATTGGGAATCAAACTTTTTTACTTACTTTACGATAGCGTTCAGATGTATCATACAGCTCCTTTGAAAGCTTGACGTGCTCGTTTTGCATTCTGTCTACTTTGTGCCAATGCTCTCTTCTCTTGTAAACATCTGTGAGAGTAATCAATTTGATTTTGGTAAAAATATACTAGTTAACAACAACAACAACAATAATAAACAAAAATTTCACTATTGGGATTTGAAACTGAGAACAATAATTAAAAAAAAAAAAAAAAAAAAAAAAAAGAAAAAAAGAAAACACCATACATACTTACTTTTGAAACCATGGGTAAAATATCCACCACGAAATAGTCCATAAAGAACCAAGCAGTCCTGCTCCTTCCACCCATTATTGACGCTTGAGGACAGGGGGGAAGAGGCGATGGTCGAATACGCTCTTCCACAAAACTACAGATTTCGATTCAAACAATATTAATAATTTTTTTTTAAAAAACAACGAAATTGTTAAGGGAATCCAATCCGGAAGAAACGAAAGAGGAATAATTTTTGCTCACCTTTGCGAGAATCGTTTGCGTGTGCTTCATCATCTTGCTCTCCTGCGTCGGTCTGATGTACAAAATTCCTTTAGGGTTTCTGCTTTCCCAATCTTCTTCTTTCAACCAAATTCTTCCTTCTTCTTTTTTTTTTTTTCTCAGCTCACGAGTTGTTAAAAAAAACAGGCCCATTAGTTTAAACAGGCCCAAATTGTTGTTTTTTTTTTTTTTCTTTTTCTTTTTGAACTTTACGTTGCGTCGCGTGGTTAAAAAAATTGTTTGACTCGGGGGGAGTTTTCTATTTTTTACCAATCTAAGGGCAACCCCAATGGGTATATTTTAGAGCCTCTTAAATTGTTTATTAATATATTTTGTAGTTTGAGTAGATTAAAAATTTTGTGATTGTTAATTAAAAGTTTATCTTAATGGTGGGTTTTTAGTATGAGTCTCTTAATTTTTTTTTTAAATAAAAAATTAAATTAGAATATGAAATTATTGCATTTGAGATATATGTTTATAAAATTATTGCATTTCATAAAATTTTAAACATATGAAACATTAAAACATAATAAAAGAGAAGTACAATTCATAAAAAGAGGGAATGCTTAATGGTATTCTCCAAATTTTGCCCAAATATTCTCAACCAAATCATCTTGCAACTGTTTATGTTTATCTTGATCACGAACACTCAAACGAATGTTCATCATAGTGGAGACACATGAAGGCCTGGTTGTTGGTACGGTGAAGTCCACTTCTGAAGTTCGGTTGGACTCCATGTGTGTGAATTCGGATGGATCACACAAAGTGTATCCATCTCGTTCGTCTTCTACGATCATATTGTGCAGTATGATACACGCTAGCATTAGATTTCCAATTTTATTCTTATCCCAAAGAAGAGCCGGATTTTTCACTATGGCAAATCGAGCCTGCAAAACTCCAAAAGCACGCTCGACATCTTTACGTGCAGCTTCTTGATGTGTAGCAAAGAAAGAGTCTTTTGGAGTTTGCGGTAGTGGAATAGATTGGATAAAAGTATACCATTTTGGATAAATACCATCTGTGAGATAGTAAGCGAACTTGTACTGGTGTCCGTTGACACTGTATTTAACTTTCGGAGCTCGACCGTTTAAAACATCATCAAAAACGGGAGAACGATCAAGAATATTTATATCATTTAATTTACCTGGAGGTCCGAATAAAAGAACATAATACAAGACTTCACGATTACATAAGACCGAGTACATGCTAACCATTAAAGTCACAACCATCAAAGAAACCGATTACAAGGAAGTGATTCAAACAACTATTTAAACACCAAACCGATTCAAACTGATGACAACATGTCACCAATAAGCTTGTTCTTTAAAGCTTTTTCTGATTCAGTAAGTGAATCATTTTTTGAAATGAGATTTTCAACCAGCACATGCTTACTATGCTTCTCTTTCATTACAAACTCCATCTCTTTCAAAGCAAAATCCTTTTGCTTCATCTCATACATTCTCGCAACCTCTTGCATCTGAAACTCCAACCAAGCTTTCGGATCAGCCTCAACATCCGCTTGTGAGTTGCTGTTCTTCTTGGCCTTTCTCTTTGCAGCCTTAATACCAGGAGGACGAGTCATCATTGGATCAGCCTCAACATCCACCGGTTGGGAACTTGAAGGATCTATAGAACCACCCACCCGTGTCCTTTTCACCCCAGTCCCTTTAGAAGATGTGGACAAGCACCACTTTTGATTATATCTAAGCTCTCGCCAAGCATGCTCAAACATGAATTTCTTTTTGTGATCATTGAAGTAGATCTGGTTTGCTAGCTTCATAACGTCATCTTCGTTCTGCCCACTTGTTTTCTCCCTTGTCGCAGCCTCATAGCAACCTACAAACTTGCACACATTCTCGTTGATCTTACCCCACCGCTGCTTACAATGACTGGACTCTCTCTTTGGTCGGCCTACAGCATTCGGACAATCTGCAACGTAATCCGCTATCATTCCCCAGAAGGCTCCACGTCTTTGCTCGTTTGAAGTTATAGCATCCTTGCTCGTGTTCAGCCATGAGCTGACAAGCATCAGATCATCTGCTGGTAACCATGTATGCCTTGCTCTGCGGTTACCAACAGGGGATACAGCTGCAGGTGGGGCATCAGAACATTGACTCTCATATGGAGAGTCAACAAGCATGTGGGTTTCATGCTGACTTTGTAGCAAGTCGAAGAAGCCAGGAGACTGACCAAAGGGATTCATGGAGTTGTCTGAATCCATAGCCTACTTATTCGTGTGTGATTGTGTGTGATTTGTGATAAAGGCTTAATGTTGTGTGTTTTGTGTTTTACTATTAAGTGAACCTTTTATTTATACAAAGTTCACCATTAGTTTACTTTCAAATTTAAGTTTTTACCTAAACTACAACAACCACACATTTATCACATTAAAACAACCAACAACCCCTACACCATCAATGACTGACTCAAGAAGTACATAATAATCAATGACTGACTCGACTCATATCTAAACTAACACCAAATTAATTAAGAAAGAAGAGAATCATATATTACCTTCCTTCATGGCGGAACAGGTAGCAGTCTCGATCACAGTCCATCAATGCAAGTTGGTCCAATTCAAACTCCATCTTACCATTTTGTTTCGAGAATCGATGAGAAAGCTGAAACGAGAAAATACAAAAGGACACATATCTTACCATCAGTTACCATGAAAAATCAAAGTAAAAATATTAAGCAAGTTCATAATTCGATAATATACCTGACCATAGGCGATGCAACATTGGCATTTTGATGACAAAAGCAATTAGATCGTGGAACCTCAGTCTTGGAACTAGACTCATCAACAATGTCATCATGCAAAGGTGGATCTGCGGTTTCTTTGATGTGTCTTACCGGAGGACCACTCTCATTGCTCAGGGATTTGATTAACTGCCGCTTGAATGTCTCCAACTAAAAAAAAGTAGAAGAAACATTAGCTCCCAAAACTAAATGATGTGAAACTCTCTTACAATATACAGAATCAAACATGCATCAGAAAACCAAACAAAATTATCACCTTAGCCAAATCACGAGTGAGTTTTGTTACAGTCATTGCCAGTGAATCTTTCTCCTTAGTCAGGTTCATCTTTAGCAGAAAAAAAGGAAGACAGTTACATTCTATAAGAGTGTGACACCATAATCATTTTTATACTTGACCATATATGTTCATACACTGATATAGATAAGAGCAAATAAATCTCAATATACAAACCACAGCTGAATAATGAGTTACCTGAGATCATTCCAAAGGGTGTTCTCTGAGTGTTCATCACACGTCCTTTACCATCACAACTACTACACTTTTTAACGACAGTACTAGATTTAGCACATGTATACAACAAAGCCATTCAAACTAAAAACCAATAGTAGCAATCGACAACATGAAATCCCTAAATTTATCTCAGAACAAACCCATGAATCGCTAAAATTTCGAACAACCAACCCTAAACCCTAATTTGCAAACAAAATCCAAACAACCCTAATCCGTTGAACTAATCGCGAATTCATTCTATTAAACTGATAAACGTACCTTACGATTCCAATTGCTTCGATCTCATCCGAGTCAATCGACTCCAAACTCAAATCTCAAACGATTCAACCTCGAACTCGATTCTATATCCTCCGAATACCTTCCGCAGTTTCAATCTCCTCTGCTTCGGATCTCCTCCGACCCCAGTCTCCTTTGATTCCATATACTGGTTGATTCAATCTCCTTCTTTTGCAATTTTGGATTTCTCGATCGAGAGAGAAAGAGAGACAGAGCGATGGAAAGAAGAAATATTTGATCGGTTAAAAAAAATTCTTACTTTTATTTTTCTGTTTAGCCAACGAATAAGTGACACGTAAGGTCTCTTATTCTATAAATCAGTCTACTAAACAAGAGAGCTTCTTATTTTGATTTCTTTGATTTATTTTTTTGCTTCTTTTCAACTAAAACTCCTCTTAAATCCCTCCCATTGGGGATGACCTAATAAGTGTGTGTGGCTTTTTGGTGGTTTAAGCTTAGCTAAAGGGACGACCTTCAATGTTGCTTAAACTGATGTCCGTTAAATGTTGCTCCAAACTTGGTGTAGAACAATATCTAATGATGTTTCAAATGTTGCTCCAAAAATTGAAAAATGAATAGTATTCTTTCAAATTTTGAACAACACTATTTACTTAATACATCACATTTTCTAGATCTCTACAACTTAATTCCAGCGTGTATACCTACGATTGAAGCTTTATGTTCTCTTTTAGTTGAATTTTTAAACATTATCCTCTTCTCCTTTTTATTGTTTGCAAAGCACGAGGTCGATATCTTTTTATCAGCCCGTCAATAAGACATTGCTCGGTGAGAGATTCCCCAAATCCATGTAAGTGTCATCTTCTTGAAGCTCATTCTTTAAATTTTGCATTATTCACTTGTAATTTGGTATATCTTTGCTTTTGAGAATCTGATATCTTGGTTGGTGTTAGTTAGAAATGTGTATTTTACTTGAAAAACTTAAAATGCCTAATTAAGGCCTCGATTGGTAACAGCTGTTACTTATGACTGTAAAGACTTTAAGTTTAAAATTTTAATTGTAGAGAATTTGGCTGTAGTTGTTTTGACTGTAGAAACTTTAACTGTTAAAATTTGATTGACAACAAATATTTTTAAAACTGAAACTGTTACTTTTATTATTAAAATATATTAAACTGATGATAATGAAAAGAAAAATAATTATTATTGAAATGAATCTTAAAATAAGGAGAAAAAATAAGAATAATTAATGTGTAAAAATAATTTATATAAAATTTAAATATAAATTTTTAGAGAGCTTTTAAGTATAATGGGGAAAGAAAAAATTAAAATTTTATATTTGTTTAATTTTAAAGTATGGTTTTCACGCTTTAAAAAATCAGGGAAAACAAAGAAGAAAAAAAAAAAGCGACTTCTAAAGCTTTAAAAAAAATAAAAGTCAGAAAGTATGATTATTAAATAAATGGCTGTCAAAGCTTTAGGGGGAGGTATTGGTTTAGGATTTAGAAAGAATTTTAATGACTTTATGTTCTTGCTGATTGTTAGAATCATAGAAAATTGAAAGTTAAAAATAAAGGATTCTAAGAGATTGTTTAGGAAGTTTTTTAAAATCTTGATGATTTGTTTTTTCTAATCTTGTAAAATCTTTCTATTTGATGAAAGAGTTTTCATGACTTTTGTTATGAAGGAAATGATATAAAATCCTAAACCAATAACATAAAATTTGAATTCATTAACAATCCAAGATTCTTTTGTTTTACTTGAATAACATAAAACTTTTAATGACTTTATAAAACTCTTAATCCAATAACACTAGATTTATCAAGATTTTAGATAACTTTTTACAAATCCACAACCAATAACACCAAATTTTTAAAGAATTTTTAAAAGTCTTGATTGAATAACAACATATTTTACCTAACTTTTAAAGTCATTAAAATTCTTTCTAAATCCTAAACCAATACTTCCCCCTTAATTTTTTTTAAAGTCTTAAAAGTCTTGTACCAATCAGAACCTAAACCCCTTTTAATTTATGAATCTGAAAACGTGTTTGATAGTCAACCCACTTTCATAATTGTTACATGAATAGGGTAACTTGAGATTCTCCTTACATAGGATGTAAATATTGTGCAATATTTTTTGAGAAAGTTTAAAAGATTTTACAAGATTAGGAAAAACAAATCAGCAAGATTTAAAAAAACTTCCTAAACAATCACTTAGAATCCTTTATTTTTTTGTTTTCTTTTTTTTTTTCACTGTAATTTATAAACAATTGGAACATTCTTCTTCTTCTTCTAACAATGTTCGTTTTGGTTCTTGAGGTGGTTTGACATCAACTGGGAACCCAAAGAAACTTCAGTACGCTGAAGAGGTACGTACACATAAGGAAATAAAGATAGCATTTTGGGTTTTGTAACATCATCTCTATCTATATACCACTATTCATTCATGATTCTTCTTGTCATGTTTCAGGAGGTCCTTTCCAAAATCCAAGAAATAGATGAGTTGGAGGCAATATTGGATGGGTGATTCGTTTATTATTATTATTACATTGAAACGTACTAATTGTCAGATTTCACTTGTGTCCAAAGCTTTGTCCGTCCTACTTTTGCTCTCATGTTTGTGTAATGTACAAACTCCATGTCTGTTTAATTAATGATTTGATTCAAGTATAAGCATGGTTCATTTTGATAAAACAAGAGACAAAACTAAGGTCACAACAACACAGAAGGTTTTTTTTGTTCTTTAAACGCATACTGATACTATTGCAAACATGGCACATACAAGATCCACAAGATACTGTTACAAACGTAGTTGACCTGTAGTAACAACAATAGCTTCTTGTAAGACTATAATATTCTAGAATTAAGTTTGATATAAAAGATACTAGTATTGTCATATCACGTACCTCCTCATCCCTGTGATGAGCGCATGTAGTTTGGTCCCAAGACGGTGTCTCTGAGTGTCGGCATAAGACAAGACACGGGTTTGAAGAAGCTTGTTGTCAGAGTAGTGTATCCCGGGAACAATAATTGCAGGGCAGAAAGGCAAGTTGCTCATTCTTTGCAAAGAAGTTGTCAATGTTCTTGTTCAACACCATACGCCCAACTGGTTGAAGAGGCAAGATATCCTCAGGCCAGGTCTTGGTCACATCGAGCGGGTCAAAGTCGAACTTGTGTTCATCAGCTGGATCAATGATGTAATGAGCTTTACCAGCTTTGTTGATCAACATTGTATGTGTTTGACACCAGAACCATCCATGTGCCTGTCATCTTGTGGGATAACAATATCATCAAAGAGGAAAGTGAACATGTTCAAGCTTTCAGGGTGGTGAGAGGAGAAGTCAAGGATTCTCCAGTTCTCTTGGATATGAGATTTTGGGGTTTGGATTAACATTAACATGTACAAGAACTTTTTTTACCGTAATGAACAAAAATATTCTCTAAATCTAAGAAGGACGTATAAAGGGGTGACGGGAATGAAAACGATATCATAGAAGAAGTCGAACTGAGAAATCAGAAAACCCTCCAGCCCACCTCTTATTTTTATACCCCAACCTCTATCATGGCCTTTCAGCAGTAAATATACACCACCCATAGACTTGTGTTATAAGAACAGGAACCCAATGCTCTCTATACAGAAGGGAAAAAAAGGTGCTACTAGAGAATCCAACAAGATAAGCAAAAGAGCCATACGAATATATGTAAAGCAACATTTGGGGGCAGTACAAGTGAGGAAGAGGAAGAAGATAGAAATTGCCGGTTGCTCAAGAAGTGGATTCACCATCAAGAATCACCCTGATTCTTTCCTTGTTTGCCTGAAAAACAACATCATCATGAACATGATCAGTAAAACTAATGGTCAATATTATGCACCTATATATATGCACAGGGGAAACTATATTCAAACTTTGTCTTACCTTATGAAATTCGACCAATCTAGCATTTGCGTCTTCTGCACGCTTGATGGCCTCGTCGTACGTTCTGTCTATTTTGTGCCAATACTCTCTTCTCTTGTAAAGATCTGAAAACAACAATCAAATTAGTGATTTGAACTTTGAAGAGACAATTTATCAAAACCCATCCCAACAAAAAAAAATTCAGAAACCATACTGAAAAGAATGTGGCCAGAATATCCAGTAAGAAATGCTTTAAAAAGACCCAAGCCTTTCTGCTCCTTTCACGCATCCTTGACGCTCGAGGACAATCTGGAAGATGCCATGGCTGAAAAGGCTCTTCTAACGTACTACATACATACATATACAGAGGTTTCAATACAAATCACGAATAGCGAAATCGGAGTGATTGTTTCCGATAAAGTACTAAATTTTGGCTTGCTTTTTTACCTTTGCGAAGATCGTTCGATTCATCATACTAAAAAAAATTATTGATATTGTTATACAATATAAATTTATAAGATTGAGAAACTAATTAGTAATTATATCTAATTATCCTAAATTTTTATAAAAAACAAAATAAATCATTCGGTTTTACGGTTTTTAACCAGACCAAACCTAAACCAAATGGTTAATTAAAATAAAAACCAAACGAATTTTTAGATTTAACAATAACCAAACCAATTCGGTTTTTCGGATTTCGCTTTAAAAAAAACCATAATCTATGCCATAGATTAATTCCGTGGCAAGAAATGAAAGCCAATCCACGAGCTGACGTGGCCAAACTCACATCATCTAACTGTCGTCTCTCTCTCTATCTATCTCTGTCTCTTGAACCCTTCTCTTCTCTTCTCTTCCATTAGTGACGATGGCTTCTCTCAGGCTCCCCGCTCAGATTGTTACACGTGGCAGTGGCACTCTCAACCATCATAACTCTTCCGGACCTCTCTCCTGGCGGCGCTCTCTCACACCGGAGAATTCAATCCCGCTCTTCCCATCTTCCTCATCCTCCTCCTCTTCCCTTAACCGGGAACGATCAACGATAGTCCCGGTCACATGCAGTGCTGCGGCGGTTAATCTTTCTCCGGGGACACCTGTCCGACCCACGAGCATCTTGGTGGTTGGAGCTACCGGAACTTTAGGAAGACAAATCGTCCGGCGAGCTTTAGATGAAGGTTATGACGTTAGGTGCTTGGTCCGACCAAGACCAGCTCCCGCCGACTTCCTCCGTGATTGGGGCGCCACCGTCGTCAATGTACGTATTCACATCTTCTCTCCTTAAGTCTTTTAGTTTATGTCCAAGAGAGAAACTAAACCGGAGTTTTGTGTGGTGTAGGCGGATCTTAGTAAACCGGAGACAATTCCGGCGACTTTGGTCGGTGTCCACACTGTTATTGATTGTGCAACTGGACGTCCCGAAGAACCCATCAAGACGGTAAGCTTCTTAATTACCTCTCTCTTTCTTTCTGTTAAAGCTTCAATTTTGATTTGGCCAGGGGATTTTGTAATTCTTGTTGTTAAAGATTTAAGTTTTGATTTGTGAATTTAGCCTAAGCGAGACTTTGACTGGCTTGTTGTGTCTAATACTCTCTCCTTTTAATGCCTTTGCTTTGTACGTTTGAGTGTTGGTTGGATAGATTCAGGGAGGGTGGTGCTTCCAATATGATTGAAATTTAATGTGTGTTCTGTTTAGGTAGATTGGGAAGGTAAAGTTGCTCTGATACAATGTGCAAAGGCAATGGGGATTCAGAAATACGTCTTCTACTCTATCCACAATTGCGATAAGCATCCCGAGGTTCCTCTCATGGAGATTAAGTATTGTACTGAGAAGTTTCTTCAGGAATCCGGTTTAAACCACATCACCATACGGTTATGTGGTTTCATGCAAGTTAGTCTCACTCCCTTTATCTATCTATCTCTTGTGCCTTTTTGAACTTATGCATCTACATGTCCGTGACCGTTGTGGAAATTGAGTAAGTGAGTAATGGCTGGTTGTTGTCTAATCCAGAGTATTCTATACCTATGCAGGGTCTTATTGGTCAATATGCAGTTCCAATTCTTGAGGAAAAATCTGTTTGGGGAACAGATGCACCAACTCGTGTTGCTTACATGGACACACAGGTGAGTAGACAATATAGATGTAATTCATTTCTTTGTGTAAAAGGTCGGTGAAGCACACAAAATGATTTAACATGTTCCTCATGCTATGACAGGATATCGCTAGGCTGACACTTATAGCTTTACGCAATGAGAAAATCAACGGAAAGCTTCTAACTTTTGCTGGCCCTCGTGCATGGACAACCCAAGAAGTAAGCAGGGTTATAGTTACTGGTCTGTTGTATGAAATGGATAGAGAAAATGTTATTGAAGCAGAACCTTTTTTATTACCCTGTTGTCATGTCAGGTGATAACACTATGTGAGAGACTTGCTGGGCAAGATGCAAATGTCACAACCGTTCCAGTTTCTGTATTGAGAGTCACACGCCAGCTAACTCGGTTCTTCCAGTGGACAAATGATGTCGCGGATAGACTGGCTTTCTCAGAGGTAAAGTTTGGCCTTTATCACCTAACGATGATGGTTGTTCTTTTTGTTTCATTGTAGCTTTTCGGATAAACTGAAATTATTATGCTTCTAACATATCTGTGACACGGACACATTCAGGTTCTCTCGAGTGACACGGTGTTCTCTGCTCCGATGACCGAGACTAATAGCCTACTAGGTGTGGATCAGAAGGACATGGTGACTCTAGAGAAGTACTTGCAGGATTACTTCAGTAACATATTGAAGAAACTTAAGGATCTAAAGGCACAATCCAAGCAATCAGACATCTACTTCTAAAACTGCATTTAAAAAAAAGTGGTGATAAGATTCAACACTATTTTAAAACTGCATTTGCATCCATACTGTGAGCTTCATTGTATCTTATGTTCTTCAATTGGTTATTGTGCTTCTTCTTGTAATTAAAGGGAATTATTGTAATGTAAATGTAGCTTGAGGTGCCCAGAGACATTCTTTGTTACCTTGAGGAGAAACCAACAGGTGAAAAGATAATGAAATTCCTTTTACGAACCATCTCTGTTTTAACCTTTGTTAGAAGCTAAGGGTGTGAGCTTCTTGTTACTATTTTTTCTTTATCTTAAAGTCTTCTTCTAATTTATTGGTTCTTGCTAATGTGAATAAAAAGAGAGAGCTTTTGCCAAATGAATAATAAGAACAAATAAATGCAAGTTCAAATTAGTCTCAATGTAACTTGAGAACTTAGCAAGTGGAACAAGATCATTCACTATCTATGGTTGAAATTTGCTATCACTTTTGTACGAATCCAAAAAAAAAAATGATCCATTGGATATCAACTTCTAATCTAGACCAGCAAATTCACTTTTAAGATCAGAAGTAATAAGTGTTTGCAAAAGGTGTGTTGAGTTGTTAAATCAGTATCTTAAAATCTTTTAGACCTATTATCAATATCTTTTTATAATTTCGTTTTGTAAAAGCAGTTATTCATACATACACACTAAGATAAACAACAAGACATTGGGTCATTGCCTCATATAAAAATCTGATAATTAAGGAAATATAAAGAGAAAAAGAATTGTGGAATCTAATTATAGGGTTAGGTCATTGATCATCATTTAGGTTGTCTTGTCTATGTCTTTTCGTATAATAATATTTTCATTGATTTTATTCCATTGATATAGTACAGTATTAAATAATGAGAGAAGAAACAACAACATGAAACCTCGAAACCACATTCACATTCTGTGTTCTCCCCTAATTGTTTCTGGCCTACCTCGACAGCGACCCCGATCACTTAAACCAAAGATAAACTGTCTAGTTACATTTTATACACATTATTCTCTTCTAATTAATTCCGAAACTCTATATTGTTTATTATATAGTTTAGTTTAGTTATCTATCATGCATTATAAAATCTATACACTGTTCAGAAGTGGATGCCAAATTTTTAGTTCTTCCTGTAGTTAATCATAAGTTCCTAAGTTTTTTTTTACGACATTCATGATTCATATATTATTATCAGTTAAATTCCTAGACAAACGACCTTATCGGTAACTTATTACTCTTATTGACGTTATTTCTTTATTTGATTACCGAAATGTTTATAGATATAGTTCTTCCCTAGTCATCATAAAATCGTGGATGCTAGCTGGATCAGCGGATGCCTGATAAAGTTTTTGTAACCAACTTTTACTATATTATCATTTCTTCCTAAGTTGGATATGAAAATTCATTTGTATCACCAACATGATCTAAACAAATCCGACTTGAGAGTCTTATTAGACTATAGCCCAAAACATTAGAATTCCACGAGAAAGTAAATAAATCAATCAAATATAATTTACCCATACGTTAGGTAAAAAAAAAAAACTAAGTCCATATAAAGTAAAAATACTAGGCATGCATTATTGATTGATATGTCTCACTACACTAATGTCAAATTGCCAAAGGAACGTTTGTTCTGTTTAGAACTTTTTCAGATCTTTTCTTTTGTTTCGCTCTCAACTTGAAAGTCGAACGTAGGAGGCAAAAGAATTTCAATAATAGAGGAGAAAAATAAAAAAATATGTATATATAGACAGATGGAAATATATAAGTGGGCATGATGAGGGAAGTGATCTATATACTCTAGTGGCAGAGAAAAGAAGATAGAAATCCAATGAATGCTCTTCACAATCAGATCAGACCAGTCCTTATTTTTCTTTAATATATAGTTTCTTAATTATCAATTGTTATACATTTAGATATTGTGAGGGAACAGTTGCTTTCTGTTGGATATTCTCTTTTTACATTTTTGACCTATCTTTCACATAAATATTTAATATTTTCCCGTACTTTCTACACCGTAATGTTTATGATTTTATAAAGTGATTACTACCTAAATACCTAAGGAATTTAGAATTTTAAATAGGTTAAATATATATACGTGAAAGATTAGAATTTTAAACACAAAAGCATGCAGGTCGTTCCACACCATAAAAACAAACAATTAAGCAGAGAGTTAAAGCTTTATGAGGAGGAACTCAGGTTCCAAGGAGGAACACAAGAAAGTCAAAGCGATTCTTTCGAGTTGAAATTTCTATTTTTTTTTTGCCCTTTTACAGGTAAAAACGAAGCTTTTCTATTTGTTAGCTTTACGAGAATATACTCTTTGGTTTGAGAACCCTTTAGTCTGCAACTAACTACTGCATTATCGATTCTCGTAATTTATTTGTTTTTCCTTGACCATTATTTTTCTTGTTATATATGTCAACTATTATAGTAATATTCACAATAGTGAGGCATTGAATCGAATGATGTAATTTTTTATAATTTGGACTTGCCATGTGATCTATTGCGGCATTAATTAGTATATAGTAAGAGATTCATATATACATAGATTTGCAAAATTATTTATGAGACACATAAGTGGGTTAATTAGTGGTCACACCTCCGTGGTTTCTCTATCAAATCTATAAAGCTTGAACTTTAATTTGGTTTAATCTTTACAACTTGAAGACCACTGGACCAGTGAAAGAAGAATTTCTATAAAAACTTTTTGATTTGCTTCACTTCAATCCCAAGCGAAAGTTATGAGAGGACCAGTGAAAAAACTACTTAATTTAGTAATTTTTTTCGAAACCTCTTTCTTTTGTCAAGCTACTCCACCCCAAAATGTTTTATAATTGACAGTTTCCTATTCACTTTTTAAAATCAGATTTATATTAAAATCTGAATTTGCAATATGAATTTTGCAGTAACACGAATCAACCTACTTATCTGGGAAAATAAATTAAAACTTTACTATAATTAAAAATACTTTCACAACTATGTAACGATAGCTTTAGTAAATTTCTCATATGTTGTGTGTGTAAAAGCAAGATATTTCGTATATTGTTAAAAAGCAAATATTAGCTCAAAATAGCTCACCCACCATTGTCATTTAATTTGTAGAAGGAGAGGGTTTCTTGCAGTGTCACAAGAAAGCCACCCAAAACATTCGCAGCAATGGAAACATTTCCCTTATAATTCACAACACTTGGATTTTCTCTTTTTCCTTATTAAAGAAGGTTTTTATCAAAAACATAAGACACCCCAAAGTCATAGCACATGTAGGTTTCGTTGAACCACCAGACAAATTAATATTCCATAAGTTCAAAAGGTTCTTTAAATAAACACTGTCGTATTCCTTTAAATCAAATATAGTTATATCTTGACTCGACTGCATCCCCAACGAGAAAAATTAAAAACAGAAAAAAAAACAAAAATTCATTCCTAATAATTCTTAAGTAATGTCAATTGTTTGTCAAAAAACAAAAAAAATAATGTCAATTAAAAAAAAAAGAACAATTGATCAAAAAGTTACGTGGTGATAATGATGATAAAGATTAATTATAATTATTTCCAATTAAATATTAATTAATTTATATTATAGTTGGTTAATCCAATTATTAATTAATTAAAATAGATTTATGGATTGATCTAACCCAATTATTAAATGAATTGAGTTAACAATTTTGACACCCCTGTCAAAAACCCAAAAATTCCTTATTAACTAATGTAAATTATGTTGTAACGCATGCATAAAATGACTAAAAAATTAGTATACGTCGTAGACCTAAGACAGTCTTAGTACTACTATATTATAATAATATAACACATAATTAAATTGATATAGTATAAATCGGAACATGTGTATAGCGAACCTTTTTATCACCAGTAAAATGTGCGTCACATGTCACAGTCGTCGCCCAATTATTCTGTGCCGTATTCTCCCCCTTCTTTCAATCCTTTCTTATGTGTTGTGTTTATTCGTCCTATAAACCCTAAATTCAGTCTACTTCCATTAATGACCATCACAACAATAATAACAAATTTATTTTACTTACCAGAACTTTATTCCAAACCCACTAATTAGCTGAGGAATAAAATAGTTGCATGGATTATACTATATTAGATTTTTTTCTGACACTCATTAACTCACACACATGTTTATTATTTTATATACACGCTAATAATGTATGACCTAATCTATAGTGACATCTACGATTGCGTATAAGTATACATAAATCAGAACTTATCCTCTATAATAGAGAGTTACATAGTATTGATTTGCATAAGAAATCGTGATGATCAACGATTGCTGAATAAAAAGTAGTTTGAACCGTTATCTTAACAATAAGTGCAAACTTTGTTTTTGCTTGTCACAAGAACTCAACTTTTTACCATCTTTAATTTTTCAGAAATTTGAAATATATTCTCTACACTTAGTTCTGCTTAGTTACATGAAAGGTTTATAAATTTTGGCCACAAACCTGCATAATCCGGTGTGGTAGCACATTACAATGAAAACTGTAACCCAACTGAATAGCAACACAACACTTATAGTCTCCGGAATATGGCTAAAGGTAATAGTTTCATTATGTTTTATGCTTTATTAAAAAAAAAAAAAAGATGAATCATCTTACTCAATTGATTGACGTTTTTTTCTCTCTTTTTTGGTCTGCGATTGACGTTTTCCTTCTCTATATTTTCAGCCATAAACAAGTTAAAAAAAAAAAAATAGTCATTCAGCTTTTTAAGCTGAAACGTTAGTACCGTTTGGTACCTAAATAAGTCAGATATTAAGGAGAATATCTATGCTATTATCATTACAACAAAACTACAACATTGACAACTTTTTCAATATTTTTATCATATGCCAAACAGCAGTATCTATAATACTTTTAATTGCAATAAAAACTTTTACTTGCAAGGATCTATAATACTTTTTTCTGGTTATCATCACAACTGATCGCTAAAACAAATATCAAGTAAAATTAAGACTAATTGACAACACTGACAAAATTAAGAGTAATGGCGAGTGGATGTATAACGTATAATGTGCATAACAAAGAAACTGGAACTTCATAAGCCAAAGAAAGCCAAAAAACGATGGTGTTATCTAGATTCTAGAATGGGCAAATTAAATGGTGTTGAGCTTGAACGTGCTTAACTTGATAAGCTAAAGAAAGTGAGGAAAATAAAAAGGTGATAGGGACAAGAAGAAGAAGACGACGTCACGCTGCATTAAATTCAATGTATAGCATAGTACTGTAAAATGTATTCCTTTTTAAAAGTTACTTCTACATTTTCATTTACAAACACTTCGAGTATAGTATATAAGTATTTACTTCATCACTCTTTCCCCAAAATATAACAATCAATTGACTTATTGAAGTTGGGTAGGGGACCAAAGTAACTTTCTCAAAATGTCCTTACCTCAGAATCAACAGGCTCTTCTTATATTCTGCACCTAACATCCCTAATATTTTGGACATTTGTCAAATAATTTTGCATGACAATTATATATGATCTCCACTATTTTGGATTTCAGGTAAAGCATGAATACTATTTAATTTTCCCTTATGGAAACTACGTATATATATATATATATATATATACTTAATTATGTTATCGAGTAATTGGACTTTTGTTCGCATTCCCCGTACCATTTATTATTAGAACGTACTAGAGTATTGTACAACCGTTCGTATGAATTCGTAACCGTGTGGCGTGAATACTCTATATATACGAGTTGTCAAGGGAATGATAATCTTTCCGATAGACCCATTTTTTCTAAGAGAGTAGTACCAATTACTAATTGAATTTCTTGTCATACAGTGAATAAGATTCATTTGGTCTTACAATGAATGTTTTGAATAGGAAAGTAAGTTGTTTAGCAACATATACATATGTATACAATTATCCTCAATTTTGGGTTAAAAGCCATAGAATTTTGCTATGTAGAACATCCACATGGCCAACTATAATTTGATAACATCACATGCACTATTTTGTTTTTGGTTGAAATCATAACGCTAAATATAAAGATGTATAGAAGCTTCTATCCTTCGTATCAACTCAACCATTGGCCTATATAATAGGAGTGCTCTACTTTCAGTTACCGTGTGCGACACACAGTGCAATAGAAACGCAGACAGATTAAATAAAGAACCTTTAATTAAATGAAACACCAGGTTTTATTTGTCATAATTTTGGAAACAATAAAGGATCTAGCATGCAGTAAAAAGGCAAATATTATGAAGAAACAAAAAAAAAAAAGACAAATATTTTTTTTTTAAAGTAAAAAAAAAAAGAGTTTGTTAAATAAAAAGTTAAAAGAAAATAGAAGGGACAAAAAGGGTTGCTTCTGCACCAAGTTATTCTGCGTATATAACATTTTATATATCAATATATAAGGCTTCGATGCTAAGTATTCTTATCGGGTGTCAAATATCCTGATGCTTTGTAAATTTTTGTGTTATAGTTCGTCACCATTTTTTTGTCGCTACGGACCTGATTTGTTTTGTCGTGATAATGTGCATAGTCATTAGTAAATGTTCTAGACTGTTCCTTCTAGTCAGTAACAAGTTAAAACAAAAAAAATTCGTGTGCTGTTATAAATCCGATTCAACAAAATATATCAGTTTTGTTTAAAATTTAGTGAAGTAATGTGAGGAATGACGACAGATTTTGTAGAAATATGTCGATCTTTCGTATTTTTTCTTTAACATATATATATATATATATATATATATATATATATATTGCAAAAATATGCCTAACAGAATGCAAACAAAATTCATCGTGTTTCTTCAAATATCTGATGATAGTAACATAACACCTTAGGACAAACTTTTTTTTTTTTTGGTAAACATGTGAAGATTCATTACCAATTTTTGATTTTTTACAAAATACAAGGACAACGAAGAGAAGCAGAAGAATAAAATCTAAAGCTTAGGACAAGCTTTGACCCTAACAAAACACCTTAGGAAAAAGGTTTAGATGTCGATATAACAATTTCATTTTTCACTAACTGTTACGGTATAGTTATATTTAAACAAGCGTTTGAAAATGAGTATTTGGAGCTCGAATGCATATATATAGCAGTAATCAGCACGTAAAGATTTAATTTATGACTAGATTGCATGAAATTTAAACCTCTCCAGGATTCCGGAAGGACTCTAAGTGCAAAGGAAATTTCCGACAAAAAAAAAAATCAGTATCCGTGATAAGCATGTACAAGGTATTGTACTGGGATCATGTTAGATTAATATAAAAATAGTATATTTTAAAATCCAAAAATAATTTACAAAAAAGTTTTCTGTAAAGAAAGTTTATTCTTTAAAATTGAATAGAGACTATAACTTTTTTTGGCTATTTTTAAGCCAGTTCGAGGATATATACGTTTTGAAAGTTATATTTAGGAGGATATGTTTTTAATTCACAATATCATGTATTGACGTGTCCAACATATATAAGCATACATATTAGAGTGTTTGTGTCAAGTTGTTACAAGCTTTTTGTTTTGTTTTGTTTTAATCGTCACACATATTTTTCATACAACAAAAAGAACTCGTCACACACTTTTAGCCTTCTTAATTTTTGTATATTTTTTTTGTTTTTGTTTTTAAGCTACTAGTATATAAAAAGTAGCTCAAACCATTAAAAAAATGTCGTTTTGGAATAGTATAGAATTAAGTTCAAATTCTGTCTTAAAATTCTTTCTCTTCTTGTTTTAGTTTTCTATGTATAATTTTTTGTTCTGTTAGCATCACCCAATCGAATCCATTTATTGATATACTACTACTAATAAAAAGAATTTTATTTTTTTGGGGGTTAAGATAGTACTATATATATAAATAAATAAATAAAAGAAGAGTCTAGTCAATGAGAGAGGAAGAAACATGACGACGTTAGCATCACACCTGAAGCCTGAAGTGCTGAACGCTGTATAACAAACATCGATTTAGTTACGTCTCCCTTTGAACGCCCAAACCAACTATACAGTACGATATTAAAAAAAAAAACAATTCATTCCTTTGACAATTAATCAATAAATTATTTTGATACAAATACTACTAACAGACATAAATTCAGTACGAATTTTCATCATTTAATTACTTACGTTACCCGTTACCGTCATGTTAATAATAATAATAATAAAACGATTTTAAATTGTCCAAATCAAATACACTGTCGTTACGTAATTAAAGACTAAAACTAAGGGTATAGTGGGAATAAATGGTCAAAACGAGTCAAAGTTACCGTCAAACTCAAACCACAAAGCTAAAGTAGTAGAATCGTACTTAGACGTTTCTTAACTTAAAACATCAAAACTACTTACTAGAAACCGTATCTTCTTTCTTTTTTTTTCAAAGATCCATGTCATCTGTCTGAATCTTTATCTCAAAGTACTGTCCTAAAAAGGTTAAATTTTCCAACAACAAAATTTTTGATTCTTATTTAATTTGAGAATTTGGGGGTTAATTAATTATTCTGGAAAAAGGAGATTATGGTAAATAAATAAATAAATAAAGAAGAAAAAACACCGACTCATCCTATGGGAGAAACGGACGAAAATCTCGGTGCTGGCAAGATTCCTTCACAGTCCTTTGCTGTTTTTTTTTTGTTTTCTCACTTTTTTTTTTGTTTCTTCATCTTCTTCTTCTTCTTCATCTTCTTCATCTTCTTGAAGCTAAAAAAAAGATATATCCTTTTATGCTTATAGAGAAATTGAATAATTATCTAAATAGTAAGGGAAAGAAGAGAGAAAAAAAAAAACAATCACTTCACAGTTCACACAAAACATCTTTGCTTTGTTTGAGTTTTGCTATCAACATCAACCCACACCTTCTTTGCCCCTTATGCGCCTCCATCTCTTATTCCTCTCACCTACCTTTCAACTCTCTCTCTCTCTCTCTCTCTCTCTTTACGAAAAAAGTCTTTTAATTTCAGTTCTCTCTATACCTGATTTCAAATCTTGGGTTTCCCCTTTGTTTTTTTTTTCTTTAATAATTTAATTTGATTCTTTTTTTTTTCTTTAGAAATAATAATTGATAGATATGGGTTGTACAAGTTCTAAGCTTGACGATCTTCCGGCGGTTGCTCTTTGCCGTGAACGTTGTAATTTCTTAGAAGCTGCGAGTCACCAGCGTTACGCTTTAGCTGAATCCCACGTGGCTTACACTCACTCGCTTATTGGTATCGGTCACTCACTCCATCTTTTCATCAACCACCACCACCGTTTCATCTCTTCCGGCGGCGCTAACGGCGGTGGTGATTCCCCTAGACTTAACCTTCCTCCTCACAGAAAAGGTGACCCTCATCAAGACGACGACGACGACGACGGCGGAGGGGGAAAAAACTCCCCCAAAAAACCAAAGCTTGCTTCTTCTCACCTCGCTCACTCGGATTCGGGTTCTGATTCGGGTCATCTCGAATTCGATTCGGATTCCGACGACGACGATGACGACGATTTGGATTTGGATTCGATGCATCACCACTCTCCTCAACACCACCACCGTCACCATCTCGGGAATTACCCAATACCCGAGTCAGCACCACCTGGATACATGGAACAACAACAACAACAACAACCGGGTTATATAAACCGGTACCCGAACCCGGAGATGATGATGGGTCATCTCCCTCCTCCTTACTCCGGTGGAAACAGTTATATGCATATGAATTACATGAAGAACAGCTCCATGCCTCCTTCGGTTGTCTATGAACAAAGACCAAGTAGTCCTCAACGAGTCTACATAGGCGAATCATCTTCTTCTTCTTCTTATAACCCATACCCTCCTCAAAATAATTCATATTTTGGATACTCAAATCCAGGACCCGGACCCGGACCCGGATATTACGGTGGTTCTTCTACAACTGCTGTACCAGCTTCGAAACCGCCACCGCCTCCTCCCTCTCCGCCTAGGTCTAACGGTTGGGATTTCTTGAATCCGTTTGATACTTATTACCCTCCGTATACTCCGAGTCGAGATTCGAGAGAGTTGAGAGAAGAAGAAGGTATCCCGGAGCTAGAAGACGATGATTCACAGTACGAGGTTGTTAAGGAGGTTCACGGCAAACCAAAATTCGCTGCCGGCGGTGGCGGTGGTAATTTACCGAATCCCGCCGCCGTGCATATGAGGGAAGAGCCTCTGCCTCCGCCGCTTGATAAGTCTGGTGGAGCCAGTACTAGCGGTGGGGGTGATGTCGGAGATGCGTATCAGTCTAGACAGAGTGTGTCGGTTGAGAAAGAAAGGATGGAGTATGAAGATCACGTTGTTGAGAAGAAGGTCGTTGAGGATGAGGAACGTCGGAGCAATGCCACGGCGACACGTGACGGAGGCGGTGGTGGAGGCGGTGGTGGAGGAGGAGGGCCACGTGCGGTGCCTGAGGTTGCGAAAGAGATTGAGAGTCAATTCGTGAAAGCTGCAGAGTCAGGAAGTGAGATTGCTAAGTTACTTGAAGTTGGGAAGCACCCTTATGGTCGTAAACATGGTAAGGCTTGATCATTTAACGTCAGAGTTTTGAGCTTTCTGCAACTTGTTGAGTAAAGTTTTGAACTTTTTTTTTTAATATGTTTTGTGAATTGTGGAGCAGCTGCTTCGAAGATGTTGCACGGGGTTACTACTCCTTCACTACCTTCTACCTCTGGAGGACCTTCTGCTGCTGCTGCTACTGCGCCGCCGACTTATGCAGACATTGAAGAAGAGCTTGCTTCGAGGTCTAGGAATCTTTCATCGACATTGCACAAGCTCCATCTTTGGGAGAAGAAGCTTTACCATGAAGTCAAGGTAATGTTTTTGTATCAAAATCTTTGGTCTTAGAACACTATGATGTGTTCTGTTCTGTTCTTTTGTCTGAAGAGAGAGGTTTTTTTTACTGTGTGTAGGCTGAGGAGAAATTGCGACTAGCTCACGAGAAAAAGCTAAGGAAGCTAAAGCGTTTGGATGAAAGAGGTGCTGAGGCTATGAAAGTAGATAAAATACGGATTGCGATTCAAGTTGTCGACAAAATATCAGTGACGATTAATAAGATTAGAGACGAAGACCTATGGCCGCAACTGAATGCATTGATCCAAGGGTAATATAAACTTGTCTTCTCCAAACATATAGATATTTTAGAATGGGAACTCTAACCAAGTGTTGATTTCGGTTTCGATAGGCTTACAAGAATGTGGAGATCCATGCTTGAGTGTCATCAAAGTCAGTGTCAAGCTATTAGGGAAGCACAAGGCCTTGGACCAATAAGAGCAAGCAAGAAACTAGGCGTTGAACATCTAGAGGCGACGAGTTTGCTTGGACATGAACTTATTAATTGGATATTAGGATTCTCGAGCTGGGTTAGCGCGCAGAAGGGTTACGTAAGAGAGTTGAATAAATGGCTCATGAAATGTCTTCTCTATGAACCTGAGGAAACACCTGATGGAATCGTTCCTTTCTCACCTGGTCGGATCGGGGCACCACCAATCTTTGTGATATGTAACCAATGGTCTCAAGCTCTGGATAGAATATCAGAGAAGGAAGTTATTGAGGCAATGCGTAGTTTTACTACAAGCGTGCTTCAGCTTTGGGAACAAGATCGGTTAGATACGATGATGACTGGTCATGGGGATTCAGAGAAGAGAGTTAGGAACATGGACAGGGAAGAACAGAAGATACAGAGAGAGATTCAGGCATTGGAAAAGAAAATGGTTCTTGTGGCACCGGGTGATGGTAATAATAGTCTTTCCATATCAGGCAATGTTGTCTACCAAAGCGATACTAGCAACGATAGTTTACAAGGTAGTTTGCAGAGGATTTTCGAAGCTATGGAGAGATTCACTGCTGAGTCTATGAGAGCTTATGAGGATCTCTTACAACGCACCGAAGAAGAAACTGCTCCACGAGAACTTGAGGAAGAAGAGGACTAATAAGCAAAATGTAGGAGGAAGATCTTTGCTTATTTGAATCTCATGATCGAGCTGTTTGCTGATCTTGCAATGCCGGAATGTTCCTTATCTCCTTTCTGAGACACAGGCAAGAAGAGCCCATCATCATCAGGATGATGATCTTAGAAGAGGCAGAAACCGGGTTAAGATACGGCCAGTCATCTGGTGAACTGAGGCATTTTAGTGCAGTTGACTTTGAACCGGATGGTTGTCATGCCATGGTGGAGAAAGGTTTGATAACTTTGACACTTAGCCACTTATGACGCAAGTCACATATATGAGTTTGAGTCTAATAATTCTAAAATTCGGTCTTTGTATATAAGACGCTTAGGATAATTCTCAACAATTTTTTTTTGTAAAATCCTAAGGTTAGGAGGATGAGATAGCTAAGGCAAATCTTTTTTATTTTATTTTAAATTTAATCTTTTGATATCGGTGAGGGGTCATGTATTATTTATCGGACTTACTTCTGTGTCCAAAGATGCTTTGGTCTTGAGCAACTGAACTGTCTTTTAGTGGAGTAAAAAGTTAGGTTTATATTCTAAGACAAAACAGAAAACCCCAATTCGAATCTTATTTTAGATTTGGAAATTTTCCTATAATTCAAAAGAATCGCAACCATAATCGAACTTTAGCTCCTTTTTATTTACCAAAATGTTAAATATTTTTAAAAAATTGTGTACTATTCTTTAACATATTTTTACATGATTGTGATTTTTTTCATGATTCATTCATCCATGCCATAAGAAATATTGTTTCTCATCGTTTACTCAAGCCTTTAAAAAGTAAATCCAACGATCTGCTAATATTGATACACTCAGAACAAAACTATAACATCATGAACTTCACATATAACTCTGAAATAGCGAGAAGTATTTGGCAAAAATTATAGTGTAGCAAAACAACATAACATTTGATACTGTTTCTTTGGTTATATGTTTTCTCGATTCCACTCCCTACGGCGTAACCATTATATAGATGGGGTTTAGTTTTTCCTCATTCGTAGAGCAAAAATTTCCCAATTTTATATTCATTGAAAGAAGACTAACTCCAAGCCTCACCTGAACGTGTAAAGTTACTTGATCTAACATGACCCATAGATATAAAACTCCATGCCGAATAGAGAGGTAAGTGTATCTTCAATATTAAGAAAATAGAGAGACTTTAGTATTGGATCCATATAAATGTCTAGATTGGAAGTGATCACATCACACGTCTCTTTTCGGCTTTTCGTAAACGGTAATTTTTGTACCATTCGGCCAAGTAAAATAAGTCACATCAATGATTTTCAAATCACTGGTCTTTTGTTTTTACTTTTTACCTAACTACTGACAGAAACTAGATAACGTTACTTACGCGGCATTAAATTAATTTTAAGTGATCCGGTACTGATATTAAACATGCGAAGTTTTATGTTTCGCCACATTTGCTCATAAAAAAAAATCTTAAAATACACGAGATAATGGCGAATGTTGTACGTGAAAGATATGCATGGCCAATAAGTTACTAAGCTTACGAAAAATAAATTAATAATATTAAAATACCTGACGAGGTACCAACATTAATGATTCATGTGAAACTATAGTTAATAATTAAACCCAATGTTTTCAGTACTCTCGACTAGTACCTGAGCCAAAACAGTTCTCGTCTTGGAGCTGCCGTGCCTAACATGATTAGCGTGAACTTGATGACGTCTCGTGTGTCAATCTTTTCTTCTTTCTTTTTGTTTGTTGTAAAAGAAGTTATTGACATAAAGCAATAATAACATGCAGAGAATAAGTGCCAGAAGATATTATTGCGATCCAACCATAGGTTAATAATCAATACTATTTATTAGTAGTTTAGTACTATATTATAGATAGTGCTCGAGCATCTAATCATATAAGAAAGCCAATTACTCTGGAGCATCATTGGATCACTTCACTCTTTGCCTTTTTCAACACAAAAGAGACAGCTCTTGTGTTCTTGAAAGCTCAAAAAGCTCTGTTTCCCCAAAGATATATGGGTATTACAAATTGCAAGCATACTTTTCATTTGCATACATGATACATCCAAATTGAGAATATGCTAATTATTGTTCTTTTGGGTGGTAATTTGGATCTATACACATAAGCTCTGTTTTCCCAAATTCTTCAATCACAAAAGGGTTTTTGACTTGAGCGCACAATTCTATAAACAGGCCCATTCGTTTAATCATGTCCAATTATATTACTGAAAAATACAATAACTTACTTGCTCATAAAAGTATATAAAAATTATATCCTTACTCTTTAATATAGTTTCCCTACCATCAAATATAATTGTATATATTAATATTCTTTTTTTCCCCTAATATTAGAAAATATTATAGTAGTTCAGGTCCATTACTAATTAACAGTTGAAAGTTTGAAAGCGTAATTCATATATTTTGACCATGTTTTGTAGTATTAGGCTAGCGTCTTTATTAAGAAAGGCACCACGTAAGTCGTAATTTTATCCAATTTAAATTTGGTTATCTCTAATATGCGGTGTAATAGTATTAGCTAAATCAAAATTTAAAGAATTTAGAATATTTAGCCATATTGGCTCACTTGGTTTCCAGATAAATATTCTAAATTCTTTTTTGGTGGTTTTGAAAGATTTCTGTCTTAAAGAGAGAAATAAACTATTTAGCAAAAACAAAAAAAGAGAGAAATAAACTTCTTAAAATAAGGTTCTTTCCTAAAAAGATTTATTCTAGTTTATTACTAGGAGTAACGCACAGAAATAATTATTTTTGGTAATTAGAACTCAAATGGAAAGAAATATGTCAGTCTGTCAAATCCATTGAGAAAATTGATATTCACCATTCACTCTAATTATAAGGTAATGTACAAGGGCAATAATGCAGAAAAACACACACAAAATCCAAATATCACACGGTTTCAAAGTCAACTTCTAAAAAAACTTGATATTTTCTTCTTCACACGCTTGTCTCTTTACAGTATACAAAAGTACGAACCTTTTGAAATAAGCTGCTAGGTACTTAGAACTAGAAAAAAAAAAAAGAGACTTGGTTGAAATGGTAATGTTTGTTGAATAAATAAGAAGGAAAAAAAACGAGAAAGCAAAAGTAGGAATGGTTGATGATGATAAGTCATTCCAATCACAAACCATTTGAGCTGGCAATAATGTGATTTTCCCGAAAATCTCTTTTGGTACCACAAAGTTTAAATCATTGAACATCGGAATCAATTTATTGTATTATAGTATATAGTATATATACAAAAGAAGTTGGCTTCTTCTGAATCTTTGGCTTTTCAATTTTCAAATTCATTGCTTTTACATAAAACATATATTATAGATTCAAAAACAAAAAAAAAAAACTTACACAACCATGAAAAAATGAATAGGAAAAAATAAATAAATTTTTGTACGCATCACAACCCCTATTTTAAAAGTTTTGTCTCAGTACCAATTACACAATGCAAAATCACTAAATATAAATTCTAAACATAGATTTTTAGTTTATTATTACATAAATAAAATAACTTTAAAATTAGTTTCTGATTCAAAATTATTTAATTTTTATTTTTTTCTCTACACATTTGGTCATTCTAAACGTCCGACTAACGCTCACTTATTTTTTAAACAAAGGGTTAGAAATCTATAATTCAGATGAATGATAAAATTTATAATCATATTTTTAAAGTTTAAAATATTTCTATTTTAGTAGTACCATATTGACAAGAAGAAGACAGAAGAAACTTACCTCAGGAGTCAAAACAGAGTAATTGGAAAGATAAAACAATAAAAATCCGATTTTTATGGTTTTAATTTTCCAAACACTGTCTTTCTCTTTCTCTCTCTTACAAGGGAAGGGAGGAGTCGAAAGAGAAACACTTTCCGACTTGGGTAAGAAAAGTGTTTTTGATGGGTTGTTGTCAATCCTTGTGTTCCGGTGAAAACCCACTTGGTAAAGATGGAGCTCAGCCGTCACAGCTCTCTCAAAACCACCACGGAGGCGTTACGACGGCTGATAACGGCGGAATCGGAGGAGGTGGAGGTAGCGGTGTAGGCAGCGGAGGAGGAGGAGGAGGAATCCCATCTTTCTCTGAGTTCTCATTCGCTGACCTTAAAGCAGCCACAAACAACTTCAGTTCAGAAAACATCGTATCAGAGAGTGGTGAGAAAGCCCCAAATCTTGTTTACAAAGGCCGACTTCAGAACCGTCGTTGGATCGCTGTCAAGAAGTTTACTAAGATGGCTTGGCCTGAGCCTAAGCAATTTGCTGTAAGCATAAAAAAAAAACCCTTTTTGTTTGATTCTATCTTTGTTTTGTTTTTTTCTTTTCTGAAATTTTTGTTTGTTTCAGGAAGAGGCTTGGGGTGTTGGGAAATTGAGACATAATCGGTTGGCGAATTTGATTGGTTATTGTTGTGATGGAGATGAGAGGCTTCTTGTTGCTGAGTTCATGCCTAATGATACTCTTGCTAAGCATTTGTTCCATTGTATGTTCCTTCATCTTTCTTGCCTTTTTCTCATTAGAAATAATGAATTTGGTTGTTAGTCCTTTTAGGTTGTAAATGTGTATACAAAGCTGTGAAATTTAGCATCCAGTGTTTGCCAATTTCAGTGCTTTTCTAAGAGCTTGCATTTATGGGTTTAAGCTATATAGGGTTGCTGTTAGATGGATTAAAAAGAGAGTATTTTAGGTGAAGTAGTAGAATGTCTAAAAGGTACATTTTTGTTTCTTTATCTTAATTCTTGTTTTGGTCATTCACAGGGGAGAATCAGACTATCGAATGGGCTATGAGGTTGCGAGTAGGATATTACATAGCTGAAGCTTTGGATTATTGTAGTACTGAGGGTCGTCCATTGTATCATGATTTAAATGCTTATAGGGTTCTCTTTGATGAGGTATTTTTCTTTCTCTCAAAAATTTATTTCATGCTTAGGATACTGTCTTTCACACACACTGTGATCTTAAGGCGGCGCTTAACATGTTTTTGTTTTAATGAACATTGTAGGATGGTGATCCTCGGCTCTCATGTTTCGGCTTGATGAAGAACAGTAGGGATGGTAAAAGTTATAGCACAAATCTAGCATATACACCACCTGAATATCTAAGAAATGGTAAACCAACTTGTTTCTTTTAGTACACACATTATGTTTTGCACTTTTCAAAGATGGATTTCAGTGTGGTAAAATTTGTGTTGTAGGAAGAGTGACCCCTGAAAGTGTCACGTATAGCTTTGGAACTGTCCTTCTGGATTTGCTTAGCGGAAAACACATCCCTCCAAGCCATGTAACTTCCTATCTATATGTTTGAGTAGGAGCAAGTGTACCACTACAAAAATGTGTGTTTTTGATGTGAAATTATCCACTCACTAGTCATGATTTTGGTTTGAGTTATGTGAAGCTACCGTAATTGGTCATTAAATATGGTTACTAGAAACGATATGATACTGCTCCCTCACCGCCTCTCTTAAAATTATCTATGATATGTGCTGCACTCTTCTTTGTTAGCACTATTTATAAGATATAGCTCTCAAATATGTCTATGTGATTCTTGGTTCTTGCATAGTTCAGCTTGAAAGATGTACATATGTCATGTAGTACCAGTGAATAAGTTGTGTGGTATTAGTTTGGGAGCGTGATATCTTGATAAGTACTTATCATATATCTTACTTTTAGGCTCTTGATATGATTCGTGGCAAGAATATTATTCTGTTGATGGATTCACACCTCGAAGGAAAGTTCTCAACGGAAGAAGCTACCGTAGTTGTCGAACTCGCCTCTCAATGTTTACAATATGAGCCTCGAGAGAGGCCTAATACAAAAGACCTTGTTGCAACACTTGCACCATTGCAAACCAAATCAGACGTAAGCAGAACATCTTTTAAACCCCAGTTTTGACTGTGTTCTTGAATTCGTCTTTTTAAGTGTTAAATATTCTGGTCACAGGTTCCCTCTTATGTGATGCTTGGAATAAAGAAGCAAGAAGAGGCACCTTCAACTCCACAGAGGCCACTTTCACCCTTAGGTGAGGCGTGCTCGAGAATGGATCTCACAGCTATTCATCAGATTTTAGTCATGACACATTACAGAGACGACGAAGGCACAAACGAGGTAATAAAACAGTAGTTTTGGTTTCAGTCACTAAAACACGTTAAAACAGTAGTTTTGGTTTCAGTCACTAAAACACGTTAAAAAGTAGGCTAGCTAACTCTTGGGGATTTCAGTTATCATTCCAAGAATGGACGCAACAGATGAAAGATATGCTTGATGCACGGAAACGCGGTGATCAATCTTTCCGGGAAAAAGATTTCAAAACAGCCATCGACTGTTACTCACAGGTACTAATTTGCCGCTACTTCTTCTTACATGTCCAATCTGTTCTGTTCCATTCGGTATTGATCTCGGGTTATAACCAGATTGTATATCTGGATATGATAAGTACTCATATTGGTACATACGTTGCTTATGTGGGCAGTTCATAGACGTTGGAACAATGGTGTCTCCAACTGTATTTGGTAGGCGAAGTCTATGTTACTTACTATGCGATCAACCAGACGCAGCACTACGTGACGCGATGCAAGCGCAATGCGTGTATCCAGATTGGCCAACGGCTTTCTACATGCAGTCTGTGGCATTAGCGAAACTGAACATGAACACAGACGCAGCTGATATGTTGAACGAAGCAGCTCAGCTCGAAGAGAAGAGACAACGAGGCGGCAGAGGATCTTGATTCTTGAAACACAAAGTGTTTACCATCTCGTTGTAAAATTTTAACGAGCTTCAAGAATTCTTTTTTAAGAAGACAGAGAAAGGGGAAAAAAACCTGTTAAAAACTTGTTGCTATGATTGTTGATTGGGGAGATGTAATGTAACCATAGGGGAGAGAAAAGAAATTGATGTTTGTTTGTATGCAATACATGTTGTAAGTTTTAATGCACAGAGTTTGGAAAAATACAAATTGCTCTTTCACATGTTCTGCTCTTCAATGTAAGACTCATGGCGTTAGTAATCAAGTAAGTAGCTCAAACATGTTAAACCTGTTTCTCTTGTTGCTTCTCGGATAATCATAATAAAACACACCAAAAACACCTCGTACTAACCCATGAAAAAGATAAATGGTTCCGTTGATTCATCCCAAACCGATATCACATGAAGAACACATGAAGAAGAAATCGATCTGTAAAATTTTCACAAAATAGCATAGTCATCCTTTTTAATGGCTGCCGAGCGTTCTCAAACACTTCCTAACTCAACAGAACCTTCTTTTCGGTTTTCATTAGGAAATATTTTCTGATTAAATTGCAACCTCGTCAGGTTAAAAGTGTTTTTCATTGATGTAAATCATGTGATTGTCAAGCCTAAGATCTTAAGTACATTTATTTTTACATTGAAATCTTCCTTCTTAAGTGGTTCATTCTCCTCAACTTCGTCTTCTCTGCACCTCTCTTATTGCTTCCTACTTCATTCTCCACACTGGTTGCATAAATCTTAGCACAAACTGGTATTCAGTTCACGACACTAAGCAACCTTGATTACGGACAACTCCGGAACTGGCAGGGTTTGTGAGGAGATTAATCAATCGATGAGGATGCAACGAATTGGAGCCCCTTCTGCTCCAACGAGTCTTAGTGGTAAGCAATGGACAGTGTAGAGTCCTGCCTTCACACCATCCAGCTTCAATCCCTCCACAAGTATAGTCTCCTGTCAAGGTTTTATAATTTTCTCAACCATCAATATCAAATCTTTTACTGTTTTTACATTCATCTATCTAGCAAAAACTTAAGGGATGGATAATGCTTGCTTACCCGGTCTTTGAGGAATACTAGGTGAGACGGAATCAGATCATCATATGCAGCTACTGATAAATAATCAATCCCTACATTTTGACATGGATACACCAGAATCTTAGAGATGCCATTGCTTCAACGACCAACCCAAAACAGAAACAAGGAAAACAGAAACCTTCATATGGAAAAGTGAAATAGTTTGATTATTACCGACAAGTTTGATGTCTGTATTGTCTACCAACCACTGCGCACCATCCTTCATGAATCCGACATAGCTTGTATCAAACTCTTTCTTAAACATAAGACGCCTGAAATTGTTATGTTTTTTCATCCATAGTTAACAACAAAACCAACACTCATTTCAGACATATGACAAACAAGCTTAATACACTGTTACCTGTCAGTGTTCAGTGTTCTGAAAAGTACACGACTAACTCCTTTTGGAATGTGAAGAGACTTCATCACTTCGGCTACACAAACCAATAAGCATAATTAAGATCATAGCCACACAACAAAACAAAAACAAGGTGTCTTCATACTCTTAATTAAGGTAATCAAAGTTGTAGCAGCGAACAAAGAAGTTTTCACTTACCAGTTATGTTCTTATCCTTAGGAACATCAACCAACAAGGCAAGACCATTGAGGACTCGAAGATCAAGCGAGTCAACATCGAAACCAGCATCGTAATACTCGTCGTAGACGTGTCCAGGGGAATCAACGTGAGTACCAGTGTGCGTTGGGATCTTCATCTCAGAGTTGTTAGCGAGTGATCCGTTCTTCATACTCGCAGCTAACCATAGAAACCGTCCGAGTCCTTCAGATGAGTCCCACGACGGCATCTCCGGAGTGTAACGGTGACTTATGTCGTATATTTTGCCTTCTTCTTCGCCGTAGACTTCACGGCGGATAGGTTTGAGCTCATCGGAAGCGAAACCTCCGTCGACAGGAGCAGTGCCGGGGATGGAAGGATAGGCATCAGAGGTAGCGGCGGAAACGGGAAGAGAAGGGAGAGATAGGAGTGTGATGACGAGGAGGAGGAGTAATGGAGGAACGGCCATTGTTTTAGGTCACTGTGATGATTTCGATTTCGATCATCACGAAGAAGATGATGATTCGATTTTAAATTTTTAACCATTTTGGGTTATTTTTTTATATTTAATTTATGGGCCTGAGTTAGACTTATAGGCCCAAACAATCAAGGCAAATTAGCAGATTATAACAGCCCAAATTAGTAAGATTATGAGTGTGAATAAAATTGGTTTGTTCCGAACATTTTACTATCTTTGTCGACCTTTGATGAATCATAAAGAAACATTAGTGTGAAGACACATGCAAAAACCATTCAGGGTTTGTCACATTGAAGCATATGATACGATAATATAATAAATTAATTCTTTCCAAAATCAATATATTCTTTTCAATAATCCATAGCATAGAATATAAAAATAATTAAAGTCAATAATACCAACAAGAAAAAAAGAACATTAAGAAACAATTACAAAACTCACCATTCCCCTCTCTTTGTAGAATCAAAATACTATTTTGTTTATGCCATCTCTGAAAGCCATGAAAAAAAAAAAAAAAAAAAAGAAGGTAAAAACTATGTCGGTAATTATGTAAAGGTAAAAAACAAGGAATTAATGTTTTGAATTTTTACCAAACTCTCGTAGTGAAATAGGTCGCACTCAAGATACATCATCTGTGTATTTCCAACATCTATGAATGCAACAACATGAAAGTCCCATCATCATGATGACGAGAACAGCAACGGCAGCTATTATGCAATCAGTAGAACTAGTACTAATATTCATTTTTCTTCTTCTTGTTCTCCACAAAAAAGTCGACTTTTCTATACCTTTGTCTTCTTTGTTTACACAAATTGTATTTTATATACACCTTTTAATAATGTTAATAAATATGATATTTTATATTTTCTTACAAGTATAATATATTCCGTATTCTTTCGTAAATAATTTGACGTCGAAAAAAGAAGCTAAAAGGTTATATTTTATATTTTCTTACAAGTAAAAATATAGTCCGTATATTCTTCCGTAAATAAGTGAACTTTACATGTGACAGTCGAAAAAAAAAAGAAGCTAAAGGGTTATATTTAACATTTTCAACATTTGACGTCGAAAAAAAAGAAGCTAAATTTTACATTTTTCTGTAGGGTTATATATTGTTTATCGCTAATTGAGGAAACAAATGTAACAATCTCCTTCTCAATTAGGAGAAAACAATCACGCGCCATTTTTAGATTTTCCTTCACGAGCATAAACCTTCGTGGCTGCTTCGCTCCAAATATTTCACTACCTTTCTTGATCAAATAAGAATATTCCTAAGAAACCAAACACTTTCTTGGGGCTAAAGTAACAACTCCACTTGACACATGCAAAACCATTCAAGGTTTGTCTCATTGGATTGAAGCATATGCATGATACTAGCGTAACTCGTGGATGCATTCATGTGCACACCATCTTAATTATCTTAAACCTTCGTTGGCTGCTTCAGATCTTTTCAGCCATGTTAGATTTTCCTTTAAATAAGCCCAATAAGATGACACATGATATATGTCGGGATACATGTTCTTCATTGCAAATATAGTATGGTGAAATTTGAGAATCGAAAGATGTAGCAAGTTCAATATATAAAATTCTTGTTCCTCGGAAATTTTTGAAGTACTTATGTTGAGAAAGAAAGAAGAGATGGTGGACCTTAATTATATCAAAGAATGTTGTATTAGCTTTGTGTTAACATTTACATATCCTATTTATACAAAAATTTGTGGGCACAATGACCAATTAGATGTTAAGAATTGAGACTCTGTATTTGATTAATGATTTAGAGAGTGACTCAATTCCATCTTCAAGATCTTGAATGCATACCTCTAAGATCTGCACATTCTCCACCTTCAAAGACTTCTCTGATTGGAACTCTAGGTCGACTATCTTGAATTCATTTGCTTCAGCTTCATATGTAACAATGCTTTGGCTTATCATCTTTGAGACCACTGACCATTTGCCACAAGCCTTTGATCCAGACATGAAGCTAAACAGAGTTTCAAACAAAGCAATTGTTACAGTTTCTGCTTCTCCAAACACAGCCAAAGCGTCGTTGTTTTTGTTTTGGCCGGTTTTTAAATTCTTGAGTACTTTTTGGAATGATTTTTTGAGAAACTTTCTTGAGGCTAAGTATTTCTTGACCTCAGCGGATAGGTCTCCACGTTTTCTTCTTACAATTGATTGGATCTCCTTGAGACTCTCTTTCGTTTGTGACAAACTATCCTTGGCAATGTTGCATAAATCCAAGATCTTGATGGATCCATCAAGAAGCTTCTCAATCTGATCTTGAGATAAAACCTGGTTGGTTACGGATAACCGAATCATCTTTTCAAGAGAATCATGTAAATCTTGAAGGTTGCTAAGTCTTTGGCAGATAGAAGATGAAGAAGCTGCCTCAAAAGATCTCAATCGGGTCAACTGCTCATCTACATGAGCAGCTTGAGGGTGTTGCCTTGAAGGGTAGCTGTTAGATCGAACATGGAAGGAGGCTGCCATTTTTTTTGTTTGAGCTTTCTTTCTCTGTTTTGAGATGAAAGGAATGCTTAGATGTTTGTTCTGTCTTCATTGGCTATCCGGTCAATGCATTTATACAACATTAAGGGAAGGAATCTTAAAGTGGTTCAAATTTGAATAATAGAAACCGATGTCTGTGCAATGTCTCCCTCCAAACACTCACCCCAACGCATCATCTAATGTGCAAAAGCAATATCTATGATTCAGATCTGATCACATGAATTATAGCTAGGATTCTGCATCTTATTGGTGTAGGAACATGCATAACCAGTAGGGCTTGTCTACTTCAAGCATATATGATATTAATTTGTGCCACTCGTGGATACATTAGTGTATTCAGATATTGTCTGCCTCCTACACTGCAAAATTTTGATTTGTTTCAAATATTTATAAGGCTCTTGTAGTTGTGTCATGTACTGTAATATGATAATATCTATTGGTTGCACATGAGATTTTGAGAGTGAATATATGCATGATTAAATGGTGCTGTTACCATATCAACTCCAAGGGGACAAGCCTTACTGGACTTGCCTTAAACTAAGCCAATAAGGTGCAGAATCCCTCGTGCACATTCATTTCTTGTTTTATTATATTCAAAATATTATTATTGTTTCTTGGATATGAATCACATCATATATTTGATGGAGGGGGCCTATTTTGCATTATTTTGCATTGTTTCTTGGATATGATCATATGAATCACATCATAAACATCGCTAAAACTAAAATAAATAAAAGATTGCCTGAGGTCTCCTAATCTTGATTATATATATATGAATGGACTAAAAAGTGATGAATGCAGAAGAAAAAATTCTCGAAGCCTTCTTGTGATCAATAGAGGGAAGCTTCCCAATTTTTCTCATAATTTTATCACTACACTTTTTTTAATTCTTAGACAAAAGACCCTCTAAAAGTCTAAAGAGAAATCTCAGCCTGCATGCTTGTGTTAGAACAGAACACTGCTTGTTGCGGCTGTTGCACTTTCTTCTCAACCTCCCACCTAGATTTTGCTATGACTCCATCACTCACTGGCTTATATGCCTGATGAGGAAAATCAAAAACAAGATATCAATTTCCGAATCATAGTTTTTATCTGTGATATCTTCATCAGAGAATCTCAAGGAGAGAAAAGCAAAGCAATATTTTGGTGGGTACCCCACCTCAAGTTTTTGGACAAGCTCTTTCGCATTAGGGGCAGAGACAAAGATGTGACGCTGAGATGGCTTAATAAAGCCATCATCAACGGCTTTATCAATGAAAGTGAGGAGGTAATTGTAATAACCATCCACATTTAACAAACCCACCTGCAAAAGTTCCCCCCAAAGTGGAAACACAACATATCAATACTGTATTATATAATTTGCTATAGTGATTCAGAGAGAGTCATTTTAACAGTACTAACAGGCTTGTCGTGGATTCCAAGTTGTGCCCATGTTATTACTTCCAATAGCTCTTCCAGTGTTCCATACCCACCTGATAACCATTTGCAAGAACAGAGCAATTAAAAGTCAGTTGCAAATGAGTCTTGTTTCGGAAGAAAGGTTTAACCTTGAAACATCCAGACCTAGTTTTAAGTTTGTAACCATACGAATGAAAGCCATAATCAAGTTTTACAAAGTATCTATAAGCTAGTCAGTTATTATGTACCTGGTAATGCAATGAAACAATCCGAGTGGCGTGCCATTTCGGCTTTCCTTTCATGCATATCCGCCACAGCTTTTACCTCACCAAATGTTTCTCCAGTTATCTGTCACAAAATCACATTTCACAGACGGCTCCTTTTGAAAAAACAGTTTAATCATTTAGGCTAAGTCGTAAAAATTTATGCCTACCTCTTTGTCCATAAGAGTCCTTGGTATGATCCTAACCCATGAAAGCAAAGCAAAATGGAAGCAAATCACACAACTATGTCGTTACTAAAGCAGTGAAGGGAACATAACTAAAGTGAAAAGGTCATAGATTTGAGCATACCCTAGTACATGTCCTCCAGCTTCATGAACAGCTTGTGAGACCAAACCCATGAGACCTATGCTTCCTCCTCCGTACACAAGATTCAATCTCCTCGTCACCTGTTTCACAAAACAGAGGAAACAGAGAGAAAACTCAATACCGGTTTCAGGGGTTGCAAGACTCTCATTAATTAAGATTTAAGCATAATCAAACCAGTTCTTGAGCTAGATCAGTGGCAGCATCTCTGTAGCAATCTCTGTTTCCGCTGCTGCTACCACAGAAGACACAAACCCTCTTGAACCTTGACTCCACTATTTCCATTCTCTTAGCCAAATCAGTTAGCTTTTCTTCTTTCTTTCTTTGTTTTTCTCTGGTTGATTTGGAGGAAAGATAAGTTTCTTTCTTGGAAGATGAACGTGTGGTTCAAGCTAGCTCATTTTTGTTTCACTCTGTGTTGCAACTTAGACAATGAGACAAGAAATTTATATAGACACAGCAAAGGAACAAAGACAGACAGTACTGTTCCATATATCCAATTGTATTCAAGTAACAAGCTTTCTTCTTTTCCTTTTTATGGTTGAAAGAGTGGGTCGCTTTTTTGGTTAAAAACAAAAAATACACTTAAAGATCAATTTAAATTCAAAAGTAACTACAATAACGAGAAACTTAAACAGAGTTTAGAAAGTAAAATTAAAGCATTTGGATGGAAGGTTAAAACCAAGTGTGACAAAACCCAAAAAAAACTCTTAAGTAAATTCTTAGGTGGAAAGGTTGTCATTTATTAAGAAAACATTGATTTCTCTCGTTCCTAACTTCATTTTCACAGTTGGTGTGATGCTGTCATAAGACCCTTTGTGTGTTAGGTATATACTATATCTTTGCTTTTTTTTTTTCCTTTTCTAGGAAGGATGGTTCATCATCATCAACATCAACGAACCGTTTTTCCTCAACTTTTCTCCATTCAATGTTTCGTCCTTTAGGCTCAACGTGTCGAGTTCGGGTTGATCCACACTAATGGCTAAATTTGATGGATCCCACATTATGACCCATACTTGTTGGTGTATATGTGTCAACAAGTAGGGTTCTTCTCTTGACACAACATTCCATTATTAGTTTGTTCGGGTTACACATTGTACATGTACCTGCAGCCTTTTGCGTAGGAGATTGTATCTAAACGACACGTAGTTTGCTTTTCTAAAACCCAAACAGCACTCACTTCTTCTCGTCTTCTTTTTGGGTCAATGCCTAACTTTGACTCGGTCAAAGAAATGCTATAAATTCCCTCTTTAACTACCTTTTCCAAACATGATGCATAATATAATAAGTGATCTGCTGGCTCATTTCATTCAATTAGAACTTGACTGTAGCTAAAAGCTCTCTGTGACGAACATGTTGAACTTCGTTACTGTATTGTATTTCGGGATGAGTTTTCGATGGGCTTGGACGAGCCTTGTTTTGGTATCCATAAGAACTGATATGATCGATTGCATTTGGTATCGGCATATCATTATAATAATCAACTTCGGCCCATTATTGATTTTGTTTCTATTTTTGGACCTCAAAGCCCAATATACAGGCCCATCTAATTTTAATTTTTTATCCATATCACTGAAACTATGAAAAGACCTTACAATTGCGAACAAATCCACTTGGCACACTTTTGCATTCAGAGGCATATTCAGCTACCAGTTATATTCAGAGGCAATCCACAAATCGATTGCATTCTGTTTTTGTCTTTTTTTAATAATCCAGATTAGTATTTGTATACGTGTATATATATTTGTATTAGTACATTTTCAATTAGTGTTTTCGTCTCTTTTTTAGCTTGTTTTTTCTTCAAATAAGTTAGTGTGATCCGATGGTGATACTCATGTGTATTAAATGATAAATCAAATAAATCCATTTAGCCGTCAATGGATTTAAGAAATAAAATATAGCGACCTCAGTTTAAATGGGTCCGACGCATGCTTTAAAAAAATAAGATTGAGGAAGTGAATTAATCCTTGTTGCCTTGCCGGTGTATTTGCAGTTTTGCACACTTTAGCAATATGTCACACTAGAGGAACGTTTGTTTGGCTCAGCTCCCTTAATTCAAAATTGGCCGCTAAACGAACGATCAAGTTGAGATGAAATGAACAGAACATATATCAGTCTGTTTAATACTTGTACCATTCAGAAAAAAATATCACAATTTCGTAAAGTGACTGATGAATGATGATTAGTTGTTCTTTTTACTTTATGCCGGTTTTACATTACCAAATGCATGTGAGACAGCATTATAGTGATATATATAATTCATGAGACAGCATTATAGTGATATCTATAATTATTTTGCTTTCATGTTTCTGATATAATCTAGACATCACCATCACCTAAAGGAACGGGGGAAGCTACTAGGCAACCTCAATCGAGGATCACTTTACTTATCGTTACTTTTGGAACTTCGACCACTCGTCCTACTCCTAAATTATTATTTTTAATTTCATTTTAACAACATTTTTTTTATGAAAATGATGATTCAAAAGTATCACCAACTCGTATCTCGACCGACACCTACAAAATCTTGTAATGCCAAAGCTGACTCGTCTCATCTAGCAGTATTCAACTTGACACAATCTAACGCAACCCAACCTTCAGCCTTGTTTTTTTGACTTGAGCTTACAGCTTAGCCACACATAACCGGATGAAACCATTTGTATTTAACTGATGATTTGGATTTTTTTGTCGTCACTAATTTTTTTTTTATTGTAATACTAGTAAATTATCGTATCTATTTTATCTTATCATAAATAAAAGAAAATGAAAAATATTAGAAGTATATACATATTTTGCGTCAATTTCGTAAAATTCACTAGAGTTTACAAAATCTTCCGATTATTTCATGATTATCTCTGATTCGATCTGTTTTGTTAGTGGGAGTTGATGAGCTTTGTTTTTGTATGAAGTTCGACGAACAATTATTCTTTTTGTAATTTTCTGTGAAATAAGATATTTTGATTTCTTTTTTAGTTATTACGTACAAGCAAACACTTGCATAGTGCCAAGTGTCAACACTTGCACAGTATACTAATTCGAACATTATTATTCCAAACAAAAAGAAAAAATATCACAAAAAGAACCAAAATTGGGTAATTTCCTAATCGTTGTTAAGACTTTTCAATACTTCGATCTGTGATCACGAGGAAACTACCGAAACACATAAAGAGAATTCAAATTCAATTTTGTAAGTTTTGGTAATTATGGAAATTCAATTCTGTAAGTAGGTTGTAACATAGATAAACTAAAAACTCCTTTAACATAAAAAAAAAACATAGATCGTGAATTTGGTTAATGTACTACGTAATTTTCAAATAGAAGGTTTGCGTAACTCCACGATTACGCGCCAATGCATTTTAAGAATAAAACGATATTCTATGGAAGAGTACTGAACTAAGGATTTAAACATGGAGTATCATCCAAAACTTTATTTTTTTAGAAAAACATGGAGTCAACTTTGAATTCCGAAACTTTTGGTTGACTTATATTTAAGTTTTACTTTACTTATAATTAAATTTGACTGGTTTTCGTTTCCTCTAATCACCTGACCCCAATTATAAACAAAAATCACCTGTTACGAAAATGAGATAGCAGTGTAGTAATTAGATTTTTTGTTAAAGTCAACTTCAATTTTCTTCTTTTGATTTGATTCGCAACTTAAATGTGAACTTTGAAAATGAATATTGCAATATATTTTTGGTTAAGTTTTGTTTTCATACTTCGAAGCAATTTTGGTTTTAATACATTTTAGAGATGGATCAAAATAACCATTATTAGCTTGAGAGCATATAGATACAACAGTAATAGAATAATAGTATCGAATTAAAAAGAATAGATTACAAATATACCAAGAAAACAAGATATCCGCTTCCCATTCACTCCTAATGCGCAGAAAAGACAAATGTACCTACCAACTAATCCTGACTTACCACTAGACTTGAATCTACTTTCTGAAGCTAAACTTGAGACTAATCCTCACTTACAACAACTAGACTTGAAGCTACTTTTGAAACTTTGGTTTCAACAAATAAGAGAGTTGTGAAAGCAGATGACTAGATGCCTACTCTAAATCCTTTTCCACATACTTTTAACTTGTTTTATAGCAAAAGTCGAGTCAAAAGCAACTCACATGCACGTTTATCATCTCTAACTACTTGGTCGTCTAAAGTGTAAAAACAAAGACACGATGGGTGGAAGCTCGGCTCAAAGTTGACGCCGGCTTTGACCAAAAACCCCGGAAGAGCTAAACAAAGTCCAATGGAACAATGAACACAAATCTAATGCTAACCAGTTTGGTAGCTTTTCTTGGCCTTGACTTGAGTTATTGAAGCTACCTAACAAAATAAGAAGACTTCGATCTATCTATACCAATGGGTCCACGCTTTTGAGTACTACTGAAAGTGACCTAACTGATGACGTCATATTTATCGCGTCATAAATGCGTATGTCATAGTCATACTAATACTAATTACAACCGTTCAAAATATATCAATTAAAAATGGTAAGTAGAGATATGAATCGTTTAGTGTCGAATTATTGAGATTCTCTTGAGCACTTAAAAATGAAAATACCCTTCCTCTTTTGTCTTGGGAAAAAGAGATTCAAAGTCAATTTATTAGTGCACCCTACCCCAAAACAAACTATATAACCAACGAAAGGAGAGAACGAAAAAAAAGCCATACAAATTTGTGGCTTTACGTAAATAACGCGATTTAAAATCCTTAGAGAGAAAAAAAAAAGTTTTTTTTTTGTGTGAATACAATATGCCTATAGCATTGGGCAATTTGTTTGATTTGGAATCACAAGAAAGTGGTGGTTCTGCTTTATTTATGTCACCAAACCCCACCGCAGATCCACAACCAATCTCCGGCGATAAAAACGGCGGTGATGGTGGGGGGATTCCGGTTGAAGATTGGCTGCCGATCACAGAATCAAGAAAAGGGAATATCTTTACGGCTACGTTTCATCTTCTCTGTGTGGGAATTGGTCTCCAAGTGATTCTTCTTCCTGCAGCTTTCGCAGCTCTCGGATGGTAATAAATTACTCAAATCAAGATTCTCTTTATTTCTTCTTTATTTGCTCCAAAATTAAAAAACAAAACCCTCTGTTTTGTGTACTCTTTATGAATTTTTTTTTGTTTTGTTTGGTTTGTGAATAATATGTTAAAAGTTAAAATGAGATTTATTTTATTTTTCCAGGGTTTGGGGAACAATAATACTGACGGTAGGATTTGTATGGAAGCTCTACACAACGTGGCTTCTTGTTCATCTCCACGAAGCCCTACCCGGAATACGTATCAGCAGATTCGTGAGACTCGCAATTGCTTCCTTTGGTATGTAACAACAATTTAATAAGTTAATTCTATCCAAGTTACGAGTTTGTTGCTAAAACGGTACCGTTTTTCGTTGTTGTAATTTAGGTGTGAAGCTTGGGAAACTTCTCGCAATATTCCCTGTGATGTATCTCTCAGGAGGAGCGTGTACGATTCTGGTTATAACCGGAGGGAAATCGATACAGCAACTTCTACAAATTATGTCTGAAGACAACACTGCGCCACTCAATTCAGTGCAGTGCTTCTTGGTTTTTAGCTGCATTGCGGTGATCATGTCTCAGTTTCCGAATCTGAATTCTCTTTTTGGAGTCTCGTTGATTGGTGGTGTTATGGGAGTCGCTTATTGCACCGTGATATGGATTTTGCCTGTAACTAGTGATGTAAACAAGACTGAGCAAGTCAGATACGCTACGACGGATGAAAGTTTCGTTCACATTTTCAACGCTATTGGATTGATAGCTCTAGTCTTTCGTGGCAACAACCTCGTCCTTGAGATACAGGTTTGAAAAAAAAACTCGTATTTAAAACATGATTTAGATTTTTCCAAAATATATATGTTACATTTTCGTTTGGTAATGATAATTAATGTGGTTTTGTTTGTGGGTGATATTTGTATAGGGTACTCTTCCTTCAGATTCAAAAAACCCTTCAAGTAAGACAATGTGGAGAGCAGTATTGATCTCTCATGCTCTCGTCGCGATTTGTATGTTTCCACTATCGGTTGTTGTATATTGGGCACACGGAGACAAGGTATGTCAAAACGACAAAACCAAACACTATTCCTTTTTTTTTTTTTTGTGTGTGTGTTTATGTTTGCGTTCACATTTTGCAATAAAATATCTTGAAAAGTAATGTATACGTATTTTTACTTTATAACAGATTCCGGCCTCGGGAGGTCCTGTAGGCAACTATTTGAAACTTTATACACAAGAGCACTCGAAGCGAGCAGCCTGTTTCATACATCTCACGTTCATCTTCTCTTGCTTATGTTCATATCCGATAAACTTAATGCCGGCGTGTGACAACGCAGAGATGGTGTACACAGTCAAGAAACAAAAGCGTGCATCCATCATTGTCCGGATGATGTTGCGTGTGTTCTTGGGTTTGGTTTGTTTTTCTATAGCCATCGTATTCCCGTTTTTGCCTTATCTAGCGGTGCTTATCGGAGCAATAGCCTTGCTTGTAACATTTACGTACCCCTCTTTCATGTGGATCTCTATCAAAAAGCCTGAGAGGAAAAGTCCAATGTGGTTGTTCAACGTTTTGATGGGTTGCTTGGGTGCTTCTCTCAGCTTTTTGCTTTTGTTAGCCTCGGCTCTGCGCTTGGCTCAAAAGGGTTTGCATGCAAACTTCTTCAATCCTTAAAGCGTTCTTGTAATTGTTACAATGTAAATAGGATTCGTAAACGAGATAAACTTGGGATTATTTAATATATATTTTTCACAAGGGAGACGATACCTTCGGTTATGATTTACGCGATCAAAATACTTGTAAAGAAATTGATCAACGTATTGTAACAAGTGTTAATTCCATAAGAGTATCAATGCTCTAGCTAGCTATGACAATGAAAAATGTAATATTAAAAAAAAAAAAAAAAAAAAGAAGACAGTTTCATCCCTCTTTACATGTATATCTCACCGATTAAATCATGAAATAATCTCATCTTCTCTAACTCAGAACTGATCATTATGATGTTCATATTGGTCAATGATCAGAACAAGACTTGGAGAGATCATGTTTTTTGCCAAGTCTATCGCCATACAGAGTGATGCTGCATCTGATGTTCGAATGGAACTTACTCTTGACCAATCGGCCGAGCACATAGGCTCGTGATCGCAACGTGAAAGTCAGGTTAAGAGGCAAAACGACTTGGTCCGGTTTAGCTCGTTGACCATAAAGAGCCGGTACGCCTCCGTACAGAGGAATTTGATTCCCAAATACTTTGGTCTCAATGATTCTCTCGCTTTTCCTACGTTGAGAAAACTCTTCCATCTGATTTTGGTCACACACACACACAAGAAAAAGCGAAATTGATTAATGCACATGAATCACAACCGGCCCGGTTTAATCAATGAGTGTGAGAAATTGTTTTACCTGACCGGAGGCGAGGATAAGCTGGGAATAGCTGAGCTGGAGGGGAGAGGAAGTGACGTGGACAGTGAAGAACGTTGCAGGATTTTTATATAGGATCGTGACCGTTGAATTTAGGGTCAGCATATCTGTAAGCACTCCCGATTGGTCGTTCCCGGACTGCACGTTCAAGCTCTCCAATACCATCTCCTGATTAATTTTGTGAATAACTCAATTTGTGAGTAAAAATTTATGAGACTGTTATGAAACTACTATATAATAGTGTATGAGACAAGAGAAATAAAGTAGAATAAAAGACAAGAGATGAATGTAAATAATAGAGTTTATTATTTGTGTTCTTCTTATTTTTCTACTTACACCACTATTATTCACTAACACTTCTTCATATTTATAGTGAAGTAAACAAAACATATGAGTCCTTTACTCATTAGTTTTGGTAATGGTAAATGTTACACTTAAAGGATTATGTAATACTACATGGACAAGTATAATGCCATGTGTTTGTGATGGAATAATCACACTTGTGTTTCACAATACTCCCCCTTGATTATCCATCACCATTAACTAGTTACGACAACGTACTACCTCATTAAAAACCTTGTCACGGAAAAACCCATTGGGATAAAAACCATGACAAGGGGAAAAGAGTATAGTAACGTAATCTCCCCCTCGAAAAGATATATATAATCTTTTTTCATAAATCTCATAGATGACGCATTCCAATACTGTGAATATGCTTTCTGAATGTGGTAGTCGGAAGCGTCTTTGTAAATAGATCTGCTGCATTGTCACTTGAGCGGATATGTTGGATCTCAACTTCCATCTTTTGCTCGAGTTCTTGAATGTAGGAGAAAAATCTTGGAGGTATATGTTTATTCTGTCGCTCTTGATGTAACCTTCTTTGATTTGGGTGACACAAGCAACATTGTCTTCAAATAATGTTGTTGGCTCTTTACTGGCGATTATTCCACTCAATTCTTGTATGTGGTTAGTCATTGATCGGAGCCATACACATTCCCTCGATGCTTCATGAAGAGCAATTATTTCTGCATGATTTGAGGAAGTGGCGACCAAAGTCTGTTTCTGTGAGCGCCATGAGATTGCAGTTCCTCCAATTGTGAAAACATATCCAGTTTGGGATCGGGATTTATGTGGATCTGATAAATATCCTGCATCTGCAAAACCAACTAGACCAACCAAAGAGTTTCTAGGATAGAATAATCCCAAGTTAACCATACCTTTGCAATAGAAGATACGTTTTAACTCATCTCCAAATCTACTTATAGAGAATGAGTTATATGCTGCAACGAGATTAGTTGAAAAATGCTATGCACAATTCATAAGACATATAAATGTTCATCAGCATTTATATATGATCTTATATGACTATATATATATATATATATTTATTTGACTTCCTTTAGAAGTGATTAGTATAACATCTATTTCGATAGAAGTTTAGTTTGGAATATTTGGAGACATTTTTGTCTTTCCAAGATCTTTTATTCCAAATAACTCTTCAAGAGTTTTGATGATGTTCAAAATCATCACTGTTATGAGTTTTCGAAAACATAATTATGGTATCATATATTTTTCATGATAAGCTCTTCAAGCATCCCATAAAGCATATTTCAAGTCATTCATATAGCATCTCTTTTGTTTGATAGGGTATTTTAACAAAACATGGAGCGACACACCATTTTGTTATATATCATTATACCCTTTTGATGCTTGGACCACTAGTACAAAAATTACTCGTCTTTCATAAGAGTTTAATATAGACTTGATTACCTCTTTTATTGGCCAATATATATCTCTATATGCTCACAGAGCAGAGGGTTATGATCCTCATTAATCACATTTGCGCTATATCATTTTATTGTCGACATGTATGCCTTTGGTTCCATATTTCCCGTAATGATATGGTTAATCGAGATCTCTTTAATCATTATATAAATGATTTTATTCAGGTACCTGATTTTATTATTAACCATATCAATCGGTTTCTCTACTACTCTTGAGGAGTATCTTGCTCCTCTTTAGGAGTTTATTAGCTCTTCTTTAAGAGTATATCTACTCTTCTTTAGGAGTTCATTTGCTCCTCTTTTGAGGATTTTATTTATCTTAGGAACCAAAGTAGTCTATCACGTTTCTTATGTGTCATAGACTTCGTATGTCATCCGCCAGAGTCATACTTTTATTGGAGCATTTTTAGCTGGGATGTGAGATTTCTTAGAACTACAAGTTCATATTCATTTATGTGAGGATCAATAATTATATGAAATCTCATCCATCAGCTTTTTGCATTCGATTTGCAATATATATTTTGAATAGTGATCTGTTGAACTTTTGAACTTTTAAATTCATATTTATTGGTTCAAAGATCCAAAACTATTCGACGATTCTCCCATAATGATGGGGAATTTTATCATCCAACATGATGATATGCAAATATTGCAATAGGCACATCTTTCATAAGATGACTCAATATTATTAGAGCGGAGACTCATCTCATGCATCTATATATCTCATCCTCTGTGGATGATATTTTTATGTGGTGTGGAAGAGCATTTTATAATATATATCACACACCCATAAGATTTAAAATGAGAAATATTTGATCTCCAACCATAAATATATAACATGGGAGAAATATTTCTTTATAAAATGTTGGCCTCATATATAATATTGACTACATGAAAAACTGCATGTTCCATGTTTTGACATAGAGATTAAATCACTAAGAACCGTTTTGCAATCTCTTAGGATTGCGCTATGAACAATTCGTTATAGCTCATTTCAAGAGTGAACATCATGGATGTTTCACTTTATCACATGCGACATATATATGTGATAAACTATAGGATATGACTTCACCATAGTTATATCACTATGGGGTGTCAAATTCACCAAAGTTTATCGATTTATTGCCGATGTGGGATTCCTTTAATTCTCCCCCTCAAGATGATAACTCTTAGAGTTCATTCATCTCGTACTGAATCCCACTTTAGGATCAACAACATACCGATTTCGGTTAGGTCTACTATCTTAGATCCTTATAAGATATGAGCTTAGTATTACCCCCTCTCAAGATGATGACTTTTATGTCCATTCACCTTTGACAGAATCTTATGTTTAGATCGGTTATATTTGGGGATTTATGAAAGAAATCAAATCATATATATAATAAGCTTGTTAATCCAAAAGGATGGTGAATGAACCAACATTATATGATTCTGGAGGCATAGCCTACCACAAAATTAAGGAGGAGGTATAAAACCATCGTCTCCTTAAACAATAAATAAAAATTTAAATGTATTTAAATACACTAATAGAAATTCAACATAAATTAGATGTTAACTGAAATATGAATGAAGTGTTGTGCTTACAACTTCATGGAGGCATGCAATACTTTTCAAACAAAGTTTGTTTCTCTAAACAAATTCTCAATGATTTTTTAATATCATTAATTGACTGTGGCTTGACCGGTAACATTATGCTTGAAGTATTAGGGAATTTCATATTAACTATCATTTTGCCATCTTTGTTTTTGCATGATATAATCATATACATGCATGTCTCTAATACGGTCGAACATGCAATACCATATTTATTTATAGTCTCAACATAATAATTTTACTAAGACAAAATGTCTTTGAAACTCCATGAGTTTCTTTGAAACTTTGGAGAATGCTAGACATCGATAATTATGAATCTGATGTCTTTGGAAGTCGAGAGACTAAGTCATCTAGACCTTCCAATTATCTTTGCACTGTCTATGATATACTGACATGTGCTTCATATATTCTCATAAGAGAAATATTTGATTATAAAGACATTTCATTGTCTTTAAATCTTATATAACACATACAATGATTCTTTTGCAAATAAACAAAATTAAATAAACAAACTATAAATTCAGATAATAAAATAAGAGCTATAGCCTTATATATAAAAAATTAATAGACATAACTTTTCTTTGATCGTAGAGTAGGCAGAGCCTATCATATATAACGATCAATCCGGAAATGACATAGCCTTATATTTGATCGTATAGAAAGCAAAGCCAATCTTTCGGGAAAGGACATAGCCTTTTGTTAGATCGTAAAGGAGGGGCAAAGCCTACCATATCAAATGATCAATCCAAATATTATATAGCTTTATATATGATCGTAAAGGAGGCAAAGCCTACCATATATAACGATCTATCTATCCGGAAAAGATATAGCTTTTATTTGATCGTGAAGGAGGCATAGCCTACCATATATTTAACGATCTATCCGGATATGATTTAGCTATAGATTTGATCATTAAAGAGGCAACGCCTAAGACTTATAACGATCAATCTAGATAAATGTATAATTTCACGATACCTATAATATTTATGTTCTATAAATATAAACAGAAACAATATGAATTTACTTACCTTATAAAAGCTTCAGCCGTAAAGACATCGTGCTGATAACATGTTATGAAACTACTATATAATAGTGTATGAGACAAGAGAAACAAAGTAGAATAAAAGACAAGAGATGAATGTGAATAATGGAGTTTATTATTTGTGTTCTTCTTACTTTCCTACGTACACCACTATTATTCACTAACACTTCTTCATATTTATAGTGAAGTAAACAAAACATGAGTCACCTACTCATTAGTTTTGGTAATGGACAAATATAATGCCATGTGTTTGTGATGGAATAATCGCACTTGTGTTTCACAACAGAGACATCATTATTTGTTAAAAAAAAAAAACGTTAAAGCTGTTAAATAAAACCTCTATTTAAAGCTGTTCTTTTTTTTCATATATATTCATTTACATACAAATCCATTTTCTACATTTATTTCCTTGATATTTTTTTCCTATTTATAGTACTAGTAGTTGATTAGATAGGGAGCTTAATGAATAATTTTTCACAACCCCACAAACTTTCCTTAATGAATTGATGAATTCGAAATTAAATATGAAAACGAACGAAAAATAATATGAGTATGACACATGCATCTTTCATCAATTAAAAAGAACAACTATGTCATCTTTCCACTTCATAAAACTAAATTTCGAAAACAGAGAATGTGAAGTTTCACGTAAAATTTCTGTTGAGTGATCAAACCTCTATGATCAGTTACCTTCAAATTGACAATAGGTGAGAAAGATTTGGAAACGCCCCACAAAATGAGACAGAAGAGGGTGAAGGCCAATACCAACGTAAACAACAAGCACGAGTAAAACCTCGTGTTCCATCTCCTCCTCTCATCCGGACCGTGCATTTCATCGTAGTCTTCATCATTGTCATCATGATCCTCGTAGATTCGGCGTTCAAGATCATGCAATTGGACACTTCTGTACTCGTTTCTCAATGGTCCAGAGACCCGTGGAGTCGAAGATGACTCGGCCGCAGAGTCATGATGGTAGTGGCTGACCTGGCCTTGACGGTTAATTGGTGAACCGTATGGGCTAAAACCTGATCCGGTTGATATCTTTTCTACGTCTGTGTTCGTTGGGCTGTTCACAATATAAACCGGCTTCGTCGTCTGTGACATTGGAGATCTAGCCGGCCGCGTCATCATCATCTCCTTCACAATAAAGCTTTTGATTTTATTTTGGAAATATTTTATATTTTGGTTATGACCTCTCTATTTTAGAAGGTGGGAAAATGAAATAGGAAATAAGCAGGAACGGAGAGAAAATTAAATTACTTTTGAGAGTAACGGTTGATGCTGACAAAGAAAAACAAAATTGCAATCAAGAAACTACAATTGAAACTCAATTTTTTTTTAAAAAATGGCCAATCGAACTGTGTACGTACATATGTGTAACTTTCTTCGAGATAGCTAGGTTTTAAGAAAAGGAAAAAAAATAATTTATATACCTAGTAGTAGATTGCTATGGCATACGGTACGTACATAATGGAGAATATTATATATTTTATGTAATTTTCTAACAAAAATTAGACCATATACTAATTGATCAATACTACAGTCTACAAAAGCTGAATTAGTTTTAGTCTTTTAGAATATTGGGTCAAACGCGTGGGAGGAGGCTAATGATCGATTCGAAACGGTTTGTTTGAAACGAAACGGTCTGTTCTAATTAAGTTATTCCTACAGTGTTTATTTGATATTTTATTTTTATGACGTCATAAAAGAAATTTTAAGTTGTTCCTAATTTCGTACAGAACTAGATATTCACCAGCGATATACAGCAGGGCTATATTTTTTATTTAGAAATACAAAATATAATTTCTTTATTATATTAATTATATATGTGAATATTATCTTTTGTACTTTTAAAATGTACTATAGTTTAACATCAATATATTATATAGTGTATAATTTCCATTGTCTATATGTATTGATTTATTGTATAGTTAGTATATCCTTATTGTTCATTAAATTTAATTTAGTCAACAAATATACTATAATTTGACTTTATAATTTTGGTTGTTTTATATCTATATCATTTAACACTTTTGTATTTATTGTTGTGCAAGTCGATTAAATTGGTGGAATGTTTTTTTTGTAAAGTTTGATTTATATCAATTGTTTCTTATTAGCATGGATCGAAAATCCATATATTAATATATTAGCTATTGAAAAAACACTTCGATGAAGAAGTAAAAAAAATTACTAATAATTTGTGTTAATTCGGATCCAAAAATATTTGCCTCATGTCTTTTTGTACGAAAAATAAGACAAATATTATTTTGTTTTATGTCTAGACTAACAATTATACCATCTTTTCTTCTTTCCTCATCATCTCCCGGCTATCTGGTGTTTGTAAAACTAACAAATCAGAATTTCACTGTTATGATTCTTCATTGTTTTTAATAGACATAACAGACTAATTTAATTTTTTGTTTTACCTCTAAAAACGTATGACTTATCTGCTTCGTTACCCTGTTCTATGGATCAGAAAGTGTCAAAGTAGCAGCCATAGAGAATTAAACGAAAGAGTGTTTAAGGTTTATTGTGAGGGTACATGTGATTGCTTATGCATAATCGAGTTTTAGGTTACTAGTATTTATAGGCAAATGATTAGGTCGACTAACACATCTTTACACCTCCAATAAATATCCGGTCAAGCAAAAAATTAGAGAGATAATAACTATATTTGTTTTTTTTTTATGAGATATGATATATTTTAGTAGTTAATTATGTTTCAGTTGATTGATTTAGAAGATAAATGATTGGTGGGAATCAAAAAGATTGAATACAAATCTCGGTTAGAATCATCGTCGAAGGTAATAAAATCACTGTCCATTTAATATTTAATTTTTAAGATAAACTATTGGGGAAAATATTTGGGAATCAAGAGATTTGATCATAAATCTCGGTCGTGAATCTCATGATCATCGTCTAAGGTTAAAAAATCTGTCTCTTATTTAATATTTATTATCTTAGATATATTGAAGCCAAAAATTTAGATCTCAAGTGGGCTTGGACCATTGTCAAAAAAAAATGTGGGTTTGGATCTTAATAGAAGGGAGTTATGTTGTAGAACCCAACTTATCAATTTCAAATAATTAATGCTAATGGCAGGGGTGTAAATAAGCTAAAATTTTAGGATTTATTTGCTAAATGTTTCTGAAAATGTATATATATATATAGATTTCAAAGTCAATAACGCCTTTAATTTCGAAGAAAATTAATTTTTGAATTAATTTCTTTGGTTGACAAAAAAAATTAATTTCCTTGCAAATTAATTAATGACGTGCCTTTAAGTCTAACATTTAAAGTGGCCGTTTCAATTTGAAAATAAACAAAAATCAAGAATTCATTTTAATGGTCCAAACATTTTGGTTTATTGTCAGTTTTGGACACTTACATAAATTCATGCAGAACTGGTTAAGGAGTTGGTAAGTGGGTTTGATTCTGGTCTGGTTATCTCGGTTCAGTGACATGATATATTCTTTTTTTTTTTTTTTTTTAGCTCATAAGCCAAGCGTAACAAATGTATTTCATTGAAGAGATACACCACAAAGGAGTACCTCTTCTTACGTGTTAGCTTTCTCATCACAGATAAAATGACATGATATATTCGGTATCAACTAGTAGTTAACTGGTTAAGTGTGGTCAGGTTTTCGTATATTTACGTGGCAAATTAATGTAATTTCCAGAAATATCAAGAGACGAATACAGATGGTTTGGTTGTTACAAGTCGTTTTCCGATCAACTGTTGTAGAAACTAGGTTTCACACCATGAATTTGTTTGAAGGAGGAAACAAATTCTGTAAAGCTATCTCTCTAAAAACTTGAATCAAAACTAGTTAGCAAAAGGGAATTGAAATCTCTTGAAGAAGAAGTTAGGGTTTATGCTCAAAAACAAGTAAAAGTAGAAGAATTGTATTAATTGCTGGATGCCTTACAATGGAGAAGCCTCTCTCCCATTTTATATAATTTCGTTCGATCACAAAATATATTAACTTTCATTATAGCCCGAAACAAGATATGGAAAGTTCCCATCTCTTCCTCAAGTCGGCCGTCAGGCGAATCAAGAAGTCGGCTTTTCATCAATGGGGCTGGGCCTCTTCGTCCGAACAGGCCTTAAGTAGATCATCAGTTAGGACCCTTAACCAGATTCCCGATTAAATAATCAATTTGTCTTTCCGGTTTAGATCGGTATGTTGGGGGTGCTAAATCCCGCATCAGCAACTGTGATTCATAATACATGAAGTCTTTATTGTGTATGACAAGAGGCCTTCAGTGGATCCTTCATTTATTTCCACGAAGAGTATTGATATAATAGTGTTTCGAATTTGCTAGCTAATCTAGAAGCTAGTAGCTAGTATATATAGTTCACGATACCTAATTTTATCACCACCACAATTATTATTAGGATTGTTGCATATATTCATGAACAAAGACGTAATAAAGTAAATTAATAAATAATGTCAAACTGACTATGCAAGAAAATTCACTTTATTAGATGGTGATATTCATAAGACACTGGGAACATGAAAAGAAGGATATCCTTAAGTTTCTAATCTAACTCGACTATATATAATAAAGCCTCAACTCACTTCATTCCCACTTTCACTTGTTTGTGGAGGAATTGGGGACAATGTGCGCACAGTTGTCCTTTAGAAGAGGAGGAAAAAACGGGTTTAACGGAAACATATGAGGCCAACAGTTAGCATCTATGGTCGAGAAAGCTTTGCAACATGCCACTCCAACATTTCCAAACTTACCAGAAAAAACTGACTTGAAGACCTCCAATATGCATCCTTGAGTATTGAAAAGAGATGACCAACATTTTTCCAAATCAATAGGAAAATCCGGAGGAGATTGCAAGCGCGGTGGTTGTTCATGAGCTGTTCCCGGAGTGATTAGAATTGCAGCACATAAGGCTACAACTAAGACTAAAGAGAAAATAGCTCTTGAATTGTTTCCCATCTCTCTTTTTCTTCTTCCTTTAATTTTTTTGCTAACTTCCTTTTGTTTTGATATTTGGATGGTTTGGGTGTAGGGAAACAGACTATAATTCATAGTCATGGAACTAGAAATTAGTAAATCAAAATGGTATTAAATTATGTAATTAGTTAGAACTATTAAATGTTTATAAGTTATAACATACAAGCAACGGAAGAAATTTAAAAGCTTTGTAAAAATAACTCATGTCCTGTTAATTCTGGTTTGACCAATGAAAGTTCGCTCTGTCAAAACCATAATATGTTATGGGTACCACTATATATAGCCCTGATTGTTGTTGTAATTTTGTTCAATGAAAGAAATAAGATAATGATATTTGCCATGCAAACAAAATTTTCGCGTTAAAATAAAATAGTGAAGGCCTAAATGAAACAGTTTACCTTAGTTTTTATTATTCTCGTAAATATTGTCTACGAGCTTTGGGTCGACTAAAAATTACTACACCTCATTCGAAAAGATTCGTTTTAGACAATATCATCTATTGCAGTAAACATGAAAATGTTGGATATTTTAATTTGTGGTAAATAACTTACAGAAATTATATTTTGGATATTAATATTCATTTATAATTTCGTTTTAAATCAGATTTTGTGTTTAATAACAAAAGTGACAATACGAGTATCTCTCATGTGTTATGTAAATGGTATAAAAACAATTTGAAGAGTAATGTTGACAAGTGACAACAACAAAACCTTTACAAAAAAAATTATTTATTATATATATGTGAGAAAGAAGTTGACAACAAATCGAAGAGAAAAAATATCAAGTTCAATGAAGGGAAGAGACATAATAATAGATCATGATCATGGCCCCTGCACAAAAAGGCTCAGACAAAATATTGTACCGGTGGTTTGGAAATCTTATTCCTCAGACAATAGAAACGTCACACCAAATATTTCAAATTTTGTGTGCCTAACTTTTCGCAAAGATATTCGAACCGATCGAAAAATCCAACCTTGTTTTTAACATGTTTATTGTAGGACTTGCAACTCAATTTAGATCAGTCAAGTGATACGATGTGTAGGATATTTCATATTTGTGCTCAAGCACTTGATGATCTATATTCAACATGTTTTTGTAATCACAAATATCAAAGAGGCCATCCAATATACAATTTTCTTCTACCTTATCATCCAAATGTACGTACATTTTCATTGATATGGAAATGGATTTAAAATTAAACATGTAAATTATAACTACTATATATTAATACATTCAGAATGAAAATTTACATCCTCGTATAAGAATTAAATCCAAAGAGAAAGCAAAGAGTATTGATTTTAATTAATAAGAAAACATCAAACCAATGACGACATATAGTTTTGACTAGGAATTAAAAAATCAGCTATCCAATAACATATATTTTGAATCCACCCCCGTTATTAATAGAGAAGCACTCTTACAAAAAGACTAAAGTGTCCTCACATAACTCATGTACCTTTTTAATAAATGCTCTTGCTTCTCATTGTTATTTACATAAATATGTCATTGAAATATTATGACCTAATGTTTTTTTATTGATTTTAAAAAATGAAAGATTTAATCAACTATTAAATCAAAAAATGTATTTAATTATCATTTTTATAACTTATTTACTTATTAAAAGTAAATTACATTTCACAAACAAGAAAAAAAAATATTCATTTATATATCACTTTTATCATTTTTCTCATTGCATTTTTCAATTTAAATTAGTCTAAATTAAATCTATTAGCTTTAAAATATTGCTTTATCTATTTAATAGTATAGTGATATTGATGATAATGTGTAACATAAAATATGTGAATTTAATTTTTAGAAACACAAAAAGACATCAAAACTTTCTAGACCACCTTAAAATTCTTTTCCAAGTTCAAATATTTCACGGGTGAAACGTATTTTACAGAAAATAAACGCAAATTTGAATAAACGGAAAAAAATTTACTTATATATTTTGTTTTACACAAACAAATCTTAAATCTCAAATAATAATTTTATTCATAATATTTTACTTAAATCGATTTATCCCGCACTATTGCGGGGTGATACCTAGTTAATAATTATAAATCACAAACCAATAAACCTCTGCAAATTTTCTTTTAATATTTCATTGTCTTCCTAGTTGCCATTTATGTTTTACAATCTTGTATCTTAATGTTTTTTTTTCTCGTCAGCACCATATAAAATGCATGAAATTATAAAGGGTACAAAAGCAACAGTACATGAGATTAGCGACACTCCACCACGGAGTTTATTTTTATTAGAAAGAATATCTTTGACGTTCACAGAACACACGAGATTAGCGCCATTTCCTTACATGATTAAAACTTTCCATTAATCTATTGAAGGAAATGCTTTCTTACAAAGCGTCAATCATCGCAAATTATTAATAACTTTAATTAGTGATAATCCTTTCCTAATCAGTGACTTAATCAGCGTACATGCACATCTATAGTGTCAGACACAGTTGACAAAAATTTGTTTTTCGTAATTTTCTGACTTAGCAAAATTACATTAAACATTATTTTGGTACTAGATTCCACAATATATTGAAGGGAATCAAGACACGCACAGCGTCAATATCTAATCGCACATTCTTTAACCATTGATAAATATAAACATGATATACTAACTACACCAAAGTTTGTTTTGATATCGTACTCAATTTTAATATTTAGATACAGAGATATATAACATTTCTAAAATCATAGATATACAATGTAAGTTTGACAAAAAAAAAAGATATATAATGTAAGCAAGGGTAATATAACTGATTACACAATTTATCGAAATTTCCACTATAAATATCATCCATGTATATATTATAGTTTTCATTCTACATTACTTCTTTTTTTCTTATCTTGATAAAGTATAAATACCATTTAGGAAATAAAATGTATAGGCTTACAAGAAGCGGTACCTATATTTTGCCACTCAAAAGAAAAAGAATAAATAACAAGAGCCCATATATGCAATGGAGAATTGAAAGAATCTCTCAATTTTGGTTTACAAAAAAAAAAAAAAAAACTCTCAAATTTTAACACAGCCACAAAGTGGCATAAGACTTGAGAAATTGCGTCTATGTCGTCTAGCGCACAGGACACATGTCCGAGACATTTGACAGCTACCCTGATATGTGTTTTTTGGTTGACAGAGCTTGAAAATGGTTTGCTAGGAATACAAGAGGGATTGCAAGATTTTAAGTCTAAATTAGGTAGAATTTAACTCATACTCATTATTGTTATCATTAAGTTTCATTTAATGTATACAGGAGGACCGGTAATGGTGTATCGAAGTTGGTAGGCCAAAACACCGAAGCTTGTCGATTCCTTTTTGTCTCGACTAATATTTATTTAATCTAACCACATTGGTTTTTACATCTTTCAATTATCACAATATTGTCAATATATAGTAGCAGAAAAAAAAAACAAAAGGGATCGACAGGTGGTCTGAACTTCTTTCGTCATAAAATAAATTATTGAATCCAATTCTTAAATGTCATATTGATATCGTTGAACATTAAATTCATTGAAACACTGAATTCATGAAATCATGTTGGGCTCTGAAATTACTATGGTACTTATCTTATATATAACCAAAATTACCATTGTGCCCTCACTTCTGATTGCTTTAAAAGAGAACCCTAATTTCTCAACTCCATATCACCTGTCTTTATATCTCTACTAAACAAAATCTTGATAGAAACAAAATGGAAGATACTAAAAAACAATTAGTAGATGAAGAAGCGAAAGCTTCCCTAGACATATGGAGGTATGTCTTTGGGTTTGCAGACATCGCAGCTGCAAAGTGTGCCATTGATCTTAACATACCAGAAGCCATTGAAAACCATCCTTCGTCACATCCCGTGACACTAGCTGAACTCTCCTCCGCCGTCTCCGCCTCTCCCTCACATCTCCGCCGTATAATGAGGTTTCTTGTGCACCAAGGACTCTTCAAAGAAGTTGCCACAAAAGATGGTTTAGCCACTGGCTACACTAACACGCCACTCTCTCGCCGTATGATGATCACAAAGCGTGACGGCAAGTCGCTGGCTCCTTTTGTTCTCTTCGAAACAAGACCCGAGATGCTCGCCCCATGGTTGAGACTGAGCTCAGTCGTGCCTTCTCCGGTCAACGGTTCAACTCCACCACCGTTTGATGCAGTGCACGGTAAGGACGTGTGGTCGTTCGCGCAGGGTAACCCGGGCCTTAGCGATCTGATCAATGAGGCCATGGCTTGTGATACAAGGCGAGTGGTGCCACGTGTAGCCGGAGCTTGTCACGGCTTGTTAGACGACGTGGATACAGTGGTTGACGTAGGAGGTGGTACCGGAGAAACGTTGGGTATACTTGTAAAGGAGTTTCCTTGGATCAAAGGATTTAACTTTGATCTTCCTCATGTTATTGGAGTTGCTCAAAATTTGGATGGTGTTACTAATGTTGAGGGTGATATGTTTGATTCTGTTCCCGCATGCGACGCTGTCTTCATCAAGGTCAATTTTATTTTCACACTCTTATTTTTTTTTTAATTAACTATCAACATTCACGAAAATCTAATTTTTTTTTTTTTTCATGATTACTTTCACTTAGTACTATTCATCAATATCAAATTTCACATAAAAGGCACAAATAAAATGATTAAATGTTATATTTAATATTTTTGTATAGTTAAAATGTTGAATGTTAGAAGTATCATTATTCTTTTAGCTTCGCAATAACTAAGCCTCGTACTAAGCTATAGATTATGATTTGATTTATTATTTTGTATAATTTTTTTTTTCAATTTTATACAGACACAAAAAGTTGAAAAAGTTGGCATGCTGAAAATTGAAATTATAGTATTTATTTTCCACCATCTTCCATTATATCGTAAATAATTTAGACATGACATATGATCTGACACCAAATTAAAGTAGCGAATCAATAAATAGCAAGTTAACAACCACTATCAAGTTTGCACAAAAAAAACAAAAAAAACAAAAACAACCACTATCAAGTATCCAATAAATAAAGCAACCACTACCAATTTTCCCAGATAGTATTAACCCTAATAAACCAATACATAAGAAGACACATCTTTTTATAATCAGGGCGAATGGAACAGAATCTTCCTTTAAGGATTTGTTTTGCCTTTTTGTCAAAATCATTTTAAGTTAACAGATTTTCCTAAAGTATACAGGATAACACTAATTAGTAGACATTTACCTTTCTGACTGGCCACCAATTAATGAGTGTTTTTTTTTAAAAAAATACGTGTGGTTGGAGAAAAAAAAAGAAGGAAAACACAAAAATACTCGTAAGCTTCAATCATATATATATAATACGTAAAATGTGATAAATGATGGCAGTGGGTGTTACACGATTGGGGAGACAAAGATTGCATCAAGATATTGAAGAATTGCAAAGAAGCTGTCCCACCAATTGTCGGGAAAGTGTTGATAGTGGAAGCTGTGATCGGAGAGAATAAAAAGACAATGATAGTGAACGAAAGAGATGAGAAGTTAGAGCACGTGAGATTGATGCTTGATATGGTGATGATGGCTCACACAAGCACAGGCAAAGAAAGGACTTTGAAAGAGTGGGACTTTGTTCTTACAGAAGCTGGCTTTGCTCGATATGAGGTTAGGGACATTGATGATGTCCAGTGTCTCATCATCGCGTATCGGTCTTAATGTTGATGATATGAAAGATTGCATCTCACATCTTTCCTTTGGAAAAAAACTCAATAAATTTGTGATTATTGGCTTAGCTTTGGTTTAACGTGAGAAATGATAACGACGTGTGAATAATCGACTTGTGTAAGAATAATTATGGCTTGTTTCAGTACCAGCCGTGTTGTTTTGTTATTTGTATCTTCCATTCCACACGTTTTTTTAAATTAATTATCTCGTCGAGTGTACGAATTTGCACCTATAATTTGCTTTTATTTATTGCTACAGCCATAGGCTGTATATATATGATATAATATATGATCTCTTATAAAATCTTACATTATATTGATTAAGTGGAAAAGTATAATCATAAAAAATAAAAATACCTATCAATCAAAATAATCTAAGGCTACAATCATATAAAAAAGTGGTCCAAAAACAAAGACCCAAATATTTACGTGGTTACGATGTCGGTGGGCGTTACAAGATAGGGGACACAAAGAAGCGGTCCGACTCCAACCCAAATCGTTGCAATTGCAAGCGTTATAAAGTTTTGGTTTGGTTTCAACTAGATTCAGTCTCTCAAGTCTCAACCATATAAGCTTGCCTTAAACCAAATCACTTTTACTCTCCGTTCGATCATACTTTAAACGGGTTTCATCACCCTATTGTTGATTCACTTAAAAAAATATATATATATCAACGATCCATTAAATTCCATTAACGTTAATCATGTAATTATGTACATATGTGTATAGTAGAACTCATTCTGAATTAGGATTCTTTTGAGCGCGCGTGAGACATCCCCCTAAGTTTCCGAGACATTTGACAGCGACGCTGATATGTGTACGTTTGTTGACAAAGCTTGAGAATGCCTTGATGGCAACAATATTGGTATCAACTATTAAGAGGTGTTGCAACTGGTTTGCAACTGGTTTCAAGTATAATCTAATTAAGTTAACTTTTACTCAAAATAATTTTTGTTAACATAAAGTTTCATGTCATATACAACAAGACGGGATGTAGGATCAAAACGATAGACTAGAACAAAACAAATTTATTCAGTAAGGGTTTGGATCCAAATTTATCCAAAAAGAAAAACATGAATAATTTTTGATATGACACAATAACATAAAGTATAGAATCATGGGATCTCTAGAATCAATTGATAAATAGTTAAAAACCACTATGAGATATCACATAAATAAAGCAACCAATACTAATGTCCCCATATAGTCCTGAATCCTGATCCACTACTAAAAAAAAGTGGGGGATATTGCGCAGATCGTCATTATCAAGATGTTTTGTTTTCCTTGAAAAAATTGAAGACTTTATAAAAATATGTGGAGAAATACGTTACACGTACGTGGTCTAATACGTAAAATGTGATTAAATTGAATGGGCGCAGTGGTTGGTGTTACACGATTGGGGAGACAAAGATTGCATAAAAGATATAATTGAAGAAATGAAAAGAAGCTGTCCCACCAAAGACCAAACGTTGGCAAAGTGTTGATAGTGGAGTGCGTGGTCGGAGAAAAGAAAAATAGGATGATAATGGAAGAAAGAGATGAGAAGTAAACACGTGAAATTGCAGCTTGACATGGTGATGATGGTTCACTGAAAGCACAGGCAAAAAAAAGAAAAGGACTTTGAAAGAGTGCATGGAACTTTGTTCTTACTGAAGCTGGCTTTTGCTCGATATATGACTCATGTGGCTAGGGACATTGATGATGTTCAGAGTCTTATCTATTGATCAAGGAGGATATGATACCAATGCAATAAGGTCGAGTGTCCGTACGACTGTCCATACGAATGTCCGTACAAGTCACTACTAATGGGCTACGGTCCATGTAAAGCATATAAGAACAGAGGCCTTTGTGATATCAAGACATATTGGAGAATAAGAAGGATCTAGAAGGGTTCGGATATGCAGAGAATCTCAGGGAGGTCACATGTTATCTTGGTTAACGAGATGAACAAGTCAAACAATGAGCAGAAGTCACTCTCAACAAAGGCGTTCTGTAGAGCAACAACTCTTCATGTCCCTTTCTCTCTTAAATGTCTCTGTAACGGCTATATGCTAGAGTTACGCCTATATATGTCATGTAACACACATTTGGAAGAAATAATCTAAGTATTCTATTATTTGTGTTCATTCTCTTTCACTATTTCCGCAATTCTAACATTATCATCGCTTATCACTCTTAAAAGGATGATACCAAAGGTTGAACCCTAGCCAAGGAAAAAGCTAAACCAACATTGCCTTTGAATAAATAAAAAACGTCAATAAATTTGTGATTAATTGGTTTAATTAGTGGTTCATCAGAAAACAAACAACTACGCGTGAATAAGCCTAAAAAAGTCGATGTCGTTTTATTTGTATTTTTCACATATATAATTCATTAATTTGATACAATAATTAGAAAACTCGAAAACAATGAACAAGCCCAAAAAAGTCCATTAGGACATAAGAATGAGGGGGGTGATTACACGCGTCAAGTTCTGATCGGATCCTAGAATCACCTCTCTCTTCCGGCGACGGGCTTTACACTTTACACTACCGCTTCATCTCCTTCTCTCTCTCTCTCTCTCTCTCTCTCTCTCTCTCCTCGAAGTAGGAAATTTCACGGCGAGACAATTTGGAATCTTATCTCTTGACATATCTCCGTTGATTCTTTTTTTCAAGGAAGATGAGTGAGAGTGCGAAGAGGGTCCGATCAAAAATTAACGGAGTACATCACCCTGTTGTTGATTTCTGGCGACGAGAGGTCGGTGGTATCTCTTCCCGTAATTTCTCCAATCGCTTCTCCGCCTCTGAGGTTTGTTTATCGTTTATCTAATAGTCCCTACACTTCTGAATTCTCTTCAGTTCGAAAGTTTTCAAATTTGTGGAATTTTAGTACTGTTGTCCAATTGAATGAATCGTTACATGTTGAATCGTTATATTCTCACTTGTGTCTGTATATGTAGAATTTGGTTTTGCGTCTTGAGATATACAAGAAGCTAGAGAAGCACAAAGGTTGTGTGAACACCGTTAGCTTCAATGCTGAAGGAGATGTTCTGATTTCGGGTTCTGATGATTGGCGTGTCATTCTTTGGGATTGGCAACTTGGGAACGTTAAGCTTTCCTTCCATTCAGGACACGCTAATAACGTATTTCAAGCAAAGTTTATGCCTTTCTCTGATGATCGAACCATTGTCACCTGTGCTGCTGATGGAATGGTAATTTTCTGACTAAATGTTTTTTTTTTTTATGTTATTGTATCAAATTGGTTTAGCTTCTTGTTTCTAACTTCTTTCTAAGTTCATAGGTTCGGCGTGCTAACATTCTTGAGGGTGGGAAAGTGAAGACGTCTTTCTTAGGTTTGCATCAAGGAAGAGCTCATAAGCTATGTATTGAGCCAGGAAACCCTCATGTATTCTACACATGCGGTGAAGATGGATTAGTACAACGTGTGAGTTGTAGTAGCTGCATCACTCTTTTTTGGATTTCTACTTTAGAATCCTTATAATTCGATTTAAACTAATTGGATTCTTTTCCCATTTCAGTTTGATCTGAGGACTGAAGCCCCTACAGAACTTCTCACTTGCCAGTCAGTTGATCCTAAGAGGAGGAACATGGAAGCCATCCAGCTAAACACAATTGCGATTGACCCGAGAAATTCTAACCTCTTTGTTGTTGGGGGAATGAACGAGTACGCTCGTCTTTATGATATCCGTAGAATTCAGCGTGGCGGTTTAAACGGTTCAACCCATCCTGCTGATCACTTTTGCCCTCCACATCTTGTTGGCAACGAAGATGTTGGAATAACAGGTTTGGCTTTCTCAGAGCAAAGCGAGCTTCTTGTTTCATACAATGATGAGTTCATATATCTTTTCGCACCCGATATGGGATTAGGGTCTAACCCTATCCCAGCCTCCTCCAAGAGTAGTGTATCAAAATCAGAATCAGCTTCTTCCCCAAAAGACGAGAACGAACAGTCAGTTCCTATGGTTTATAAGGGGCACAAGAACTCTGAGACGGTTAAGGGTGTGACTTTTTTTGGACCTCGGTCTGAATATGTGGTTAGTGGGTCAGACTGTGGGCGGATATTTACTTGGAGGAAAAAAACTGGGGAGCTAATCCGTGTTATGGAAGGAGATAGGGATGTAGTTAACTGTATTGAGCCTCATCCTCATATTCCTGTTCTTGCCAGTAGTGGAATTGAGAGTGACATCAAGGTGTGGACGTCAAAGGCAGCTGAAAGAGCTATATTACCTGAAAACATCGAACTGGTATGCTTTATTGTTGCATTGATTCACATTATGATTGTTTAGTTTATTCCCCTTCGTGCTAGTGTGTTTTTTTAATGCATGTAGAGGTGGCGGATCGTTATATTTTATCTGATGAGCTTATCTTTTTTGCTCGAAAATTTAAAATTTATAACATAACACCAAACTAATTTGGCTACTGCTGCTATGTTTGAAAAATATCCAGTTACCGAGTCGCTTTCGCTTTGGCATTCATCGGTTAATATCCTTTCTTAGCTCCCCTGAATATGAAGACAATTTATTTGGTTATGGAATGGATATTATTATTGATGAGAACGAGGGGGAAGATGAATCTATTGATGATGCTGAGGATGAGGATGATGATGATGATGATGATTCAGATTATAGTAGTGGACTTGATGATAATGATTCTGATGATGACATGGATAGTGATGATGATGATATGGACAGTGATGATGAATGTTTTATTGAAATTGATAACAATGGTGGTAGTGAGACAAATGTTGTTGATAGTGTTAGTGGCAGTCATCAAGATGATGATGATGATGATGATGTTTGAAATTTGTGTGTTCCAGCCCAAGCAAACACGCCTAGGGGATGGATGTACCGTGTATCTACACGGCGGGAACTATTGGCACAACTCTTCGCGATGCAAAGCCGAAGAAGCAGGAGTAGTCCAGAGAGAGAAGGAGAACCATCCCGTGGAAGAGCACGTCTTAATCTTATCCGCACCTTCAATTATGAGAGCAGCGATGAGAATGCAACTGATGATGGCGATGGTAATAGCCATGAGGACTTCTTCTCTTAAAAACTACTTTGGAAATGAATTTGTAAATATATGTTTCAGTCCCTTTAGAAACCAAACAAATGCACTCTTTTTTTTTTTTTGGGTTCTTCATTGTTAAATAAAGTTGCAACGTCATTAAAAATGGTTAATTTTCTGATAATTCATAATTTTATTAAAAACTCTAAAACTAGGATTAATGTCGTCATCGTTAACTGGTTTTTACGAGCACCGAACATTTTCCCGCGAGAAAACGAAGATGCAAAAGACGACGATGTTGCCGACGAGAGACAAATTTGCTTGAATCTTCAATTTCTTCAGGAATTTGATGGCTGCGACTCTTCTATCTCGATGCAACCGTATCTACACTTACGAAGCGTGCAAGTGTGTTTCTTCCGAGAATCACCAGACAACGGGGAAGCAAAACGGGAATCGAAATCTCGAATTCGACTCGAGACTCTCGAAACCAACCCGGATGGTTCTTCGGAAACGATTCCAGCAGCTCAATGATCCTGCGCTCACTCGCGCTTTACGTGGGTTTGCTGATTCAGGTCTCATGGATGATGCACTCCAACTGTTCGATGGAATGAACAAAGCTGATGCTTTCGTTTGGAATGTGATGATTAGAGGTTACACTAGCTTTGGGTTTTACACTAAAGCGGTTCAATTCTATTGCAGAATGGTGTTTGCAGGAATCAAAGCTGATTCTTTTACTTATCCTTTCGTGATTAAGTCTGTTGCTGGGATTTTGTCGGCGGAAGATGGGAAGAAGATTCACGCGATGGTGATCAAGCTTGGGTTTGTTTCAGATGTTTACGTTTGTAATTCTCTTATATCAATGTACATGAAGCTTGGGTGTGCTTGGGATGCAGAGAAAGTGTTCAACGAAATGCCTGAGAGAGACATTGTTTCTTGGAATTCTCTGATTTCTGGATATCTTGCCCTTGATGATGGCGTTCGCTCGTTGATGCTGTTTAAAGAAATGCTGATATGTGGATTTAAACCGGATAGGTTCAGTATTATGAGCGCTTTAGGTGCTTGTTGTTCTTATGTGTATAGTCCAAAAATGGGGAAGGAGATACATTGCCATGCTCTTCGAAGTAGGATTGAAACCGGTGATGTTATGGTATTGACATCAGTTCTTGACATGTACAGTAAATACGGTGAAGTGAGTTGTGCAGAGAGGATATTTAACGGTATGAGTCAGAGGAACATCGTAGCTTGGAACGTTATGGTAGGGTGTTATGCTAGAAATGGACGAGTCATTGATGCTTTTCTCTGTTTTCAGAAGATGTCAGAGCAAAATGGGTTGCAGCCAGATGTTATTACATTGATAAATCTGCTTCCTGCTTGTGGGATCTTGGAGGGTCGAACGATTCATGGGTATGCAATTAGGAGAGGCTTTCTTCCTCATTTAGTATTGGAAACTGCTCTGATTGACATGTATGGGGAATATGGGCAGTTAAAATCAGCTGAGGTTATATTTGATCGAATGGCTGAAAAGAATTTTGTCTCGTGGAACTCGATTATTGCTGCTTATGTGGAGAATGGGAAGAACTATTCAGCCTTGGAGCTATTCCAAGAGCTCTGGGATTCATCACTTGTACTTGATTCCACAACAATTGCTAGTATTCTACCAGCTTATGCAGAATGTTTATCTTTGAGTGAAGGTAGACAAATTCATGCTTATATTGTTAAGTCCAGATACGTGTCAAACACCATCATCCTGAATTCACTCATTCACATGTATGCCATGTGTGGTGACCTTGATGATGCAAGAAAATGTTTCAACCACGTCTTGGTAAAGGACGTTGTTTCATGGAATAGCATCATCATGGCTTATGCAGTACACGGTTTTGGGAGAATTTCGGTTTGCTTATTCTCAGAGATGATTGCTTCTAAAGTAAATCCAAACAAGAGCACTTTTGCTTCACTGCTAGCAGCATGTAGCGTTACTGGTATGGTTGATGAAGGATGGGAATATTTTGAGATGATGAAAAGAGAATACGGGATTGATCCTGGAATAGAGCATTATGGGTACATGATGGATCTCATTGGCCGTACAGGAAACTTCAACGCAGCCAAGAGATTCATCGAAGAAATGTCATTTGTGCCAACACCTCGGATTTGGGGGTCTTTGTTAAATGCAAGCAGAAACCACATGGACATAAACGTAGCTGAATTCGCTGCAGAACATTTATTTAAGATGGAACACGATAACACGGGATGTTATGTCTTGCTTTTGAACATGTATGCAGAAGCTGGAAGATGGGAAGATGTAAATAGGATTAAGCTTCTCATGGAGAGCAAAGGCATATCCAGAACATCAAGTCGCAGTACTGTTGAGACGAAGAGCAAAACTCATGTGTTCACAAACGGAGACAGATCTGACGTGGAGACAAACAAGATCTATGAAGTCTTAGATATTGTGACAAGGATGATTGGAGAAGAAAAAGAAAAAGAAGACAGTTATGTTTACTGTATCTCGAAGTTGAGACCAGAGACTCTAGTTAAGAGCAGAAGCAATTCACCAAGAAGACATTCGGTAAGGCTCGCCACATGTTTTGGTTTGATCTCTACGGAAACAGGCAGAACAGTTATGGTGAGGAATAGCACGAGAATCTGCAGAAAATGTCATGAGTTCTTGGAAAAAGCGTCGAAAATGACGAGAAGAGAGATCGTTGTGGGAGATTCCAAGATTTTTCATCACTTCTCCAATGGTCGCTGCTCGTGTGGGAATTACTGGTGAAAACACAGTTTGTGGCTAAAGTAGGTCTATGTTATCCAACAAATGTAAAAAGAAGAACACATGTTTTGGCAATATATATAGAAAAAAGAATCCTCTTATTGCTAAAACAGAGCAAAAGCAGAGAAACAATATTTATGAAACAGAGTAAAACATAACAAAATACTAGACATATACACACAGTTTGATCCTGATAAAAGCTGAGAAGAAAGTTTCAATCTCTAAGTGAACAGAGCAGAGTGGTCTAGGGATGGTTGAAGAAGTATCGATAAGCTAAAATGAAAAGGAGATTAGAATAAGATTTTAGCAGAGTTAACACTGATTCAGTTTTCTTTTCAATGTTAAAGAACATATGAAAGTTCGAGTTTAATGTCTTGTTTCTAGATTTTTTTAAAAAGAATCTTATGTTTAGAAAGAAAGAAGAAATTAAAATTGAAGTATGTGAAAGAATCTTGTATTAGTTTCTTCTGTGTTAATTAACATTTACATGTTGTCCAAAAAGTTTGTAGGCACAGTGACCTATTAGATATTAAGAACCGAGACTCTGTATTTAATCAATGATTTAGAGAGTGACTCAATCCCATCTTCAGTACCTAGAATGTATGACTCTAAGATCTGCACATCCTCCATCTTCAAAGACTTTTCAGATTGGAACTCAGAATCAAGCCTTGTCTATTCATTTGCTTCTGCTTCACATGTAAATTTGTTCTGGCTCATCACCTTTGAGACCAATGACCATTTTCCGCAAGCCTTTGATCCGGACATGAAGCTAAACCGATATACAAATAGAGAAATTGTTACAGCTCCTGCTTCTCCAAACGATCAATTGGTGTTGTCTTTGTTTTGGCACACTTCTAAACTCTTGAGTACTTTTTGGAGTGACTTCTTGAGGAACTTTCTTGACCTCTCCAGATAGATCTCCAAGCTTTCTTCGTAGAATTGGTTGGATCTCCATGACACCTTCTTTCGTCTGTGGCAACGCATCCTTGGCGACATTTCATAAATCCAAGGTCCTGAGCGTCCCCATCAAGAAGCTTCTCAATCTGATCTTGAGATAAAAAGTCTGGTTGGAAAAAGAAAAAGAAAAATCGGAAACGTTTAGACCTTCTCCAATGGTAAATTTCTTAACAAGTTTGTTAGTAATATTATAAGTCTAAAAAGTATAAATTTTTGAGCTAAAATTTTTTTAAAGATTATGTAAAATTTATTCCTCCAATGGTAAAGTTCTAAACAAGTGTTTCTTAGCATTATATTTCAAAAAAATCAGATAATTTGTTTTACAATCAACAACCAAACAAACCAAAACCATTTTTAAATCTTTAGATAGTAACTTACAGTCTTGGATTCTGAATTAAATCATTACCTCACAAGCCATACATACAAAGTTAACAACATGTAATTAGAAATAAACCACCAAACCAAAGAGACAAGACATAATCAAATGGTTCTTGAGTTTAATTAGAAGAAGGAACCTGTGAGAACATGCCTGAAGACGTAGCAGCATGGAGAAGATTACGCCATGATCATATCATAATTGGGTTCCAAAACACCTGCAAAAACAAAAGAAGGAAACGTAAGGAACATAACAAAAAACGAAAACAAAAGATGTATTAAGAGGATGAACAAAAAACCCCTTGAAGACGTAGCACATAGAAGAAGCGTTTCCATCAAAGAGGCTCTGGGTTCTTGATGCTGCCTGGGATATAACAAAGGGAGACTGTCAAAAGAGGCAACACGGAGTAACGACAGAGCAAAGGATTAATCCTTCAAGATAAACTGAGACATGACAGCAAGAAGAACGTCATCTGGAAAACACAAGAAACAGAGGACCAACAACTAGCCAAAATTAAATAAAACAACCGATAAGGCAAAAAGGTGTATAGATGTAAGGGAGAAGTGTCAAAAGAAAAGAGCGTACCATTGGGAGACTTGGTTAAGACGTTCCAAGCGAACCTAGAATTCCAACCAGCATAACCACGAACAATGATGTCAGCTTGTAAATATATGTAATAACAACACACACATAAAGGTAAAAACCTTATCATATTAGTCCCCCCGGTGCCTCCACGATCTGCATCAAAGAGAGATATATATTCAATAAAAAGACATTGAATACAAATAATAGTTAAAAAGGGACAAAGTTTAAGAACAGACTCGTGTAGGGGGGGGATCCTTGTGGTTGAAATCCAGCAAGATTACGGCGATGTTGAGCATTGGAAACATGACAAAACGATTCCATATGCATCAATCCCTTTGGATTTGAGTTTCTCTACCGCCTCATCAACATTTGCCTGCACATATATAATCAAAATCAACAAAAAAAAAATTGGCTAACATACTTCCGTTTCTTTTTTTACTAACACTCCACTCATTGTGACCAGTAAAATATCATAGCTAAGAAATAATTCTTAGCTTATTCCATATTTGTTTGTCCAAAAAAAAAAAAAAGAAGCTTATTCCATATTTTTATTTATTTTTTCCCTTTAACATCTAGGAAATTTGCTTACATACTACCGTTGGAGATTGCTTAATTAGAAACCAATCCCTATATATTGCTTAATTACATACTAGCATCTTATTAATTATCATTCAATAAAGTGAATTTTTCTGTATAATCAATTTGACATTATGCTAATTTGTTAATCTACTGTATGATCTCTTTGTTGATCACGAATATATACAATAATACTACTAATAAGTGTGGTGATAAAAGAGGGTGGCGGGAGGGGCAAAGCCAAGGGTCCACTCCACAATCTTTTGAATAAAAGAGATCCAAAAAAAAAATTAACTATGAAAAAGGAGTCTAAAAAATTTAGTTCACCTGGAGGCTAAAAAATATTGGGATGGGACTGCTTCTTCGCTAGAACTATTGTCATTGTCGTCACTACCATCCTCTTCCTCGGTGGAATCATTGTCACTACCCATCACGTTAGGGAAGGCTTGATCAAACTTTGCAACGACAACTTCATAAGTAAACTGGAGATTTTCTATGTCTTCATGATCAACCTTATCACAAGAAAATAAGTTACCATTAGTAAAAACGAACAGCATATTGCATAGATAACGAGCAAAACACACACCATTAGTACATAAAAGCCAAAAAGCAGCAAAGAGACAAAGCAAATTTATACCACGCTTGTGGTCCCATCTTCCCTGGCAATTTTCGCAACTCTATTGTTGATCCCGCTCACAAAACTATACACTGGAAGTTTAGTGACAACTCCTTCCGACAGACAAGGTCCCCAATCTAGAAATTGTCATCAAAGAAAGCCATAGGATTTTTATGACCTATGATTGTAAACAACTATGCCAAAAGCCATAGTTGTACATTTACAGGACATAGTAACAATTTATTATTTGAATTAATAAACATAAACAACTATATCTCTAATACTAATAAAAATTATAAAATTTTGTTTACTTATATATTGTTTAGGTTTTCAAATCTAATATTTTATTAAATATTAGATACAATATATACTAAATACTATCTCTATTTTTATCATATGAATTTTAGAGTTATACACATAGATCAAAGAATCATTTAATTTTTGTCTATTCTTTAAACAAAAAGTACCATTTAATATCTACTTACACGCAATTCAACCAATAAAAAAACAATCTACAAAATAAAAATTGTTAAAACCAATGGATCGATGGAGGTAAGTATATTTCTCCAAGTTTTTACCTTTTATGGAAACGTTGATGATGATGATGATGATTTGATCTATATTGGTGATATTGATTTACTTGGTTTTTCATATATGCTAGTTTTGTAGCTTTAACCTGAATAAAATCTCTCTAACGGTCTCATAAAAAAAAATCTACCAAACAAAAAAAGCAAAAAGGGATTTTGCGAAACAAAAGAAAAGGAAATTGCTAGCTGGACTTTGTAGGTTTAACGTCGATGACCGTTAAAACATGAATGCTTTAGATCTCGACCGTCTATAAAGAAAAATAAACTGATGACAAAAAAGGAAATATTGCCAGCTGGACAAAAGAGTCAACGTTGTTTTGACTACCGACTTAATCTTAGTCGTTAAAACGTGAATAAGATTAGATCTCGGCCGTCTATAAATATAATACGCTCTCTCATTCACATCTATCTTCCTCACTATTTTTATTTCTTTCTTTCTTCTTCGTTCCTCTCTGTAGTGAGTGGACGTAAAGTCTCTCCGCTCCGCAAGCTCTCTCGTTTCGTTGGTTGGTGGTGGACCAGGATTTTATTTCAATCTCAAACTTGCTTATTTTTTTTCTTTCTAGGGTTTGGTTTCTTCTAACTTGTTGTTCTGGTCTTCTTTAAGGTTTTGGGTGATACTTTTATCAATCGATGACGATGGCTTTGATTGAAACGCTTCTTCTCTGTGCCACGTCTTCAGAGGTTTTGTTCCTCTGACTCTCTAGTACATCGTCTTCACTCGTTCGTTTTGTTTCGTTGGTGGTGAGTGAGTGGTGACATTCTTAAAAACTGGTTTCTTATGTTGTTTTTTCTAATCGATCATTGGGTTTTCTAGGGTTTGGTTTCTAACTTATCAATCAATGATGATGGCTTTGATGGACACGAACTAGTCTCTGTCTGGTGTCTTTTTTTTTGATTCGATCATAGGATTTTCTAGGGTTTGGTTTTTAACTTCTATTTCTGTTTTTATTTTCAGGTTTTGGATTATTTCAGGTATTGGATGATGCTTTTTATCAATCAATGATGGAAACACTTCTTCTGTGTGCTACGTCTTAATGGGTTTTGTTCTTCCTCTAATTATATGTCTTAATACATCTTTTACTTTTTTTTCTATATATAAGTACTGTACTGAATTAACATCTCATTCTCTCTTTTGATGTAGATCGTGTGATGGCTTTGACTGATCCTTATCACTCTCATTCAATGTTGCTCTTCCGGGTTTGGTTTCTAAGTTTCTATGTTATTTCAGGTATTGGATGATGCTTTGATCGATCAGTGATGGCTTTGATGGACACGCTTCTTCTCTGTTTTAAAGTCTTCATGGGTTTTGTTCTTCCTCTTAAGTCTTAATTCATCTTTTACTTTTTTTCTATATATAAGTGAATTAACATCTCAGTCTCTCTTTTGATGCAGATCGAGGAGGCACCTGGATTGTTGACGGTGTGGGAGGTTCAAATAGAAAACATTGTGGGAGTTTAACTTTCAGGTTTAGACATTGTGATTTCTGCTCAGTTTATCTTTCAGGTTACCTTAATATTGGCGATTGTTGATACTCTGTTTCTTGTGTGCTCCTAGATGTTCTTACTGTGTACACACACACATTCAGATTAGAGATGCTCCACAAATTCTTTCCCAGACGAGTAATTGTTCTTAAAATTTGTCCGTTTTAACTTGTTTAATTTTGTTGGTACGCTTAAAACTGATATTTATATCTCTCTCTTTGATGCAGATCGTGGATATTTTCTCGTCTATCATCTGTTTAGAGGTAAGGTTACATCTTCTTGTTATTTCCCCTAATGACTTTCAGAGATTTGCTATTGTTGGTGATGTATATGTGCTTTGTTCTCATCAGTGTTCTTATTTTGTTTTCCAGATTCTTTATATTTGTTGCAGTATATGGAAAAACACTTATGCTGAATTATTGTAGCTGGACTTGATGGAGATGTGATTAGGTTTCCTTCTCCTTATCTCTTTTATGGTTACCTCTGTATTTAATGGAGATGTTATAAGGTTTTCTTCTCCTCATGACTTCTGCTTAATTATTGCAGCTGGACTTGATGCAGCTAAACACGCTTTGTTGGAGATGGTTATATTACCGGCAAAACGAAGAGATTTGTTCACTGGTATCCGGAGACCAGAGAGAGGTAAAATTTGCAACTGTGGTTTCTTCTTGATCTTATGCAGTGCCATCCTTGGTAAAAAAAATATCATTTCAGGTATGCTTCTCTTTGACTTCAAAATGGGTGTATGCTTTTTCTGTCACTGTGCTTTTTATGGCTTCTTGAAATTATTTTTACAATTCAAACAGACTAAGTGATTTTGCTGTACTGATTCAGGTAGGTGAAGGTGAATAGCTAGTTTCTCTGGTGATTGACATTGGGCTTGTCTCGTGTCTGATGCTAACCAGGAGGCAACAATCCGGTTAGATGGCTTCAGATGCAGAGCTCTACCCACCTGGTAATTTTCTCCTTTTTTTTTTTTTTTTGCAATTTTCCTGTGTGATCATCTAGTTTATTTTTAGCTATTATTTGCGTCTCAAAGCTCATTTCAACTAACCTTCTTCATATGCAAGTTTGATTTTTTTTTTTTTTTCGTAGTCCAATAATGATGGAGGGAGCAGCATTGCGCATTTCCAGTGGTTCTTGTCACAGGTAATTTTAACTTGCTTCACTTAATATTATGAGAAATTTTTTATAACTTGTTTTTAAGATTTGTCCTTTGTAACTTGTGTTTTGTTGGTACGCTTAAAACTGAAAATATCTCTCTCTGTCTTGGATGCAGATCGTGGATATCTTCTCGTCTATCATCTGTTTAGAGGTAAGGTTACATCTTCTTCTTATTTCCCCATAATGACTTTCAGAGATTCGCTATTGTGGTGATGTGTATATGATTTGTTCTCATGCATGTGTCTTATTTTGTTTTCCAACTTGTTGCAGTATATAGAAAAACACTTATGCTGAATTATTGTAGCTGGACTTGATGGAGATGTGATCAGGTTTCCTTCTCCTAATGACTTATTATTAATTATTGCAGATGGACTTGATGGAGCTAAACAACCTTTGTTGGAGAGTAACCAGCGGAAACAATCCGGTTAGATGGCTTCAGATGCAGATGCAGGGCACAACTGATCTTACTCAACTTTTTTTACTTGTTCCCTCCTTAGTTACTTCAGATTTTTGTGTCTTTTTTCTTCAGGATGCAAGCAAGGTTATTGGTGGTGGGATGAGAGGCATGACTGGAATGCTATGAGAAACCTCATTGCTTGATACATATGAGGTACTGATAACTGATCTTTCTTTATAGTTATAATTACTTGGTTAGATCCTACATTTTGAATATATCAAGTCCTCATTCTTCCCGTCCTAAGTGTGTTGACTTGATACAACTATTTTTTTTTTCATTATTTCAGGGTATACACTTTGAGGGGCTTGTCTCGTGTTTGATGCTAATAGATTGGCTATCTGATCTATGTAACCAGGGACAACAATCTTGCTCAGCAATTCAGATAGGCTTCAGATGCAGAGCTCTACCGACCAAGGTTAGTCAAGAACCTATCATATTTTTTGTCATTCTCTGCGTTACATATTCACTTGGTGCTGATGAAATTCATATTATTTTGGTGAATTGGTTTTTCTTTTGTTGCCTTATAGTTCAATAAATGCCCTGAGACGAAGTGGAATTGATAATGGTGCTGATTGTTCCTGTTCTCCTAGTTTCACCCACCATATATAGTATGTCTTATTTTATGATGTCAAACTATCTTCATAAAGTTGTTACCTTTATGTGTGTGTTTTGATTGCATACAATTCACAGGCTGACATGTTCTAGGTTTGCCTTGAAGGTCTTCCCAAAGGTACACTCTGATATGATAAATCTTTCTTCTGGTCTGTCATCTTTTTATTATCTTCTTTACTACAACCATATAAGTTGTTAACCTTTGTTCTGTTATGTCTCAGTTTCTTGAAGGTTGCCTTTGATCTGTTTGCTCCCTGTTGCCTCTTTGACAGTCTCCTCTTTACCTTTCTTAGATTTATACTGTTCACAGATCAACTTTCTTTTGCAGGTTTTCGAGGACACGTTTGGAAGACTCGATTTACAATACAAGAACACTGAACACCTCACAGCCTCCGTATCTTTTCCTGCACTGCCTTAGCTCAGGTTCTTTCTTACTTTGTACTTCTTCAGATTTTAAGTGCACGAATTAGTAGTTTGAAACGATTAGGATGAATATGATAGAATCTTGATGTTCTTCTTCTTCGATTGTTTCAGATTGGTGGTGGTTTAGCAACGCGGCGGCGGTGGCGGATCCCTACAAGTTCGACGGTGGAAGAGACACAAACCAGAGCCCGGTTTGGTAATTATTTCCTAACACACCGGTACGTGTCTCTCTCGTTTAGTTCGATAACCAACAAACCGGTTTTATCCGGTTATCTTATTTTATGTTGTTTTTCGTGTCAACAGATCAAGAAGACATATGGGCTTCGGACAAGAACAAATGGGCTTGTTCCCTTTACCAAACAAGTCCATCAGCAGAAGAGCAAACCCACCAAGGTACTCTCTCTCTCTCTCTCTACTAACTTCCACTAACCGATACGTGTCTCTCTTTTTAATTCGATAACCAACCCGGTTTTCTCCGGTCACCTTTTATTCTTTCTTTTTTTGAACACAACAGTTGTTAGGTCTTCCCCTCTCAGTCTTAGCCGCGCCGGAGAAGCAAATCGGACGAAATCGGAGAGATGAAGCAAAGCAAACACGAGAGAGTCAATTTGGTACTCTCTCTCTCACTCTCTTTCCCATTCTTCTTCTTCTTCTTTTTTTAAATTCTCACTTTCTCTCTTTCTCTTACAGAAACGACGTGTGTAACTAAAGAGATTGTTGTGTCTGCCTCTGACATTATTACTCAGGTATGTGTATGTTCCAATTTCAAACACTTAGTCTGTGTTTCTATATATGTTCTGTAATTGTGGGCTTTACTTCAGATTATATGCATTTGATCACTACATCTTTTTTAGGGGCTTGATACTAATCCATTGGGTGATCAATCCTGGGCAACTCCTAACAAGCCACAGGAGTTGGATAATGCAGTGCTCAGCAATCCGGTTAGATGCCTTCAGATGCAGAGCTCTACCGGTCTGTACCTCTTGTGGCGCTGACATATATTTGAGGTAAGAGCTGATATCACCCTCTTGATTATAATTTATATATAATATATGGGATGCTTTCCTGATAGTCATATATAACTCTTGAATGCAGCCCGTCATGGAGAACACTTTGATGAATCACCATGTTACCCTTGGGGAAGATCACTTACATTGCTCCAGCTGGTCAATATTCTCGTAAGGTTTGAGGTTAAGTTACTCTTACAAAATGATAAAATTGATACATTTCAAAATGTTATCTTTCCGATTTCTTTACCTTCAACTTGATCAAGTGGTAATCACGTCCTGCTGGAGATCATGTTTGCTTGTTGCTGCTCATGGTTGTTTGTTGGTGATTTTCATTTCCCAGGATACAGTGATAGAGCTTGAATTACAGGGGATCAAGAAATCTTATTACACCATGCTTCAGGTTTGCATTAATCAGTTTAATCTTCCTACTAACAAGCGTAACTTTTAAGCTATTAAATTGGTTTGTTTGATAACCAGTTGAAGATGTGTGTTGTTGATTGCTTTCTTTTCCTGTTGTCAGCGTGTCCTTGATGCCCTTTTCCCTTCTGTTCTTGGTGGAACCTGTGTCATTCCTGGTGCTTTTGGCTGTGGGAAAACTGTTGTCTGCCAGGCAATTTCCAAGGTAAATTGTGACACTCTCTGGTTTTGTTCCACTTAATTACTGGATATTTTGAATTTTTCAAAGCTAATATTTGTTCTTATATATATATACATAGTACTCCAACTCTGATGCTGTTGTGTATGTTGGTTGTGGAGAAGAGAGGAAATGAAACGGCTGAGGTATATCTCTCTCTCTCTCATTTTGAATCTGCATATGGTTCATACTATTCAGACATTTGATCTGATGGTTTCTCATAAATTAAGTTCTTATGGACTTCCCACAATTGACTATGACGTTGCCTGATGGAGTGATGGTCCTGGGGAATCTGTCATAAAACGTACCACACTTGTTGCCAAATATGCCCGTGGCTGCTCTTGAAGCCTCAATTTACGCAGGTTATGTTCAGGAATACAGATTTAATAGTTTTTGATGAAGCCCATTCTTCAGATTTTCATTTGATCACTTTTGGTGATTGTTTTGGGTGATGCTGGCGCAGCCTTGTTCAAATGCATCGACAGGTCTTCAAGAAAGAGCTGCTGGTCTTACCAAGATATTGTTACTGTCGCAGGAGCTCTATGGAATTTTGCTTTTAATCCTGGTAATGCACTCCGCATTGTTGAGGAAAGAGGAGTTCCAGCTCTTGTTCACCTGTGTTCGTCTTCTGTCTCAGAAATGGCTCGATTCATGGCTGCATTGGCTTTGGCATACATTTTTGATGGAAGGTATACTTATATATATATATATAACCCAGCTAATAAACATTACATATTCTGTCGGATACTTACAGTTTCTGATTCGATCTGAATTATCAATCTGCAACAGATGGATAATGTTATGAGCCAAAGCCTTAGCCTTAGCTCTAGTTGTCACACCCGTTGTTTAAACTAAAGAACAAGGAGATTGAAAGCTAACTTCCCTTTAACCCAAGTCTCTCTTTGAGAATTAGGTTAATTGTTGGAAGCTTGAAATTCTCATTAGCATAAGAGGGTTCTTATATAGAACCTTACAAACCAACCTAACTCTCATATTAAAAGGAAATTGTATAAAGCCTTAAATCTAATTTAAAAAGGAATGAAACCATAATTATATAAAAACCCTATAATCGTATCAGATGATGAATACGCTCTGATGATAGGAACATCTTCATCAGAGAGCACATCTAAAAGCATTAGCTTAGATGGGCCAAGACCAACGGTGACTTCTACATAACTTGAGCACATCTAAAAACATAATTCTCTGCTTTTGTTAAAACTATCATGGATACTCAGATCTTTGCAGCTGCTCCTGTTTTATCTACAAGTGACAGAGAGAGCTCGCATACAAGAAGCTGGGCACTTGAGATGCAGGTTAATATCTTTGCTTCTCTATAGTTCTTGATATGAAATTTTGAATATATTGCTTTCTTGGCACTGCCAAGTTGGCAGTGAGGCTGAAATTGGAAGATTTACGTAATCCTGATTCGACACTCGAAGCATGTGCTACGTTAACGTTTGCGCTTCTTTAGGTATGTTAATATGTGAAAACAAACATTGTGCCGTGTTCTCTCTGTTGTTGGTTAACTACTACTGATGCATTTTTCTTGTTGTTCAAACTGGTCAAACAGTTTACAATTCATGCAAATGCATCACGCAAGCCTTATGCAGAATGGGGGGGAGAAGTAAGATTATTTCGTAATCTAGGCGGAGTAATAATGGTTACGACAGATAAAACAATAACAAAAATATACTTTTATCAGATTCTACAATTAATGTGGTTGTGAAGAAAAATCTAGGCGGAGTCTTTCTAGTGACCATTCACTTCCCTCTGGATTATCCTTTCAAACCACCACAGGTGAATATCATTTTCACCAAATTGAAATAATTAAATGGGTTCTATTGGAATTCAAATGAACCTTTTTCTCTTGCAGGTTGCGTTTAGGACAAAAGTATTTCATCCTAATGTCAACAGCAACGGAAGCATTTGCCTCGACAATTCTGAAAGAACAATGGAGCCCTGCACTCACCATATCGAAGGTGAAAAAAACACTCAGTTTACCAATAGCAGTAGAGATATATGATTAATCTGCTCTGATTTTAATCCAATCTTTTTGTGAATTCATAGGTGTTGCTTTCGATCTGTTCATTGTTAACGGACCCAAACCCAGATGATCCTTTGGTTCCAGAGATTGCTCACATGTACAAAACCGACAGAGCCAAGTATGAATCTACTGCCCGAAGCTGGACTCAGAAGTATGCAATGGGATGAAGTTTGATCCCTTAAGACTCGGTTTTAAGAGAGAGAGAGACAAAGAGAGAGAGGACTTCTATCACATAGGATCTTGATCTTCCATGAAATAAGTTAGATTCCTATGTTTTATCTCCTTGTTTGAAACATCTTTCTATCCCTCTTTTATCCCTTTGTTTCATTTCTTTGTTTTTCTTGCAACTACTTAAAAAAATATTAATGTAAAGCTGGACGAAATTAAGAAAAAAAAATGAACTATTTTGGAAGTGTTAACTTTCATTCTTGAACCATTATATATATGAACTATACTAAGATAGGTTGAAAGTTTTTAGAAAAAGGTTATGATAAGTTGTTTTTGCATTACACAGACACAATCCACGTTATTACACGAAACCCAAATCTAGCATTTCTATAAATTCCTAAAGCTAAAGAGCGATTTAGCATTACTTTTGGGCTATATTTACATAACAACTAATTATGTTCATGTTGACTAAAAGAAGTTAAAAACGCCAATGACATACGATAGGAACCCTTAATTATCCTATAAATACGTAAGAGATCCTCTTAGAAAACAAGACGAATCCCAAACAACAAGACATGATGAAGATCGTAGCATTGTTCCTTATCGCATTATTCGTCTTACTCTCGGCATCATTCCCTCCTACAGAAGCTATCGATGCCAGCGGCAGTACTTCCAAGAGGAGTGGAGCAGCATGTGGTACAACAACTCCGAAAAAATTGAATGCCCTTAAAGTTTGCTTTGACACTATGTCTTGGGGATTGAAGCTGTCGAAGTCATGTTGTGAGACAATGAATGAGACCCAAGAATGCCTGTGTGATGAAATTAAACACCGTATCACCCCGAGTAAAAGGTTCATTAGCTCTCAGCTCAAGTCTTGTGGTATCCCCGACCCCAAATGTTGGAAATAATTAACAACTAGGTAATATAGTGCGGGGATAAATCGATTAAAAAAATTTTATAAGTAAAATTAAAGAAAATTATTATTATAAGTAAAGAAAATTATTAATATTATTATGTAACTAAAAATTTTTTAATTTAAATTTGCGTATTTTTCGTGTAAAAAATATGTTTCACCAGTGAAATATTTGAATGTGTAAAGAGGTATTTGGTAGAAAAATTATTGATAAAACGTTATTATTTATTGCAACATGTTTTTTGTGTGGTTTAAAAATCAAATTCATATCTTCTTATATTTTATCGTGTAACAACATATATTAAATAATTCGGTAACTTAATTATTTAATTTTATTTATGTTAGTAAATATCAGATTCTAAACTAAATTTTCTGAAAATTTACTGAGATTCTATAATTTTCTAAATTTTATTATATGTTAGTAACAATCATTACATTTTCTATAACGCACCAAGGTCCTTTTATACGTTTCATAAATTTTTCTATACCACCTGACCTAGTTCCAAACTTCCAATTATAGGTTGTAGATCCACAAACCCCACCTCTCACAGCCATATTTCTTCTTTCGGATCATATGCATAGTTAATTCACCATCAATCTCGCTGGGAGAGAACCATCCATGATTGTTGGGTAACGACAGGCACACGTAGAGACGAGACTCTGTGGATCCGATGTGGGATCTGGCCGTGTAGATATCCGGAGAAGAGAGTAGAGAATAAAAAGCTCTTGGAGACTAAGCAGATGGAACGATAGTTAGATTTCGAGACCCGGGCTAAGCAATCCACAATGATTTCACCTGGAAGCGATGAAAACGATGGAGATGACGGAGGCGGAGCGTTAGGAGGACTAGTCATCTTCTTTTTCTGTGGTGCTTCTTCTCTCTCGTCAACTACTAGTTATGTTTTTAGCTTAGGTCTTTCAAACACACGGAAGACTTTGTAACCTTGTCGAAAAAGAAACCTATTTTTTTTCTTGGACAAAGAAAGACCTATTTAAAGCCCCTCGATCAATAATGAAAAACTGAATCGACCCCTGTTTTGATATTTTTGGGTTGAACCGGTTCGACCGGACGGTTCCGTTATTTATTAGAGATTTCTTTAAGGGTTTTTTGAATTTTAGTACGTTTAGAAAATTAGTCACATTACTATTCAAAATTAGAAAAATAGACATTCATCATTGTGGTTTGACCAAAAAAAAAAAAAAAGACATTCATCATTGTACATTGTACGTGTAATAGAATATCTGTCTAATAGAAAAAAAAAGAGAATTGATGTAGTTACCATTACATCATTGTCTCTAATAATCACATATATTGCTCAACTCTCCTCTCTCTCTCCAATTATTTTTTTTTCTCAACTCTCTCTCACAAATATCTCTCCATCTCTCTCAATCAGTAAAAAATATTTTTTATTTTTTCTTATTTTGTTTTAAGATTTCTTTCTTTTTTATTATATGTCCCTTTAATCTAAAAACTAAAATACTAGTCAATAAAACTTTGTTTTTAAAATTATTTCAGATAGATAAAAATCTAGATGTTCTTTTCTATAATTTGATATGAATTTTGTTTGATGATTTTATTTGATAATGTTAAATATTTTTTACAAATTGTGTATCCGTACACCATATTAAGTGTACGGATGTGTTTACATGCATGTACACATTATTAAATGTACAGATATTTGTACACATTATTAAGTGTACAGGTGTAATTTGTTTAATTATTAGGGTTTTGGATGTCTGTACCACAATGGTTTTGTAAAAATCACATCTGTACATTTAATAATGGGTACAGACATCTCTACACTTAATAAGGTGTATAGACATATGTACACTTAAAAATGTGTACGAATACAAAAGATTTATATAATATATTTAAAAATTATTAAACAAAATTCATATCAAATTGTAAAGAAAAAATATTTTTTTTATATCTATAAAGTTTTCTAAAAAAATTATATTAACAATTATTTAAAAAATAAAAAAATAGAAAAAAATGGGAAACAATGGCATGAGATGTAATTAATTAGAGTCATGAATGGCAAAAAAGGCTGTAGAAATAGTTGAACAGTAGTAAATGTGTTTTTTTCCAATTGTAAATAGTGAATGTAGGTGTTTCTTAATTATGTTTGAAAAATGTATCATTTTGCCAAATATCTCTTAAATGGTTTCTTTGAATTTTTAGTACCTTTGCAAAACATAATTGGAAAAGTAGTCACATTACTATTTGAAATTAGAAAAATAGACTTCGTTAGTGTGTGTAATAAAACTTTTGTGTAATAGAGAAAAAAAAAAACTGATGTAGTTGCCATTATGTCCTTTATTTCTAATAATCACATATTGTGCAATCCTCCTCTCTCTCTTTCCATTTTTTTTCTCAACTCTCTTTCCAATCTATCTTTCGGACTCTCGTCTCTCTCCAATCTCCATATTTTAGCAAAAACTCATTTTTTTAGATTTTGTTTCTTCTTTATTATATGTCCATTCAATCTAAAAACTAAAATACTAGTCAATAAAAATTTGTTTTTTAAAAAATTTCAGATATATAAAAATCTTTGTTTTTTTCTATAATTTGATATGCATTTTGTTTGATAATTTTATTTGATAATGTGAAATATTTTTTACATATTTTATCTGTATAATTTATTAAGGGTACAGATGTTTGTACACATTATTAAGGATACATATATCAGTACAAATTATTAAGTGTATATATGTATTTTATTTAATTTTTAGGTTTTCAATATGTTGGATGGTTTAAACTGTACACAAATATTGTTGGACGGTTTGAATATATCTAATATGTTGGATTGCTTAACCCGTACACAAATATTGTTTGACAGTTTGAATTTATCCAATATGCTGGATGGTTTAAACTGAACACAAATATTGATGGACAGAATATTATATGGATATATATATATAATAAATTTGAAATCAAAAAAATAAAATGCATATCAAATTATAAAGAAAAGACATATATTTTTTTGTATATGGAAAAAATTTGGAACAAAAAATATATTAATAAATATTTGAATAATTAGAAAAAAAAAATGTGGGACAAAAAAAATCGTGGAAGCAAATAAAAAAAATAAGGAGAGATATATGATTTTCTATTCACAAGGGATAAAATTTTGTTTTTTAATACTCATGGCACTATATGTAAATACAATATTTGGTTGAAGGTTGGAGAGTCATCCAAATATTGTACTACAGTGTAAACTGTTGATTTTACTAATTGTGAGTTTGAAAAACTGTCTATTCTCCCAATTAACTCTTTCTTTAGTCAGGGACGTTCGGTTATTAAGCGAAAAGAGAGAAAATCAAAGAGCCTTTGGAAGAAAAAATTTCGTTAAGAAAGAGAGAATTGCGAGGAAGCTTAAAAAGGAGATCCGTGCTAAACACTCAAGAATCAGTGTTTTCTCAATCTAGAATTGTCTCTGACAATCACATCTTATTAATTAAAATTAAATAGCTTGAAAGCAAAGATGAGTTTCAGACTGAAACACATTGGCAGTTTGAGAGCTTATAAGACATGGGGCCTCTTGCCACAATAACACTTTGGCGCTCAACCTCCCCCAAGATCTGGGGTCCAAATTGAGGAGACATACGCTCCTCCAACCTAATCACCGCACACCAAATATTATATTCAATGGGAAGCGAAAGCACCGGTTTCTGCCATATAATTAACAGTTTCCCACCATAGTTGACTAACTGAATCGTACAGTAACAACGGTATTCAAAAACCACGCTTTTCGTATAGATCATCCAAACCTTCCACTACTAGCCACTTTCCACTCCTTCAGCAAAACCACTTGTACTTACGGTTAACAACTGTAAACATTACACTTCCTACAACGCACCAATGTCCTGTTATATCTTCCATAACTTTTTCTATGCCACCGGAGTGAGTTCCAGTTATAGGTTGTAGATCCACAAACCCCACCTCTGATAGCCATCTTCCTTCTTTCGGATCATATGCGTAGTTGTTATGCTTGGTGATAACATATAGCCTTTCTCCAAAAACTGCAACTTTGAGATTCAAATCGACAGCATTATCACCAGGGCAAGGCAATGGCTTCCAAGTCTGAGTCTTTAGGTCGAAAACCTCACCCCAAGATTCGGATCCACCTCTCTGTACCAATCCTCCCATGACATATATCTTCCCGTCTAAAAAACAAGACTTGGCGCCTCCCCTTGCCACTCCCATGTCAGGAGCACGACGCCATGTACTTATGACTCCGACAATCAAGCACACGAATGGATCTGGTTTCGTATATGTCGTTGATGGCTCCGCCGATTTGGTAGATTTCGGAACCAACGACTACAGTGGTTGAGTTCAATGGAGCAGGAGAATAGGTGTTAGAGAGTTTTACCGGTTTTAAACTTAGCTCACCCTTAATCTAGCCGTTGTTGATTAGGGTTTGATCAAGGTTCTGGAGAATGAACCAATGATTGTCATCGTTGGGTGACCGCAGGAATATATAGAGGCGGGGCTCTGTGATTCCGATAAGGGATCGAGTCGCGTAGATCTCCGAAGAAGAGAGCAGGGAGTGAAAGCGCTTGCACACTAAGGAGAGGGAACGGTAGTGAGAAATAGAGGTCCGGGCTAAGCAAATCAAAACGATTTCGTCTGGAAGTAATGAAAACGACACATGTAATGGAGGCTGAGCTGTAAGTTTCGTTTCCTGCGGTGGTTCTACTTTGGTGGCGTCCATACCTTGTTTACTAAGCTAATGTTTTAGGTCTACAATATCAGCATCTTTTCCTATATATAAAAAAAGAAGATAATATTTTGTTATTAATAAACAAGTCCCTGCACTAATATCAAATTACCAAATCACCCATGTACAAACAAACACACATAGTCATATTGAATTTGAGAACCCTGTATATCAACTAAAAGAACATATTTTATGGATTAGCGAATTCTAGAACAACACAAATTAACGATGGAAAATCAATGTAATGCACTAAACCAGTCTCTTTTCTTGAAGGATTTATTGATAGAGACGCGAGTAAGTTTAATGGGAAAGATGAAAGAAGAATACATCGGTGTTTTATTGGGTGGCGGCGATCGACTCATTTTCGAATACGTTTGTGCTGCTTTACTTTACGATGTATTATAATTAAGAAAATCTGGATTTGATTCCTTCAAAAATGCATTTAAAAAAAGAAAGAAAAATCAAAGCAAAGACAAAAATAAAATGAAAGATAAATCATAAAACTAAAACACATATCGCATATTCTCAAATATTGCTTTGACTCATACTTATTCGCAAAGTTTATAAAATCTTGATGTATTAGAGGAAAATAGTACTAAGAGTCAAGAGATCCAATGTATAGTCAAAGAGATCCAATGTAAAAAGAGTCAAAGAGTCAAGAGATCCAAATGTAAATATAATTGGATTTGATACTATCAAAATTTTAACATTGGGAAAATTGTGTAAATTTTATTTGTTCAATAATATTGGAAAAACATTAAAAAAAAAAAAGAAGAAAATATTGGAAAGTAAAAAAGGTAAACTATATACATAAATTAAACAATTTGTTACATATATAGTAGTACATCATGATATATTGATTAAGATTCTTTAATCCATTAAACTCTCACGTGTGATGCTAAACACTGACACGCGCGACACGTTTCATGCAATGACTTGTATAGTTAACAGCCGTGTATACGCGCACAGTAACCTACTGACAAGTTCCCCTTTTTTCACTTTTCTTATTTGTCTTTTTTCTTCTTCTTTTTCTTGTAATGGTTACATATTTATGCTAAAACGATTCTTCTTCGTCTCCTCTAGTACATGTAAAATCTCACAAGTATGAATTAAACCGTCCCACGTTGTTGTACACTTCTGGAAGATTACGTGAGGTGTGATTGATTTGCCGTTTCCAACCTCTTTTTTTAATTAATGCTTCCTTCACTTGTGTTAGACTATAATGGTCTTTGGTCAAATCACCATCATCAATTCATCATCATCATCATATTATACGCAAGACAATAATGTCACAACTCACATGTATATATATGCATGGGCATTCGGTTAACCATTCGGTTTCGGTTCGGTTGTATTCGGTTTCGGTTATTTTGGATATAGTAATATAGTAACCATTTGGATATTTTTGAAATTTCGGTTCGGTTCGGTTCGGTTTCTTTCGGTTCGGTTTCGGTTTGGTTATTTAAATAAATAACCATAACTAACATAAATTATATTAACATTAACCAAATAAACCAAATATAACCAAAACTAACCGAATATAACCAAAATTAACCAAATATACAATAACAAAAATACAAAAAAGGGAAAAATATGGATTCAATTTTACAAAATAGTATTTAACTTTGTAAATTCAAAATAATAACATTTACATATATTGATTATTTAAAATATTTAATTGTTTTGAATCTAGAAATAATTTATATTTTAAGTTTATTTTATAGTTTTGCATAATATTAAGTATATAATATTTGATATCTTCTAGGTTTTCGGATATTTCGGTTAACCATTTAATTGTCGGTTCGGTTCGGTTCGGTTTCAGTTAGTTTGGATATAGATTTTTACTAACCATTCGGGTATTTGAAGAATTTCGGTTCGGTTCGGTTTGGTTTTTTTCGGTTCGGTTTCGGTCGGTTATTTGGTTATCGGTTATTTTGCCCAGCCCTATGTATATACAACCATACACTACTTACCTTATAATTTACACAACCATATATAAATACCATACAACTGTTATATCATCATCATTAAAAAATCAAAATCAAAACATTGTTGTTCATTTTCTCAACGCTTTTCTCCCTCCTCCGATTCTCCTGGTATCTCTCATCTCTCTCTCTATGTTAAAGTTTGCATTTTGTGGTCAATTACTAAAGTCTCGTTCTTTGATCAGAAGATAAATTATTGTTCTTGCTTAGGAATCGTGGGTTTTGCTTGTGTATTAAGAATTAATCAATGATCGATGATTGATGTGGATACTGTTTTATTGCTATATGCTCTGTTTCTTTGCTAAGAAATCATGGAAAACGAAATTTCAACCATTTATAAAAGTATTATCTATCCATAAAGGGTGGGCCTTTTAGAGAGTTTTTGCCTGTTCGAGAAACAAGCCGGTCAAATTAATCGACCTTTTTTTTTTTTTTTAACTCTGGTCTAAGTCAATAAATGAATGCTTCCATCTTTGAAATTTAGTATCCTACTGGAAAAACTGTACTTGGGAAATTGCATGGTCGGTCTTTGTAGATTATTAAGAAGAAGAAACAAACCAAAAAGTCTTCTTTTTTTGTATATCATTCTCTATCCTTGTGGGGATCAATTTCACTAGTACTCTTAAGAAATTGCTCTCTGGATTTGTTTGGTGAATATATATCTCTCTCTCTCTCTTTCTTTACCTTTTTTTTTGCATATAAAGCAATGAATGAATGAAGGGTTGGTGGAATATGAACGGAATCCAATTTAGTTGGAGTTTGTTTGTTGTTGTAATATTATATATAAGTCCAGTTTCTAATCTTTTTTGACTCATTTGTTGAAGTTAAGGTGTAAAGGTTTGACCTTTTTGTTACCCTTTATGTGATGTGCTCAATATTTGAAGCCACACAATGTTTAAGTTGTTGTGTTGTTTCTTTGAGTTTGTCTCCAGTTGAGCTGATTGGTTATCTTCCGCTAACTACAGGGGTTTTAATTTGCAGTTGTTGCATTTGGTTGAAGCTGTTCCATTTGATCAAACGATATGGACTTCAATCAAAAAGCTCATCCGGATTGTGTATATTCGGATAATCCTTTCCATGAATGTGCTTCAGCTTGTTTAGAGAAAATTGCTCAAGGCCATGTCAAGAAGAACACTAAGAAGCAGAGTACTTGTTCTGTTTCTTGATCAATTCTTTTTTGGTTTTTCCAAATTTTATCAAGTAAAACTTTTGTCTTGTTATGTTTGTTCTGATTCTTGACTTGTTTTGATTACAGCTTCAAGACTTCTTAGCTTCTCAGCGAGTTTCGGTAGGAAAAACAAGCAGTCAAATTCACAACCGCCTTCACCGCTACCCGTAAGCCCTCATAAAACTGGTGGAGGTGTTTTTGCAAACGGTAACTCCCCAAAGGGTCATCATGCAGTAGTTCCACCTGTTGCTGTGAAGAAGAAGACTGTTTCTGAAACGAAAAAGTCTTTCTCTTCTTCATCATCTGGTGACCCTGAGGATTTTTTCAACCATAAACCAGAGAACAAACCCTCTCAACTTATTCCACTTTCCTCAACCAATTTGGTATTTTCTTCATTCTTTTACTCTCTTCCAAGATTCTATCACTACATAACTATTGACATATTTGTCAACTCTGTTTCTCGTATCTTATGAAGGTTGATGAAAGCAAAACGGTGTCACCTACACCGGGACTACAAGAACACAACGGGAAGACTGGAGGAGGTGCCGTGACTAGAGTCTTTAGTTTCCTAAGCCCTGAAAGATCGCAGGAGAAAGAGAGCAATGATGATTATACTGATGATGATGATGATGATGATGATGATGATGATGATGATGATGAAGAAAACAACAATGAGATTGGAGTAGAGCTTGATCTTGAATCAGTAATGTCTGACAGTTTTGTCTCTGTCGGGAAATACCGAGTAAGATCGGGATCGTCCACTCTCCTAAGTGCTATCATCGAGAAACACGGAGACATTGCTCAAAACTGTAAGCTGGAATCGGACTCAATGCGGTCCCGGTACCTCGAGTGTTTATGCTCATTGATGCAGGAACTAAGGTCAACCTCGGTGAGGCAGTTGACCAAAGTCAAAGTCAAAGAGATGCTAGCGGTTCTCAAAGATTTGGAGTCCGTGAACATTGAAGTGGCATGGCTACGTGCGGTTCTTGAAGAGTTTGCACGGTCTCAAGAAGATGCAGAAAAAGAGAAAGAGAGGCAGGATGGTTTAGTGAAGGCTAAGAGAGAAGAGCTTGAGGCTCAAGAAGCGGATTTGGTTAGGATGGAGAAGGAAGTGGAGGAAGCGAGGATGCGTATTGAGGAGACACGGGCTCAGATGGTCGAGGTGGAGATGGAAAGGTCAAGGATGAAGAAAATGGGATTCAAATTGGAGAAATTTAAAGGGAAATCGTTTATAGACGAGCTTCTCTGAGTTTGTGTTGTGTGGGATGTTTGTTGATAGTAAAGTTACTAAGTAAAGTAGTAACACAAAAATCGAAATACTCTAATAAATGAGTTTTAAAGGTTAGGATTTTGGAAAAGCTGGTATTTATCTCGTAACTTATAGTTATATGTTTATAATATTTGGTTGTTGCTAGTAAATACGTTTGGCTTTGTATATGCATTGTTCTTTGATTTTTTTTATCTTTCGTTTTCTTGAATGGGAAAGATTAACACAAGTCGTCTTTGAGTTTGGAAAACGAAAGATTGTTTTAATAACTGTAAGATGACTTGTCACAATAATATTTATTGTATAGTTTGTGTTAGTCAAAACTCAGAATTTGCTAGAAAATTAAAATATAATAAAAAATACTGCTTAGCTCATACAGTCATACTTTGTTGCATGTGGTGACTTCTCTCAATTTGAGCTCTATTATATGAGTGAAATGGTTTATATATAAACATTCCGATGAACTGGTCAATCGAATTTGGCAAATTATCAAAAACGATTTGTTATTTGTTATTTTTTTAATGAAAACTAGAAGTTATTCCATAATGATTTTTAATGGTAGACAAATGTTATATTATTCACTAGTTGATTTTAAGAAAATAATGGTTAGAGTTGAATTTTTGAAATCATTACTTAAGAGCATTAATATATTTAGAACGACATGAAGTTGTTTTACGAGTTCCCCAAGTAGAAGAAAAGTAATAAAACAAACTCTGGTACTCTGTTTTAACCCCTCTACTCTGCTTTTTAACCGTTGCAACGGACAAAGCAATCTGTTATGTCATTGCGACAATGCTACTGGGCTTTAGTTACTCATGTCGGCTTTAAACTGAGCCCACCGCAACATGACCCATAAGCAGCTCCCCTTGGTTTTGCTCACTAACCGGAGATTAAGTAATTAAATTAAATTAAAATATTATTAATTAAAATTTTTGACACCCAAATGGGTGTATAAGCGATGGGATTGCCCTAATGGTTCACAACATGCTGTTAGGGTTTACCAAAACTTCATATGAGTGGACCATATTGAACCTACACTAAGAGATAATGAAGAATCCATCATAACGGCTAAGTATTTTTTAAAACAGAGAGAGACACAAGGCGTGTTAACCAGCAAAGAGTGAAGGCCATTGTTGTGGTCCCTCTCTATCTCTCTCTCTCCTCTCCATTCACTTTTCTGAAAAGACGAGACATGAATATTATACAACTAACGAAGTCTTTGTAAAGTCTTTGTATACGAATCATTTCCAGTGTGAAGTTCATTATTCAGTTAAAGTTGGTAAAGTCTTTGTATACGAATCATTTCCCAATACATACAAACACATATGGGTCTAATCAAAAACTTGTCCAGAATTTACAGTGTAATTGATACTGTGTAATATTGGAAGTTTAGGAGAGACCCATGTGATAGAACCTCTGTTTTAAAAATTACCGCCTAGCATCCATTATGCTCCGTAGAATTGCTAGGCCCATCTTTTCCGCCTCGATTAATGATTAATCTCTGCCTAGCATCGATTATCTAACTATGCATGTCTAGTCCGATTATTTTCCGCATAGTATACCAATTTTTTTAGAACCAAATAAAAATCAAATATAAATATTTTTGTTATTTAGGCATTTAAATTAAAAGATTATGATGTTTTACAATAACTAAAATCAGAAAATTTTCTTTTAAAATGATGTTTTATGTGTTTACCATAATTTTAAAGACAATACTATAGTTTTATATTACTTGATATTTTCTTTTTAACATAAACAAAAATATACATATATTTAGTACAATACTCCCTCTGTCTCACAAAGATTGATGTTTTGACACTTTCACCCATATTAAGAAAAATTTTAGTTTTTATTTATAAATTAATTTATAATTATTTTTTGTTAGAGAGAGAAAAAATAAACCAATTACAATTCAAAAAATTTAAATATTTTCAATGATTACTTTTTGAAGTTTATAAATATCAATCTTTGTGGAACAAAAAAATATTCCAAAACATCAATACAGAGAAAGTATATTTTTATTTTATTTTTAATTTAATAAAATAATTCTAAAACTAATTCCTGATTAATTCCCATTTAATCTTTGAGTTTCTTGCTAAGCGCTAGTCGGACGTTAGGCTCCTCTCAATCGCCCGACTAGCCTCTAGCGATTTCTAAAACAATGATAGAACACATTAGCTAAGCGACACGCGGCGAAAAGATTGAGTGCGGTGGAAAAATGGGTTTAATGACTGCTTCCTTGTCTGGTTGTTACAACCCAATTGGCTCCACTTCTTTTTATCCCTTTCCCAAAAACAAAAGGTACTCGCACGAGTTAAAAAAGCCAAGGAAGGGAAAAATAGTAGTAGTTCTTTTTTTTTTTTAATCAACTAGCGAAAAAGTTAAATCATAGCAAATGGAATCCAATTTGCAGATAGATAAATGGGAACACTCGTTTACGCATCCTTCTCGCTCCATCACTCTGATATGACTACACGTGTCTATGACTGAGTGGTTTAAAGATGACCCCGAGGACCATAACAATAACCAAAAGACCCACTATATACCATGTTACGGCCGATTTTTTTTTTTTTCCTTGGAAGCATGTTGTTTGCATTTAAACAGTTCTCCTAACGTTAAGACGAATTATTTTTTTCCCTTGGAATCATGTTGTTTGCATTTAAACAGTTCTCCTAACGTTAAGACGAATTATTTTTTTCCCTTGGAATCATGTTGTTTGCATTTAAACAGTTCTCCTAACGTTAAGACGAATTTATTTTAATCTGGATTGTTCGATATTACGAAACTAATTGTAGAGAAGAAGATTAAATTTCCAACAAAAGGCACACCAAAACTAGACTATTTGAATTTAACAAAAGAGGAACAAAGAAAGAAATAGAATCCATAGGCCCCACTTTCATAATTAACATCTTCCAAACCAGATCTCTCTCATTACACACAAAAGAACAACAAATAATAAAGCATTTTCAAATCTTAAGTTGTTTCTTCACAAACCTTCATTAATTGGTCGCGTTGCTTCGGAAGGAGCCCAAAGCCTTAATTGCTGATGCTCTCAATACGAATTGGTGGTAAATTGCTGCAGCTAATGCTCCCAGGAATGGTCCAACCCAAAAGATCCACTACAAAACCCAAAAACCAACAACATTAGAGACGTGAACAATTAGTATAATTTAACCTAATTTCAGAGATAATCATTAAAGCACTCACTTGGTCATCCCAAGCCTTCTCGTTGTTGTAGATAACAGCAGCACCAAAGCTTCTTGCTGGGTTAATACCAGTTCCAGTAATGGGGATAGTTGCCAAATGCACCATGAATACAGCGAACCCAATTGGAAGTGGAGCCAACACCTAATCCACCAAAGAAAGCACCAAACTTTATCAGTATACACACTGCAGACCCAATTTGAGATAACACAAACTTTTTCATAAAACCCTAACGAAGATTCACTCTATCAGAATCTACACAAACCCATATGAGTTGTAAACAACTTTATCACTAAACTCCAAAAAGATTCAAACTTTATTAAGATCTACACATACCCACGAGATTTTATAATCAAATTTTATAATAAAACTCCTTAAAGATTCAAACTTTATGAGTAAGTATCTACCTACACATATCCATCAAATTTTGTCATTACACACTTTAAAGATCCAAGCTTTTTTGAGAATTCTTAAAACAACACTTACGGGGATGTGAGAGTCACGAGCGCTTCTCTTAGGGTCAGTAGCAGAGAAGACGGTGTAAACAAGGACGAAAGTTCCAATGATCTCAGCTCCAAGAGCAGTTCCGATGTTGTAACCGTCAGCTACGGTGTTAGCTCCTCCACCAAGAGTGTTGTAAGGAGTCTTCATGAAAGCTTTCACGAAACCCACACCACAGATAGCTCCAAGACACTGAGATATCATGTAACCAACAGCTCGAACCAAAGAGACCTTACGAGCTAACAGCAGACCGAAAGTCACAGCTGGGTTAATGTGACCACCTACGAAAGAAAACAAAACCAAGATTAGCTACAAGAAAACGAACTAAACAAGTCAATGATTAGGGTTTTTGTTTGTTTGTTGAGAGATTTGAACTTACCAGAGATACCGGCGGTGCAGTAAACGAGGACGAAGATCATACCGCCGAAAGCCCAAGCGATACCGAGTAAACCAACGCCGTCACAAGGACCGGTTTGCTTCTTGTGGCCGATGACAGTAGCTACAGTGACGTAGAGGAAGAGGAGTGTAGCGACGAACTCAGCGATGAGAGCTCTGTAGAAAGACCAAGATTTGAGCTCTCCCATGTCAAAGAGCGGAGCTGGTGGAGGATCCACGTAGTCTTTCCCATGGTGAGTCTTTCCTTCTTCGCTCACTTCTTTCGACATCTTTGCCTTTTTTTTTCTCTGGTTTTGTTTCTCTCTCTTTCTAGCTTAAGAAGCTATGGAGCTCGAAATGAGTGGTGGTGTGTGACGACGACAGTGTCTCTCCTCTGCCTTTTTAAAGGGAAAGAAAAACAAAACCCTTGTTTCCACCACCATTGGATAAGCCAAGGGGTACTTTCGGTATTATACATTTGTAATAATCTTCTAAATAACTCTGGTATAATCATTATATTTGTACGATTATGGAGTTAATTAGTTAGTGTGATAATAATGGAAAACTTCTAGACATTTTTTCGGGAACTTAAAATTTGTCAGTTGATAACCCCTCTAAACTAACTTAGTAATGTACTGTAATAATTAAACTAGTTACTAAATGTTGTTCCTTAGAACTTTCTAGTTGTAGTTAAATCACTAAACCACAAGGGAGAAAAAGTAATTACTACTAGTACTCTTTGTTTGGTTTTTTGTTTTGGCTGTCACCAATAGTAGTTTTTAATGCATTATTACTGGTACAATAATAGTCAAGTTTTTGTTTTAGTACTATATGATTATAGTGTATAAAATAGCAATCAAAGTGGGGTCTATGTGCATGGCCAAAAAATCTTCTGCAGCTCTGTAAATGTGAATATTTTTTTTCTTACTAATATGGAACAATGGGATAAATACAAAATGTGTTTTAATAAATTAAAAAGGCATGTTTTTTTTTTGTAGGTTTGTTAAATAGTATTTTTTGGGGTTAACAAAACAATTTTGAAAGAGATAAAAAATAAAATAAAAAAAAGTAAGAAGGTGGGTAGGACCAAAAGTGTACAGGTAAGCCATGTGAGGGTTAATGATAGAAATGAGGTGTAAGGTTTTTTCGTCAGGCTGTCATACAACCCCTTCTTCAACGGTTATATTATCAATATATATCTTTGTCTTTTTTTCTTTCTAAATCTTTTTTTGGCAACTTTCCTCTTTTATTTTTTCAAATAAGGTCAAATGTTTGTTAAAATTACAGCTTTGAATTACACAAACAGATGAAGATATTATTTTACTCAACGAACCCAACAAACTACTTTTTTTCGACCGTCTAAAAAAGCAAACTACATGAAAAAGATATGGAAAAAGGAAGAAAATATTATTTGCGGTAATTAAAAGGGAGGAAAATTATGAAAAGGAAGAGTCGAGACTTGTGGTGGGTACCGTTTTTTGAAATGTATAGACAAAACTTCACCGGCAGATGATGATTATAGTCTATTCTGGTTTAAAGCTCTCTCACATTAATGTGGCTGTCCTTTGATATTTGAAGAATGTCGAGGAACTATAAAATTGATTCAAACGTTTTTTTTTTTTTTTTTTAGTACAAGATATGTGGGAGTATAAAAGCTAATGCAAGAACTACCAATCCTTAATTAATAAATACAGCCCACTAACGGATAATACGAAGTGCTAAGTGCTAATCCGTAATGAGTGAGTGTTTTTTTATCTAAAAGCAGACCACCATAATCCATACTTTTTCTTTCGAATTTTGTATAAGCTAAGAGTATGACATTTGTCCTTATCCTCCAGTCCCTAATCACCTTTTTCACTTTGTTAATATATCCCTAGCCGATTATTACTTTATCACTTTGTATAATACGATTGTTAATACTTACTTCACTTTCACGCAAAATGTGATATATAATTATGAATTTACTAAGTAGACCCACGAATAAATTTAGTATTCACATTTACTAACTAGACCCACGGATAAATTTCATCATTCGAGTAAACTACGACAAAAGAAATATATTTGATTTGAAATTATGTTGGCTTTGGTAGAGGAAGTGCCAGGTCGATGTGCAATCATAGAAAAATGATGATTGTTTTCCTCCTCAATGAAAAAAATATGCGTTTTCGTGTAACATAAATATATTTGGGAAATTAGGTAAACATCTTAAATATATAGTATAAATATAAGAAATGCAAATACTAGAACCAGTACACTCATTCGACATTCCAGTTCGAATTACATTTTGAAACTAAACTAGGAGTGAGAGATGGTTCATGCGACCCTAGTTTAGTATAATGTAAAGTCACATTTACGAAAATAAAAATTAAATGGCCATAAGATTTGAGTATTTGTCACCTTTCTTCTAATATAAACACATGTTATATATACTTTGGAAACAAAAGAATAAATACTGGACAGTGCTGGAACATCTAAATATATTCCACTAATTAAAATCTTCATAGTGCAGAAGAGGTTGGGATAATAATACTACTTTGGTTTCGCCCGAAATCAATGCATGTGAGAATGAATCAACCATCATATCTTTTATATGATTTGGCTGCTTATCTTTTAAATTATTAGCTACCTTCAATTTGTAGTTTAATTAAGTTTTAATAAATAGTAAGTTTTAGTCCACAGAGGAATGACCTAACAAAAAGGGCAAAACAAAGCAAAGTAATCTCAAAAACATCCTCGTCACTGTATCTCCACATCAGTTTGGCAAAAGACAGGTCAGATCTCTTCATATTAATCCATACAGCTCATGCCACGTGTATCGTATATCGTAACGGCTAGAACGATCCACACAACAACACATACATGTCTTTTTCCAACCCAAAAAAACAAAAAGATGGTCCTCTTTTTCTTTTAGAATTTTTATTTTGTTCGATTCTCTCTATCCAACGGTCACTAGCTACACTTTGATTTAACGTAAACAACTTTTTCAAATAATCGTTAATATTTACTGTGGATAAGTTACCAATGCTTTTATAGTTCAATTATGCCCTCCAGAAACATGCTTTTAATAAAGCACTTTATTTACATGTTTTTAGTAGAGTAATTAGTTGTAGTGAATGCGTTTATTAATTTTGTGTACGTACCTACCGTACATATGGACCTATGGTAAGCTAACGTGTTATATATGTGTAAGTACTTATTAATTAGCTTTAATTATTCTTTAAATATATAATTTCACATTAAAGAAAACGTAGAACATCCTTCTTCTCGTTCATTGTTTTTTTTTAAGCTAAATCGTACCTTTATATTGCATCTGTCATCTGTGTTTACGTTTTCTGGTTTTCAGTTCAGAGAAATAGTACATATTAATAACATTTTAAAAAATAAATGTTATGTCCGTCTTAGATAAGCACGTTTTAAGAGTATGCTTCTAAAGTAATACGAATTATAATAGGAGTTGGGCTTAGCCCATATATTCTAGCCCATTTTGGTATCCTCACCTTTGCTTTGCTGCTGTCCGGTATCAGCGATATTTCATTTTTATAGCATTTTTTGGGCTATACTCTCTATTCATAGTGGATTCGAATATCTCCTTCTTGTTCGGTCCATTTGATAATAGGGAGAAGATTGAAGAAGAATCTGTGTTAAACATATTTATTTTCATAACTGATCGAACAAAATCACGGGTTTAAATGTGCATGGTCGGCCTTTGTAAATATCTATCTGTTGGCTTTAAAGGCCATTGTAAATATAGGATACATCTTTGTTTTGTTTTGTTGTGCGTACTTGTTGGCTGCCTTAATCCTTATAACCAATAGAGTTCAAAGACCTTTCAAAGGATTACCATGTGGATTACACAGATACATCCTTATAACCATGTTGGCTGCCTTAATACATTGATTCCAGACATTTCAAAGGATTACACAAGTCATCAAATATTATAACATGTTCATAAAAGTCTGATATATATATGCATTCCAGATTCAGATTACATAAAACTTCTGAGAGATCCAGAAGGTTCTGAGGTGGGGCCAATTCGGAACATGATAATCTCATCTCGACACATCTCCCAAGGGACAAAAACAAGAAGTAATAATCAATTCAAAAGGCATATTCTTCCCGCCTGGAGCGTTCACATTAACTCATCATACGTGGAGTCCAACGAAGCATCCACGTCACCCTAAACCATACTAAACCACTTATAAAGGTTTTGTTAGAAGAAGAAGGCCAAAAAAAAATTGAAAATAACATGGATAAGGAACCACACACTCCGTGACGTCCTCATTTATTCCGTATTGCAAAAATATTTATATGTTTTGTCGTCCTCTTACTTGCCTTTGTTACCATAAAAAAAAAAGTTTTTATACAAAATATAATTTTGACAATATCACAATTCACAATCGTGGGTTCAGCTTATCTTACGTTCTCGGGAACCTAAATTCATTCGGATGACATTGTGTAACGTTATCATGTTGAAGGTTTTGGTCGTATTAACCACGTCCAGGTTTTAAGGTTCAAAACTACGAGTAAATTGAGTTTTAAGGAATTCAAAAATATGTTAATAATATAAATTCAGGATCCGGAAAAATACAAACAATGCCATGAGCTTCATCTTTCATAAAACATAGAATCGTTATTTTTTTTCTTTTTTTTTTAGAATCGTTTAAGTTGTTTAAGATCACTTTACTTCTGTTTTCAAGAGCTGACTTTAAGTCTTTAATTACTTAAGCATTATCAATTGTAAATGTGATACTAATTTAATTAGTCAAAATTATAATCAGTTATGTATGTATCAGATTAATCCCATTAAGTTAATACTATAGATAACACATAAGCTATAAACTATTTTCTTATCAATGAAATATTACGTATAACAAAAAAAAAATGTAGTTTTCTGATTTGAATAAAATAGTAGGTAAATCGGTGGTTGGATTAAAAAAAAAACAAAATCTCGTAGTACTGTGATCGTAAATAATAATACTCGACGTTTCCTCAATTTCTTCTCGCCACAATAAATATAATAATATTTGGTATTGCAAAATATTTATCAGCAAAAATAAAATTATGAAAAAACGATAACCTTTAAATAATTCCCCCCCCCCCCAAAAAAAAATAAAAATAAAAATTTAATAAAATAAAAGCATAATAAAAGCGCAAAAGGCAGTAAAGCACACGCCATTTATAAATAAGGGAAGCGAATATTATAATTCACATTCATCCTCATCATCCATCTCCTCGTTTTGTTCAATCTCTCAACCAAACTCTCTCATCTCCCTCTATCAACAACAACTAATGGATCCTTACAAGGTAAACCCCTTCTTTTGCTTTATCTATATCATCACCTCTTCTTCTTATGTGTAATCTTGCCGTCGAAACTGGGCTGAAACGTTATTTATCTTATGCTTTCGGAATTGCACCCTAATTAAGTTCCGTTTCTTCATATACACTCTTATCATCACTGTTAGATTGGTGTCGTCGATTCGGATTTTGACTTTTTTTTTTTTCTAGTCAAATCCGTGAATCCAATTCGACTATTCCATTGCTGTTTACTGATTTTTCCCAAGAAGACCGTGTTCACTTTTTTTTTTAGTCACGGATTTTGCGGTAGATTTATGTCGTCGTCGATATGACGTTATATATAAGATCATTGAGTTTCTCTGATTGATGAATTTGATTTTCTTATTTAATTGAATGTTTGATTAAACCATGGATGATATATATGTATGATGCAGTATCGTCCAGCTAGTTCTTACAACTCTCCCTTCTTCACCACCAACTCTGGTGCTCCTGTATGGAACAACAACTCCTCCATGACCGTTGGACCCCGAGGTAATTTCCTATTCTCTCTATCTTTAACTAAAAGTTTCATTTGTAAAATGTTAAATCTTACACAGCTACACTCATGATTCTTTGGCAGGTCCTATCCTTCTTGAGGATTACCATCTTGTTGAGAAGCTTGCCAATTTCGACAGGGAGAGGATTCCAGAGCGTGTGGTTCATGCCAGAGGAGCTAGTGCTAAAGGTTTTTTTGAGGTTACTCATGATATATCTAACCTCACTTGTGCTGACTTCCTCCGAGCTCCTGGTGTTCAGACTCCCCTCATTGTGCGCTTCTCTACTGTTATCCATGAGCGTGGTAGTCCCGAGACTTTGAGAGACCCTCGTGGTTTTGCTGTCAAGTTCTACACCAGAGAGGTCAGTCTAGTTAATTATAGTTTTTAAAAACATATCTTTTTGAGTTAATGCTTGCAACTAAAGCAAGTGATCATCCTCTGTGAATAGGGAAACTTTGATCTTGTCGGAAACAACTTTCCTGTCTTCTTCATCCGTGATGGGATGAAGTTCCCTGACATGGTCCACGCCCTTAAGCCAAACCCAAAATCTCACATCCAAGAGAACTGGAGAGTCCTCGACTTCTTCTCTCACCACCCTGAAAGCTTGAACATGTTCACTTTCCTCTTTGATGATATTGGTATCCCACAAGACTACAGGCACATGGATGGTTCTGGTGTCAACACATACATGTTGATCAACAAAGCTGGTAAAGCTCACTACGTGAAGTTCCATTGGAGACCAACTTGTGGAGTCAAGTCTCTTTTGGAAGAAGATGCTATTCGTGTTGGAGGAACCAACCACAGTCACGCTACTCAGGACTTGTATGACTCTATTGCTGCTGGAAACTACCCTGAATGGAAGCTCTTTATCCAAACCATTGATCCAGCTGATGAAGACAAGTTCGACTTTGACCCGCTCGATGTGACCAAGACTTGGCCTGAGGATATCTTGCCTCTTCAGCCAGTTGGGCGTATGGTGTTGAACAAGAACATTGACAACTTCTTTGCAGAGAATGAGCAACTTGCCTTCTGCCCTGCAATCATTGTTCCCGGGATACACTACTCAGACGACAAGCTTCTTCAAACCCGTGTCTTCTCCTATGCTGACACTCAGAGACACCGTCTTGGACCAAACTACCTCCAGCTACCAGTCAATGCCCCAAAATGCGCTCACCACAACAACCATCATGATGGATTCATGAATTTCATGCACAGGGATGAGGAGGTACTTGATAATGACAATACTAGTATCTTTTATGTCAAACTTAATTCTAGAATATCATAGTCTTACAGTAAGCTATTGTTGTTGTTACTACAGGTCAACTACTTCCCGTCGAGGTATGATCAGGTTCGTCATGCTGAGAAGTATCCAGCTCCACCTGCAGTCTGTTCTGGAAAACGTGAGAGGGTAAGTTATCAAATCTGTTTTCCTCTGTTTCTGTTTGGCTCACATAAGAAACATGTGTTCTAAAAGTTAGATATCTGTTTCTGCAGTGCGTTATTGCTAAAGAGAACAACTTCAAGGAGCCTGGAGAGAGATACCGTTCCTTCCCACCAGAGAGGTACCAGTTGTCTTTGTTTTTTTTTTCTGATGCCAACTCAATGATAATAGGAAGCTTATGTGTTCATAATGTTTTATGGTTTGGTTTCAACTTCAGGCAAGAACGATTCATCTGTAGATGGATTGATGCACTATCCGACCCTCGCATCACACACGAAATCCGCAGTATCTGGATCTCTTACTGGTCTCAGGTCTGAATTCTCAGTCTTATTTACTCTCTCATTGTGAAGTTTTGTCAAGTTTTAAACATTTTCTGACACTGATTGGGTAAATAATGTGTGAAACAGGCTGACAAGTCTCTGGGACAGAAGCTGGCGAGCCGTCTCAACGTGAGACCAAGCATCTAAAATGAGTGTTTGGCAGTGAAAGATTCTTGATTGGCGTTTGTGTGGTTCTAATTAGCAGAGGAGAATGGGGAGAAAATGAAAAGATGGGAAGAGATCAAATTTGAGATAATACAATCTTCATCTTGTGGATCTTATATGTGCTATGTTTGTAATAGTATGTGTTTTAAAGACCAAAAAAACCTTCTGTGTTGTTGTGACCTTATTTGTCTCTTGTTTTATCAAAATAATACATTATATACATTGAAGATTTATAATCGGTGTAATTTGATGAAAGCTCTTTTTTTTGTCCTTGAACGATCGTGACATGTCTGGTACATTCCTATATACTAACAAGAAAGGTTTATTACACCTGGACGTCAAGAGCTGTCGACGAAGACGTGTTTTTAGTATGCATGTTCTGTACGAAAGGGCAAACCAAGTATGAAACGAAAAAGACAATAAAGGATATAGGATCTTATGTGTGGTTATTAGAGAATTTACAATTGTTGTTAATATGTGTTGCAACAATGGCCACATTTGTATAACGTCGTTGTAGTAAGCGTGGGGTCTTTAGAGTCTATAGATTTGGTTGTTGAATGTGTGATAATCTGACCATTTGGGTTTGAACTCCGCTTTTGACGTTATGACATTAGTAACTAAGTTTGGTTTTGACATTTTTGGGTTTGAATTTGTGACACAGAAAGTTCTCTGTTCAAATGGTATATATACAATAACAACTTAAAAGTAAACATAACGTTACTTTTCTTTCAACGTCATACTATGCTTACTTCGGAGGTGGACAGTTAAATCGTATCAGAATCAGTCTTATGTTTATGTATGTCTAAAAACGATGAGATCCGTAATGTGTCAGCAAGAATACATTCATATTATAAATTATGGTTACATGCAAGCTGTTCAATAATTCAGAACTAGAACCAAACTTCTCTTAAAAATAAGGGTAAAGAAAAAATGGTTTTCGTGTAGAGGGAGTTTCAGAAGCAAGATTACGAGATTGTGTTCGTACAAGCACCAGTAAATTGAATGAACCAAAAAAAAAAAAAAAGACTCTTTTCTTCTATAGAGCTAAAAGGATATCAACTTCTCTCATTTACCTGAAGAAGAAGCTTTTACTTTCTCAGTAGAGGCTAAATCCAAAGAAAGGGCTGATGACAATTCCCAATCCAAGAGCTATAGCCACAAGAGATGAAGCCCAAGTTAGTTTCTCTGTGATCCTTGGAACCTTCTCTTTCAATGCCTCACTACAAGACCCAATAAACGCTGTGTAACTTCCCATAGCGATAACCGTTCCAACCAGAAACATTATCAGAAACGCAGACCCAGCTAACCGAGATGGCAGAGCCAATGCAGGCAAAACAATCATCAGAGCATCCGGTTGTAACCCGTGAACCACTCCAGTTGCAAATGTAGCGAACCCGATCTTCTTCTTTTTGGGCGTTGGTAAGCCCTCTTTCTCTGTTGATACCATGCTGATGTCGGTTTCCAAGGCAACACAAGGTTCTGGAATCTCGGAAGCTTCTTTGATTCCCATAGCACCAATGATGACAAGTGTCAATCCCACAATTCTTGTACCCCAAGTTTGTAATACTTCAATGTGAAGCCGGTCTTTAAGTAACAGAAACAGTAAACCAAAGATGACTTGACCAGCGTCGTGCCCACATCCCCAAAGAGCTCCAACAGCAGCACTTTCCATTTTGCTGCGTCCGATTGAAAGCGGAGCTAAAGCAGCAAGGTGATCAGGTCCTGATAGCGTGTGCAAGCAGCCAGCAAGGAAACCTGTCCATGCACTGGTTAGCCAACCAGTTTTAGCTGCGGTCTGGAAGCTAGCGAAAGCAGGTGGTGCAAGAAGCGGGTTAAGCAAAAGCGCAGCTACTGCAGAGATTAGTATGACCGTTCCAGTAGATAATGTCTGCAAAGAAACACAGATTTGTAAACATCTTGTAAACCACCCCATGTGACTACATAAGAAGGACAGCTAACAAACACAATGTAAACACACAGACAGATCAGCCACTAGTCTTACAAGCTCAAAATAGTTACAGAGCCAAAACCTTTTTTAAGTAGGTTAACAAGAAGCTAAATTAGTTTTGCTCTTGCTCTGGATTTAAGATATACAAGTTCCAAAAAGTCTGGATCTTTTTGAGATTTCTCTAACAAGATAAATCAAGTTCAAAATCAAAAGTATCGTATAAGCTCACGAATCCTAAAACTATGTGAGAATCTGATTCCGTGATTCTTGTAACTGACAGATCAAACCCAACAAAATTGGAACTTTTTTGTAAACAAAACCCCAATAAACCCCAAATCTAATGTAACCCAAGCATCAACATATAAATCCGTAGATTTCTCAATTCCAGTGATCAAAACGCGAAATTGAATTTACCTTTCGCTGCTCAGAAGCCGTCGTCGCGATCCGTTGAAGAACTCCGGGATTAGGTTTGGATTCTTCCGATTTGGGAGACCCATTGAAGGAATTGTTAGTCTTATTAGATACAAGAGGCGTAAACGCTGATGGGTTTTGGAAAGCGTTGCAAGAGATTGAGCTGAGTCGGCGTGACGACTCGGGCCGACGGTGATGATGAGATGAGGAGACAAAGCCCAGAGTCGATGAGCGGAGACGAGGAAGGAAAGGAGAAGTCTTTGTAAAGAATTTGGAAATATAAGAGATTGAGGAAGAAGAAGACGAAGGTTGCAGAAGCCTTTCCATGGCGTCCTTCTCCTTCTACCCTTCTCTCTCGGCGAGTTCTCAAAACTGAAGAGAGGAGAGTACGTGCGCCTTTCTCTGTTTTAAAAGGATATTCGATTTTTTAAATATGGAATTTTTATTTTATTTTTGTTTCTTTACAAATAAAATAATGTAAATTACGAATTAGTAATATTTCTTGTTAACAAAAAAGAATACTGTTATGATATTTACTTTTTTTTTTAATAATTCAAAACTACTGTAAATCTTTTTATTACACACTAATCCACATATGGAATTGGTGAGTTTTTAATACAAAAATGCTAAATTTTGAAGAGTTTTAATTAGGTAAAAAATTCTTATTAGGTTAAAAAAGTTGAATGGACAATTCCCGTATTAAAAAAAGCCGACTCGCCTAAATATTCTTACGTTAATTAGCAATGAGACAAAACAAGTGAACTTTATAAACATGTCATAGTTAGATCGAGCTTTAATACTATAAAAAAAGTTGTGTGTGAAATAATTGATCGAATGTGCATAGAAGTAAGGTCCAAAAAACCCGTGGGATGGGTCTTGTTCCATCGAGTTGTATAAAAATATGTAAACGATTTGGTAAAGTAAGGCCTAGCAATTAAATGATAAAAGAATACTTTACTGTATTTCGTTTGAAATGTCAAATCTTTCGCCTAACAAAAAAGAGAAACGTAAAAGCAAAAATAGGTGTACATGGAATCCAGTCCACGACGCATCCACGTTACTATTTTATTTCCTCGTCTGCTTATATAGACTTTACCTACCTACATTTCCTAATTTCCCTAGTTACATTTTCAATATCTTTATTTTCCTTCTTCTAATATATTCACTCAAATGATCCAGTTTGCAGTAACAAGTTTGTTGAATTAATTTTTATATTTGCAATATAATATATAAATGCAGTAGGTTATTAAACGAAATGGTTTATGAGATTGTAAATGCATCGACGTGGCAAAATATGAAATACGTGAGCAAAATAAACTAAAATCTAAAACAACGTTTTGGATAATTGCATAACAATACCTTCGAATTATTTATATTTTCCCAAGATTTCCTCGCATAAAATAACTACCTGGTCACTCTCTCCGAGCACACGTCGAGCAGTGGCGCACATGTCATAAGTTAAAAAATTACTATCTTTCTCAGAAGAATGACATACAACATGTGTGCACCCCCAGAGACTACACCAACTCTACCTCTACACGATTTAAGTCTTGCTAGTTTTAATATGTGACGACGTATCAGTTCCAAACTTCTTGTTTTTTTTCGATAAAATAGTTGGCAATCTATTGGGGTCCCACTTCGACTAAGGGCCTAGTGTTTGTGGGGACAAATGGGCCGGCCCATGTGTCCATTTGTAATCCAATTAATTACCCAAAATTGTAATCTGTGAGGTTTATTATTTTGGCGGATTAGGTGTGGTTTTTTTACTTTTACGCTTTTCCAGTAAAGAGTCTAAAACTAGCAAGACTTAAATCCGTAACCGTAAATTAAAAAAAAACTCCATTAGAAGCGATAATGACCCCCAAACACCCTACAACGCTAACCACTCTCCCCATCCATAGGACCGCTTAACGTCGATCGTTTATTTTTTATTTTATTTTTTTATGTTCAAATAACATTCGACATTTTTTCAATGAAATTTGTACAAGTAAATTATAGAGATTCTGTTACCGTTTATAGTAGATAAAACAAATTCCATTCAAAATATACCTTACGTCCTTACGTAGTCCTACATTCATAGGCAAAAACAAAAATAAACAATTCCTAATAAACAATACTAATATAGATGAAGAAATAGTACAATGATATATCATATATGAGCATAAATCTATCACAGTTGGGGAAAAAAAATCTAAAGGCAGTCGGGAATATGTAACTATGTAAGCGGTGTATTATATCACATAAGAAATATTGCAAGTCGCTCCATTACAACTTTACAAGTTAAGCAAGTAATCGATATATTTTAATCAAAGAGTGGAAAAAGATTTGTTATACTTATATATAAATGTGGCAATGTGAGCCTAATAATACCAAGGATGGGTTCTCACAAATTACAGAGTTTAATTCTTAGTTAATTGACAAATTGAACGAGGGTACATAATAGTAGTATAGTACGATCTAATATTAGATGCTGATGCATTAAACCAAAAAAAAAGAAAAAAAAAAGTAGATGCTACAGTGCTATTATATTTATAGGTTAGGGTGTGTGTGTCTAGAAACCTAGGGTAGCACAGATCTGTCCAAACAGAGATCGAGAATCCATAAAACGAAGGAAGGGCACAAGTGTTCAATGAAACATGTTTCTGTTTAGGAAAGTGCGAGAACTCAGTCCTATGGTGGTGGTGGTGGCAGGCCAAACTCTGATTCTCCTCTTTTCAATTTTTTTTTTTTAATCTTCAAGTTATTACTATTGTTATTGTGCCCTCTTGTCACTGTACTAGTATTATTGATTATTTCGCAACCCAATACTAATACCCTACAGCTTTATCCATTCCAATACGCGTGTCTACGGGACTCTACTACCACCTCTTTCCTCAACATTGCAACATCAAAACATTTATTATAAATAACACTTTGTAAGCTTTTTTTTAGTTCTTGTTTGTTTCAAAGAAAAAACTATTTGTTTCTACTAATATATATATATTTTTTTTTACCTTTTTTTATATAAACAAACATTAGTATTTGTTTATAATTATTTTTTATTAGGAAGTGTATACTGTGAATAATATATTTAATTGCTAGTAAACAATCTTAAAATATATCTTTGCTCGTGGAATTTGTTTAAAAAAATCATGAAATAGAAAGAATAGCAAATTTAAACTTTTATATTCAAAAAAATTCATTAGAGATAAAGGAAAATATGGATTATGTTCTGGCTTTCTTTTCTCTCCCATTGATAAGAAAAAAACCAAAAAAAAAAAAAAAAAAAAACAAAAAGGTCAAAAGAAACCCTAATTAGAATTTACTTTCTTAATAACCTACCTTTTTTCCTATTCTAAAATGCCTAATTTTACTTTCCCTTTTTTTTCCCCTAAAAATTTCCCCGGAAAATAAACAAAAAAATTACCCTGCCACGTCATCTACCCGGAGTTAAAAACTCTCCGGTCACCGGGATACAAAAACTAGGCACATTCTTCTTCTTCTAAGTTTTTAACCAAACTTTCTCGGGAAAATTTTCAAAGAAAAATCCTAGAAAATAAAGGCTTCGATTCTGTTTTTCTTGGGGGTGTTACAGATCGGACAAAGAACAAGCCCTTCCTCACAATCTGTGCAGCAACAGAGATGCCTACACGGCAGAAACAGAACTCTCGTGACTCCATTAGAACCGCAATTGCAGCAACTACTACTACTACCACTCATCTTCTTCTCCGCCGGAAAACTATCCCCGTCTCCGCCGCAAAACGACCCTTCGTCGTCCACCTCTGCAGCACCAGCGTCGTGACACGTGGCGGCTCTCTCACGGACCTGTTCGAGCGTTGAGTTAAGAGTCTGCACCATAGCTTCGTTCTCACGAGCCAATCTCTGCCACGTTTGATTCTCCGTTTCCATCTTCCTCAGCAGATCCTCGAGTTCCATGTTCTTGCTCAACGCTTTCGACATTTCTTCTTCCTTCTGGTTCATCAAAACCAAAGCTTTGCTTTCCATTTTCCTTAAGATCATCTCCATCTCTCGCTTCTTCTGTTCTTGCAACACATACCTCAGCCTCTCGTTCTGTTTTCAGAAAACAAAAAGATTGAAACTTTATCACTATCCATGATTCCAAAATCGAAACTTTATGGTTTTTTGATTACAGAATAAAACGAACCTGTATCTTGATGAACTGATCGATCTCTTGTTTCTGTTTTTCCATATGAGCGGCTAAAAAGTTCTGAGGACGAGACTGTTGTTGTTGTTGTTGAGGTTGATGATGTTGATGATGAAACAGAGCTTGCTGGTTGAACTCTTTCTGCGACTGGAGATGATTGAGATAAAACTGACCGTTACCGATTCCGATTCCACCATTGTTGTTGTTAACCAAAGAAAACTCAGACCCACCAAACCCGATTTGATTCGCGTTCGAAGCGTTGTAACTCAACTGCGCTTGTATTGCCATCTCTTGGAACAACAAAAAAAAAGAAAAGCTTTGATTTTTGTCTTTTTTTTGTTCCGATCAAAGGACGATGACCAAAGAATAGAGAGGGAGAGAAGTAAAACCGATTAATAAAGAGGAGGAGGGAATCAAAAAGGAGGAAACCGAGTCAGATATATGTGTCTCTGATAAACATATACAATGCATGTAACCTCTCCTCTGCACACACACAATATATATATATATATATATTTATCTTTGTCGATGAGAATAGAAGAAAAAAGATGAAGGGAGGAGTTAAAGTAACTGAAAAAAAGTTAGAATAGGAGTGGCAGAGAGAGATAGGACTTTTTTGTTTTTGGGGTTACTCTAGGTCATATCATCATCTCTTAATGCTTATCTGACAATTAAAATTATTATATATAGAGAGAGAGATGGTTTAAGTATAATATTAGCACTAAAGAAACGACGTACACATGCTGGTTATGTGACTGAACTATCTTTTATCTTTCCAAGGTCAGAGATTTTGCCAGAGCCGTTTTGTCTTTTTATTTAGTACTGCTTTTTAATTTTTTCTCTCTTCAGCTTTTTCGATAATGTGAAAGACAAATATTATATACAAAGTCCAAGTGGAATTATGGCAGGGGCACAGAGTTTTTTTTTTTTTTTTTTTTTTTTTGTATTTACTTCTTAATTTTGCTCTGATTTAAAATTTATTGATAACCTCTGAATTGGTCAGTTGGGTCATCTGGAACGCCTGAATTATTTGATTTTTTTTGTTCTATTTTTTACCACCTTTTTTTAGTCTTTTTCTAATTATGAAGTTTTTTTTTTTGTTTGTAATTTTCTTTAGTCAAACGATGGCTGATTTACCCATTATTTTGTTCTAGAAATGGTTATGCCATTATAAGGAAAACAACAACCATATATACACCAGTTGTTACAAAATCCTTGATGTTAAGGTTTTTTTTTTTCTTTCTTTCTTCTTTTTTCTTGTTGTTATCCACAACCATAGGCTTAAATTTAGATGTGCACAAGGAAAAAAAACAAAATTGGAAAAAGACAATATTTATGTATTACATAATGTATATTTTACAGCTAATTATTCTGGCTCTTAATTAATATATATAAAACAAACATAGACATACTTCTTTTTAGAATTTATGATATTATTATTTGCTGTATATTTAATATATTGAGATATCATAGCATATATATTAATATATTAAGATATCATAGCATAATTTTCATTTTTATCTGGATACTTCTTTGCAATTTTCGAGGAAGTGTATAAATCAAAATAGAAAATTTCAGAGACATTGACTTTTATAAAATGTTTGGTTAACTGAAATTAATTAAAACGCGGTATATTTTAATTTAATTCAAATTCAATGAGATCATAGTATCCAAAATGCTTTCTTTGACTACTAAAATTTCTGGTCAAATATGGTTTAAGAGGTTCTTCACAAAATCACTAAATTGATAATATATTATTGTTTTCTTTAATTTATGTTAAGCTTAAGATAAAGAAAGTGAAATCTATCTTATATGTATCCGTCGCAAATCATTGAGAAATTATTAATATACGTGGAGACCAAAGTTATATATATACACAAAATTTGATTATTTTTATTTGTTTGACTGGATTCAGATTAAGATCCATATTATAAGTGTCCTTTTGTTCATATTTCATTGTTAAGAAAGTGTGGCCATGCGACGGGTTTAGTCTAAGGCGATAAACCCGCAACCGCATTAGTCATTCTTATGGGTTAACCGTTTCAATACCCACACACTTATGATTGTGCATATACTTAATCAGGTCTACTTATATATACAGTACTTTTAACGTCACATATATTGGAAAACATAAAATGGAGCCAAAAGTTCTAAGGTGAGGTGCCATTTGATTCGCTCAACATTATATATATCCTAAGTACCCTAACCGAGATCAATATGCATGCGGGCATGCCTATTATCTTTTGCTACAACATGGAACCATTGCAAAATAGATGCATACCACGTTAGGAAAATGCAACTGTTTATGGTTGTATTAGAATTATTTTCTCTATTTCAGTTTATTTATATAATGGATTGGCTTTTGGACGGTAAGAAAAGAAAACATGGAGAGAAGGGTCCATATTTATGAAGTATGACATAATACATGCTAGAGGAATGGTGCAAACCATGTGATATTTCAACTATTGTGTGTCTCTCATTAATAAGTATTTTTATATTATAGTACATGATTTAGATATTGGATGACTTAGAGACACTTGTTGGCTATTATTGCTATCATCCGAGTGTGTGTCGCCTGTTTCTTGGGAGGTGGATGTGTTGCTTTGTTTCCCCCGCAAAAATTAAAAATTATATTGATATATCAAGAAATAAGAAAAGGACAAAGTACTCACAAGAAACCCCCCCCCCCCCCCCCCCCCCCTAAAATTTCCACCTCTCGTATCTACCGACACGTTTCCGATGCATTGCATCTTCCACATATCCATAACCCAATACTTGCTTAGCAATATATTCACGAATTGTACGACGCTAATCCCACTTTCTTATAACGTTACATTGGGTGATAACTTAGTACACACGTGATGCAAGACCCTTTGAACGTTATATGGACGCCGCTTAATCTTATGGCACCGATAGATCGGCGTGTATTTAATTTGCTTCTCACACACGTAGGGACCGGTGGAAAATTCACCTTTTGGTTTTGGATCTTAAAGAAGTAATCAGGAAAGTAGAAACCCATCACACGAAAATTATATAAACATGTGGTACAATCACTTAAACAACCACAAGATTCGGCCACGAGACTATTGAAACCTAAAGGCTCTCAAAAGCCTAGCAGTATTTTTACATTAATTTTCGAGTCAGATTTAGGCCTTTTCCCCAAATCAGATTATAGTAATAAACAAAACAGTCGCTACAAACTTTACAGTGAAAAAAACATGTTACAATACTTACCCAGTGAGAGCATGTAACTAATGTTTTGGAGAAGTAGTTATTATTAGCTTCAATCGCAATTCCATCCCATTGCTGTTGCAAAATGTGTGGCTGAGCTGCATAGTCTCATTTAATTCATTAGACCTGTATAGTAAGTCGTTTAATTATTTTCGTTTCACATCTGCATACATTTGTTAAAAACAAACAGAGGAGTTGTTGAATTCCTAGCCACCATTAGTTATTACTAATATATACTTTATCTGGCATCATCACTTCGTACCGACCATGTTTGAATGATATATAATCACACGGATACATCATTATGACTAATTATGATATATATAGTTCATTGTTTTCTTATGTAGGTAATTAGTTTATTAGCGAGATGTGTAATTTTGATATCGATGGACGTTAGGAAATTAACGGATGACAACAAAGTGGTCATAAATCACTATAAATTAGGGGCTTCTCGATTATTTTATCGAAAAGTTTCTCGAACGTTTCGTGTTTTGTGGTGAAAACAGACATTAACCTAATTTACTTTTGAAAATCCTTGCACAAAACGACACCGACAACTTTTTGTGTATTTCATCCTAGATGATATTTAAATATCTAAACGAAGCTCGTAAATATTACTCAAGCCGTCGTGTTTACTATGAAATATTTGTTTTAAAAATGCGTGTTGATGTAGCATAATGTAAAAGCATGCCACGGAAAAAAGAAAGAAAGTAAAAGCATGCGTGTATTAAAGCCTTACATTGCGTTCGATCAAATCGTCACATACGCATCGTGGCACACCCACCACTCTCGTTTCCAAAACCAGTTCCAAGATTTTGTCGAATGGTCCAATTCCAGACCGTTTAATACTTATTCTCAAACATTAAACCGAGAACATGTTTCCGTATTTCTAACGTAGAGTGAAATAAATATACTATACTTCAAATTTAAAGTTTAGGTTTCACGCTAAATTATGAATACATGTACTTAAACTTGGGTTTGCGTAAAAAATATTTGAAGCACTTAATAATTAAAGAGACTGTAACTATTACGGGACTGCTGGTATTGTACTGTACGTTTTCGAAAACGCAAAGGAAGCAAAAGTTTTTGCATTTGCCTCTTTGCGTAGCTTGTCTTACTCTTTTGTACCCCGTACAACTGTTATATCACTTTCCTCCATCGCTCTATGTCTTTTTCGTTCATTATCGACTTATCTTAATATCTTATATATATAGGCTTTAGGAGTACTTGTAAAATTCATTTCAAATATGGTTCTATAGTGGGCTTTTTTAAAAAACATTTCATATTTTTTGCATATATGTAATTAGAGTATGGTAAAATTACATAGAAACAATAAAAATCATAAATGTAGCTTACCAGTCAATATACAAAGACTTAAAAGTACCAATATAATTAATTTCATTACTAATTATTTTCCTTGAGAAAGTCTACGGGACAACATAAAATATTGAATAATTTTTGTCTATAGTCCTACCAATTGCAATGATATTGAATCCCTTACAAAGAATACAAATTTCAGTCACCACCTACTACGCAATATTCACACCAAATTTTGTTTATAAATATATATTTTAAAAAATTGTTCGAGAAAGGACTGTGCATCATTATATATCAGCTATAACGTCTCAACATGCAGGCGATAAAATAAGCCTTGGCCCTCGCTGTCGCCAATAGGCGTTTGCTATCGGACTTCGGTACGTTCGGATATCACCAACGGCATTCAAAGCCATATATATACATATATTACGTTATGGCCTATGGATTACCAATATATAAGTATGTACATTACATTTAGACGTACGTTAGAGATTACGTATATTTAGTTATTTACTATATGTATACATAATATACAATACTTGGGTTCGAGTTCCCAGTATGAATGACAACCAAAATATAGTATATATTTCACCGATGCCTACATATGTAAGGTATCATTGACTGCATTACAGATCCTGCATTGTCGCATATGTTGTAAACACATGGTCCATACTCCATCGTTCCAACTGATTACATGATATACAAATCTGTCTATATTGTCCACGTCGATAAATGCCCAAATATATAATTAACTCTTTCACAAACCACACATCTACGATATGGATATACATACAAAGAAAGTTCACGATACAAAACCAGTAAATTATAGATTTCGGAGTTTAGTGAAAACCACTAAATTGGAACACATTTTCTTGATTTTAACTATTACTATGAGAAAATTAATGGGATTAAAAAAGTGATACAAAAAAAAAACGGAGAAAAGAGATTAGGGTTAGACCATGATTATGGGTGGGTTCACGCTGGAGTTCTTAATGTTTTGATGAAAAAAATAAATCAGAAAAAAAAAAAATATAAGATCTCCTCTTATATAGTATACTAGATCATGGGTTAAGAGACTGCTACGTGTCAGCTGTCTGTTGGGCGAACAGAAAATACAAAATGAAAAAAAAAATCATCCGATTGATTTTATTATTTTTCCTCTCTCTCTCTCTCTCTCTCTCTCTCTCTCTCTCGATTGGAATCTCCGAAACAAGAAAACGGTTTGGAATCAGAAGCTTCATGGGTTTGAATCGAAGGACCGAGAATGGTTTGGATTCAGTTGGGAATGAAGAGAAGGCGATTCGATGGGATTGGAGAGAAGAAGATTAGTAGCGATGGCGATTTGGAAGCTAATCGCCAATTGCATGATTCGAGGTTCAGTCGAATAAATTGGAAGAGATTGAAGCAATTGGAATCACAAGGTACGTTTGTTAGTACAATTGCATGAATCACAGATTGTTTTATGATTAGGGTTCTTTGATTTTCGATCTCAAATTAGGGTTATTTGATGTTAGTTAGAAAATTAGGGATTTGCGTATAAGCCTTGTGATTTTGGAGTTGTTATACTTTATCAGATGTTTGATTGAGACTCAAGATGATTTTGTTATGTTATAGAGATCACTGATTCGTATTTTGTTCTGTTTTTGTTGATTATGTAGATGGATATGTTTTTTGTTCTGTCATAGCTTTGATAACCTTGAGTTAAGTATTAATGATTGAGACTCAAGATGATTTTGTTATGTTATAGAGATCACTGATGCCTTTTTTGTTCTGTTTTCATGATTATGTAGATGGATATGTTTTTGTTCTGTCTTAACATTGATAACCTTCGGTTAAGTATTAATGATTGAGAGTTTAGCATTTTGTTTCGTTATAGAGATCACTGATGCGCTAATACACTTATGTTTTTCATGATTATGTAGATGGAAAGACTGATTACAGGAGAAGGATCCGTATTATCAACCAAGACATGAACAAGTACAATAAAGCGAGTACCAATCTCTTTGTTGTCCGGTTTACCAACAAAGACAAGAACAAGTACAATACATTAGGTTGCTGGTGAGGACAATACATCAAGGTTTTGAGTTCTATATCTTTATTTTAGTTAAGCATGTGATGTTTGTTTTTCTTTCTAACTTTTTTTTTTTAATTCATTCTTTAACAGCTTAAAGAAAGCTAGATGATGAGTATAGAGTCCTTGTGTCTATTCGGCCATCAATGAAGGTAATTTATTATCCTTCTCTTCCTTAATTTACTTGGTGTTAGTTTAGGTATGAGTCGATGTCATTGCTTTCGGATGGTGGTTGTGATTAATACGCTTATGTCATTGATGTCATTGCTTTAGTATTTGTTTCTTTGTGCGCTTATGTCACTTGAGGCTTTATTAAATATGTATGTGTACTTGATGGTTTGTGTTAGGTAAAAACTTGATGCTTTGTTAAATATGTATGTGTACTTGATGCTTTGTGTTAGGTAAACACTTAGTTTCAAAATTTAAACCATTTACCAATCTCTTTAACACACAAGTTCTTTCTTTATAAACCCATTACCAATCTCTTTAACCCACAAAAGTAAATAACACCTAAACATTAAAAACCCTTTAGCAATCTCTTTCTCACGATATGGATTCTGACGACTCTGTGAATCCATATCTTCCCTCCTCTAGCTATATGAACCTCTTACACAGCCAACTTGATAACCAAAACCTTGAATACACTCCTCTTGATAGTCCATGTTCTGAAACTCCATCTGAACCTGCATCCCCTCAAGAAAACCGTAAGTCAAGGAATGCATGGTTACCAACAGATGATATCATGTTGGTCAGTGCTTTGCTTAATACTAGCAAAGATCCGATTACTTCCAACCAGCAAAGACTTGCATCCTTTTGGGGGAGGATTGCAAAATACTTTGCATCCTGTCCGAATGCTGATGGTCGGCCAAAGAGAGAGGCGAGTCACTGTAAGCAGAGGTGGGGGAGGATAAACGAATTGGTGTGCAAGTTTGTTGGATGTTATGAAGCTGCAACTAGGGAGAAGTCGTTAGGACAGAATGAAGATGATGTGATGAAGTTAGCATATCATATCTACTTTAATGATCATGGACATAAGTTTACCTTGGAGTATGCATGGCGAGACTTAAGATACAATCAAAAATGGTGTGCCTCCATGTCTATTAAAGGTACTGGAGTGAAAAGGGGAAGAGTGAGTATTGATGGGTCTGAACAGGATGCACACCATCCGATTGATGTGGATGAACCATTGCCCCGTCCTACTGGTGTTAAGGCTGCCAAGGGGAAGTCCAAAAAAAGCTCAAACACCCAACCGATTGATGTGGAGGAAGATGGAAAAGCTAACTTGGAGGTTCAGTTGGAGCGTGTCTCTAGGATGTATGAGATGAAGCAGAAGGACTTTGAATTGAAAGAGAAGGAGTTTGCTATGAAGAAGGAGAATATCAAGTATGTGATGCTTGAAAATCTGATTTCTAAAAAGGATACACTAACTGAATCAGAAAAAGCTCTCAAGGAAAAGCTAATTGATGACATGATGTCATCAGGTTGAATTTTAAAGAATGTAGTGTTTGTATTAACTATGTCATTGTCTTTGTAGTGTTTTATGCATGCGAATGTAGTGTTTTATGTATTCGAATGTTTGTGTCAATTTTAGTGTTTAATGTTTGCGGCTGAAACATATGTGGATGTAATGTTGTGTTTTTTGTAATCGAGTGGTTTTAATTATGTTTCACTTAGTTTATGTTTCATCCGATTGATGTGTTTTAGTTTCAGTTTTGTTTTAGTTTCATCCGATTGATGTGTTTTAGTTTCAGTTTTGTTTGTGGTTTTAATTAAGTATGTGTAATTCTGTTTAAGTTTGTTTAAAGCTGTGTAATCGAATGGTTTACTTACTTCACTGTGTGTTCTGTTTTGAGATGGTGTGTTCGAGATGGTGTGTTTGAGATAAAGTGACATGGTGTGTTCGACCACATGTTCTCATCAGTCCGTGACACACAACAACTCTCATTCTTACAACCTCTATTGTATTTTTGTGTTTCTACCACAAGTTTTTACTAGCTCTTTTGTATTTTTGTGTTTCTACCACAAGTTTTTACATGTATTTTTGTCATTATTTACTTCTACCACATATTATTTGTAATGGTTGTGTACCACATATTTCAAGAACTCAAGCTACATCCTTTTTTCTATATAATGATCAACACTATCAACACTTCTAGACATTCAAGCTACCTCCTTCTCAACACTTCTCAAATTTCAATACCAACCAAAAAAAGCTCTTTCTCTTTAGTTCCCTCTTTTTTTACAATGGCTTCTTCTTCCCATTCTTCTTCCCATAATGATGATGTTGATGACATACTTGATGAATGTTTTAATCAAACATGCGATCAAATCACCAATCATGTATGGCAAAATCTTCTTACTCCACCAATCCAAAGTCAACCACCACCTAAACCAAGAAAAAAGCGAATTTACATTGAAAGAAATAGAGAAGTCGGTCATGACCACTTGTGGAATGATTATTTCAGTGATGCTCCTACTTACCCTCCCAACATTTTCCGTCGCCGTTTTAGAATGAACAAGCCATTATTCATGCGTATTGTGGATAAGCTCGCAAATGAAGTTCCCTATTTTCAACAAAGAAGAGATGCTACCGGAGGGTTGGGTCTGTCGACATTGCAAAAGTGTACCGCAGCAATTCGTATGATGGCATATGGTTGTACAGCTGATGCGTTTGACGAATACCTCCGCCTTTCTCCAAAGGTGGCGCTAATATGCTTGGACAAGTTTACAGATTCAGTCGTAAATTTATTTGGAGATGAGTACTTGAGAATACCCACACCAGCAGATCTTCAAAGACTACTCGACATTGGCGAATATCGCGGATTTCCCGGCATGATAGGAAGCATCGATTGTATGCATTGGGAGTGGAAGAATTGTCCCACTGCATGGAAAGGTCAATACACCCGCGGATCTGGAAAGCCCACAATCGTTTTAGAGGCGGTGGCTTCGTATGATCTCTGGATCTGGCATGCTTTCTTTGGACTACCAGGTACATTAAACGATATCAATATTCTTGACCGATCTCCAGTCTTTGATGATATTTTGCATGGTCAAGCTCCTAAAGTTAAATACAGTGTCAACGGACATGAGTATAAATTGGCTTACTATCTGACAGATGGTATTTATCCAAAATGGTCTACTTTTATCCAATCTATTCTACTGCCACAAACTCCAAAAGACGTTTTATTTACAAGACAACAAGAAGCTGTGCGTAAAGATGTAGAGCGTGCTTTTGGAGTTTTGCAGGCTCGATTTGCCATAGTCAAAAACCCGACACTTATTTGGGATATAGTAAAGATTGGGAAAATAATGAGAGCGTGTATCATACTGCACAATATGATAGTAGAGGACGAACGAGAAAATTTTATTTTAAACAGTACATAATTAATTAATAAAAATTTTAAAAACTTCCCTTATATGAACCCCAGTAAACTTGCTCTTAAGAGAGAGTGGGGGTGGTTTCCCGTGGCCATGCAAAGGTGTCAGCTTCGTGTCACAGTCTACGATGGACACCGACACACGAAACTCATGTGAACTGTTCTCTTTCTCTTTATTTTTCTCTTTGTTTTCTTTTTCACTTTCTCTTCTGTTCTCGAGAAAAATCAACAAAAATGGACAGAAGGCAAAGCATTGTTATTTCCTCTTTTTACAGGAAACATTACTATTTTTCTTCATAAAAATAAAAATAGAGAAAAAAGGACAATGAGATTCATTTAACAGATAAAGATTTTCACCTTGGACCAAAAAAAGGACAGAAACATATTTTTAAAGTTAATTTCCAACAAATTTCTCGTGCAACTTTGACTACGAAACAGGATTCATCATCATGCTCAAGCCTTTTAATCTTCTTCATAGTATATTAATTGCATATACCTTTCTCCATATGATACAAAATTCGATGTCTTCCGTTTTTACATTTCTTTGAACTTTGAAGACCAAATATGACTTTTAGCTTTTTTTCCTTTCTTTTAATAACCTGTTTAGTCTTAAAACTGATTATAATTAATTGTTTACAAAAGTCGGCCGAGTATAACGTGAAAGACCGCTTTGATACGACATACATGGGACGAATAACAAAAATTAGACAAATCAAGCACTTCATATATAAATAAATTGATTGATTTGTTTTCTTCGTAAAATTGACTGATTTAAATCAATGGACCATTTTGGTAACGTATAGTAAAAGCTGACCTAGTAGACTTTGTACATGAAAGAGTTTTCTTTAGATATAATGATTTAGTAGTTGTCTTCGAGATGGGATGATGGATGGATGCTACGGTGAGCTTTATTCGTGCAATAACCGGATGATCGGACAGACGCATTGAATGATTCCCACTTTCCCGGTTTAGTTTTCCTTTCGGTGTAGACGTAGTAATAAATTAATGGGATTGAAAATGTGTTTAGAAAAGCAGAAGAAGTTGTTGGTAACGTATATATATCTTTTCCTCTGGACTAGTTCTTGTTTCCAAGAGGGCTTAAAGTATCGAGGCCACGACCTGTCACACACAAACACAATATTCCATACTTCTGCTTCTGCATAAATTACGTAATCTCTTCTCTTTTTTCTATTTTTTTGGTTCCTTATTTATTTTGACTTATCTTCCCTCCTAGTTCCTCTACTCCCTCATTTCTTTGTCCCACTCCATTAATTCTTCCTTTATTTCTTACAATTTTATTTATTTAATTATATAAAAAACAAACCATTTGAAAAGGTATTAGAGAAAACTAAACAATGTATCATTTTCATCCATCGTGCACTAACAGGGCTGTGTGACTAGGTGTGGACTAGTAAAGAGGTAGTGATTTATAAAGGAAGAATTCTAAAGGTTAACCATACAAGTTGAAATTTTCCTCAAGGGAAAAGAATTGCTTTTCTCACATCGTTTTTGGACCACCGTAAAAAAGAAAAAAGAAAAAAAAAAAGATTCTCTATCTTTTGAATTTTGGAGTGGATTCCACTATATTGTGCACAGTTAAAAGTTAAGTTAGTAACAATTTAAGTTGAAACTGTAAATCGTTTGGATTCCATTTTCTTCTATACAATATTAAAATTGTTTTGAATAAATTGTACCCAGTTAAAAAAAAAAAAAACTCATACAAGTGTTTTCGATAAAATACATAGTTATCCTAATTTAATATATCCAACTAATCACCATTTGCTAAATAAAAGATCCATCATATATAGTATGATTTTTTTTTTTTGTGCAAACATATACAGTATGATTAAGTTTAGAGTGTTTTTGAGTAAAGGCTACATCGGAAAACGATGAACCATAATGGACCGAATGGATATTCAACACAAACTATAATCTTATGTATAACGGGCCTTCCCATCAGAGATTTCACTAATAAGGGCCCATTATTATTATTAACATGGCTCGGCTGAATAGTGAATAAACTTGGTGGTGTTTATTTCTTTAATATCCTCCTCAATTGTTCCCAACTAATTGTTAGGCTTCTTAAGTGTATAAAAAAACTCTTTTGTAAAACCTAACAATATTCGAATGCAGATTTATATGAAACAAACACTGCCCAATGATTTTAGATTTTTTAGCCACACTAAATTTTGATGGTTTTGGTGCGACTCTCACAAAAATTTATCTGTAGGAAATATGATAAAAAAAAAAAAATGCAATTCATAGTAGTATTAATTTTGTGCAATCTTTTAGATGTATGTATAATACGTACAACATATACCATGAGTATCAGTTCTTTTCTTAGCCTTGTTATCTGGGACATCGTCCCCACAAATTTGAAGTAGATCCGTATTGTAGCTGTACCGATCCATGCATAGTAAATTCTTACCATAAAATATACTGTTATCAATATGTTTTTTATTTTTATTTTTTATTATTTATTAGTACGGTAAAATTCTTTCGGGCCTAATTTGTAACGCATTTGATGTCAAGTCGAGGAAATATGGGGTTTAATTCTAATATTATGTAAGACGATTTATATCATGTACCAGACTACCAGGATCTTCTATCAACTTGCGTCTAGATTACTTCCAATGCGGATAACGTAAAACCAATTATGAGTTGTAGATCAGTAGATACACAGACACATGTTCCCGATTTCCCATTTATATGAATCCTTGTGATGACAAACTCGTTACATCATCACATATCTCGTTCACATTGTAGTAACTATTAACTTGTTAAGTAACAAAAGTAACAACTAATCAACTTATATATTGTGAACAGTTATAAATTTATAATGTAGGTTCGCTATACTTAACTTAACCTGAGCTCCCCAACAGGCTTGTTTTTTTTTTGTTTTTTGTTTTTTTTTTCAAAAAACTTGCTATGAACCAGTTTTTTTTAAAAAACTTGCTATGAACCAAGTGGTTATCTTCATTTATAATACTAAAATTGTGAAACTATAGAAATTATTTTAAAAGAAGATTGAAAATGAGATGTGGTTTTATGATCTGTTGTTAGAAGGAAAAAGTTCGATGTTTTCTTAAATTTTGAAACCATAACAAAAAGATGATGACGAAACATTTATACACTTGTTTGTGCATAAACATGTCAAGAGTGGTCCACCATTACGTAACATGAGCAGAGATTCCAACTTCCAATCCGAAAATTTTCATCACTTATCTAATTGTTTAGTCAGATTTGATATAATTGCGAAAACATATATATAATTCAAAACTATTATTTCATTCAATAGCAAACATGAATTGTATTACAAATATCCATTTCATCTATCTGTCAAGTTTAATAATTGCCACACTAGAGTCCGGATGTGCATATATAACAAAAGCGACCTATATAGAATAAAGTCGTTAAATAAAACACACGACACATATCAGCATATATCAGCAATAGTAGTTATATATATTGGCTTTTCTTGCTGTTCGAGAGTCAAACAGAAACTCACACACGACTCACTGAAGTTTGATAGAAAATATCAGCATATAAAACTAAATATATGGTCGAAAACTACTTATAGAGTTTGGTGGGTCAAATTTTAAACATTTTAAACTCGATTTTTATGTTGACAATAATAACAACAAAATCATATCATATATCTCAAAACTTCAAAGGATATATCTAACTCTCTCTTTTTTCCGCCAAACCAAAACAAGGAAGAAACCAAGAAAAGAAGAAAAAAAATGGGTATTCTTGATCACGTCTCTGAATATTTTGATTGCTCTCATGTAAGCTCAAGGAGACACAAAAGTCTACAGGTAATTTTAAGCTCAATATCCATTCATATATTGTTACGTTTATCTATAATCAGAATTTCTTTTATATAAATAAATAATCTATGATTTGGTTGGAAATTACTAGACGGTGGATGTGAGGGTTTTGATAGATTGTGAAGGATGCGAGAGGAAAGTGAGAAGAGCCTTAGAAGGGATGAGAGGAGTGAGAGATGTAACCATCGAGGCAAATGCTCAGAAAGTGACAGTAACAGGGTACGTTGAGCCACACAAAGTGGTGGCTCGGATCATTCACCGGACCGGCAAAAGAGCCGAGCTATACCCTTTCGTTCCTTACGACGTTGTGGCTCATCCTTATGCGTCTGGTGTGTACGATAACAGAGCCCCGAGGGGTTACGTTAGGAACACCGAGTATGATCCACACGTATCACGGCTAGCACGTGCTAGCTCCACCGAGGTTCGTTATACCACGGCGTTTAGCGACGAGAACGCCTCCGCTTGTGTTATTATGTGATTTTATTTCCCTTTTTTTGTTGTTGTTGTTGACTTGGATTTGTTTTAGTCCGATGTTGATGTTTGTTTATGTTGGTTTCATCGGATGTGTTAAAAAATAAGAACGAGAACAAAATGTAATTAAATTGTATGATTTTGTTTGATTTTGATATATGTTAAGTAAACAAACTGATGATAAAATAATTTTGTGAATTAACGGAAAAAAAAACTTACAATTTAATTTGTGATATTCTTATGTACAACAAAATTAATGGACAAGCTAAATTGATTTGACTTTATATTTTATTACAATAGAATATATGAAATTAAAACTATGATGATACGATGGTAAGCTGCCCAAATTAATGTGGAAGGGAAGAAAAAGTAATCTTGTCGTACTATAAGAATGAAGAAATTAAGTTCATAGTTTGTTGCCCTTTGGACCTATTTAATGCGGTGAAATTGACTAATAACGAAACGATTATGCAAAATTTGATAGCTTGCGGTGCTAATTTAATCATTAGACATGCATGATGAAGTGGAAAAATTTTAGTTTAGTTGTCACTAATTGTCACAAAGCGTTGGTTTAGACAAGACAAGACAACAATAGCGTGTTCGGTGCTAAACTTTATAAGTGTGGGTGGCAAGTTAGCCAAGGATTTTTCTCTAATTTTTTTTTGTCTTTTAACTGTGGATTTGATTGGTCGCATTACGTTGGAGACTTTTGTCTTCATTGATATGCAACAATTCGTACTTTTAACTAAAAGAAATTGAATCCTAAATTTAGTGTTTAACCACTAAACTCTTCATTAAAAACCCAACATTAAGTTTTTTTAATGTAAATAAGTATTAAAAGAAATTGAAGCCTTAGTGGGCCTATTAGCCTATAAAAGCCCAATACTATTTCAATTTTCAGTCTTTCAGCTATAATAACTGTACTTTCATAACCAAGAGCTCTCCCCTACATTACTGAAACACAATGTCTGCTGTTTTGTATATAAATAAACGCCACAACGTTTACTTCTTTAAAACTGAAACAGCATTGTGAGCTTAAGTCATAACCCGCCTACATCTCTCTCCCTCCTCTCTCACCGTCGTCTCTCTACCTCTTTTTAGGCGGGAAAAAGTGTACCAGAAAAAAACCTCAAGAGGAGAGAAGAAGAAGAACAACGAATCGAGAAATTTCAGAGATTATGGCGGCAGAAGAGGGTAAAGAAGAACCGGGATTGGATCAGGTAGAAGAAGAGTTCTCTGTTTGGAAAAGGAACACACCATTTCTCTACGATCTTATGATCTCTCACCCGCTCGAATGGCCATCTCTAACTCTTCATTGGGTCCCTTCTACTCCGATTCCGTATGCAAAAGATCCTTCCTTTTCCGTCCATAAGCTTATCCTCGGCACTCATACCTCCGGTAGTGCCCAGGATTTTCTAATGGTTGCTGACGTCGTTATCCCGACACCTGACGCTGAACCAGGATTAGGCGGACGAGATCAAGATCCTATCGTCCCTAAGGTATTTGACTTCCTGGAGGATTCTTCCTCTTTTTTTTTTTTTTTTTTTTTTTTTTTTTTTTTTTTTTTATGTTTTATTTAGTGCACACCAAGTGTTCGACGAAATTACTAGATTATAGTGTGGATGGAATCAATAGCTTTCCTGAGTGTTCGAATAAAGAAGAAGTTTTGATTAGCACAGAACAGATCATTACGATTTAGAGACTGATGTTATTGAAAAGCTTTTCCTTTTCAGGTGGAGATTAAGCAGAAGATACGTGTTGATGGAGAAGTGAACAGAGCTCAGTGTATGCCACAAAAGCCAACTCTTGTGGGTACTAAAACGAGTGGCTCTGAGGTGTTTCTCTTTGATTACGCCAGACTCTCTGCAAAGCCCCAAACTAGCGAGTGTGATCCTGATCTCAGGCTAATGGGACATGAAGATGAAGGTTATGGATTGGCTTGGAGCTCCTTCAAGGAAGGTTATCTTTTGAGTGGCTCACAAGATCGGAAAATCTGCCTCTGGGATGTTTCAGCTACTGCCAATGATAAGGTTTTGAACCCAATGCATGTGTATGAGGTAAGATGAGAGTACCTTTGTTTTTATTTCTCCTGGATGATCACAGAGGATATGGGATTGTTGCATCTGATTTTATCCCTGTGGCATTGTTTTAGGGACATCAAAGCATTATCGAAGATGTAGCATGGCACATGAAGAATGAAAACATATTTGGTTCTGCGGGTGATGATTGTCAATTGGTGATATGGGACTTACGGACAAACCAAATGCAACACCAAGTCAAAGTTCACGAGAGAGAGGTATAGAGTAATAAACCATCTCTTAACTTTCCACCTTGCTCTTATATCTAATCTGCGAATCAGAGGATAATTATTAGGTAACCGAGGTTTGATTGCGCAAGATAGTGTCTCGTTACAATAGATAATTTGAAGTTATGAGTGGAGAAATTCTCAGACATGCCAGCTTTGCTGTGTAGACCCTTAAAGACTCTGCAATTGACACTCTCCGTGGCCATTCTTCACTATTTTGTGTGTTTGCAGATAAATTATCTTTCTTTCAATCCCTTTAATGAATGGGTATTAGCCACAGCTTCCTCAGATTCGACTGTTGCCTTGTTTGACCTCCGTAAGCTGACTGCACCATTACATGTTCTGAGCAGACACGAGTATGCCTCTCTCACAGTTTCTCACTTCCTTAACAGCGTCTATATGCTTCTATCTAAACTTATTCAGTCAAATGTTAAGAACTGAGGATTGGGAGGGCTTTGTTACAGGGGAGAAGTTTTCCAAGTGGAGTGGGATCCCAACCATGAAACAGTGCTTGCATCTTCTGGCGAGGACCGAAGACTCATGGTCTGGGATATCAACAGGTACATAATCAATATTCAATATTTCTCTTATCTTTTGATTCAAGATTGAAGTTAGATAAGTTAAAAAAGCTGGGTGGATTGTTCAGGGTCGGGGATGAGCAGCTTGAAATAGAGTTGGATGCAGAAGATGGTCCACCTGAGCTGCTCTTCTCTCATGGAGGCCACAAGGCCAAGATATCAGACTTTGCCTGGAACAAAGACGAGCCTTGGGTCATCTCAAGTGTAGCTGAAGACAACAGTCTTCAAGTCTGGCAAATGGCGGAAAGCATCTACCGCGAAGATGATGAGGATCATGATGAAGAAGGCAACCAAAATGCTCAACATTCCAATGAAAACCAGAAATGATTAAAGTCTTTTGGTTGATGATGGTGACTTGTAATTGTTGTTGTTAACGTGTTTGAGCCAATACATATTAAACAAGTTTGGTGTATGCATTACCCTAAGGACGAAATAATCGTTTTTCCAGGACATCTGCTATGATTCTTGAGTTTTACAATAAATCCTGTTGCAAAGCCTGATCCTGAGATTAGTTCAAGTGAAAGTTAAAAATTAAAAACCCCATTGAAGTCAACCACAAAAGGGTTTGCTAAGCAACTTGGGAGTGGTTTGCTAAGCAACTTGGGATCACAACTGGAAGAACAATGCAATGTTGCAATTAGGTAGAGACACTGAGAGAGCCCCTCAAGCTCGAAGTACAAAACATTCTGCTTCATGGCATACCTTGTTCTTTACCAAACAACATGATGCTTAACGGGAAATCAAAATCCTGCCTTTACTACCAAACCTGGGTACTATTCAATAAGATTCAAGAATCCTTAAGTATAGTTGTTCTTTTTAAAGCATATAAGGTAGGAGATCTCAGGAAGTGAATCTTTTATAACTCACCTGTCCAGAGATCTCACTCGGGCCACAAAGACACTCCCCACCAACTCCTTAAAGCTGTAATTCAGCAATTTAAAAAAAATTCATGCATCTCATCAACAACTTCTGTAGCCAAAACAATTGCTATTTGTCATGCACAGAGTCAATATTCAATAACTTCTTCGACACTAGCTTAAGAAGAAGCAACTCAAGTATGGAAACAAATGGCAAGGGCACACAAAATATTTGAGTTTGTATTAACAATATCATCCTTCTAGTTCGGCAAGCTCAACAAGGAAATACAATGGTAGGTAAACAGAGTCAAAGAACAAAAAACAAAAATGAGAACACAAAGGAACCTGAGCGGAGCTGATGCTGCAGCTAAACTCTATAACTTATTTGGAATACAATATCTATGCTGGTGGAAATAGATGGTACAAGCTTGATGGTACTTCAAACAGCTCTTGATGCGCGATGTCCACCTAAACAATGAGCAAAACACATACGTAAGTTCATACCCATTCTATGAAACAAACTAAAGGAGAACATCAAGAATCTGCTTCACGTTACATAAAACATACAAGGCTAGAGAGTAAACCAATAATCAGAGTAAGTAAATAACCTCCGGATTTCAACAGTTACCCCTAAAATCAAAACGATTTAAATAGAAAACTGGAAGGTATAAAAGTGCCACCTTTTCTCTTATTCGAGACAGATGCATTGGCATTGTTGAATGATCCGTTAACATTTGCACCTAAGTTCTGATTAGCCAAGCATTGTAGCTGATCAAAATCACAACCACCCAGTCCTTGGTCATTGATCGATGCACCTTCTTGGGTATTCCCACCAAACCCATTCTGAGGGCAGTAAACTTCATCATCGCATTGTACATTACACGGATTCATCATGTGGGAGAAAGAAGGAATATTTGCAGACATAGGCTTTTGATAAGGAAAAGATCCAATCTCCCCATCAATCCTTCCTCTTAAATCAACAAGCAAACACTTGAGCCTGGAGACCTCAGCTTCCAAGGTAGCCTGATTTTGCAACCTCTTCACCAGCTGCTGATTCACCGCCCTAAGCCTTGCGACCTCGTCCTCCAAGGAAGCAGCTTTAGCCTTCTTCTTCTCTCTATACTTCCTAACCGCTTCTCGGTTTCCCAGAGGTCTCTTTTCACCCTTCTTCCCACAAGACTCAGCTGTATCATCAGTGGAAACTTTTTCATCGCTCTCGTCAGGAAGAATCTTGGTGTGGACATGGAAACACGTGTGGGTATGAGTATTCTCTGGTCCCGTGGGGTTACAGGTGTGAGTGTGGGTACAAGCAGCATTAGCATTAGTAGTATCCATCAAAAGCCCATCAAAGAAACTATCCATCGAACAGTTGCTAGGTGGTAACTCACCCATATCCGAACTCGAAAACACTTCCTGATTCGAGAATTCAAGCTCGCCGTCCTCCATTACTAAAACAAAATCAACCTTTTCTCTTCGATTGACCTCACCAACACACAAAAAAATCGATACTTTCCCAAAATCAGCTGAAACAAGTCAAATCTAGAGCTCTGGATTCAATAAAAATCCCTAATTTCACAGCAATTCGAGCAATTCAGCTACAGAGAATACTCAGATTCTGCTAGATTCAAACACCCGATCATCTAAATTGAGGACAAAACCCGTACCTTTACTCGAGAATTTGAAACGCCGAAGCTAACTAAGCGGGATCGAAGCAAAACCCTAAAGATCGAATTTTTTTTTTGGGTTTTAAGAAGAGCTAGTTATGAATGAGGGAGAGCTCGAGTTTTTAATAGAGTCGAAGAAGAGGTGAAAGGAAGAAGGACGAAGACGTATGGTTTATAAAGAAGAAGACGCACAAAACAGATGGCATCGTTTCGGTGGCCGGAGAAAAGACATGGACGTACGATAACGATTTCGAGTTGCACAGATTCTTTCCTTTTTTTTTTTATTAAACCCAAAAAATTAATTATAATTTTGAACGTGATTGGAGCTCAGCATCTTTTTATCTTAATTAATTTTATAATTAAGCAGACTCAAGACTTTGTATTATCATCATAATAATATAAGACTTATTAATAATATGGATGGACCAACAAGTTTACATGAGAAAACCAAAATAAAATAATAGCATTGACTTGAAAAGAAACAATAATTTCTGAAGTACGGACGTTTATTTGTTTTTTCTCTTTTTTTTTTGTTTCTTTTTTTTTAGTCCTGTCCAATTTCAGGACTTGGTTTTTGCTGGCTATTTTTAAACTCACATTTTTAAAAATAATTACATATTACACCACTAATTTTCACCAATCATGTTCTTATTTTAGAAAATTACAAATACAGCTAAAAAACCTAGAGCTGTATAACTGTTAGTCTGTTACCAATTTATCTACATTATATTTTCACTTTTCTTTTTTATTTTGTCTACCAAAACACAATATTTTAAAACATCGACTAATTAAAAAGATGTAGAAATCCCTAAAAGTAGATTAGCCTTGAACGTTTATATGTATACATATGTGTTTTTTTTTGTTTTCTCAAAATCAAATGGCAAGAAGAAATTGAATATTGCTATTATTAATTATTTATATTCTATAGGTATTGTAAAATTCTAAATATGTTATTGTTGTAATTCATATGATTATAAGACAACTAGGTTCCACGTCATTATAAAAAAACAAATATGGTGCAAATAGTTGCAAAATTCAAGAGATTGAACATGCTGGAAAAAAATATTCAGCCAATTTTCACCATTTATATTAAAAAAATTGGAAAAAATTATTCAAATCGTTCAACTTAAAAAGTTAAAAAAATAAATTAATTCTATAGTAAAAGTGTTCAACTTATTCAGTCATTATTTTATTCAACATAATTTTGTTCAACCAATTTTTTTCAATTTTAAGTAGCCATCTGCACCCATATATCTTTGGTGATTTTTTTTATCACCGGACACCAGATCTACTTTATCTTTTCTGATTTAAAAAAAATTTGATCGTATAATCAATAATCACCATCTACTACTATCAACTTGTTATCTTTTCTCTCTTTTGGAAAGCTTGTATTACTTAAATAGTTGATTGATGTAAACATCAGTGATCGTGAAAGATGTAGCTTTCTTTTAGGGTTTGTACTTTATATATAATTAAAAAAAGGTTTGATGCAACAATTCTATTTCTTTTGGCTAGTGGGGGTTACTTAATTTATTTATATATTTATTCGATATTCTCTATGTTTTTTGGTTTCTTCCTCCGTTTGACCATTAACTCGTTCTTTGTTACCAAATGGGTACATGATGATCAGTTCAGATCTGTTTAAAGCCTCTTTAGGCTATAGATTATACATAGATTAGTGAAAAGGACCTTCATACTGCTGCAGATCGAATGAATGATTCCACATACCGAATAATATTCAGTTTTATGATGTTTTCTCAATGCGAGAAAGGTTTCAATCCAATGGTTTTTCTAATATGATCTTATCGATCAGTTATCTGTCTTATCTCTACATGAGATATAGCTAAACATAGCATTAGAATTATAACTACTACTAGGTTTACATTTAATACAAACTATTTAGATTATGAATGTGGAATCATTTGAAAGAAAAAAAAAACTCATTAACCATACTGAAATAATTCTCCTCTTGGCTCTCGAATTTAGTGTTTTACAGTTTGTTCTAAACTCCTATATAGACGACGTTTAAATGTTAGGCGACAGTAAGATGCTCAAATGAATCGAGTTAGGCCACGTACGTGTCAATTTCACTTTTGTAGACCATTCTTCTCTTATTTGACTTTAAATATCCAGATTCTAATTAATTAGATATCAAACAATATATCAATATATATATATATATATATATCCAACAATCCTAATTAAATTAACCATTAGAGTCCAGAACATTACCATTATTTTGTATTTAATTTTTATGCGGACTCGTAAGCGCCAAATAAGTTAGCATAACCAATTAACCAGTTAACGTATACATGTAAGTTACATGATGTAACCAATGAATATAGTTTTAAGTTATACTATATGTTATGAAGTCCAAACAATAATATAATCTCTTTTCTATACGATTCATGAAATGGTCACTTTAAAAGATCTCAATTCTCAAGCAATCTGAATTCGAATACGGACAAATATATCTTTTTTCCTAAACAGAATGTGGCATGTCTCAAGCCATAATTAAAAAAAAAAATAGATTTCTTAAACAAATTAAGTTTGCTTCAAGAGTTATATAGAATATTTGAACAAAATCGAACATAGTTAATATGTTATTTAGTAATATCCCATAAATAAACATTGTTCTTTTTAAGTTGTATTTTAAAATTTTGATGTTAATTTTTTTTTTAAAAAAACAAAAAATAAGTTTGTAGAAATATGTTTTATGCATATAAACAAAATTTACAGTTTTTATATAACGTTCTGTGTATATAAATACTGGCAAAATTGAATAGGATAATCTCATCAAATTATATATTTAACTATTAAAGGTTAGTTGCTATCTAAAAAATAACCAAAATTTTTGTAAAATCACTTTCGCAACAACAATTTAGACAATGTATTTTATTTGTTCATATTTTCTTAATTAGTATTGCCTTAATCATTCCTTTTTTTTTAATATATGGACACGTCAACAGATTCTCATGGTCGTTGATCATAATATAATGATAAGTTGATTTTTTCTTTCCCTTATATATATCATCAGTTTTGACTTACATAATTGATATCTTCAAATGAAATACTTTTTCATATGTCCTTGTCCCAATACCGCAGTATAGTATGAGTTGATGATTGATTTTCAATATATATATTTTAGCAACTGACAAAGAGCTAATGTGGTAAATCATATAAATAAAATATAAACATGTCATTTTCTAAATAGTCGTAATGGTTCTACTAACAATTTGGTTCCAAAACAAGGAAGAAGACACAATTTTGGATTTAAAACAATTTGGTAATGTTAGGATCTGAACTATAACAGAACACATGTAAAGTGCTATTTGCTAAAATAAAAACGGGATCTAATGTTTTTAAGTAGGGATTTCAAATACGATATTACTCTCACTTTCAAAATATTAAAGAGATATTTAAAGAAATTAGTACCAGAAAAAAAAAATTGTGAAAACAACACGTCTTCTCTGTGGTCACCGTACCATATATCTCTCTTTGTGACACTTGAAAAGTTAAGAGCTGTGTCTTCAGTTAGCTTTGAGCTCATCCCCATAGTAACATCATGCATGTCTATAGAGTCAAATTTAAATTGGTGCATCCCACAATTGGATTTTGACATTTTGATAACATTGATTACGAGAATAATTCCTCTTGGGAATGATTTTTTTCGCTACCTAGTTATGAACTATCATCTCAGATGTTATTTCTCAAGTAACAAAAAGTTATCAACTAAAACTACAGACACTAAGAAACAAACCCTAACTAAAATTAAAGCAGAGTGCCTTAAGTTTGAAGCTCCCTAGATGAACATGAAGAAGAGAAAAGGCTGTTGTTACTTCTCTCCATACTGCTCACTGATGCAGATTCATCGTCTTCCACCTCAAGCATCGCAACGCTTAAGTGTAATTCCGTGCTGGAATCCGGGTAAACCTCGTCATCAAAGCAATCTTCATTTTCTTGTTCCTCCATAATCCATTTTCCGACTTCGTTTTCATCTCTTAGTAGCCTCAATATCTGAAGAAGAATTAAAGATTAGTTCTTGACGAGGGACTTAGTTTTCTTGGAGAAGGAGACAAAATCTTACTTGTTTAATATTGGGACGATGTGTGGCGGATCTTGTGAGGCAATGTGAAGCAGCAAGTACCATTCTTTGAAACTGAGACTCGTCGAATATATCTGTAACTTCTGGATCCAACAGCCCTTTTAAATTATCATTCTCAATCAACGGGTTTGCCTGCATTCCAAGGAAGTACCTCTTTTAGGGTTTTATCAAGTGTTTCTTATGTTACAAGTAACCAGCGCAAAAAAAAAACCTACCCACATGATCAAACTCTCTTGTCCTCTAGGATTCTGAGGTGAAATAGGATTTCTTCCTGATATGAGCTCAAGCAGAACCACTCCAAAGGCGTAAACGTCGACTTTATCACTGACTTTTCCGTACATGAAATACTCCGGTGCAAGGTATCCAAAAGTGCCCACCACGTCAGTTTGTATCGAATATTGAGATGTTGTAGGTCTCCACATCGACAACCCAAAATCTGACAGCTAATCATCAAAAACATAGCTATCAATTATGAGTTCATGAAGACAATTAGCAAAAGAAATCAAAGTCAGAACTCTTTCATTACCTGAGGCTGGAGCTCATCTGTGAGAATAACGTTGGAAGTTTTGACATCTCTGTGTATCACTGGCTTAGAACACCGGTTATGAAGATAGTCTATTGCTTCCGCCAAACCGATGGCTATATTGAACCTCTCTTTCCATGATAATACATGCTTTCCCTTTTGCTTACCTGCAGAATCAAGCGTCATCATCACACTTTATACCAAATCAATCAGAATCTTTAATATACGTGTGTGTGAAGTTTGAGAGTGGTGTGTTACCGTGAAGGGTTTCCTCTAAACTTCCGATGGTTGAGAGATTGTAAACGGAGATCAGATCATTGTTTTGGACACAAACACCAAGTAACAGTGAGATGTTTTGGTGACTCAAAGAAGAGATGATGTTGATTTCATGAACAAAATCTGTCATAGCTTCTTTAGATGATGATTTTAACATTTTCACTGCAATGCCTTTTCCATCTTCAAGAACCCCTCTGTACACTTTGCTGCATCCTCCCTTCCCAATCAGATTATCTGGCATGTAAAGTCAAAGATCAATACAAACTCATCACTAGGAGAAGCAGAGGGAAAAAACAGAGTACCTTGAGAGAAATTTGATGTTGATTTCTTAAGAACATTGTAGTTGAACCATTTGTTGTTGTCTCTCAATATTTCTTTGACTTGTTTCTTGATAGAGCTTGTCTCATAGTTAAGATTCTGCGGATGATGATTTGGAAACCGTTCAGGTAAGCTCATGACCCAGTTGACCACTGAGACTTTTCTCGTGTGCCATTTGTGAACTTGTGGTGTCCCTAAAGTTGCACTTTTAAGAAAAGGCCAACCTGGTTTATCATCTAATAAAATATCTATCGATGGAAGTGAAATCGATCTTTTCCTCTTTTCTTCACCCATCATGCTTGCATAAATTACATTCACTATTAGAAAGTTGAGAGCTTGGCCTCAAAACTAGATTATAAGCTGACGTATTAACACCAAAGCCAATGCTCTTGGAATTAGGTAGTGATGGCCAAGACTTCAGCCGTTGGATGCAATTGCTTCGCACAGAACTTAGCAGTCCGATGTGTAACAAAATCCTAAAACCTGAATATGTGGTTAGCTTACATCAAAAATTTAAAGAAACACAACAGTTTTTTTTTTCTTTTTCTTTCAAATACTTGTTATAAGATTTTTCTCACCTTAGTCTTCTTGGAATTTTGTTTCCAACTACAAAAACTTTGTGAGCCGAACTTTCTTGTAAAGCGTCTCCTACAAGCTTAACTGTCTGTGGGAGCTAAATGCTCTTTTATCTGCTACAAACAGAGGAATCAAACAAACAAAAAACTCCATTAGAGCAAGTAATTTGTTGATGATATCAGGAAAAAAAACAAAACTTATTTGTTTATTTAGCCATTTATGTCAATTATGGAGAAAAAAATGTGGTTCTTTAAAATATAAAATATTAAAAAAAAATAAGTGTTACCAAAACTCGTTGTACGTATCTATTATTAAATTTGTTAGTTAATTAAATCGACATAAGAATCGAAATCTGCCACCATGCATGTATACCATCAGCATTTTGTAATTGTACCTACTACGACTAAAAACAAGATTGACTCTACAATTAACAAAATAAAAATAAAATAAAAAATCTTACAAAGTAAAGATTATTCTCCGATGCAAATGTTGATCTTCTTCTATCGGGAAATCATAGAAAGATGATTGAATCAATTAACCGATCGGATCAAGAAAGTGTCGGCGAGAAAGAGAGAGAGTGTGTGTGTGTTTTTGGGGAAGACAAGAGAGTGAGAGAGTTAACACAACAGAGAGATACATTGACCAGTTTTGTTTTACAGATTTTATTATTTTTATGTTAATAACCTAGAGGAAACCGGCAAATATTAGCGGGAAACCCTCGGTAACCGGTGAGTCAAAGGGGAATTGTGAGTGAGTGTCTACTGGCTATTGCGGGTTATACGTAACAAACACGCCTCGACTCAAACAAGGCTGCCTCCTACGTACGGCAATGGCTCTTGAGAATTAAATGAGCAAGAAGAGTCCGTGCACTCTACGCACTTTTCTTTTCTTTTTTAATTGAAGCATAAGAAGAATTTGGAAATCTCTTACTATATGTTTTATCTGTTTTTACTTTTTATTAAGTAGGCAAGTAAGAAACGTAAATGATGTTTTAAAGGATAATGTTATGTATGAGATGATTTGTGGAAGAGAATGAGATGACTCATATATAGTCATATGCATGTTAAGTATATTTGGTAAGCTGTTTGGATTATTTTAATCCTAATAACTTTAATCTGTTGATCACTTTGAACAGCTCGTTCTAGAAATTTTAAATTATTGTATGGTTATATTGTTTTTGAGCGGCCAAGTAGAAAAACACATTTTAGACGACAAATCATCAACTATATAGACTAATAGTATTTAAAGCAGAATATATATTGTTCAGAAACAAAATGAAAACAGTGAAATTTGGAAAACAGAGTTACAAAGATTTTGGCTCGACTTGAGTGATTGCTTAGGTAGATATTCTTATCACTGTGTTTTGTGATATTGACGTCATAAAACCAAGTAAATGCAATGTGCATGTGTCCAATTATTGAATAAAGATCAGATAACTAAATGCTTCGTACTCGTGCCTATAGAGTATATAGGCTATGAATCATATGCTATCAAGTAATCTTTAAAGTTAAGAAGAATATTAAAAGCCATTTTTTTTACAGTTTTTACCTGTAAGGAGTTTTATTGTGACAGTCTGTCTATATGAGATTTTTAAAATAATTTTAAATATATATGATTCTCAAAAACAGTTGACATATGATTCATATGATATCAATGACATATTATATCATAAATCAAGCTACCGACGCCTAGATATGGATTTATAGTAATCTCCTAGATTTGGTATTGTAACATTCATAACACATAATCAGAATAATATGGATACAGTGTTCTTAACATCGGTCTATACAGTCGCCTAGATATGATCTAAGATTCTATGTCGTCCATTTATTAACGAATCTTTCAGAAATTATTTGTTAAGTACTAGATCTTCTGTATAAGAAAACTTGATAGTTCTAGTTCATATTTATTTCCCAGCAATTTAATCATATACACCAAAAAAAAAAAAAAAAAAATTGTATCGACTATTTCACTAGCATGTGGATTTATGATTTTCACAAGAATGAATTATGCAAAACCTATTTTGACTACACATGAAAAGATTGTTATTTTATCTACTATATATATTACGTTACTAGTTATATTCGATTAATTTTTGTGTTTGGATGTAATAGACACTATAATGTTAAAAGAAAGCTACGAAGTATCATCACGTTTTATATTACAAATCAAATATGTATGCCATCGAAGAAAGTTGGTACGTACGAAAACATATTATAGTCTCTATTGTATTGTGATTGAACGGCTTATAATTAGGTGAATATTAGTTCACTAAACGTCCTGACACATAGCTGATATATTTTAATTAATTTGGTATTTGTGTGAACCGAATAAGTCTAGGGGGCAGTTATAGCAAAGAAAGAGATTGATTAACAAACGAGATTCGTTTGGTAAAGACAAGCCGAGCTCATCTCTATGATAAATCGAATAAGTTAACTCAATAATCATATCTCCAAGGGGAAAACGTCTACTCAATAATATCAATTATCAAAAGATTTGATGAAAATCAAATGTTAATATATTCACAAGTCTTATTAATAAAATAACATTTCTTATATATTTGTTGAAAGAGAAGGCGTTTTAATGATTTGTAAACCCTATAAAATAGTAAGTGCAGTGCCTCATTGGTCTCCAAGCATGTCCCAACAGATGTTTTCAAGGCTGTTAAAGTTTGAGGAAAACACTTCGGTACTGAAAATCAACAATACCAAAGTTCAAAGTTGGTGACTGCAAAGGAGGAGAATTGCAAGTTGGTATTGTCAAAGTACCTTTGGAACATTCTTGTCTTAGTTTTGGATTGATTGAACCAGCAAAACGTTATGCAATTCGATGGAATCAAACTTACAGACTTGCTCTGTTCGGAAAATATGAGTTTTGAACAAGAATTGGCAAACGAAGGTTGAGTTCTAAGTACAGTAGAAACAAAAAACAGTAAGAGGGTTCTTTATATTCATGTTGCAATCATCTCTGCAACAACAGTACCAATACTGGCTACTTCTGGATGAAACTACGTAAGAACTTAATTATAATCTAATCCTCAAACGATCTGTGTGAATCTAGGAAACAAATAAATCAAGCATTCGTGCTATATTTACAGATCAAAATGCAAACAAGAATACAAATACTTGTTACTAGTACTTCAACTTTGTCAAATTTTTCAGACTACAAACAACAGATTACTGATTCGTTGGGTAAACACAAGTTATGAAAAAAAGGAGAAAACAAAATACTTGTAGCTCTATTTCTCCTCTTGATTCCTTTCTTCTTGTTGAAATCACAGTATTGAACAACCTTTCTGAGATTTTCTCTTCTTCTTCTTCTTGTTTTTTGGTGGCTGGAGAACGACCTTGATAGCCGCATCAAACACCGCTTTTACATTCTGTTTAACAGATAATGGAAATGGGAAAAACATCAGCGGATTCAAATGGAGGTTTTGGACCAGTGGTAAGATTAGATAAAGATATGGACTCTAAAGTGGTTACCTGTTGAGTTTTTGCACTGCATTCGATATAAGCAGGTTCCCCAATCAGCTTCTTTAATTCTTCACCCTATTTTTGATACGATCAAATGATGAAAATTGTGGGGGGGGGGGGGGGGGGGGGGGGGGGGGGTTAACACGGAGGAATGCGTTATAATCAAGTGAGAAAAGGTACCTGAGCAGTAGAGATAGGCACAGCTCCAGGGTGCTCGGCAAAGAATTGCTTATCATCTCGAAGATCTGAAAGAGAGTCATCACAATATCAGAAAATTTCCCAAAACAGAGAAAATGGTAATGGGTTGGTTGATCAAGAGTTGGAGTTAAAAAAGAAACGAACCAAGCTTTGTTCCAACGAGGATGATGGGAACACCAGGAGCATAATGTCTCAGTTCAGGAACCCACTAAAAGCAAGAAACCAGATGGCTTCTATCAGAATCACTGAATGAGAATAAGATTTTAAAAAAGGAAACAAGTCTCTGGGGGTGACCAAAGATCAAACCTTTTTAGAAACATTTTCATAGCTAGCTTTGCTGACAAGTGAGAAAGCAAGTAAGAAGACATCAGCACCGCGGTAGCTCAAAGGTCTTAGTCTATTGTAGTCCTCTTGCCCTGTTTCACCGAGTCAAAAAACACAAATGACTAACTGGAAGAGGAAGAAGAAACTGAAAAGACAAAAGAAAGAACACCACAAATCCAAGGGAAACACAACTTGCCTGCAGTATCCCACAATCCCAAGTTGATAGTGTTCCCATCCACAATCACATTGGCACTGAAATTATCGAACACAGTTGGCACATAATCCTGTCACATCGAAAATCCCACTCTTAACATTAGCCACAAAGATCATAAAACAGATCACACATCCCAGAGAAACACTGCAAATTTTGCAATGGGATATATGAATAGCTGAGATTATCAAATCCTAAAAGATCACTACTACAGTACAATCACTCACTGAGATAGCAGAAAGAACAAGACTTTTAAGAAAACCCCAACAAATATACTCATAATAGAAGCACCCAACAACAAATCCAACTAAACCCTAAAGCTAAAAATTTCATCAAAATCAAAGTAAAAAAAAAAAAAGAAGAGAACTTTATAAACTAACCGTGGGGAAAGTGTTGCTAGTGTAGGAGATGAGAAGACAAGTCTTTCCAACAGCGCCGTCACCGACGGTAACACACTTGATAAACCTCGAAGCACTCATCTTTTCTCTTTCTTTCTCCTTCTTCAAAACTTCAAAAACCCTAATTTTATCACTGAATTGGGGATTTTAGAGAAACAGAGAGAGAGAGAGAGAGACAGTGAAGGGTTGGGTTCTTTAAAGAGGAAGAAGACAAAGAAATAGCTGCTGAAAAAAAGTCACTCTCCCAGACTAGAGTCTTCCTGCTCTTCCCTTCCCCTCACATGCACTTCAATTTCTTGGTCTCTCTTCTTCTTCTTTCTTACAAAATTTTAATAAACATTTTTTTGGTTAGCTGCTGCGTTACCCCAAAAACAGAGACCCTACCAAAATTTATGTGATGATATAAATAATTTAATTATTTTTTTTACAACTTATTTTAAAATAAACGTTAATACATTTTTTAAATTGAGAAATTTAAAGTCGATATTGTTTTAACCGATCACGGTAAGAAACATGTCTAGTTTTTTTTGTTGGTCAAAGAAAATTGGTTTTTTTCAGCATAATAGGCGAAGAATAGGGTAAAACAGACAAGTAAAAATAGTAAAAATAAAATAACAAGATACAAAATTTGGGGGAGAAAAAAAGAAGAAGAGAGAGTTTTAATGTTACAACGGTAGATTCTATTTCAGAACGCGTAAATTTCTCTGGAAACCTGAAAAGCAGAGTGCGAAACATTCTCTTATATCATTGCCTTTTTTCAAAGCTTGTTATTTGAGCTCTCCTTGTTTTTTTTTATTCCTCCGACAAGGACGAGGTTCCAATAGAACTTAGCTTCTTGTTCTTTCGACACACACACACACACAAAAAAAAAAAAAAAAAAAAAAAAAGAAGAGAGTTCATCAATGAGAAAACATTCTCTTGATCGATGGCTTTTAACAGCCGTTCTAGTGGTTCTCCTCTCTTCTTCATCCTCTTTCGCGGCCAAAAAGGACGCCAAGAAGAAGAAGAAGAGTAATAAGGAGGTGACTTACGATGGAACATCTTTGATCATCGATGGCAAAAGAGAGCTTCTTTACTCCGGCTCTATTCATTACCCTCGCAGCACTCCTGAAGTATTCACATATTCTCTGTTTTTCAAACACTTTTTTTTTTAATTCTGAATTCATATTGAATGTGATTTGGATTTGGTTTAGATGTGGCCAAGTATCATAAAGAGAGCGAAACAAGGCGGTTTGAACACGATTCAGACCTACACTTTCTGGAATGTACACGAGCCTGAACAAGGACAGGTAGTTAAAATACACAAATCGATTTATATAATACAAAACATGCATGCATGTATTCTATATAGGATTTTGTAACATAGTTTTTGTTGTTTTCGTTAGTTCAACTTTTCGGGACGAGCTGATTTGGTGAAATTCATAAAGTTGATTGAGAAGAATGGCATGTATGTGACCTTGAGGCTTGGACCGTTTATCCAAGCTGAATGGACTCATGGGTAATAATAATTCACTAAAAGCTTCTTATAGTTATGATTTCTCCTTTATTATTAACTTAAGTCATCTCCTCATTGTTTTACATTTTTTGTTGTTTTTAAATATCAGAGGACTTCCCTATTGGCTTAGAGAAGTTCCCGGAATTTTCTTCCGTACAGACAATAAACCATTCAAGGTATGTATATACATATAAAAAAAAGGACTAAAATGTTGAAATCATGTATGTGTGTTTTGTTACAAGTAAAAATATTTGACTAAAAATACTATTGCAGGAACATACAGAAAGGTACGTGCGGATGATACTCGACAAAATGAAGGAGGAAAAATTGTTTGCTTCACAAGGAGGCCCCATTATATTAGGACAGGTACGTGACTTAGAAAGAAATCTAATTTAATTGATTTGAGAAAATGTTATAAAATGATTTTTTTTTTTTGTAATCAATGTGATTATATAAAATTTGCAGATAGAGAACGAGTATAGTGCGGTTCAACGTGCATACAAACAAGACGGATTAAACTACATTAAGTGGGCATCAAAATTGGTGGACTCAATGAATCTCGGGATCCCATGGGTTATGTGCAAGCAGAACGACGCTCCTGATCCTATGGTAAAGTTTTTGTTTTAAGATTGTGTTTTGTTTGAAAAATGGAAGAAACTGTTAAAAAAAAAACTTTGAAAATTTTATGATGAATACAGATCAATGTTTGCAATGGAAGACACTGCGGTGATACTTTCCCCGGTCCTAACAAAGAAAACAAACCATCTTTATGGACAGAGAATTGGACTACTCAGTGAGTTTTTTTTTTTTTTTGGCTAAACTTAAAAATTGTAGAAACTTGAGTTTCATTCATACAAGTGTTAAAACATCTTGCGAATTACTTTTGATAGGTTCCGCGTGTTTGGTGATCCACCAACTCAAAGATCAGTAGAAGACATAGCTTTCTCTGTTGCTCGATTCTTTTCCAAGAATGGAAGCCACGTGAACTACTACATGGTATAATGGGCTCATTCCAATAAACCATCTTTGGAAATATTGCAAAAGTGAATTGTCCAAATTCTTAACATGTGGCTTTGTTATATTATAATGATTCTGTAGTACCATGGAGGGACTAACTTTGGAAGAACCTCTGCACATTATGTAACCACTCGATACTACGATGATGCACCCCTTGATGAATATGGTTTAGAAAAAGAGCCAAAGTTTGGTCATCTCAAGCAACTTCACAATGCTCTTAACCTCTGCAAGAAGCCACTTCTTTGGGGTCAGCCTAAAACTGAGAAACCTGGAAAAGATACAGAGGTACTATTAGCATCATATATGTACACATAAAAAGAAAAAAATAATATGATTCTTTCCAAAATAATTACGAGGATTTAACTAAGTTTTTTGGTATGTAATTAAACAGATTAGATACTACGAACAACCTGGAACGAAATCTTGCGCAGCTTTCTTGGCTAACAATAACACTGAAGCTGCAGAAACCATCAAATTCAGGGGGAGAGATTACGTGATAGCTCCTCGTTCCATTAGTATTCTTCCAGATTGCAAAACTGTTGTTTACAACACTGCACAGGTGAAGAAAAACATTAACATATTCCATTTTATTCGAGGAAACAAGAAAAGAGCATAGTTTTTAAAACGTTTTTTTGTTTGTTTGGATTGGACCAGATTGTTTCGCAACACACTGCAAGGAACTTCATGAAGTCTAAGAAGGCGAACAAGAAGTCTGATTTCAAAGTGTTCACTGAAACATTGCCTAGTAAACTCGACGGTGACTCTTACATACCCGTTGAACTCTACGGTTTAACTAAGGATAAGACAGACTACGGATGGTACACAACAAGGTAAAGACTCTATAATATGTTCATGGGACTGTATATATGTCAAATATAAAAGAAGAGAATCTTGAAATAAAAGTTTGCGTTTTCAGTTTCAAGGTTAATAAGAATGACTTACCTAAGAAAGGAGTCAAGACTTCTGTGAGGGTTGCTAGTCTTGGACACGCGTTGCACGTTTGGCTTAACGGAGAATACCTTGGTAACAATTGTTCTTAAATGATCAACAAAGTATAAAAATGAGCTATGTATACTAATGATATTGTTCTTACCAGGAAGTGGACATGGAAGCCATGAAGAGAAGAGTTTTGTTTTCCAAAAACCGGTTACAATCAAAGCAGGAGAGAATCATCTTATTATGCTTGGCGTTCTCACAGGATTCCCAGTAAGTAAATATAGTTCAAAATCTGAGTTTTAAGACCATATATAGATGAAGACATGTTTCATAAATGTTGTCTTTGATTTATTGTTCTTACAGGACAGTGGATCTTATATGGAGCATAGATACACTGGTCCTCGTGGTGTATCCATTTTAGGATTGACTTCTGGAACACTTGATCTCACTGAAAACAGCAAATGGGGAAACAAGGTTTAAAATCAATCTCTCAATTTCTATGTAGTTGTTTCACAACATTGAGTATATATCTTCTTGTTTTGATCCGGTTTCTCGATCTTAAGGTCGGTATGGAAGGTGAAAGACTCGGAGTTCACACCGAGGAAGGTTCAAAGAAGGTCAAATGGCAAAAATTCAACGGAAAAGCACCAGGACTCACATGGTACCAGGTAACAGAACAAAAAGATTGAGAAACTATATAGAATATTATATTGAAATGTTCTAATCATCTCTAATTATATTCACGAATGTGAAACATTGCAGACATACTTCGATGCACCAGAGAGCCTAAACGCAGCGGCGATTCGCATGAACGGAATGGGAAAAGGGTTGATTTGGGTGAACGGAGAAGGCGTTGGAAGATATTGGCAATCGTTCTTGTCTCCATTAGGTCAACCTACGCAAATAGAGTACCACATCCCTAGATCTTTCTTGAAACCCAAGAAAAACCATCTTGTTATATTCGAGGAAGAGCCAAATGTGAAGCCTGAGCTTATAGACTTTGTCATCGTCAACAGAGACACTGTTTGTTCTTATATTGGAGAAAACTACACCCCAAGTGTTAGACATTGGACTAGGAAGCAAGATCAGGTCCAAGCCATCACGGATAACGTGAGTCTCACAGCAACTCTCAAATGCTCAGGCACTAAAAAGATCGCAGCTGTTGAGTTCGCTAGCTTCGGAAACCCTATTGGTGTTTGTGGAAACTTCACTCTTGGCACTTGCAATGCTCCTATTTCAAAGCAAGTTGTTGAGAAGGTAATCATATTTTCCATTCTTGATGTACAATTCGCAGATTGTAGTAGAACTAACCAACCAAAAACATACTATTGCAGCACTGTTTGGGAAAAGCACATTGTGAGATTCCGGTGAACAAGAGCACGTTCGAACAAGACAAGAAAGATTCATGCAAGAACGTTGTGAAGATGCTTGCCGTTCAAGTCAAGTGTGGTCGTGGCAAGAAGAACTGAGGGTACAAATCATCATCATCACACTAAATTATATGGTTCGTGTATCGGGTTTAGTAGACCAATTTCAAAAAGTGTTGTGGCATCGAGTTTTTTGTCGTTTTGTTTGTATTTGATTTCTTAAATTTATCATCACTAATACACGAGTAAGATATTCGAATATAACTCAATCAGAAAACAACTGCATAACCCCCAAAAAAAAAAAATGTAGTTTTATCGAATGTTTTCATTTGTTTAATTAAGATTTAAATGCTCGCCGTTTAACAAATACTTTACAAACTCGCGTGCCGTTTTTTCTGATCTCACCTTTGTACTTGTTCTTCAGACAGACTTCCAAATTAGGTAAATAAACTAATGTTGCCGTTGCGATAAATTTCATCTCTCACCTCTTCGTGTGCACGTGTTTGTGTAGGAAAAGCGATCATATTCATCTATTGATTGGTGGATTAGCAAACTATGTATTTCACCTTATTTCTAAGTTTTCGTGCTTTTGTATCAAGACTGACTGGTGTGTTTAACTCGATTTTATTAGAAAGCGATGCTACGTGTTTAATAAGGCATGATTCGAATGTAAGCCAATGAGATCCACCGTGAATAACAACATTTTGTGTCATGATCTATCATCTATGCTTATCAAAACAAAAGAAAAGAAAAAAAAATCTTAAATAAGCGAATGAGGTCCATCGAAAGGTGTGGCTGAGGAAAACAGCAGATAACTGACACCGCCCATTCAAATCCCGTTTCTTATTGGGTGGCTTTATCTCTTTGGCCCAAACTTCAGTGTGTTGTTGTAACCAACTAAAACAAAAAAATCTTCACATCACAAACCCCCCCCCCCCCCCCCACCCCCTTGACCATTCTCTTCTTATTCTTATTCTTCTTCTTCATCGCTCTCTCTATACTCCTTCACCAATCCCAGACGAGTCGGAGCTATGGCGACGCCGATTGTTGACGCAGACTACTTGAAAGAAATCACCAAGGCTCGCCGTGACCTCCGCTCTCTCATCTCGAACAAGAACTGTGCTCCGATCATGCTCCGATTGGCGTGAGTTTTCGATTTCTTTTTTGGTTTTTTTCGATTCGCTTATGTTGAACTACTCTAGGTGTTTCGTGTTTTAGAACCTGTGGAAATCGCTCGATTGTTAGTTAGGAACTTAGGATGTAGAAATCGCTTGATCTTGTTTGATTGTTTTACAAAGTGTTGATTATGTTGTTGTTGTATCTCATCTGGTTTTTGTGAAAAAAGATGGCACGATGCTGGAACCTATGATGCTCAATCGAAGACTGGTGGACCTAATGGCTCTATCAGGAACGAAGAGGAGTACTCTCATGGTGCCAACAATGGTTTGAAGATCGCTCTCGATCTCTGTGGTAGGGTTTTGATTCTGTTATTGTAGATTCGTTTTCTGGACGATTTCTCTTCGGCTGCTCTTTCTTTGTTCCTCACTTTCGTTGGTGATGAGAGATTACTCTTTAGGCATAGTCCGTGGGTTAGATTGTTTTTGAAATTTGGATAACCAATACTGTGCTCTCATGTGATGTATCCTTTTTATCTTATGGTTTATGAAGAACACTGTTCAAAACTATTCCATTATGTTTTTTTTTTTTTTGAAATGGACTTTGAATTGTTTAGTTATGAGATCTTATCTTTCATGTTTCAGAGGGAGTTAAAGCTAAGTATCCCAAAATCACATACGCAGACCTATATCAGGTAAGGTTCTAACAAAGTTAAAGACTGAATTAAATCCAAAAATGATGTTAAAATTCTCTGGAACTTGTACTCCCCGTGTCTCATTGAATCATCCCATGGTTTAGCTTGACTTTGTCAATTTGTTTCAAGAAAGAGAGATGGACTATGTTGTTCAAGTAGAAACGTTTTCTCTTACAGTAGAAACTAGATTCAAGTTAAGTAAACACTCAAGAAGGAGATTGTAACAATACCTCAAGCTATCTCTTCCATGCTAGGGTATATGCTTCATGGTCGCCCAGAATAAATCTTCCTATTTTTGTTCTTCCTGTAATTCTTGACTTTTAATTCCTGAATTTTTCATGACCAGTAGGTTTGGTAAATTTAGCAATTAGTTTTGTGATATTGTCTACCCATCTGTGTTACTGACTTGAGACTTAGATAGTAGAATTCACCAATCCGTCGCTTGCACCTATATTACATTTTCCATCACTGTTTGTATTGTTGTTTGTCCAGTTTTTTCTTTGGTCAGTAATGTCGAGGCTTGATATATGAATATGCCCAGAAGAAGTTTCCAATTGGAGCAGCAGTTTAATAGCAATCAAGTTTTGGATCTGAATAATCTAGATATTTCTTGTGTTTCAGCTTGCTGGTGTGGTAGCAGTTGAGGTTACTGGTGGACCTGACATCAACTTCGTTCCTGGGAGAAAAGTATAGTTTCTCATTTTTGGAGACATTATAGCAGTTTACCAGTTTTAGCGATGAAGCAAATAACCGTAAATACTGTATGTTTCTTCTTGATAGGATTCAAAGGTCTCCACCAGGGAAGGAAGACTTCCTGATGCTAAACAAGGTACAATAAATCTTATTTCTATATTTTATAGGAAACTTTGATTTTCTCTATTAAAACTTTAAATCATGGAATTGGAAGATCTTCTCTATGAATTTACCTTGTTTATATGTCTGTAGGTTTTCAACATCTAAGAGATGTATTCTACCGCATGGGAGTATCTGATAAGGATATTGTGGCACTCTCAGGGGCTCATACTCTGGTATATTCATTGGTCACTTACTTAAATTCCGCTGTTTTTTTTTTTTGTTTAACAAATAAACCGCAATGTATGTGCTTATGACCACTTTTTGGTGTTTAGGGAAGGGCTCATCCAGAGAGGTCAGGCTTCGATGGAGCATGGACTGAAGAGCCTCTGAAGTTTGATAACTCCTACTTCGTGTAATCTTCATTTCTTTATCCTCAGAGATTTTTGTTTGTTTGTGTTTCCAAGAAGAACAAGCAGCAAACAAACTGCTTCTTTACTACAGGATCTGTTTAACCCATGAATAAATAATGCTGGTTTTGGTAACCAGGGAACTGCTGAAAGGAGAATCAGAGGGCTTGTTGAAACTTCCAACTGACAAGACTTTATTGGAAGACCCGGAATTCCGTCGTTATGTTGAGCTCTATGCAAAGGTAAAATAAACTGGAATTCGTCTATATCTCTTTAACCATTTGTTTCTTGCTTTGCTATGTCAAGGACATAACTCTATTTCATGTATTGATTTCACATACTCACCGAACCCTCAAGCACAGAGAATCACAAATCAAGATATATATGGTTTTGTTCTAGAGAACCCCATATCTATGGTTGCTGAGGTTGCAAACTGAAAGTATGAACACGCTTATGAATTCTTATTATCTTATCACGGTGTTCTTCATGTTTGTAGTCAACTAAAATCAGCTTTTCTAAGAACTATGATTTTGTTTCTTGATTGATGATTCAATGTTTTGATTATGAACTGCATATATAGTGGTATATCCCATTTGCCCTGTGTTTCTGTTGTTGGATGTTATTTTTGACAAGTTCTACTGGGTTGTAAACAGGATGAAGATGCATTCTTCAGAGACTACGCTGAATCTCACAAGAAACTCTCTGAGCTTGGTTTCAACCCAAGCTCCTCAGGGGGAAAAGCGGTTGCTGACAGCACGATTCTGGCACAGAGCGCGTTCGGGGTTGTGGTTGCTGCTGCGGTCGTGGCCTTTGGTTACTTTTACGAAGTTCGGAAGAGGATGAAGTAAATGGAATAGGAGGAAAAAACTTATCACATGATAATACCCTATTTTGTTGCTACAATACAATATGCTAAACTCTTTTATTAATCCACGACCATACTGTTTTGTAGTAAGAAAAAAGTCAAATAATAATTTGGGGGCTAAAATTGATCTTAATTCATGGTAGCGTAACTGTTTCATCACAAACGTTCGTTACCATTAAATGATTGATTATTAATGTGCTACAAGATTTGTGGATAGATTAGATATCTACCAAAGATCGGTCGATATCTCCAAAGTGGGACATAACCTGAAAACTGTACCTAACCTAACCTTTTGGTAGGTTTAGTTAGGTAGGAAGCTTCTTTGAAATTAAAATCTTGGTGTTTTTTGTTTTTTTTTCCTTTTCGTTTCCTTTCGTATTTTCATTTAAGGAGGTTAATAGTATAGAACGCTGGTAGCACAGTTAGAGCATCATTAGTAAGGGGTACTCTCCAAGTTAATCTCAAATTAATTAAACATATAATTAATACTAATTTAAGTAAAGTAATCCTAAGAGTATTTTTAATTTTTAATTTGTGTTTAGTAATTATCAACTTTAATAATATAAAATGATAAAACAATTATTAAACTTTTTATATTACATAAAACTTTGGAATCTTAAACATATTTAACAAACTTTGGAATATTAAACATATTTTACAAAATTCAAAATAGTTCAAATATTTTACAAAATTTGAAATATTAAACATATTAGGTAAGCCGTTGATTCTCTGATTCTTGAGAAGAGATTGTGATCAGAAGAGTCCTCAAACACATCGTTTAGCCGTTGATTCTCTGATTCTTCCAATTCAGTGGAAAGATATCTCAAGCTCCCTGCTATTGGTTCCTCTGTTTTCTCCTCTTCTGTTTCTTCAGGTCCATGGGTGTTGTTTTTGTTGGCTGGTCTTTGAGAACCCTCCATTAATATAATATCTCCCAAGGTTAAAGCTTCCTTAGAGACACTTCTTGATGTAGCTACTACAACCCCCGATGCCACTTTGCAATCATCTTGTTGAATAAGAACTTATCCGGCATCATAGGCACACCCTCATCGACACATACATCCTTGACAACGTTAAAAGTAACCTCCTCGTCGTTACTAACTACGACCGTCTCAGGCAATTTGCGAGCCATTACATTCTTGTCCATATAGAAAACCAAATGATCGTTGTCCAGGATCTTTACTTCAGTATTTGCTTCGCTACTCTCTATCAAGTTTCCAAACACATGATCTTTGTCTGTAGTCACACGAGAGAAACAAGCCACTTGGTTGAGAAATCCATTGTTAGAGACATATTTGAGAAATCTTGATGAATGGCCAAAGACTTAGGGAAAAGAATGTGACTTCAATTATTTTTGGCAAAGGTTACACAAGCTTTTGATTAAACAAATACACAGCAACATCTAATCATCAAAATATTTTACATGAAGATCACTGATAATTGAAATTATTTTGTAACAATAACAAAATCTAACAACTGAAAAATCTCAGAAAATAAAATTACAAACGTTATACTAAACAATGGAATCACTGGCTAAGACCTAGAATTTGAGAAGAGTAGGCTAAAAATGAATCAACCCACCTTAGTACAGATAAATACCCTGAACTAAAACTTTAACCTAACATTAACGGCTAAAACCAGTATATATATATATATATATATGAAGCAGAAAACAACCAGGAGAGACACACTCACCATCCATTAGTTCAGTGGCAATCGTTGAGAAGAGGAGAGCAAGCTAGTGCTGACATAGAAGACGAAGAAGAAGTCATGATCTTGTTCTTGTGGCCATTTGAGAGAGCTATATATCAATTGCAAACATAGAAGACGAAGAAGAAGTCATGACTTTTTTTATTTTGGATTTTCTCATTAAGATTCGGGTTCTAAGATCCAAATCCAATAAGACACACATCTATTACAGAAAACGAATCACAGATAACAAAAACAAAGAAACCCTAGAAAGCAGAATTAAGGAGAGATGTCCTACCAAGAGAATCCAGATTTTAGATAATAGTTGTCGGATATTACGTTACTTACATGGAGGAATTGAACATGGACATTTGTGATCTCTGTCACCCCCGGAAACCTCCGCCGTCGTTTGTCTTCAGAACCGAATCGTCAACATCTTAGGGTTACACCGCTTGTTCTTCGCCATCGCCTCTACTTGCCATCATCATCCTCCATATTTAGCCGGAAACTTCATCAGATTCGGTCTGAATCGACGCCTAATCATGATCTTCGCAAGAATCGCCACCCAAATCGCCTTTGTCTCGACAGAGGAGAGAGAGAGACTCGGAAAGATTAAAAAAAAAAAATTATCTTTTATATTTTTTCTGGAACCAATGGCAAAACGCCACGTCGCGTTTCTCAGGGTGTTGCTTCAGTTGCTATTAGAAGCAGCGATACTCTCTCAAATGGACTCGAAAATGGGTTTTATATCTATTTTTGGGGCCCAACAAGAGAGTAACTTAGAGAGTATTCACCACTAATGATGGTCTTAGCAACTCGACTGGCTCGCTCAAATGGCATCTAATGGAAATACTGTTAGAATTTGGATGGTATCGGTATGATACATTGTAAAAGTCGTATAGTGTTGTTATGTATTAAGAGTTTTTTGGTGTGTGAACGAACAACAAATCACATGTATACTCTCTATCCAAGTATTCACTTTCTAACTTGACTAAATAAAATAATATTATTATTATTATTATGTCGGTAGGAGGAGTTCAGAGGTAAAATGTACACCATGAAATATACCAAACTCTTCTTTTTAAGATTGTCTTTCAGGTATCAAACAAACTTTCACCAATAAAAGCTTCTTTCCTTTTCCAAATAAAGAACTCCAAACAAGAATATAAAACCCACAATCATTATTCGATATGTTTTTATCAATACTTCTTCTTTCAAAATAAAATCCCGTTTGCTACCAAAGCTTTTTTCATAGTATATGTTTGCTTTTTCCTATATTGTAACATGGAGTAATAACTTACCTTAAACAAATTTACCAAATTGCTTATCTTATCCACTCTATTTTTCCATGTCATGACCGCAAAAATTTATGAATATGTTTTACATTAAATGTCAAGAACAACTGATGCAGATAATATTATATTAATTGTGAAAATCGTGGCTAAATTGGTTGGACGTTACGAGAAATAGGAAACTTTTGAATTAATGAAAAAGAAGATAAAGGAATTAATTAAAAGGATTGGGGGTACTAAAAATGGTAGTTGAGGCAAGTAAAAAGGTCACGTGTTTGGGGAAATCATTAAAGGAGAAGGAGAAAACAGGTACAACTCCACTCTCTCTCTCTCTCTCTCTCTCTCTCTCTCTCTCTCTCTCTCTCTCTCTCTATTTTTCCCATTAGGCTTTACAAACTCCATGTGATGTTTCACCCTCCACACTTACTAATGTTTTCATGGCATTTTAAGTTTATATACTAGTATGTATTTTGTTGAATGAAACGATTTGTGAAATGTTAAAGGACATCACTACTAGCTTTTGCTGTTCTTAGCAATCTTTTCTATTAACTTTTAACAAACAAACAAACAAAAAATGTGTTTGTAACTTACTTACCATCTATATATATTATTTTGTTGTAGCCAAATCTATACCAAACCACACCCAAATTTAATTTAACGTCACTTTCCCTCAAAACCAAACTTGTTTGTGCCTTCTAGACTAATAATCCTCCTAGATAAATTCTTTGAATTCAAGACAGCCAACGACGCAGGAAAGTGAAAAAAGAAACTATGAACCTATAACCATAACAAAAAAAAAAAAAAAAAACTATGAACCTAAACAAATAATACGTAACCAACATGTTTTTTATTTTCTCTTTTGCATAGCACTTTGGATGCTCTTCACAACCTCCTTACCAAACTCACTATGACAAATACTATTTTCTCATTATGTAACATAAATGTCCATAATTCTTGAATTAAATTCGAGGCAGTACGAAAACCATCCTACTTTGCCCAAAAATAGTATATCTCACCAAATTATTATTTACGTATTTGTAATATGTAAGAAAATGAAATGAACCTGATTTTTACCATCCAATTACTTTAAAAAGAAAAATATGATTAAAAATTTAGGAGAATTTAAAAATAGCTATAGAAAAATGTGAAGTATTATTGTTATTGATCACTGTTTACAACAAAACGCATGTCGCCATTCAAAAGTCGAACGTGTATATATAAATATAAGTATATAGTAACGTTATATCATAAATATGGTTTCACACCAACTACTTTGCTAGGCTCACTCATAAGTACAGCTAGCTAAGACAGACTCAAGTTTGAAAAATAAAAACCCTCAGTGTTTTCCCATTGAGATGGTGAACTGAAGAAGATCGTGTGAATGTTGCAGTTTATAGCTTTTGATCCATAACACAAAAAAAAAAAAAAAAAAAACAAATGACACAATTTTAAAAGAAAAGAGAAACGGAGCCCACTAGCCACTCCTTCAAACGTGTCTTACCAACTCTCTTCTAGAAACAAAATTAGGCTTCACCTTCCTCCTCCAACCTCTCTCTCTCTCTCTCTCTCTCTCTCTGTCTCTCAAACCATCTCCCCATAAAACCCTAATTTCATCATCACACGAGTCAGAAGAAGAAGAAGAAGAAGATGGGGAGGTCACCTTGCTGCGAGAAGGACCACACGAACAAAGGAGCTTGGACTAAGGAAGAAGATGATAAGCTCATCTCTTACATCAAAGCTCACGGTGAAGGTTGTTGGCGCTCTCTTCCTAGATCCGCCGGTCTTCAACGGTGTGGCAAAAGTTGCCGTCTCCGCTGGATTAACTATCTCCGTCCTGATCTCAAGAGGGGTAATTTCACCCTCGATGAAGATGATCTCATCATCAAACTCCATAGCCTTCTCGGGAACAAGTGAGTCACACAACAAATCCTCTGTTTTTTTTTTAACAATCCTCTGTTTTTCTTAAAGGTCTGTTTTTTTGAACAATCCTCTGTTTTTCTTAAAGGTCTGTTTTTTCACAATCCTCTGTTTTTTTTTAAGGTGGTCTCTTATTGCGACGAGGTTACCGGGAAGAACAGATAACGAGATTAAGAATTACTGGAATACACATGTGAAGAGGAAGCTATTAAGAAAAGGGATTGATCCAGCGACTCATCGGCCGATCAACGAGACTAAAACTCCTCAAGATTCGTGTGAATCTAGTAAAACAGAGGACCCTCTTGTCAAGATTCTCTCTTTCGGTCCTCAACCGGAGAAACAAGAAAATTTCGGGGAGGAGAGAGCTCAGAAGGGACTGATTTGCAAAAAGGATAGAGTTGAGTACTCAGGAAGATGTCTAGATTTGAATCTTGAGCTTAGGATAAGCCCGCCATGGCAAGACCAGCTCCAGGATGAGACGAACATGCGGTTCCAGAGAGAAAAGCGTCTGTGTACTGCGTGCCGTTTTGGATTGGGGAACGTGAAGGAGTGTAGCTGTGATAATGTGAAATGTCAAACAGAGGACAGTAGTAGCAGCAGTTATTCTTCTAGCGACATTAGTAGTAGCATTGCTGCTTATGACTTCTTGGGTCTAAACACTAGGGTTTTGGATTTTAGCTCTTTGGAAATGCAATGAAATGAAATACTATATAAAAGAAAATTTAATAGCTGTGAATTGTGATATTAAAATTTTACAGACTCCTTCATGGTTCTCAAGTTCAACCCTTTCTACTAATTATTTGTTTATGCGTATATATACAACATACAAGTTGTCAGGATCTGTCATCGTATTTGATAATCTACTAAAAAGATGTGAAAATTTTCGAAGTTATTTCAAGTGTCGAATGTTATTTGAGTGTAATGGTTACGTGACAAGACATACACTCTACTCGATTTCTCAACCCAAATGTTTGAAAAGAAAACGTTGTGATGGTTATTCCCAAGAGATTTGACATATCGATGAAGTGGATAAGCTGTGTAAGGATGAGAAACGTGAGAACGATTGAAAGTTTTCTTCTTCTTCTGTTCATTGTAACCTTTAGGCATATTCCGTTTAATTAATGTTGAGTACTAATTCAAAGCATACACTGTGTTGGTAAAATGTCTTTATCAAATGAATGTTTTTATTCGCTAGATTTAACAAAAGTCACTAAACTTATTTCCAAAACCATACAAATATATATAAAAGAAATTAACGACTGTGTGTGGTCATTCTTCCAAAAAATATGTATGTAGAAAAAAAGACTTCAACCTAAAAGTTTTGTAGTTTAGTCTGTATCATCTACTATGCTACTATGCTAGTAGTGGGTATAGTGGCTTTACATGTTTTAAGTTATAGTGTTTAAAATATGTAACAAAATTTCAAGAAATATGTTAAAGAGTGAAACAGTATCAAAATAGAGATATAAGAGATGTATCGATCTTGACCTAACTTGATGGATATTTTCATATAAACAGAAGAGCGCAAAATCTAAATTCATGATTGGGATTCATCTATGTGACAAACAAAATGTTCAGATCAATTTTGTAAAAGATTCCCAATAAGCTTTATATGCTGAATCAGTAAAAGATGAATGAGTACTCTCTTATTTAGTGACGCCTAAACTAAACACACCACAACTCGACACAAACAATCTTTTAAGTCTTTCATGACCATCAAATTTATTCATCGGAAAAAAAACTCACCAAAAAAACCACAACCCTAAACCTACTACAACTTTTTATACAGAGATCAATATGACAGAATTGAGGCAGATGAGCTAGAAATCAAAACAAATCACACAAGATGATGACACCTTTGCATGAATGTTATAAATGAAAAGTTAATAATAATTGTATGAGCCACACTTGTATGACCAAACTTAAAAGGAAACGAAGAGGATTACACGTTTTTAATTGAGCCTATAGCCGAATAAATAAATGGCCTACTAAGGTAGATAAATGATAAATGAGTAGCCCAATGCACACCTTATGGGCTTTTAAACATTGGGATCTCCCGCTGGGTCCGTCCGTGGTCATGCCTAAAACAAGAATTAAAATATAATGTTATATCTTCAGAAGCTAAATTATAGCCGTTGTATAATCGACGAATATAGTAATAATATATGGAGGATCACAAAAAGTCTCTGTTACGTCGCTTTAATTGTCCAATTGCAGCCACTCAGATTCTCTCTGCTTAACTCAGCGCTCCTCCACCAAGAAAACCATCCACTACTAGTAGTAGTAAGTAGTAACTAAATGGAGACAAGAAATACAAATTCAAATTTTTGTAATCAACACTTAAAAAGCCTACTAATCAACCTGCTAATAGTAGCACAGAGATGTAGTGAGTTTAATAGTATAATATTATCAGAGGTACTTCAGACTTGACATTGATGATTTTCGAGGAACAAATCGACCGTTAGAAGTGGATCATCATATTCATTAATTAGAGTTACGATGATCTCACATGCATGTGATTGTGATCACACCTTTCCTGGAGAAAAGTGACTTCCGCAGTTCCGATGTCCACTTTTGTCAAACCAATATTGCAGTATCTCACTTAAAAACGCTATCGTTTCATTAATATCCCTTGTCCACAACCACAAAAAAACACCTTCTACGTATCTCATTTATTCATGCGTAAATGTACCTAAATATTACTCTAGTGTGATTAAAAACTAAACATTATTAGTACTCCATCACAAACAATTTATTCAAATAAATGACACAACAACACACACGCCAATTTATTTGCATTATTTATTTTTCAGACTTATGTTGTCGTTATTTCTATTTATATTTATGTTCATGTTATATAAAAAAATATATATATACATGGAATTTATCTAAATTGTATTTTTGTGGCTACTATTATTGCCAAGAATCATACTAGCGACATAGTACTAGGAATATTATTGCTGAATAGATAGATGATTAACAGAGAAGTAAACTAAACAATTTCTTAATCAAAAACACAAATAAAATGATAGTATTTTTTGCCTTTATAATTATGAGAGAACCAATGTCATGTCGGTAAAACAAAACCCCTCTCCCACTCACTTCACTCCCTCTCTCCCACAACTCCTTCAATGGCTTCCTCCTCCTCCATCATCGCGGTTCTTCTTCTCTTTCTCTCTTCCCCGTTCATCTCCTTCGTTGCTTCTCAGTCAGCCGCTAAGACTTTCATTTTCCGCATCGATGGTGGATCTATGCCTTCTATTTTCCCGACGCACTACCACTGGTACAGCACCGAGTTCGCCGAAGAATCTCGAATCCTTCACGTCTACCACAACGTCTTCCACGGCTTCTCCGCCGTGATTACTCCCGACGAAGCCGATAACCTCCGTAACCACCCGGCGGTTCTCGCTGTTTTCGAAGATAAGCGTCGTGAGCTTCACACTACACGCTCTCCTCAGTTCTTAGGTCTACAGAATCAGAAAGGACTCTGGTCGGAATCCGATTACGGATCAGACGTTATCATCGGCGTTTTCGATACCGGAATCTGGCCGGAGAGAAGAAGCTTCTCAGATCTCAACTTAGGTCCGGTTCCGAAACGGTGGAGAGGCGTATGCGAATCCGGAGCCAGATTCGGTCCTCGGAACTGTAACCGGAAAATCGTCGGAGCTAGGTTCTTCGCTAAAGGACAACAAGCCGCCGTGATCGGAGGAATCAACAAAACCGTTGAGTTTTTATCTCCGCGTGACGCCGATGGACACGGCACTCACACTTCCTCAACCGCCGCTGGACGTCACGCTTTCAAAGCCAGTATGTCCGGTTACGCCTCCGGTGTAGCCAAAGGCGTTGCTCCAAAAGCTCGTATCGCCGCCTACAAAGTCTGTTGGAAAGATTCCGGTTGTCTCGATTCCGATATCCTCGCCGCCTTTGATGCCGCCGTATACGACGGCGTCGACGTTATATCGATCTCGATCGGCGGAGGAGACGGGATCACTTCGCCGTATTACCTCGATCCGATAGCGATCGGCTCCTACGGCGCCGCGTCGAAAGGAATCTTCGTCTCTTCCTCCGCCGGAAACGAAGGACCTAACGGTATGTCAGTTACGAACCTCGCGCCGTGGGTGACCACCGTTGGTGCTAGCACTATCGATCGGAATTTCCCGGCGGATGCGATTCTCGGCGACGGACATCGTCTCAGAGGCGTGTCTCTTTACGCCGGCGTGCCGTTAAACGGTCGTATGTTTCCGGTGGTTTATCCCGGTAAATCGGGAATGTCGTCGGCGTCTCTATGTATGGAGAACACGCTCGACCCGAAGCATGTGAAGGGTAAAATAGTAATTTGCGATAGAGGAAGCAGTCCACGTGTAGCGAAGGGATTGGTTGTGAAGAAAGCAGGCGGCGTCGGGATGATTCTCGCAAACGGCGCATCCAACGGAGAAGGATTAGTCGGAGATGCTCATCTTATCCCAGCCTGCGCCGTTGGATCAAACGAAGGAGATAGGATCAAAGCATACGCTTCTTCACATCCTAATCCTGTTGCTTCCATTGATTTCAGAGGAACTATAGTTGGGATTAAACCGGCTCCGGTTATTGCTTCTTTCTCCGGTAGAGGACCTAACGGATTAAACCCGGAGATTTTAAAACCGGATTTGATTGCTCCCGGAGTTAACATCCTCGCCGCGTGGACCGACGCTGTTGGACCTACAGGTTTGCCGTCGGATCCAAGGAAAACAGAGTTTAACATTCTCTCAGGTACTTCAATGGCGTGTCCTCACGTGAGTGGCGCGGCGGCGCTACTCAAATCCGCTCATCCGGATTGGAGCCCCGCCGCTATTAGATCGGCTATGATGACGACGACGAACCTCGTCGATAACTCTAACCGTTCGTTAATCGATGAATCCACGGGCAAATCAGCTACGCCTTATGATTACGGGTCGGGTCATTTAAATTTGGGCCGGGCTATGGATCCGGGTCTTGTTTACAATATAACCAACGATGACTACATCACGTTTCTTTGCTCGATCGGGTATGGACCAAAGACGATTCAAGTGATCACAAGAACGCCGGTGAGATGTCCGACGAGGAGGAAACCGTCACCGGGGAATTTGAATTACCCGTCGATCACGGCGGTGTTTCCTACTTCGAGAAGAGGATCGGTGAGCAAAACCGTTATACGGACGGCGACGAACGTGGGGCAGGCGGAGGCGGTTTATCGGGCGAGGATAGAGTCTCCGAGAGGAGTGATGGTGACGGTGAAACCGCCTAGGCTAGTGTTTACTTCGGCAGTTAAGAGAAGGAGTTATGCGGTTACAGTGACGGTTGATACAAGGAACGTTGTGTTGGGAGATACAGGTGCTGTGTTTGGTTCGGTCACGTGGTTTGATGGTGGGAAACACGTGGTTAGGAGTCCCATTGTGGTGACCCAAATGGACTCGTTGTAAAATGTGGTCATGACTCATGATCGTGTGTAAAACCCTTATGTGAGATGAGAGGTGTAGCAATAACTGTAGAATTTTGAGTAAGCGCTTCATTATCTAAATGTTTTTGTGTTTTTATCTTTTTTTCCTAATGATATTATTATATCCTGTTTATGTTTTTTTTTTTTTATATAAGGAAAATGATAGGAAAAAACGTTTAAATATTTGTCTTGATCATAAATAAATAAAAATTCATGAAGGCAAAATAAAAATGGAGGTTGAAAGATGAATGATGTACAAATTTATCGAATCATTGTACCAGAACAATTCAAGACCCCAGATTTACAGGCATCATAATGATATAGAAGATGATTGATTTCGACATGGGAAAGATAGATGATTGATTTGAGCAAAGTGGCATAAGCATGGTCCATAGATAGATGGAATACATATTTTATATCTATGGAATACATATTTTATATATATGCTTTGACGTTTATTTGTGTTCCCACCCTAAAATTTACTATATTTTAACCAGCAAAAATGGGCAGTGAGGACCCATTTCTTTGAATTTTATAAAAATCGGTAGTAATTTCCTGAATTTTGAGAAAAATTTGCATGTACTTTGCCTGAATGAAACAAAAGGATGTGATTATGCACACACATTTCAGGATGGACCTAATTCTGTCGTCAACACACACAAATGAAAATTTTGTTTTGATAAAATCCCCATGCCATTACCAGCATCCAACTAACTATTTGATATTTTTGGTCATACAACAAAATTTAGATTTCTTAAAGCGGGTGACCAATATTGTGTCTATGGATTAGAGAAGGAAAAATAAAACTTTAATCTCTCATGCATTTATCATAAAAATATTTCAATCACTCGCCATATATTTATATGAGAAACAAAAAAAAACTGCCAAAGTGTGTGTGGATTTTTGGAAGATAACAAAAATTCGACTTCTATGTGGGACGAAGAAGATTGAGAGTTTTGGTGGACCTCTTACACTTACAACCTTGGGGTCCATTGTGACAGGCTAGCCAGCGCCCGGTATCAATTACAAAAACTACAATTATTATTCACACATGTAAAGTAAAAACCTTTTATTTCAACCGTAAAAGTTGTAAGCTTTTTTAAAAAAGGGAGTTTACTCTTCGACAATGCATCTGCAATAGTTGCTTATCAATTTAAACCTGCTAAAAAGTACAATTAGATTGACACTTTAGCTTGTTATAAAAATAGTACTATAATTTAAAGTTGTGTCTCAACTTAAAATAGGTTAGGTACTAAAGTATGAAAATGTAAAATGATGGGAGCGCACGAAACGGTGAATTTGGGATTGAAAACTTCAAAAGTAATAGCCTCCCCACCATCCAATAATGCTTAAGAGATGGATGCTAGGCAAAAATAACAAGAAAATAAAAATAATGCTTTCGTTGAGAGTTGAACTCTAGACCTCCCGCTTACTAAACGGGTGCTCTAACCAACTGAGCTACGAGAGCCTTTTTGCTTTACATCTTTAATATAAAAAGAAAAAATGAGAAATCTGTGGTTTTGGTTGAAGTTGGATTTTAGTAAATATTGGGCCGAGAACTATATGAGTGGATCTTCACAAAAATTATTATGAGAACCATTGTAAGATTTGGATCATGGGAGGTGGATTTTTCAAATAAACCATACAAACTGAGTAAATTCAGTAGGATATATAAGATCCACTACTCCTCAATTATGAATTCTGCCTAAGAATTATACCCAACTCTGAAATGTTAACTTTTAGTTTCAAACTTATTTTTCATACTTTAAATTTTTGCAAAAGTTTTACCATATGCCTTGGTTGAATGGTCTCACTCTCACCAAATGAATACTTATCCTCATAATCTCTCAGTACATTTCAAATATATTTAAGACCTCTTTTTTATTAGCATTAGTGACAAACAAAAGACAAAATAACATTCAACATATATACATATATATATATATATATATTTGCAAAAAAAAACAATTAACAGCAACAATTAAAAACGAAAGACTAATAATAGTTGAGAACAATATTTGTCAACAAAATAAAGGAAATCATTTTGTTTGACAACAAGACGGAAGATGTTAAAAAGCACTAAATAACATTAATAGAGAATTAATTGCTGCTCATAACTGTTATAATAACAGGCTAGTAGTAATAAACTCCGGTTATGTCTTTGTGATTGATTATTTGGCCCGGTCTTGGATTTTATCAAATCCCATCTCGGTTGGGTCGGTGGCTTGAAGCTCGTAGTGAACTCCGTCTAACACTCTTCTCAGTCCGCTCTTTGACGTTGCATACATCATTTTCTCCCTTATCCTCGACGCCTCCGGTGACCTATTCCCACAAACAATCAAAATTTAAGTTTTATTTGGCCACGTTCAAGGCTTAGGACATCGAAGGGTAAAATGGTAATTTAGGGCTCGCTAAATGACTATTTTGCCCTCAGATGATCACCAAGACAATATGGAGAAGAAATCGAAGAGACAAGGAGAGAGCTAGTGACGAGACTCGGACACTAACCAAGTGATGAAGAAGATCTTGCTCATGCGACAGTTATCGACAGTGACGTAATCGAAATCAAACACGGCGTAGCGGCAATCGTCCTGCGGCAAAGAAGCGGCAAGATCGTCGTAGCTCTCGCCGGCGGCACCGACCTTGTCGACGGTGACTTTCTGAGACTTCTCCTCGAGTTTGTAAACGACGTATCTGTGCACTTTCTTCCACTTCATCTCCATGAACGATCTCTTGCAATCATCCATCATCCACATACCACTCGTCGCCTATAAATAAATATTTACACCAATCAAATCAATCATCATCCCAATATATATATATATATATATATAGTTTGTTATAATCTCATAACTCAAATAGAAAAATAAATAATTGTTCTTTACCGTCTTCAAAGCCATAGTGAGTGTTAATGCTGAGCTTCGAAGATGTCTTCTTCTTCTTTCTTTCTTTGGCTAATATTTTTTAGAGTGTAGAGAGATTTTTGTATGTTGCTGTGTGTTGTGAGATGAGAGTGTAGTTCGAAAGGGTTTTATAAAGAAGTGTTTATATGATTGCCATTGAGATTTCGCTATTATTACAAAATTACCACTTCTTGAAACTGGCATTTGTAATTATATTAAATATACATAAAATTAGTCTCCTGTTCTAAAAATATACCGTATTAATTTGGTGTTTAATTAGAGCCTTTTTTGAATGGTTTTATATAGTTAAGAACAATACCCATATATAGTTCTTTTCTTATTTATGAGTAAAAAACACAGCTATTTTAAATACTAATTATTTCTTTTAATTTTGAATTGTGTGAGAATACCAAAGCAACTAATTTAAAGCTCATGAATGTTTCCAATGAGGTAATGAGAAAAAACACAACTTGGGATGGAAACTTATCATTATATATGTTCAAAAATTGGGGAATTCACCAATTAAATCTATATTAAGTGTTTTTAAAAATATTTTTGCTCTTCCCTACCAAATTAACAGTTTCCAAATTAGCTGTGTTTTTCTCGTGCGTGTACAAGTGTAATAATAGTTGGTCTGTTTTATTCATATTTATTTTCTTATATATAATATATTTATATTTATAAATTTCTTAATTACTACTGAAATACTATTACATAGAAAATAATAAGGCCTTGATTGTTTCTTTTTAAAATTAGATTTTGGATTTAGTTTCTCAAAAACTCATATTAAACCCAATCAAGATTTTTGAGAAAGTAGATTCCCTTAAAAATAGGGAATCTGGTTTTTTGGAGTTTCTAATCAATTTTCACTAATTAAGAATCGAAAAACCAAAATTTTGAGTTTTTTTCCTTTTCTCAAACGAATTTTTTTTTCCATTTAAATATTTTTTCTTTTTTCAAAATCCAAAAACTAAACACCAAAATTCAAAATCTAAAAACCAGAAACTATAATCTAAAATACACTTAAAAACATTAAACATTCATGGCCTAAATAAAAAAAAGTCTAAAGATGAATAAACTGGTTTAAAACTTTGTAAATATCACTCAGTGTGAGACTAAAGTTACTTGCAAATAATGTTATCCAATAATAATTAGCTCTTTCACAAAACAAAAGAGGTAGAGATATTATATTTTAAACCCAATCAATAAAAAGAAGAGAAAATTTGATATCATTTTTGAGTTTCATTCGGAAAGTCCTATCCATGGAAACATAATAAGATGATTAACATAGACTTGGAAAATTGATCAAAAGATGTTGACGAAGAAAAAAAGAAGCGAGGAATCGAGAGAAGCTGGTCCCAAATAATAGGATTGGATCCAATGCCTACATTCTCATTGTTTTCTCCAATTTTGTGTTACTCAAAACTAAAGCGACCCCTTTGCGTGGAAGCTAAGGTATGAGACATGAGATCAACTTTCATACTCCGAAAACCGGTTGGATTATAGTATTACAAAAGAAATCGGGTCGGACAACGAAAACGTTGAGCACTAATTGAAACTTCAACTTGAGCTCCAAACAAATAAATAAAGTTCTAGTTTCCCCCACTTCCCCTGGACTGAATTAGTCTCTGATTGTTTTTGATCTAATATTATAAAACTCTTGATTATCAGCCCAATTCAAGTAAATCTTAATATTTGGTGTCGGTAAATAAAGGGTTCACAGAATATAACCTTAAGATACGTTGAACGCCGCTACACAATCCCAAGACGAATTTTGCAGTCCCAAAGTCTCTTATAGTCTTCCCATGATATTGTCTAGTTCATGTATGGTATAAGTTGAGCAACTCAGACTATTAATTGTATCATGAAATACGTCTACTGTCTACATGCATAAATATGTTTTGTTAATTGAAGTTAGATATATATAAGATAGAGTATAGTTATATTTTTATGATATGTACATGAGTTTGCATGGACCCCTACCTGTTATTATTCGGGTGCAACTAAAAAAGCACAAACACTAAAATCTAAAGATATGGAAGAATTATGGGGGCATAAGGTCTCCCATTTGTTATGCTTCAACTTAATTTCAACCTAATTCGATCTCTGTGGATCAGAGTGTGCGTGGTAAGATTTAAGAAGTATTGAATCACCTTTAGACACAAATGTGCTTCAATTTCTAGTCTTTTTGCACTTTATTATATTAGATTTACTGTTTAAATAATTTACTAGTGGTTCATAAATAGTGATCAAGGATGAGATTGAGGGGACATAACCATGTCTGCATATACTTGTGGATAACAATAGCCCATGCATGCACGAGTTTGATGAGGTGTAACCGTGTAAGTAGATAATAGCATAAGCATGTGTCGATATGTCTTATGATTTTATTGATTAGTTTCCCTTTTGTAGTTTGTTGTTGGGACGATTTGTTTGTCCATCTGGTGGCTTGTCTTCTAAAGTTGTTAAATAGTTAGGCTTTGACTTGTTGTGCTATACTTGTGTTCGTTTCTTCTTTGGAATCATCTCTTTTATCATAACCATGTTACCATCAAATCCATTTCATACATTTTTCTCTGTTTGTTTCGATAGTGTCATTCGATATATCGAGAATCCAAAGTCCAAACCTCAAATTTGTGAAATTGTAGGTCTAGATTTGAGTGTATAGAGGTACAATAAGGTATACTGAAAATAATGATATCATTATCTACATAGCTGTAGACTGAACTAAAAATCATATATTGGGAGAAAAAAACTTAAAGAGAAAAAGCTACAGATGCTTCCAGCTTTAGACACTAACTACATTGGCAATTTGGCATTGTGTTCACTGTTCAGAATTCGGATTATCGCATGTGCAATACTATAAATAGAAAGAAGGAAAAAACAGAGAGAGAATATCACAGGAAGAGAACCAGATTTGAAGTGATGTGTATGTTAGGTTGGCTTTGTCATCTCTCTTCATCCCATCTGTCTTTCGGAATCTCTCCAGAATCAGCAATCACAACTTTTTTCCTGGGTTTGCCACTGTAAGTTCCAGCTCCACCTTCAATAGCGAATACATTGTCCATTCCTTGTATAACCTTCCCCAACACCACATGTTCTCCTTCCAACCTGCACCACACAGTTTTCACAATCATCAAATCTTACTTTTTAGAATCCAACACTAAATCCACAAGAATTGTCCGTGTGTTTGTTATTCACATTTCATTCTAGTGTAGAATTCGAATTCATAATCTTTGTCTAAATGAATTTAGGTTGGATCCCTAGAGGATCGTCTCAGGACTTTCCCAAGAACAAATGTGTCTGCCTTTAAATTTGGAGAACTTGATATCATATTTCTAGTATGTTTTTTGTAAGAAAAAGTGTGCATGAAGTGAGAGCATGAGAGGGGAGCTTACCAGCTAGCCTTAACAGTAGTGATAAAGAACTGCGAGCCATTAGAATCGGGTCCTGTATTAGCCATCGCTACAACACCTACACATGCAAATTCGTTTTCATATAAACTACAAGAATACATATGGCTCTCAAAAAACCATTTTTTCCGACAATATTCTCAAATTTCATATGTTGGTAGAGAGTATATATGCGCACCTGCGTGTGAATGCTTTATCTTGAAATTTTCGTCAGGGAAAGTACCACCATAAATTGACTCAGTCCCTTTTCCATCACCATGGACAATGTCTCCTCCTTGGATTACAAATCCAGATATTATACGATGAAACGGTGTTCCCTTATAGTGTAAAGGCTTTCCGCTTGAGGATTTTCCCTTCTCTCCTGTGCATAAAGTTCTGAAATTTTCTGCAAAAAAAAACATAGACATACAACATTAGAAACTATCTAATCAAAATTAATCGTATCCTGAGATTTGCATTCAAGATGCCAAAGACATACCTACTGTTTTGGGCACAACACTGCCATATAGTCCGATAACAATCCTGCCTGCAGTTTTGAATTAACAGAAAGCAAAATCGAAAGAAGTTGAAGGAAGCTTAAGGCAAAGAAGATATCCCAATATATCAGTCCATGTACCTAAGCGTTGGCCATCGATATCAACATCGAGAAACACCCTGTGGGTGATTTCGTCATCTTCGATTACTTGCTTCTCCTCATTCTAAACATCAAGAGAGAAAGCAAATCAGGCAAAACATACAGAAGGCATATCCACATTCTGTTACTCCTCTATTAAACCTTCCCACACCAAATACTCCACAACGAGAAACCTAAAATATATGTTAGGCAGACAAAGAAAACAGAAAGCTAACCAAAGTTCAACAATGTTATCCAGACAGAATAATCAAAAACCAATCATAAGATGGATAAAAAAAAGCAAGTGCTAAGGATTCTTTGTCACTTGCATTCTCTAGATTATGATCTTTTCGAGGACAACCAAATGCACATCAAAGTTGGCTACTTCTAAACACAAACACACACTTGACCAACATATCACACACAGTACAAGCTCCTCATGTAAATTCACTTGAACACTTCAATGTACTTGGAGGCATAATGTTAAAATTTGAATCCAAGAGAGACTACTCAAAACCAAATCCAACCAACACTAATCACTCACAAGGCAACTTCACAAAAAGTGTTAAAAAGAGAATCAGATCTCTCATAATTTCTTAAAAAGAAGACTAATTTCGAAATTTCCATAGATTGAAACCACGAATGAACACAAGAGTAGTACTCAAACAGATCCACATGAAAAGTGGGTCGGAGAAAAAAACGTACTTTTCCAGTGTTAAAGAGAGCAAAGACGAGAAAAATCGTAAGGGCAACGAGGAGAAGAAGGCATCTGGGCTGTAGCAAAAACGAGATCTCTCTACGCATCTTCGTTCTTCGTTCTTCGTTCTTCTTCCTTCTTTAAGAATCCATCTCACGCCAACAACAACAAAACAAAAACACAGAACCCGATCTCAAAAAAAGTCAGAAACTTCACACTTGGTTAGATCTCTCAATCACAGGATTAACTGGAAAAACACTTATAGTGTCCGGTGATATAGCTCCGAAGGTGAAAGCTTTAGGAGGAATTAGGGATTTAGCAAAATCTTCACGGCAATCAAAGTCGAAATCGATCTCAATTCCACTGTGTGTTTCAGTTCTTCGTCGAAGAATAGATGATTTGTTTTTTTCTTTCGTTCTATAATTTAGGTAATGGGCCTAATTAACGAGTAACGACGGCCCATTAAAGTTTGGTGTTTTAGTTATTATTAAACTCAAAATATGGGCTATTATTTCAATAAATTATATTGCGATTTTAGTGTTTGAATTAGCCAAATTACTTACAATCAAATTAGATCATACAAGGGAAGAAGTTAGGGAACATATCTAATTTTTATTGTTTGAAATTTGAACAGAAGTGTTTCAAAATTTGTTCGCTTTTACGTATTTGGTAAATACGAATGTTGATATATTTTTGTTTTGTTTTGGTCACTTCTCCGCTTTTGATAAAAAGGGACAGATATTAGATTTTTTTTGTGTTACTTTCTTTAATTTTTCTATTTTGTCTGTATTATAATTATTTTGGTAGTTCAAACTTTTAAGTTTCCTACAACAAAAAGAGTTGAATGACTGATGAGTATCTGGTTCAAATGTAAACTAGTTGACACTCGCCTAGTTGGTAGGCGAGATATTTTTATTTTAATTAGAGCGATAGTAACTCGTACTCATATTTTCACGTTTGTTTGCTACTTGCGATTTTTGTTTTCCTCATTTTGTCCGTCATTTTTCATCCGTTAAATCTCATTTTTTGTACTAGTATCTAATAAAATCATTACATTATGGAATCCTACAACACTAACATACAAATGCCTTTTGTACTTTTTTCTTTGTAAATAAAAAAAAATAAAAATAAAAAGAAAAATATTTTTTTTTTTTGGTGATAAGCAAATTGTGAATCTGTGATAACCTCGCCAACAAATCAGATCACTTATTTGACAATTATGATAAATCTCGCCCGCAAGAATTAATTTCACGGATAGAAAGATACATGTCCATATCACTCCCTTACTGTTCGAAATCCCGACTTGGCCCCATCAAATATTCATCTCTTTTATCACATCACAATTGGCAAAATGGTTATAAGCTTTCATGACTTTGTTGAACATGTTCTTGGTGTTCTCAATCATATTGATACACCTACGGTATCATTTGTGTACTGATCTTATCATTTAGACCCGATGGAAATTTAATAGCATAGACACGTACGTCAATAACTCATTTTGAATGCGATCAATAAATTGTACTGGTTTTATCTCCACATTATTTGTCGTTCATGCGTGATTAAAATGAAATTTTGACGAACGTGACTGAGTTTACTATATATATCATACGGTATGAGTCATTAGGATCGGATAGTTAACGAACAAATATTCTTGAATTAAATTATGAGAACGTCGTTTTGCCAGAGAAAAAATTGCTTACATAAAAAGAAAGAGGCGGCTAAGGATAACATAACTAGGATCACTATATATCACACGAATATTAACATTTTTAAAGAGAAATTTTGGTTTCTTTTTCCAGCTATAATCATCCAGCAAATGCGTCAGGCAGGATTCAGCAGTTATCTATTTTAAGCGTGAGAATAAAATCAGAAAAGAAGTATAATTCCACGTATCGATTCGCATTATGTAAAATAATATCGTGAATATAATAAGCCAAACTTAATTATTGGGAATTATTGGGAAAGTAGGAAGTGAACTTAGTGTTTGACCAAAAAAAAAAAAAAAAAAAAAACTTAGTGAAATACGGCAAAATTGTAGCTTTTGATGAAATATAGTAAACAAAACTAATTAGATAATTATTTTGAAAAAAACTATTTCTTTAGGGGAATCTCAAGTATCTGAAATTTTGATTAATGGTTCGTTGTGATTTTTGAAGAATACAAACCAAAACACTCATCTAAATTATATATCCAATCAAAGCCAATAACGTTTGGATGAAAAATACAAGTTGGTACCTTACTTGGTGGAGAAAAATTGTTGTCACATCCAAATACTTAGATTATATGAAACTAAACACGCCGAATAACTAAAATTTTAAAGCATCGTGATCAGAACAAGTGACTACTCTGGATATTTTCCTAGTGTTTCGATAAAAATTGTTCCGTACGTACAAGCGACAGAGAAATAAATACAACCTTTCTTTAACAAAAAAAAAAAAAAAAAAAAGGAAATACAACCCTTGGCAACATGAAACGTTAGAGTTTGTTCACGACTTGTTTTCCATATAAAAAGACGCATGTTTGAGTGACTTTGACAAAGCCAAACAAAATCTTTTTGTAATGTTTAGTGTGAACTGGATCACTTTTTATAAAACCAAAAGGAGCAAAACTAAACCAATGTAATTAAATTGGGTTTGATTTGTTTTAACGTTATGGATTTTCGGCTCAGTACTTTCCTCAGTAATCCCAGTATTGTAGAAATGTATCAATTCATCGAAGGTGCTTATGAGGCGCTCAGTTACACAAGTATACACAATGTCAATTTTATTTCTCATACCAAATAAAACCGAACGTAAGCTAGACGGCACCAAAACGACTTGGAAGCTTCTAGCAAAAGTAATGAGACGGACTATAGACTATAGTCCCCACTTTCTAGTTTCCAAACTTCATTCAAGTGTAGATCCGAATATCCATCCACTTACTAGCAAAGATATCTTTAACTCATCTAATGTCATGTAGTATCGTACATTCATTGCCTCGTTGACCATATAATGGATTTGAGTCTCCTAAAATGGAGAACAAAAGTTGAAAGAAAAAGAAAGAGAACTTTACTACCAAAACAAAAAACATATTTCATTAAAGAAAACCATGTGGTCGTCTATATAATTTTCAAATAAAGTAAGAAAAAATAAAAGTTACGGAAGCATGAACCGTCGTCATGTTTGGATTTTGGAAGAAACAAGTGGCCAAAATCACCCACTAATAATACTACTAATCATCCTAGTTGACCATATTCTAATTAATAGTCACCTTTAAGAAAAAATATCATGAAGAAACAATTTGCATTTAACTAGAAAATACTTAATTCCTCTTTTTTATTTGTCAAATCATCCACTATTTGCACACACCTTCACCGTACGTGTCCCTTTCGTACTTTCTCATTTCATCATTCTAGTGATTAAATTAATTTTCTTTTTTTGAGATTAAACAAATACTTTCTACAAAAACGATAAAGTCTAAAGTTGCGGAAAAAACAAAAAAAAATATCGTAACGTTTCACCTTTAAAACTGTACGCAGAGAGCTCAACGAACCAACACAACACACTCAAAAATATCTCTTCTTTCTTTCTTTCTTCTTCTCGATATCTCCTCCTCCAATGGGGTTTGGGAGATCTTCTTCTTCTTCCTCAGCTCTCAAATGGCTCGGTTTCGTTACAGCCGTTTGGATCCAATCCATCTCCGGCAACAATTACACCTTCTCAAATTACTCCGCGGCTCTAAAATCCCTGATGAACCTCACTCAGTTAGAACTCAACAGTCTCTCCGTCGCTAAAGACATCGGAAAAGCTTTCGGAATCCTCGCCGGACTTGCTTCTGATCGTCTTTCAACTCCTGTCATCCTTCTCATCGGTTCTTTCGAAGGTCTTATTGGTTATGGTGTACAATGGCTCGTCGTTAGCCGCACGATCCAACCTCTTCCTTATTGGCAGGTACTGATTCAAGATTCCCAAAACAAACCCTATATTTCAAAGTTGTAAAACCCTAATTTTTACAACTGTGTGTAGATGTGTGTGTTTCTCTGTATGGGAGGGAACAGTTCGACGTGGATGAACACGGCGGTTCTTGTGACTTGTATAAGAAACTTCCGACGAAACCGTGGTCCTGTATCTGGGATTCTTAAAGGATACGTTGGTTTGAGTACTGCGATTTTCACGGATGTGTGCACTGCTCTGTTTTCCTCTGATCCAGCTTCGTTTCTTGTTCTTCTCTCCGTCGTACCTTTCGCCGTTTGTCTCACGGCGGTTTTCTTCCTCCGTGAAATACCTCCGGCTAGTACCTCCGCAGAGGACAACGAAGAGTCTAAATACTTCGCCGTGTTTAACATCGTCGCTGTTGTTGTTGCTGTGTACCTTCAGTCTTACGATATCTTGGGAATCAAAACCGGAGTTGTCGCTATTGCATTCGCCTCGGTTCTTCTCATCCTCTTAGCTTCTCCTATCGCCGTCCCTTTCCACGCTTATATCCGTAGCAAAGATAAAGATGAACAAGACGTAGAAGGACGAGTCGATGAACCGTTACTGAGATCAGGATCCGAGATTGTAGTGGAGGAAACTCTCGTAGGTGCCGCAGCGGCGGCGGATAACGAGTTGCCACCGTCTCTTAAGCCGTTAAAAGATGAGGAGGAAGAGAATCATGGAAACGTGGTGACGACTGAGAAGAAAAGACCGGTTCTTGGAGAAGAACACACCATCATGGAAGCCATGTTGAGTGTTGACTTTTGGGTTTTGTTTGTGTCCTTCTTGTGTGGAGTAGGTACTGGTTTAGCAGTGATGAACAATATGGGTCAGATCGGTCTTGCGCTTGGTTACACGGATGTTTCCAAGTTTGTCTCCATGATTAGTATTTGGGGATTCTTTGGTCGGATTCTCTCCGGTACCATCTCCGAGCACTTCATCAAGTAAGTAGTCACTTTACTTAAAACACTCTTAGTAGAAAAAAACTGATTTAATTGTTGGAAACATAGAGCTTGTTACAAAAAAAAAAAAAAACATAGAGCTTGTTAAGTTGTAGCGTAACGTGACTTGGAGATTGGAATATTCTCATTTGATCACTTTATCTACACGCATTCAAATGCATATTTGGGTGGTGTCAGTTTCCTCTGTTTCACCTTTGATTTGCCGCTAAGGCACAGAGAGTATATTTATGTTACGTTCCTCTTCTGTTACTTAGAATTGAATATTTCTCCCATTCACATGATTTTTCTTCTTACATGTTAGTTCCTCCTGATTGAGAAGTTTCCTTGTGTCCGGGGGGACCATAATAAAAGTTTTCGACTTTTTGCGTTGAAAGATCTTTTTAGATTTCTTTAGTCTTTATTTGAGAACTCGACATCGTGGGGACCTTGACTAATATTGCTATTAAGGGAACTTTTATTGCATAGAGTAATCTTGAAAATGTGATATTTCATTTATCTCTCTTCAATCCTATAGGAAAGCTGGAACACCAAGACCATTATGGAATGCAGCAGCTCAGATTATCATGGCCGTAGGATATTTACTGATGGCTTTAGCAATGCCCGGTTCACTCTACATCGGTTCAATGGTGGTTGGGGTTTGTTACGGAGTCCGGTTAGCCATAACCGTGCCAACAGCCTCAGAACTCTTCGGTCTCAAATACTATGGACTCATCTACAACATCCTTATACTCAATATGCCTCTAGGATCGTTCCTGTTCTCGGGTCTACTCGCTGGTTTACTCTACGATGCTGAAGCCACACCGACTCCTGGTGGAGGCAACACGTGTGTAGGAGCTCATTGTTTCCGTATGGTCTTCCTTGTAATGGCGTTTGCTTCCATTATTGGGATCGGTCTTGACCTTTTGCTTGCGTATAGAACGAAGGAGATCTATGCCAAGATTCATGCAAGCAAGAAGGCTAAGAAATCTAGTGGTAATCTCCGATGAGAGTTTTAAGCTGAAACCGGATTTGCTTTTGGTTATAATCATTTTTTTTTTTTTGGGAGGGGGATGTTAGTTCTATAGTACGGTGTAAATTTTGTTTTGTGAAAGCTTTTAATGTTCAGTATAATTAGAAGCGGTGATTGTACATTTGTACACTTATGCTTAAGAAGTGTTTGAAGCAGTTATTTGGTGTAAGTTCAGATAATGGGGATCTATACTTAATGTTGCTCATTTATTGGAGAGTTGCATATTCTCATTCTCATTCCTCTCTTGTAATTATCATGTAAAGATTAAATTGAGCGTTACTATATCTAAAACGTGTTCACATATGTCGCTTTTTTAACTATATGGAAAAATTCCATTTACTCCTTGTAGAGAAACAATGTGAAAAACTAAACCGATTTTGAAGTACAGAATACAAACTTTAAACAAGAATCAGAAACAAATTAAACTCAGATACTATGATTATAGAATCTAAAGTCAATATAGTTGTTTCGACTTACAACATAGTCTACACACTTATAACAACGTCTATGAGCATCACCAATGTAATATATACAGAGAGCTTCATCAAAACGTTGGAGAAGACATAAGTGAACACAGCAAAGAAGAAAACAAAACCTGTGAGGCGACAAAAATGAAGAGTGTTCATACTCTAGATAGTGAAGCTTTGTGTCATATATCAATGAAATCCTCTTGACCCTCTAGATTGGTAAAGCTCCAATCTACTCTTTGCTTCTGGTAATATCTCGTCAATCGTTGGTGATTCCACCAAATGAGCTTGCTTTGTCGACCATTCAAGAACTACGAGAACCTCTTCTTGAGCTAAAGTCTCACTGTCTGGTACATTCAATGCGATATAACAAAGTAGTATCAAAGCCGGGACTTGGACCATTTGTTCTCCAAAGTATACTAATTGAATCAAATGCTTTGCACCTCCTGCTGCTATGATCGCTTTCGAGTGGTTATCACGCAAGAAATTGTCGGTACATGAGAATTTGATAAGCGCTACTGCGGCTTCCATTGAAACCTCTGCTTCTCTTTCGTCAAGAAGCTTTACAAGTGGTGCAATGATCCTTGTCTCTGTTGCACGGAACGTTCTTGAAAGACTACCGATTGATTTGATGCAGGGGATCAAAAGGTCCGGTAGTTCGTTTTGGATCACCTTAAGTAACTGTTCTACTACAGCTTTTGCAGCAGGAGAGGTTGGTTTGAAGGCTGAACGTCTCAGTTCTGGATACTGCTCGGCCACATCTGTGATTTCCATCATTGCCAAAGCCGAATATGACTTGACTTCATCGTCTCCTTTTTCTAACAGAACGGCGAAACAGAGCAATGCTCTTGACTCTGTTATGCTTCTACATATTTGGAGATTCCCTCTTGAGAGTTGCCACAATGCTCTTGCAGCCATTGCCTTCATCTGAGCTTTAGTAGCTGGATCCTCATACTCTCTTCCCTTAATGCTTGTTCCCATTAAAGAAACATGTGTTGGATTGTTCCCTCTCGGATTAGAACCACCCTTGGTATGATAATTCTGGTGCTGTTGATTGCTCTGTTTTACCTGATTCTTGTTAGTACCGGAACCTGAACCTGAACTCGGACCCGAACCCTTCATTGCCAATGTGTTTGTAATTAAGCTATGCATCTGACTCGGTGTTTGATTACTCATAGGATGTGAGATATTGCTTTTGGTTTCATCGTGATCGTTGCTCTCCTTCTTGTCTGATGGGTTCGTATTACTCGCCATGAAAACCGTATGAATCGAAGACAACGTCTGCTTGTTACTCACGATAGCGTATTTGCTATGTTCTTGAACCGTCTCAAAAGCTAAATGGCTCACAAGGAAACGAATGATGTTGTTCTGAGCGAAATGGTCTTGACACTTAGGATGATTAGAAGCTAATTCAGAAACAGCCCATGCAACAACGGTTTGAACTTTCATATGACCTTCTTTAAGAATCTTTGCAAACACTTGACACACACCTGCGTTCACAATCTGTTCAACACTCTCTGGGTCACGTCCTAATAAACCAATGGCTCGAGCCGCGTTCTCTTGACCTTCCATTTTACCTTCTTTAGCAAGCTTCAACAATGGTGGAACCCCACCTTCTTCGATAATGAGCCTCCCGTATCGATCATTGTCACGAGCCAGCGACACGAGCGAAGCCGCTGCATCGGATCGATCCTCGAGAGAGCCTGTGAAGAGAATGGCGACTTGTTCCCAAATCAAACAGAGGATTGGTTCGTTAGCAGCGATCGGAGGGAGTCCTAAATACTCATCGTCACGATCATCTCCTGAAGCAGAGACACGGAGGAGCCAAGAAACGTCTCCGATCGAATTCTCTAACTGCATCGTGATCTTCCTAAACGCAGCCGCGGGGATAATGGTGAAAACGCGTTTCATCAGTCCCGTTGCGCGGCATTTTTCGACGAGGGCTAAGGCTTTGAAGAGGACTTGCTCTGTATCGTCGATGATACGGCGCGTGGGACGTTCGTAGAGATCGTTACTCGCACGCGCCGCTTGACGTAAGAGACCGGCGAGCTTTTCCGTTTTGGCTTTGACCTCTAGACATTCTTGACGGAACGAGTAAGCTTCGTCGGACGCTTTAGTTATCTGATCCGCTAATTGAATAGGTCTTACTAAGATCTGTTTCACAATATCCGCCATGAGAATTGAGAAGACAAAATCAAGAATTAACTCTGTGAACGTTGATGTTGTTTAATGAAGACGATGGTGGCTTTGATCACCGGAGACGACGGTGGAGGGAGGCGGAGAGAGAGAGATAGACACATACACAGAGAGAATATGACATATTGGTGAAACGTTAATTTCTCCGAATTTTACAAGGAAGAAGAAAAGGCTCTGTAAAAATAGACGTTGTATAAATATACAGAAACTGAGTCGGATACTTCAATTAATATAATTATAGCAACATACATCTATTCGAATGATTAATATTTGAGATTGTTGGTGTAGACTATGTATAACGGTCCTCTTCTGAACATTTTACATTTAGACTTATACTAAGTCTAATTTCCGGTTTACTCAATACCAAATCACAATTACAAACTTAACTATGATTTTAGTTATAAACCATACTCTAATATCCAATGCTGACTGAGATGATGAAATAACACAATGTTTAGCCCGAGATCTTATTTAATGTTAGAGCAATAGAAATAATGGTATTGGTGTATGTATGCAGGACAAAATCACCATGAGGTGAGTTTTATTATAGCCTCAAAAATAGTTAACCAAGATCATGTCCATATGTGTCAAGGCATATGGTAGGCCGTAACATAAATGCTAATTTGAAGAGTTTGTTGATGAATGATGACTGATCAATCATGATTCTTGGTACGTTTGGAAGCAAGCTAATTGTGGCAGAACATAACACAATCAAGGACACCAGCTTGTCTCTCTTTAGTAAACCCCCTAAGCATCATGTTTTAATTCTTATAAATTTCTAACAAATTAGGTTAAAGAGTGGTGCAGAAGTATGCTATATACTTCTTTAATTTATCTTGAGGTTATATATTTATATTAACTATCCATTAAAACATTTTATTCTATAAACTAACAATCTAATCGTATGATACAATCGGATTTACAAATTTAAGGTCTTATGAAAGACGAAACTTTTTTAAAGGACACACAAACTTTTTCTAAAGGACGTCGACGAGAATCACACAGACGCATTTGTAAATAATGCAACTTTACAATATACACGCAACACAAAACCAACGAAATATTGGTTCCAAATCCTTGTCAAACTTGGAGACCTATCAAACTTTCCCTTGGATTCTTGCGTGAGTGAGTCCGACGCAAGCATCGACGAAATCATCTTCGATGAAATCAGTGGACAGAATCTGCAACTTATCTCCACATCCCTTGGAAACACACTGAGATATAAAAAGCCTAGCATGTTTTCGGATCCGATCAGTCACCGGTTTAACCCACACAACCGGATTATCTGCTTGCGGCGTAACGGTGTTCTCAACCCGGTAAAAGAATTTTCTAGAAGATATCGATTGCTGCTCGCCTAGATGCTTCAAATTGCTCTGAAATTTCGTCCATGGAAGATCCGTATCAATCCAGTTATCTTTTAGATAATCTGCGTTCCAGAGATGTCCACCACGGCTTGGCTTCGGAGACTCTCTAGGTTTCCAGATGCAAATAACCCTTTTTGGCAAAATCTCTGATACCGGCTTGTTGAACAAGTTATCGTCTTGATGTATCAGGTACTGACCTAACTTGTCCGCCAAGTAAGTCTCGAACTCCGGAGGGTCTTTGTGTCCGAACTCTGTCCTTATCTCTAAGATTATAACCTCCGAGTGAGTCTCCGACAAGAATCTGATGACATCATCGATGACGACATCAACGTCGTATGACGTCAGAATCCCATGGCATATTTGGCGATCCTCTTGCACACGGATGTCGAGGACACGCGTGCCGAGGACGAGCTGCTCGTAGATGGAGAGCGTCTGGCATTCGGCTAAGGGACGAGAGATGAGAGGTATTCCGATATCGTTGGTAGCTGAATCGTGCGTTCCTGGCCACACGATCTTGTTAAGAGTTAGTTTCTCCAACGTTAGACCAGCCATCCAGTTTTTTCGATCGGACGGACGGTAGTCATCGCCAGGGAAATGTGAACCATCGGATTTTTCGAGATCGTTTAGGGTTTTTTCCTCATGAGAGACATCTTTTTGCCGGTCGATCTGGTTAGAGATAAACGAGAGCATTGTTTTGAGAGATCGATGAAGATAAGGAAGAAGAAGAACTTGGTCTTTAAAATATATATTAGGTTGTTTCTTTGTCTTTATCTTTTTTCATTGTTAAAGGTTTAGCAGCTCTTTTTTTTTGTCGAAAAAGGTTTAGCTTTAGCAACCATATGCATCATTAGATTTAAATCTGATTTAAAATTATTAGTTTTTATACTATACATATAACTTTCCGTCGTAGTGTGAACTTTTAATTTTTATAATTTCTTTGATAATTATATATAAGGTAAACTCAACCTAATTTGTTAACTGTAATTATTTTGGATAATGATATAATTATCAAGATAATGATATAAAAATTCAGTTAAATTTCATTAGGTTAATTTTATATTCAAATTTGGTATGATTAAGATATATACAAGAGACTTTAATTATTTCTTTATTGAAAATGTCATTTTCTAATTGTATACCACAAACAGAAAATACGTTTTTACCCTTTTATTAAACGGAAGGATAATTAAAAAAAATTAATAAGTGACAGACGTTTTGAAATATGGGCGAATTTTTACAACACAAAGTCACAAAACACACATGTACCAAATTTCCAGGGGACCAAATCCAACACCTAGTCAAATTTAGTCCATCCCAAATTTGTCCTTTGACCTCTGAAGTGAACCAAATCCGCTTGGTTGGACTATACTTGTCCATTATTACCAATATAACTTCTCCATCCTATAGGTCAAAGACGCATGTACTGAAGTCGTTGTGTCTTTGGTGGACCAGATTCAACCTCCGGACAGTTGTTTTTATGTCCACGCTAATTTTGTCCTTCGCTCTGTTAGTGGACCATATATACTTGGTTGACGATATTTGTCCATCAATAATATAAAACCATTTTCTCCACCCTGTAGGTTTGTTGACGAAGAGACCGATCTTATTGTACCTTCGGTGGACCAGATTCAACGCTCGACCAGTTTTTGTCCACCACATTTATGTCCGTCAGTCTTTTTAGTTGACCAGATCTGCTTGGTTGTCAACTCTTGTTCGTCAATAGCTTAAAACATGTCCACCCTTCCACGCACATACAAAATTGTTCCACCGACCAATGGACGACCAGCGAAGTCCACTGATAGACAAATGCAGTAGACGAGATCTAAATCTGGTCCATTAAGTAATAGCTAGTTTGACTTACAATTATGGTTTCTTGGATTTCAACACTTTTGTTGGGATCCAACAACTGATCTACAGATCTGAGTAATAGATAACAAAAAGGTAAGCATATCTGAAATTAATGTCCACACAGAGAAAATCAACATGTCTCTTACCATGTCTAGTCCAAAGATAATGTCGTAAAATAAACAAATGGGAAGATTTGCTTGAAATGTGAAAGGACAATAAGTTGAAGACAAGATGAAAATTTCATGAAAAGGTGAAAGATTGTGGAGAGAGATAAACATCCGTAAAAAATGATTTTTGAAAAGAAAAAAAAGTACTTAAAATAATAATAAACTTAAAAATGTAAACTCGTATTTTTATTTTGCTTTTGTGGCAGGCAGGAGAAGGAATAAACAAAAATGGTATTTCTCAAAAAAAGTTATTACTGTACAAGACATAAATAATAAATTCCTATATACAATTTATCGATGACACGTGTGGCAAAAATCCCCGATCAAGATACGTGCAATAATTACAGTTAACATATCGACGCAACTAATGAGTCTTTACCATTCAAAAATATCAAAATGAGTTCAAGACTATGTTGTGGACTAGAATATTTTTGAACCCTACAAAGATCGTCGTCATAAGCTTACAAAGATCTAATGTATATCAAACAAAAAACTCAAAAGGCTAATTAATATGCTCACAAATGTTTGTATCCTGTTGCTACAAGAATAGAGCTTAAGATGGTATCTCTTGTCTCCGTTCTTCTGTGTGATTTATAACGAGTCAAAATTTGGTTCCACTTGAGCAAAACGAAATAACTTAAACTGTCTTCTGTTTCTTTTGTTTGGTCGAGCCATCGCTAGAATCCTTCTTCTGGCCAACGCCGCCACCGTGTCCTCTCTTAGATCCCTGGTTGATTGAAGAAAGCACAAACAACAAGAAAAAATTAGCACAAATACACAGAAAGCAGAGAAAAAGGAGAAATTCAGTTATGTTTATTACATTGGGGTTGAAGGTTTTGAGTGGGTCGCCGCCTTTTCTGGAACGTTTCTTGTTTTTGTTGTTGCGACCAGCACCTCCACCAGATCTCCTACTGTTACCCATTGCAGCTCCAGCTAGCTTCACCGCCTTGCTTGCCTCTTGTGTCTTTAGGTCCACTAGATACTCCGGGATGTCCTTTAAATGTGGTGCAGGTGCAGTCTTACTCAAAGGCTTGTCATGTCTCAACAGATCTAAGTCTCTTGGATTAGCTTCAAAGTGAGCTTTTAACCTGAAGAAAGAAATAGCGAAATTAAGAAGATGAAAAAAAACTCAGAATAAACAACACACACATTAAGAACTGTTATCGAACAGTAATGTTCTTGCTTACTTTTCGGAGTTGATTATCTCATTCCTCAAATCCTGAGCTCGAGACTCTCGAACCGAAATCTTTGTAACACTTTTTGCCACATCCTGCAAAGACAATTTAACTTTCACTACTTCACTTAATTAAGAAGTAAGCATCTTACTACAGTGACTACTCACCTCAGCTCTATATCTAAGAGACTCAACAGCATTTTCGGTCAACAAAGGAAAGGGTGTGATAATATCACTATCTTTGTTCTTGTCGTTTGCTAAGAAGGACTTTATATCTTCAAACCCTTCCATCTCATCAGGAGAAACCTGTGGCAAACAAAGCAGATCATTAGACTTGCAAAAAAGGGTTCACGCCAATAAAACGGTATTATTAGATGAGAAACTAACAAGAGAAACAGAAGAACCGCTGCTATATGCTCTCCCTGTACGCCCAATTCTATGAATGTATCCAGTAACACTTTGAGGCATATCAAAGTTTATGACCTGTGCATAAAAAAAGGTTTAAGGAAAGGTTAAAAATCTACAGCAAAGAAAACATGGAACTTTTTTTTTCAGTCCCAAACAGCAAAGAGTACAAAAAATAAAGAAAAGAAAATCCCCTTGGCCAAAGTCACGTAGCATACCGTGTGAACTTTTTTGAAATCAATTCCCCTAACTACACTGAACTCAGCATCCAGCTTTGGTTTGCGACGCTTCTTGCTTTTATTGTTCTCCTCGTTATCCTCACCTTTAGGCCCTTCCTTTTCTTTTTTAGTCTGGCTGTTATCATCGGTCGCAATCAAGTAATCAAAAAGACCTGCATTGAATTGCTGTACAAACATACAGTGATTAAATTATGAAACAAAGCTGCTGCCAAAAAAAACTTAATCTAGGTGTGTGACTGTGATGTACCTCAAGGATATGAAGCCGAGAATTCTGAGGCAACTCCCCATTTAGAATTGCAGACTTGATTCCAAACTGGCGGAAACAAAAAAAAATTAGTTCAATATTATAATGACAGGTACAGTGTTGCAAACCAAAAATGCTCAAATAGGTGACCAAAACTTACCTTTTCCAAGAATAATTTCAACTTGAAACCCATGTCAATCGTATTGATGAATATCAGAACTTTTTCCTGAACGACCTCTAGCTTCAAGAGAGCAAGAATGTGAAGCAGTTTATCCTGAGCACTGCAAGAAATCTAAGACAAGATAACACACTTATCATCACTAATCAGACCTACAACTGTGAAGTTATAAACCAAACATCATGCAAAAATGGTTTAAACAAATCTAAGAGAGCGACTCATACCCAAAACTGCTGAACATTACTCGGGACGGGCTCCTCCTTGTCCTTATCTTCTGTCAAGGTCAAAACGATTGGGTTGTGCAGAATCAATTTCTTCAACTTTTCGACATCAGAACTAAGATTTAGCAAAGATATTATTCAGTCAACCATTCAAGCCAAACTTGGGAGAAAAAATATGAGTTTAAATAGAATCATTATCAACCATATATGTCTTACCTTGTGGTAGCCGACATAAGAAGACATTGGCAACGCCTGGGAATTATTGAAGTTACCGACCTTAGATTATCTTCATATCCATATGACAACAAAAGATCTGCCTGATAACAGAATTATATCAACATCTCCTCAAAGAGAGGAATATAAAGGAGAACATAATAGATAATAAACCCTATAGAAGTACTTCAAAGCTTAAAACCAAAGTGGCTTATATACACAGTATATATTTCCAAGAATATCACAACATCATGCTACTTCCAGTTAATAAAGTGATTACTTGAATATCTAGTGCGTCTGCAAAACAACCTCTAACAAAGCCACTATTTTAATTGAAATACATAAATCATACCTCATCAAGAACCAGAATTTCAAGTGATTCACTGACAGCAGCGGGCTCTAAAACTCCAGCAGCAAAACATTTCGGAATACAAGCAGGTGTGGAGACAAGAATCTCAGGCAGTCCAGCCAATGCATTACGCTGCAAAAGAAAACAATTAAAACAAATATAGAAAAATCGATGAAATGCTTTTCAAGATGAGAAAAGCAACAACTAACCATATCAGATGCGGTCATGCTACTAGTCAACTGCACTGCTTTCAGCTGAACCCTACACAACTCGATAAGCGAAGAAACCTCTGAGTAGACCTGTATTTCCCCAAGTCAAACCAACATGTCAGATGGCTAATTGATATCTTTGGAAGTATAGGAAAAAAAACATGAAAACAATCTTCCAAAAACAAACCTGCTGGCATAACTCTCGAGATGGAACAAGAATAAACGCAGAAGGAGCAAGCTTCTTCTTACTCCCGGAATCTGCTGAGAATAGCTTCTGGAGCAATGGCAAAAGGTAAGCCAAAGTCTTACCTGAGCCCGTCTTTGCCCTAGCAACTATATCTTTTCCTTCCTAGAAGAAGAACAACAGGGACAATCAAAATCAGTACCACGAAACAAAAACCATCAAAATTTACAAAAGAGGTTGAGACTTTATTGTATTTATATTTACCAGAATGTAAGGAATGGCTGATTGCTGAATAAGAGTGGGTTTCTCTATACCCTTTTTAGTTAGGGCACGAATTAGACGAGAATCAAGCCCTAGCTCTTCGAAACTATTATCTACATCTTCTTCTACTTTTTCTTCTTCTTCTTCTTCTTCTTCTTCTTCTTCTCCGACGTTTCTCTGTTTTTCTACTTCCTCTGCTTCCATAACCTCGTCCATCACTTCTGGGTTCACATCCTCCACAGGTTTCACCTTCGTCTTACTCATGGTTTCAGAAGAGAGGCTCAAAAGTCCGAGTTAAGAAGATCGAACACAAACCTTATAGAAATGTAAAAGACTTCACTTTAGGTCTTGAGAGGAAAATAAATATTCGGAAGAAGCTTACCTAGGAGGAGGAGGCGCGGAGCTTGAAAGCGGCGGAGAGGAGCTACAAGAAGAAAAAGGGTTTTTGGGCTTTTTGTAGTGGGCTTTTATTAAATGGGCTTTGTTATTTTCGAAATACACCTGTTATTTAGTTTTATTTTCTTTCTTCTACTTTGTTTTTAATATAATAAAAATAATTACACAGTTGATGATGAGGATGGTGATGAAGAGAGATGCGTGTTCGGTGGAAGCTCTCAGAAAGAACCGATTTGTATAAAATGTTTGCTTCGTCTCTATTTGTTGAGCTTTGACTTGGGAGTTATCAACTTCGCCACGATCCCAATCGTGTAATACGAAATCAACCGACTTTTTTTGTCAATTGAGAAATGGGTTCACTGAGCAAGGACGGAGAGATGGAGCAGATCCGAGACGAGGAGTTTACGGAGGCTATATTGTACGTTAATGGCGTTCGTAGAGTCTTGCCTGATGGATTAGCTCATATGACGCTTCTTGAATATCTCAGAGGTGCGTATGAATGACTGATCCTAGTGTTGTTGGGGATGATTCAAAGTACTCAAACAAGTTCAATTTTTTTTTTTCAAATCTATTTATGATTGAAACAGAATCAGTATCAGAGACTATTCCTACAGTATTATGTTAAAGAAAAAAAGAAGATTCCTTTAAGTATGTATCACTTAGCTGAGTTGTAAATCCCAGTTTTTTACAAATCCAGATTATGTTTAATTGATTTACTAGGTCCCTTTATGTCTCTTAGTTCCAAAAAGGAAAAAGTAAGTGATTTGAGGGAGTATGCATATAGTAGTAACATTATGTTCCAAGAGCGAAATTCTAACTTCAAAAATGCGTTTCTTGTTTCCTTTAGATTTAGGACTGACCGGGACAAAGCTGGGATGCGGTGAAGGTGGTTGTGGGGCTTGCACGGTGATGGTGTCTTGTTTTGACACCAATTCAAAGACTTGTGTGTACGTATCTTTATCTTCTCCTCTGATATGTTGCCTCTGCTTTTCTATAAGTATGCACCTTCATATTGATTATTTCTCTGTTTATGCGGGAAATGTTATTGCAGACATTATGCTGTGAACGCATGCTTAGCACCTCTCTATTCTGTAGAAGGAATGCATGTAATATCCATTGAGGGAGTTGGGCATCGCAAACTTGGCTTGCACCCAGTCCAAGTAAGTTTTACTTCTTTCAAGTTGTTCTAGTTCTTCTTATTTCTGGAGATTCTTTGTCACTTTAGTGATGATCTTAATTCTTGCAGGAGTCTTTGGCATCCTCTCATGGTTCCCAATGTGGGTTTTGTACTCCTGGGTTTATCATGTCGATGTATGCGTTACTGAGGTCGAGTAAAAGCTCACCTTTTGAGGAGGAGATTGAAGAATGTCTTGCTGGAAATCTTTGTCGTTGTACTGGTTATCGACCCATCGTTGATGCTTTTCGGGTTTTTGCAAAATCCAATGATGCTCTGTACACTGGTGTGTCTTCGCTTAGCCTTCAAGACGGTTCAAGTATTTGCCCTTCTACTGGCAAACCTTGTTCTTGTGGATCAAAAACAACAAATGGAGAGGCCAATTGTAATGGAGATAAATTTCAGTCCATATCTTATAGTGACATAGACGGAGCTAAGTATACCGAAAAGGAGCTTATCTTTCCCCCTCAACTTTTGCTGAGGAAGTTAGTTCCTTTAAAATTAAGGGGAAATGGGGGGATTGCCTGGTACAGACCCGTAACTCTTCAGAACTTGCTTGAGCTAAAAGCAAGTTATCCTGATGCAAAACTACTGGTAGGTAATACGGAGGTGGGAATTGAAATGAGACTGAAGAGGTTGCAGTATCAGGTGTTAATATCTGTTGCTCAAGTCCCCGAACTCAATGCATTGAATGTCAATGACAATGGGGTAGAGGTTGGTTCAGCTCTGAGACTTTCTGAACTCATGAGGTTATTCAGGAAGGTAGTAAAGGAGCGTCCTGCACATGAAACTTCAGCATGCAAGGCTTTTATTGAACAGCTGAAGTGGTTTGCTGGGACACAAATAAGAAATGTAGCTTGCATTGGTGGAAACATTTGTACAGCTAGTCCAATATCTGATTTAAATCCTCTTGGATGGCTTCTAGAGCAGAGTTTCGGGTAATCAACTGCATTGGAGATGTTAGATCGATACCTGCAAAAAATTTCTTCCTTGGTTATCGTAAAGTGGATATGGGAAGCAACGAGATCTTGTTGTCGGTATTCCTTCCATGGACAAGGCCCTTAGAGTATGTGAAAGAATTTAAGCAGGCTCATCGCAGGGATGATGATATAGCTATTGTCAATGGTGGAATGCGTGTGTTTCTCGAACAGAAGGGTCAACAATTATTTGTTTCTGATGCTTCAATTGCTTATGGTGGTGTGGCTCCTCTTTCGTTGTGTGCGAGAAAGACTGAAGAATTTTTAATCGGAAAGAATTGGAATAAAGATCTTCTGCAAGATACGCTTGAGGTCATACAGAAAGATGTCTTGATTAAGGAAGATGCTCCTGGAGGAATGGTGGAATTTCGGAAATCTCTTACCCTAAGCTTCTTCTTTAAATTTTTCTTATGGGTTTCTCATCATGTACATAACGTAAATCCCACGATAGAGACCTTCCCACCCTCCCATATGTCAGCTGTGCAACCTGTTTCTCGGTTATCTAGAATTGGAAAACAAGACTATGAGACAGTATTGCAGGGGTCATCTGTTGGCTCGTCAGAGGTCCATCTTTCAGCGAGAATGCAGGTAAGCTGATCTATTTACTGCACCCAAACTGTTTATTGATGTTTGTGGTAAGACTAAGATGGAGATGATGCTTGACTGTGATAGTTGATAGTTGATAGTTGAGAACCTCTGGCTAATCAAAGTCTCTTTTGGTGTAAGCTGAATAGTGACTAGTTTACTAGTTTATCTCAACATTCTTATTATTTCATGTAGGTCACAGGGGAAGCAGAATATACTGATGATACACCAGTACCTCCTAATACCTTACATGCCGCCTTTGTGCTTAGCAAAGTGCCACATGCCCGCATCCTTTCAATTGATGATTCGGCAGCCAAATCTTCACCTGGTTTTGTTGGTCTGTTTCTTGCCAAAGATGTTCCCGGGGATAATATGATTGGAGCAATTGTTGCCGACGAAGAATTATTTGCTACCGATGTGGTCACATGTGTGGGACAAGTAAGAATATTTGAAACCTAAAGTTTTATATTTTTCTTTAGCTCTACCATATAGCTTCTCTGTCTTAGTAGAAGTATCACACGCAAAACGGTTTGTGCTTCTTATCACCAGAAAGTGAACGAGCAAGGTTTTTTTTTATCTAAAAAAAAGTAAATATAGATTCAGTGACTTTGTCAGATATATTTATATCTTTAGCTCCCAATTATTTCATTAAATTGACGTTGGTATCTCAGGTCATTGGTGTGGTTGTCGCGGATACACATGAAAATGCAAAAGATGCAGCAGGAAAAGTTGACGTTAGTTATGAGGAACTGCCAGCAATATTATCAATCAAGGAGGCTATTAATGCTAAAAGTTTCCATCCGAACACAGAGAAAAGGCTAAGTAAAGGGGATGTCGAGCTGTGCTTTCAATCTGGTCTGTGTGACAGGATAATAGAGGGAGAGGTTCAAATGGGTGGTCAGGAACACTTCTACTTGGAGCCTAATGGTAGTTTGGTTTGGACAATAGATGGAGGCAACGAAGTTCATATGATTTCATCCACACAGGTACGCATATTATTAGTGTACTGCCATATACTTGACTGAGTGAAATTTTCTTTGATTCATGCTTTGTACGTCCAGTACATGACCATCAGCTCCCTGTAAGAGAGAACCATTAGATATTACATGATAATGTTGTCTCTTCTTAAGAAAATGGTTGTGATTTATATGCAGGCTCCTCAAAAGCACCAGAAATATGTGTCTCATGTTCTTGGTCTTCCAATGTCTAAAGTGGTATGCAAAACGAAACGAATTGGCGGTGGTTTTGGTGGTAAAGAAACAAGATCAGCTTTCATTGCTGCTGCAGCTTCTGTTCCTTCCTACCTATTGAATCGACCTGTGAAACTCATAATGGACAGAGATGTGGACATGATGATAACTGGTCATCGTCATAGTTTCCTTGGAAAGTACAAGGTATTTCCAGTTTTTCCCCAAAATTTAAGGCAGTGGACTCCACTAGTAAGCTGACAATGAAATGGAAAGGAGTGAAAACAGTTGAAAGTAGAAGAAACAGTATTTATGGATTGCAAACTAAAGAATTCCATTTAATTGTGTTCTGCTATCTTACAGGTTGGATTTACGAACGAAGGAAAAATATTGGCGTTGGACCTTGAAATATACAACAATGGTGGCAACTCTTTGGATCTTTCCCTTTCCATTCTTGAACGTGCCATGTTTCACTCGGATAATGTTTATGAGATCCCGCATGTGAGGATCACAGGGAGTGTTTGCTTTACAAATTTTCCCAGCAACACTGCTTTCCGAGGGTTTGGAGGTCCCCAAGGTATGCTTATAACTGAAAACTGGATTCAGAGAATCGCATCTGAGCTTGATAAAAGCCCTGAAGAAATCAAAGTGAGTTGAAAATTTTCGAAACATCTTCATCTCCTGAAAGCTTGTAGGAATTTGTCCTCCTTATGTCAGTTGTATTCTTAAATGTTTTCTGGTGTATTTACTTTACTTTAGGAGATGAATTTTCAAGTGGAAGGATCGATCACACATTACTCTCAGTCTCTTGAGCACTGCACATTGCATCAGCTCTGGAAAGAGCTGAAAGCATCCTGCAACTTCTTAAAGGCTCGTCAAGAAGCTGACGAGTTTAATAGTCAGAATCGGTGGAAAAAGCGTGGTGTAGCTATGGTTCCCACAAAATTTGGCATATCATTTACCACAAAGTTCATGAATCAGGTAATCGTTGTCTGAAAGTGGAATCCTTTTTCTTTCAAATTTAGCCATTTGTTTAGGAACTGAAAACAATAAGATAAAATGAGCCATGGAAATTTCACCATTGCACTACCATTTCTGGCAAGGCTAGAATCTGGACTTTGAGATACTTACCCATTATGTGGCTATGTAGGCTGGGGCTCTCGTTCATGTTTACACAGATGGGACGGTTTTGGTGACTCATGGAGGTGTGGAGATGGGTCAAGGATTGCATACAAAGGTCGCTCAAGTTGCTGCATCTGCCTTTAACATCCCACTTAGTTCAGTTTTCGTGTCAGAGACAAGCACTGACAAGGTACAAGCAGCGTAGTTTAGGCGGAGACATAATTGGACAAAACTGTTCTTACTATCTTAACGTTTTGATTGTCTCGTTATAGGTTCCAAATGCCTCACCAACTGCTGCTTCAGCGAGCTCCGATATGTATGGTGCTGCAGTATTAGACGCTTGTGAGCAGATTATAGCAAGAATGGAGCCTGTTGCATCTAAGCACAATTTCAACACATTCGCTGAGGTATTCTTTCTCTCTTGCAATTTTGATATAAACTCAGAACAGCTTGATGCCAATATTGATATAAAACTGTCCTTTCTTCTGAGTGTATGTAGCTAGTAAGTGCCTGCTACTTTCAACGGATAGACCTATCAGCTCATGGTTTTCACATTGTTCCTGATGTTGGATTTGACTGGATATCTGGAAAAGGGAACGCATTTAGATATTACACATATGGAGCTGCCTTTGCTGAAGTTGAGATAGATACTTTAACTGGTGATTTTCACACAAGAGCAGCTGATATAATGTTGGACCTCGGATTTTCTCTTAACCCAGCTATTGATGTTGGACAAGTGCGTGTTCTTCTCTCAAGCTCCTATGCTTTGTTGCAATCTTTTAAAAGAATAGTGTTGTATCTGAAATCATTATTTACAGATAGAAGGAGCGTTTGTACAAGGACTGGGTTGGGTAGCTTTAGAAGAACTCAAATGGGGAGATGCAGCTCATAAATGGATCAAACAAGGAAGTTTACTCACTTGCGGACCCGGAAACTACAAAATACCTTCTATTAACGACATGCCATTCAACCTCAATGTTTCTCTTCTCAAGGTAAGCAACTATAAGAAGAAGCTTTATATTGGTAGCGACACATGTGAAGCTGAACCTAAGATTTACTCCATTAACTCAGGGGAATCCGAATATAAAGGCAATACATTCATCTAAAGCAGTGGGTGAGCCACCGTTCTTTCTTGCATCATCTGTTTTCTTTGCAATAAAGGAAGCGATTAAAGCGGCTAGAGCCGAGGTGGGTCTTACCGACTGGTTCCCTCTGGAGAGTCCAGCGACGCCAGAGCGTATTAGGATGGCTTGTTTGGACGAGTTTTCAGCCCCTTTTGTAAGTTCAGATTTCTCCCCCAAGCTTAGTGTTTGAACTTTGTAACTTTTAAGATTCATCAAAGGGGAAAAGAACGATCATTTTATTGTGAGAAAGTCATATCTGTAAATTATTTCCTTTCCACAAAGAAATGTAACATAACACAGATACATTTTACCAATACAAAGAAAGAAAATAATTACCAAAGATATGTTTCCAAATCAACAACTTTGTTGTCTACAAGAGCCTACCTGTGGGTGGCTTCCTGATCAAAGTTGCTTGTTCGAAGCCATAAGCAATCTCAATGAGCTTTGGCTCTGAGAATCTCAATCCTCCAAAGTTAATCCCAAATGGAACTGCTTCACTATCATACCCTGCAGGGACATTGATTCCTGGATACCCTCCAATGGCGAGGACAGAGCTCAATGTTGAACCAAGCGCCACTATTGCATCTAACTTCTGCTCTTTCATTAACTTTTCCATTCCATTAGTGGCTTCTGCTGCAATGAACACATCTTGTCCCCATTCTTTCACTTTTTCCTGTGTTTTTTCTTCAAAGAAGTAAGAAAATTTCATGTACATATAGCTTTTGTGAAACAAACGATTACATTTAAGATTCAGAGCTGGGGTAATGTTTATCTAACAAACAAGTTGATAGAAATAAAAGGAAAGATGAAGAAGTAACCGAAAGCAAGCCACCATTCTTCATAAGATCAAGGTCTCCATACCATATCAGCAACTGGTATGACTACAACTGCCTTTAAGCTTCGAACTTGGGTGGCTTCCTAATGAGAGTTGCTTTTTCGAAGCCATAAGCAATCTCAATGAGCTTTGGCTCTGAGAATCTCAATCCTCCAAAGCTAATCCCAAATGGAACTCCGTCACTATCATACCCTGCAGGGACATTGATTCCTGGATAGCCTCCAATGGCGAGGACAGAGCTCAACGTTGAACCAACCTCCACTATTGCATCTAAATATTTTTCTTTCATTAGCTGCTCGATTCCATTGCTCGAAAGTTCTTCCAAGTTCTGCAACGCTTCTTTCTCTTTCTCACCAATTCCATTAGTGGCTTCTGCTGCAAGGAGTAGCTCTTGTCCCCATTCTTTCACCATTTCCTTTTTATTTTCGATTCAATGATCACACTAATTCAGATACTGAAAAGGTCAAATTTCTTTTTAAAGATTAGTACTTACTTGTTCAGCAAAGTTCTCGTTGTAGGCAATAACATCTGCTAAGGACCGGACTGGTGATTCGACAAGCTCTTTGAGATATGCATTGAGGGACATCTTGAACTCAGCCAAAAGTGCCATTTTTTCACCGCTCTCAGTCCAATCCCTAATCACTTCGATGTTTGGTATTGATAGATTGTCAATTACTATCGCACCTTCTCGTCTTCACCGAAGAAAAAGCAAATGATGTTTAGGTCGATATGATTGAATGACAATGTAATCGATATCACCAAACTTAAAACATGTTTTACCTTAATGTTTCGATGTGATTCTCAAGATAAGGATGCTGCCTTACAATCCCTAATCTCTTACCCTTGAGGCCACTAGTTGTCAGAAACTGCTTGTAACCGCCTTGGGGTATGAACTCGGACGCGGTCTTTGTGGTTTCGTCTAAGGGATCATAACCCACAATAGCATCAAGGAGATGAACAGCATCTGAAACCGTCCTACATATCGGCCTAACATTGCAAACACACAATAAAAAGAAAGAACGAAACTAAGGCACAATGGTATGAAAAATCAATAGAAGTAGACTAGTAATGGTGTGTGCTCTCAGTCTCACCCAACAGTGTCCTGTCTCGAGGAGAGAGGAACCACCCCGGCTCGGCTCGTGAGCCCAACGCTCGGTTTTATCCCGACCACCGAGTTAAGACTCGCAGGACAGAGAATGGAACCATTAGTTTCAGTCCCAATTGACACAGCCACAAGATTAGCCGCCACTGATATAGCTGATCCACTACTTGATCCACACGGAGTCGCTGCTAAAACGTACGGATTCTGCAGCATTCAAACATACCACTTCTTGAGTCTTAAGTTACAAAAAGCTTTAAACTTTTTGGTAAGATTTTGATCCAGTTAGAGCAATGAATATGAAGGAATGAAAAAACTGACCTTTCCTTGCAGGCCACGAGCGCTCCAACCACTTGGGATTGAATCAGATCGGAAATGAGCCCATTCGCTTAAACTGGCTTTGCCCAAGATCACAGCACCAGATTCTCTCAGTCTCTTGACAACACCAGCGTCTCGTGGCACAACTGAACCAAGCAAAGCCAACGAACCAGCCGTGGTGTTAAGCTTGTCCTTGGTAGAGATGGAATCCTTGAGGAGAATCGGAACACCGTGCAAGATAGGAAGCTCGGTGGTGACGTCGTCTCTAAGCTCACGTTCTCTGTCTAGGATCTCTGCTTGGGTCAACGCATCTGGATTCGTCTCGATGACTGCGTTGACTACCGGATTGAGTCTCGAGATTTCTTCTAGATACAACTCCACGAGCTGCTTTGATGTCAGTCTTTTCTCATTGAAAGCAAGTCTAATGTCTTCAATGGTAGCTTCTTCGATCGAGAATGTTGAGTTGAGCATCATGTATGTGGTGTGGAGAATAGAAATTGTCAACGGCAAATCGCTTAATTGTGTCATTCTCACAGATCCATGTTTGACTCTAAAGTTGTGATTTTTTTTTTTTGTTTGGTTTGGTAGAGAGATAACAATATTTAAAAAGCTTGTAATTTTATTCAAGGTAGTCAAAACCCTACACAAAGGGTTTTTACAAACTGGAAACAATCCCAAATCAGAAAAACACTCAAACCCCTAGATAAACTAGAGAGGAAGGAAGTAGAAACAACAAAACCAAAAGCAAAAGACACCATTATTCATTAAAAAAAAAAAAAAAAAAGATCAAGGTCTCTCTCTCTTACACACACTCTCAGATCTAAAGCTGACCACAATTCTCAACAACCACACGCTTCGATGTCCTTCCGGAATCAGATCCAACCTTTTCAATCGCCCTCACCACATCCAAACCTTCAACGACTTGACCAAACACAACGTGCTTCCCATCTAGCCACGAGGTCTTCTCAGTACAGATGAAGAACTGAGATCCGTTAGTGTTGGGACCAGAGTTAGCCATGGAGAGAATACCAGGCCCGGTATGCCTCTTGACAAAGTTCTCGTCTTTGAACTTAGCTCCGTAGATCGATTCACCACCGGTTCCATTCCCGGCGGTGAAATCACCTCCTTGGCACATGAACCCAGGAATCACACGGTGAAAGCTTGAACCTTTGTAGTGAAGTGGCTTGCCCATCTTCCCGACTCCTTTCTCGCCGGTGCAGAGAGCTCTGAAATTCTCCGCCGTGTCTGGGGTAGTGTCAGCGAAAAGCTCCATCACGATACGACCGGCGGATGCACCGCCTAGACTCATGTCGAAGAAAACTTTAGGGTTCGGCATTTTTCTTTTTTTTTTTTTAGGGGAGAGATTTGAAAGATTGAGAGAAGAAATCGAAGAATTGAAGATTGGGTTTGTGAATTGAAAGATGTTGAAATTAGGGTTCTTATAGAGAGGGGATTTAGTTTTTTAAAGCGGTGAATCTGAAAAAGGAAATTATATTAATGGCCGTCGATTGAAGACACGTGTAGGGTTTGAAGATTAACCGTGGTTAAATCGAATCTGACTAGGGTTTAAGTCGCGTGGATCCGAGGCTCCCTCATAATTATTACTATTTTAGATGGACCGACCACATTACGGCGTTGAAGTTTAGGTGTGGGCCGAAAGCAAAAAGCCCATTATCTTATTTTATTGGCTACTTCTATTTTTTCTTTTTCTTTTCTTTTGGGTTGCCACACTCGTTCTTCGATTCTATTGACCATTCATGTTGGTTGGTGGTGATTATCTATCAGCACGTGAACACTTGTGTACGATACTACGAATGGATATTTACTAGATTCACGATCTTATTATCATCGAATGATCGAAACAATATGAATGAATGATCTTACTTATGACTTACATGGCTACATTGGACGTCAACGTTTTATGATGAGGATAAGTAATCATGAGCTGAAAGTGATTATTTTGAGACTATGTTTACGTGGATATGAGACTGATTATGCCTTGGTGGGATTATTTAGGTGAGGTTTTCACTGTTTTGAACTAGATTAGGCCACTTTGTATTGTTTGCCAAAGTGATTATTTTGAGATTATGTTTCAAGTCACATCATTGTGTGAAAATGCAAACCGAATAAAACTACCTTCGTACAATATGCATCATCAATTCTTAAGTGATTCTTATTCATATAAGGTTTTTTTAGACCCCAAGCGACTCCTAACTATGGTCTACATACGGCCGGAATCTATCCTCCACTCCACAATTTTCATCATATTTTATCCACTATTTACATATAATCACACAATTTGTCTACACTAGAATAATCGTACAAAAGAAGTACTATTATATCTCCAAAATCCATAAGTTAAATAAAATCAAAGCATCATCGTAAAAGAGACTTTTGGAGTTGTCCAGTAGACAATATCATTGTTTATCTTTTTTTCTTTTTATAATAATCATATTATGATCTATCCAGTAATATTCGTTCTCCAACGTTAGCAACGACCACCGATACGACCTTTTCCCTTGTCATTATCAACAAACAACAATGATTAAAAAAATTCTAATTTCAAATGCTAACAAACTTACCAAAACTACTAAAATTTAAAGTTCAAAAAAAAAAACAAACAAAATGCAGCAGGGATGCGCAGGGCACGAGATCCACTGCCATCGTACACGTGGACAACCAAACATCTAACTCACTGCAAAGATACTCCTACACGTCACTCATTAATTTAACTTGTAAGTATATAGTAAGTAAATCTCAAAAAACCATATAGAGTAATTTAGTATTTATCTTTTTGATTAACAAAAAAAAAAAAAAAAAATGGATACAAATAAAATTATCGAAAAAGCAAACAAACCTCCGTGCAATCATATAATATGCATGGCCTTAAAGGGTTTACTTCACCTTCCCCTCCGATCGCTAGAGTTACTGTGCTCTTCCTCAATCTTCCCGTCACAGTCACATCTCATCCGTACACGTGAACCCACATCCTCCTTTAAGCTCAACAGCTGATTCGTCTTACCTTTGGCCGTTTCGGCTCTCTCTCTCTCTTTTCTCGCTCAATCACTTTGTATATATCATCGGACTCATCAGAGTGATAATTCTCGCTTCTCTCAGTTTCAAGATTTATACAAAGGAGATAGAGAGAGAACGAAACGAAGCTTTGTTGCGATTAACAAGGTTCGTGATCTCTCTACGCGTGTGTTGCTCTGGTTACGAAAACATTTACGGTTGATCAAGTTTGTTTTTCCCCCCCTGCTTCGTTTTTTTTGCTGGATCTCTCCGAGCGAGAGTTTATTGTTATCGATCTCTTCTGTGCGTGATGTCGCAAATCTCTTCGGGATTGTTTTCTTGTTCTTTGATATTATTTGGATTCCCGACGTTTCCATGATTTATATCGTTCAATTGCTGTTGTTTTGGTTTGTGATTGATCCCGTTGTATAGAACAGTCGTTTCAACTAAAGATGCCGAATCCAGTTTGTATACTCACGTTTTGATCATGGCATTGTTGTGGTGTTGTTTCCTTCAATTTCTGAATGTATTCACTGTTCTGTTATTGCGAGCTAAATGGATCTGATCGGTTTATGTGAATGCAGGGCATGATCGTTGGACTTGTAATTGGCTAATATTTTTGAATCAGTCTGGAGCAATGTCGTCTTTTAATATCAGTGTAGATGCGAATCATCAGAATGGGAAGGCCAAGAATGCTGCAGATTCTTCGTTTACAGTGGAAGATATTGATGACTTCGATTTCTCCAAGTTGCTAGAGAAGCCAAGGCCGTTGAATATTGATAGACTGAGGTCACTTGATGAAAGGTCTCTTACTGAATTAGCTGGTTCACCACAACTTAGAAACGCAGATATTAATGCTCCTCGGGTCCATGATCATGCGGATTATGTGATTTCGCCTAGCGTTGGTGGTAGGAGGTCTGGATTCAATACTCCTAGGTCACTCCCTGGATTTGAGTCTCATCCGATGGTTGGTGAGGCCTGGGATGCTTTGAGGCGCTCTATGGTTTACTTTCGTGGTCAACCTGTTGGGACTATTGCTGCTGTGGATAATTCTGAAGAAAAACTCAACTATGATCAGGTGAAGAAAGAATCTTCTAATTGTCATGTTTCTTTTATGTTGGTTGATCTGGTTATGTTGCTGACTTTATCTTTTTTTTAGGTGTTCGTGAGAGATTTTGTACCAAGTGCTTTAGCGTTCCTGATGAATGGAGAGCCAGATATTGTAAAAAACTTCATTTTAAAGACTCTTCGTCTTCAATCATGGGAGAAAAAGATTGATAGATTCCAGCTTGGTGAAGGAGTTATGCCTGCTAGCTTCAAAGTTTTCCATGATCCTGTTAGAAACCACGAAACACTAATAGCTGATTTTGGCGAGAGTGCAATTGGAAGGGTCGCGCCAGTTGATTCTGGGTTTTGGTGGATTATACTGCTCAGAGCATACACAAAATCTACAGGAGACTCTTCCCTTGCTGACATGCCTGAATGCCAGAAGGGTATACGGCTGATACTGAGCCTGTGTCTGTCTGAGGGATTTGATACCTTTCCAACTCTCTTATGCGCAGATGGTTGCAGTATGATTGATCGTAGGATGGTGAGCAGCAAATTTTCTTTATATAGTTATTTCTAGTGATTCTTTCTAAGAGGATACAGTTTTGAGCTAGCTGTTTCATCAGCTTTCCATTTTTCTAATATTGTGTTCTCTGTTTTATAGGGAGTTTATGGTTACCCTATAGAGATTCAAGCCCTCTTCTTTATGGCCTTAAGATGTGCATTGCTCCTGCTTAAACATGACGGAGAAGGTAAGGAAATGGTGGAACAGATAGTTAAGCGACTTCATGCGTTGAGCTACCACATGAGGAGCTACTTTTGGCTAGACTCGAAGCAGCTTAATGACATTTACCGATATAAGACAGAGGAATACTCTCACACTGCTGTCAACAAGTTCAACGTGATCCCTGATTCTCTTCCAGAATGGGTTTTTGACTTTATGCCGCCTCACGGAGGGTTTTTTATCGGCAACGTGAGCCCTGCAAGAATGGATTTCAGATGGTTTGCATTGGGTAATTGTATAGCCATATTGTCTTCCTTGGCTACTCCTGAACAGTCAACAGCAATTATGGATCTCATAGAATCTCGATGGGAAGAATTGGTTGGAGAAATGCCACTGAAAGTTTGCTATCCCGCAATAGAAAGCCATGAATGGAGAATAGTAACTGGTTGTGATCCCAAGAACACTCGGTGGAGCTACCATAATGGAGGATCTTGGCCAGGTAAAATTTCTTCTTCTTCTATTCCTCATTTAATTGGACTACAAATGAATCACTCCTGTCCCAGTGTTCGTCTGGTTCAACTGTGGTATCCTAATCTTAGTAAAAGGCTAATCTGACCCTTATAGATGTAATTAACTAATTATGTTTACGGATGCACAGTGCTGCTATGGCTTTTGACGGCTGCTTGTATCAAAACTGGTCGACCTCAAATAGCAAGACGAGCAATTGAAGTAGCAGAGGCTAGGCTTCATAAGGACCATTGGCCTGAATACTATGATGGAAAGGTAGGGAGATACGTGGGGAAACAGTCACGTAAAAACCAGACTTGGTCAATAGCCGGATACTTAGTAGCCAAGATGATGCTGGAAGATCCGTCACATGTCGGTATGGTTTCTCTTGAGGAAGACAAACAGATGAAACCCGTTATGAGAAGATGCAACTCTTGGACTTGTTGAAAACATTAGAAAGAGATGGGCTAAGAAGCACCTGATCATGATTCCTGGCTTTAATGTTGATAACGACTCTTTCTTCGTTTTTTTCAATTGCACATTTTACGTTGTTTGCGTTGTGAAATATTTTTAGACTATGGAAGATTTAAACATAATATGTTTAGCTTCATGTCTTTTATTATATGCGTTCTCTCTCTCTCTCTCTCTCTCTCTCTCTCTCTCTCTCTATTGAAATGACTACAGAGCAGAAAGGGACCTTTCTTGATCTGCAAGGTAAAAACGAAAAACCCAATTATTACTCTTCACAGTTTGTTCAGTCATCAAGGTTTCGTGCAATGATGCCTTCGAATGTAACACCAGGTCCAAAAGCCAGAATCAGACCCCACTCGTTTTCTTCTTCATTCAGGCTCCTCACTTTCTTGCTCTCCTCCAGCATATACTCCAACACATAAACGATCGAGTTGCTGCTCGCATTTCCATAGTCCATAAGAGCTCTTCTGCTTGGACTCAGCTTCTCCGGCGACAGGTTAAGTCGCTTCTCCATTCTGTTCAAGATGGCCGGTCCACCTGGATGAACCGCCCAGAACATCTGGTTATAGTCTTTATGAGCCAGTCCCGCTTTTCCTATTAGCTTCTTGCAAAAATTCTCCACGTTGTCTTCTATTATCTGTGGAAGTTCTCTGGCTAGCTTGAAGTTTATCCCTTGTTCCGTTAGCCTCCCATCTATCGTCTTCTCTGTGTCTGCGCCATGAAAATGCAATCCAAGTTTATCAAGAAATATTAAGTTATAGGCATAATAGGATGCATAACACTTGATGGTTATTTACCAGGCAAGAAATTCTGTATTGCAGTGTGAAGCTCAAAGAGAGGCTTCTCGCATATCGGGTCTGGATCGGATCCGAGGATCATAGCTCCGGCTCCATCACCAAACAACGCGACCCCAACAAGATCATAAGGTCTATCCACACTTGGGGGTTTGAACCCAATGATGGTTGTCTCGGACGTGGCAAGCAAAACTCTACTGCCCGGATTATTCTCGGCTATGTCTTTGGCTACACGGAGACCTGCAACACCACCAGAACAACCGACGAAGTAGAGCAGAACACGGTGTGTGTCAGGACTGAGTCCAAGCCCCTTGGCTAAGTACAAGTCCCCACCAGGAAGACGAGCTTCGCTTGAGGAGACATAGACCAGGTGAGTTATGTCCGAAATAGAACGCCCCCAGTTTTTGATGCAGGCTCTGGAGGCTTCTACTGCCATCTCGGTCACTGCATCATTGCAGATGTCGAGACGCTGTGTTACTGTGGATCCTCCTTCAATGGCAAGTTCTGGATACTTCTTGAGTATCTCCTCCGACATCACAACATACCTTGTCTTCACCGTTGTTGTCTTGCCTGTATATAGCAAACGAACAGTTCAAACAAACCTCAGTTCTCAGGAGCTTACAAGATGAGATAAAAAGAATTAAAATAACGAGGTTAAAGTGAAGACATTACAGAGACGAGTAAGCTTCTGTTTGAGTTCAGGATCGTCACATTTGGTGGTTTTGAAGTAGCCATCGACTAAGTACTCTTGCATCACTAGCTGGTGAGGAAAGGCTTTCCCGAGAGCAAGAATTGTCGCTTTCCCCGGGTTTGATTTCTTCTCTGAACCCAATCCTGTGGCATCGATGCTTCCCATTTCTTATCTGTTTTCTCTTGTCAAAGACTCAAATCTTGGGTCTGTCAAAAAGGTTCAAAATGAAGGCATATATATACACTGCAGCTTTTGCAGTTTATGACCTGCATCTTGTGCGGTGTTTCTGTCTAGTTGATATTTGGTGAAGATTAGGTGTAGGATTCAGGCACTTCATGTTTATTGCATTGGCTCTTTCTAAAACCCAACTCCAATTCTTCGAAAATTTTCTCTTGATACATAGTCTTTGGGTGTGTTATAGTTATAGTAGTCTTTGTACATTTTCACACTTAAAAAGACTGAAATTGAAATTAACTAAAGCTTCTTGCTAGTTCAAGTATGGTTAAGAGTAAACACTAATATCAACCCCATGGAATGAAAAGGTCGATGAGATTCTTTTATTCTGCTCTTATGGCTAAAAAAATTTCTGATTCTGTTGTTGAGTATCAAAATTTGCTGAGTTTCTACATGTATGATGGATCATCATATGAGAGACAGCAAAAATTAGAAGAACAAATGAGGAAAGGTGAAGAGATAAAATGAAATTTCTGCTCAAACCTATTCCCTACCTATGCCCTTTGCTTGAATCTTCATATCCTTTTTTCTCCCAATGCACATACGTGAACCTTATCGATGAAACATACGGTTTTGATTATGACTTGTTAGAGGTCTGAGAGACACTTACCACTGATGAAGTCAATCACTTTGGTAAGTGACTCATCAAGTTTGGCAGTGACTGCAGCTAAGTTCTCCAAAAATTCTTCAGAAGTTGGTCTATTGCCATCCACAATATCAGTCACACCTTTTATTAGAATCGTAGGCACCTTAAAAATATCAGCCACATACGCCACTGCTGCTCCCTGAAATGCCAAGATTCCGAGAATAAGCCGTAGTAACTGATAAAAGACACAGTGACAAACACATAGATTGGAGTTACGTTCATTAACACAGGAAACTTAAGGATTGTATACCTCCATGTCTTTAACTGTAGCATCATTTGCTGTGATGGATTCTTCGTCATGTGGAGACATATCCATAGAATCGCCAGTGGATAATCTTCCCACCTAGGGACATCATCACAACCAAATCATAAATCTACCACTTATGGCACTTGTATATATGCTAAACAGATGAAGTAATAATACAAAAATTGCATGAGGATCAAATGGTGAACTCAGAGCAACCTTTAGGTTGAGCTCCTTTATAAGGTTGGGTGTGGGGAAGGCTTTCCGCATACCAACACCATATAGATCAAGGACCTGCAGTAAGTACAGAGAAAGTTTTTAGGAAAAGGCAAAAATATTTGGAACGAGAATGAAAGTATTTCACTCAAGAACATGAGCTTTTACTTTGCAACTGATACAGTCATACAGATACATGAACAATACAAAAGAGAACTTACAGGAACGGGTATCCTTCTGTCATGGAAAGCAACAGTGGAGACAACATAAACATCGCTAATACATGCTCCTTTGGCCTGTAAAGACCATTAAAAAAGAAACAAGGATGGTGTTCATTATTTTTGACACAAAAGAGGCATGAGAGCGACTATGTGTAGAGTAAGATATACCTTAAAGCCACCGGCGGTTCCCGCATTAACGATCAAGTCTGGTTGAATTGCTAGAATGGAAGCATAAGTGACGAGAGATGCAGGAACCGTGCCAACACTCTCTACCCCTGAACATAATAGAACAAGAGTTAGAAAAAAAGCTACAAGCCCATATAACACATGAACAGTAGAGATAACACCAAGAACTTCAAAAAAACATCCTGAAACACTAACAATCACACAACCACATGGATATACACATACCTAGAGTTGAATCCTTTCCTGGACACACAATATTGATGTTCAAGTCTTTATACATTCCTTTAAACAGAACCCAAGTCACCTCTTTTGGAAACTCACGGCGTATTAACTTGTTCAACAAGCCGTAATCTGTTGATCAGAGGCTGAGCCTCCTTTTGCATAGCTGCCAATACACAGAATCATTAGAAAAAGGAAGAATCATCCCAATCAAAGAGGAGTAAATCAAAATTAGTACCGACGATGAAGACAATGGTATGAATCGGCCGTTTCTCTCCTTGACCCATAAGCTCTTCCATAGCCGTCGGCGGCGATTCGTCAAAGATCAAAATTTTCCTAGATTTCCCACCGGAAATTGGAAACGTACATACGAAATTAAAATACCCAGCTCTGACCCGACCCGACCCGACCCGGACCAGACCCAACCTTAAATTAACATTTATTTATTTATTTTGTTTTCGCATAAATAATTAAATAAAAAAGGAAAGAAAAAGAAAAAAAACGTTGACGGCTTGACGGCCGTTTATGACACGTAAGCAAACAATCCAAAACGAGACGGTCGTTCGTTATTTCATATCCTCACTTTCTTCGCTCACTGCTTTATCCTCTCAATCTTCTTCTCTTCTCTTGTCTCGCCTCTCTCCAATGGAGGTTACCTCCACCTTCGTCTCAACCACCACTAGATCGTCTAAATATCTTACCTTAACTTCGTATTCTCCGGTGATTCTTCCGGCTTCTAGTCTACGCTCCATCCGCCGTGATTTTCTCGGATGTTGTCACAGTCTCCGTCCTTCTCCTCACAATCTTCGAACTCGCTCCGGGAAGCGAAATTCTCGTCTTTTTTATACTCGATCGCCTCGTTTAGTTGTTAGAGCTTCTATCGACTCTGGTTTGATTCTTGTTGTTGTTGCTGTCACTGCCTTCTCCGCCATTGCTTTCGCTTACTGCCACAATACTTTCAGGAAACGCAAATCTTCCCATGAGGTAATTTCAAATTCTCTGATTTTAGTCAATTCCTAGGTTTTGTTTCCATTAGAGTACCAATATATATATATATATATATATATATATATATATATAATCAAAGTTGCTGCCTTTTTTTTAAATAAAATTCGATGAGAATTCTGATTCTGACTAGCTTAACTGTTCAGGTTGCAGCTTCTCCTCCAAAGATTCATGGCGGAAAAAGTGGACATTTAGATGGAGATGTTCATAAAGGAATTCCTGTGGAAATAAATGGAGGGTTCAGTAAGATGGAAGAAAAGGAGGCTCATGGAGTCCAGGAAACTACTGTGATGGAGTTGGAAGAAGAAGAGGCTCATCGAGTTCAGGAAATTACTTTGATGGAGTATGATTCATTTTTGCCCAAACAAACGGATATGGTTGCTGAGGATTCTCAGTTTGCTGTTGCCAGTGTCAGCACAGTTGCAAAGGAACATACTTTAATAGATGATGAGTCCCGTTCATCTTCCATAGTTAATGGGTCTGTTGCTTTGGGAGTTAAAACGCCTGAAAAGGAAGTTGAAAGCAGCCAAGAGAAGAAGAGTATGGAGCATGATTTTTCACAAGCAGTGGTGGGAATTCAGTCGATTGCTTCTCCACTTGTGGTAGATGATACACGTGCTCTAGAGTATGAGTACAATGGTTTGCTCCAGAAGCCTGTTGAGTACAGCGTCTTCACTGGGAGTAAGAGAGAAGAGATTCACACGTTTTATGGGCCTAATCATTCATCAGCCAAGTCTTCAAGGTCGACTAGTCTGAAAGCAGTCTCTCCTACTGTTACTTCTGCAACTAATAGTTTATTGCTGGACCACAAGAACAATGGAATAATTGATACTCAGTTCCCAGGACATAGTTCTGGTCAGTCTACTGTTACGTTGAAAATGTGTATACTTACTGTGTTGGATTTGCCACAATCTTATGCTTCCTTTATGAGAAGCTAGTTGGTTTCTGTTTCAGGTGATGTTCAAGAAGAAAAACTTGTGTCACACGGTAACGGCGGTTTATCTCACACTAGGAAAGATGTTAATGGAGACTGGAAATTTCCAAATGATGGGAAGCATGTGGGTCACCAGACTGATGAAAGCATGCCCCAGTTCCCTGCTCAAATTCTTACGCTAGATAATAGTAATGGACGTTCTCCAGAAACTAATGATGCTTACAACCGTTTACTTAGAGATGGAAGGTAATAAGTATTCTGGTTTGAATCTTGGCTAACCTTTTTTTCCTCTTCTACTGCTAATTCTTTCTTGGGATGTTTTAGTCCCAGTGAGATGTTACTAGATTTTTTAATTTGGAGAGTGTTTTTATTCATATATAATAGGCTAAAGGATTGCATAAACTTGCTCGAAGATTTGGACCAAAGGGATCTATTGGACATGGACAAGGTACTGAGCAATATGGATCAAAGCTTTAGTATTGCTGCTCCATGAAGAGTGGATTTTTTTCACTGATTTTTTCTTCGCCTATTACCTCACATCAGATTTATCATGCAAGTTTCTTTAAAGCCTGCAAGAAGCAACGAGCTGTCAAGGAAGCATTTCGCTTTACCAAGTTGATTCTAAATCCAACCTTAAGTACATTCAATATGTTAATGTCTGTCTGCGCAAGCTCCCAGGACATAGAAGGTGATATTTTTTGTTTGCCAGTATCAAATCCTTGTTCTTGTCAATTTTTCATCCTCCTAAAGGTTGAAGTGTTACTTATGTAGGAGCTCGACGAGTTTTGCGTCTGGTACAAGAGAGCGGTATGACTGCTGATTGCAAACTTTACACAACTTTAATATCAAGTTGTGCTAAAAGCGGAAAAGTTGATGCAATGTTCGAGGTATAGATACCTTCCTTCCTTTGCCTGAAAGATACATACTTGGCTGGTTCTTTAATTTTCTGTTAAAACCATGAAGCATTATAGATTTCTGGAGCAAATTATCAATTTAAATCTAATGCTTGTCTGAGTGTTCCGTATGCTATTCTTGGTCTCCACAGCTCTTATACTCTCATTTCTCTCTCCGGACTTTTTTTTTCTTATTCTGTGGGGTTGTATTATTAGGTGTTCCACCAGATGTCAAATTCTGGAGTGGAAGCTAACCTTCACACGTTCGGTGCACTTATTGATGGCTGTGGTAGAGCTGGACAAATAGCAAAGGCATTTGGTGCTTATGGAATTTTAAGGTCTAAGGTAAGCATGCCACAATTTTGGATGCTCTCCTAAATTGTGTCAAGATTACAAAAATATCCTCTTTCTTCATGGCTACAGAATATATTTTCTAATCCTGCTCATACGTTCATATCTGATTTGGAATCTCAAAGTCCATTGTTACATTGATGACATGTTTGATGCAGTAGAATGTTAAGCCAGACCGGGTTGTATTCAATGCCCTCATCTCTGCATGTGGTCAATCAGGAGCTGTAGACCGTGCTTTTGATGTGTTAGCTGAAATGAAGGCTGAGACGCATCCTATAGACCCTGATCATATCACGATCGGTGCATTGATGAAGGCATGCTTTAATGCTGGTCAGGTGTGTAGCTTTCTTTCTGGTTCTTTTTCTGTTTTTCTATCTGATCCTTTTTCTGTTTTTCTCTTTCTAATAGTTTGAGAATAAGTTTATTGCAGGTTGAACGAGCAAAAGAAGTTTACCAGATGATCCATAAATATGAAATCAGGGGTACTCCAGAAGTTTATACCATTGCTGTGAATAGTTGCAGCAAGTCTGGGGACTGGGAATTTGCATGTAGTATATACAAGGACATGAAAGAAAAAGTTGTGGCCCCTGACGAGGTATGTTACATCATGCTCAAAGTTACAGATCTTTATGAGGCAAGTGTTTACTTACAGAAATGTATACAAACATATATATGTAATCTTGGTTTTGATCTTTGCAGGTGTTTTTCAGTGCACTTATCGATGTTGCAGGACATGCAAAAATGTTAGACGAGGCTTTTGGCATTCTACAGGATGCAAAATCTCAAGGAATACGTCTTGGAACTATATCATATAGCTCACTGATGGGGGCTTGTTGTAACGTAGGTGTTTCTTATTGCAAGAGTTTTTGAAGATTACTTAAGTTTTGAGCTGTCTACATCAAATTATAAAAATGTCCGTGATGGTACCTAGAAGAGAAACAGAAATTTGTTCTAGATTTTCACAATGATTTCTAGAAATGAACAGGAAGCATCAAAAGATCCTTATTTGATAAAAATAGTTTTTGAGATGTTGTTTACATTATCTTTGGAATGGTGCAATTGCATTGACTTTCTTGGATTAAACTTGTATGAAGAAGCTACTAATAATTTGTTTGCTTTTGTTATTTAGGCGAAGGATTGGAAGAAAGCACTGGAGCTCTATGAAAAAATCAAGTCGATCAAACTTAGACCAACAGTTTCAACAATGAATGCCCTTATTACTGCTCTGTGTAAGACCTCGTATAACGCTATCTTAGTGTTTTACTTTATACAAAAAATGAAGATTATGTTGAATAAGAAAGAAACAAAATGCGATATGGTATCACTACACTTGCAGTATGTGAAGTACCCCATACAAAATATCATTAATGGTATGACCCTTATATTATCCACAGGTGAAGGTAATCAACTGCCCAAGGCTATGGAATATCTCAATGAGATAAAGACTTTGGGATTAAAACCAAATACTATCACGTACTCTATGCTCATGCTAGCAAGTGAAAGGTATCTTATTTTAAGTTGAATTATTTAGGCTCGTTTGGTCTACTAGTCAGTGTAGATTTGAGAAATCATTATTTCGTGACTTTTCTCTGTGTAGAAAGGATGACTTTGAAGTAAGTTTCAAACTCCTTTCTCAAGCCAAAGAAGATGGAATATCACCAAACTTCATCATGTGCAGATGCATAACCAGTAAGCTCGTACTTTGTAATTTGTATTCATCTCTTTCCTCATTCTTTTTGATCCTCAGAATTACATATTTCTTTAGATGTATATGCGTCCATCATGATGCAGTCAGATTCTAAAGTGTTTGTATTGATGGAACACTTATGCTTCATTTTTTTTGTGGCTGTTTTGTAAAGGCCTGTGCAAGCGAAGGTTTGAGAAGGATTGCGCTAGTGGTGAACCTGTTGTGTCCTTCAAATCAGGGCGACCTCAAATTGAAAATAAATGGTCAGTGTAGCTTCCTTTTGCAAGTATTAAGTCAGTCACTCTTCTTCTTAATGTTGGAAGAGGTTGAGAGAATCTTGTGATGCTTCCGAGTTAGAGCAATCTTGATATAATAATTGTCACTCTCTCTTCTTCAATAAAGACTTACATTAGACATCATTCCAGATTAATATTGATAAATTTCACTTTCTTTCAGGACATCAATGGCCTTAATGGTTTACCGAGAGACAATTTCAGGTGGAACGGTTCCTACTACAGAAGTAGTTTCACAAGTTTTGGGGTGTTTGAAACTTCCACATGATGCTGCTTTGCGGGATAGGCTGATTTCAACTTTAGGCATAAACATTTCACAAAAACAACATAACATATTCCCACTAGTTGATGGATTTGGAGAGTATGATCCTCGTGCATTTTCATTGCTCGAGGTATTTTGGTAGCTTCGTTTAGCTATAGATTCTTGTGGGTCTCATTAGGTTTACAAAAGTTTATATTTTTTATAATTTGCAGGAGGCTACTTCTCTTGGAGTTCTTCCTTCTGTGTCCTTCAATAAAATTCCTATACTTTTTGACACGACAGAGTTGCCGAACAACGTGGCTGAGGTAAATACATTTTTTTAGTGGAATCACATTTACTTGTTTTAACAAGATTAGTAGATTACCATCTGGTTGCCAAGCAATTCATAGCTGCGAAGGTTATGGATTAACTTTATTTAGAGTTTTCAATCTGGTTGTTAGATATATAGAATCCTAAAAGTTTCTGACACAGGATCCATTTATACCTGACCTTTCCTTTTTCTTCCATCATGATACATTTGCTTTAAAATTCCAGTGATCATGAATTCTTAAAACTGTATCTCAAATAAATCAATATCTCTCTGTTTTAGCATTTTTTGGGATTGTTGCTCTAACTATGTCATGCATAATTTTGGCAGGTTTACCTCTTAACCATCTTTAAAGGTCTTAAGCATCGCCTTGCAGCTGGTAAGCTATCCTGTTTTTTAGAATCATTGCTTTTCAAAGTAGGATAAGTTTAGTTGAACGATCTTAAAGAGTTCTTGATATAAGTTCACTTTAATCGTCTTTAGTTTACCGTCGTTGTTCTCCTTGAATCGGTATTGGTATTTTGGTATGTCTTGATTTGGTAATCTACGATCAAATTATCAATGTTAAGATGGAATACTTACAAAACACTAAGCCATTAAGATATACTTTCAGAAGAAAAAAGTGCAGTGTATTATAGTTAAACAAATTGTTAGTTGTGAAGATCTCTAACTGGTTGATTAAGTTTCTAAATGGCTTAGAGGTCAGTAAAATCTCTTGACGTTTTAGCCCATGTATGTTTTAGGTGCGAAGATACCTCACATTAATTTGATCATTTCAATGGAAGAGAAGGATTTTACGACTCCTGAAGGCGAGAAGACAATCGACCTTACAGGAAGGTTAATTAAGATTTAAGAGTATCATCTTTTATTTTTATTTTTTATTATGCAGTGATGATGTTTATCGTGATAATGTATTAAGTCATAGTATCTAAGATCATTCCTTTTTTTGACAGGGTGGGACGAGAAATTGGTGCATTGTTGAGAAGGTTAGGGATACCATATCATAGAAAGGATTCAAGATTAAGAATCAATGGTGTTTCTTTGAAGAACTGGTTTCAACCAAAGGTCGATTCACCTTTCTCTGGTGGGAAACCAGGGCATTTAAGATCATCACAAGTACCACTAGGAAACCAAATCAGTCGTCAGCAACGCAGCATTCGGCTAGGGAACCTGTCACTTGAGTGAGAACTGAGAAGGCGTCTCTCATTTTGATCCTTGACCTCCGAGAGTTTTTTTTTTTTCCCCTTTTGAAGGATTGGTTCCACGGAACTTCATACTCAGTACATGTTACATCACAACATTCTTCCCCCAGCGTCGCAGCAGAAAGTGGAAATTCAAGTTTTGTTGCATTACTCTTCTGCGTAAGCTTAGTTCTTGCATGAGGATGTTTAGTCACAGTAAGTTAATTTGCATGGTAAAGCTGTATATCTACCCCAAAAAAAAAAAGACTGTATTTATTCGTTTCCGCATGAATATATATATATATATATATATATATATAATAGTAAATGATTCTTGTAAGGTATTCAAGAAACTCTTAATATACAATATCTCTCCAAAAGATTCACAGATATAATATTCCCCATAAGAACAATGAAAGGGAGGAAAATTCTATTTTAGTTTTCCTCTATGACGTTTCCTATATTTTGCAGCGGAGTTTATTGTGAAATTAAAGTGGTCATGTGAAAGCCATGACGTGACCACATGATAATTCAGGTCCAATTATTTTATAGATGATATAAGCATTGTTGTAAAGGAAATTATTACAACTATTCTATTGGTTCATGATTCAAGCAGTCTGAGAATTTATAGTTTACAGGAGCACACAGAAGTAGTTTCTTTTTTCTAATTATTTTAGGCGGTTTCATTGAATTCACAATTCGTCTAATTTGTATATTTATATAACTTTTTTCTTCTCCAACAACGTCTAATTATATAACTTGAGATATAGACAAAATAGAGCTCCCCAGATGTTTATAAAACAAACACAAAAACAATCAATTGATATGGGAGATATATAGTATATCACTACAGAGTTATGTTATATAGGCTAGCTAAATTTAAGATGAAATTTATCAGTAACAAAATTTGCAAGTGATTTGCGGTATACTTACAATAAAGTTTTGAGATAAATAAAATACATATAGTCACAAATTTATCGTAATTGATTTCTGATAAAGTTGATATTTAAAGTTTTAAACAACTTAAACAAGTCGTATACGAACTCGTGATTTAGTCCATCTCCTTTCCATACCAAAAAAAAAAAAAAAAGACGTATAATAGTACTTTCAATAAAAGTTACTGACGCCATCTGTTTGTATTAAATTATTGGAAATAACGTCTTATTTATCCCTCATAACTATGATATCATATCAGATGTACCATAGAACTTTAATTTCATTTTGTAACTCTCTAAATTGATAGTTTTAGACCTATTTCCACCCGAATTAATAGTTTTAGTTTCATTTCCTCCTCGAAATATCAAATATCATCTTTTGCTCCATGATTCTGGATTTAAGTGGTTTACTATTGGTTTCAAAATTGCTTAACCAACTAATTAATCCTATTAACCAGATTAAACCTTATTTCAACCCGATTTCAAATTGAACCCATCAAAACCTAACAATTAGAAGAATTGTTACTAAACCATATTTTTCGAGACTCAATTTTGTTTCCTTCTGTGATCTCTTAATTGTGGAGAAGAAGGTAACGCAGGTGGAGGAAGATCTGGTTTTAGAATTGGCAGCGGTGGAGATGGTGGAGAAGGAGCAGGCGATGCAGGAGAAGGAGGAGGCAGAGGTGAAGATAGTGGTGGTGGAGGCGTGTTGACCTGAGCGGAGTCAGCGAAGGAGAATAGAAGGGAGTTAGCGGAGATTGGATCGACTGTGGTGGTGGCGGTGGTGATGAATTAAAAACCAGAAGCGACGGAGGAGGTGGAGATTGAAATTGAGGCTGATTTTGTTGTGAAGAAGAAGGAAGCTGGGAAACATACCGAGAAGAAAAACATTATGATGAATATACAAAATAAAACTAGCAACCATGGAAGCGGGTGAAGAAAATGAAGAAGATAACAGGTCGGGTCGGGTTGGTTTTTAACGTTTGTTTAGTTTAAAATTTGATTTTGTACCGGGGTTATGTTGGTTTTATCAGGTTTGGATTTTAAACCGCTTAAACAAAAAAATTGGAGAAATAGATGAAAACTATAGGATTCCGGTGGAATTAAGTTTAGAACTATTAATTCAGAGAGACACAGATGAGATTAAAGTTCTACGTAGATTTAGTACGATATCGTAGTTACAAGGGGAAAATAGGACGTCGAATTATTGAGGTATGAGTTGATGAAAGTATGTATTATCAATATAAAACAATTACGTGTACTCCATAATCAACCAATGAATATAAGTTATTTTGGCTTTGGTCTTCGATCCAGCTCACTGACTTAATATCATAAGTGTTAACGAAGTTGAAATAAAATACTCCAGTCGCGTTATGAAAGTTATAATTATTCGTTTTCGATAGGCAGCCCCGGAAATTTGGTTTGAATGCTTAACACAATTTCTTGTCTTGAACATATTTTGGTTAAACAATGACATTAATCTTTTATAAATAAAAAATTGTGAAATAATCATCATATTAGTTTTTTTTTTTTTTTTGGTAGGGGGGGGGGGGTCAAAATATTATTAGCTAAAACATAGAAATATATCAATTCTTCTTATCCTCCATGATTTAAAAAGATACATGGGAAGAAAAAGGATGAAAAGATACATTCTCAATCTCAAAATTTCTATAAATACAATTCTCCTAAACCGGATCCAACTTTTTCTTATTGTAACCGAGAAGCTATGAGATCAAGAAACACTTCCTCTCTACATGGAATGGTCAAACCTCCCTTTGGGTGATTGAATCCAAACTCTTCCTCTGCTCGACTAAGGAACTCTCTGAACGAAGGATGATTCAGAAACGATATTGGAACCACAAATCTCCTCTTCTCCATCTCAATCTGTTCTCCTACGTAAACAGCTACGTGTCCTTTAGGAACATGATCCGATGATGGTGATGTTCGGTTTTTGTTTGCCAATGAGTTTAGCTTCAATATCTGCTTTGTTGCATTTGAAATCGCAAAACGATTCAGACCCATCTTTCTTTTTTGCTTTCAATAAAAAAAATTTTCTTCTCTTTTTCTTTGTTCACCACAATGTTTTGAGAGACTTTGAGATGAGGAAAGGTGGTGACGATTGCCTCTATTTATAATAATGGAAATCTTTTAAATTACTTTTCAATTATTTAAGAGCATTTAATGGGTTTTTTTTTTTTTTTTTTTTTTCTCGTGTAAGTTGTTTGACTTATATCATCTTCTCACATGGCTTAACTCATCCATCAAGTCTCCAACAAAAAGTTTCCTGTTCTTACAAATATAAAAATAACAAAACTAAGTTGAAAATTCAAGATATCATTATAAATACTGTTTTTTGAATATTACATTAAATCTTCTAAGAAAAGTTCTGACTCATTTTTTCTCTTCAACATAGAAATATGTATTTTTTTTCAAAAGATAACAGGGGTAACAAGTGGCCAAAGAACTTAAAAAGAAGATAGATCATATGGCAACTTGGCACATTGGATGATATTACAATGAACATGATGCAAAAAATCAGGATACATGTAGCCAATCTGATATTTCAGATTTGAATGTGTAATAAATGCTCAATTTGGTTAATCATTGGATTGGTTTCGTCTGATCGATGCGAATCTTCTGATCAGTGGCAAATCATTACGGCCGCAAATATCTTCAATTTGTTGAAAATTTGATCGTTGATTTGTTGAGTCGTATCTATCACCCAAATTTCAGTCCTTAATCACATGGATGCTTCTTGGAAATTATTCTTAATTTTCTAGTTGGAGACTCCACATTTGGTATCTTTGGATAGCATCATTAAAACAACAGTTTAGTCAAGTTTATTTATTTTTATTTTTTTGAAATAATGACAAAATTCGGTGTGTCTTCATAGACGTTTGCTTTCATTTTTAGTATATGTGCTTTTATCCAAGAAATTACTATTGTTTTGTAGCATGTATGCCTTTTCGAGATGAATATCAAACATGTATAGTTATAGCTAATTATTTGTTATCTATGTTGGTAGAAATCTCTTATACGTACGTATCTATCTAGAACATGTAAGAATTTAATTCATCATAATTTACACTAAAACATTGTTGTTGTCTTGATATGATCAGAATCTTGTCAAATCTTCGGGATGTTCTACAGGGCTGTTGTGATCTTTTTGTTGAAATGTCACTCTTTATAACTTCTTTTTAATACACGATGCAACTGCCATGATCCTAAATACCATATACACTCAAGGTAAAAGTATTTGCAATTTGCAAATCATATACGTCTATATGATCTCAAAATGATACAGAAGTTAAAGCATCACAATCAGCCGAAAAATAAAATTACGATGAAGATATACTTATCAAAAAAATAAAACCATTTTTTTTGTAGTGTATACCTATCATTTTTCCAGAACATGGCCAGTTCATTTGGTTCAAAAGCTTTATGGTATTATGCTTAAAAAATTGGTTCGGATCCTTTATCTATAAAATTTTGATGGCTTTTCAAAATAAAAAATATTTGTTTGTTACAGACTTACAGTTATGATTTTTTTTTTTTTTTTTTGCGTCAGAAATATTAAATAATCTGATATATAGCTCTGTCGAAACTTAAAATGAAATTGTTGTGGTCCAGTACAAAGGTTTCTATTGCATATGCTGCTCTGAGTAGTCCCTCGTATTCCCATAACTATCAATAATCTAATACTAATAGTATGATCAGGTCTATGTGTTAACTTCTATAATTAATTCGCAATGAGTAGCGTACGTAGTTAATTAGTTAAGACAATTTGAATTAGTCATAAGTCATAACAATTTGATGTAATTAAACTAGCGTACGTATTCAAATAGCCACGTAACGACTACAAAAAAATGTGAATGATCTTTTCATGACAGAGTGATTAGGTCAGGCTTATATGTAATTATTGATTCTTCGTACAATCATCAATCATCGTAATGAATATTTCGGATAAATTTATAATCTTCGAAAAAAAGAAAGTTTTTCTCATCAATGTTTTCTGGAAGTACATAAGAGTATATATAACCTGACTTGACTGGTTACACATTAACGTATTTACATGCTGATTCAATCTGTTCTCCTTTGTAGAAATAAACAAAGGGAACAACCAAAAAAGGAAAATTTCTATAAAAAGAATTTGGGCTATCGATCCCAAAAAAGAAAGATGTTTCAAGTTGAAACAATACAACCATGAGAATTCAAAAGACCAACAAAAGTTTCTTCTCTGCAAGGAATCGTTAATCCACCTATTGGATGATTGAAACCAAATTCTTCCTCCGCTCGACTAAGCAAACCTTGAAACGAAGGATGGTTCAAATACGAGATAGGAACCACGAACCTCTTCTTGTTGTCCATCTCTTCTCCGACGTAAACCGCAACATGTCCTTTTGGGACTCGATTTTGCTGTTTTTGGGACTGTTTAGAGTTGATAACACGCGACAATCTAATAGCCATCTCTGAAAGCAAGAGTTATATAGATCTACAGAGATACTCTGTTTTTTATGAAACGAGAGAAAGATATTGATGCTTTTCTGTGGAGTTTATGTTTCAGTTGTTGTTGTTGTTATATATAGAGTTTTTTATAGGTAAGGAACCAAATTTCGTAGTTATAATGTTTTAATGGTAAATACAGATTTTAATGGATTTAAATATTAAGAGTTTGCAGGGTTTCACATGGTATTCCTTTAAAAAACGAAAGAAAAAACTAGGGTTTACCTAGAAAAGGCATCAAGCTGATTCTGATTTCTGGATGACTTAAGAATGAATATAATCAGATAGTGGACCCACCGTTGTTGCAGGACTCACATGCACTCTCTGTCACTTATTAAAATCTCTGGCCATTACATGCAAACCAGTTTGGTCCTATTGGTTATGATGAATAGACAACAGAAACAAGTGTCCTTATTGATGAAAATAGACATTTTTTGACAAGTCTATTGTTGGCTCTTGAAAATGGTGGCTTTTTAGTCTATTTGTGTTGCCCTATAGCCCACTTAAGAGGACCCTTTTGTATCTTAAATTAATTTGACTTTATCAAACTTTGTATTATTAAATCTTTGTTACTAAGCTTGGAGTCATGAAAATGAGAAACATTGAACATGCATGGTTTCTTTGGGTTCTTATAATGTTGAATCAAGTTGAAGAGAGCATTTTTAGGTAGAAGTTTAATACTGTTATGAGTTTTTACTTTTTAGGCTCAACTCAACTCAACAAATCCACAGAAACTAATTTAAATTGTTATTATTGGCATGTATATATAAATTAGGGGCAATTACAGTTATTCCAAGAAATTGCAGTTATTGAAAAAATGGTCACGTGTTTCATTTCCAATATTATGATCACAATTATATCTTCCTAATAACGGAGAGTAACATGAGCCTTGACAATCTAATTATGCAATAATTTAGATATGATTTAATTCATTTATTATGACAAGTTTCTCTATATAATAAAATTCAGCAGTAAGTTTCAATCATTTTCAATAAATATTATATATTTATCTGAAGAAATATGTCTTCTTTTGATTTATTAACGGTTAGATCATACTAGTGTTATTCATCACTTACAACCCATTTTAGTTTCTTCAGAATGCATGTGATCCACCATTCCTTAAAATACTTTAAATCCCTTGAAGAAGTCTAATATATTTTATTTTTTCTTTTGAGATACTATATTTATAATGTAAGTCAGAGAGCTGGGTATTCAAAATACAAAACAAATAAAAAAATAAAACTCATAATAGAGATTCCATATTATGTGAAATTTTTATCTTTTTATTACAAAATGTTTTTCTACACGTACGGTACTATTATAGTAGAGATAGTATGACTTCTAACCGTGTTATACTTCACCATGTTTTATGCTAGTGTTTTTGCGTCATCGCTCGGATTGAAACCCATGGCTTATGTTAAAGAAGAACATGCAACATTTTTGTAAAGCTCAATACTATTATTTTCAGATTTCCAAACTTTTACTTTGTATAACTTTTCAAAAGTAAGTATTTGGTCAGAAAACAATATCTTTCGTGTACATTGTCTTCTATAATTCGAGAATTATTAACAAAATCTCAAACTGATATTTGGGGCATGCGAAGTTTTCTGTATTTTTCCATTTAAGGAAGAGCCAAACTTTGGTCTCTCAATTCAAGATGAATCTTTCAACCACAAAATATCATATATTGGTTTTTTTTTTTGCCAAACAGAGCAATATATTTATAGTGAATTCAATTTGGATAAAATTGATCAGTCAGTCATTTTTTTTTTTTTTTTTTGAAAACCTAGTCAGTCATTTTCTAACATATTGAAGTTGAACTATCCGCATTAATAGTTTAATTATTTACCGCCGTTTTTACTGTAAAATATTTAAATCTTGAGCATTTAATTAATGGTTTGAATATTAGTTCAACTTCTCAAATCTTATTTTAAAGTACAACTTAAGCTTTGAACAAGTACTGTCATCATATACACACATAAGTAATTCTCCTCTTAATTAAAAGAGGAAACAAAAACAGCTTTCACTAAAGCCCTTAAGACTACTAGATATCAACGAATGCATTCTTCAATGCAGCTGATGAGAAGTAATGAGATGAAGAAACGACTCTTCTCGACAAGGTATGGTCAAGCCACCCATCGAGTGATGATATCCGCACTCTTCCTCAGCGCGATTAAGGAATTCTCTGAACATAGGATGGTTCAAGTATGTTATCGGAACCACAAACCTCTTTTTCTCCATTTGTTCTCCAACGTAAACCGCTACGTGACCTTTCGGAACAAGCCGTGAAGTTGTTGTTGATGATTGTGATCCGTTTTTGTTCCTCATAGATTGTGATTTGAATATTTGCTTTGCATTTGGAAGCATCGACCGCATTAAACCCATCTTCTTCTTTATTTTTGCAACTTATAAAATTGAGGAAGTAATTTTTTTTTTTTTATTGAATCAAATGACTTGATAGACAACGCAGGGGAAGAAGTTTCTATTTATAGTAGTAGTAAACTTAAAAGTATGTAACTTCAAGATAAGGAAAAAGACTTAAATGCTAAAAAAAACAGTAAGATGCGATATTTTGATTACATAAAACCCCCTCCCCAAAAGTTGTGGGCTGTTGGGCCCTCCGTCATCCATCTGGCTCACATGGCTTAGCTCATCTCTATATAAATTATAAAACGTATAAATTAAAATAAAATGCACATAACATACGTTCCTATATGATTGCAATTGCAAATATAAAAAGTTGGGTACGTATGTGTATTTAATTAGGGCCTCGAAATGGTGAATAATGTGTGACCTGGATCAGACTAATAAGTGGGTCCAGTTCTTGAGCCATTTTTAGCGATGGAGATTGTTTGTTATATTTGAAAGTTCAAAGTCTTTAAAGTATATTTTTCCTTCGCTCTCAAACTAGGGGCCGTACTGCTGGGACGAAAGATGAGTATCGAGATGGTTTTCTATATATGTTTTGAAATAGTAAATTTCTTACAAGTATTATATTTACTATTTGATATATTTTTCTTTTTTTTAAAATTGCAGCTTTTTGATCAACCATTGGATAAGATCTGACTTGTACAACTTTGCATGTGATTATATGAGGATGATTGTGATTGTGGCTACACTGAAAATTTGAAGATGCAACATATTACTGTTCAGTGATCGTTATATATCGAAAACAAAATCCTCATAGATCTGTTGCTATTTGCTACATATGGTGTTGACAGTTAGAGAGAGATGAAAGAAGAATCTAATTTCCCATTCAAAACGGTAAATAGAATTTTACAAGTGTATATATACTAAGTATATTAAGCTAAAGGAGACTTAATATACTAACACTATGCTAACCATATATAAAATATACACTATAAGATTATAGTGTTAACATCCCCTCCTCAAGTCTTTGAACTGGAATCTTCGGATGGAAGGAAAAGACTTGAAACAGATATCCTGTCAAGAAAAGAGTGAAAGGGGCCAGCTTGCAGAGGTTTGGTAAGGATATCTGCAAGTTGATTGCCCGTGGAAACGTGGTAGACTTGCTGAGTTCCTGTGAGGACCCGATCTCGTGTACGATGCAAGTCAATCTCCATATGCTTGATGCGCTCGTGAAAGACTGGGTTGCTGGCAATGTGAGTGGCTGATTTATTATCACAGTAGAGCTTCGGTGGTCCATGAAGTGGGATACGGAATGCCTGCAATAGTTGTGTTAACCAGACCAACTCATCAGAAGCTAAAGCCATTGCCTTGTATTCCGATTCAGTACTGCTGCTACTGACAATCTTCTGCTTTTTAGATCTCCAAGTAATAAGAGAAGAACCTAAGAAGGTGCATAACCCTGTGACTGACCGTCGACTATCAAGACAAGTGCCCCAGTCTGCATCAGAAAAAGCAGTCAATCGGAGATCATCCTGAGCAGAGTAAAATAAACCTTGTCCTGGATTCCTCTTGAGATATTTAAGAACATGCTGAGCTGCGTAGAGATGCGCATCAGTGGGACAAGACAGATTCTGGCTCAATTTGTTGACAGCAAAGGTGATATCCGGTCGGGTGATAGTTAGGTACAATAGGCGTCCGATCAAAGCTCGATAAGAACTGGCCTCAGCTGCAGAGAGAAGAACACCAGTATCCTTGAATAACGCTTTAGAAGGATCCATTGGAACATTCTTAGGCTTGCAGCCTAAATAACCTGTGTCACTCAAGAGATTCAAGCAGTACTTGCGTTGACTAACAGATATACCAGAGGAATTACGAGCTATTTCAAGCCCCAAGAAGAACCGAGTCGGTCCTAGATCCTTTATCTTGAAAGCCTTTGCAAGGATCGTCTTGATTGAAAGAACCTTTGCATCACTATTACTCGCAATCATGATATCATCAACATACACTAAAAGTGCTATAAAAGATGAATCAGTCATCTTGATAAATAAAGTATTCTCAGAAGGTGCCTGGGTGAATCCATTGTTCAAGAGAATAGAAGAGAAACATTTGTACCATTGACGAGAGGCTTGTTTTAAGCCATAGATGGATTTCTTCAAACGGCAAACAGGGTTGGGAGGTAAGATACCAGAAGCCAGAGTATATCCAAGAGGTAGGCTCATATATATCTCTTCATCCAGGTCACTGTGCAAAAAGGCACTTGTGACATCCATTTGGCAAAGACTCCATCCTAGCTTTGCTGCCAAACCAAGAAGAAACTTCACACTACCCATCTTAGCAACTGGTGAAAAAGTTTCAAAGAAATCAACTCCCTCCTGTTGTGTAAAACCCTTGGCTACCAATCGAGCCTTATACCGCTCAACACTTCCATCGGCATTGTACTTGATTGTATAGACCCATTTACAACCAACGACGTTTTTACCAGGAGGTAGAGAAACAACCTCAAGCGTCCCACTATTCTCCATATTATCTAGCTCCACATCCATAGCCTTTGTCCATTTCTTACATTTGATGGCTTGTTGAAAAGAGGTAGGCTCTGTATCGAGAGAAAAAGAAAGGACAATAGACTGATAGGGAGCTTTGAACTGTTCATAAGAAAGAACTGAAGAAAGTGGATATGGGGTTTTATGTGTTTCGGGAAGAGAAATAGGTGATGTAAGTTGAGAAAGGGCACAATGATAATCAGACAAATAGCCTGGTACCTTAGTTGTGCGTCGTGGTCGAGCATTGTTTAGAGGAACAACACCAGTATCTGCTGTAGCACTCTCTGTGATTGTACTAGAGGGTGTATGCACATGAGCAGATGATGCATGAGACGTCGATGCAAGAGGGTGTATGCACATGAGCAGATGAATGCATCACATCAGCAGGTAAATCAATCGAAACTGGTAAAATGTTGGAACTAAAAATCTCAGAAGGAAAAGATGCAGATGAATCATGAAATGGAAAAATTGTTTCATGGAAGATGACATTACGAGATATGGAGATAGTAGTTGTATCTAAATGCAATACTTTGTAGCCTTTGTAGCCAGACGCATAACCCAAGAAAACACACCTATCAGCACGAGGGCTGAATTTATGACGATCTTTCAACAAAGTGGAAACATAACACAGACAACCAAAAGATCTAAGAATAGTATAATCTGGTTTGCGTTTAGTAAGCAATTCATAAGGAGTTGCATGATGGAGCAAAGTAGATGGTGTTCGATTGATTAGAAAAACAGCAGTTAAAACGCAATCACTCCAATATGCAAGAGGGACATTAGACTGAAAAAGTAAAGCTCTTGCTACATTGAGGAGATGCTGATGTTTTCTCTCAACTATAGAGTTCTGTTGAGGTGTGTAGGCACAAGAAAACTGATGCAAAATTCCATGCTTCTTAATAATGTTTGTAAATGCTAATTCGGGGGCATTGTCAGTGCGTATGACTTTGATCGTTGAATTATATTGAGTATGAACCAATTGTATAAAATCTTGAAAATGTGTAGAAGCCTCATTTTTATTTCTCAACATATACAACCAAGTAGCTCTAGTACAATCATCAACTATACTGAGAAAATATCTATATCCATCTACCGATTCTGTTGAGAAAGGACCCCAAACATCTAAATGAAGTAAATCGAATGGTAAAACTGACAACTTGCTATTAGACACATAGGACAATCGTTTTTGCTTAGCTAAATGACACACATGACAAGGAGATGAAGACTTCGTAGACTTTGAGATAGTACCCGGAATATGTTGTAACTTGTCAGCAGATGGATGTCCAAGGCGAGCATGCCAGAGATCACCATCAACCACCAAGGATCCAAAAAAATGAGACGAAGTAGAAGGATATGAGATGGAGGACGAAGCATGAGATGCAGTGGAATCAAGTTGAAGAATGTAGAGATTATGTAATAAGATGCCTCTACCAATCATCAAGCCCTGAATAAACTCCTGAATGAAACATGAGTTAGGGAAGAAATGTGCAGAGCAATTGCTAGATTTTAACAAACTACTAACAGATATCAAGTTAAATTTGAAAGAAGGAACATGCAAAACATCACGCAAGATGAGAGAATGCGAGAGATGAATTGTGCCAGTGTGTGCAATATCAACTCTAGTTGCATCCGGTAAAGAGACTGTCACACCAGATACCGGCATTGCTTCATTGAACAATGCAAGATCAGAACAAACATGCGTTGTAGCACCAGTGTCTATAATCCAAGAACCATGGGGAAGACTGGAAGAAAGAGATGATAGGCATTGGTGTTGAAAAGTAAGGTGATCATGTTCATAACAAAGAGAAGAAGAAGGAAAAGGGATATTACCAGCAGATGATTCAACAGCCATAGCACCATGTTCAGAAATGGAAGAAACCTTGGTAGGAGCCTGATTTTCTGGAAAAGTCATGTGAGCAGAAAGTTGCTGAATCAGAGTCTGCATCTGGTTCGCATTCATTTTACTAACATCCAGATTGATCGCGTTCAAGGCAGGTGGAGGAACAGAAGGATCCGTCGATGTGACATTGGCAACAGCATGAGTCCTCGGTTGATATTGGGCCTGAGATGAACCTTGAGGCTGACTCTTAGACGGAAGACTCTGTGACTGTGGTCGTTGAGCGTGATAACTAGAAGAAAAACTCTTGAAACCAGGAATATATCCAGGTGGATAACCATGGAGTTTGAAACATTTCTGAACCACATGTCCCAATATGCCACAATGAGTACAGAGAGGTCGAGACTGCTTTGGACGATAGGAATTCTGAACAGCATAAGCAACATGATCAGCTGGTCCATCATAAGTAGTAACATCAGTGATAATCGCAGCAGGAGGACCAGAAGTTTGAAAAACAACCCCATCAGTCCGAGTAGGTTTAGCAATGTTCCGTTGCCTTTCATCTTCAGTCACCATGTGGAAAGCATTCTCAATGGATGGCATGGGCTTGGTCATCAATATGTGTCGACGAGTGGCTTCATACGAATCATTTAATCCCATCAAAAATTTAGTCACACGACTCCTGTGTTGCAATTTTTCCCATAACACAGCAGCACTACACTCACACTTGCCACAAGTGCAAACAGGGAGCTCTACATAGTTCTTAAGCTCCTCCCAAAGAGTTACCAACTCAGTATAATAAGCAGTTACATCCATGGCTCCTTGATGAAGCGAGCTCAATTTCTGCTCTATCTCATAAACTCTCGGAGCATCATCCTGTTTAAACCTCGATATTATATCCTTCCAAATCCCTTCAGCTGTTGGAATAAACAAAAGACTCTGACCTATTTTCTTAGACACAGAGTTCATCAACCAAGTAGAAACCATATCGTTGCAACGACTCCAAGAATCATAGTCACGGTGATCTGATGATGGTTTAGAGATCGTACCGTCAATAAATCCCAATTTGTTCCGGACATTGAGAGCCATCCGCATGGACCTTCGCCATGAATTGAACTCTGCACCTGTAGTCAATCTATCCGAGACTAAAACCAATCCAGCATGATCAGTGCCATGGAGGAAGTAAGGATTGTTATATTGATCAGGTGGTTGAGCTGAATCAGATGTTGAATTCGCCATAACCAAGATTACGATACCAAGATCAAATCGAAAAACGCCAATTGCTCAAACAGAGAAAACAACAACAAGAACACTTACGAGAGCAACAACTAGGATAACAAACACCGCGATCGCCAGCAAAAGATGTAAAACGAAGAGTGAAGCAATCTGATCAAACGTCGCACTCATCGCAAAACAGAACTGTGAAATCGAGATGGATTTGAGCTAAAAAGAAAAAGTAAAAGTGATACCCAAAGATAAATAGATGATCGAATGAGAAATCAAAAGAGAAATCGAAAGATCGGATGATGAATCAATCGATTTCAACGAAGCGGAAGAAGATTCTCTCACTAACGTTTTTGCTCTGATACCATGTTGACAGTTAGAGAGAGAGATGAAAGAAGAATCTAATTTCTCATTCAAAACGGCAAATAGAATCTTACAAGTGTATATATACTAAGTATATTAAGCTAAAGGAGACTTAATATACTAACACTATACTAACCATATATAAAATATACACTATAAGATTATAGTGTTAACATATGGCCTACGTACTACCTTTTTTCTCTTATCTTATATGATTGTTGTAGGTATATTATATGTTCTTCGCATTTAGACCTAAAATAGTTATTTAGTGTTTGTATCCTTTATATCTTTTATATGTTAGAGAAGAGTTGCACAGAAGAATTGAAAAAATCTGTCTCAGTTTTATGTTTCCATTATATTTTAGATCTTTAATTAACTTTATATATATACCAAAGTTTATTGGACCAAGTACGTAGTATGTAATATACGGGGAGCTCCATTATTGGAGGTGGGACACTTTAGCTTGCCAATAGATTTTCGTGACTCCTAAGTTCTCTGTCGAGCTCATAGTGGTATAATTTGACTCCTAAGTTCTATGTCGAACTCCTTCGTCTTAACGTTTTTTTGCAGACGCTTCATGTGCTCCATTTAACATATGTTTTTAGTTTATTAGACCTACAAACTGCGAGTCTGCAACTTAAAATTCCTAAACTCATATAGTTTACACAAAATAGTTAATAGATTTTCTATTTAGGCGGTTAACCCCACGATCATGGCGATCAGTTCCTCACTAGCTACTCCGGAGGTAAAACGGAGGGTTCTCAAACCTGATGAGGGTTCCTCGTATAGTTAAATGTGTGTGTGTGTGTGTGTGTTTGAAGTAGTTAAATGTGTTCTTCACATGCAATCTGTTGTATAATATTTGTTACTCTTTGTCTTACATTCTTGTGAGAAAGGAAGTTCACTTTCTAGTAAGTTATGAGTGTCGGCGGCGAATACAAGATTCTCAGCAGATGTCTATTTAAAATTTAAAATTTAGATATGTATATATACACCCATTTACATCTTAATTGGTTGATTCTAATTTTAAGGAATTATATATATGAGGATATTAAAAAAAATTGGTATTTTCTCAAATATTTATGAGTTTAATCTTAAATATAGGTGCCTTTTTGCCCCAAAATAAATAAATTATAATAGGTACCTCCCTTTTTTTTTGGGTGTACAGCCACACATTATTTGCAAATCAAAAGTTGACAAAAAAAACATTGAGAAAATGTGAAAGATAATCATTAAAAACATTAATTAAGAGACAAAGATAATAAATTCATTTAAAATTAGAGAAAAATACATATCATATCATAATGTATATATTTCTGGATACTTACAGATCTATTATTTATTTCAATTACTATTTTTATATATTACAAAATCCTTTAATAATTATAACAATGAAATTACTACTCCTAAAGCAACAAACCTTCATCCCTATAAAGTAGACGTAGCAACAAAACCTATACACAGGGAGCATCTTCGTTCAAGCTATAACAAAGTTAGTTCATTTGAAAGATAGATATGATTCGGTTCAAGGATATAGCTTTTCAAGTCAAGAGAATAGCCGCTAAAAGAGTATCGCGTTTAAGACACATAATCAACGTACGAAAGGGTCACTTTACGGTATACGTTGGAGAAGACGAGGAAGAGACGAAGAGATTTGTGGTTCCAATATCTTACTTAAAACATCCTTTGTTCCAAGATTTGTTGCGTCAAGCCGAAGATGAATTCGGCACAGATCATAAGAGTAAATCCCTCACGATCCCTTCCTTGTCCTCACCATGTCTTTGTTGACGTCACTTCTCGTCTGAATCGTTTTAAACTTGTTAGTACCTAAAGTAATAAGTTGGCCTAAGGTATTAGTATATATTTGGTTGGTTTGATGATCCGTTTTAAACTTGTTAGTACCTAAAGTAATAAGTTGGCCTAAGGTATTAGTATATATTTGGTTGGCCAATTTGATGATCCTTTTCGTAAGGGGTTTATATGTTACTGCGAGGGCTTAAGCAACAGTCAAATCAAAACCAAAATGTAATGAAAGAAAGAATTGCATACTTGGCCTTGAAGTTTCTCTTTAGCAGAGAGATGTCTGAGGCATATTATAATATATATGGATAATTCTTACTATGCAGTCTATGCTAATGAGATTTCACATCCAAAGGCTATAATAAATAGCTGTGAATGTTAGATCTATCTCGTACGTTTATTAACTTATATGTGAGTTTCTGGACTGTTCTATATGCATGGGATGTCTCTGTCTTTAAGAGATGAATTTCTTCGTACATTCTATGATCAGTGGAAATATTAGAGACAATTTTGTAATAATGAAAACATTTGAAGAAAATAAAAACCATAGCACGAGCTACATATGGCAAGACAATCTCTACATATCCAATTAAATTAGTGTGTTCCCATTACAAACAAAAGTCTATAGTCTTTCATAATTTATATTTTTACCCCAATACTTTGAAGTTGTTATTCTATTTTTTTCTTTTGGTTTCAAAACTTGCTATTCTTTTGGAGGAGTTTCAAAAATTGCATGTTATCCGTCATACAAATGGAGTATTATTGTATACGTGTATCTAACTATCTACAATAGTTTTGTTGTTATACAATTACAAATACATGTTAGAAATAAATATTACACTATGATATATGAAGTTCTTTCTTATATGAATCATTCCCATAAAAATGACATGTAGAACAAAAGTAAGCAAAGATATACTTATATATACAATAGAAAAGTAAATAAATCGACAGAAAAGAATCTTAGATTAAGTTTTCAGAAAGTGAATTATTTACAAAAGGAATGGTTAAAAGAACTCACAAGATCATTTTAGATCAAAATTTGAAAGAGACTCGCGTAGTATCTCTCAGTCTCGAGTTATTATTTCTCCCCTTAAATACACACAAAAAACACATATATATCTTTGTATAAAGAAACTTCTTAATTAATGAATGTTGTGATGATCAATGAGATCCCTTATCATGAACCACTTAGAATAGAAGCTAGAGCAGTGAAGTAATCTTCAGTGCAAGGTATGGTGAGACCTCCCATGGGATGGTCGAACCCGAACTCTTCTTCCGCAAGGTTCAGCAAACCTTGGAACAATGGGTGGTTTAAATACGATATAGGTATCACAAATCTCTTCCTTTGATATGTCTCCCCCACATAGACGGCCACATGACCCTTTGGCACATTATTAGTACCCGACGTAGCTAAGAGGCTAGCGATTCTCGCCGATAAGCTTCTTTGAAGCTTTTGCGTTGCTTGAGACAGTCCGACCAATTGGATACCCATCTTTGAGGATCAATTAATGCACGTAACTAAAAAGGAAGATTTTGAAGAACTTTCAAAGGTGATCAGTACTTGACCAAGAGTGTTTGAATGTCTTGGGCTTCTATTGAAATATGTTTTAGTTTTGTAAACAAGTATCGCTAAGTTTGCTAAAGTATATATAGGGAATTAAAAGAAATTGTGACCGCAAGTTGTTAATGAGAGTGTAATAGTTTGAGGAACATATCAGGTGGAGCTAATGGATGAAGTTCACATGTTTATGCCTTGTCCTTTTAGAAACCACTTTGTTTTTCTTTCATTTTCGTAAAACATGTTTATAAGACCCTACCATTTCCTAATATGAATTATAAGACCCTACCATTCTCTTATATGAATAGAACCAAAATAAGATAGTGTACGTGAAAACATGTTAACAAAATCAAGTTGTAACTTGTAAGAAATTAATTATTACTTTCGATAAAGACTTTATACGTTCCTTCTATATGTTAAAATGTGTTTCGGAAATTGGATATATACAAATCCTTTGTTAGATACAAGGCCTGCGTGATTTGACGTATACCATATTAAGCAAACTTTTTCATACGATCGATCATAGCAGTATAGCACTATACTATCAAATAGGCCACATGCAATAGTAGAGAATGACTCATACCGGTAACATTAATTGGACTACCTATCGCTTCTCTATACAAGATTGAATTCAAACAACTAAGCAGATTATTATATTAACTTTATTTGGTTCCACATAAAGACTGTCCTTAAAATATACACATAAGAGATTAAGAATATGAGAGAGCGGGAACCATTTGGCTACTTGTCTAGATCGATCTACCACAAGTTTCGGGCATTTTTAGATTTTGAGTATTAAATGTTTCCCATCTAAAACAGAGAGACAAACAAAAAAAAACCATGGTCGCAAAGGTAATATCCAGGTAACAGTATCCGATCCTAATTCAAGGCATTTAATCCGATTTTAAATATTACAGACTACCTGATTTAAATAATGTTCTGAATTAAAAGTTCCTTAATTTGTAAATCTGCATGTCGTACGTATATTTTTATAAATGTACCATTACTGAAATCTATCGCAAAATTCGTAATATGTGATACAACCTTTACGGTGTGATATTTTAATCGATACTTTTCAGCCTTGGAAAAAATTAAATTATTCGGGAACAAAAGCATCTGCATTTGTTGCAACCACTGTAGATAATGCTGTGCATATATATACAGATGAACTGAACATACCCATAAGAAGCAATAACGAAAAAGCTAAATGAACAAAATCCAAATTCTTTCAGACAAATGCAACTGATAGTTCTTTGTTTAGTTGTTTCTCATTATCAGCATAAAGACTGTCCCTCTATATATATATGATCTACCACCTCATATGTCATGCTTTCTCTTAAAAGTGGCTACTCGAAATAAAATTACTAATTTTATATATAATTCCATACGAATAAAATAAAAAAACGTTATTATATATTGTGTCTAATAGATTTTTCTGTTGCTTTCGATTCAGCCGAAACATAGATCACCATATCGAACTTTGTACAATTTTTCGGTGTCAAGAACTCTATTAATCTTTCTTTTAAAACAAAACTTGAAATTTTTTTCTATTTATTTTTTAAACAAAATTATTTTCAATACACTAAACATATGAATTTAACTATTCATATATACGAGCAAGTCGGACGTCTACATAATACATACACGACATGTGACTATAGATGCATCTCCAACTTGCTAGTGTGCATCAAAACTTTCAATAATATAGCTCATAATAAAATTTAAATTTTCTCCAAATATTAGGAAATTTACACATAATAGTTTCGAGTAAAATAGGAAACTTGAAATGTCCACTTATTTCTGTATATTCTATATATCCTCGTGACCTCTTGACCCTATTGACATAATAGAGGTCAAAAAGGCAAAAAAATAATTGTGCTCCGAAGCTTTATTAATTAGGTGGATTTGAATATGTTAGCTAGTGTTTGGCAGCTACGTTCAACACGAGGGCTTCATCATCAACTCACTGACTCTCTTCGTTTGACTGAAAAAAAGCTAAATATTATTGGAAGATCTTGTGACGGTCCATTCGTGGATATCCATGTTTCTGCAATTTCACTTTCGTGGCTTTACATCTATCATCTTCCCTTTTTCGGATAATAGCTTCTCATATGAAATAATTAGAGAGCATGTGATGTGACCCACTAAATTATAGAGGGGCGTTTGATATATGACAACTTCTCGAATATAAATTATGAGATTGATCCTGCTATCAAAAAAAAAATATAGATTTATTTTATTTTTGTTGAAAATAATGATTTTGATAATGCTAGTACTGAACTTTAACCGCCCTTTTATCCGTATAACTACGTACTTTGTAAATATACTTTTACTGTTTTACATATATTATGTGAACTCGGATGAACTATAAATTAATTCGTAAACCGCAAACAAGAAGAAAGCGAATCGAGACGAAAATACGAAATTATGAATAAATTAATGCAATTTCATTTTTACATATTGATAATAAAAATGATAAAATGACCATTGGAAAAGATATTTAAATGATCTATCAGAATTATGTATAAATGTCATTTCATGTTTGAGATACATATCGAAGTTCAAGCATCGCGGACATATGCTTTGATTCCTGGCCCAAACGATGCGAAAGAATGACCTAAACATCTCTATCTGGTCTTGAATGGATCTATATTTAACTTCGGCCCGGACGTTTAATCATGGCCCAAAAATTTAGCATATTGGACATGAAGTAGTAACCTGGAAAGCGTAATTCTTTCCCATATACACTCAGAATGTTACATGTTGAACTTTAATTTGTCAAAATGTAGTTGTAACTTGTAATGGTGAGGTGTTCTGTAGTCATCAAAATTGGGGAAAAAAAAACATCTATTCAAATAATCAATTTTCAAAGTTTCCGTTGATATTTTTCAATCTTATTAATTCGACTAGACAACATTAAACAAAAAAACATCACATCATAAAAATAGAGAAGCAACCACATATTTTGGACGACGTACACCTTCGAAGTACCAACCTAGCTGGATATATAGACACTGATGACGCTTATGGATGGGTCCTGAATTAGCTGTTCTAATTCATTTCAATCCAATTCAATAAATGCTTTTTGAGTAGTTGACTTTTTGACGCAGCAGTATTCACAATGTTACTACCATGGTCATCGTGACAGGAATATGTGATAAACCGAGCGAGGCACAGTGGAATCGGGTAAGCGTGAAGAAATATATATCTGCTCTTTCCCTTTAAAAAATCAAGATTTCAACTGATTTCATTTATGGTTTTTAAAGGCATTAATCGCACACATTATATATGGTTTCTAATGACAAAAAGTTATCGTTATCTACGAAAGAAAGAAAAGGGGTGCATGAAGGGGGTAACATGGCGTTCATATGCTCACACTGACCTAATGTCACGATCCAACAACATCACCAACGAAGAAAGACAACATTCACTGTGGAAAATAAATCCATTCAATTGATTTGATTTACTAGCCAATAGAAATTTTAGAAAACATACACAAAAATATAATAATTAGTAATAAATAAATTAATAAAACAGTATGGTCCCATATGCTCATGGTCATCTTCTTTCAATCACGTATTCTCACGATCCATCCTGTGTCACAGAACATGCAAAGCAACACCTAACAAATAAAATGCATGACTACGTACCTCTACGTCTATTTATTTTTCCTTTTTTTTTCTCCTTACTATCCATTTTCCTCCCATCCTTTGAATATGTGCTTATTATTTGTGATATATTTGCTGTGGTTTAAATCGCTATTTAACTTATCCCTTTTGGTCAAACAACATAAGACCTACACCCAAGTCCCCAACCATCGGTAGAAGTTTGTTTTTAAAAGTAAAATAGTGAAATGCAAGATTGACGATTGATATCATATGTTAGATATTTCGGTACAAATATTTTAATTGAACCCTTCGGTCTTAATAATAATTTGGGACTATAATGTACTGGTTTTTTTTGTTAGATTTACTCACTTAGCAGTACTGCTGAATCCACATAGCAACTGTAGGTCTTAGAATAAATATGGCACGGCGGACAGGTTACAACATAAAGTAAATTTCTGAAGAAATGAGAAGAAACTCAAAACCACACGCCATATTTGGTCATTCGTGACATTTCTTGTCATTCAACGTTCAAGTATCTTCATTTTTCTCATTACTAAAAAAAAAAAAAAGAAATCTTCATTTTATGGACAACCGGCATTCCGGGTCAGTGCCACATGCAAAGTCGTGTTTATGTAACAAAATTTGAGGCAATGGCGTCAAACCCCCTCTTATATTGTTAAATTTTCGGGCCTCAGTTCAAAGACAAACATTTAGTAAGTATAACGGTCAATATTTCTGTTTTATTTTTATAATGAATTAAATTAGAATTGTAATTAACTTGATGATAAAATTATATTTTAAAATGAAAATAAATCACTATTTCCGTCTTCGACCCCAAAACTCAAGGCCAACCCTGGCCACATGCCGTGGTAGTTTTAACTGAAGCATGTTAAACAGAATCTATAAGACAAAATGACAACACCTAAAAAGACAAAACAGTAAAAACATCTATAGGAATACACATATGCTGCTACCATAAGAGATAAGTCATGATGTTTCCCTTGGACCACCTTTGCAACTTTCTTACCTTTTTTAATCTCGTATATCTCTTTATACATATAATACCACCACCTAAGATAAGGTTGGGAGATGATGTATTACGTAAATGTATACCCCTAAATCTAATGTACAATTGGGAAATTGGTTTGGGGGATCGTTACGTTCCTAGCTATGTTTTCAGAGATTTAAAGTAAGAAAACAAATCAATTACAAACAAAGTAAATAATGCAGAATATGTCATTAAATTTTGGAAGAAAAAAAACAGAAATCTGTTAGTGTAAGATTTATGACCATCTACGTTACTAACTTACGGTGATGGTGGACATTCTGTAATCGCTTATCCTAATAAATTGTTAAAAAACCGGTACTATCATTACTCGTTAATTACGATAAGACTGGATACATCATACATTATACCATATGAAAGAATACGAGAATCAACCTAGTAGTAGTAATCCAGTGTTTTATGAAAATATAAGTTTATTTACATCATTAGTTTTATACTATTAACCATACATAAATTTTAATTAAAAAAAGGTACGATATTTTAATACGTTTAATTATCAAAAAAGAATGGTTCAAATATTTTAATATACAAGTCGATTAGGACAAGGATGATTAGGACTTAAGAAACATAGGTGGCTCCCTAACGCATGGGCCGTAGTTCCCAAGACCATTGCATATGGGATTGTTTAAGACAAAACCATGTTTGCTTTAAATAATTAATTCAATTTTAGATTGTGACTATATTTTCTTTTCTTTTTGTCAAACGATTATGACTATCTAACTTTCGAAGTTTTGTGACTAAACCAATCCCATCGTCTATGGAAAATATATTTTGTGAAATTCGTCTTCACATAATACCTTACTCGTGTTCAAGATGATAATTCGATTATTTATCTGCCTAAGAACATCAACTTCTCATCTATAAACAGAAAAATAGCTAAACCTCTTAATACTAAAATAGCTTACTGACATCTTAATACTAAAATATTAATATTCTAATTTTTAGAAACTCACCGATGAGAATCTTACTGACTGTGAATCAATCTTTTGTTTTTCATGCATATTTGAGTATACTTTTACTATTGACGATAATTTTTCAATTTTAGTTTTATATTTCAGTCAAAGATTGTATATATCGAGAATGAGTAGAAAAGTGTACTGCGTATCTTAGAATAATAGTCTGAAGATTTTCTTTCACTCAAGAGTGTGCAGACCTGATTCATATAACACTGCCAAATCTTAGATATCTACGAAATTTATCTTCTAAGTTATATGCACTAGATAATCAAATTCTAGATGTTTATTTGTAGGAATAATGTGATAGCATAATTATAAATGAATGGGTGTTAATTTCACACATGTTTTAACTTAAAACAAATTCAAGATTTTTATGGATATTTGGAACAAATTTTATATTTTATTTTATTAGATATGCCTTACTTTACATGATATCACACAACTACGTTTAAAATCCAAATATATTTTTTTTTCCATATCCACGTTGTTTTATCAAAAAAAATTTGCAATATTTGGCTATGTAATAAACTAACCCTTTGTGAAACAAGCATTTTGGTTTACTCTTTCGTACAATATATGGTTACAATGAGACATCTCTTAAAAGTATTGTCAGTGTTAGTTACCTCCTTACCTCACTTCTAAGAAAAGTGGTTTACTAAAAAACCCAACTTTTCTCATCTAGTTTAAAAAGCCATGGAAAAAGTGCAGTCACGCTCTTGGTGGGAGAAGTCAGGTTCTTGGTTATTGGGAAAAAGCCAGACTATACTTAAAGGGTTTCTAGATTGATCTAGGATTATTATTTTAGAATTTCAAATATTAAAAGTATATATTTTAAGATTTATATTCATTTTTATTTTGAAACGTTACATTTTTATGCAAATCGAATTTCAATTGTAAACTCATCATAGTGAGCTTTGTAGCAAGTGAAAGTAAATAGTGATCGTTTCCTATTGGTTAAAATTTGGATCCAAATTTATACCCTTTTCTGAACCTATTTTTTGGCGATCAATTTAAATTAGTGAAAATTTACAAAAAAAAAAAAAAAAAAAAAAAAAAAAAAAAAAAATCCATTGCAAATGAGTATTTCCGTTTTATCAAACGTCGGCAGCATAAGTGCATAACTGTACTTGAGACCCAATTCGGCATCATGCTGCTAAGGGAACTCACTTCAAGTCTTCAAATGGTGACTCAGACCTGTTTTCATCTTTTTGTGTGTCCTAAGACGCGTTTTTAATTCAGAAAAAAAAAATACTAGTATTTGTTGGAAAAGAGAAGGCCGATAATTAACTGCAACCAACCGTTGGAAAAGAAAAACGATCAGAAACGCAGAAGTTAATAAATGAAAAAAAAAGAGAGAAAATAAGAGAATACAGTATGAGGAGATGCACATGGGTGTCTGCAATAAAAAAGAAAAAGAAATTTTGTTTGAAAGTGTCACAGGCACACTCTCTCGAACCACATTTTAACAACACTCCAAACACTCTTCTTCTGCTTTGTACTCTTCAGTACCATTACTCTTTCCAAAGTCCGTGATTTACGCTCTTCGATGACACCTCTCAACAGAGAGAGAGAAGACATGTGTGCATTTTTTTCTTCTGCCATTCAATTTTGGGAGTTTGATAACTGTATTTCTATTATATTAAAAATTGAGCACTACTGACTGTATATAGTAGTTAAAGCAAACATTACTTTTGATTAGAAGAATCTTTTATTCCATATTATTTTTCTTCTTTGGGAAAAATCGGATTTAGGAGAATATTTTTTTCCAAATTTTCTATTTTTGTGCAACACACTAGGTCGATCAAGCATTCAAGCTAATTCCATTACCGTTAAAGATATTTGCAATATCAAAGCACAAACGAACTGGTCGAGGAGCTATATCAAATCCCACCGTCCCCGTCAGCTCCTTGCAATCCCAATTCGGCGGCCAGTTACATTTCATGTCTACTTCATTTACGAAATCCTCGTAATTCAGATACTCAAGATGGAATCGATATATATATATCAGCATATATAATTACTTTATAAATCTTGAAATGATTCAGTTTAGCATAAAGATGTAGAAGATAACTATTCTCATTATCTTTCGAGATGAAAATAACGGAATTAGAAGGGTTGTTATCACTTATAGCGTATAAAGTATTGAGTTTAGAAAAAAATATACTGTATATATTAGTGACTGTTTTTGCTTGCCGATAATTTTTGGTCAAGTAGTCACATACGTGTTTGAGAAGTGAATATTAAAAATTTAAAACTAAAAGAGGGAATAGGAAAGAAACAGGATATAATATTTATGATGTATCTTGGTAAGGACCAGGAGATCAGAAGGGGCCACAATGTCACAGAGAGGACCAACAACGAAATTAAATCCTCAGCTGGCCTTTACCATTTTGGCTCCCACCTTCTCCTTCCACACACATAAGCACATGTCTTCGTCTCTCTCTCTCTCTCTCTCTCTCTCTCTCTCTCTCTCTCTCTCTCTCTCTCTCTCTCTCTCTCTCTCTCTACCCACACATATATGTAGAAACACATATAGACGTACAAAATCTTTATTTATAAATATATAGTCCTCAACTCCTCAATATCCACCCACCTCCTTCTCCATAACTCTCTCCCTCTCTCTCCAAACACAACCAAAAGCTTTCATCTCTCAAGAAACCAAAACAAATGGCTATAATAAAGAAAACGTCAAAACTCACACAAACAGCAATGCTGAAGCAGATTCTGAAGAGATGCTCAAGCTTAGGGAAGAAGAACGGAGGAGGGTACGATGAAGACTGCCTTCCACTCGATGTACCAAAGGGTCATTTCCCTGTCTATGTCGGAGAGAACAGAAGCAGATACATTGTCCCAATCTCCTTTTTGACTCATCCTGAGTTCCAATCTCTCTTACGACGAGCCGAGGAAGAATTTGGGTTCGATCACGACATGGGTCTCACCATTCCATGTGATGAACTCGCGTTTCAAACCCTAACCTCCATGATCCGATGATATTTTAAGTTACATCATTTGAAGAATAAGCAGAAGAAGATGGTTAAAAAGAAGAAGAAAAAGCGCATCTCTTCTCTTTTCTGAGTAATTTTTTTTTTCCTCTATTTTAAAACCCATCTAGGGTTTTTTTTACGAGTTAATTGACTCGTCTAACAAGAGAGAGAAACCCATATGAGATATAGATTCTATGGGGTTAGATCTGTAAAGAAAAGTTTGTAATGTTTTCCTCACAGATCTTGATTCTGTGAGAGAAGTTATTCAATGCAAGAAAAAAGTATTCCTCCATTTGTTTCTAATAATTTCTATTGATTCTTGTGCAATGTTTTTTGTCATTTACCTCCTACAAAAATTAGGTATTTTGAGAGACATGTTAAGCACTAAAAAAAGGTAATTAACTTGGGACTGTTTGTTCAAAAGAAAAAAAAAAACTTTGGACTTAACTTGCTTGTAAAACCTAATCAATAAATTTAATTTAAGACTAAATTTCTCTGTAATAGCTAAATCATTAGTGTTCTTAAAGAAGGAAGATTTTATGTCAAATCATATCAATGGTTACATAACCTTTTGAGAGTGCATGCTTGAACATGGGTATGTCAGAGAATGTGGGGTACTTTATATCTCGTACGGAACCAGATAAGGCGTTTTCTACATTCGTTTGGAGAAAAATGGTTACTAAGATAAGATTCATTTGTTCGGAACGTTCGGCATATTCTTGTCACCGTTCGTTCATGTTTAACGGGTGCTTGGGACGAAAATTAGGCCACCAAATCACCAATATTTTAAAAGAAGTTTTAATATGTGCAGGGGGCCTAAGCGCTAATTCAATAGTATTTTTATTCGAGAAGAAACTTGCACATATAGTCACAGTAACTATATAACAACTACTGTCTCACCAATATTATTTATTACTATTCACTACTTTGACTGCATAATGCATGTTTTATAGTAGTAGTACTTTAATTCATACTGACCGCACTAATCACCTAACAGTAAATATATAAGTACTAGTTTCTCACCATTAATATATAGTAGATTATTTCTTAATACTTTGATTGTAAATTGTAATGCATGTTTCGGCATCTGCAATTTTCCTTTCAGCTTATTTAATATCAACTGTACATGCACTGTTTATTTTAACGTGACATTAATTTGGGATTTTTCGAATTTTTAATAACTATGCTCTCTTACCACAGTATACAAGTACAATTTGTAAACTGTAACTAAATTATCAATCACCAATTAATACTTAATCAGAATGCTAGTCTCTACTAAAGCTTCTTTGGGATACATTTTTTATACCAAAACTCTAACTAATTTTGTTGTTATATATTACCATATGTACTAGTGAAAGCTGATTCATTACTCAACCAAAAAAGCGCTGACTTCTTTTTATCAACTAGATATATAAAAGCTACAGATTTGAAACATGAAATCCATTTTTTGAAATATCTACTTATTAATAATATAATATTCATATAAGCATTATAATAGTACTATAAAGGAAAGAAGACATAAGATAATTACCCATTTATATAAAACATACAACGGTATAAAGCAAAGAAAATGACTCATGCATGGTGGTAATGGAAGTTGTTGTATATCAAAAGAAGACTTTACAAATAATATTGAGCTGTTGCCAAATATTGCGTCTCTTAATCATTCCTTAGAGTCAGCATTATATATGTATAGATGTATATACATGAACTGCATGCGCAATCAAACGTTTCATTCTTCTACGGCTTTTCTCTGTTCCGTACAATTATTTAAAGCTGTAATCAAAACATTTATCTAATTGATCGGGAAAAAGGTTAGGCCTCCCCATGCCCCCAAATATTAAATCGTTATAACGACTGTACAATTCTTTGTTTGGATCTCTGTTGAATAGTCGTTAATTTCGAATTTTGATGCACGATTTATCACGCATTTCAAGCTCCGTTGGTTTTAACAACTTAATTAATGCACAAATACGCTGATTAATTTAATACAGTATAAAATTTAAGAACAACAAACAAGATTCTAAAACCAAGGTTTAGTCGTTTCTACGTAAATGGAGTTGTCTTGTAAATTTAAACCAAAATTATTATTTTCCAAGCGTATAGTAAATCAATTAATTTGCTAATCGATCGATATAGTGTTATACTTCTTTAAGTCCATTAGAAAACTCGATACGTGAATTACTCGATGACTACATTCATTTTAGAAAGATTAGTCGGATAATAAAAACCGAGATCATGTTTTGTTTTTTTGTTTTAAAAAAGAAAAAACTTATTATACGTACACTCCATATTGAAAATACTTTCACAAAACGATAGCAATGCAAACATAATAAGAGTTTATTTTTAAGGTTTAGATTACATTAATTAGTTGCAAGTTGTAATTAACAAAGCAACAAATGTAATCTGTTAATTAATAATTTAGCAGACACTATGATCTCTCGTAAGCACTTTTCCAAAAGTAAAAGCATGATAATTTTTTAGAAGGATTGTGACGACACATACTAAGCAACGAACGACTTACAGCAAATAGTGTCTTACTTTTAGTAGGTTACGAAACGTCGGAGTTCAACTTGTTCAGGAAATAGTAACTCCCTTAATGTAACTATCGACTTTTAATTCGGTTTGGGTTTATTGATTAGAAGAGTTAGGTCCATACAGTAACCTTAATTGTCGGTTCAACTTGTTAGGTCTCCACTATTTTTTATTTAATTGATGCAGGTTCTAAATATTAATCTCCGATGTTTAGATTTTCATTTTTGTCTGGCCTTGACCGATTTCTAGGATTTGGGAAAAAAATCAGGATCTGGTTTAATCGGATCCATATTTTACGAATCTTGGCAGGACCAGAACAGTTCTACGTACTCATAAACCCTCGAAAAATGATTTATTCGTATGATCGTTAACTAAAGTCTAATAATGATAAAACAGTCAATACTAAAATCATTTTGTTAGTGCTTTGATGAATACTCACGCAAAAGCAAATATGATTTACCAAGATTTTCTTGTCTAGTAAAAGCACAATATCAATCTGTCAACTATTTTTGATGAATATTATTTGGTTAATATCTATGATTACTCGGAGATTCAAACACTCTTTTCTAATGAAACAAAAAGGTCATTATGAAGAAACAGTCTTTAAAGAAATCGCTTTTAGATCATTGAAAATGTTAAAACTTCACAAAATAATGAGCTTATATATGCAAAGAAAAATGTTACAACTTCTTGGGGATATGCCGGGAGATCATGGGATTCAGTCCGGCTACTTGCCCTAAATCATTTGTATTAACCATAATCAATATTAGTAAACATAAACACATATCATCGATCGTCACAAAAAAAGGATGCATGTTTCAATCCACAACGACAAACTTATTCGATATGATCTTTATACGTAGATATATATTTTAGAATGTGATATATATTAGAATGTTGGGACCAAAGATGTATATATATATATATATATATATGGTATTGTGTAAATATTTTCTTAATTAGATCCTACTAAAGCCATATATGTATGTTTATTTACTTAGAAGGTGGGGAAAATCCAAGTGGGAAGATTATCTAACTGTTAAATCAGGCGTATAATTTAGGTGGGATGATTTGGTGGAGGTACCACGTACACCGTACCAATGAAATTAGATAACGTTGGTTTCATTGTTTGGTCAATTAAGTTTGAGAGAGAGAGAGAGAGAGAGACTCTCAAATCTTAATATATGTGGAAAATAATCTAGAGACCTCCCTTTTCACAAGTAAAAGTACATTCAGAATCTTACATAAATTATTATTGATATTCTAAAACTTAAATGACCAAAGATATCACTTTATTTTATTTATTATTTTTACAACATTACACTAGTATATTTATACATTATTTATGGTATGTTTGATAATTTCATTAAAAAATTGCATAGAAATCTACAAAACATGAATTTATATAAGAAATGGAAAAAGTTGAAGACATTTGTTTGTGTGTATTGCCATTTGCCAGTATGATGTTAATAAAAAAAAAATCGATTTCCTCATATACTCAACAAATATCACGATATCTTAGCATATATGTCATACGTTGTATCAATAACTTATCATGTGGTAGATATAATAATACCATTGTTTGTATTCAATGATTTTTTTTTTGTGTAACTTGATTTTGTCTTTAATTTCTAAGATTACTTACTTTGTTACTCTCGTATCAATTCGGATGTTTACTGTTTTGTTCAAATCTGTAATGTTACTCTACGATAATTCTGAAATTTTTTGTATAATCATATAGTAGCCGTAACTTGCAAAATTATATTACGTTCATAATCATTTTAACCGAATAATTCGGCAACAAGAACTACATATATTATGGACGAACCGTTTTTTTTAAACCAATAAGAAAATAAAAACATAGCAATAGAAATTTTATTATTATTATTATTATTCCTCAGTTATAAAATCCAGAAAGCTGAATATACAATTTTTGAAAATAGCCAAAAGATAAATACAAAAAATAATAATCTCATGACCAAAATCAAAAATCAAAAATAATAAAAAAAAAAACTGAGGGCTCCTCTCTCCAAAAAAAAAAAAAACTTCAACAATCTTCATTCAAATCTGGGATGACGAGGACGACGACACTGGCGATAACCAAAAAAAACAATCAAGCCCTAATGTTTTGCCATCTCCTTTCCCAAAACAAAAGTAAAAAAAAAAAAAAAAAAAAAACTCTAAATTAGAGATTAAACAAAAAAAAATTTAAATCTCTAACCAAAGCATCATCATAGATTTTCAAATAATTAGCACACAGATTTTTCAGCAATATTCCCAGGAAGCAACGGCCGAGATTCAACGCTCTTAGCTAATCCGACGTGACTACATCTCCGGAGATCCTCTAACGTCGCCGGACTGAGAATACCACCACATCCACCAGATGACTCAGAACGAATCACAGTCTCGATTATATCCTCGAACAAGGACTCATCGCAAGGTATAGCCAACGGACCAACGTTGGAGAATCCGTACTCTTCCTCAGCCTCAGCTAGGAGACGTCTGAAGATGAGATGGTTGAGATGCTTGGCGCGAACGACGTATCTCCGATGATTATCGCCGACGGTTACAGCAACGTGACCAGGAGGTACATCGGAAACAGGAGGATCGTTGTTATTGTTGTTGGATGATCCGATGTGAGCTTTCTTCTGCCATTGTTTAAGCATTTGACGGATCCGTACTACGCTACCGATCTTATTGTTCTTCCCCATTAGATTGAGATTGATTCCTGTGGCTGCTACTTTTTTTTTTTTTTTTTTTTCGTTTGGCTCCTCCACCACCCAGAAAAAAAATGAAGGAAACACAACAAAAAAATGCTGGAGAGAATGAAGAAGAATAAAAAAAAAAAAAGGGTTAGAGAGAAAACATAATTTTTGGGGTTAGGCGTTGCTTTTCTCCAAATTTTGGTATTAATACGGCAAGCAAGGGAATATTGAGGGGAGCGTTGTGGTATTTAAAGGGGTTAAAAGTAATGATGATGATGCTACATAGGTTTTTGATTTATCATTATGCCCCTTAAAACATTTGCTATATTACGAAATTACTCTTTACCTATTTATGGTTTCTTTTAATTAAATTGTTCTTATCTTTGTTTATCTTCTTGTTAAAAAAAAATCAAAAAAAAAATAAAAAAACCCAGTACAGTGAACTATATTAATATTCTTTACCAATTCTTATAGTCAACAACAGCAATTCAAAATAGGTTTGTGTGTGTGTGTGTTTCTTTTTGGGTAAGGGTATTAAATTGATGCAGATAACAAAATAAAGTTTTTGATAAAAATTACTCATTAAATTTTTGATTCTGTTTTGTACTGAGTTAAGAATTTTCTCCTTTTTTTTTTTTTTTTTTTTTTTTTGACAACAAAACAAAAAAATGCAGTAAGATCTTCTTCTGTTTTTATAATCTCTCTAAGTATCTTTTGTTTTGAGTTGCTTAAAATTAGAAGAAAAAAAAAATTACAGAAAAACAAAAAAAAATTGAAAGATAAAAGGCTATTTGTTTCACGACCCTTAAAGCCCATATGGCTTTTTGATTTGGGGAGCTAGATGAGTTGCAGTTGTTTGCGCCCAAAGCTTATCCTTCTCTCCTCTATCCTCTTCTTCTCCCTCGCTTCCGCTTAAAGTTTCTTCAAACCCTCTTACCCCTTTGGCGGCAGACAACGACGACTACGACGAGAAGCCTCGGGAGGAGTGTGGAGTTGTCGGAATCTACGGCGACTCTGAAGCTTCACGTCTCTGTTACTTAGCTCTCCACGCGCTTCAGCATCGTGGTCAAGAAGGTGCTGGTATTGTTACCGTTAGCAAAGACAAGGTTCTTCAGACCATTACTGGTGTTGGTCTTGTCTCCGAGGTTTTCAGCGAGTCCAAACTCGACCAGTTACCAGGGGACATCGCCATCGGTCATGTCAGGTACTCCACCGCTGGCTCTTCCATGCTCAAGAACGTTCAGCCTTTCGTCGCTGGTTATCGATTTGGCTCTGTTGGTGTTGCTCACAATGGCAATCTTGTGAATTACACTAAATTGAGAGCTGATTTAGAAGAGAACGGTTCCATTTTCAATACTAGCTCTGATACTGAGGTTGTGCTTCATTTGATTGCTATTTCCAAAGCTAGACCCTTTTTCATGAGAATTGTTGATGCTTGTGAGAAGCTTCAAGGTGCGTATTCTATGGTCTTTGTTACCGAGGATAAGCTTGTTGCTGTTCGTGACCCTCATGGGTTTAGGCCTTTAGTTATGGGTAGGAGAAGTAATGGAGCTGTTGTGTTTGCTTCCGAGACTTGTGCTCTTGATTTGATTGAAGCTACTTATGAGAGAGAGGTTTATCCTGGTGAGGTTCTGGTTGTCGACAAAGACGGTGTCAAGTGTCAGTGTCTGATGCCTCACCCTGAGCCTAAGCAATGCATTTTCGAACACATTTACTTCTCATTGCCTAATTCGATTGTCTTTGGCCGGTCTGTGTATGAGTCTAGGCATGTGTTTGGTGAGATACTAGCTACTGAGTCACCTGTTGATTGCGATGTGGTGATCGCTGTGCCTGACTCTGGCGTTGTGGCTGCTCTTGGTTACGCTGCTAAAGCTGGTGTAGCGTTTCAGCAAGGTTTGATTAGGTCTCATTACGTTGGAAGGACGTTCATTGAGCCGTCTCAGAAGATCAGAGACTTTGGTGTCAAGCTGAAGCTATCACCAGTGCGAGGAGTTTTAGAAGGGAAAAGAGTCGTTGTTGTTGATGATTCGATCGTTAGAGGAACAACTTCGTCCAAGATTGTGCGTTTACTGAGAGAAGCTGGCGCTAAAGAAGTTCACATGAGGATCGCGAGTCCTCCTATCATCGCATCTTGTTACTACGGAGTGGACACACCTAGCTCAAACGAGTTGATATCGAATAGGATGAGTGTTGATGAAATCAGGGATTACATAGGATGTGATTCCCTTGCGTTCTTGTCGTTTGAGACGTTGAAGAAACACTTGGGGGAAGATTCTAGAAGCTTCTGCTACGCGTGCTTTACCGGGGACTATCCGGTGAAGCCCACTGAGGATAAGGTGAAGCGAGGAGGAGATTTTATAGATGATGGTCTCGTCGGAGGAATCCACAACATTGAAGGAGGTTGGGTTCGGTAGTTAAAGCTGATGGGAGTTCTGATTCTGCAATTATGAACACAATTTTGGGTATTAATGGAGAGTTATATGATGACGAAAAAAATCAAATCTTGTTGAATTTTGTGATCCATTCGACCTTAATTTGTTGCCACATTTTACTATTTTATTCAGTCTTGGATGGATAAAAGTGTTGTTCTTGTCTGAATCTTTCTTTGTAACATTTTCTTTGTTTTCATTACTACAAGCAGAGACTCTGAAATCGAAAACATGAGAGAGACCTCTGTATACTAAAAGAATTGATTCGGTTATCGATTTGGTTTTTTTCGTTTTAATTATCAACTCGGATCGGTTTCGTGGATTCAGCTCTTCCACGTCACCGCCAATTGTGTGTAACTTACAACTATACCCTCATCATATGCATCTCTATGACTCTACTGGATAATTTGGTCTTGTTTCGTTGCTTCCTCAAAACCTTATTCAAATCCGAGAACATAGAACAGAAGAGATTTAAGGATCCATTGTGATGATGGCTAACTTGCTTCACACCAATCAATCTCACTTCTTATTCTTCAATCATCATCCGCCAATCTCCACCGTTCATTCAAAGTCGCAGTCTTTTCACTTCCCGCAATCAATGGCTCCGGTTAACAACCTCCGTACGAATCTCTCCGTTCGCCGGAGTGTACGGTGTATGGCGAACCCGAGGCGAGTGAAGATGGTGGCTAAGCAGATAATGAGGGAACTTTCCGATATGCTTCTCACTGACACGGTTTTACAGCACGCCGTGTTGCCTGAAGCTGCACTTGGAGCTGACCGCTACCTCTCTTCTCTTACCACTATCAGTGATGTTGAGGTCTCTAATGATTTGCAGGTGAGAAACCCTAGTTGTAATTTCCTGTGTATGTTATGTATTCATGTGGGTGGAGTATAAATTTTGCATCTTTAGAAACCTTTGAAACCAAAATTGTATGCCCTTAAACTTGATTAAAGATTGGTGATGATGATAAGACTTTGTTGTTGTAAGTTTTGCCTTTTTGTGTGTGTTGATTTGAGAGGTTTATTTATAGAGATGTTACAAACTGAAAAAAATGGTTTCTTTTGGGGTTATAGGTGGTCAAAGTATATGTATCCGTGTTTGGTGATGATAGAGGGAAAGATGTTGCAATTGCGGGGTTGAAATCAAAAGCTAAGTACGTTAGGAGTGAGCTTGGGAAACGAATGAAGTTGAGATTGACGCCTGAGGTCAGATTTATTGAGGATGAATCCATGGAAAGAGGAAGCAGGGTAAGGCTTCTCATATATCTTTTCACGAAAAAACAAACTATATTAAAGTATTTTATGCATACTTTTGTCCGATGATTCATGTGCGTTTTATTCTTATCACCAAGTTTGTTGTTGTCAGACTCTGATGTAGAGATTGTTTTCAGGTTATTGCAATACTGGACAAAATAAAAGCTGAGAAAGGAAGCGGTGATGGTGGAAACGAACCATCTGATTCAGCAGAGGATAATCAAGACTGGGAAGTGGATGACCCTGACGAAGACATAATCTATGTAAAGTAATGGGTCTGAAGCAGTTTAAGCACCAAGCACGAGTGGCATATTATCACTCAAAAATATAATGCTCCATGGTAAGTCATCTTATTATGTTCTCAACTCATCTAGGAGCTAAAGCTTGTTAGGTGGTGTAGGAGAGATCATTCATCTTAGTATACTACCCTTAACATTCATTGTTTCATTCCCTTGAACAAAAGATGAGCTAGAAGATAGCCTGTGCATGCCAGTCTTGTAGAGTGTAGACAGAAAGCATTGCTGATGAAAAAGTATCTGATAGAAACAAGCGTTAATGAATCAAGTCCTGACTCTTAAGAGAATCATTTTCCATGTTTTGTGTGAAGTTTTTGGAACGAGGCGGAATGGAGAACGGAGAAGATGAATACAGATGACAGTTACTTCTTATAAAACTCATTATGAAGCCTGAAAGCTTCTTTGGTCCGTTACTCAAGATACCTCCAACAAAATGTCATTTTGGATTAGTCAGTGTAACGGTGTAGGCATAATAAGCTTCTTGTTTCTGTAACTCGTTGTGTAATGAAAGTATGTGAGAATTTTGAAATACATACCACAATGATGTGAGAAAGTAATTGAACAAAACAAACAAAGAGTTCTAAAGTAACTAAAAAAGTTAATAAAATAGTTGACATGTGTTATTAAGGAATAAGAACACATTGGGCTCAGTTTGATTTAAGCTAGGCAGGCCCATGCCCAAAATGACGTGGTCGTTTTCTCTCCCACTCATATAAAAGAAACAAACAAAAATAAATTAAACAGCGATATCCTAATCTCTCTCTTTCTCTCCCGATTGATTTCAGATTTCATATTTGAGATTGATTCCAAAATACAAAACTTGTCGACCATGTCTACGTTCAGCGGCGATGAAACAGCTCCCTTCTTCGGCTTCCTCGGCGCTGCAGCCGCACTCGTCTTCTCCTGTAATCTATCTTTTTTTTTTTTTTTTTTTTCCATTCCTTTTGATTTGTTTCTTTGTTCGTGATCGTGTTCCCATTTTCTAGGAGAAAAAATATCTGAGATTTGTAAAATTGTATTGCGCAATAGCTTTGAAACGATCGCTTGTCTTATTTTGATTGATTGAAATTACAATATTAGTATTTTTTTTAAGGCTTGTTCTGCTGCTGCAAAAATAAAGAATTTGTGATCTATTAGACATGATTGGAGTGATCGTGTGGGATCCAATAATGTTAAAAATACTTGAATTGCAATTAGGTATGGGAGCAGCTTACGGAACCGCCAAAAGTGGAGTTGGTGTGGCGTCAATGGGAGTTATGAGACCCGAGTTAGTGATGAAATCAATAGTACCGGTAGTTATGGCTGGTGTGTTGGGTATATATGGGTTGATCATAGCTGTTATCATCAGCACAGGGATTAACCCAAAGGCTAAATCTTACTACCTCTTTGATGGTTACGCACATCTCTCGTCTGGTCTTGCTTGTGGTCTTGCTGGTCTTTCCGCTGGAATGGCCATTGGTATTGTTGGTGATGCTGGTGTCAGGGCAAATGCTCAGCAGCCTAAGCTCTTCGTAGGGATGATTCTTATCCTTATCTTCGCTGAAGCGCTCGCTCTTTACGGGCTTATTTTAGGAATCATCCTCTCCTCACGAGCTGGCCAGTCTAGAGCTGAATGAGCATGAGCAAGTAACCCCCCCCCCCCCCCCACCCCACCCCACCCCACATGAACCTTTACTTCTGTGTGCATTTTGTTTTATACTGATATTAGTATATATCATGGGGAAACCAAAATTTTACATGATTCTTGGAACTGTTGTTTCGGAAGCAAAACCGCATAAAATTTCGTGACCATAAATTTTCTTTAATGGTTGATTTATTTTTGAGAGTGTTAACTGTAGACTAGTCTGGAAACAATTTAATATCAACGTCATTTTCTGCGAATCCCAAAACAAAACGATTTGTTTTTTTTTATTTATATATATATGTAAACTAGAGATTTTGGATCAAGGATTAGAGTGACGGTGCCCCGAAAGAAAATTATGTGTTTAACAGTTTCACAATCGTCATTAAGAATGAAATTGTTAGAGAGATCCGGATTAACGAATACAATTCGACCACCATTTTTATTTAAATTTTATTTTGCTTTAAGATTTTTTTTTTTCTTTTCTCAATTTTACCTTTTCAGTTAGGGCCACATCCAATTGATATCAATCTGTAAAGGTGCTAATCAATCAAATGAATATCTAACCTTTTTTGAGACAGTCCTAAACTAAGAAACCAAACAGTTTTGTTTTTCTTACTATGCAATACAAGATTGAGATGAAGTTCAAACCTTCGTAATATAGACACCACCGTCCACTATTTTACATTACTAAAAAGTTTGTCCTAACGACTCGGTATTTAAAGTTTTAAGATCAATATGTGCCTGTGCCAGTGCCAGTGCCAATGTCACAACGAGTGCGCGACACTATCTATGCTTTAATTAAGGGATGATAACACTAGACGATTTACAATAAGTATTTATTTTCGAGAAATTACACTCTGGTTCATGTGTAAACTGTCTAGGAGAGAGAGACGATAATATCCAGCTGGATCATGAGATACATCATTAACTTCAGTGATATGGAAGATCTTACCCGTTCTAGAATTTTGCAACAGTTAGCTTTCATACTTACTAGGTGATATTTTGTTAATTACTTTTTTTTTTTGTAATTTGTATTTTTATAATATAGCTTTTTATTTTAATTTATTTTTTGTGTTTATGTTTATTTGTATATTTGGGGTTATACAGTAAATTGGAAATCCTAATAGAGTAAATAGTTTGTAAAATGTAGCTTTTCACGGAAACAGACACACCACAATATTGGATAATAGTTTTGTAAGAGAATAGACACTCCACAATATCGGATAGTAGTTTTGTAAGAGGATAGACATACCGCAATATCCGATAGTAATTTTGTAAGATGGTGAGTTTTTCTTTATTTTGGTTTGTTGTCAAAAGAGGAGAAATTGCTTGTTAAATTTTAGTGTGAGATATTTCAATGGTTATGAAATCATTGTATTTATAGTAAGATTAAGTATATTTAGGTTATCATTTAGAAGTTAATATTTGATATATTAAATATTAACAAAATTGCAAAAAACCAATTTAATTTATAGTTTGATAAAAATACCTGTTTTAACGGGTTTAACTCAAACTTTTTTTAGATTTTAAAAATTTTAAGAGTAAAAAATATTAATATTACTAAAATATTTTATACACTTAAATATATTATAATATTTTAAACTTTCGACGGAGTTCAAATATTTATAATAATTTAAACATTCTATAAAAATTTAAATATTTATAATCTCTTAAACTTTTTTAAAAAACGTAAATATATTATAATATGTTTACTTTTTAAAAGTTTAAATATGCTCAAATATAGAACCAAATTAAACTGTTAAATTTGGATACCTGATAAATCAAGCTTCCTGCTTATTTGTACTCAAAACATATTAGTCATATATTTATAGTAATTATGAACCATATTCCAAAATATTTAGTCGATGTGGGATATACAGTACACATTTTCTGTAAATTAGTTTACAACTTTACATATATATAATTTCTGCGTTTTTTATTCTTTCCATATATACTAATCATAATTAATTACTATAATTTCGTTAAGGAAATATTGAAAAATCTAAACTAAATGATGATTTGTTTTTTATTTAATTGTATTAAGTTGATTTTTTGTTTCCGTAAATATCTCATAATATAAAAGCAAATCAAATAAGTTTACATATATATACAATTTTTTATTTAATCTATTGATTATTTTGGAAGCAACAAAGTCATAATCCATAAGTATTAAAGATTTCTCATTATTATTTATATTCGTAATAATTATAGGGATTAAGTATGGTAGTAGTTAATATTTGATATTACTGAATCCATTAAATACCCGGATACCAGTTTCCTTATTTATAAGGATTATACCTCTGTTTGGCGATATGAATAATTATTCTTGAACTAAATAATATACAAGATCCAAATATTATAATCCGCGACATAAAGGATTACAAACGGATCTGCGAGTTTTATTTCTTCTATTACGGGTTAATGAGGATCCGCGCCCCGACCCGGTCGTAATTAAGTGGGCAATTAAGGAGTATAATGGTCATTTATTGAAATCGAAACTAAATGGTAATTTAATTAAATTAAGTGATTCTCTAATTATTTTTAATGAAAAATGTACCAAAACAAAGTCATAGTCCAATTTGAGTTTAGTAGATACTTTTGCTTTAATAGTATAGATTAACTTTTGTGTCGACATTTAATATATAAATATATACAGTTTACACATATATTAGTTTATAAACGTGCTTAATTGTTTCTATGGACATAAACAACCACTACAGCTGTCCATATTGTAAGGGATTGTTTTTCTTGTTTTTTACGTCAATCACAAATTTGCTGTTATTTTTTTTTTTTAATTTGCTGTTATTTCACTTTCATGAAATCTTTATAAACACATATGTAATGTCTTCCCTGCCGTATATTTCGAACAAACAACAACAATAAGATACCGAATGCGCATTACGTACATAATCGCCAAAATCACCTACGAAAATTTCATTTATAATTGGATAATTTCTTTGTAGGTTTGATTGTTGCTGAACAATTTAAAAAAATAATAAGAAGTTATCGTTTAGAAAATGAACAATTCACTAGTTCTTAATAAAATTTTAACATCAGTTTGTATTGTGACATGGTTTGATTGTTGGATGTGTCCATCTCTTTTTTTGCCAACCGATGGTTATCTTTTTTTTTTTTGACAGACCCCAACCCGATAGTTATCAACTTACCGTTAAGTTGTCGATAAATTAAACGACAGATATTAGTTTGGAATCCGTTGTTATACTTTACTTACTAACATAGTAAACTGATTCAACGAAATTAGCAACACCACCTAGCTATATGAGTAGTGATAACACAAGTAAGAGAAAGAAAAACTCAATTATGAGCCATTCCAAGATATCAATCAATTATTCAACCGCTTCCCCGCCCAAATCCTAATAATTGAAAAGATTTAACAAGTCAGAATCAACCATATGAAACTTATGTGTGGTGTTGTCCTTGTTCTTGTCCCATCCTCTCTTTACTCACAACCCATTTTGTCCACGACGTTGTTCAAGACGCGGCGAAACCTAATCCCTAAAACATTAAAGTCTCAAATAATAAAGGACAACCACGCACTGGCTTTCATTTATTGTGTCGAATTACTATAGATTGAAAGGAACTTGTACCACACCATTCATCATTCTGCATAAAACGAATATGCTACAAATATCATATTATTCTTTTAAAAGAAAAAACTTTATTTTTCCTTTCTTAAACGCATATACATGTGTATGTGAAAATTACATTTAGAGATTTGAGGCCATAGTCATATTTATAACCATAATTAACACTGAGCAAACGATCCAAGGCAAATGTAACGTTGTTTGGTTTTTGACATGGCAAAATTGTTTCATGAGTGTATCAATTTAAATGATTATAACATTCCGAAAAATGGACAGTTGTTTACATATATGGTAAAGAAAATACTCCATATTACAAATAGAAAAAAGTTAGTAATTTTAACTAACCGCGTTGAATACGGCACGTTGTTAGAATATCAAAGTCGTTGCATAGCCTTAATTTGACCATCACAACCACATGACAGATAATGAATTCTCCAAATCACACGCCATGTAATTAATAAGAGCGTCATGTAATAACGAGCTATACGTTTATATAGTACGTTGGCCGATGAGATTAGGGTTTACGATGGCAATTAAGACTATATATTAATATAGCTAGTGGTACCATGCACTATGGCTCAATACGATCATTAATATTGAGGAATTGCGAATAATTATTTTTGTCTATATCTTTTGAAGGAAAAGAGGAATAGAATAGTGTGAAAGATGAAATTGAAAGAGCACTATTTACGATAGCCAATAGACGGACCATAGTGTTCGTGTGCCGTCCGCGTTCAAACAACGTCCGTTTACCGCCGTCAACGCGTTTTCCTTTCCATATTCTATTGCATATTCATTCCACTTCTTTTGATATTCCACTTTGTTATTGTTATTACTTGTTAGTATTTACTAAGTTTAATCGATTTGTTTATTTTTCTCTTTGCTAGTACAACAGTGTCAACTGTCAAGTAGTACACAATTTGTTTGTCCACAAGTATATTACAATCAAGTGTCGTATCTTCTTTTTTTTTTTTCGTCAGTGTCGTATCTTCTCACCAACTCAATTTATTATGAATTGTGTCTACATAGCTAGCTCAATGCATCAAGCTTCTGTTCGAAACTATTCAACTCATAATTGTGCTATAATATTATTCAGAAATATAAAAAAAATTACCCTTTTTGAATCGGGTTTGAGAAATCGACCAGATACACGATGTTAATCTCTGAAAAGACTACATATATATATGCAGAAACAAAAACATGCTGTGAAATAGAGAGCGAGAGAGAGAGGTCACGAAATTTAGTTAATTACATGCTTCCAAAATCCAACAAAACTATGGCCCTCTTCGTAAATCCTTTTCGCATTTAAATATGATAACACCCAAGGAAAAACAAGAACAAACCGATATACTGTACGTGGCAAAATCTTGATCCGTTGGACCGGCAAAAAAAATTCATCATACATACGTACAACATCTCCACGCTTGGGATATCCTTACGGATCCGACGATAGTATCGCGTCACTCGATATTATAACACTCGCGCGTGTAAGGGTGAGCGGCGCCATCTAACATTTTAAATGTTGTGACCTAAAAAGGGCAAAAGAAGAAGCAGAGACGAAACATCATATAAACTCACAACCGCTCGCCCCCACGTAAGACCGCCACGCGGCGCCTCGTAGCCGAGTGTTCGTGACCGAAAAGCAGAATCTTATTCTTTATTTAAACCAGACAGCATCGACAAGATTATATCACTATATTAATGTTTCTTCTTCTTTTTTCCTCTCCCTATATTACCTTTTTACATTACTTTATCAGCAACAAAAGAACACTTTTACTACTGTTAACATGGAAATTTGTCGTCAGGGTAAAAACAAAAGAAAAATGATAAATGGAAATTGCTCTTAAAAACCCACTGTTATTAGAGACAAAAACTAAGACATTGTATAATACTCTTTATTTTTTGATAAAGAGACATTGTCTAAGGTTAAATGGTCCAGTAAGCACATGTACCAAATGACGCAATTATTGGTCATGTGCCACCGCAGACATAGTCTAAGGTTCACCAATGGTTCATCCATCTAAAGCAAGTTGGAAACATAGGTTCCTTTTAGTCTTTTAGATATTTAAAACTTCGAATACAGTTTTTTTTTTTTTTTTTTTTTTTTTTTCTTTTTTGCTGTCGTGGTCTGAAAAAGAAAGATGTCAAAAACATAACAGTACTACAGAAAAAAAAAGTTAAATAATGTTAGTTAGACTAGCCAGAACATGAGTTACACGAGTTTTTCAGTAGTTCTCAATGTAGGGAAGATAGCAGATTTGAATTAACTAAAGATTATAAATTAAAATAGAATTACGAATACTTCAAAAGAATTCTCACTTCCGTCGTTGTCCAGTAAATATCTAAAGATTTTTTTTTTTGTAGATTCATCTTATTATTTTCGATAAGTTCTCCCAAAACTAAATAAAAGTCCTTCTAACTTATTATAACAAGATAAATACTTTTTGAAAAAATCATTCTTACTTTTTTACTTGAAGTTAGTATTATTCGACATTATCATGAATTCTACATTCTAATGTGTGTCATGGATAAATTCCAAGTAAGTTTCATACAAAAACTTAACTATAAGGAATATTCTCAAATCGATTCCTAACATTATTACAAGAAACCCAAGAGCGTTTTTAAAAAAAAAACAATTAATTCAAAATATTCAAAATAAAAAAATATCTTAGGAAATTAAGTGGAGCCAAGGTACATAATATGAAGAAAAAAAAAATGTGGACCAATAGAGACTGCACTTATTTGTTTTTGAACACATCACATATAATGCATTCCTATTATATATACGAACGGTAGATAATGCATTCACTAACTTAATCTAATCTGAGGGTAATCAAAACATCATGTGGTTAATAATAAGTTAAACAACACATATATTTCCCTGATATGATTTAAAAAAAAAATAGTAAAAAGAAAATGATGTTGAAGAAAAAAGGAAAAGTAGAAAACGTAATCGTAAATGGGCCCACGAGGCCCAAATCAAACTTGCCTCAGTCACAACCTGCTCACGTTGCTTCCTCCTTCCTTTGCTTGCTCTCTCTCTCTCTCTCTCTCTCTCTCCCTCTCCCTCCTTCCTATATAAGCATGTGCCAATTGCCTTCATCAAACTCACGCCTTCTCTCTTCTTCTTCATTCCCGTCTTCTCCGCTTTAGGTTTCCGTCTCTGTTTCTCTCTTTGCATTTTCCCGAGAAAAACTTCACATTCTCGCTTTTTTTTTTTCTCTCTTTCTTTTTCTTCATCACCCTTTTAAACAAATCCCACCTCTTGCATGGTTGGTGAATAACAAATTTGTTTTGTTGAGTTCAGATTCGTTGAAAAGTCCTTTTTTTTTGTTCTGAAAACTGTTCATCGTGGAGATTCTCGGATCGGGTAGAGCTGCTAGAGGTGGATTTCACGGCGGGGATAGATTCATCTTCTGCCTTCTCTTGAGGGGGTAGCCGAGGCTCCGGCCTCGGCGGTTTTTAAACCCCTACCTTCACAAAATCTGGGAAATTAAAAGATTAAAAACAAAAAAAAAAGTTTCGATTTTTTTGTTTTCCTCTGTTTCTCGAAAAAAGTTTTTGTTTTGTTCGAGAATTTCTTGTAAAGTGAGATTGTGATCGTTTGTTTTTGTTGCTGAGAAGAGAGGGTTGAAGAAGAAGAAGATATAAAAAGATGCCTGCTTTAGCTTGTTTTGTTCCTCCAGGCTACGCTTTATCCAATACCACCGCCGCTGATGTCTTTATTCCGGCGTCTTCACCAACTTCCGCCACCGCCGCCGCTTCCGTTGTTGACAGCTCCTGTCGCTGGTCTTCCTCTCTCTCGTCGTCTCTTTACCGAATCGATGGATGGGGAGCTCCTTATTTCGTCGCTAATTCGTCTGGTAACATCTCTGTTCGTCCTCACGGCTCTGAGACTTTGCCTCACCAAGACGTCGATTTGCTCAAGATCGTTAAGAAGGTGACGGATCCGAAATCCTCCGGTGGTTTGGGGTTGCAGCTCCCGCTTATCGTTCGTTTCCCTGATGTTTTGAAGAACAGGCTCGAGTGTCTTCAATCTGCGTTTGATTTCGCGATTCAGAGCCAAGGGTATGGTTCTCATTACCAAGGTGTTTTTCCTGTGAAATGTAACCAAGATCGATTCGTTGTTGAGGATATTGTCAAGTTTGGATCTTCGTTTCGGTTTGGTTTGGAAGCTGGCTCTAAACCTGAGATCCTTCTCGCTATGAGCTGCTTGTGTAAAGGTAACCCTGATGCCTTTCTTGTGTGTAATGGTTTCAAAGACGCTGAGTATGTATCCTTGGCCCTGCTTGGGAGAAAACTTGCGTTGAACACTGTGATTGTGCTTGAGCAAGAAGAAGAGCTTGATTTGATTATTGAGCTTAGCCAGAAGATGAATGTGAGGCCTGTTATTGGGTTGAGGGCTAAGCTGAGGACTAAACACTCGGGGCATTTTGGATCAACTTCAGGTGAAAAGGGCAAGTTTGGATTGACCACTACTCAGATTGTTCGTGTGGTGAGGAAGCTGAGCGAATCTGGTATGCTTGATTGTCTACAGCTTCTGCATTTTCACATTGGGTCACAGATTCCATCGACTTCGTTGCTCTCTGATGGTGTTGCCGAAGCTGCTCAGCTTTACTGTGAACTTGTGCGTCTTGGTGCACATATGAAAGTTTTCGATATCGGTGGTGGTTTGGGGATTGACTACGACGGGTCTAAATCTGGAGACTCGGATCTCTCTGTCGCTTATACTCTCGAGGAGTATGCTGAAGCTGTTGTAGCTTCTGTTCGCTTTGTGTGTGACAGGAGATCTGTGAAACATCCGGTGATATGCAGTGAAAGCGGTAGAGCAATAGTCTCTCATCACTCTGTGTTGATCTTTGAAGCTGTTTCGGTAGCTAAACCAACGGTTCATCATCAAGCGACTCCTAACGATATTCAGTTCCTGCTCGAAGGTGATGAGGAAGCTCGTGCCAACTACGAGGATCTTTATGCTGCTGTGATGCGTGGAGACCGTGAAAGCTGCCTCCTTTATGTCGATCAGTTGAAGCAGAGGTGTGTTGAAGGTTTCAAAGAAGGTGTTTTGAGCATCGAGCAGTTAGCTTCTGTTGATGGGTTATGCGAGTGGGTGTTGAAGGCTATAGGCGCATCTGATCCGGTTCATACTTACAATATCAATCTATCAGTCTTCACTTCGATTCCTGATCTCTGGGGGATTGATCAGCTGTTTCCTATTGTTCCTATCCATAAGCTCGATCAAAGGCCCGGGGCTCGTGGGATCTTCTCGGATTTAACTTGTGACAGCGATGGGAAGATCAACAAGTTCATAGGCGGGGAAACCAGCTTACCATTGCATGAGCTTGACAGCAATGGTAGTGGAGGAAGGTACTTTTTGGGTATGTTCCTTGGAGGGGCTTACGAGGAGGCGCTAGGTGGACTTCACAATCTGTTTGGTGGGCCAAGTGTTGTCCGGGTCTCGCAGAGTGATGGACCACACAGCTTTGCAGTGACCCGAGCCGTGCCTGGTCAGTCCTCAGCAGATGTTCTCCGAGTAATGCAGTATGAGCCTGAGCTAATGTTTCAGACCTTAAAGCACCGAGCAGAGGAAATGATGCATACCAAAAGCAGTAGCGATGAAGAAGAAGAAGAAGAAGAAGAAGAAGATACTGAGTTCAACAATGTCGCGGCTTGTCTCGATCGTTCGTTCCACAACATGCCGTATCTTGCAACTGAGCAGGCATCGCCAAGTAACTCTCTTTCAGCTGCGATCAATAACCTCGGGTTTTACTACTGCGACGAAGACAGCTTCGATTACCTCTCTGTGTGAGGGAAGGTGGTCGTAGTGTGGTTTGTTGTTGCATTTATTTACTTTCAATAAATTGACTATTAAATAATAAAATGATGAGATCCATGATCCATCGTTGTTTAAGGTTTTAATTAAAGGATCCGAATGATGTGAGCCTTTTGTTGTAATTCCGATCCTTTTTATCTTATTTTACTGAATAGAAAAGACCATTTTATGGACAACTTGAGTCTTTTGGCTGCCATTAACCCATTAGACGACTTTTTCACTATGTTCAAAACGATGAATTATGAACAAGTTCAAAACCTAATTATATATAAAAGTTTCTCTAGTTAGACGGCATTGTGGGGGCCTGGGGGGATGCGGTCATGAACAGATGAGTATGACAACACACACGAGTTCCACATGGACATGAGAGATTCTGACATATATGTGTATTATGGACTGACATGTTTTATCTTTTGCCTTGTATTTAATACTGGACTTTGGGAAGCGGTTAAGTGATGATTGATACTGTGGCTCATGATTGTGTTTTTTTCCTAATCGAATAGTACTAGTTCTCTCTCTTTTTAAGTCACGGCTTGTTGGAATATATTTCCTTTCACGTGGAGCTAGTTTTGGACCCATTCTTGACAAAGGAAAAAAAATGCATATTCCAGATAATGTGTTGTTTCCATTATAGTTGTCCGGTTGTTGGCGATCATGCAAAAAAAATAAAATAAATAAATAAATAAGAAAGAAAGAAAGGAAAGGATAAAAATTGAAAGGTGAAAAGTTTGACGAAGATGATTAGAGTATATATAGATAGTTCCGGTCATCAATTTGTAGATGATCGTGTCACTTTGTGGTGTGTTTGTTGAAACATAAGTATGTATTTTTTAACCTAGAAAGAAATTTATCATTCTTTCCTAAAGATGATAGTATTCCTCGAAATCTAAAACGTCAGAGCTTAACAGAATTTCTTTGAACAAAAAAAAAAAAAACCAAAATTTTAAAGAAACAACAGATTCAATCTTGTTTCTTTCACCGTGGGATTGAAGGATAGCAAATTCAAAATGGGGCTAAAGGTTGGTAGAATCTAGTCCTATAACATCTTCGCTTTGAATTCAGCAATTTGGATTTGGAATCGGCATATTTGTTGACAACTTGATCCCATTTACTTTTATCGACCAATGGTCCTTACCAAGATGCCATGTGATGCGTGACGACATCAATTTGCTGATATTGGTCCCCGATAAGTAAGATAAATGATTCCAAACAACCCAAAGTTTCCAATCTGCGGTTCAAATTTAATCTCCAATAGATTTGGAGTGTGTTTGTTTATACGCTGCACTTCTACACAAATGAACGGTGAAAAGGTTGATTAAAAAATAAACAATGAGGCATTCAGGCATGGCAGCCGAAGTAAAAAAAAAAACACACAGACTGTAACGAGTAAGTGGACCTTGTTCGGTTTTGAGCCCATCTCATTTCCAAACATTACTTCAGAAAAAACAATCTTGGGTGTTGAAAAACCGATAGATCTTAGTTATACTATTCACTGTCGGGTATTCGACATGCATCAAGGTAAGAAAAAGAACACACTTTTGATGTTTTAGTGACAAGTTTTCATGGTCGGAACATTCCATGATTCAAGCGCAGCTGGAAGTGTTTTATGTGAAGAAATATAAACCAAGTTGAAACAGGATTCTCTTACTGGAACAAAACATTCTTAAAAAACAACAATCGGTCCATCAAAGGTTTCAACCTTGAAAGTAGTTATTTTATCTGCTGAACCATAGCCACTGGATGCTTCAAATCTGCAATAGATAACAAACACCATTGAAACACAACGTCTAAGTGGTTCCACTGCGACATTTTGATATATCGAGGGACATTTACTAGAATAAAGATAAACGCATTTGGTATGATCCTCTGAACTTACTTTATTGATGGGTATGAAAACATGGAAGCTAGGTTTATGGGTTGTCTTCTAGACCATAGTTGTACACAATCTCAATCTGCATCAGTCACACACACACAAACACAAAAAGAGGATCAGCACTTGCGAAGAAGAAAGTGAGATCATTACAAAGGACGTGATAGAATGTTGTTTAGAACGAAAAATTACCCCAGCAGGCGGAGTCGGGTTTCTACAGAACTTTGAGCCACCAGGAGCCCATGGAACTACAACAGAAATTATGGGTCATTTGGAGGTTTGGACCGCTAAATAAAGTTCTCTCATGTGAGAAAGAGCTAATAAACACTTGTTCCTAACATCAAGAACAATTCATTTATGGGTAAAGGTGCTTACCGATATAAGGATCAGGGTGCCGCCATTTGTTGTATTCTGATTCACCATGAGCGATCAGTTTGTCGATTCTGTCAATGTCCTCCTAGAAGCACCCCAATAGAAGAATCATAGCAAGAGACACACAATGAGAGACAAAGATGAGAAACGCAAATGTACACCAACGTTGTCATTGTGTCAACAGTTGTAAGAATACCCTCAATCTATATTGGCTCCTATATGATTCTCAACTCCAGTTTTGCACTATTTACTTAATCTCAACAAAACATACATTACATAGAATGCATCGAAACATAAAATCATAATCTAATGGATTAGGAAGCAAGAGTTCCCTATTGTAATGATCATGAGTGGATGGATATACAAACTCGAACACAAAATCACATTATAAGATGAGTCCTTATTATTTTCGATTCTCTAATCTCCTAGCCATTTGCAGCAGTATAAAACATCTGTGAAACAAGCATTCACACATTCACTTATTTGATAGTATCAAAGAAAACAACTAAGCCGGAGAAAATGTAGCAGACTCCACACATTAAAAAAAAAAAAAAAAAAAGATCCTTAATTTATCATCCGAACACACTTACATAGGCTATGTTCATATCTCTAAAGTCAAATCAAATGAAAGGTGAAGAGAACAAACCACATCTTGGTTGGCATTGAACTTCTCACGCAGATCAGAAGCCTACAAAAGGAATCAATTGAAATCAGAACCTAAAAATGCGAGATCGACGAAACAACAAACAAGGAAAAACAAAAGTCCAAGCTTGAATCGGGAGATCTGAGAGGAAAGACTTACATCCCTGTAGAAGATATGGCGATGAACAGCCCAATTGAGAGTATCTTTAAGAGCACGGCGATACAGGATTCGAACCCTCTCCTTCTGTGCCGCTCGCCGCGCAAAGTACGCCGCCGTCGAAACTCCGCTCATTGTTTTTCTTTTTTTTTATCTGATTCCGATTGATTTCGAGTCTCTCTCTTTACACTCTTCCCCTTCCTCTATCTGATTTCCCCTTTTTCCAACAAAGCCAAACCTTCTGCATCAGTCAGAGGGAAAGAGAAGAAATATATATTTATTGGGCCTGTGATTGGGCCCATACATGGAATGGGTTCACGAAACATGAAATAGATGCTGGTTAAATTAGTCGAACCAAAATCAAAAAAAGAGAAGAAAGGGAAAAAAATAAACTCCGTCGCCGGGACTCGAACCCGGGTCTCTCGGGTGAGAGCCGAGTATCCTGACCAGCTAGACTACAACGGATTGTTGACATAGTCATAGAACTTGGTTATCTAACCTATTTGAAGAACAAGATTGTAGACTTTCTTATATGCTTCATTACTTCAAGAATCAAAGATCTTGTAAGATTCAAATCTGAAGTAAACAGTATTAAGGTAACGTAACATAGACTTTATGATATATATGATAATGCTCTTTATTTGTCTTTCACTAGTTTGGAGCTTTTATAGTTGGAATATTATATATTGGCGCTATATATGAACCTTGATTGGAAATGTTTTTGGTTGATGATGTTATGAATCAGAAAGTTAAGATTTGCTATTGCTTCTTCGAAATAGAAGATCTAAAGATTTGGATTTCGGATCAGTGGTTGGGTTGGGAAGGTCAGAAAGGAGATAGCACATGAGAAAGCTACTTTTGTATTGAAATCTAGTTTTATGAAAGAAGTAAAAAAAAACACTTAGGAAACTACTGAGTACTGACCAAAGGGTCCATGGAACTGTGTGGTCCTTCTATTGTAAATCTTTATGTGACAGTTGATATAATTTAAGAACTCGTAGGTAGAAAATTAAAGCTGGTAACATGTGCTGGGAAGTGATATATGTGTATAGTGTGATGAATCATGTTGTCACTATAGCATAAACTTAGAAAACATCTTATGCTTGCACAAGTGATGGAGTTTCTCTAAACTTAGCACAACTAGTCAATGTATTCGACCTGTAAAGTAATTACTCTTATCATAATCTATTGTGGAATGTTTTAAATGGTTCTTTCATTCGGTATACGCAAAGTGTTGGCATTTATTTTTGCAAAAATACTTCAAAAAGTCTATATAAGCCACTACACATGGACCAAAATCATTCTAAGTACTAGTAGTAGTGGTGGTGGTCTTACATCATTAAAAAAAAAAAAAAAACATGATTTTGTTTACAGAAAACCTTTTTTTTTCTTATAAAGACTAATTAATTCCTGAAACAGCTTCAATTGTTATGAAGCAAGTTGTTAAATTACAAGACTACAACAGATAACGTTACAAAAAAGTAGGTTTTACCTAAGTCTTATCTACCACTTGCTGCCAAATTTGACTTGGTCTGATTTTTTAGTACTAGCTTCACCTGTTTCTTCACCCAACTCTTTACTCTTTCTCAATTCAAGAACCTTCCTATGAAGATTCGAGTGAATCTCATTAGAGAACGTCGGACTATCCGCCGGTCTGTACTCGGGACAGAGCCTACCTGACTTAAACCGGACTCCACATGCATTACATAACGTTTTGGGACCAACTGGACCGGTTCTCCACTGTGGCGTGTTGTTTGTTCCACAATGGCTGCATCTTCGTTGGAACACAACGGCCGCTGTTTCTTGTTTCTTCTTCCTCCACTTCTCTGTTGCTACTGCATGTTGTTGATGATTGGCTGAAACGAGTGGCCAAACACGACCTCCGGTTAGACTGTTCCTAGACCGTTTGGTTCTTGGTTTAACCGGGATTCGAGATGAGAAGTTTGGTTTGGTTTTGTGGGTTTGTTTGAAGAGAAGTGAAACCTCTGGTGAAGAACAATCATCCACAACACGAGATACCCATTCAAGCTCTTCCACATCTTCATCCTAAAAAAAATTCACAAACAAAAAAAAAAAAAATCAGAAAAAATAAACAAATTTTGTTTTAGTTATAAGCAAAAAAAAAGAAAAAAGAAGCCTCTAAATTACCGGCAAAGAAGGAAGTTGATCAAAGAGACAAGGTTGTGAACTAAAGACACAATCTTGTTCTTGTTCTTGTTCTTCTTGTGAAGAAGAAGCAGAGACAAGTTCGTCTTCTTCTTCTTTAAGTTGTTGACCTTCTGAGAAATCGAGGAAACACTCAACAGAGAAATCTTCAGGCAAAGAAGAAGTTCGGCTTAAATCTTCGGAGACAATCACTTGATGATGCTTGAGAGATGAAGTAGTAGACTCTCCTCTTAGACTTGCCTTTAGGGCTCTAGCTTCTGTCCACAGCTCCATTTCACTCTTTAACAACACATACAGAATCTTTTGTTTTTAAGTTTCACTTGACATAATAATCTTTAATTCTCACTAGCTATATTTATATTACAAGGACCACTAATACACAAAACATAAACACAAGTAAACATATAGGAAACGAAATGGCTAAAAAGCTAAACTTTTATGATAAACAAAATCGTCTTCGCATGCAAAGTTTCGAAAGATTAGAAAGAAGATAAGAAGAGGGGAGAGGTATATGGGATGTGCTCATCGTATCTTTTTACCTGACAAAGGCGAGAAAAGCTGAGAGAATGGCGAAGAAACAGAGGAGAGAGAGAGAGAGAGATGGGAAAAGTAAGAGAGGGGGCACTGAAGTTAAAGGACGATTCTTCTAGGGGTTAAAAAGGTAAAACAGAGACTTTGTGTGTTTTTGTGTTTGTGCTTCCAATTTCTAAAAGTTAAAGCTTTTTTTTTTTTCTTCCTTTTCTCCTAATTTTTTTTTTGTTTCTGGGATATTACAAAATCTTCTTTCACGAATGATACTTTGATTGGTGTCACAGAATCAATTCTTTTCGTCTTCTTTATTTATTTGCCTCTTCATTTTGGTGTAAAACGATGTGTTCTTTTTACTTTATTTTCTCCAAACCGTGGATCAGTTTTATAAAAAAAATAAACAAGGGTTAAGTCTAAATCCATTTGTTTTTGTTACTGCTTATTATATATGGATTTTGTTTTCATAAGGGGAAAACAAGAAAAAGGTTAAGATTTTTGTATTTTCACGTCAGGATTTTGTTTGATTTCTTTTCTTGAGTTTTCTTTGGACCTAATCAATTGAGTTCTTTACGTGGATCTTTCTTTGGCTTGGGCTTATCCTTCTTCGTCGTCACATATTGATAAGTCAGGTCTGTTTCTTTCACATTATTCAATACAAAATTTTGATTGATTTTTATAATATCTCTTTAATTATTGTGAAGGGTTATATCATGCCCTTGGTCGATGCCAATTTACCTTGTCTTGTCAGAAGGGTTGACCATTGGGTGAAACATTCAAGTTTTTTTACAACGGTCAAAGATGAATATGTTAATACTGTTCACCGATTAACTCGTGATCTCTTCTTAATTTTTAAGAAATTTCTATATCTAGAGATCCATATTGAAACTAATAAGTTACCCAGAATATGTCATAACATTACTAAATCATGAATTCTATTTATATCATCCAATCTAAAACGTTAGAACTGACCCATATTGCGTCAGAAATTAACTAAATATTGAGATGCAATTGTTAACGAAATGAGAATTTTACTTCGCCACATGATGTATGTAATCATGAATATATAATATTCATGATTACATACATGTACACCAATGTCACCATCCTAATTTCTAAGAAAAGTCAGACTTTTGAATTTGTATTTTCTAAAACACATCGTCCAGACAATTTAATCTTTCTATATATGAAATACAAATTCTAACGATCTATTATTTAGTACATCTATTCAGTCTAATAACATATTAGCGCAAGGCAACATTTTTTTTCACTCTTAGAAACAAAAATAATAATATATTAGCATTGTTTGTAACAACTCACAAACAAATGTTACGCAGTTATGCTATATAACAAACATTGCCATGCAGTCGCTAATGGAATATGTGAACCGTTCTGCTATTTTAGGCATGAGATATAAGATTAGGTAACCAAAACAAGAAAATAGTATTCCGATAGAAACATTTTCATACCATAACAACAACTTTCATGTTGATTTTTTTATTCTTTGACGTATCATTGGATTAAGCGGATTTTTGCTAAACCGAATAATATAATCTCTACCGAACCTCAATTCACCAAATTTTCCAAATACACAAAAATTTATCTAAAATTTTAGAATTTTTTAAAGAAGTGTACAATTCAAATTGGATTCAAACACTACTCAACCCGAAAACAGCATAAATAAAGTTCTTTTATACCTATCACGACGCAAAAAAAAAAAAAAAAAAAAGGGAAGTGTGGGTTGTGGTAGTGATGGGAATGGAGAGAAGATGCATGCCACCGGTGGAGTGGAGTGGAGTTCACCAAAGCAACCACTATAGCTAAATCCTGACCAATATACATATATATAAATGAAATCAGTATCAAAATGTACTACTTTCTTTACAACTATGCAATCTTTCCATTTTTAGTTTGGCTTATATTAAAGAGACCACAACTTTTATTTGCTGCTTTAAAAACCAGAGTCTTAATTTGAGATCTTTTTGTTTCTTATCTTAAATATCTTTAATGTTTTATATGCTCGTTCGTTGATTTTACATTTAAACACAATCTTAAGAATCTGCATATAGATGTTATTTGTATCCATAATTGACCTTGGGACAAAAATTAGGGATTGGTTTTTTTCAAAAGAGTCGTCACAATCACTTAGAGAGAGGTATTGGTTTAGGATTTAGAAAAAATTTTAATGACTTTAAAAGTTAGGTAAATATGTTGTTATTCAATCAAGACTTTTTAAAACTCTTTAAAAATTTGGTGTTATTGGTTGTGGATTTGTAAAAAGTTATCTAAAATCTTGATAAATCTAGTGTTATTAAAAGTTTTAATTCAAGTAAAACAAAAGAATCTTGGATTGTTAATGAATTCAAATTTTATATTATTGGTTTAGAATTTTATATCATTTCCTTCATAACAAAAGTCATAAAAACTCTTTCATCAAATAGAAAGATCTTACAAGATTAGAAAAAACAAATCAGCAAGATTTTAAAAAATTTCCTAAACAATCTCTTAGAATCTTTCATTTTTAACTTTCAATTTTCTATGATTCTAAAAATCAGCAAGAACATAAAGTCATTAAAATTCTTTCTAAATCCTAAACCAATACCTCCCCTTGTAGTATACACAAATTTTATGTGTGCTTGAAAGTTTTATTTTTGAAAAGTTTGGTAAAGGAACATTCTTTTTTAGCTGATATTTCATTTTTGTAAAATTAGGGAAAAAACAGAAAAGATTTTTAAAAAGGGAGCACCGGAGCAGGCTGGTGAGAAGTGACGAGAGCGTATGGGGGGAAAGGAGAACGTGTCACATTTTCCTTGTTATTCGTCGATTCTGCACGCATCATCACTCTTCCCCCATTCTCTTCGTTTATAAAACATGTTGTAGTTTTTATCATTTTTGACGTCAATAGAATGGGAGATGGTTTCATGTGGTTTTTGAGTTAGTGAATAGTGATCCATGTATTATCTATATATTTAGGCAAAAATTGTAATATATTAGTATCCCCTCTCAGCTATAAATAAAGTTTTACCTAATCAAACTTCACTAGTGTTATTTCAATTTCAAACTCATTCTTCTTTAGTGACGCAAATATGATTGTTCCAAATGAATTTTGTTTTTCACATAAAAATAACACTAGCTGAAAAAAAAAAAACAAAGACAAAAAACATAATCATTCAGTTTTAACAAATCATAATCCATTTGAACCACTACATATTGACAAAACAACGTAATCATTCATCACGAAGCATATAGTCAAAATAAATCTCTAAGTCCTCGACAGACCAAACAACTGATCACTATTCGCATCAAAGACACGATATAAGAAAACTGTGATAGAAATGAAAGAACCAGAAATGCTAATTGCATTACACAAAATACACAACAATGAGCTTAAATTATGTATAATTAACAGATTTCGCTATTTTGTTCCACAATAACATGATGAACTATTAGTTTCATAAATCGATATTTTAAGAGTTAAGTACACAATGGCCAATGGTTTGATACTTGGTTATTTCAAAATCCATTGACAACAATATATGGATTTAAAATTTTCATTAATGTTTTAGACGTAGTCACTGTTTCTTTTTTCTACTATGATGTTAATATAACTTACGCAAATCCAGGAACGAAAAATACTGCTAAGAAACATAATATAAAAGCAGAATAAACAAGACGAGTAATAAAAGTTCAGCCATCAAAAACGAGTCCAAAACAAGTCGCACTGAAGTAGAGCTCTTACCAAAAAGACACCATATCAATGGCGACATAACAATAGGTTCTTTAATTTTTATGCCAAGAAAAACAAACAAATCTATAATCCCCTAAGCACCGATGATTTCAGTTGGCTCCTCAGCAACTGGCTCATCAGCTGCCCTGTCTACCTTCACACCAACATCCTCTGCTGTGTAATCTCCATGCACCTTAAGAAAAAACAAGAATAACAAAGTTTGATCAGATTTGTATCCATGGCTATACCAAGACATTTAACAATGACGACATTAATGTGTTTCAATTTACCTCCATGAGCTTTCCAAGGTCAAACTTGGGTGCCTTAAGGATCTTCACTTTACGGATGAACACGTTCTGCAATGGGTAGATGCTTGATGTTGCCTTCTCAATTTCTCTTCCAATGGCTTCTGGGATGAACTTGGCAACAAGATCCTTGAGGTCACAAGATGAAGCCTCCTTCACCATAATCTCACTCATCTTTCTGCGGATCTACAACGATCAAGAAATTAATCTTCTGTCAGAAAATAGACAATACCAATGAACACATTATGATAATGTAATGTAATTACCTGACGGATTTGGCTGGATTGAGCATAACAAGTACGCTTCACTTGGTTAGCACGTCTCTTTGTGAAGGCAATGCAGAAAAGCCTCAAGGTGAAACCGTCAGTGGTTTTCACATCAACATGGGCTTCAATCAAAGTCTGCCACTTCTTCACCAATGACCTTAGCTTGTCTGTGGTGAAATCCATACCCTACAAATCATAGAATTAAATCAGTAAATTGTTTCAAAATGCCACAAACTACAACAACAAACAACAAATAAAACAAGCAAGGGGTGGTCGTCTCTGAAAACTTACCCAGAACTGGGTCAACACATTCCTTCCCTGGACATCCTCAGCTCTAAGACGGATCTTCCTGTAAGCATTATCCTCATCTCCTTGAAGGTCAGCAAGAGACACCTCAAACACTCTGTGCTTCAGTCCCTCAGAGGCAATCTATTCACAATAAAAAGACCATCCAAAAAACAAAGTCAGATTTGAACAAAGGGATCAATCTAAAAGAACCCTCACTATGCTCTTATCACATTTTGCAATTCCTAGAATCCCAACAACAAAAGACAACACAGGCAAATGTTATCTCTCCAACTAACATTACGCAAATGACTATTCTCTATCCCTATGCTCTCAAGCAAATGTACAGTGAACCCTAATCTAGCTCCAGTGCTAGTAATAGACATAAGAGACATTACCTTGGTACCCTGAGTCCTGGAGACAAGAGTCTTCCCAACATTCCTCTTGGTGAATGAAGAAGGAGCCTTCACGTCATACCAGTCCTTCTTGGAGAAAGGATCAACACTGCACCATATATTACAGTTTCTCAATACACTGATTAGATTCAGAAATCATAAATAATTATTCAGGGAATAAGTTACTCACAGCTTCTTCTTTCCTCCTTTCCTACCCTTCGAAATCCTCTTGTTCTTACTGTAACATCGGAAAATAACAATAGATCAGTACATGATACTCGAAGTCGAAACAATCAAATGAGAGATTACGATACATAATCGAAGGAAGAGATAGAGAGAGAGAGAGAGAGAGAGAGAGAGAGATTTACCCGACCGCCATGGTTAAGGATCTTCAGATGGTAGCGACGCCGAGCTACAGTGAAGAAGAAGAAGATGAAGAAGCGGCTTCAACAACTGAGAGAATAACCTAATTCACTGGCATTTCATTTATATATGTCTAGGGTTTTGCATCGTTCAGTTTTTTTTTTTTTTTTTTTTTGACTTGACATAAACTTAAAAGCATGGATCTGATTTTAAAAACCCAATAGTTTTAGAAAGCCCAATTAAAAAGCCTTTTTGAACCCTTCTTTTCGAAACAGAGAGTTTGGTTTCGTCGTGTTCGAAAGAAGAGAGAGAGCTTCAACAACGCCATTTTTGACGATTTCGAATCTCTCTTTCATTCGGTAAGTTCTTCTTCCAGGTGAATCGGAGGAAGCTCGAAAGTGGAAGGAAGGTAACACGGAGATAAGAAAGAAAGAACGAAATTTGTAAAGAGCTCTTGACCAGGTGAACACAATGGAAGCAATTAGAAAACAAGCTAGCAGATTGAGAGAACAAGTTGCGAGACAGCAGCAGGTGATAGATTTCTTAACTTTTGTTTTGCCCAACTGTTTCAGATCTTGTTTCTTTATCGTTTATGGTTTTTGATTTTGTATTCTCTTTTGTGATTACGTTGATTCGTTAGTTTCTGGTGAATCAATCAATAATGTGATGATGATGAAGCTTTTTTCTTTTCGGATCGGTGTTTTTGGAGTTAATGGGTAGTTGGATCTGTGTGTGATTAATAATTTGATTCAATGTTAGAATGGGTATAATCCCTTCTGGATTGGGGAAGTTTCAGTCAAATTTGATGTTTTTGTCAAAAGGGCCATTTAGGATTTGCTTGGCATAGATAGTTTTATATATCAAGATCAAAAATTGATTGATATGTTGAGGGTACTGAATGATTTTGTTGTCTTAGATTAACATCTTAGTGCTACCATGAGATCAGGAGGTTTGTTTCTTGAATTTGAGGTTAATTGGTAGACTGACTTAGTTTTGTTGAATGGTTAAGGCTGTCTTCAAGCAGTTTGGAGGAGGAGGATACGGTTCTGGTTTATCTGATGAAGCAGAACTCAATCAGCATCAGAAGCTAGAAAAGCTTTACATATCCACCCGTGCTGCCAAGGTTTTTCTTATATACCGTCGTTGACTAGTTTGATGTTTTGATTACTTTTAATTTGGACTCAATGCATTCTTCGTTTTCAGCATTACCAAAGGGATATTGTTCGTGGTGTGGAAGGTTATATAGTCACGGGGTCAAAACAAGTTGAGATAGGTGATTTTGTTGGCACTTGATTGTTAACTTTTTGTATATATATATATATATATATATATATTTTTTTTTATGGCTGTTGTAGACTTGAATTGGCTCACAGGCATGGTTTTCATTGTGCACTCATTGTTCCTCAGGGACCAAACTGTCGGAGGATAGCAGGAAATATGGTTCAGATAATACATGTACAAATGGTAACGTATTAATAAGGGCTGCACTGAGCTATGGGCGTGCTCGGGCACAAATGGAGAAGGAGCGTGGAAATATGTTAAAGGCTCTTGGTACACAGGTTTGTCTTTCTCAGTCTCCACCAATGTGTCAAGTACATAACTTGTGTATGTGATAGAAATACACAAAGAATTGCTTTCTTGTCATTGCTAGTGGAATGACTGCCATTTATGGGAAGATCTATTGTTTTAATCTGGATTTTTTTTGTTACATACCTTCGAGTCAATAAGTGTCATGGTGTTTACTTGGTTGGATCTTTCTTTATATGACTACTATAATCACATCACACTAATATTTAAATCTTAGGTTGCTGAGCCACTACGAGCAATGGTTTTGGGAGCCCCGTTGGAGGATGCTAGACATCTTGCTCAACGTTATGACAGAATGCGCCAAGAAGCTGAAGCTCAGGTACCATGAAGGAATTTGATTATCATTCATAGAAATATGGGTGTTTTCCTCTTTTTAGAACTAGCATTTGTTATTACTACCGTGATAGAATTTTACTCATGGTCTGATATAAACAGGCTACAGAAGTTGCAAGACGTCAAGCAAAGGCGAGAGAGTCTCAAGGTAATCCTGACATCCTGATGAAACTCGAATCTGCTGAAGCAAAACTTCACGACTTAAAATCAAATATGACAATACTGGGGAAGGAAGCTGCTTCTGCTTTAGCTTCCGTTGAGGATCAACAACAAAAATTGACTCTTGAGCGACTTCTTTCAATGGTAGTGCAATTGGTTGCAAGCTCTATTGTTAGGTCGACTTTGTTTTACTTACCTATATGTACTTTGTTGAAACAACTGTATTGTTCATTCCTCATTTCAGGTTGAATCTGAACGTGCCTACCATCAAAGAGTCCTCCAAATACTTGATCAGCTCGAAGGAGAGGTTGGTGTGCATCACTTTTACAGCTTTCATTATTCTGTCATAGTGATAGTATTCTTGTCGAATAGCCAGTTTATCATTATACGAGTCAACTAAGGGAAAAATTGAACATTCTTGAACCTACAGATGGCATCTGAGAGGCAACGTATAGAAGCTCCGTCTACTCCCTCGAGTGCAGAAAGTATGCCGCCACCTCCATCATATGAGGAAGCTAATGGAGTGTTTGCATCTCAGATGCATGACACGTCAACAGATAGCATGGGTTACTTCTTAGGAGAGGTATGCCACTCAGGTCTATAATGATGTCTAGTGCCTTTTTAACAAAAGACCTAGTTAAAACTTCTGTTTACATTGGTGGTAACAATTTCAAAGAGATAATAGGATTATAAGTTCTCTACGAATGCATTGGATGTAGATAAAGTGTTTCTGATTAGAGAACCGAAAGACAGGCAGGCTACATCAAGATTCCTTTTGGTCCTCGTTTGATGTGCCATTGTAACATACTATTCCCCTTTTAAAAACGTTTTCAGGTCTTGTTCCCATATCACGGTGTGACAGATGTCGAGCTGAGCTTATCAACTGGTGAATATGTTGTTGTTAGAAAGGTTCGATAGTAAACCAACTCCCACATGAGAAAACAAACAAAGTCTCCTTTAGTTCAAGAGTGTTTGTTTGAAACCCCATTTGTCTGTTTGTCCCTATCAGGTTACAGGCAGCGGATGGGCAGAAGGTGAATGCAAAGGCAGAGCCGGTTGGTTCCCTTACGAGTACATTGAAAGACGGGAACGAGTTCTTGCTAGCAAAGTATCCGAAGTTTTCTGAGAATTCAATGGTAACATCGTCGTTTGTTGTGGCTATTGGTAATGGAATTGAGTTGCTTCTGTAGAAGAGTTGTGTGTTCTGTAGAAAGAAAAAGAAAGGGAGAAAGATTTACCGGCGAAACAGATTTTGGGATTGAATTAACGTTCATGAGGATCAGAGATGTGGATTTCTGCGATTTTCTGAATCTGCTAGTGTTCAATTTTTAGGTCCTCTCTTTGGCATTTGATGTAAACGCCAAATCTCTTATCTATTTTCATATGTGTATACAGTTCTTCTTTTGGGTCTTATTTGTGACCTTTCTTTGTTCAATTTACTTTCATTTGATAACACCTTAAAATGTTATAAACAAGTGATTATTTTTTTTTTTTTATCAAATTAACGCAAATGATCATACATACACAGATACACTTAACGTTGGAATCTGGTGTTGTACATTATGGGGATGATGGAAGAACTTATAACTTCACAAAAACGATTAATCAAAACCGTTGACCCTTTCTTACATCACTACTACAGTGTTTTACGACAGTGTTTTGCATTCTGTTTCGCTCACTTTCTAAACTCAGCCGTAAGGAAACAATCTTGATCAAACATTCAAAGAAGCTATGACTTCAAGATCTTGAAGTGACACAATCACCAGCTTCACTACTTACATTGATTTGCTTTGAGATACATAACGACTATGGCCAATAGAAGCACAAACATTACAATCTGCAGTTTCAGGAATAGAGTAGAGGAGGATGATAAGTAACATACAAAATATGAAACACTTTCTATGGAAGCCGGATAACAAAATTAACTTACAAAGACATCCTTCGATTGTGCATCATCTTTAACATAAGTTTTTCTGACCGGAATAAGAAAGAGACAAATATTCATTAGAACCTCAACCAAAAAAAACAAAAGATCATTCTCCTGATCAATGACTGTAACAATATTGGTTATAACAAGTAGAAGAAACCAAGAAAAAACAGAGTCTACCTTTTGTGAAGGACTCCATTATCTCTGGAAACTTTCTTAATTGTTTCGAGTCGGTTTAATGTTTTCATGGCATCAGGATCGCTCTTGTCAACCTATTATAAATAGAACACATATTTCATCTTCTAATTACCAGCAGTGAACACAGGATATATACTGATTAACATATATATTTACCTTTGATTGTAGCATGCAAGAAAAATCATAGAACAAACCATAGACATCATCCATATTCTTTGTTCGATCAATGATTTTAGCTATTAGCCCTAAATAATATAAATCATTTGTCAATAGATCAGCTTTCATATAAGGTAACTCACAAATAACTGATTAGCCTTTGGTTCTAATTAAGCCTTGGCAATTAGATGATGAAATTATGTTAAAGCTAGGTTATAAAACCAAACTGATCAAGATAAAAACATCTTACCTCGCCTCAATCTCACGACACCTCTAAAGACTTGTATATTGTTATAGCATAATGCTAGTGTTCCAATCGCCACGATCTATCAATAAGGAAATATATTTCATGTTAACATAAACACTTCTCAAGTTGATGGCAGCGTAGTATGTGAAATTAGCATCTATATATGTATATAAATTTATATTCTCTAACCTGAGGGATGGCACAAGACTGAAATATAGCAGGATCACGCAATGAAGCCAAGGATTTCAAACAATCTTCAACGTGAATCAATGCATTAGTGACCATTTCATTCAAACACTTCACTGCTTTTGTTGAATTCTCCTCATATTGAAGTCCTACATTATAAGAATTCAGAAAAATAAGAGTTACATTGTCTACTAATATAAGATCTTCATATAGTACTTGAGAGTGAAGTTATATGCACCTCAAGCTTGTCAACATATTTTCCCCAGATCTCACGAGGCCAAAACATGCGCGATTTTGGTATCTCATTAATGTCTTCAAGATAATCTTTGATAATGTTTGTTTTCTAGAAAATAAGATAAAAACACAAAAAAAAAAAATTCAAAGATTACAAATATATATAGATTCGACTAAGTAACATTGTACATGTCAATATCCATTGTGATGATGATACCTGGAGAAATAAACCTGTAGAATTTGAAATGTGCTCCCAGTCTGGAGTCAGCATTTCTAATTCTGAAGTGATGAAGATTTTTGACAAACCTAAACCCACAAGTCCAGCAGCATAATGGCAGTATTCATCATAGCCATCAACTGTTTCTACCTGTTCGGGGATACACAAATAATTTCATCTCTCAATAGTTTAACTACTATATCCAAACTTCAAAAGTGAAACCAACAAAATCCACATCACAAACCTCTTTACAAATGAACGTGGCCATTCCTGCACCCATTCTTTTAGTTATATCTTCAATAGCCTCTTGATACCTTTTGTGTAAGTTAGGAAAAAGACATAAATTAGTATATCCAAATTCAGTGGATCAATCAATATTAGAAACAGAACAAAATTGCTAAAAAAACTAATTAACCCTTTTTCAAGTTCCAGAAAAGCTGCAGAAACATGGTGAAACTGGTCCATTAACACCTTGTACTCTTTCGTACCACCTAGGATTGAATGGAGAGTAATTAAGTTAAAACTTTCATCTGAAAGATTAAAATGTGAAGAGACTCTTCTTACTCACATGAAAAATGCCAGTCACAATCGTATATGTGACGGTGGAAAGCTATCAGAATTGGAAGTTTGATCTCCACTGCTACGCTGGTGTCATCCTCTGTTGTAACAAAAATTAGACTAAAAATGATACTAACTTTTAAAGATGAATACATTATTAAAGAAACAAAAGACTTGGAGAAAAAGATTCATCAAATCAAAGGCAATGTTTGGATACGACAGTTATGAAGCACTAACCGACGGTATCAAGAGCTCGGAGAATCAAGTAGAACACACACACCTAATTCAGACATATCAAATAAGAAAATGTTGGAAATAATGCTTTAACTTTAAATAAAAGGTGACAGAGCTTTGTATATAAGCCCGTGTTTATATTTTGTTGACACAGAGAAGCAAAATACGTACTGCGTTACGAAGCTCAGTGCCAAGTTGTTGAATAACAAGAGAAAAGCTTTTAGAAACTTTGTGGAGCATTGAATAACAGAAAGCTAAGTTTGGCTCAAGTGGGATCTGCTTCTGAGCTTTGTTTATAGCAATTTTCAACTTCAAAAGCGGATATAACTCATCCGGGTGTCTCAAAATCGTACTCAAGCTTCCCATTTTTTTCAGAAACAGGAAAAAAAAAACTCCTTTGAAACAATGGAGGATTCGTTGGCAAACAAAATGTCAGACACGTCTTAACCAGGGCCATCTCAAAGGAATGGTAGGCCCTGTTACTGTTGCTATAATAATACAACGATTATGGCCCTTGTCAATAAAAAATCAAAGACCCCACGCCCCACGGCATATGCACACGGGCTCCACACAGAATCGCACTTTGGCCTTTGCTCTTAACTTGTCACGGTGATACATGTTTATTATTGGTCCAACGAATGTTCTTTTCTTGGCATTTAAAATGTTTTGCCGCGTGCTACACGCTTAACGTTAAAAATATAATAAATCTTAGCTTGATTTACGACAGACTGTTGCCGACCTAAAGAAAATAAAAGAGATGAACAAAAGACCAAAAGAAAGAAGGAACTTCAAACAATACTCTTTTTATAAAACACAAAGGGATAAAAAGTTGATGAACAAATGCATGTTTTAGACAAAGAAGGTAGTAAACTAAAATAGAATCCATGGTTCTATACCAAACCAAGTTTATATTCTGTTTTTCTGGAAACAATCTTCAGTGGCGTGTATAAGAATGAACCTAGAAAACCACTGTTCAATCATGATCTAAACATCTTAAATGATGGGTGATACAGTCTGACTCGCTTACATTGATTACTCCCATCACTCAGTTTGCTCTCAGATATGCAAAGACTATTGCCAGTAGAATGACAACCATTATAATCTGCATTTTCAGGTAGACAAGCGCATAAGTTATGTATTTTCTTTTACAATGAGATGCTTATATGGAAAAAGGAAAAATAAATGCAACTTACAAAGACATTGTTTGGTTGTCCTTTGTCATCAACATATGATTTTCTGAAAGGAAGAGAGACAAAGATTCAACAGAAACCAAACCAAAAAGAAAGATTACGATCATTTTTAATCTTAATCAGGAATACTTGGAAGATTAGTTGCTTGAGACCAGTTTCTTAGTGAGAGGTTTAATCTAGTTCCGTTTTTGGGATCATAGAAAAGACTGTACCTGTTATTAAGGACTCCAGTGTCTATGCAGAGTTTCTGCACGGCTTCAAGTCTGTTTAGTGTCTTACTGGCATTTGGGTCGTTCCTGTCAACCTATGTACATATAGTCCATGGAAATATACAAATCATTATCTAAGAATAGGACAAAGTGACAAAACAAAGAAAAAAGGAGAAACTAATGATGTACCTTTGTTTTCAGCATGCAAGAAAAATCATAGAATGCACCATAGACATCAGCCATTGTCTTTGTGCGATCAATGACTTTAGCAGTTAGACCTTAACAACAGAGAGTTATTCAACAATATTAGCTAGCATTCAGAAAACAATGCTTGCTAACACTTCTCAAGCTCGTGGATAATAAAAAAAAATGATGGATTTCCCTTTCGCAGATATAAATATCAGGGATTGGCCTGCATAATATCTAAGGCTTAATATCGTACCTCGCCTCAGTTTTACAACGCCTCTAAATACTTGTACATTGTTATAGCATAATGCAAGTGTTCCAATCGCCATGATCTGATCAAGAAAACACATCCAAGTAAAGCAATGTTAACTTCTAACTTCTAAGGCATTTTAAATCAAAGCAGAAGAATTAAAGAGGGGAATCTCTAGTTTCATATGACGAGGCAAACAATACAAATAGTTCTTAACGAGAACTTTAAAGACTAGCAATATTATGATATTTCCTTCTCTAACCTGAGGGATGGCACAGAAACGAAATATGGAAGGATCACGCAACGCAGCCATGTATTTCAGGCAATCTTCAATATGCATCAACGCATTGGTAACCAGTTCATTCAAGCACTGCACGGATTTGGTAGAGTTCTCCTCGTATTTTAAATCCTACATTACAATTTATAAATCACCATAAAAGGCATTGTCAGTAAATAGCCAATATGGGTGACATCAGATCTAAGATGAGAGCTTGAGAGTGGTATGTATGTACCTCAAGCTTGTCAGCATATTTGCCCCAAATTTCGCGAGGCCAAAACATGCGGGATTTTGGTATCTCATTAATGTCCTCAAGATAATCTCTGATAATGTTTGTTTTCTGCAAATAAGACCAGTGTTATGAATTATTCGATGAAAAAAATTGTCCAAGGCTGCAAAATATTTGAGGAAGAAATATTGTAATACATTGTTGTACCTGTAGAAATAAACCCATTGAATTAGAAATCGCCTCCCAATCTGGTGTCAAAACCTCTGAGCCTCCAGCAAGGAAGAGTTTCGACAGACCTAAACCCACAAGCCCAGCAACATAGTGGCAGTATTCATCATAGTCATCAACAGTTTCTACCTGTGTATAACAGTGAAAACTGGATAAACTGGATCGGTATTCAAATGATTTGAGTTCTTCATGAAACATATCAATAAGTTTTGGTACTTTCAATACATGAATTACTACATCTCATTTCATATAAAAAGAATCACATGGTTCATTCAAAAATAGATCTGATGTTATGACTTATGAAGAGAGTAAAAATGACACAGTTCTAACTAAAACAAAGACCCCAGTCTAGTTCAAGACAGTTTGTTACCATAACTCAAAAACAAATCAAACTATGAAAACATATGCTATGTATCACAAACCTCTTGGCAGATAAACTTGGCCATTCCTGCACCCATTCTTTTAGTAATTTCCTCGATAGCCTCTTGATACCTTCATATACCAAGGTATAAATTATAAAAATACCATATGTTAGTAATGTCAGAAAGCAGATTAGAGTTTCAACAAATTCAGCGACTCGATCAATAAACGAGAAACAACATGAGTAACAAACAAGAGAATAGAGCAGAAACGCATATAGCAAATAATAGAACTAACCCTTTTTCAAGTTCCAAAAAAGCTGCAGCAACGTGATGAAATTGGTCCATTAGAACCTTGTACTCCTTCGTACCACCTAAAGTTGAACGAGTAAAATAAGTAAGTCAAACAGTCAAATATTGACAGGATGTGAAAGATGAAGATGCAAAGAGACTCTTCAGACTTGCATGAATAGTGCCAGTCAGTATTGTAAATATGCCGGTGGAAAGCTATCAGGATGGGAACCTTTTCATCAGTTGGTATGCTTGTATCATCCTCTGTTTCACACAGAAAAATATTATGATATTAGCGGTAGGAGCATGAAGTAGGATGATGGTTCTAAAAGAAAAAGGTTTGCGCAGATTTTGGAGAAGCCACATGGTATCAAGGTAATCTTCTTAAAAGCATAGTTAAATGATACTAACCAACAGTATCAAGAGCTCGTAGAACCAAGTAGAACACACACACCTACAAATAAAGAAAAAGGAAACTGAATAAGAAATGCTGCAAGACTGGACAGAGGTAAAAGAAGCAAGAATATATGGAAACTTGGAAACTTTAGAAACAACCAAAACCATAATTCTATGCGTGACATGGTCCAAGAAAGCCTCATATTGATATACCACAAGAACGATATATAGGTAAGTAAAAATGTCCAGAAACAAATAGAACCCCAGTTCACTAAATAAAATCTGCATTTTACTACAGCTCTGATAAACTGCAGAATCAGTTTATAGCAACTCAAAGCCAACGTCAACAATAAATGAGTGTCAGACATGCTGCAACACTGGAAAAAGCTACAATGGTGGCATGCGAAACGAAAAAAAGATATATGGAAACTTACGAAACAACCAAAACCATATTCTATGCGTGAAATGGTTCAAGAAGGCTTCATATTGATATACCACAAGAAAGTATTAAGAAAAAAAATTAAAAAACCAGTTCACTATATACAATATGCATTTACTGCAGCTCAGATAAACTGCAGGATCAGTTTATAGCAATCTGCAGGAACAACTAAGAGTAGCACAAAAGAACTAAAGGGATAAATGAAAGCCAACGATTATACAAAAGAAACCAACACACTCGTCAACATCAACAATAAATGAGTGTCAGATATTTGGATTCATCCTTAAAATTGAGCCGTTGACCAAATAAATACCAAACACAGACGTAAAATATCTACATAGAGACGGGGAGAGAGAGAGAGATCAGAAGGAACGTTACAGCGTTACGAAGGTCGGTGTTGAGCTGCTGGATAACGAGAGAGAAGCTTCGAGAAACCTTGTGGAGCATGGAATAGCAGAAGCCCCAGTGTGGCTCAGGCGGGATCTGCTTCTCCGCTTTCTCAATCGCTCGTTTCATCTTCAGGAGCGGATATATATCATCTGGATATCTCAGCATCGTCCCTAAGCTCCCCATTGTTGCTACGGTATTTGAAAAACAGAGCGAAGAATCTGCTTATGGCGTCTCTCTCCCCCTGAAAAATAATGCCGGAATGAAGCAAACTCCTCTGTGAAGACGATCTAAGATTCAAAATAAGCAATGAAGAGAGAGGAGATGTTGCAAGGTAAGAAGAAAACGCTTACCTGCGATTTGGATCGATTCGATTTGACCAGCGAGGTTTTCTATTTTAGAGTTTTCTTATACATCGATGAAAACAAAGGTTTCAGACTTTTTATTTTTGCCAGTGATGAGAGAGCCACCAAGGTCTCACATTTTTCCCCTTTTTTTTTTATTTATTTAAATATTTTTAAGAGTGTAAACATTTTTTTTTTTTTTTTTTTTTTTCAACCAAACAATTAAATAAATTAAAAGGTGATTCCAGAATTGGTTGCCCAATTTAGAGGGAAAGAGTTTACAAAACAAAGTTCAGAAACTAGAAATCTAGAAGAGCGCGCCAGACAATCAGTTCTCACGTTAGACGTCCTCGGTATTTTCGTCAGAGTGAAGGTGGAGAAGGATGATCTTAGCGCTTGGAAGTCTTCCAACAAATACGAGAAGGCTGGCCAATCGTCGGGAGCCTGCACCATCGCCACCAGCTCGGAACTATCAGACTCAAAGTTGGAGCAATCTATCCCCGCCGACCGAAGAGACTCCATAGCCCAAATCAAAGCTTCAAACTCCGTATGAAGGGGAGGGACTACGACGCAAACTGCGGGCTCCCATAAGTACCGTCCTATCATCGTTACCAAACCACCAACCCAAGCCTTCCAAAGAATCCGTACCTTTCCAGGAACCATCAACCTGGCAACGAATCGAAGAATCCCTACCCTCCAGGGAAGGCTGGGAAACCACATAAGTCTCCGGGCCAGACTTGGCCTCCTCCCAATAAAGTTTATCGTTTAACGCCTGATTTAAAATATCAATGGGCTCTGCTTCTATTCCTTGAAACACCCTATTATTCCTATCTTTCCAAATTGTCCACAATATCCAAGGCAACCTATAGCCAATGCTAGGTCCCCCAGAATTTGAAAAAGTCTTGGAATAAAGAAAATCTAGGTTCGAATACACGGATCCAAAAGGAAAACCAGTCGAAGACAACTGGATCGGAGATAGCTCCCACACCAAAAGCGAGCGAACACACTCAAAAAGAGCGTGGTTGATAGTCTCCACCGCTAAACCGCACCGCAGACACGTATCGACGCAACGGACACCCCGGTGAGCAAGCCGTTCTTTCACGGGAAGGGACCCAGACGCCACCTGCCAGAAAAAATGTTGGACCTTTGAGGGAACATCAAGCTTCCAAGCTTGTGCCCGTAAAACTGTGCATGTCGGCCCGTAAACGAGAGGCTTATGAAATTCCCGTGCTAACCTATAACCAGATTTCACTGAATACTTGCCGGATTTAGTATAATGCCAAATCAATTTATCCGGAGTCAATGACTTACTGACCGCCAAACTCCGTACAAACTGAATGTCCGCAGGATCCAAAAAACTCTTCCAGAGTAGGCAAATGCCAATCCAAAGTAAGGGGATTAATTAGGTGATTGACCATCAGATTAGGATGGAGAACTCTACCCCTGCCATTCGCCGGTCTTGGCTGATGATCCGGGATCCACGGGTCTCTCCAAACGGAAATATTATGTCCCGTCCCGACGAGCCACCTCGCCCCTCTTTCTACTAAACCCTTTGTCGAAAAAATACTCCTCCATGCAAAGGATGGGGAATAGGGTTTAGTCGCCAGTAAAGGATGTTTTCTCCTGAAATATCGACCGCGCATCACCCGCGCCATTAGAGAATTTGGGTAGTGAATCAACCTCCAAAACTGCTTAGCCAGCATTGCATCATTAAATTCTTCCAGAGCACGGAATCCCAAACCCCCATCGCATTTATCCTCACAGAGCTTATCCCAAGCTACCCAATGTAGACCTCTGGCCTTATCATTAGACTTCCACCAAAATTTTGAAATAGCACTCGTAAGTTTGGACGTTAACTCCTGAGTTAATTTATAACATGACATGACATAAGTCGGAAGAGCTAACGCAACTGATTTGATCATAATCTCTTTACCCCCTTTTGATAAAAGCTTCGCCGACCAGCCATTAACTCGCTCATCTAAACGATCATTAACATAACTAAAAACTTCAGTCTTCGAGCCCTGGAGATTTTCAGGAATGCCCAAATAGGAACCCATTCCACCCTCTCTAGAAATACCAATAACATTTTTAATCCGAGATCTTACATCAGGCGGGACTGAAGTTTAAATCAGGAGTGTAAACATTTTAAAATTCAGAAAAAATAATAAAATAACAAAGCGTGAAAATAATGAATCGAGGAAGAAACGGACTATCTTATTCGTCACATATTGACCAAAAAAAGGACTATATCGTATAATAATAATAAAATAAGAGCTTTCGTTTAAAATTACTTTAAAATATGGTAAAACAGAAAAGGTATCTTTTTTTTATCATAAATGAACGATTCGATTTTACAGCTGTAATTATTAATTAATTTTCACTGACAAACGAATGCTGAGATGGCAAAATGAGGATGACGTGTCAAGATATAAGTTGTTGTAAATACGTATCTTCAACAGTGTAACTACCAATTGGCACACGATAACACACACAGTGGTTCTCTCCAAGTTTCCTCTCTATTAAAGGGTTAATAACTTAACTTCCTCTGGACGATACACAAAAACAAGTCTTCTGAAAATCAAAGGAAAACAAATTTCGGAAAAAAGAAAAAAAAAATGGCGAAGCGACCTGGGGTTATCACCATGTCTCCTCTTGTTCTCGACAAGGAAGACGATCTCGATCTCTGGGAAGTCGTGAATCCCTCCGACGGCGAGTTCTCCGACGATTCTTTCTCCGTCGATAGTCTTTCCGATGATGACGTCATCTCTGTTGACGACGACGAAGAAGAAGGTTCTGTTGTCTCGTTGTCTGTCATTTCTCCGCTGTCTCAGACGCTTCCTGCTGCCGACGCCGTGGATCTGGATTCAGACGGTGATGTCGATGGTGATCATGGCGATGATGATGTCGTTCGCGATGAAGTTGATGATATCGATCTTGGATGGGCTCAACGGCAGATTCTGTTTATCGGTGCCGGTGGAGGTTCTCACGGAGTCACGTACGGAGATTGCGGTCCTGATGACGGGGAAGAAGGAGATTGCGGTACTGATGACGGGGAAGAAGAAGATCGCGGTGGTGAAGATGGCGATTACGACGATTCGTATGATCTTGAGGAAGAGTTGATTCCGCGTAGCGTGAATAAGAAGATTGGGAGACAGAGGATGAGGAAACTGGGGAAAAGAGCAATCGCGAAGGTCTATGCATCGAAGATGACTCCGTATTCGCACTTGAAGAAGTATGGATGCGTTCGTGGTAAGCATGGTCTCGGCATGAAATTCAAGTGCTGATCTGTTGTTAGATCTCGCGGTGGACGGACATGGATTCTTCAAGAACTCGTTAGAATTTCTCAATTTCATGGGTTTTTAATTGATGTGTAAATATGCTAGTTCAATTTCTAAATTCCTGTTTCGGTAATTCGGATGATGTTTCTGAAGATCGCATTGTATATAACTCTCGCAGTAGGGATTCACGAGTTTCGACGTTATTAAACTGATTCGTTTCTTTAATGGAGTTTATCAGATCAGATTGTGGTTAGGCATTGTAGTATTGAAGTTCACATGCATGGAGAAAGATGATGATGGATGATCATAATACTCTTTGCATCTCTTGTTGATAGATGATGATGAGCTCTCTAAGTTTTGTGTGAACTGTAAATTTGGATAACGACATCTTAAACAGTTTAGTAAATGAATTAACAACACAAGAAGAAAAGGTTTTTGTTTGGAGGTTTTTAATTTGGTTATTTATCTTTTTGTAAGCTTTTGCAATTTTTTATGAATGGTTGGTTGTTGCTTGAGAAGTCAGTCTCGTAGGGTGTGAGTGGTTGAGACTTGAGAGAGTCTAGGAGATAACCTTTATTTGTCTCACGTTAGAAACTTGGTACTATGTGGTTCGTATTTCTTTACCAATACTAATACGAATATACGATCACAAGAATAATGCTGTCAATGTGAGACGATCCACCCGACCGATTCCTGCCAAGTAGTAGACATCCCTGACCGATCTGCTGCTTAATGACTTGGTTATCAACTATCAGAGGAAGCTAATTTTGGAATTTGGATATGGATCCGTGACTTGTGTAGATATCTTTAGGAAAAATATGCGGATATTTGTATCCGGATTCAGATATGCAAATATATGTATCCAGACTTCATAATCAACATATTATCATCCAAATTCGTTACGACTTATCCATGAACTTATAACAAATATTTGAATGTTGAGATCAGAGTAGATAGTCACGTTCAGGATCAGGATAAATAAATAAGTTTACCTTAAGACGAAGGAAGAAAGAATGGTAAGGAATAAGTGTGAGACGCCCGTTTCTGAGTAAATTAGACGGCACGTAGTACATTCACGTAACTACAGAACGGTGCAAAGTTCTTTATTGCCTCGGCCTGTTGTGTTTGGCCATAGAACGAACTTAAGAAGATAAGATAAGAGGGGTAAAAGCCAAAAAAAAAAAAAAAAAAAAAAAAAACAAGCTTATAAAACCTTTACTTATCTTCTTCTTCTCCATCCTCAAAGTTCCAAGCAGAAATGACGGTGAAGATAAGGCTCGCGCGTTTGGGTTGTAAACACAGACCCTTTTATCGGGTAGTTGTCGCCGATGAGAAATCGCGGAGGGACGGCAAGCAAATCGAGGTTATTGGGTTTTATGACCCACTCCAAGGTTCGTCTCTTCTTCTCCTCCTCCTATACCTTCACTTCACTTCACTTCTCTGTAAAATTCAACACTTACATGAATTTGCTTGTACCCTCCTCCTCCTCCTCAGGGAAAGAAGATGCCAACAGAGTGAGCCTCAAATTCGACAGGGTCAAGTATGCTTTTTTTCTCTCTCTTCTATCATATATCTTCACATTCCTCTTTGCGTGTACTAATTAGATGTGAAATTGTGTTTAATATACTGTAACACTAATGATTTACTGGACATTATCCATTTGATTTCATGGGAGACCCAAATAACTCTTTCATTCTGTGGCACTATGAACAAGTTTCTAACCTGATCGGAAATAAAACAGATTAATTGACTGGTTCACTTGGATTTGTTATAACTTATGTGATAAATTGAGATGCTTTGTGTTGACTCTCTATGTGTCCGGAACTATTTGCTTAAAGGTCTAATCTTTAATTCCTTTGCTTCTTCTTGGTCCTGTTTCTACATTCACTAGGACTAGGAGTGTTTCTGTTTTTCTTTAACAATATAACTCTGTAGGCCATTGAAAACAGTAAGCATCCCTTTCATCTATTGCAAATTTTTCTGTGAGGCTTGGTTTTGCTTGTATGACTGTTTTGATTACACTACTCTTCAAGTCTAATCCACTCAGTCCCTTGTAAGTTGTAACTGACTAACTGAGCTTCAAATACACAGCTGACAGCTGTTCGAAAGAAATTGATTTTCACACATGGTACTCGGATGATGCAGGTACTGGTTATCAGTTGGAGCTCAACCAACAGACTCGGTCGAGAACATGCTTTTCAGGGCAGGTCTGATACCCCCAAAGTCCATGGTTGTTAAAGGTTCAAAAAATGGACAGCAATCTACAAGCCAGCATGTTTCACCCATTACAGGTGAAATCTTGAACTAGGTGTGTTTTCTCTAATGAGCTGAGAGAGAAAGAGAGCTTTTGTGTTTATGTCGTTGATGTAATGCTTCATTGGTTTCAGACTTTTGTTTTGATGTAATGCTTCATTGGTTTAAAGACTTTTGCTTTGGACCTGACAAACAGAGTGTTGAATTCTGAATATGAGCTTCAGGCTAAATGGGCTTTGGTAAGAGGCCCATATTTCAGAATTTGGGTTCATTCTCAATATCTAGATTGTGGGCTAAAGACAGGAATTATTTATCTTCTAGCGTGAATATGATGTTGCTGTTGCGCAGTAGAACCTCGTTCTTACCTTTTATATACTGTATCTTTACTTTTTACATGGTAGTTATATAGTTTCATTCATCTCTGAATTAGTTACGTATATATATGATTATATTCTCATACAGGGGTGTGACACCCCATACTGTATATTTCTTCAAATTTTCATTTCATCTTTTAGGTCTTAATACTTGCCAAAATGTGTTTGTATAGTCTAGATATTTTCTTTGGTTTGTATTGCCAAAAGATGGTTATAGTTATGAAAAAGGGATGTTTCTTGGGGACATTACACAGCTATATTGGGCCAACAATATCTCTCGCTTCGTATCCCATTAGATTCTCTCTCTCTCTCTTTCTTGGTTCAGAGATGTTCATTGTTCGCATTATTACGGCATCTCTGGCTCTGACCCTCTCGCTGCAACATCTGTCCCAATTCAGACAACTTTCCTACAATTTTCATTAACGCCTACTATTTTATACTTCTTAAAATTCAACCCTCAACTTCCTAACTATATCTAAGTCCTCCTTCATTATGTTTAGTTTTGATGCTCTCAACCTCAAGTCTTTAACTCTCAAGCCATGGAACTAACTATCCTGTCGGCCTCTACTCGATATTGTAATTTCTGAACTACATAATCTTAAACACCTATAAAGATTTTAGTTGTTACCAAAGTTAGGAGTTAAAAAAAAGGCGATGGCGAACTCCTGGTTCCCTAACTCTCTCGTCTCCCCTCTCAACCCTCCGGCTACGGCTGGTAGTCTCAACCGCCCTCCGCCTCTTCCTCCAGATCCCCCTGACCCCTTATCTCCTTCTGACTTTCCTTCTCTTGTTTCAGGTCTTCTGTTTCCTCGTAAACAAAAAAACTTTCACAGAACTCAAATTACTACTGTTCCTTGTCATGTAGAAGTTACTTCTCCTTCTACACTTCCTCCCCAACCCCTTCCTGAGGTTGTCTCTACGACTCAGCTCTTGACTTCTTACTTGGTTTCTTCATCAAAATTATCTTTGAATCCCAGATCTGGTTCTCTTCCTTCTGGATCTGAAAATGCTACAGTAGCTACAGTAGCTACAAAAAACTTGAATCCTTCTTCTACTACTGTTCTTTCTCCTTCTTCTCAATCTTTTCATGGCATACTTGGGAGTACTCCCTCTCAGTTACCTGTTTCCTCCAACTCTCCTACTCAAAATGCTAAACCAAGTTATGTTGTCATCTCTAAAACTTCTCCCCCTCTCCCCTCCCATTATCCTCCCACTTCTCTAAATGTCCTGTTACCTCCTAAAACTGCTACTGATCCAATTTCATATGCCTCAAAAGTAAAACCATCTGTAGATAAATCCTTGAAAAGGTTATCCCCTGTCTCTTACTCTCCATCAGGGGTCCCAAGAGTTGAAATTCCTGATGAAGTTTTCCAGAAAGGAGCCGAACTTCATAAAGACTTTATCATCTGCAAATTCTTTGGTCGGATACCGCCCTACCACCTTACTCAGAGTGTCCTAAACTACATGTGGGGTAAAGGTAAACACCTGGAAATCCATCTCTCCCCAGCAGGAAACTCTGTTCTTGTTAGACTGCCAAATAATTACATTAGACAGAAAGTTCTAGAAAAGAGAATATGGTATGTGGAGACTACTATGTTTCATGTGTCCCAGTGGTCTACCTCTTTCGACGAATCTTCTCCTTCTCTACAGCGCATCCCACTCTGGGCCCACCTAAAAGATGTTCCTTTTGACCTCATCCACCAACAAGGACTTAGTCACATTGCTGGACTCATTGGTGAACCAAAAGAAACAGATGACTGGACCATTAATCTTACCAGTATAAGTACTGCTCATGTAAAGGTGGAGGTTGATTCCACTAAGCCGCTGCCCCCAGTTCTTGAAGTTCTAAGGACAGATGGATCACTCTTCACTGTGAAGGTTGAATACCCTTGGGTGCCTCCGATTTGCTCCCACTGTAAGGAAGTAGGTCATATTCTAAGGAACTGTTTGCTAGCTCCACCTCCTGCAGCGCCTTCTCCACCTACTGCACCCACAAACTCTTCTGGTGCGCAGGTTGTCCCTCATACATGTTATCTCTGTAAAGAAGTTGGTCATTTTATGAGAAATTGTCCAACAGCGGCTAACCGTTGGACCCCTGTTACTGCTAAAGCAAAGAGAAACCATGTTCCTAATAGTAATCATGTCAAGCACACTGCTCCAGCCGCTCAAACTGATCATGTTGCTCAAATTGTTCCTGAAACTCATGTGACTACTAATTTACCTTTTGAGTCAACTCATGCGTCACATATAAAGTCAACTCATGTTGCTCCAGTACCTACCACTAAGCCAGCTCCTGTGTCACCTACTGAGACATCCCAAATAGAGGAGCCTACCACTGAGCCAGCTCCTGTGTCATCTACTGAGACATCTCAATTAGAGGAGCATATGGTTATTGATGCTACTCCATATAAAGAAACTAATCAGTCGGTTATTACCTCTGAGTCTCCAATTGCTGCTGACTCTCCTATGGATGTTCAGGTGGATTGTGTTCTGGCTCTGAAAGCAGAGTTTGTGTCTCGTCCTATTGTGGTCTCAGACAATTCGCTTGCCTTACCTTTAACCAATAAATATGATGGCCTGAAAACAACCCCCACTTCGTTTAACCCTTTTATCCCCTCTGAGCCACCATACACCAACACTAACCCTCCAAAGTCCCTCTCACCTACCAAAAATCCTCCTTGTATACCTGAAAATCCAGATCCAAACTCCTACTCAGTAATAACCTCTCAACCCCTGTTTATACCTTCACCCATTAATTCTAATGTTTCTTCTTCTACTCTTGGTCAGAGTCCTCTTTTTACCCAGAAAGAGGCTCAATCCAAACCCCAATGAGTCCCCATATATCTTTTTGGAATGTCCGCGGCCTAAATGACCCGGATAAGCATCGACCTTTTGTACAATGGCTCTATACTAATCAGCCAGTTGTGGGTGTTATTTTGGAAACACACATAAAAGAACCAAATTTGAATCAAGTTATGCAAAAAGTTTGCCCTGGCTGGCAGTTTACCTCCAACCATGATACTGATGACGATGGAAGGATCATAATTATCTGGAAACCTTCAACTACTGTCCAAGTGCTTCACCAGTCTAGGCAATCAATCACCTGCAAAATTCAGATTCAAAAGGAAACAAGCTTTATTTTCACTGCTGTCTATGCTTCAAACATCAGAGAAGAGAGAACTCATTTATGGGATGACCTCCAAGAAATTCAGACAACTCTTTTCCTTGAAAATCAAAACTGGATAATTGGTGGTGACTTTAACCAGATCATCCATCATGAAGAGCATTCTTCAACCCATGTCAACCACCTCACCAGAGATATGATGGAAATGAAAGATCACTTACTATCTCTGGGCATCTTTGACCTTAGATTTCAAGGTTGTAACCATACTTGGACAAATAACAGACCAGAAGAGCCTATCACAAAGAAGTTGGATAGAGTGTTAGTCAATGATAATTGGATCAGTAGCTTTCCAAACAGCGTAGCCTCCTTCTTACCTCAAGAATTCTCTGATCATACTCCTTGCATTATTGATCTTTCCTGTCCTCTCCCAGTTGTTGGCACAAAACCCTTCAAATTCTTTAACTTCCTTTCCAACCACCCTCTTTTTCTATTCCACGTTGAGGCTGCATGGATTGATAGTGGAGACAGAGTTTTAGATCTTTCATTACTAGGGTTTAAGCTGAAAATTATAAAGAGAGTACTAAAAACACTAAATAAAGAGAGTTTTTCAGATATTCAAAGGCGAGTGAGTGTTACTAACGATTTGTTAAAAGTTGTGCAGGTACAAGCTCTTGTTAATCCATCCTCTGACTCATTCCAAGCTGAAAGGGATCTCCACTCTAAATGGATCTTCCTTAGGGGAATTGAGGAGTCTTTTTTCAAGCAGAAGTCTAGAATCAATTGGTTACAGTTAGGGGATCAAAACACTTCTTTCTTCTATAGAGTTGCAGTTGCTAGAGCATCATACAACTCTATCAGATCTCTTTGCGTGGATACTGGACCATCTACGTCTGACCCCCTTGAAATGAGTAACATTGTTGTCTCTCACTTCCAACAGATTCTTGCCCCTCATGATCTGCCGCATATCACTTCTCCATTCTCTTGGTTTATAGAGCTTCAGAACTTCCACTGCAGTGAGCGCCATAAAACAGTCATGTCTTCTTTTCCTACTGCTGCTGAAATCACATCGACCCTCCTCAAGCTGAACCCAAACAAATCTCCTGGGCCTGATGGATTCACTTCAACTTTCTTTAAAGTAGCTTGGCCAATTGTTGGTTCTGAAGTTGTGTCAGCCATTCAACGTTTCTTCACTTCAGGGTTCCTCCCATCTGCCACAAATGCAACAATACTGACGTTAGTCCCTAAAAAACCAGGCTCTACTTCTATCTCTGACTACAGACCAATATCGTGCTGCAATACAACTTACAAAACAATTTCAAAGCTGTTGGTGAAAAGACTGAAAGTCATCCTTACAGAAGTAATTCTTCCTAATCAAACTGCTTTTATTCAAGGAAGATTACTTATAGAGAATACACTGCTAGCCTCAGAAATTGTACAAGGTTATCATAAGTTTGGAGGACCAAAGAGAATAACTTTAAAAGTTGATATTGCCAAAGCTTTTGATACTATCAGGTGGGAATTCATATTTCAATGCCTAAGAAGTCTCCAAATCTCTGAATCTTTCTTAAGATGGCTAGAAGCCTGCATTTGCACAACGTCCTTCTCTGTTGGGTTTAATGGAACTACTCATGGTTACTTTAAAGGTAAAAGAGGGCTCAGGCAAGGTGACCCCCTTTCACCTTACTTGTTTGTCCTCTGCATGAATTGTTTGTCCATAGCTCTAGATAAAGCAGCAACGGAAGGGAGATTCAACTACCATCCTAAATGCAAGAAGACAAGACTTACACACCTCTGCTTTGCTGATGATTTACTGATCTTTTCTGATGGCTCTCTCCAATCTATCACAAGTATCTTGGAGGTGTTGAAGGATTTTGAAAGTAGATCAGGCCTGGCAGTAAGCATCCAAAAGACATCATTGTTTGTTGCAGGTTTTAAGATACATGAATTAGATCAACTCCAACAAGTTACAAAACTCTCAATTGGTTCCCTTCCGATTAGATACCTTGGTATTCCCCTATATTCCAAGAAGATCACCTTGTTGCAGTGTGCTCCTCTAATCCAGGCAATAAAATCCAGGCTTCACTCTTGGACGGTCAAATCTTTATCCTTTGCAGGAAGGCTGCAACTGCTATCTACTGTTATTGCAGGAATTATTAACTTCTGGTCAAGCTCTTTTATCCTTCCTAAAGGCTGCATCTCAGAAATTGACTCCATATCTGCTAATTTCCTTTGGAAAGGTAAAACAGAAGGGCATACTGCGGCCAGAGTATCTTGGGAGAATGTGACTCGTAGTAAGAAAGAAGGAGGCCTTGGGTTAAAGGACATTTTAACATGGAATACTGCTTCTGCCCTTAAGCTGATTTGGTTGTTGTTTTTCAGACCTAGCTCCATTTGGGCTCACTGGTACACTACAGAGATGTTAGATGGAAACATTAACAACTTCTGGGTCATCAATACAAGACAGAAATTTTCATGGCTAGCAAATCAGTTGCTGCAACTTCGTGATTTAGCTTACCCATGGATCAAACAATCTGTAGGTAATGGGGAAAACTGCTACTTCTGGTCAAGCAATTGGTCTCCATTTGGAAAAATCAGAGATTATCTTTCACAAGAAAGATCAGTGAGATTAGGTATCCCTCAGTCATCAACTTTAGCCGAGCTGTGGGAGAATGGGAACTGGATCATGCCTCCTGCTAGGTCTGAATCTCTTGTGAGAATCCAAGCTTATCTCTCAACAATTTCACTTTCAGAAACTCAAGACTCATATGAGTGGTGGCCTAATAATCAGATTTCTGAAAAATATATCACAAGTGACATTTACCACCTGCTCCGTGATCAAAAACCGTTAGTTACCTGGTCTAGAGAGGTATGGTTTTCTGGAGGAATTCCTAAACATAAATTTCTTACTTGGTTGATGGTACTAAATAGAAGTCCGACTATGGATAGGATGTTGAAGTGGGGACTAGCAAGCGACCCCACATGCCTTCTTTGCAATGCCAATCCAGAATCACGCTCCCACTTGTTCTTTGATTGTAGTTTCTCAGGTGCCATATGGGCTAATATCTCTCACAGATGCAACTTTAGATCATCTCAAGATTGGGATACTCTTCTCTCCCAGCTTCGAGTATACTCCACCTCCAAGCCAAACAGAAAACTTCTACTAATTGCTTGGCAAGCTTCGATATACTTCATCTGGACGGAACGAAACAATCGTCTCCATCGAAACACTTTCAAATCGGTGGATACTTTGATCCGTGATGTTGATCGTTTGGTCTGGAACAGAATAGCCAGCATACGCCTCTCAAACCCACGCCAAACATCACAAATGCTTCAGATTTGGTTCTCCTAAGATTCTCTGATCATCATCACTCTTCATCGTCTCTTTCAACTCTCCGTCGTCTCTCTGTTTGTTTTGACTACTTGTGATCTCCGTCAATCAAATTGGGTATTTGATTATTAGTTTTATGGACCAGCTATCATGTAGTAGATTCAAAATTTGGTTCTTTTATTGTGTGTTTGGGCTAATTAGCCTATTAAACCTTTTAGGCTTTGTAACATTTGCTTTCTCAGGCTTTTAAATAGAAGATCGATTATCAAAAAAAAAAAAAAAAACAAAGTTAGGAGTTAGGATATACATATACTTCAGTCGAGCAAGAAAGTGAATGCTAAAACTAGAAACATTTGAAAGAAAAAGTACTAATCCATAAATACCTAAAAAATCGTCTCCAGGAAAAGACAAAACTCAGTGGGGGAAAACGAGCACTTATGGTGTTTACAAAAATAATATAAAAGAAGAAAAAAGTTGTGCTTGTTATTTCTTGGGACCCTTATTTCTTTTTTGATAGTTGTATGCAACTGTTAGCGCCTCTGGACGACCAGAGTCCACGAATGTATTACCAAAATAAAATAAAAAGTACGAAAGAAATATATAAAGAAAAGTAAGAAGAAACAATCATGGCTTGGCTTACTTAAAAAGTAAAGCAGCTTAATACCAAACATACAGACTATAGTCATTGTGTACATTGCTAATAATAACTTAATGAACTATCTATCAGAAAACAATTTGCCATATTACTTCATCCAAATTTTGCTACAAGCTATTCACACGCATGTTTATTTCGAGTTTAATTCGAGTATGCTATTATTACAAGAACCAAAACTAGAGATGAATGGGTCCATTAATTTTTTTTTTCTTTTTTTTAGGAATAAGTAGCATCTTTGATTCTTTGTACTTTTCAACTTAAGTAAAGAAAATAGATCTTGAACAAAATGTGACTAAAATGGTGGATATTGATTTAATCAAAAACGTTATTAGGTGACAGAGAGAGAGAGAGAGAGAGAGAGATAAGGATTAGGTTTAAGGATTGGGAGAAGGATGAAGAGAGGGGTTTAGGTCGACCAACTGGTTGTTAAGGATTGAAACTCCTTAACCATACATTTATATATAACATTTTCACAATAATTGTCATCTCTTTACCAAAGACTTAACTCCAAGAATCAACAAGCACCAAGCAAGAAGCAGGAGGTTCAAGCACCAACTAGATATATTATGGCTTTCTGAAGCAATCAATATCTTCAGAAAAACAAAAAGTTTTTATTTGATTTTTCTTCCCTCTTTTTTATATTAAATAAAAAATATAATTATCTTTTTTCCATTCCTTTTTTTTTTTTTTTTTCTCTGGAGAGGAAGAAGAGAATGATATGGGTCTTTCACGTGTGACATTGATGAGATGATGAATTCAAATCGTATTTCATTTGAACAAGAAGGAAAAAACCAAGAGGAAGAAAAAAAGCATAACCTTTGATTTCTTTCTCTGAACATTTCTTCGAAGAAGCAAAAAAAAGAGATATCTTTTTAGATTTTGTAAATCTTTTCAAGATTTGGTTTGGTCTCTTTCAACAATTCATAAGAAGCAGCAGTTGGTCTCAAGGTAGTTTGTTAACCTTTCTTTACTTCTATTCAACTCCTCTCTTCTTCTTTTTTTGTCTATGAATTTTGCTTACATCTCCATAATTGCATGCATAAGCAATTCAAGACATGATCAAAACTTCACATGTTTCTGTATCCTGCCCTGTTTCCACTGTTTTCGAATTTCAACCCTTTCCTCTTCTAGTTAAGTTCTTATAACAAGATGAAAATTTTTGAAGGATCCTTTTAGATGAATGATGATAAACTCAAGCTTGTGTTGATCTGAATCTTTCAGGCTGTTGCTAAATCTGTGACCTGATCATAGGACAAGGGACCATGTAACTCAATTGAGGCAAGAAAGACACTCCATTGATACATTTCGATGGAGAATTATCCGGAAACACAGTTTCTACCCGGAAATGCAATGATCCACATGAACGCTACAGTTTCTTACTCGGAGGAATTAGTTAGTAGAGAAAGAATTGAAGCTAACAACAATGTCTCAGCCTCACAAGAGAGATCAAGACTTGGTCAACTTTCGCAAATGCAGGACGTTGATCAAGATTTCGGTTCTTGGAGAGATCAAGCGAGTGACAGGAACGGTTTCCAGCTAATGAGCGCGATGGCGGGTGCCACCACGGCGCATCTTCATACCGGTCAGGGATTGTCACTTAGCCTTGGCTCACAGATTCATCCTGGAATCCATCAAAGTATGGCGTCAAGAGCTGAGCATTTCAGAGGCAATGAGTATGCAATACAGAGCTTTCCTGGAGGGAATCAGAACTTGGATGTTGTGAGAACAATTACAAACTCAAAGTATCTCAAGGCGGCTCAACAGCTTCTTGATGAGGCTGTTAATGTAAGGAAAGCTCTGAAGCAGTTTCAAGCAGAGGGAGATAAGAACAATGAGAAGCCTCAAGAACCGGATCAGAACACTCAAGACTCGTGCACCAATCCTCCCGCTGAAATATCTCAATCAGAGAGACAAGAAATGCAGAGCAAGTTGACAAAACTCTTGTCAATGTTGGATGAGGTAATGACTTGAGCCTTATCTTCGTAATTTTGGTCATGCCATAGTTACATTTTATATAGGCCTTGATTGTGTTTGCTTTTGGATTTACATATTATAATATTGAACCATTTGGTACTATATGATATATAAAGTTTTGTATTTGATTTTGGTAAAGGTGGATAGAAGATATAAGCAATATTACCAGCAGATGCAGATAGTTGTATCTTCGTTCGATGTGATAGCAGGTTATGGAGCGGCTAAGCCATACACAGCACTCGCCCTTCAAACCATTTCTCGCCATTTCCGTAGCTTAAGGGATGCGATATCCGGACAAATCCTCGTGATACGTAAGTGCCTTGGGGAACAACAAGATGGATCAGATGGGAAAAGAATTGGGATAATAAGCAGGCTTAAGTACGTTGATCAACATTTAAGACAACAAAGAGGTTTTATGCAACCTCAAGCTTGGAGGCCTCAACGTGGTCTACCTGAAAACTCTGTTTTGATTCTTCGTGCTTGGCTCTTTGAGCATTTTCTACACCCGTAAGTCTCTTCTGTATGACTGTATCTTATCCCCTCGCAGATTTTTCACTAGAAAAATGCTGATTTGTTTTTGTAAACATGAATAGTTACCCAAAGGACTCTGATAAGATCATGCTAGCAAGGCAAACGGGCTTGAGCCGCGGTCAGGTAACTGATGTTTTATTTGAAGATTGGTTCTTTCTCTTTGTAGTGTAGTTTATTTTTTGATTGTTGTGTGTTGTTATGTTTGTAAAAGGTTTCAAATTGGTTTATAAATGCGCGTGTGCGTTTATGGAAGCCAATGGTGGAGGAGATATACAAGGAAGAATTCACAGAGAATGATTCCAACTCGTCTTCCGAAAATACACCAAAGAGACTTGCTGCTGCTGACGATGATGAAGATCGAGATCAAGAGTTTTCACAAGACCAGACCAAACAGGACCATGGACATGATGGATATGGTGAGGAAACATGTGGCATGGTCCAAGGCAGTCAAATGGATGGTCGCCGGTTCATGGCGGTTGAGCCTACATATCATGTGGCTGAGATGTCAAGACTGGGTCGTGGTGATGTTTCTCTGACCTTAGGGCTTCAAAACTCTAACGGACATGATAATGTTACGGTTATGTCTAGTGAGGCCTACAGCAACTTTTCCGGGGTAGATTTTTACGAGACTGCCATCCCTGGAACCGAACTGGAGTATGTCCCCGGGAGTCGCCAGAACCGAACAAGTTCGTCCCAATTGGTACATGATTTTGTAGCTTGAAGAAGAAATTAAGCAATGGAGAGATTAATAAAGCGTAGGTGTTATATATGATCAGTATTAATTCTCTAGTGTGAGAAAGTTGGTCAAGAAAAAGTTTTACAAATTGTACGTATAAAGAAAACATTCTTTTCTCCAAGAAATATAAGTGAGGTTAGGTCATTGGGACCAAACACAATATGGAAAATTCATGATATAGACAAAATATCAAAGTGTGGTCAAAAAAATGTCCCCACATCTACAACCCAATACTTTTCATTTTATGAACATTTATATGAACTTCTATCATGAATTATACAACACACTAACCATCATAAGATTTGATTTAGGAAAGCTTCCAAAAAAAACAGTTGAAATATTAGTGTTGTATGAAAATCATATATATTTCAGTTATGAAGTAAATATTTCACTATTCAAAATTTCGTTCGTATGTGATATATAGAGCAAAGACTATTTGATGATTTCCTAGATAATATATAGGCGTAAAAAAAAAGAAGATAACATATATATCTTCAAACTTATATGATATTAAGATGCACATTCAAACTTATTGCAGTGTTAGTCTTTAGGTATACATTATATTATACATCAACTCATAAATCCGGAATCTATATATAGTGGTAGCTAGTGGATCGGCGATATGATGATCAGTTGGGAATAAGCTTGAAAGGAGGCCTCACGAACTTATGTTTGGGACTGAACTGTCCATAGTCTTTTGTATTCATTCTCAGAATTCTCTCATGTTCATGTATTCTTCTTTCCACCACCTGTCACCACATATTTAAACCTTGTTCAACCAAAACGTAACGTAGAACCCTAATTGAATCTTACTGATTTTGTTGAATTTTCAATTATTCATCACACCATACAACGCACGTTAGTTGTGGCAACTTTATGTGGGGTTAAAACGACTAACCTCGGGATGATTAGATTCTTGGTCATAGATTAAGATTGATGATCGGCCTACACAACAAAACAGATTCTTAAGCCTATCTGTGTTTTTTTTTGTTATCCAAGAGTAATCACTACAAATAACACATACTATGTCGTTAAATTCTATTTTTAGAAAGTTAGTTTTACAGCTATAGTTATATATATTTATGGATGGCACGACTTATTTTTACAATCGAAAATCTAGAAATTAGTCATTGAGTATCTCAGAAACACACATGTGCACCACAAGCTCTTATTAATGTTATTATCTTACTTTCTAAAAGATTGAGCAAGTAGTAGGAGGCATATGAGTTGCAGAGAAAAGCTGCGAACAAAGGAATAAATATATGTAGACTGAGGGAGAGAGAATAAGAAACAAACCTGCAGAAGAGAGAGCAAACGATGAAGCTGAAACAAGGAGAAAGATGAGACCTAGTTTCTTCAACATTGGTAATAAACCCATCTTCTTCTCCCTTTCAGTTTTTCTCTTTGAGAAAGCAAAGTTTATATGTAAGTGTGTTTATGCGTATCTTGTGTATTTCTATATACTTTTTTCAAACAAAAAAAAGAGAGCCCTTATGCGTTTGGTATATATCACTACGTATATATATATACAATCTCTAATGAAATAACACCATTACAAGCTAATTTTTAGCCAATATTTTTTAAAAAACTACCATTACAAAAGTGGATTGATCCATCATTTAATTAATGCAGATAAGTATCTCTTAATGCTTTTTATTTAATTTATAATTCATGAAAGAAAATGGTGGGATTGGAGAAAAAAGTTGAAAGGAGACCACTTTCCTATTGTTGGTCACAATAAGTCTAAAGAAGTTGTTAGTGGCTTGATTATTTAACGTGAGTGGCTTTTTTATTGTTTAATTTGGAGATAGACAACAATCATAACCTTATAATGATAGAATCATTAAAGACTAGAGGTATTCAATATCGGTCATAGTTCTTATTCCTTTTTCTCCATTTCAGAGACATACGGTAGATTGTATAACCAATTATGTTATGTAGATACAAACCTCATTCAAATTAATAGATCTTATCATAACAAATTCTTGAAGAAGAAAAACAATTTCACAAAATATTTAAATGGATTGCTGATTGAGATTATGCAAAAGAGTACAAAGTGGCGAAGACTTTTAAAGTTTGCTTCAATGGAGCTGATTCGTCACAATAAATAACGTCAATGGATTGCTGATTAATTGAGATTATGGAAAGAGAACAAAGTTGTTTGAACTTTGCTTTAATGAACTGATTCGTCTCTATATTTAATTAATGTTATTATCTTATGGTTTCCCTTAAAAAGAGATGTAAAGATGATTTAGTGGATGATGACCATACTCTCACTCTGTTTTTTTCAGAAACTAAATTCTGTTTTTTAACTCTGATTAACTCTCTCGTTAACTCTGTTTTTGATTACCGCTGGGCAAAAAAGTTTTTTGGTCGCATATTAAATTAGCGTATGCTTTTAGTTTTTTTATCTTAAAGATAGTATAATTTATCGTGTTATCACAATTTTTTTTTTTTTTGTCAACCACTATGATCACTGTAAGCCTATTGGATCGACTAAACTCCTTGAATGGCCCATAGGTTGTTACGCCTCGGGCCTATGTTTTGACCTTTGAGGCTTTATAATATCCGTGGGCTTATTTATAAGAGGCTGGTCATTTCAATTAATTTGCTTTGCCTTTTAAGCTTAGACAGACACCGGTAGTTTGTGCTAAAATGTTAAACCACCACCAAATGTGTTGTTAACAAAAATAGAATAAAGTAAAATAAAAGTTTTTTAGACCTGAAATGTTTTCAATTAGGTATCCTTTCTAATAACTAGAAGTTAGAGTTTGGTGTTAGGGTATATGATTTCTCAATTGAACTCTATGTTATGTTAATGTTACTGTCTAAATACACGAGTGTGAATGTTGCGAAGTATTAAAATTTTAATTCTTGTCGCAAACATTTATATTTGAACTCAAAACATATCTTGATCGTAGACTCGATGAACCATGAGGAATTGATTACATATGCAAATTAAACTTGAAGTGATTATCGGCTAGCTATGACTTATAATAACTTCCTCGGGCATAAATGTAATTTTTCTTAGTAAAGTATTATTTATTATCCGAATGATAGTGATTTCAAATGGAGTAACCTACATATAGCCGCCCCTGCTTTTCTTGTCTCGTCATGTAATTTGTTTGAAGAGTTTTGAATATTAATTCTTATAGTTCATTTATAAAGACTTTTTACTCCTATCGTAGTCATTATTCTTTATTTATTTTCAATAATACTGAAACATGTTTATAAGATTTCACATCACACAAGTTCACGAAGAAGATGTTCTCTTTAAAATTGTTATGTTCCAAGCGATTTTTTTTTTTTTTTTTTTTTAAATTAAAGATAGAGAAACGGATTAATCACTACTGTTATCGCGCTCAGGTTTGGAACTTTTTTTTTCTGTATATATAAAACAAAAATTTCTTTTTAGTCACGGATCAATTAAAATTTATGAATCCAAAGTCTGAATCTTCTGTTCAAAAGAAAAGATTACTTTAAAGTTTTGTCATAACTCGTCTTTTAACTATGATTTGATTTCTTAACTTTACGAATAATGTGATGATTATACATAATTACCTTTCTCTCTTAGTTGGTCAGTGCCCAAAAAAAAAAACAATGGAAGGAGAAAATTAAAGAAAGAACTAAAGATATTTGCCATTTGGGATAAAACGTATTAGTCTTTGTTAATGTAAAAAATAGTTATAGGATGGTAATTCTTATATATATCTCAGTGGAGTTGCAAAGATGATCAATATACGAAGTCATCTCTGATCATAGTGAAATAGCAAACTGATTGTTAAATGATGAGAGATGTAGAAATCTACGTACATGCATAATATTCGTTGAGACGTTATTAAATGGTGGTATTGATCATTTAACATAGAAAAAAAATATACAGTATACATTACTGGAGTTGAATTGAGCAGCAAATTATAAAATAAGGAAAACTACAAATTAACATGAGAATATTAAAGACATATTGTATACATATTACTAGACAGATTTGCACTATAAATTGACTATAAACATTCTCCTTCATGATTATATATAAACTTTTAATTTGAAGGAATAAAGCAGATGTAGAATATAGGCCGTACGTCTAAAGTAGTGGTATTCATATTATGATGTAACAAAATGGAGAATCCGAAAATCGTAAAGAAAGCAAAAAAAAAGGTGTATAATTTTGTTTTCCAACGTCTACAACCACAGATTTATATTAAGCCATATATATGCCTCCTTCTTGCTTATTGTTTTTCTTTTATTTTATCTTAAATGATTTTTTTTTTCTTCATTTTAAATAAATCTTTCCATATATATATTTTACATGCTATGCAGCAGTTTAACCATTCATAATTCTAACATATTAAACTTACAAAGGTACGTAACATTCATAAGTTTTTATGTCATATATACAAGTTTAAGTCCGGATTATACTATCACAAATCTATAGATTTTATACACTAGTCAGATACTCATAAATTATAGATATAAATTATATGCATTTGGTTGCCAAAGTCTAGATTTTTCTTTACCCTTTTGTTTGCTTTGAACCCTTTTAGGCTTTAGAGTAAGAAAAGCACCGACTTCTTCCCATTATTGGCTGCTAGATGGGTATATATAGTCTTTTATTTTGTTTTTGGAGGCTTTTTAAATTACACTGTGGGTTGTGATCCCTAAAATACGCTTGTTTTTGTTTCCCAATATTGAATAAATTAGACGTATATACATATTAGTGAGTTAAGTTAATACTAACATATGAATTAAAATTGAGTATTAAGTTCATCAAAAATTGATTGGTGTAGATTTTTTTGGTATGATATATTACAAGATTAAAATTAATTAGATTAGAAAAAAGTGTTCATAGCCACAACACACAAATCAGTCAAAAGGATATGAACCTTCGTCCAAGAGACACAACGATATTCCAATTGACGGGATACCAAATTTCGTTATTTATATATACTATATTATTACGTATTTATTTCGCATCATTGTTAATCCGTATAATGTTCGCATTTTTTTGAGTATATACGCAAGAGCCAATATGCAAAAGCAAATGTACCAAGGGTTACGAACCTCATTAGTCTTAATTAAAATACATATATTTAAGGGATGATGATGTCTTTTAAATCACCTTCGTAACATGTTTTGAAATTATGGTCAATTGTTGTGGCTTATTAGAGAGGACTAATCAAAATTGGGAAAGTCGCTTACGGAAACTCTAATGACATTTATACCCTAATATAACATATTAATATTGTTTTAGATATAACGACAAACAATGAGTGTGACAACCTTAAAGACCTTTACATGTTACGTGGGAATACAAAAGAAATGTGACAATAGCAGACAAAACATTACCTTCATTTAAACTTACATTTGTTTTTTGGTTTTTTCCCTCCTTTTGTGTGACGATTAGACTCTCTAATCGTTTGACTAAAGCTCTTATTTTTCTTTCTTTTCATCTAAGGGAATCTTCAAGAATATCCGCAAACATTCGTGTAAATGATTTGGTGTATGTTATATATAATGTACGTGGATCGAAATGAAGCTGTTCGACATATTCTAATTTTAGCCGTTGTATGGGATCGCTAAATAGTGGTGACGGTACAAAATGCTAGTGTTTTCCGGTTTGAATAAAGAAGGTTATGGAGTTTTCAAATGCCTTTGTGGGATTATAGTTGAGTAACCCAACCCACAATCTATGTTACGAAATACCATAATGGATTGTAGTTCGACCATGATCGTCTTGTGGCTTCTATATTTCTCTGCAACCTTCTCGATGATCATATTCTCATAGGATGGTTTACGTGTTTGCTCAAAAAAAAAAGGATGGTTTACGTCATGCAGAAGATCTTAACGTTGTTGGTAAATTTATTTTTAGATTTTCGTAAAGAGATTATATCAGTTTCTATATTTTTAGGCTGTTCTTTTCAAATTATAATATAGATCATCATTCCATTTTCAGATTATAAATTTATATAGATAATATATCCTCTTATATAACGAGAAGAATCTTTATTATATATACAGTACATAAACCGACTAATTACCAATTATGTTTGTTCAGGTAGATCTATAGGAGAACGAATGTTATAAAATCATTTACTTAGGCGATCTACTATTTAAGGCTTAAATCATCATATGTTTTTGGGTCAAGTACCGGCAAATATTGTTCCCTGCACATGACAATTTTGCCATAATTGATTACGACTTCCAAATTATTATGTTTTTCTAATATTGTCATAGCGGTTATTATAAAAGGTGCATTTGGTATGGAAGATAATGATCTTATTTCAAACAAATATATAATAGGGTTGTAAAACCACAAATTCACAATTATTTATCATCAAGTATTTTTTTTTCTTTTGTAAATTAACATATCCACCGTATGGTCATTTAGTTCATATAATATAGTATAAATGGTTTTCTAGTTTTATTTATCATTCCGAAGGTTACATATAACCTAGTATAACTGGTTTTCTAGTTTTCTAGATCAAAACACATAAGATGCCTTTTTATAATCTCTCGAGACTCGACACATGCACGATATTCTCAAGAAGGAATACTAAACTCGAAATAAAGGTTGAAAAATTGCAATATATCAAATAGAAGACTCCTTTATATAATAATAAAAAAGAGGCTTCTATGTGTAATATTCATGAATGAACCATCCGTGATCAATGGATACGAAAGTATAATTCTGCCAAAAGGGTAGAATAGGATTCCCCATTATTGTTCACGATGTAATATAACCATTATTTTTGTGATGTACTGGTGTGTGGATCTAATGGTGATAAACGAACTTTGAACAACAACAACAACAAGAAAATAAATACAAGATAAGAAAATCAATTAAAAGATGAGATGAATAAAAAAAGCAAAGAATACAAGAGTCTAGGATTTCACCTATAAGTCTAGTACATATTTTAAACCTACTAAATTTACTAGAAATAAGATTAAAACATTTAATAAGAATCTGCACAATTTGATTTCTTATTTTGGGTGAGTTTCAAACTTCGGAGATTTCAATATTCTTGTCTAACATGTTATATATTTTTCCAGATAGAAAATTTAGATTTCTTATTATTACAACATTTACCTAAGAACCCTCAGTTCACCTAGATTCTCCGATTCTTAAAAGTTTTGGATTTTGTAAGTCTTCTTAAGAATATCTCCAAATTCATCAAACTGATACTACTTTTTTTTCTCTTAAGAATTCACACTCATATCATGGCGATATCCACACTCTTTACTCTTTAGTGATCTAGATTTTTTTTTTCTTTTCTTTTGGACATCAAGGTACTATATACTATTATTTAAGAGTTGAAAATTTATAATAAGAAAATAATGAAGGTTTATTTTTCAAGTGAGAAGACAAAGATGTCCCCACATGCAATTTTATCATATGATTTATCATCTAATATCTGATTGGCATGAATCATGATTATATAGAGTCCAAGTGATATTTTGGTCTCTCCGGGCTCAAATTTGACCACTATTTTTACCAATTAAGTATATTTTACATTGATAGTGAAGACTTACAAAATCCAAAACTTTTAAGATCAAACTAAGAAGCAGTGATTACAATATTAAGAAGACACTTTGTACTCATGCGGCAACAGAGCCTTTATTGCAAACACACTCATAACGATGATGCTGAGGTTACCTAACGCCTAAAACGTACCCCAAAACAAAATATTGAAACGGAAATAATCAAACAACAGACCCATTTTTATATAATAATAGATCTCTCTCTCTCGACATGTCTTTAAATCGGACAAAAACAAAACGGCCCCCATGTTTGTAACTTCGAGGGTTTTTTTTAGGTCCACATTTAATACAGTAAAGCATCAGAAGAAGCCATGAGAGGCTGGTTCATCATATAAGACATGTTCATCTGATTCACGAAGAAATCATTACACTCCAAACCAACCAGAGGGTTCGAACACATGCCGTTGTTGTTGTTACTGTCGAGGAACTCGATGATGTCGTTGAGAGATTGAAGCCTGTGGTTAAGTTCATCGAGCTGAGCCCTGAGAACAGAGTTCTCTGCTTCAACGGTCAGGTAGTGCTGCGTTGTGATGCTGACACTTGTCACGATCTCGTTGTTCTCTTTTTTAAGATGGTTAACCTGAGCCGTTAGATCGTCGAGGAGCTTTTGTTTTTTCATCCTAGATCTCCTTGCAGATTCACGGTTTGAGAGCATCCGTTTACGTTTCCTCTTCTCCATGAGACACTCCTCTGATCCTGACGAAGACTGAATCGTCGACGAAGTTGTTCCCGACGACGACGATTCCATTTAGTAACACACACACACACACAAAAGAAAACAAACAAAGGAAGCCTTATCTTACAAGAAGAGAGATCAAATATTACAAAATGGGTTTTTTTAGGGGAAACAAAAAACAGAACAGAGCAGAACACAACAGGACAGGACAGGACCCAGATGACGAAAAAAAAAGAAGAAGAAAGATTTGATGGAAACTATAGGGTTATTTGTTTGTAATTATGCGTAAAGATTTAAATAATTTCAAGAAAAATCATGAGACGTAGTAAAGCCAGTAAAGGAAGACAACAGAGAAAGATTGAACAAGATGGGTCCTGCGCCTGATTGTGGAATTTAACATAAACCCAGAGAGAAAGATCTCACTGAGTATAATCGGAGACATGTGTCTCAAACACCAAGAACTGCTGATTAAGCATCAATGTTTTTTTCCTTCCTTTTTTTTTTGTTTGGTAAATTAGTTCTCACAAACAAAAAAAACCTGAGATTTTTAAGCTTTGAAGAAAAAAAAACGAAATCAGAAGAAGAAGGAAAGGAATCAAAAAGACGATATCTTCGAGAGAAAGAGAGAAGAAGGGGAGAGAAGAGAGAGAGGGGGGGGGGGCTTTGAAATGGTTTAGGAGACATGAATTTATAGAAGAAAGAAACTTCAAGAAAAAGTGTATTTCAGTGGCAACTTGATGGTAAGCGATACATTTGTTTGGATTCTATTCAGAGAAAGAAGATTCTTTACTTTCTTTTTCCCCTAACTTCTTTTTTGTAAACATTTTTTTTTTACCCTTCTCACTTTTTTTAATAATTATTAAGTAGGAATATCTACATTAATCACAAATATAAAATTTACTCATTAATTATTTCTATATTAAATTATTAATTAAAAATCAAAAATAAATTACAAAAAATATATCGAGCACTACCCCATTATGTCATTATGCCAAGATAGTAAGAAAAGAAAATTATTTTATCGAATAATACAATAAAATCATATTAATTAATTTTAGATACTATAAAATCATGCATTTATTATGATTTCCAAAAAAATGAAACATTCCAAAAAGCCTAAACAAAAACTAAAAAAAATGACCCCGCCTAATTTCTACTTTCTTTGTTTAATAGTAACCGTGATTTCTTAGTAGGAAAGAAAAAAAAAAGTACAGATTCTTTTTACAAAGAAGAAAATTGCAGATGAAAAGTTTTCTTTATTTGAGGGGAAAACGAATTTTGTCTTTGTTTATTACTATTCCAATTTATTGTCATTAAAAGTAAAAAAAAATAAAAAATCGAGAACTTTGTTGAATCTTCTTCAGTAAAATAGTAAGTCAGATATTCATGTAACGACAAAAACAGAAAAGAAAATTTTAATTAGTACTATATTAGTAGTGCGTATTGAGGACTAGTATTAAAAAGAATTTTTTTTTAAAACCATTAAAGCCAGAATTTGTCTGGCAAATCTATGAACACGATCATTTAAAAATCAATTTACCACCAACAACACTAAATCTATGAACATATTTATTTAAAATTTCAGTTTTGCAAAAAGAATTTGATTAAACAAATGAAAAGCCTGAATACAAACTTTTTTTTAAGAAATACTATAAAGGAATCTGTGCTTGGAGTAAAATGAGAAGAACATGTGTAAGTAGGCAGAAGAAGAAGAAGAAGAAAAGGTTGAAAGAGACATGTGAGGTTGCGAAACCAACTCCTCCAGACTTAACACAGCTGTTTTCATTTCCTTTTTTTTGTTCCCCCCAACTTATTTGTTTTCCTAATTTTATTCTTCCTACAATTAATTATTCTCTTATTTATTTTCAAATTATAAGTATACTATTTTGTCTTACTTATTCAGATGCTGATAATATTTTTGAGGTAGGTCATGAAACTCATTTTACAATAGTTTTAAGGGCATGAAATTAACTTTGTTTTGTGTTGGAGAGTATATTAGGTTTATTAAAATAAAGACATTCAAGTACATGTAGAATAATTTAGTACTACTATATGCTTAATCTATTTCCACCGCCTAATCGCAGATGTTATGGTGTTTCTCTTTTATTTATTTATTTATAGTACAAAACTTATTTTACGATCAAAAATATTTAACTTTTTTTTTTCTTAATCATTTTCTCTTTAAATATTTAGGGAAAGTGTGGAAGAGATCCACTGATCAAACCCACTTCCCAAAAACGATGCATGAATTTCACCACCAAACACATTCACTCAACATGCTTTTTAGTATAAAAAAAATTATTACATGGTAAAATTAGTAACAAACCAACAAATCGAATCATTAAACCTCCAAAAAGGTTATAAGTATAAATGTTTGTTTTCCTCTTACCAATATAAGCAAGAGGGTAAGAAACGTTGGACGTACGAATAAAAAACGTATGTAAAATTCTAAATAACATCTAAATCTTTAAGAAAATGATAATTCGTAGCTCCTAATTTGTTCAACGTTTTCTTTTAGCTTTGCCACTAACACAAAAATCTTTCTGATTACAAAACTAACCGACATATACCAATCCGCTACTCTCAAATCAGTTGATCGATAGACATATACCAATCCGCTAAACCGACATATCATCGTCGTTAGTCTTATAATTTGTATTATCCATTGATAAATGATGTAACTCCAATGTCAACAAAAAGTCTCTCCGAAATCCTCAAAAAGGAATCTGAGGAAAGTACATGCGTGTGTGTCCATTTACTACACGTTCAAGGTTCACTTGATTACAATTTTGATTGACATTTAAATTGGATATTTTAATCGCCATAGTACAATTATTATTTTTACAGTGGCTACTGACCTTAGTAAAACATCATTTTTTGGCTTTTGAAGGAAACTAATGGTCCGAATACTTCATGTGATCCTCTGTGTACTCTATTCTTTTTTTTAAAAATCCTTTGTGTATTTCGCTATCTGTGTAACAATCAAAATCTCCAATAATGCAAGTAGCTTGGACCTTGGAGAAAGAGAGCTATATAATTAGTAGAACATCCATTGATTTGGTTGAAATATCTACACGTGTTTCCTTTTTTTTCTTCTTCTCCTTTTAATGTTGTCACTAGAAACCAAATTTGTTTGGCAACAAGTTTAGCTTTTTGATATCTAATTTATAAATCGACGGACATGAAGCTCTCAAATAAATATAAATGTTTAAGAAAAAAAAGTAAATATTGTTGCAGGAAATATATGATCCGTAAATATCATGGAAGGTACATACAATCTTTGAGTGGGGGACTACCAAAAGAAAGACACAACGAAAGAAAGAGGACCAAAGGAAGTAATTAACGCAATGGCAAAATAAGGAAAAACAAAAATCAATTTGTGTTGTATCTTTTCGCAATCACATGACCACACAACAAACCCGACAATTTGTATTATATAAAATCAGATTTCCGTTTACAAAATTATAATTCAGTAACCAAATATGTTATAATACAAATCCAATATAGCAAACGTATATTAGTTTAATCTCGTGGATAAAATAAAATCACAAATAATGTTCAAAGAGATTTAAAAAAAAAAAAAACGCACACACAAGCAATGTCACAGCCAAAAAGACAAATCATCGTTTCAATTTCAGATAAAATATACAAGTCTGTTGCTTTTAAGCTGAATAATATATCTATTCCTCAAAAACAAAATCACAAACAAACTCTCATCTCAGTTTGATCCAACATCTTCTTACTTTATGATCTCATTTTTCTTTCCTTTCGCTGAGTTAGAATCCGAAAAACTGGAATAATATAACATCATTAGTATATATGAATTACAGAGACAAATTCTGTTGCATAGCTAATTAATGTTTATGAATGTTTTGTTCTTACCTTCTTCTTCTTCTTCTTTTTCTCAATGTATGCCAAAATCTCCTTCTGGCTCACAAGAGCTTCTTCCAGAGCCTAAACCAAAAAATAAACCCGAACTTAATCATCGATTTATAGGTTCAAAATTAGAACTGGTCATATGAATTGTCTAAAACATTTTTGGTAGTTTAGGGTTTGCCTTATACCTTCTTGGTCTCAGTCAACTCTTGCTCAAGCACTTGAACACGGTTAAGTGCGGCCTGAAGTTTCTCCTCTTTCTCAGACTCCACATTAGCTGGTTTCAAGTCAAGGTACATGCATTTATCTTCCAGCTCGGCCATACGTTTCACCATCAACATATACTCAGAGCTCGACACTGGTGCTGCGAATTGAGCTTGATTTTGCTTAGACTTTGTAGATTCCTCATAGCAGACTGAGTTTCCATATAAAGCAGCCTCAGTGAGTTTGCGGGGAACGTCTTTTGATAGCCTTACCATTGCAACAACGCCCATCACAAAGGCCATGACCCCTCCCACAAGCATTCCATCCCCTTTCGTTTGTGCCCCTTTCCTTACGTAACACTCTAGCCCTAAAGAAACTAACTTTAGTGCGTGCAGAAGAAGAAACACTTAAAACAATGAGCTAATACATGAGTGTATACATACCTTTAGAGATTGGGAAGTTTTCAGCTTTATGAGTTTTTACAGGCCATGCCATATCCATTGACTTGTCAATAGTTGTGATTTGCTTCTCATACGCATTGCCTTCATCGCTTTTCTTCTTGATTCTCTCAAAGCTCTGCGATGTGAATGGAGAATCTCAATAATCTTATTCTACCTAGCTGATTGTAAAGATTTTACAGTATTTTCTTTAACTTACTTCAGCAACTGAAGTTGATCTTCCTTGGTCTACATGCTTCTGTTCATCTTCCGAAATGGGTGAGCACTTAGCTTCACGATTTATAGCCATCTGATTTCATTCAAAAACATTTAGTTTGTATATGTGCATGAGGTTCAAAAGTTTTTGATAAAATCTAATAAATTTTAGTTCCTATTTAATTAAGATATATGTAAATTTGAATAACCTTTAGAATCTCAGGATCATTCCATGGACCTTTGTCAGAGCGCATACATCCTCCCTTGTCTTCACAAGTGCAAGCGCCTCCAAAGAACTCTGGCAACTCACTGTTTACAACATAAAACGTTTAATGAATATTCAATTCATACATATATAACTACCGATTTCCTGATATATTACCTAGCATCGATGACTTCAAGCAATTTGCTATGATATTTGTTCCCAAGAACATGAATCTTTGATGTGGTCTTGGGATCAAGAAACGATTTAATGGTGCTCCACAATAGCCGGAATCCAGAACCGGCATTGATAATGAACATCCGGTTCAATGTCTACAAGGCAAACCGGAAGTCAACAATTAATTAAGCTCTCAATTCTTATTCTTTGCGTTTTCTTTTCATTCTACGTTTATTGAAATATATAATTGAGATCAAACCATACATACATACCTCAGGATAGTTGTCATTGTCAATCTTAAGAAGCCTTTGAAGAAGCTCTCTAGCGGACTTGCTGAAGTTCTTAAGCCCCTAATCACTCATTAAACACGCATACGAACAAAACTATTAAACTAACACTCTTAATTTAATTTAAAGAGATAATAAAGAAAATGGATTCATAGTGCATACCACGCCTTGCACGTCAAGAATAGTTGTGCTCTGATCAATGTATTTATTCGCGGCGACAGAACAAGAAGGAAACTTGATCTTGAATGTCTTCTCGAACTCTTTGACATGGTATTTAACGTACCGGTCCATTGTTGTCACTTGGAGTAGCTTGTTAGCATCAATTTGACCTAATCTCTCAATGTAGATCGGCCTGCCTTCCTTGTCTACTCCGTGATAGCCTTGAGGGTAGTGCTTCATGACTTCATCTATCTCTTCGAACTCAAAATCCTTCATCACAATCAGAAACATACGTTATAGAGCTTTGCAACGAAGATTCAGAAACAAGAGATGCAGATCAGTTAGGCCCAACTACATGCTCGGTTAGGATTTACCTCGATGATCGTGTCAGCGCCGAAATCTTTCCTCCATTGAATCATGTCACTCCACATCTGTTTAGCCTTCTCAATGTCAAACTTTCTTGCTCTCAAGAATCTGTTATATGTTCATTATGATATTATAAATAATTTCTGATATAAACATTATAATATATATCTAAAAATAATGGACGCTCTTGAGTCTATTTGAACAATAGGCTATGTTGTTATCGTTTTCTAACTATTTTTACACAAAGCAATCAACCGCTTTAAACTTTGTAAATAGATCAATGTCCAATTCCAACGATCTAAAAATGCTAAAATTGGTTTGAAAGATGATAGGAAAGCAAATGTTGGTAAAAAAATTTCAGATCAAAATTTACTTTTTATTTTTGATTGGTTTGAGGTTTTCGTTTCCATATTTTGTTTTCTTCTGAATTTTGAAAATTACGATTTTTATATTCCTAAAATATTTGAAAGGTATATATATGCATGAGTATATACATATAGTAAGTGAGATATATAAATGACATAAAATTTTAAAATTTAATAAACATTTTATCTTTAAAATACCAAAGATGGAAGTCTAATTAATGGCTGGACATAATATCCTTTTGACTTTGAACAAATTTTCTCATGGGTTATATTAATATATAATCTTATTAGCTAATATATACTCCGGTCTAGAATGCACTAATACTATATATGATTTGTTTTTGGTCTTCCCATAACTCTTGTAAACAAGGTAAGAAAAGTAAAAAGATTGAATAGAAAACAAAATACATAATACCGAAGCATCATGTGGAGATCATCTAGTTTGGATGGTAAGAGCTCGTCAAGGACAAGAGCTTGACGAAAAGCATCAAGAGCTTGAAGATCTTCTGCGTCAATGTCATCCTCAATCGGCACGGACATGACTCTGCTGCTACTTCTCCGACCTTTTTTCTTGAATGAGTTCTTGAATCTGTTCGATGCATTTATGGCTTTCTTCTTCAACGAAGACATCTTCGCTATCTTCCTCTCTTCCTCCGACATCTCTATTTCTGATTTAACAGATTCTATTTACATTAGTCTTCAGAAATAATTACATAATAAAGGCAAGATTTGAAATTACTAACCAGGTTTGGTCTCAGCCATGGTTAGATAAATTTGAAAGCACTCTGTTTCTCACGGATATACCTACCAAGACAATATTGTAAAAGTTCATTCAAGAGAAGTTAGTTTAGATCGTATGAGAAATGATAGGATGAATCTAAAGAATCAAGATGAATAAAAAACGAAAATGTGTGTTTACGATTTAAAGATGAGAAAGCTAGAGAAATTAATGAAATGAGAGAGCGTTTTTTTTTTTTTTTTTTTACCTTATTGGAAGAGAGTGTTTGGGGAGAGGTAAGGGAGGTTGAAGATAATGGAGAGGCTCATTTGAAACAAGGTGAAAACATGTAGACAACTATTTAGGTTCTGATTCTAACAATCTATATATTGACAAGGTCCAAAAATATTTAGATAATATAGAAATACTTTTAATAAAAAATAACGATTATTTCTATTAAAATAAACAAAGATATAGTTATAAACTAATGAACAACCAATCGTTTCTAACTAAAATAAATAAATATGAGAGAAAGATGTCTTTGTTATATTAGGCGAAGTGCTGCCCACTACTTGGAACATTTTGTCAATGTATAAAATTCTTGATGTCAACCCAAAGTATCTCATATGATGATATTGTTTTTATTTGTATTGGTAATGTTATCCACCAAATATAAACATTTTACACATACAGTGACTTTGGTTTATAGTAAACTATGAAAACACCAAATACAAATTATCGTTATAGTTTATTAAGAATAAAAACATAATTTATATTTAAGGAAATAATTGCATATAATAGATTCAAATTTATAAATAATATATACACCATCACATGCCGATATTCCCCATAGACGGTGCTGAGATACATAATTGTTGTTTGTTTGTTCACATATATATACCATTCACAATTATAGGTTCATACAAGAATTATAACATTGTACAACAAGCCAAAAGAAAACTCGATCTAATAATAAGTGATACATATGACAAACTATTTAAATATTAACTAGTCGTTAAAATTCAACTTTGGAGTCGTTTATCCAGTTCAAATAATATAACAGTACTTTGGATCCAATTTATAGTAATCAATTCTTAAAATACATCGATTAATCTTAGTCTTACTAGATATATTACTAAAAGGGCCTATCTCCAGTCCAGTAGAGGCCCAATATATTATAAATGGGTCGATTTCCATTTTTTTGTTGTTTCTGTTAAGACGACTCAGTGTGACTCGCCGTCGTATGGCACCGTTTAATATTCTCTCCGAAAGCCCCGGAGCGGCTAAGACAGCGGCGTTTCACTCTCTCTACACCGCCTGAATCTCAAATTTTTAAACTCTTCTCTGAATTTGTTATGCGCTTGCTTCCGTCTTCAAAGGTTAGGGTTTTGGAGTCTCGAGTGATTATGTTTTTTTGGCTGTGTAAAACAGATTTGATTGTTTATGTTTTTAGCCTCTGTATGCAATTATGAATGTGTAGATTCACACTCTGAATGCGGATTGAAATTGGTGAAATCCAGTGAGGTTAGTTCTGTAGCTGCTTTGTCTTAGTAATTGATAAAGTAGTTAGATCTATGAATAGAAAGATTTGCTTACTTCTCTATGAAGAACATGGAAACACTCTCATTGTTTTGAGGACTTATCCCATTGCTAATACACGTTTCTATGAGTCTTGTGATTTTATAGCTTGTTGTTTAACGTATTTTTTGGATTTCTAAGTCTATCTTTTAATCTTTGACGTATGTGTCGAGCTTCTGTTGCAATTGCATAGCTTGTTGTTAATCTTCTCAACTTCTCTATGTTTTCAATTCTCAGGCTTTGCTGCCTTTGTCTCAAAGGTGGCTCTGTAAAGTTTCTCCCAAGCCATCCTCATTGGCAAACATCTTCAAGATTTCAATATCAACCATGGCAAGTACTCCCAATGGAAATGTGATCATGGCTTCAAAGCTTCAGAGAACTTACCAAGTTGTGGTAGCTGCAACCAAGGATATGGGTATTGGTAAAGACGGAAAATTTCCCTGGAATTTGCCTACCGACCTCAAATTCTTCAAGGATTTAACTCTAACCACTTCGGATTCCGCTAAGAAGAACGCTGTTGTAATGGGTAGGAAAACGTGGGAGTCTATTCCCTCAAAGTATAGGCCACTCTCTGGTCGCCTCAACGTTGTCTTAACTCGTTCTAGTGGTTTCAGTATAGCCGTCAATGAGAATGTTGTAACTTGCTATAGCATTGATTCTGCGCTAGATTTATTAGCTGCACCTCCATATAGTCTGTCCATTGATAAGGTTTTTGTAATAGGAGGTGGTGACATATTGAGGTGTGTGTTCTTTACTCAGGATTCTCATTTTTATCGTTGTTTCTTTTTTATTTGATTGTCTTGACAGTTGTTGTATTGTAGGGAAACATTGAATAGACCGCGCTGTGAAGCCATCCACTTAACTGAGATTGATACAAGTATTGACTGTGATACATTTATTCCCCCAGTTGACACTTCTGCATATCAACCTTGGTGTTCGTCATTTCCAATATGTGAAAATGGACTTCGATTTGCCTTCACGACTTATGTTCGTGTGAAGAATTCTTCTGCTGGTGAATCTCCTGATGAACGTGCTGAATCACAAGCCCTTCAAGTTGACTGGAAGAAGTTTTCATCTTTTCTCCCTAAGATGATTTTTGACCGGCATGAGGAACTCCTCTACTTGAATCTGGTCAAGGAGATAATCTCAAATGGAAACTTAAAGAACGATAGGACAGGGACTGGCACATTATCTAAATTCGGCTGTCAAGTAAGTTACTACCTCTTAATATGTATCTGAATGTCTTGTTCTGGTTTGCTTCTTAAGGTTAATTATTCTCCATATCTTTGGATCCACAGATGAAATTCAACTTACGCAGGAATTTTCCACTTCTGACGACTAAGGTATGCTCACCTTTACAGTGACTTTTCATGTTTTATACCAAAGAGAGTTTGCTCTGTCTTTTCCACATATCCAAGCTTACAAGATCTGTTTGCACTTTACTTAAAAGAGAGTTTTCTGGAGAGGTGTTGTTGAGGAACTTCTATGGTTCATAAGCGGTTCAACGAATGCAAAGGTAAGAGAACAGATCTTTTATCATTATCTTCATGCCTAGATCACATTTGGAGCATATGCAAATGAGCTATATTTTTTCTCTGAGAAGTTTGTGTAAGTGGCAGGTACTTCAAGAAAAGGGTATCCGTATATGGGATGGGAATGCGTCGAGAGCCTATCTTGATGGGTAAACCGTATACTTTAACCCGGCTTTCTTTTTTTCTTTCACAACTTGAAATTTTTTGACCATCACACTGATATATTGAACTCTTTTGATATCAGTATTGGACTGACTGAGAGAGAGGATGGTGACCTTGGACCCGTTTATGGATTTCAATGGAGACACTTTGGTGCTAAGTCAGTAGCTAGTCTGTTATCTCTTGGCTTTTCTGAGTTTTGGCAAAACTTATTTCTCTGTTTTAGCCATTTCGTTAATCTCTTTCGACAGGTACACAGATATGCATGCTGATTATACTGGCCAAGGATTTGATCAGCTCTTAGATGTAATTAACAAGATCAAGAATAATCCTGATGATCGACGAATCATTATGTCCGCTTGGAATCCTCCTGATCTGGAGTTGATGGCACTTCCTCCATGCCACATGTTTGCACAGTTTTATGTTGCAAATGGAGAACTTTCATGTCAAATGTATCAGCGCTCAGCCGATATGGGTCTCCGTGTACCGTTTAACATTGCCTCATACTCCCTTCTTACATGCATTCTCGCTCACGTCTGTGGTAACGTTCAAAATTTCACTACAAAAAGAGCAATGTCAAAATTAATGACTTCGAACGTCTGCCATATATTGATATTTTTTTGACATTATGCAGATCTTGTTCCTGGTGATTTTATCCATGTGATTGGAGATGCTCATGTTTACAAAAACCATGTCAAGCCTCTGCAAGAGCAACTTGAGAACCCACCAAAACCTTTTCCTGTGAGTATTTACGGACACATGAATGATGAATACATGATCACTCATTCTTAGTCTTGTTTGAGTTTTATGAATGCATGATCTACCAATACTTCATTGCAACTATATCCTTATTCATCTTTTTGGATATTTTACAGGTTTTGAAGATAAATCCGGAGAAGAAACATATAGATTCTTTTGTTGCGGATGACTTTGAGCTCATTGGCTATGATCCTCACAAGAAAATAGATATGAAAATGGCGGTTTAGCCCCCTAATTTTCTGGTGCTATTCAGTCAGAACTTCGTAGTTAGTATCGAATTAGTTTTCTTTTTACTAAGCGGAGAATCAAATCGTTTAGAATTTTATCATGAACAAAGTCGGTGGGAATTAAAACTCGAGAAAAAAAATCCTTTCATGAACAACTGAATATTTTCATGAGATAATTAACTTTTTAAATTTTGCTAACAAGAAACTTGATTCTTCTATCTTTGCAAATATTACTTGTATGAAACAAACCATAAACCATAGAAGGATATTTGTAGTAGAATTTTACTATTATGCTATGTTATTGATGTGATGACTTCTAATTACGGTTTTTAAAATATGCGGTTTAACTTGAAAATGAAATTAGACTCATATAGCTTAGCAAAAGTTATTCATAACCTATAATGCTATATGCTTGTTTTTTTAGAAGATGCATTGCCGACTTGAGGATAATTTTAAAAATTTAGTTTAGATAGTTTACATCCAAGAATCCTGAGGGTATTTATTTCCTCTACCAAAAATATCTAGACAATTCTAATGCGACAATTCTAGTTGATTCGGTTAACAATAGAAAACTGTGCCAAATGAGAGATGCTAAGTGATGGTTTGTCTAAGTAACATGAGCAAATGAATGGGATGCTGATGACCCTTAAATGGACAATACGTTATGGTATAAATTCGCTGCCTCCTCAATCTTGTCATGTTGTATATATACTTTCTGTCATTTTTCTTTCAATTTATATATATGGTGGTGACTACTGACTATGAAAGCAAGTTCGATTTAAAATGTCTTGGTCAATATAAGTATATATACAAAATACTCTTTTGTGTTCAAACCGTGTATATTTTAAGAACATGTTTAAATAGAAAACATAACATGAAACCACACTATTAATTTGTGTTAGTATCGTCGAAGATACCTCATTATTCAGATTCAATCCATATAATAGATGTGATCAACGAGCAAAAGAATAATAAGATAAGTAAAGGTAACCATTAATTTTTTTTTTTTTTTTTGATCAGCTCAAACGAACTAATTGGTAGGAAAATCGTTTACAAACAATATTTGGTGCGGAGATGTACACGCTTGGCGTGCCAAAGAATCCGCCCTTAAATTAGCATTTCTAGGAATTAAAGATAAAAAAAGGGAAGAGAATTCCTCTCTATCAATCTTGATGTCGTCAAGGTACGTCAAGGTACAACTGGCCAGTCGGAAGGAGTAGACACCATCTTCACCAAGTCTGATGTTCCAATAAATTATTCATAACCTTTTTAACGTTTTTCCAATAATCAACTAGGTAGTCACATGTAAATAAAACGTATAAATAATACAATAAACAAAGTACAAGTAACATATATTATACGATATGTTCCTTACAGGTTTATGCCTATCTCACGTGTATCCTTCGTAGATTGGCATCAATCTTTCTCATCGAAACGTATCTTGTCTCCTTCACCTTTCCAGATATTTGGTTCCTACACGTCAGATCATTTCACCCCTCGCTCAGTTACAATCTAGTATCATTAATCTTACTTAAACGATTCGAAACCAATTTAAAAAAAAATATCTTTCGATAATAGAGCAGGGTTGTAATTATAGTATAAATGTTTTGTTTACATAAAATAATCGTAAAAACTGAGTTTTACACAATGAATTTGTTCGAAGGGGAAACAAATTCAATAACACTATCTCTCTAAGAAATCGGATTAGAACTAGAAATTGAAAGAAGAATTGAATCTCTTAAAGATCAAGCTAGGTTTTTGCTTAAAAACAAGTAAAAGTAGAAGAATTAGGGTTTTGTATTAATTGCTGGATGATTTTACAATGAAGGGATCCCCCTTTATTTATAGACTTTCTTAGATTTACAGAATATATCCACTTTCCAAATCGTAGTCCAACTGATTAGGAAAGTTTCTCTCTTCTTATTAGGTCAACCGCTGGGCGAGGTGAGAAGTCGGTCCTTCACCTCGGAACTGGGCTTCTTGATGATATTGGGCCTCCGTTTGAAGCCCGAATCCATTATTGTTCGAACTCTCAGTTTGAATAACCGATTTCCTTGCAGGTTTAGATCGCTATGTCGGGGGTGCCAATTCCCGCACCAACAATAATACATCAAAATCGAGTTACTAGAGGATTTCTATGTTTTCAAATAATTATATTTATGTTGCTTGCATGTAATTAAAAGCTGTAATAGATAGCACATTACAACATTTTCAAACTATATCTTATCAATAGAGTTGTAAAGATTTCTCAAAATGTTGATGACATATAGCCAAATTACTAATGTTCTTGTCAATTTAATGCGAATACGTTAGCCAATGCATGTTCTTATCGAACAGCCTTACGTCATATATATCATATTTCTCGGCATAAAATTTAAGCATGTCCGATACCTAATCTTTAGTTAGTTCGTAATATCAAAGAATCAATACACTAGTGTTGGCTTATCAATAGCACATTTTTGCATGCAAATAAATAAGTAATTATGGGTGAAAAGATTAATTCTACACTAACAATGGGATCTTAAATATTCCCAATCTGAGACCTAGATCGATGACGTGAAGACATATCTATATGGTTACCAACAATTCCCTCTATAATGATTTATTTTCCCTTTTATCCATAACAGCATAACCCTAATGCTATCCAGCATTTGGAAACACCATTACTATTTATATGCTTCTATATTTACTTTATGTAAATTCTCTACAAATTAGGTATTAGCTAGTAAATATTATATGCAAAAATAAATTTAAAAATGAGACGACGGAAAACTCTAAACATATATGTTTTTTTTAGTTTGATGAATGTTTTCAGTTTAACTCATTACAAGTAGGCTATCATCTCAGATTAACCCTACGATTGAAAAGCAAAGCTGCAAAAGTAACATCCAATACCAATTGTTGTATTTACTTAAACATCCTTAAAGGATTACAAGGGTTAATTAGATAAAGAGATTTTCTAAGGCAAAGTAACAACATTACGAAACAGAGGATTTAGGTTTATGACCGAAAGGGAAAAAGAAAACGAAAAAAACAGAAACAAACATTGACTAACAAAGAGGAACTAGATTATCAAGTGTTCTTCATCCTTTTGAATCCTCTTTTGTCTCGCGATGAAAGCTTCAATCTTTGTCCTAAATTGCTCGTTGCTCATTCCATCTTCTGGTTTCTTAACCCTCACTACTACTTTCTTGTCGGAGTCACAAATCCTTAGATTCTTCTCCGACACATACCTCTTCATGACTTTCCCACCGTTGGTACTCTCCAGCGGCTGAACCGCCTCAAACGCTTTCTGCGATTGGCTTCTCTCGAAATTAACCCTTTTTACTCCACTCGGCTTCTTTAGCTGTTCTGTTTTCGTATCGTAAACTTCGGATCTCTTCTTCTCACTCTTGTGAACAAACTCTTGGTAAAGATCGTTGCTTGCAGCTTCCGTTGTCGTCTTTAATGGCTCGTGACTCGACGAGCTGTATCGTCCGGATTTCGCGAAAAGAGTAATTACAATTGCGTTCCCGACGAAGAAAACGAATCTAGGGCTAACGAGAAACACTGCTGCTTCCTTGAAAATTTCACCGGAGAGTTTCACAGAAGGGAAAGAGAGTTTGGAGATCAAGATCAGAAGAAAAAGCAACTCGATCATTCTAAACAAGCTCGTGAACGATCTTATTGCTTGAAAATTCAAGATTCCTCTGGATTTCTCCATCTTCAAGTGTTGAAACTTAACTGAATCCATCAAAAGATGATTCCAATTGCGAAAAGAAAAAACAACACAGGGAAGAAACGAAGAAGAAAAAAGAGAGGCTTAAAAAGGGATCGTGGGAGTGGTTTTAGGTCACTCGAAAGAAGTGATATTTACGGAAACAAAGTGAGAAGCAGAGTGTTTTGCCATCAAGAGATGAAACAGAGGAAGAAGAACAATAGCCATGGTGAACAATGAGTACCAGTTTGTGCAGTTATGTTTCATTAAGTAAAAAACAGAGGATTCAGGAATATTTATGTGCTGATGATCTCCGTTCTTTAGTTAGACCTAGTTTTTATTATGTGTTTTCTTTTTTTCTTTTTGGGTTTGTATTGTAAGTATTGATTTGAGTTGGTTACGCTTATTATTTATAGACTTAAGGATATATATCCATCTTTATTTATTTTAATCTATTATATTATATTGCAATATATTGTAGAAAATACTATTCTCTAGAGGCTTTTTATTTTAGTAAAACAACTAAATAAGTTGTACTATTTATTTGTTTTTACTTTTAATTGTGAACAGCATTTGTTTGCTTTTTTTTGTTTTTTTTTACTTTATCCATAATAATATTCTCAATGCTCCCAAAAGCTGTCCTTGCTATTTTACATCGCCCATGAGGTCATGACCAATCACATCTTCTTCTTCTTCTTATTCCCTGATCTGTTTCCATCATTTATTCGATATTTTCTTCATATATATAATGTTGTTTACATACAAATATATGTGCATCTTCTAGTCTTCTAGATATTTAAATCTGAAGATGCTATTGTAAATATTATGTTTAAAATAATAATCTAAAAGGTTAACACATAAATTTATCAGAAGATTTGTAAAAGTTTTTGTCGTGCTCATTTAGACTAATATTCTTTTTACATCTATTCAAGACTCACATTCTTGTTTCAGAAAGTGTTATTTTCTGATTCCAACCTATATTTTTGCAGACAACATATCTCTCATTTGTCCTAAAGATGATTAACAACAATGTAAAACATAACCAAATCTACTCAACAGATTTTCAACATCATGGGACCACATCCTCTCTCTACTCACGGATGCCACGCAAACCCCTGTCACTTTATACTTCTTGCGCTATACTTTTCAGGCCACAGTCTACACTATCTGGAAGGAAAGAAATGGCAGAAGACAAGGAGAAGACCAAACCCCTGCTCCTCTTTTTATCAAACTCCTGAACCGGCATGTTAGAGACAGACTGCTCTCCATCTACACTCAAGGAAACGACAAATACAAGGCTGCAATAGAACAATAGCTCGCTTCAAGATAATTTTTTCTTTTTTCATTGTCTTTAGTCTCAGATAGATAAAATCTCAAACAATTTCAAACACTCAACACAAAGCAGATGTAAAAAAAAAATTTCGAATAAATTTTACATTTTATTCAAAAAAAAAAAAAAACATAACCAAATTTTTTCAGTCTTATTTTATACAAGTATAATATAGAGGTACTTTGGCTCGTCTTCTGGCCACGCCAAATCACATCTTCTGCAATAACTTAATGCTCTCAAATGTTGAGCTTTTCAGTCTAAAGACAAAATACACAACCAATATATACATAGTAACTAAAACGTTTGCGTTTTTATTGATGCGTGCAAAACATTACAAAATTTACAAGAAGAAGCAGTTACTTAAAAAATAGCCTTCTATTATTAAAGGGGACTATACAATTGGAAGTTATCAAATCCAGATATTTAAAAAACTAAAGGTAATGAAGAGTTATTTAGTACCAATAGATATGTTACTTAATTCAAGACTGACAAGAGTCCAACTATCTCTGATCACCTATGATGGCTTTTTTTTTCTTTGTAAATTTATCGTCACATTTAATAAAAATTAGAAATTGTTAGTAGCATTAAGATGTTAAAAAAGAAGCAAAAAAAAATGTGACGAAATTATATTGCGAAAAAATTTGGATACACTTCACCCAACCACCTCTCTTTTAGCTGACTGTTGGTTTATGAATTACGAGGTTCCAAGTTCCAACATTATAAGGGTTCGTATAATGTTTGTCTTCATTCAAACCTCTAAAATACTTTTTCTCCGTTTCAAAATATAAAATATTTTAGAAAAGTTTTTTGTTTCATAATATAAAATGTTTTCAAGTTTTTATGCAATTTTTAGATTAGTTTAATATTTTATATTATGCAGTATTGTTTCTGATTGGTTAAATTTGTTAAAAGTAAAAACTTCTTAATCTGCGTGCTTTATTTAAAATATACTATATTTTAAAACGGAGAGAATATAAATTAGTCATAAATCATAATATACGAATCCACACGTCTACATAAATAATACTGGAAAATCGCAGTATACATAAATTTACGTAAACGTGAAACTGAGACGCTAGACTCAATATATTTATATATCTATATGTCTAGCTAACTACGTACACACACACATATGCAACTCTAAAAACTATATATCAATAGGCGTTGTCGACAGAAAGTTTTGGTCGATAAGAAAAGGAAATTTAACAGTCATAACCTTCTTTCTTTTCTTTAATACTCTTTGGAAAGGTGGGAAAAAAACTGCAAGCCACAAATACTGAAGCCCCAAAAATTCTGAAAGGCCATTATAGATAGTCTTTTTGAATATAAGAAGAAGCTCTTTTATTAGTTTTCTATTTACATCTTTCAAATTTATGTGAAATGGGTAATAATTTTTTCAAACAACAAAAAACAAGATCATATCATACGAAATATATAGAAAGCATATTTCCAAGAAACTTATTTTGTTGACAAAAGATACATTATTTTTAATCATATCCCAAAATAATATGTCCTTTTTTTAAAACAATGAATAACATAAATTCCACAAATTTATATAGATTTAGAAGATTATTTGCAGGCAGAAAGCCCATTTGGCAAGATGGAACACTTAAGTGAGAGTGATTTCCTTCTTCACTAAGACATACATACTCAACATTATACACTTTTCCTGTCTCTTTTTTTTCGGGGGTCTCTCTCTTTAATAATTTATCAACTTTAACTTTGCTTTTCCGTAATATGAAAGACCCCATCTTGTAATTAACTTCTCTTTTTTTTAGAGTTCTTGAGTCACCTAAACTTTCCGTTATGGACATGATTGGCTGGCTAAGTTGATAAAACTCTCCAATTAATTTCTTTAAATTATCCATTTGTTTCGTAGACTTTGTAGTAGTATCCAAAATCTTCTCTCCTTTTTTTTTCCTTCAGACTTCTGGCGCTTATGAAAAATTTCTTGAATACAAATTTATATGTGAAAAGGTGGAACTCATATACGTATATATATATATGGTCCCTCGTAAAAGAAAAAGGTTATATATAAATGAGAAAAGTACTCAAATAACACTAAATTGTTTGTTTACTCAAACAACACTTTCAAACAACACATATAATTTGGAAAAGAGGTTAAAACTGTTATTTACAATCATGCTATTATAATTAAAAAATAATCTTTTTAGTTTTTGTGTTATATACTTCATACCATTAATTAAAAAAAACAGGATTAAAATCAAAAATATAAACAAATTATTTTGCTTATATTATAAGAGCAAATTAAAGAGAAGAATCACACCAAATATGCATGTATATATTTATATTTTTTCTGATGATAGATTTGATTAAAATACCAATTTTAATGTTTAGGTTTGAACTGGTTTTGGGAGATTTTCCAATCATTTTAATTGTTCACATGTCCCCCAATTTGCATAATACAAACTGTCTTGGATAACACATGAATAAAAACATGTTTTGTTGCAACAAACCATCATTAGATTCTTTGCAACATCAGGTGATATTCTTATGATTCGAAGGTTAGCAACTAATTTGGCGACGACAGCCGTTAACGCAGCAAGGAGGCGGAGGTTAGCCACCTGTCTTAGTCAAAATCGCTAAAAAATCGTAAAAAAGCTCATACTAATTACAATCATGCCATTATAGTTAAAAAATAATCCTTTTAGTTTTTGTGTTATATACTTCCTATCATTAGTTAAAAAAAACAGGATTAAAATCAAAAATAGGAACAAATTATTTTGCTCATATTATAAGAGCAAATTAAAGAGAAGAATCACACCAAATATGCATGTAAATATTTATATTTTTTCTGATGATAGATTCGATTAAAATGTCAATTTTAATGTTTAGGTTTGAACTGGTTTTGGGAGATTTTCCAATCATTTTAATTGTTCACATGTCCCCCAATTTGCATAATACAAACTGTCTTGGATAACACATGAATAAAAACATGATTTGTTGCAACAAACCATCATTGGATTCTTTGCAACATCAGGTGATATTCTTATGATTCGAAGATTAGCAACTAATTTGGCGACGGCAGTCGTTAACGCAGCGAGGAGGAGGAGGTTAGCCACCGTTTCTTAGTCAAAATCGTAAAAAAGCTCCTACTACTTAAATTTTGGCTAAAAACTCATAATGAAAGGTGTATTTAAACTTTTTTGGACAAGAAATGTGAAAGAGTTTGAAAAAAAAAATCTGAAGAACAAAATGCAGGTGTAGCGGCCGCTAGGGTTTTTGGGAAGAAGGGTGACATGAGCAAATTATGAATTACCCATTTCAATTAAGTTAAAAAAAAAAGTAAAAAAATTGCCAACAGCTAAGGTTTGAACCATAAATTTGAAACACTTTTAAAAGACCTATAAACACTGCACTACCTTATCTAACAATGTTATTATCAATTAAAATCATATAAAACCTAATATTAAGTAAAAATACATCATATTTCGTAAAATGCTTTGTTTTGACCTAAAACATCAATAGTATAAAACTATCACAAATTAAATAACTCTATCAGGTCTATCTATATATAAATCTGTCAAACACATTAACTCTCACGCCTATATATATAACTCTAACTAACTTTTTTATTTCAGTAAGAAATATGTCTACCACTACATTAACTCATAAATCTATCGCTTTTAATTATATCTACTCGTCTAGAAAGATCTACCATCACGTAAAATTATATCTGTCATATAAATCTATTTTAGTGTATATGTCTGCCATAATGACTATATAAATCTGTCAAACAAAACTGCTACTCGACATAAACCTATTAAATATGTCATCATTGTAGTAATATCTCTATCAAAAAATCATAATTCTATTATCATTATGATATATCTATCCAATATATCTACCGATAACTATAAATGAAGACTTTTTGAAATCCAAAGCGTCTCCATTATTGGCCTCCAAAGCGTCTCCATTATTGGCCTCCAAAGCGTCTCCATTATTGGCCTAATGTCTCCATTACTGGCCTCTAAAATGTCTCCATTATTGGCCTCCAAAGCGACTCCATTTTTGGTCTCCAAAGCGTTTCCATTTTTGGCCTCCAAAGCGTCTCCAATTTTGGCCTCCAAAGCGTTATCAATTTTAACCTCCAAAGCGTCTCTATTATTGGCCTCCAAAGCGTCTCCATTATTGGCCTCCAAAACTTCTCCATTATTGGCCTCCAAAGCGTCTCCATTTTTTGCCTCCAAAGCGTCATCAATTTTAACCTCCAAAGCGTCTCCATTTTTGGCCTCCAAAGCATCTCCATTTTTGGCTTCCAAAGCGTCTCCATTTTTAGCCTCCAAAGCGTCTCCATTTTTGACCTCCAAAGCGTCTTTATTTTGTGGCCTCCAAAAGGTTTCATTTTTGGCCTCCAAAGCGTCTTCATTTTTTGCCTCCAAAGCGTCTTTATTTTTGGCCTCCAAAGCGTTTCCATTTTTTGCCTCCAAAGCGTCTTCATTTTTGGCCTCCAAAGCGTTTCCATTTTTAGCATCCAAAGCGTCTTCATTTTTGGCCTCCAAAGCGTCTTTATTTTTTGGCCTCTAAAAATCTTCATTTTCGGCTTACAAAGCGTCTTTATTTTTTACCTCCAAAGCGACAAAACTATTTCTGTCATGAGACACATGGTGAACTGCACCATAATCAATCACCCATGTGTCTGTGGACAGTGTATGTTTCAAAGCAGCCATAATGCCAATAAAAGAGTATGTGTGAGTAGAGAATGAGATACTAGGGTGATTAAGTAGAGTCTGTGGAGTCTGAGAAGTACTCGCAAGGGCAGCAGGAACAGCTCAAGAAGATGTAGATTGCAGCAAAACCTAACTTTTTGATTTGGGAATATAACTAAGCCTTAATTTTACCAAGTATGAAGCTAACTAACGGAGTTGCAAAAAGTGAAAAACACAAATAAATGAGTAATTTGCAGATATCCTTATAATTTGCAAAATCACATAATCTATATACATTTTTTGAGACATTTATAAAATAAATCTTGAAGTTGACACTTATTTACAAGCATGTCATTGTCATTAAATAATTAATTTAATAAACAAATTAATTCTACTTATATTTGATTTTTTTTTTGTAGAAACTAAGTGTTTTAAAAGGTAACAAACATAATTGTAAATGTATACGGATTTCATCTCCTTATTTTATAAAGAGGTGAGTGAAGATGTATTGTTCTTTACAAATTTGAAAAAGTGATTTGATAAAAAGTGATTTTTAGCCTCACATACTATATTTTACTTTCACGGGTTTCATATAATGAGTTGCAGATTAAAAATCTTTGAACATGTTGCGTGATCCGCTTAGCATGGCGGATTTGGACTATAGAACCAACACTAAAACTATTAACAATATCCCTTATATAATAAAACGGAAGTACACTACATTTTTTTGTAGACTATATAATTTTAATAAGTTGGTTACAAATAGATTATAGATTAAGTTTATATTATTTGTATAGTATGCATTTATTGTTTCCAAAATCTTAAAGAAAATATTCTAAAGAATTATTTGATATCATCTAACTTACCATATTAATTTCCTTTATTAAATTATTCATCAAATAAAATCATTTAATATCTAACTTCACATATTAATTTGTTAATTATCATTATACTTCACCTCTCATTTTTATATATGAGTCTATTTTTATGAAACAAAGAAATTATCATATCATTTATTATAATTAAAAAATATTTTTATTTCCGGATATAACATAAGTTGAATTTTAAAAAACAAATAGAAATGATTCAATTTATAAATATTCAAGTTTTATTAATATTTTTTATTAAAAATAATATCTATTGAATTAAAAAAATTTATTGAGTAACTGGTCAAAATTTGAATAT